>NC_090397.1:27734055-29010131 GCF_036365525.1 Heterodontus francisci
CACTAAGAAAAATCTATCAATCTCAGTCTTGAAAATTTCAATTAACTTGACATCTACAAACATTTGGAGGGAGAAAGTGTGAAAATGTTCATATGCACAGCTATTGTCACCCACTCAATTGTGTACATTGGATAACACAGGAGGCTATTCCCGAGATCTGAAGAGGAATGCATTTGGCTGTACCCAAAAGAAGCAACCCTGTTCCTCATCTTGCATGTTTAATTTGTGTGTAAAGACTTTAGACACATCAACACAGAGGAAACCTCTGAGATGGATCAGTGCTGGGGACACTGATATAAATGACTTGGATTCAGGGACCAAGTGTAATATTTCCAAATTTGCTGATGACACAAAACTAGGTGGGAATGTAAGTTGTGAAGAGGATACAAGGAGGCTTCAGGGGGACTTGGGCAGGCTAAATGAATGGGCAAGAATATGGCAGATGGAATTTAATGTGAATACGTGTGAGGCTATCTATTTTGGTGGAGAAAACAGAAATGCAGAATATTTCTTAAATGGTGAGAGGTTGGGAAGTGTTGATGTCCAAAGGGACCTGGATGTCCTTGTTCATGAATCACTAAAAGCTAACATGCAGGTGCAACAAGCAATTAGGAAGACAAATGGAATGTTGGCCTTCATTGCAAGGGGTTTTGAATACAGGAGTAAAGAAGTCTTGCTGCAATTATTTAGAGCCTTGGTGAGACCACACCTGGAGTATTATGTACAGTTTTGGTCTCCTTATCTAAGGAAGGAAATTCTTGCCATAGAGGGGGGTTCACCAGACTAATCGCTGTCTTATGAAGAGAGATTGAATAAACTAGGCCTGTATTCTCTAGCGTTTCGAAGAATGAGAGGCGATCTCATTGAAACTTACAAAATTCTTACAGAGTGTGACAGGGTGGATGTAGATAGGATATTTCCCCTGGCCGGTGAGTTTAGAACCAGGGGACATAGTCTCAGAATAAGGGGTTGACCATTTAAGACAGAGATGAGGAAGAATGTCTTCACTCAGAGGAATTTTCTATGCCAGTGGACTGTGGAAACTCAATCATTGAGCATGTTCAATGCAGAAATCGATAGATATCTGAACACTAATGGCATTAAGGGATATGGGGATAGTGTGGGAAAGTGGCAATGAGGTAGATGATCATCCATGATCTAATTGAATAGTGGAGCAGGCTCAATGGGCTGAATAGCCTACTTCTGCTCCTATATTCCTATGACCTCTTCCACCTAGAAGGACAAGGACTATCTGCAAGTTTCCCTGCAAGCCACACACCATCCTTACTTGGAAATATATCGCCATTCCTTCACTGTCACTGGATCAAAATCCTGGAACTCCTTCCCGAACAGCACTGTGGGTATACCCGCACCACATGGACTGCAGCGGTTCAAGAAGGCAGCTCGCAACCACCTTCTCAAGGGCAATTAGGGATGGGCAACAAATGCTTGCCAGCGATGCCCACATCCCATGAAACAAATAACAAAAATAAAAAATTACTGGCTTGGCAACTTGTGTGTTCTGTTACAATCTTCTCGTTCATGGTTTGTATTAATATTTTAGAGGTCACTTTTAGTTGTGAGGAATTAAATGTGTAGCTGTAAGAATTTCAAAAGGTTGCAAAATACCCAAGATTTAAAGTTCAAAGAGCTCTACATGAGTGCTTACGAGATAGAGTTAGAGAGGTGAAAGCTATAAAACAGTGGTGGATTTGTTTAGTTGGGAGTTGAAGTCAGAAAGTCGAGAAGAAATTGCCCTGTCATTGTTAGCAATATCAATTATTCGTATGTGTATTAGAAATCAAAGAGATGGTTTGGGAGTTGGAGGTAATTAGCTTAAAATGGGACATCCCATTTGTACCACTTTACTATGGAGATCGAGGATGCAGGGGGATGCCTTTTGATTAGGTATTTTTTTGGTTATTATCTGCGTGCTTGCTGACAGACAGGCAGTTACTCACAGAGAAAGCTGTTGGCTTTGAAAGTAGCTGGACTCAGGAGTAAAGAGGCCATCAGGAATCAGAGGTGTTTCTGTTTTGAGTAAGGTCTGGGCTCAAGCTGGGAAGTTCAGATTCATGAGGTGTTGAAAGGGAACTGAAGGGTTGCCTAGCTGAAGCTAGAGGGAGAATCCCCAAGAGATCTCATATCTCGGAAGACAGCTGAGAAATTAAGGAAAATTGAAGTGAATTCCTAAGACCTGTGGTACACTTTGGATTGGTCCCTGGAAAAACGAACAAGCAACCAAGAACCGTTAATGTATAGGGGAACTCTTGGGGTGAAAGTAACAGTCAAACAGAGTGTTTTTTTTTAAGAGATACAGCACTGAAACAGGCCCTTCAGTCCACCGAGTCTGTGCTGACCATCAACACCCATTTATACTAATCCTACATTAATCCCATATTCCTACCACATCCCCAACTTCCCTCAATTCCCCTACCAATACTAGGGGCAATTTATAACAGCCAATTTACCTATCAACCTGCAAGTCTTTTGGCTGTGGTAGGAAACCGGAGCACCCGGCGAAAACCCACACGGTCACAGGGAGAACTTGCAAACTCTGCACAGGCAGTACCCAGAATTGAACCCAGGTCGCTGGAGCTGTGAGGCTGCGGTGCTAACCACTGCGCCACTGTGCCGCCCTGTTGAGATTTAGAGTTTAAAGAATAAGTCTTCATGTTCTGTTAAGATTTTAAGTTTAAAGTATGTGTTTCCAAATTGTAGTGTTAAATTAGTAGTTTTTTTGCTTTGTTTAACTCTTGTAAGTAAAGTTTTTGTTTAAAACATTAAATCTTGTGGAGTAATTCCTACAGATATAACTGAAAATTTGACTTTCTCTTTTTAAAAAGTAACTGTCCTTAATGGGGTTGTAACAGTTCCATTTAGTTTTCTTTCATATCTCCATATGTGCATGCCACACAGCTTCAGAAAATACAGGATTGCTCACTCATTGCAATGGAGTAGAACGTGACTATGTGCAATAGCTTAAAACGGATGACTCGGCAGTCCATTTTACATCTCTCCTATTGACTTCAATGGAAATAAAAATCAATAGAAATGTAAAACTGACTGCCAACTGTTATTTTACACTAGTGCACACAAAGTCCAAATTCCACCCGATTGATTTTCATTGTGTATTATGAGCCACCATCAGGAAATCTTTAGTTTTTAAATCCGTGTCTGGACAATGGAACCAGGAAAAACAATGCTCTAACAGGACTTTGTATATCATATTTTCTGTATTCTGATAGGTTACTATCAAAACTACCAACCAGTTGAAAAACCTGTCCCTCTTTTTTAATTGTTTTTATTGAAAATCTTCCAAAGCTCTGCTCAGAATTTGTGTATCCAGACTGATTAATGTTTTCCTACCAACTGCAAATGAATCCATCTTCAAATAAAAAAAACACTAATCCCCTGGTTAAGCCTTTTGTTGCAAAAGGTATTTAAATATACCTTTAGTTAAACTCGCCCATTCAGCAAATACATGAAGTCCTGTCTCTCAGCGGCTGCAGGGCATTCTGAGAGGGGAGGGTGAGCAGCCAGGTGTTGTGGTACATATCGGTACCAATGACATAGGTTAAAAAAAGGGATCGGGTCCTACAAGCTGAATATAGGGAGTTAGGACGAAAATTAAAAAGTAGGACCTCAAAGGCAGTAATCTCAGGATTACTACTAGTGCCACGTGCTAGCGAGAGCAGAAATAGCAGGATATATCAGATGAATACATGGCTGGAGAAATGGTGTAGGGGGAAGGGATTCAGATTCTTGGGATATTGGGACCAGTTCTGGGGAAGGTGGGACCAGTACAAGCTGGACGGGTTGCATCTGGGCAAGACCAGGACCAATTTCCTCAGGGGGGTGTTTGCCAATGCTTTCGGGGAGGGTTTAAACTAGAATGACAGGGGGATGGGAATCTGAGCAGGGAGACAGAGGAGAGGGAAACAAGGATAGAAATGAAAGACAGAAAGGCAAGAAGCAAAAGTGGAAGGTAGAGGAAACAAGGGCGAGAAACAAATGGGGCCGTAATGCAAAATAAAGCTAAGATGACTAACAATGTTAAAAAGACAAGTCTAAAGGTATTGTGTCTTAACGCGCAGAGCATTCGCAATACGTTAGATGACTTAGCAGCGCAAATAGATATAAACAGTTATGATAACGGGCGGCACAGTGGCGCAGTGGTTAGCACCGCAGCCTCACAGCTCCAGGGACCCGGGTTCGATTCTGGGTACTGCCTGTGTGGAGTTTGCAAGTTCTCCCTGTGACCGCATGGGTTTTCGTCGGGTGCTCCGGTTTCCTCCCACAGCCAAAGACTTGCAGGTTGATAGGTAAATTGGCCATTGTAAATTGCCCCTAGTGTAGGTAGGTGATAGGGAATATGGGATTACTGTAGGTTAATATAAATGGGTGGTTGTTGGTCGGCACAGACTCGGTGGGCCGAAGGGCCTGTTTCAGTGCTGTATCTCTAAAAAAATTAAATAAATATAGTAGCGGTTACGGAGACTTGGCTGCAAGGTGACCAAAGATAGGAACTGAACATCCAGGGGTATTCAATATTGAGGAAGGAAAGGCAAAAAGGGGAAAGAGGAGGAGTAGCATTGTTAGTAAAGGAGGAAATCAATGCAATAGTGAGGAAGGATATTGGCTTGGAAAATCATGATGTGGCATCTGCATGGGTGGAGCTAAGAAACACCAAGGGGCAGAAAACGTTGGTGGGGGTTGTCTACAGGCCCCCAAACAGTAGTGGAGATGTAAGGGATGGCATTAAACAAGAAATTAGAGATGCATACAATAAGGGTACAACTGTAATCATGGGTGACTGGTTAAACCAAATTAGCAATAATACTGTGGAGGAGGATTTCCTAGAGTGTGTACATGACAGTTTTTTAGACCAATACATTGAGGAACCAACCAGAGAACAGGCTATCCTAGACTTGGTATTGTGCAATGAGAAAGGATTAATTAACAATCTTGTTATGCGGGGTCCCTTGGGGAGGAGCGACCATAACATGATAGAATTCTTCATTAAGATGGAGAGTGAAGTAGTTGAATCCGAAACTAGGATCCTGAATCTAAATAAAGGAAACTAAGAAGGCATGAGGCACATGTTGGCTATGGTAGATTGGGGAACTTTACTAAAATGGTTGATGGTGGATAGGCAATGGATAATATTTAAAGAACATGTGCATGAATTACAACAATTATTCATTCCTGTCTGGCACAAAAATAAAACCAGAAAGGTGGCTCAGCCGTGGCTTACAAAAGAAATTAGGGATAGTATTAGATCCAAAGAGGAGGCATATAAAATTGCCAGAAAAAGCAACAAGTCTGAGAATTGGGAGCAGTTTAGAATTCAGCAAAGGAGGACAAAGAGGTTGATTAAGTGGGGGAAAATAGAGTATGAGAGTAAACTTGCAGGGAACATAAAAACTGACTGTAAAAGTTTCTATAAATATGTGAAGAGAAAAAGATTAGTGTGGTCCCTTGCAGTCAGAAACGGGGGGAATTATAATGGGGAACAAAGAAATGGTAGACCAATTGAACACATACTTTGGGTCTGTCTTCACAAAGAAGGACACAGATAACGTCCCAGAAATGTTAGGGAACCAAAGGTCTAATGAGAGGGAGGAACTGAAGGAAATCAGTATTAGTAAAAAAAAAAATTAAAGCACATGGAATTGGGGGTAATATACTGGCATGGATTGAGAATTGGTTGACAGACAGGAAACAGATAGTAGGAATAAACAGGTCCTTTTCCGGGTGGCAGGCAGTGACTAGTGGGGTACCGCAGGGATCAGTGTTTCGGCCCCAGCTATTCACGATATATATCAATGACTTGGGTGAGGGAACTAAATGTAACATTTCTAAGTTTGCAGACGATACAAAGCTGGAGGTGGGGGGGGGGGGGGGGGGGGGGTGGGGGGGAATGTGAGCTGTGAGGAGGATGCAAAGAGGCTCCAATGTGATTTGGACAAGTTGGGTGAGTGCGCAAATGCATGGCAGATGCAGTATAATGTGGATAAATGTGAGGTTATCCACTTTGGTTGTAAAAACAGAAAAGCAGATTATTAGCTGAGTGGTGATAGGTTGGGAAATGGGGAGGTGCAACGAGACCTGGGTGTCCTTGTATACCAGTCGCTGAAAGCAAGCATTCAGGTGCAGCAAGCAGTTAGGAAGGCGAATGGTATGTTGGCCTTCATTGCAAGAGGATTTGAGTACAGGAGCAAGGATGTCTTACTGCAATTATACAGGACCTTGGTGAGACCACATCGGGAGTATTGTGTGCAGTTTTGGTCTCCTTATCTGAGGAAGGATGTTCTTGCCATGGAGGGAGTGCAAAGAAGATTTACTAGGCTGATTCCTGGAATCGCAGGATTGACGTATGAGGAGAGATTGGGTTGACTAGACCTATATTCACTAGAGTTTAGAAGAATGAGAGGGGATCTCATAGAAAACTATAAAATTCTAACAGGACTAGACAGGCTAGATGCAAGGAGGATGTTCCCGATGGCTGGGGAGTCCAGAGCCAGGGGTCACAGTCTCAGGATACGGGATATGCCATTTAGAACCGAGATGAGGAGAAATTTCTTCACTCACAGAGTGGTGAACCTGTGGAATTCTCTAACGCAGAAGGCAGTGGAGGTCAAGTCATTAAATATATTCGAGAAGGAGATAGATATATTCCTTAATACCAAAGGGATCAAGGGATATGGGGAGAAAGCGGGAACAGGGTACTGAATTACACTATCAACCGTGATCTTTTTTGAATAGCAGAGCAGGCCCGAAGGGCCAAATGGCCTACTCCTGCTCCTATTTTCTGTGTTTCTATGTTTCTAAATAATTTCACAGAATTTTGTTTCTTACATCCTTCTGCCCTTTGCTTCAAATACCTGATCAGAATGTCTCTAATTTTATTTCTATTCTTCACCAAACAAAATGGGCTGGATTCTAAGAGCCCACCACTGATCTTGGCAGTGAGCTCAAAAAATGCGGCCCACCCATGCAGGCCGCACACCGAAGAGCCACCACAATCTCCCCCGCGGCTGCTCATATAAATAGCCGGGGTAGCTTGTCCCCCACCCAATCACGTGGAGTGGGTGGGCTATCCATCCCCGGCCATGTCATCGGCTGTCTATGCGCAGGCGTTGGCACTATTTTTAAAGGACAGCCAGCCCTGCCAGCTCATTTAATTTTTAAAGAAGTATGCCCCCCAAAAATATAGAATAAATTTCTAATGCTCCTTTCCCACTCCCCAAAAACATTTACATAATTATTTGCCCTTTTCTCCTCAAAACACTTACCTTTTAAATGTGACCTTGCCCCCTCAGACTGCAACAAGTTTAGAGTTCAACGTTTCCCAACACCCCCTACATCCATTATTTTCATTTCACCCCGTCTCCCCAATCCCCACAGAAAAAATTAACTCCTCCCCCCTCCCCACCAGTGTCTCGTTGCCCTTCCCTGGACGGGGAATTGAAGGTGCGGGAGTGCCGGCCACCACACTGAAGATCACGGCAGGCCTGGAAGATTGAAGGTAAGCCCATTTAAATGCATTTGTTTTATTAATTTAAATATTTAAATTCAGGTCCCGCCACCCAATGGTGGGCAGGGCCAACATAGAGCCTCACAGCCGCCGGGTAGTTTGGTCCGTGACCTCCTGGCATCGCGGTCCATGGCGGGCATCTTCTGGACCTATCTTCAGGCACCCCCTGCCAAGGATCACGACGTTGGGTAGACAACAAGATCCAGTCCATTCTGCTTGGACTTGGTTTCTTAAATATTTCTCTCACTTAAGTGCCGTACATGTTCCATTCCTGGAGTGCCGTACATATTCCATTCCTGGAGGAAGCCTACAGGAAAAATTCTAGATATTTGACCACATCACAATGTTACATAATTGGGAACATTCCCCTCTGCCTTTAAGTTATTGTTTAAAAATTCTACTTCTGTTCTGCACCTTTGTTCTCTACATTTTGCCAGCCTTTAATTCCATTTTTTCTAGTTGACTCTCCTAAATTTCTGGTTTGTTAGATGTGGGAGTGAAAGCAAGACTTGTAATTATTGTATGCACGTATAATGCATTCCAATTATGCAAAGGCTTTTCTTACGGTATAACCTTTTTCTGTTAGTTATATCTTCATATAGTCATTCTTTCCAATTGACTTATGCAAAATAACTTTCAGAAATATTTATCATGAAATTTGTTTTTAACAAGTTAACATCAGTTCTGTATAATACATAGAAATAATTATTATAAAATAATTATTTAAGGTGCATTAATACACTGAGACATTCAGGTTATTGTAGTTAATAACAACAATGACAACTTTCATTTATATAGTGTCTACAACATAGTAAAACAACCGAAGAAACTTCACAAGAACAAAATCAGATAAAAGTTTAAACCTAGGCCTAACAGGAGGCAGCAGGGCAGTTGGCCAAAAACTTGGATTTAAGGGAGGGGGGGTCTTAAAGGAGGACAGAGAGGTGAAGAGGTTTTGGAAAGTAATTCCAGAACTTGGGGCCCCGATGTTTGAAGGCATGGCTGCCCATGGTAGGGTGAAGTAAGAGGGGATGAACAAGAGACCAGTGTTGGAGGAACATGGAGTTCTGGAAGGGTTGTAAGGTTGTAGGAGATTACAGAGATGGAGAAGGATGAGGCTATGAAGGGATTTGAACATGAGGATGAGAATTTTAAAATCAAGGCTTTTGAGGACCAGAAATGACGAGTGAACAGGATAATCGATACAAAGTTTCTACCATAAGAAAAGCCTTTACATAATTGATACAAGTAAGGATACTGGCAGCAGAGTTTTGGTGAGCTTAGGTTTCTGGAGGTTGGAAGATGGGAGGCTGACCAGGAAAGAATTGGAATAGTCGAGTCTGAAGGTAGCAAAGGCTGAATGAGGGAAAATAATGTTTTCGCGTTGTCTTTGTTAGCTGTGTTTAAATGCTGGCAAACAAGCAGAAATTCAATCATTCATTAAGTGCTATTAAAAAAACATAGACTCACTGTGAAAAAAAATGCTTAAAGGGTGGTATTGCAGATATTCTTGAAATAAGTATATCTTTTATATAAAAGACAAAAAATACAATGTCGCTTTTGTAATTTTATTAGATCAGTCTTTCATTATGTCTCTCGGACATTTTTCTATGTTTACCTATTAATATATGCACATCCTGTTCCATGTGGGAACTCCAGGATGCTTCTCATGTCCTGGACAATCACGTGAAGGAAGTGTCATCAGCTGCAGCAGAGCAAACTCCAGGTTTCAGATCTTGAGAGGCATCTGGTGTCACTGCAGTGCATCCGCAAGGTTGAGAGTTTCGTGACGAGAGCATTTCTGGGTGTGGTCAACCTGTAGCTTAATGGTGTGCAGGCAGGGATAGAATAGGTTACCACCAGGCAGTCAAGGAGCACCCACGAGGAAGTGCAGGAGTCCCTGATTGCATCTTGTTCTCCAACTGGTATTCAGTTCTAAATATATGTGAGTGATGGTTCATCTGGGGAGTACAGCCACAGCCAAGTGCACGGCATCTGGGGTGGCTCAGCTGTACAGGGGGCAGGAGGAAGAATGGGAAAACAATAGCGGTAGGGGATTCTATAGTTAGGGGAACAGACAGGTGTTTCTACAGTCACAGATGTGATTCCAAGGTGGTATGTTGCCTCCCTAGTGCCAGGGTCAAAGATGTCACTAGGTGGCTGCAGAGTATTCTGAACAGCCAGCAGTCATAGTCCATATTGGTACCAATGACATAGGTAGAAAAAGGGATAAAGTCCTGCAAGCAGATTTTAGGGAGCTAGGAAATAAACTAGCAAACAGGGCCTCAGAGGTAGTAATCACTGGATTACTCCCAGTGTCACATGCTTGCAAGTATAGAACTAGGAGGATAGAATAGATGACTGTGTGGCTGAAGAGATGGTGCAGGAGGGAGGGCTTACCGGGACATTGGGATCAGATCTAGGGGAGATGGGACTTGTACAGGCCGGATAGGTTGCACCCGAATGGAGCCAGGCCCAATGTACTTATGGTGCAATTTACTAGTGCTATTGGGGAAGGTTTAAATTAACTTGGCAAGGGTCAGAACCAGGTGGGAACATTAGAAAGGAAAAACAAGGTGCACAAAAATTGGGAGAAACAAATAGCACTAAAGTAAGAACTCGTAAGGTATTAGGTGAGGTCAGAATAAGAGGGAATGCAATAATGTTTAAATTGCATTTACTGTGCAGGTATTGTTACAAACTGGTGAGAAAGGTGTCTAGGGGTCCCTCTCAGCCTTCACCTGGTCTTACTGTAACAGGGGTTAATATTAAACACACCATGTTTTTAGATCCCCCCTGGTGAATCCTTTTTCAGCGCTTTCTAATTATAAGGCAAAGAAACCAGCACAAACAGCTTTCTTAGGTTTAAAGAAGAAAGATTGAAATTTATTAAACTTAAATTCTAATTTGGTTGATGCCTATGGATACACGACGTGCCCATGCTAGCATGCATATGTGATACACACATGCAAATAGAGACAGAAAAGAGCAGGAAGAAAAAAAATAAAGTGAAAAGTTTGAGGCAATACCTGAAGAGTTTTTGTTACGGTTCTTGGAGCTCACTGTAGTCCTTGATTGTAGGTAGATCTTGTGTTTCACTGGGGCTCACTATTCTTCTTAAACCTTGTTCCCTATAGGAGACTTTTCTCTTTTGGGGTTCATGTGGCTTCAGTGGATTCAGAGGCTTGTGAGAAAGAGATGGGGCCAGACAGGACAGATCTTCTCAGTCCAGGAGCAAACAGACACTCTCAGTTCAAACTGTTTGTACAATTCAGAAAAACCCAGGTTGCCAAGCAGGTTAGTCATGTGACTAACTGGTCTGACCACATCTTGGCTCTGTGGATTGTATCATCATAGCAGGGCCTGAAATGCTCCCCTTACACACAATATCTGGTGATCAAGGTCCATTGTGGGTTGAATGTATCAGGGAATGGTCCCTTGTCCTTCCAAACACTGTCTGTTAATATGCAAATATCTTTTCCAGCCACAGCTGATCTGTTTGACAAGTCCTTTCTTCATTCCAGTAATAGTTTAAAATCAATGCTCATGACAAAATTAATGTGCCTCATTCTCAGCAGGTGGGGGGCCTAGCATGACAGTATATAAATGCAGGGAGTGTGGTAAATAAATCCATTTGGTTAGAGTTAAGAAACAGTAGAGGTACCATTTAACTACTGGGTATATTCTATAGGTTTCCAACCGGTGGGGAAATTATAGAGAAACAAATTTGCAAGGAAATTACAAAGAGTTGCCAAAACTATGGAGTAGTGATAATGGGGGACTTTAGTTATCCTAAAATAGACTGGATTAATAATAGTGTAAGGGCAGAGAGGGGGATGAGTTTCTAAAGTGTTTGCAGGAGACTTTTCTACATCAGTATGTTTCCAGTCCAATGAGGAAGGAGGCATTGCTGGATCTGGTTCTGGGGAATCAGTTAGGACAAGTGTATCAACTATAGTAGGGGAACATTTAGGACAAGTGATCATGGTATCATAAGGTTTAGGTTCGCTATGGAAAAGGTCAAAGAGCAATCCACAGCAAAAATAATTAACTGGGGGAGAATCAATTTCAATGGGGTGAGAAGGAATCTGGGCCAGGTAAATTGGAATCAAAGATTGGCAGGCAAAACTGTAATGGAACTGCCTTTAAAGAGGAGATAGTTTGGGTACAGTTGAGATACATTCCCATGAGAGGGAAAGGTAGAACAAATGAAGACTGAGCTCCCTAGATGACTAAAGAGATAGAGAGCAAGAATAAAGCTGAGTATTACAGATGTCAGGTTGATAATACAAGTGAGAACGAGGATGAATACAGGAAGTTCAGAGGGGAAGTGAAAAAAGAAATAAGTGCAGCAAAGCGAGAGTATGAGAAGAGACTGGCATCTAACATAAAAGAGAAACCAAAAGTCTTCTATAGGCATATAAATAGTAAAAGGTGATAAAGAAGGAGTAAGGCTGATCAGGGGTAAAAAGAGGATTTATGCATGGAGGTAGAGGGTATGGATGAGGTTTTGGTTGAGTGGGCGGAAAAGTGGCAAATGGAATTCAATCCAGAGAAGTGTGAGGTATTGCATTTGGGGAGGGCAAGTAAAGTGAGGGAATATTGAGAGGGGTAGAAGAAGTGAAAGACCTTGGAGTACATGTCTACAGGTCCCTGAAGGTGGCACGACAGGTGGATAGAGTGAAGAAGGCATATGGATTACTTTCCTTTATTGGCCGAGGTATAGAGTACAAAAGCAGGAATGTAATGCTAGAACTGTATACAGCGTTGATTAGGCCACAGCTGGAGTATTGCATGCAGTTCTGGTCACCACATTACAGAAAGGACATAATTGCTCTGGAGAGAGTAAAGGAGATTTACAAGAATGTTGCCAGGGCTTGAGGGTTGCAGCTGTAAGGAAAGATTGGATAGGTTGGGGTTGTTTTTCCTGGAACTGAGGAGGCTGAGGGGTGACTTGATTGAGGTATACAAAATTATGAGGAGCCTAGATAGAGTGGACAGGAAGGACCTGCTTCCCCTGGTGGGGAGATCAGTTACCAGGGGAAACAGATTTAAGGTGATTGGTAGAAGGATTAGACAGGACATGAGGGGAAACCTTTCCACCCAGAGGGTGGTAGGTGTCTGAATTCGCAGCCAGGAATGGTGGTGGAGGCAGAGACCCTCAATTCTTTTAAAAGATACCTGAACATATACTGAGGTGCTGTAACACGCAGAGCTATGGGCCAGGTGCTGGAAGATGGGATTAATTTGGGTGAATGGTTTATTCAGCCAGCGCAGACACAATGGACTGAATGGCCTCCTTCTGTACTGTACTTTTTCTATGGTTCTATGGTTCTAAATGACTAATTTGCATCTATCTATACCAAGGAAGAAGATGCTGCCAAAGTCCTAGTGAAAGAGAAGGTAGTTGAGACTCTGGATGGGCTAAATATTGGTAAAGAGGATTGGTATTAGAAAGGCTGGCTGTACTTAAAGTTGATAAGCAAATAGGACCAGATCAGATGCATCCTTGAATACTGAAGGAAGTAAGGGTGGAAACTGGGGAGAATTGCAAATGTTACAATCTTGTTCAAAAGGGGATTTAAGGATAAACCCAGTAACTACAGGCCAGTCAGTTTAACCTCAGTGGTGCGAAAGTTTTTAGAAATGATAATCTGGGACAAAACTAACCGTCACTTGGATAAATGTAAATTGATTAAGGAAAGCCAGCACAGATTTGTTAAAGGCAAATCCGGCTTAACTAACTTCATTGAATTTTTTTGATGTGGTAACAGAGAGAGTTGATGAGGATAATGCAGTTAATGTGGTGTATATGAACTTCCAAAAGGCATTTGATAATGTGCCACATAACAGGTTTGTCAACAAAGTTGAAGCCTATGTGTTCGGGTCTGAAGTTCTGTTAATGGATGATAAATATCTGGCAGTTCAAGGGAGGCATTGGGTGTTAATTAGTTAATTGTATTCAAGTGTGTAAAGAAGACCCAGCACTGGCTGGGGGTGTTGTTAGGAGTGCAGAAGTAAGCTCTATGGCAAGCAATAAACAATCTCTATCAAAGCATCCTAGGCTCAGTGTCTTCTTCACAAGCAGGCTTGGAAATTTCTCCAACACCATGAAATAAAATGAACAGTGGTAGCATGGATATGAAGGTGGCTGAGTGACAGGAAAGAGAAAGAATTGGTAAATGGCTGTTTTTCAGACTGTAGAAAGTTACATAGTGGGTTCGCTGGGAGTCGGTATTAGGACCACGGCTTTTCCTGGTCGATATTAATGACCTAGACTTTGCATGACCTTAGATTTGCAGGGCACAATTTTGAAATTTGCAGATGACACAAAACTTGGAAGTATTGTGAACTGTGAGGAGGATAGTGACAGTCTTCAAGAGGACATAGCTAGGCTGGTGGTATGGGCAGACATGTGGCAGATGAAATTTAATGTAGCAAAGTGTATATTGATGCATTTTGGTAGAAAGAATGAGGAGAAGCAACACAAAATAAAGGATACAATTCTAAAAGGGATGCAGGAGCAGAGGGACTTGGGCGCATATGTGCACAAATTGCTGAAGGTGGCAGGAAGGTTGAGCAAGTGGAAAAGAAGGCATATGGGATCCTGGGATTTATAAATAGAAGCATACAGCACAAAAGCAAGGAAGTAATAGTGAACCTTTATAAACACTGGTTCAGCCTCAACTGGAGTATTTGAGTCCAATTCTGGGCACTATGCTTTAGGAAGGCTGTGAAGGCTTTAGAGAGGGTACGGAAAAGATTTACGAGAATGGGTCCATAGATGAGAGATTTCAGTTACGAAGTTTGATTGGCAGAGCTGGGGCTGTTCCCCTTGGAGAAGATAAGATTGAGAAGGGATTTGATGGACGTATTCAAAATCATGAGGGGTCTGTACAGGATAGATAGGGAGAACCTATTCCCTTGACGGATGGGTCAAGAACCAGAGGTCACCGATTTAAGTTGATTGGCAAAAGAACCAGAAGCGAGATGAGGAAAAGCTTTTTTACACAGAGTGTGGTTAGGATCTGGAAAGGATAATTATCCAAAGAGAAAAAATTTGCAGGGCCATAGGGAAAAGGCAAGGGAGTGGGACTAGCTGAGTAGCTCTTACAGAGAGCTGCATGGACACGGTGGGCCAAATGGCCTCCTTCTGTACTGTGACCATTCTATGATTCTGTACAAAAAAGGAGTGGATAAGACCAAGTGATCCATCAAGTCTGTCCTGACCTAACATGGTGCAGTCTACACAGGCCATTAAACTCATCCAATTTCTCTCACCGCACAGTCATACAATGTCTTGGGAGAAGCAGAACTAAACAACAAAATAAGCACTAGATAAATGCAAGTCGTTGTAACATAGTTAAGGAACCTATCTTAATCTTGGTTAAACTTCACTAAATTATTATTAGGAACCTATCTGGTCTTGGAGTTGTCTACAGCAATCCTTTTAAGGACTGCTGGTTAGGGCACAACATCTGGTACCAATCAACAGGCCACGCTCTGACCATAGGTACCTTAACATTCCATCAGGGTTCTATCTATGTCATAGGACCCCAATTAGCAAATTAAAATGAAGCCACTGTGGGAGCTCCAAGAGAGGCAGACATTCACCTTTATGATTCTGTGCTGAGAACTCGATAATAACCATACATTGAGAGGTTAAAGAGCTTATTTTAACAATTTAGTACTCCTGGCACAGAAATGAGGAAGAACTGTCAGCAAAATTACTTAATATTTGTTCATGCAAATATATGGACAAATCGTGCAGTGGTGCATGAGCACCTAATCAAAATACAATCAGGTATGAAGCATGTGGAAACTTCAAAGCCTCCTATAGTCAAGGTCACAATGACAGAGATCCTGGGTGAGGAATTGGGTTTGTTAATGTTGTGTTACTGGGTTCTTCGCACAAACTTAACAATCACACACTGGTGAATGGCAACAAATACTTTGGGTTCTTTTTATTGAAGACTCACAATACCTTATACAAGTTACAGTAGAGCTCGACATACACATCTTACTCGGGACCAGCGCAACGCCTACTGCTGTGTCACATGCTTTATGACATCAGTGATGATGCACACTCACTGTTTACATATTCCATTAGAGCAATATCACAATATCCCCCTTTTTCCTTAGGTAGAACACTACACAATAAGAATAAATCACATAACATAACAGGATTTATTTAGTTATTTATTTAGAGATACAGCACTGAAACAGGCCCTTCAGCCCACCGAGTCTGTGCCGACCATCAACCACCCATTTATACTAATCCTACATTAATCCCATATTCCTACCATATCCCCACAATTCCCCTACCACCTACCTATACGAGGGGCAATTTATAATGGCCAATTTACCTATCAACCTGCAAGTCTTTGGCTGTGGGAGGAAACCGGAGCACCCGGCAAAAACCCACGCAGTCACAGGGAGAACTTGCAAACTCCACACAGGCTGTACCCAGAATCAAACACAGGTCGCTGGAGCTGTGAGACTGAGGTGCTGACCACTGCACCACTGTGCCGCCTCTCATTCTTCACGGGATTGCTGTGAACTCTACTTACATAAAAGTTAGAGCTCCATCCATTATTTAAGAGTCCCTAAAGCATATCGGTAGTTTTCTAATACACCCGGACCTCATAACAGTAAAACTCTTTGAGATTTAGAATCAATGCTGTTGTGTTCTTAACTCATCAACGTAGACGTATGGGTATCCTGCACATTAGCTATGTGCTGGTTGTCTTCACTGTAGTCTTCTACAGTTTCACTCTCAGGCCTCACTGCTATTGGAGTATTGAATAAGATACAGTTGGACAATTCCCTTAGTTGACATTTGTTCCTCCTCAATGTCGCACCATTAGGTGTTGTGACTTTGTATGATCTTGGCATTCTCACGTTGGCAGGCTGTGACTAATAGGGTACCACAAGGATCAGTACTTGGTCCCCAGCTTTCACAATATATATCAATGATTTGGATGTGGGGACCAAATGTAATATTCCCAAGTTCACGGATGACACAAAACTAGGTGGGAATGTGTGTTGTGAGGAAGATGAAAAGTGGCTTCAAGGAGATTTGGACAGACTTAGTGAGTGGACAAGAACGTGGCAAATGGAATATAGTGTGGAAAAATGTGAAGTTATCCACTTTGGTAGGAGGAATAGATGTGCAGAATATTTCTTAAATGGTAAGAGATTGGAAAGTGTAGATGTACAAAGGGACCTGGGTGTCCTCATCAATAAGTCTCTGAAAGCTAACATGCAGGTGCAGCAAGCAATTAGGAAGGCTAATGGTATGTTAGCCTTTATCGCAAGAGGGTTTGAGTACAGGAGTTGCGAAGTCTTGCTTCGATTGTATAGATCCTTGGTTAGACCCCACCTGGAATACTGTGTGCAGTTTTGGTCCCCTTACCTTAGGAAGGATATTATTGCCGTAGACGGAGTGCAACGAAGGTTCACCAGACTTGTTCCCGGGATGGCGGGACTGTCCTATGAAGACAGATTCGGAAAACTGGGCCTGTATTCTCCAGAGTTTCGAAGAATGAGAGGTGATCTCATTGAAATCTACAAAATACTTAAAGGGATAGACAAGGTAGATGCAGGTAAGATAGTTGGGGAGTCTAGAACCAGGGAACACAATTTCAAAACAAGGGAGAAGCCACTTAGGACCGAGCTGAGGAGAAATCTCTTTACTCAGAGGGTTGTGAATTTTTGGAATTCTCTATAGTAGAGGGCTGTGGAAGCTTAGTTATTGAGTATGTTTAAAGCAGAGATTGACAGATTTGACATAACGGAATATGGGGATAGTGTGGGAAAAAGGTCTTTAAGTGGAAGATCAGCCATGATCATATTGAATAGCAGCACAGTCTCGATGGGCTGAATGGCCTATTCCTGTTCCTATGTACCTATGTTCCTATGGCTCTGCAAATCTTAGATACCTTGGTGGGGAACCAGGTTCCTTCTGTTGGGTAAATAACTTGAGTATTTTTCCCCACATGTAAACTAGACAATTCCACACCTGCATGTCGATAGTGTGTAGACTTCATCCTCCCCTACTTCTTCAGTGGTCTTTTCCACGCTGATGCAAACCTGGACAGATGAGGTCTTGGAAGTGTTGTTTTGATCTGCCTCCTGAACATGATCTCATCTGGTGCTGGTAATCCCATGTCTATTGGTGTTGACCATAAATGCAACATAGCAACTTGGAAATCTTGTTCTGCTTCCCTGCACTTCACAATAAGTGATTTAACTGTAAGCCATTCTCTTGGAAAGACGGTGGGATCTAGGATAAAGTGGAGAGGCTGTTACATGGTTTATGCCCCACTTGGCACACATATCCTGAAATGGTTTACCAGTATATTGTGGACCATTATCTGATGCAATCTCCTCCGGTGTACCAAAAAGACTAAATATAGCACTCATGAGACCTCGTGAGGGTGTAGTGGTTCCCTCTGCTGGTTTGGCTGCTGTGCTTGGCATGCTTCGCACATCCTCACACTCTCTCAATATCACATGCCAGTATACATTTTCCCTCACCAGGCGTCTCATTCATTCAATGCCATGTAAACCTCTGGTGCAATTGTGACAATATATCCTGAAGAAGAGCTTCAGGAATCAGCCCCTGCCTTCCTCTTGAGACACCTAGCTCATCGCTAGACAGCCAAAAGGGTCTTAGGTTGTCTTGAACCTCCTGTATCGTATCAGCCCAACCATCAAAAATAACTCACCACAATGCTTTCAGGAGTGGATCTTTGGCTGTTTCTTCTCTAAGTTGGTTTCACTTGCGCTGTCCAAAGCTCTTCAAGTCAACATTAAGAATGTCTTCAACCTCCATATCCATACTGTCAACTTGCAGATCTAATGACATATCTGCTGTTTTCATTGGATTTGGCAATTGGCTCAATGGTTCTGATGTAACCATTCTGTTCCTTGGTTTATAAAGGCCTTCATAGTCATACCCTTGGATTTTGATTTGTAACCTTTGCAATATAGGTGGTGCACTTGTCAGAGGTTTACACCATATCATCTCTAATGGCTTGGGGTCCGTTTCCACAATGAACCACTTACCAAAAAGGTGAGTGTGGAACCTCATAATGCCAAACACTAGAGCAAGTGTCTCACATGCTATGTTCGAGTAATTAGCTTGCATTGGCGAGGGACTCTTTGAACCAAATGCTATTGGCTTTCCTTCCTGCGTAAGGCAAGCTTCTAGACCTTTCTGTGACACATCGACTTCCAAGACTTGTCTTCTCTGATAATGACTGTTTAAGTGATTCAAATACATGTTGGTGGTTCTCTTGCCACACAAATGGATCCCCTTTTCTTAGCAGTTCTTTCAATGATGATGTTTTCTCAGCAAAGTTGGGTATGGGGTGCTGAGAAACTGAACACTACTAGACATCATTGCAAATCTTCCCAGTCTTAGGGATAGATTGTACGTCTTCTCTTTTGCTTGAATCAGGACGTACAACATATCAACATCCTGGAGGTTACCATTGACCAGAAACTGAACTGAACCAGCCACATAAATGCTGTGGCTACAAGAGCAGGTCAGAGGCTGGGAATTCTGCGGTGAGTAACTCACCTCCTGACTCCCCAGTGCCTGTCCACCATCTCCAAGACACAATTCAGGAGTGTGATGGAATACTCTCCACTTGTCTGGATGAGTGCAGCTCCAACAACACTCAAGAAGCTTGATACCATCCAGGACAAAGCAGCCCGTTTGATTGGCACCCCATCCACCACCTTCAACATTCACTCCCTTCACCACTGATGCACAGTGGCAGCAGTGCATACCATTTACAAGATGCACTGCTGCAACTCATCAAGGCTCCTTTGACAGCACCTTCCAAACCCGCGACCTCTTCCACCTAGAAGGCCAAGAGCAGCCGATGCATGGGAACACCACCATCTGCAAGTTCCACTCCAAGCCACACACCATTCTGACTTGGAACTATATCACCGTTCCTTCACTGCCGCTGGGTCCTCACTACCTGTCTTTCAGGTAACTTTATCTGGAAATATAAGCTTAAACTTGGATAGGATATCTGTGGCCCCCCCAATTCAAGACTGGAAATGTTGTAGTCATTATTCCAATGCTCCTTGCTTCTCACAGATCCTTCTGGTTTACTGTGGATTGGGTATCCTTCAATAGAAATACTGAACAGCACGGCAGAACTGCTGTGTCTGCAGCTTGAGTCTTCGCCAAGTCCAGCCCCGGGCTCTGTAGCTGTAACTCTGTGGCACTGTTGCCTGTGTCTCACTGTATTGCTTCTGTAGCAGACCGCTTGTATTGTCCCAATTTTTTTATGGCTTCTCCCGATTTTTGGACTGGCTCCACCGTGATCTCTGCACTAAAGCGAATCACCACGATTCAGACCTTCACTGTTGTGCTTCGACTTTACTTCTGCGACGTGGTCTTCAAAAACACACCGATGCCACCAAATTGTGTTACATAGAAACATAGAAAATAGGAGCAGGAATAGGCCATTTGGCCCTTCGAGACTGCTCTGCCATTCATTATGATCATGACTGATCATCCAACTCAATTGCCTGTTCCCGCTTTCCCCCCATATCCTTTTATCCCTTTAGACCCAAGAACTATATCTAACTCCTTTTTGAAAACATACAATGTTTTGGCCTCAACTGCTTTCTGTGATAGTGAATTCCACAGGCTCACCACTCTCTGGGTGAAGAAATTTCTCCTCATCTCACTCCTGAAAGGTTTACCCCGTATCCTTAGACTATGACCCCTGGTTCTGGACTCCCCCACCATCGGGAACATCCTCCCTGCATCTACCCTGTCAAGTCCTGTTAGAATTTTATAGGTTTCTGTGAGATCCCCCCTCACTCTTCTGAACTCCAGCAAATATAATCCTAACCGACTCAATCTCTCCTCATACGTCAGTCCCGCCATCCCAGGAATCAGTCTGGTAAACCTTCGCTGCACTCACTCCATAGCAAGAATATCCTTCCTCACATAAGGAGACCAAAACTGCACACAATATTCCAGGTGTGGCCTCACCAAGGCCCTGTATAATTGCAGCAAGATATCCCTGCTTCTGTACTCTAATCCTCTCACTATGAAGGCCAACATACTATTTGCCTTTTTTACCGCCTGTTGCACCTGCATGCTTACCTTCAGTGACTAGTGTACGAGAACACCCAGGTCTTGCTGCATATTTCCCTCTCTCAGTTTATAGCCATTCAGATAATAATCTGCCTTCCTGTTTTTGATACCAAAGTGGATAACCTCACATTTATCCACATTATACTGCATCTGCCATGCATTAGGCCACTCGCTCAACTTGTCCAAATCACCCTGAAGCCTCTCTGCATCCTCCTTACAACTCACAGTTCCACCCAGTTTTGTGTCATTTGCAAATTTGGAGATATTACATTTAGTTCCCTCATCAAAATCATTAATGTATATTGTGAATAGCTGGGGTCCTAGCACCGATCCCTGCGGTATCCCACTAGTCACGGCCTGCCATTCGGAAAAAGACCCATTTACCTCTACTCTTTGTTTCCTGTCCGCCAACCAATTTTCTATCTATCGCAATGGGATTACTGGGTTACATCGTTAATGGCTTCTTCGCACAAACTTACCAATCACACACTGGTAAATGGTAACAAGTTCTTTGTATTGAAGACTCGCAATACTATATACAAGTTACAGGAGAGCTATACACGCACATCTTACTAGGGATCAACACAGCTCTAACTGCTGTGTCACATACTGGATGACATCACTTCCTGCAGTGATGATGCATACTCACGAGTTAGATATTCCACTAAAGCAATAGCACAGAAGTTAATGCCCATTGTTTGGGCTCTCTGAGTGACCATAAATTTCCAAAATGGTACCAGCAGGGTGCGCACACACACACACTTGTGGGATGAATTACGCCGGACGCCATATTGATGTAGTCATTACAATGTGCGCAGTGAACGTCCACCGGAAGTATGCAAAACTGATTTGATGCCAGCAGTGCCATTTTGGAACACAATGCTCGAGCTAATGCCCTCTTAACCTTGCACAGCTGAGCACATGTTCAGCAAAGGGAAGGACCCTCCACTATTTAAAGGGATCTTCAACTCTTACATGCCAGTTACTTACTGATTTCTACAGGCTATTGCTATGATTGTACAAATGTTTAGTGCTTTCTAGAGTTCTTTAAAGTTGCTAAAGTCTCCAGGGAGTGGTGTGGCGGGTGCTGAGTGACTATTTGCTGACTTCAAGGCTTCTGCACAAATCAGTTGCTGCCAGACATAGTTGCACTAGTTGACTTTCCACTAGGAACACAGCATGAATGCGAGAATGAGCAGAGGGTACTCAGAGCAGGATAAGCTGCTAGAAGAGTGAGCAGGATGAGGAGGGGAAGAAGGGCTCTCAACAGCAGACTTTGGGCTGGATTTTTCCTGCTCGCCGCCAAGAACGGCGACGAGCTTCAAAAAAGACGTAGCGTACGTGCGAGATACGTGGTGCGGAGCAACGCGGCATCTCGTTTACATGGAGGGGGTGGACCGCCCGTTCCTGATGCCGTAGAGGAGGCATGCACTCCATCCCTGGCAATGGCGTCCGGCGCTGGCGCCATTTTTAAAGGGTTTCAAGCCTTTCCGATTCATTAAAATTAAAACTTTATTATCAGTTTAAATCCCCTCTCCCAACCCACAATGAGTAATCAATATCTAAATAGCCCTTTCCAGCCAAAAAATAAAAATTTCAATTCCAAATCTTTCCCCCCGAACTTTCTCCATTTTAACCTTCAACCCCTTCCCACTATCCCGTCCACCAATCATGTAAGTTTTTTGTTGATTCCCCCCACCCCTCCCCACCCTGAAAACTTCACTCTTCCCCCCTCCCCATCGATCTCTGAACAGAAATTCGGGACTCCCAGCAACTGGCCGGAACATCAGTGTGGGACAGCTGTCACAACAAGGTAAGTAATTATGCTTTCATTAACATTTATTTAAATATTTAAATTACGTTTCCATCACTGAGCAGCGAGGGGGCCACCACCGGTAAAATGGGGCGGGGCCTTCCCGGCATCAAGACCCGTGGCGGCCTCTCCCGGAGGTATTTTCCGGGCCCATCCACCATGACCACAGCCACCCCCCTCCCCCGACGTTGGGGGATGGTAAAATCCAGCCCTATATCTGTTCCGTGTGTTCAGGAGACAATTCTTCTAAGTCAGGGGTCAGCTCCCATTTAATTGTGTTCATTTTAACAATTTGTAATGGTGCAGTAGCGTATAGTGATTAACGTTTCTGCTCCTATTGGGCTATTTTACAACTGTGTTTTGAAACAGAAAAACAAGCAGTATTTTAAAGGACTTCATTCTTACCCTCATGTACAATTCAATCCACCCAGCAGCTAAAGGAAGACTTTCTACCAGTGCATGTCATCATTACAGTAATTAATCCAAAGTCTGCTTTAACTGTAATCCAGATATATATAGCACATTCCACAGACCTTATTTCTGAATGAATTCTGAAATTCTTTTTTCTTTCTTTTGGGCCTCCTTATCTCGAGAGACAATGGATACGCGCCTGGAGGTGGTCAGTGGTTTGTGAAGCAGCGCCTGGAGTGGCTATAAAGGCCAATTCTAGAGTGACAGGCTCTTCCACAGGTGCTGCAGAGAAATTTGTTTGTCGGAGCTGTTGCACAGTTGGCTCTCCCCTTGCGCCTCTGTCTTTTTTCCTGCCAACTGCTAAGTCTCTTCAACTCGCCACATTTTAGCCCCGTCTTTATGGCTGCCCGCCAGCTCTGGCGAACGCTGGCAACTGACTCCCATGACTTGTGATCAATGTCACAGGATTTCATGTCGCGTTTGCAGGCGTCCTTAAAGCGGAGACATGGACGGCCGGTGGGTCTGATACCAGTGGCGAGCTCGCTGTACAATGTGTCTTTGGGGATCCTGCCATCTTCCATGCGGCTCACATGGCCAAGCCATCTCAAGCGCCGCTGACTCAGTAGTGTGTACAAGCTGGGGATGTTGGCCGCCTCGAGGACTTCTGTGTTGGAGATACGGTCCTGCCACCTGATGCCAAGTATTCTCCGGAGGCAGCGAAGATGGAATGAATTGAGACGTCGCTCTTGGTTGACATACGTTGTCCAGGCCTCGCTGCCATAGAGCAAGGTACTGAGGACACAGGCCTGATACACTCGGACTTTTGTGTTCCGTGTCAGTGCGCCATTTTCCCACACTCTCTTGGCCAGTCTGGACATAGCAGTGGAAGCCTTTCCCATGCGCTTGTTGATTTCTGCATCTAGAGACAGGTTACTGGTGATAGTTGAGCCTAGGTAGGTGAACTCTTGAACCACTTCCAGAGCGTGGTCGCCAATATTGATGGATGGAGCATTTCTGACATCCTGCCCCATGATGTTCATTTTCTTGAGGCTGATGGTTAGGCCAAATTAATTGCAGGCAGCCGCAAACCTGTCGATGAGACTCTGCAGGCACTCTTCAGTGTGAGATGTTAAAGCAGCATCGTCAGCAAAGAGGAGTTCCCTGATGAGGACTTTCCGTACTTTGGACTTCGCTCTTAGACAGGCAAGGTTGAACAACCTGCCCCCTGATCTTGTGTGGAGGAAAATTCCTTCTTCAGAGGACTTGAACGCATGTGAAAGCAGCAGGGAGAAGAAAATCCCAAAAAGTGTGGGTGCGAGAACACAGCCCTGTTTCACGCCACTCAGGATAGGAAAGGGCTCTGATGAGGAGCCATCATGTTGAATTGTGCCTTTCATATTGTCATGGAATGAGGTGATGATACTTAGTAGCTTTGGTGGGCATCCAATCTTTTCTAGTAGTCTGAAGAGACCACGTCTGCTGACGAGGTCAAAGGCTTTGGTGAGATCAATGAAAGCAATGTAGATGGGCATCTGTTGCTCACGGCATTTCTCCTGTATCTGACGAAGGGAGAACAGCATGTCAACGGTCGATCTCTCTGCACGAAAGCCACACTGTGCCTCAGGGTAGACGCGCTCGACCAGCTTCTGGAGCCTGTTCAGAGCGACTCGAGCAAAGACTTTCCCCACTATGCTGAGCAGGGAGATTCCACGGTAGTTGTTGCAGTCACCGCGGTCACCTTTGTTTTTATAGAGGGTGATGATATTGGCATCGCGCATGTCCTGGGGTACTGCTCCCTCGTCCCAGCACAGGCATAGCAGTTCATGTAGTGCTGAGAGTATAGCAGGCTTGGCACTCTTGATTATTTCAGGGGTAATTAACCTGTTGTAATAATTCCGTGCAGTTAAACACACTGCAGCGAATCGTGGGAAGTGGAAATCACTGTATATTAAATGGGAAATATGTGCAAAAATATATACCAACTGGGTAGATTTTGCCATCCAGTTAGTGCTTTGTTCCAAACTCAGATTTTTAGACATGTTTTAGGCTCCAGTCGCATTTTGGTCATCCCTTTGTAAAAGCTTCACGTCGACACACGAATTGGTTCCTGTAGTAGTCAGATCGGCAATGAAATAGAGGAAAGGCTTGTTCGCGATATTGATGGGTATTGATACTACAACAGAGCTCCTCACAATTGAGCAGTCGCGAGTAGAAGGGAGGGTTGAATTGAAGTTTGCTGTGTATCCAACTCCCTAGCTCACTGAACACAAGCCTTTCTATCACAACATTGGATTGAGAATTGATTTTTGTTGGTTCGCCAGAGAAGCCACCATGTCTGAATATAATTCTCTACAAGCACACAGAGGTTGAAAAATAAAATATTTAAATTTTGCGCCAATGATTTTTAATTTTTGAAAATGCATTAAAATGGATTTGTTCTGTAAATTACTGCATCTCCTTACGGTATTTGTAATGTGTCACATGTTAAAATGTAATCTAAATGTCTTTAAATTACATTTAAGAACATTCTACAAAGGAAACCAGGGTTTCAGCAATAAAGTTAACAAAAAATCGAGTTCTGCCAGGAATTGTTAGCAAAGTTCGTAAACCTTTGCTGAAAAGTATCCACTGAGAAGTGAAAGAAAACGTGCCATTACGGGAACATAGGAAATAGGAGCAGGAGTAGGCCATTTGGCCCCTGGAGCCTGCTCCACCTTCAACCATAATCATACAATTCTCCAGGAAAAAGTTGATAAAGCCAAAGGCAAATTTAAGATTTGGGTAACACCACGATTCAGCTTTGAAAACAAAAATAATGGTTTCTACCTATTCCTGGGATGTAGAAACTGGATTTTTGCCCGACCTATATCTAAAATTGAAATTGTATGAATTTTAGTAGTAACAGTCGTCTTTCTTAAAAACGTCAGAGAGAAGTTAAAGAAAATTACTTTTTACAGCTGCAAATAAGTGCATAACATTCCTTACATTCTCGAGAAACAATTGTTTCCTGTTAAGCTGTGCTTATGCCTTTACTCCATTCTTTCATTTCTTTTCGTCTTGAGACTCCCAATAGTTCTTATTTTAGGCAATTAAAAAAAAAAATAAGGCTCTTTGGGTAAAGAAGGTTGCCGATCCCCGTTCTAATTGAACCTCAGCAAGGAACGCTGTCAGGCGTCTGCACTTCAATAAGGACATCCTCACTGAAATCTGTCACCAACTGCAGCCACAACTGCAACCTCAGAGCAGTACACTCCAAGATAGTCTCCCACATGCTGCCCTCTGTAAACGTGAGGTCATCCAAAGCTCTGCTGCCCGTGTCTTAACGGGACCAAGTCCTGTTTACCTATCACTCTTGTTCTCACTGACCTACATTGACTCCTGGTCGAGTAACATCTTGGATTTTAAACCTCATCCTTGTTTTCAAATCCCTCCATGGCTTCACCCCTCCCTATCTCTGTAATCTCCCACAGCCCTCTGAGATACCTGCACTACTCTAATTCTGGCCTCTTCTGCATCCTCAATTTTAATCACTCCTCCATTGGTAGCTGTGGCTTTAGTTGCCTAGGCCCTATGCTCTGGAATACCCTCCCTACACCTCTCCACCTCGCTTTCCTCATTTAGGATACTCCTTAAAACCTACCTCTTTGATGAAGCTTTTGGTCATGTGACTTAATACTTCCTATGTGGCTTGGTGCCATACTTTGTTTTAAAATTCTCCTGTGAAGCACCTTGGGATGTTTTATTATGTTGAAGGTACTATATGAATATACGTTGTTATTTTAATTTTTTTAAATTTAGAGATACAGCACTGAAACAGGCCCTTCGGCCTACCGAGTCTGTGCTGACCAACAATCACCCATTTATACTAATCCTACATTAATCCGATATTCTCTACCACATCCCCACCATTCTCTACACTTGGGGCAATTTACAATGGCCAATTTACCTATCAACCAGCAAGTCTTTGGAGGTGGAAGGAAACCGGAGTCCTGCAT
Organism: Heterodontus francisci; assembly: GCF_036365525.1. NCBI lineage: Eukaryota > Metazoa > Chordata > Chondrichthyes > Heterodontiformes > Heterodontidae > Heterodontus > Heterodontus francisci. The sequence continues at coordinate 27,760,947 of NC_090397.1, forward strand.
TTCGGAGCTGTTCAGGATGAACTTTGACAAAAACCACTGCATCACTTTCCAGACTTACTTTGCAAAGGTACATTCCAGAAGGAGGTGAATGGTGGTCTCTTCCCATCTCGAGGGCAGCATGCGGTGGTACTGAAACTCGGGGTGCGCATGAAGGATCTGACAGGGTGGGCCCATCTCACCGGCAACCAAGCTGTGTCTTGGTGCTTGTTTGAAAATTCTGGCAATGAGGCATTCTGTGAAATGACTCAGGGAACCATCCGACAGAAGCCACCATCTCCCTTTCCCACAGGGGCTCGAAGATGTTATGTACGAACCCCCTGCCTGATTGATTTGTGGTTAAAGGTGTTTTTCTGTGCAAACTTTTCCATGAGGGGCAGGTGGTATGGCGCAGTCCAAGCATTTCCCAGTTTCCAGACATTCAGGGAGTATCAGGAATCTTGTGAAGAAACCCAGGAAATTGTACTTTCAGGTCACTTAAATTCCTTCACACATTTTGGTGACAGTTCATAAAGTGTTAGCTCATTTTCCGTGAGACCACAGCTGTGTAGATATTTTGCCCAGTCAGAAAATGCAAAGCAGAAAGTCAGTCATATAAATCCAACAAAATTCTCCAGGCTACTTCAGTATACTTTCACTGTGGTGTTTGTGTAAACATGAGAGATTTCTTAGCATTACTAAATTTCCTGACTGAATGCCAGAAGATCAATTTTGATGATTTTGGTAACCTCAGCTTTATGCTATGTAACATGATGTATATGAAATTCTCCTTTTTGGCATCCTTGTCTCGAGAGACAATGGGTAAGCGCAGAGAGGTGGTCAGTGGTTTTTGGAGCAGCGCCTGGAGTGGCTATAAAGGCCAATTCTATAGTGACAGACTTCCACAGTCATTGCAGATGAAGTTGGTTGTCAGGGCTGTTACACAGTTGGCTCTCTCCTTACACTTCTTTCTCTTTTCCTGCCAATTGCCATGTCTCTTCGACTCGCCTCTCTTTAGCCCCGCCTTTATAGCTGTCCGCCAGCTCTGGCAATTGCTGGCAACTGGCTCCCACGACTTGTGGTCAATGTTGCAGGACTTCATGTCGCGTTTGCAAACGTCTTTAAAGCGGAGACATGGACGGCCGATGGGTCTGATACCAGTGACGAGCTCGCTGTACAATACGTCCTCGGGGATCCTGCTATCTTTCACGTGGCTCACATATCCAAGCCATCTCAAGCGCCGCTGGCTCAGTAGGGCATATATGCTGGAGATGTTGGCCGCCTCGAGGACCTCTGCGTTGGAGATACGGTTCTGCCACCTGATGCCAAGGATTCTCCGGAGACAGCGAAGATGGAATGCATTGCGACGTCGCTCTTGGCTGACATATGTTGTCCAGGCCTCGCTGCTGTAGAGCAAGGTACTGAGGACACAGGCTTGAAACACTCGGACTTTTATGTTCTGTGTCAGTGCGCCATTTTCCCACATCCTCTTGGCCAGTCTGGACATAGCAGCAGACGTCTTTCCCATGGGCTTGTTGATTTCTGCATCGAGAAACAGATTACTGGTGATGTTTCAGCCTGGGTAGGTGAACTCTTGAACCACTTCCAGAGCGTGGTCACCGATACTGATGGAGGGAGCATTTCTGACATCCTGTCCTATGATGTTCATTTTCTTGAAACTGATGAGTATTTATAAGTATTTCTCTTATGCTTCAAACAGAGCTTAAATGACAACTACCTTAAGACTCAAAAAAATGACGGAACACAATGAATGCATTTCATTCAACTACGAGCTCAGCTAACCAAATCAAAATTAAGTGATACTACACTAAAGTTACCTTATCGCAGCCAAAAAAAGAGCATACCAACAGTCCCACATCTGCATTTAATATTTTGTAAGAAAACTGCACATTCTTAAAAGTATTTCCAAATAAACCACTAAATCCGAAAAAGAGCATGTGGTGATTTTTACTTTTAAGTTAATTAAGATGCCAATTAATTTTAGAGGCAACACAAATTTAAATGGACTATTTCAGATACATTACTCGATAGGAGCCATTCAGAGTTTGTGACAGACTATTTAAGTCCGTGTTTGGTTTTTCTTTTACTCTATGGATCACCTGCATTAAATTTTTGCCTATGTGGCAACTACTTTATCACACAGTTTCAATCCAGCTTATTGATGCACATTACTAAATATAAATAGCTTATTTATTACATAAGAACAAGGATGCTTCCCAGGAAAGTAAATATTTCAGAAGACTCTACACAGTCATTTCCCATGATATTCTTGTGTCCTCACTTGTGACCTATGCATACAACCTTATTTGAACAACATTGCTTCCATTGTTCATTTTTTTCATTCACGATCACAGGTGTCTTAAATGTCAAATAATTAGTGGACATGATTGTTTGGTAAACATCCCCAAACCAAATACAGTAAAAGGAAAGTACAGAGATGATATGTCAGATGCAGGATATAAGAAAGCCATAGAGAGAAAGATGCAGAAAATTTAATGATGGCAAGAGGAAAAAGCCTAGTATTCTTTTTAATGGGTGCACAATCCCTGCCAGAAGTATGTCATGTGGGGTCTCCATCCACCTGGAATCGCAAGTACCATAGTTTCAAGGGTCAGATCATTTTGAATGATGACCATGAGCTTCAAGCATTGGTAAAGCTTCATATTGGAAGAATGCAGATGTGTTGCCAGTTTTGGGTGGGAATTCGTGCACTGTTGCAGGATTTAAATACCTGCAGCAGCTTTAAAGGGTCAAGCATCACCAAGGGAGCATTTTGCAGAAAGTTAAGAAGCTTGTTGGTGGACTGTGCCAAGTAAATTATCTGCTGAAGTGCTCCCCACCTCACAGATGCAATGATCAACTGCTGTTACAAGAGTTTGGGGAGAGGAGAGAGGCACTTATTTTCCCAAAATATTCATAAAAATTTGTAAAAATATACTACAAAACAGTTCAAATTTGACATTTCAGAAAGTGCAATAGAGATCAGATTCCTTAAATACAGAACTTACAACTCTTGCCATTCCATTTTATATGTGATGTACTTTTGCATTACATAGCAAAAACATTTTTTGGTGCAGATAGCCCAAGGGGTTTTCTGCGGGTTCCAGCCACTTGGTTCGCTATGGCGTGAGGACCTTACGTTGTGGCCTTTCCCCATTAAGCCATTGTGGCCGTTGCCCCAAGCTTTAGTGCATCCCTCAGCACGTCATCCTGGACCTTGGAATGTACCAGTCTGCAACATTCGGTCGTGGATAAATCTTTGCACTGGAAGACCAGCAAGTTTCGAGCAGCAGTTGATGTTTATCTCGGTGTGCATCCCTGGGGACAGACTGTAAAGCACAGAGCCCTGTGTTACCGAGCTGCTCGGAATGAACTTTGACAAAAACCACTGCATCTCTTTCCACACCTGCTTTGCAAAGGCACATTCCAGAAGGCAACAGTCTCTTCCACACCACAGCCACCTCGAGGGCATTGTGTGGAGGCAGTGAGATTCCGGGCGTGCAGGAAGGATCTGATGGGGAGGGCCTTTCTCACCACCAGCCAAGTTACGTCTTGGTGCTTGTTTGAAAATTCTGGTGATGAGACATTCTACCAAATGACTTTGGCGGTCTGCTCGGGGAACCATCCGACAGGATCCACCATCTCCTTTTCCCATAGGGCCTTGAGGACATTCCGTGCAGACCACTGTCTGATGAATTGGTGGTCAAAGGTGTTTCTCTGCACAATTTTTTCCATGAAGGATAGGTGGTACGGCCCAGTCCAACTGAATGGAGTGTACCGCAGCAATGTGACCAGACTCATCCTTTGCAACACCAGGGACAGATAGAACCTCAGCACATAGTGACACTTGGTGTTTGCATACTGGGATTCCACGTACAGCTTGACGTAGCCACACACAAAGGTGGCCATCAGGATGAGGGTGATGTTGGGTTCATTTTTTTCTCCATTTATCCAGAGGTTTGTACACGTGTCCCTGTGACATGGTCCATTTTGGATATCCAGATAAAGCAGAAGTTGGCTCGGGTGGCCACCACGGTGCAGGAGTTGGGTAAGGGCCAGACCTGCGCCACATAGAACAACACCATGAGCGCCTTGCGCCTGATGACCAGGTTCGTGCCCGCAATGGAGAGAGAATGCTGCTCCCACATGCCCAGTTTCTGTTTCACCATGGCTGTTCACTTCTTCCAGTTTTTAGCACATGCCCCAGCCCCTCCGAACCATATCCCCAGCACCTTCATCTAGTCTGACCTGATGGTGAAGGGAACAAAATATCGGTGGACCCAGTTCCCAAAGAACATGGCCTCGCTCTTGCCGTGATTTATTTTGGCTCCTGAGACCAGTTCAAACCATTTGCAGATACTCATCAGTCTGCGAACGGACAGCGGATCCGAGCAGAAGATGACAACGTTGTCCATGTACAGGGAGCCTTTAACCTGTGTGCCTCCGCTGCCAGGGATTGTCACCCCTCTTATGCCCACATCCTTCGTAATGGACTCAGCAAAAGGTTCAAATGCAACAAACAAACGAGACGGGGAGAGAGGACAGCCCTGCCTGACTCCAGATTTGATTGAAAAACTTTCTGATTCCCACCTATTGATTGAGACTGCGCTACTGATGTTTGTGTAGAGCAGTTTGATCCAATTGCAGATTCCCTCCCCAAACCCCATTTTGGAGAGCACATCCATCATGTAGGTGTGCGATATCCTGTCAAAAGCTTTCTCCTGATCCAAGCTGATGAGGCAGGTGTCCACCTTCCTGTCCCCTACATAAGCAATCGTATCCCTGAGTAGCACGAGGCTATCAGAGGACTTCCTGTCGGGTACAGTACAGGTCTGATCAGAGTGAATCACCAACTCCAGAGCAGACTTGAAACAAATGACAATGACTTTGGACGGAATCTTATAGTCCACATTAAGCAGCAAGATGGGCCACCAATTTCTGATTTCTGCCCTCTGCCCCTTCTGCTTGTAGATGAGGGCGATGATGCCTTTCCTCATGGATTCTGACATGCTGCCAGCCAGAAGCATACTCTTGTATACTTCCAGCAGGTCTGGGCTGACCCAGTCCCACAGAGTCGAATACAACTCGACCAGTAAGCGCTTGGTCCCAGGAGTTATACTAATTTCAAAGAACCTGACGGCCTTTGTCAGCTTGTCCAGAGTTAGCGGTTTGTTCAGACTCTCCCATGGACTGTCATCTATGACCTCCGTCATAGATGACATGATGGACTGGGAGGCCGTGCTGTCAGTGGGCTTCACATCGTACAGCTTGGCATAAAAGGATTTGCTGATCCTTAGTATGTCAGACTGCGATGAAGTTACCGAGCCATCCTCTTCCTTCAGGCTGCTGATCACAGAGTTCTCTCTCTCTCTGTACCTTTTGGAAGAAGTGACGCCAGCATGTCTCATCCTGTTGAACGGAACGGACTCTAGACCGGATGATCTTGGAGGCCTCCGCAGCAAAGAGCAAGGCCTGCTGGCTCTTCACCTCAACCCCCATCAATTGCAGCAGGAGCAGATTCTGCATTCTTTTTTGGATTTGGGACATTTCCCTCTGTCTTTTTCTTGCCCTATGAACCCCTTTGAGGATGAAGAACCTCTTGATGTTCGCCTTGATCGCTTCCCAAATGTGTGTCAGGGACTCAGAGAGGTTTCAGAGTTCTTTAGTTTTTTTTAGTTTTAGTTTTAGAGATACAGCACTGAAACAGGCCCTTCGGCCCACCGAGTCCGTGCCGACCATCAACCACCCATTTATACTAATCTTACACTAATCCCATATTCCTACCACATCCCCACCTGTCCCTATATTTCCCTACCACCTACCTATACTAGGGGCAATTTATAATGGCCAATTTACCTACCAACCTGCAAGTCTTTTGGCTTGTGGGAGGAAACCGGAGCACCCGGAGAAAGCCCACGCAGACACAGGGAGAACTTGCAAACTCCACACAGGCGGTACCCAGAATTGAACCCGGGTCGCTGGAGCTGGAGCTGTGAGTTCTCTAACCTTTGTTATCCCCTTTGAGTTCCTCAATGTTCTCTGGGGTCAAGAGTTTTATATTCAGCTACCATGTCCCCCTGCAAACCCTCTGGTCATCCTGTAAGGGACAGTCAGCCAGTAGGAGGCAGTGGTCAGAGAAGAACACCAGCTTGTCATCGGTAGATCTGACCGTGAAAGCTTGGGACACAAACAGGAAGTCAATCCTGGATCAGACGGACCAGTCTGGTCTCGGCCAGTTGTATCTACGCTGCGTTCTGTCTTTGCAGCTTGACATCTTTTACTGTTTCCATCAGGAATCTGGACATGGCATCCATTTGACTGTCGGCCCTGCTGGATCGCCCAGCTGCATTGATGATGCAGTTGAAGTCACCACCTGGAATGACCGGCCTGGACCTTGCCAGCAGCAGTGGGAGCTTGTATACATGTTGATTAACTGGATTGAAGCATTTTTGTACATTATGTCTGCAACAAGCAGACAACCGCTCACCACTTTCTTAACTTTGGAGATGGTGAAGTTGCTTCCGTGCAGCAGAATACTCAGGCCAGAGGAATGAGAATCATTTCCCCCAGACCAGATTGATGGCCCATAGGACCACCATCGTGACCATTGTCTGTAGGTGCTGAGGTGCGGTATTCCACACTCCTGCAGAAACGGCAGGTCAGCTTTGACCTTGGCTAGGTACCCAAAGGTTGAACAGATCGCATAATGGATTTAACGCTAGGCACGTTAATGGAAGCAATCTGTAAACCATTAAACCATTAAAACTGGATGTTTCTTACCACTCCAGCTGTCAATACTCGTCCCAGTCCTTAGGTATGTCCTGCATATTCATAGTGTTTACAAACTGTTGCACAGTTATTGGGCTCAGAAAACTGTCCTGGTCATTCACAGGGGATTTGTTCCACCAGGGTGACATCGGGGGGATCTTGTAAGCAGCAAAGTTTGGACTTCCTCTGCTTGTGGTGTCTTTCCCCTCTGTTCCTCCTCGAGGATGTTGCTGCTGCTGGCTTTCCGGAGCTGGGGTGCACTGGGTGCTTCATTACTCCTGGTTTCCCGGAGCTGGGATGTGCTGGGTGTCTCGCTGCATTCATTGCTTTGGGGTTGGGATGCACTAGGCCCACTGCTGCATCCAATGTTTCAGAGCTGGGGGGCTTTCTCTTCCAGCTTCTTTGCGTTCTGCCGCTTCTTTTGCTGATGCCATCTTTCCTGCCCGCCCTCATCTGATGAGAAGCGGTCACTATAGTGCATCTTAAACATCTTCCTCCTCTTGCCATTGGTTTACGTGGTAGCCTGTTCCTTTCTTGGGGGTCTTCTTCTTTGTGGTTTTCCTCTTGACAACTTGCCACTGACCCGGTTGTCCCTCTGCTGCCTCCTCCTCCATTGATTCTGTCTGCTGAGGTGGAGGTTCCAGGCAGAGAGTTGGTGTTTGGCCGCTTGCTGCAGCTCCCTCTCCTTTCTTCTCTTTGGCTTCCTTAGACAGATTTTCCTTGCTGGGGGCCTCGGTGGGGGAAGGGTTGCTGGTCTCCTTCGCAGCATCAGCCACATTCACCGGTCCTTTCTCATGCCTGTCTTTGGTTCTCTGTGTGTCTGTGCGTAACTGAAGCAGCGTTTGGGGCAGGTCTTGTAGAGGTGGCCTGCCTCACCACACAGTTTGCAGCACTTACTCTGCTTGCAGTCCTTTTGTCTGTTGGCCTTCCTGCTTGCAGTTCCTGCAGACAACTGTGCTGCCGTTGGCTGCCACATGACCAGATTTGTCTGTGCTGCTCCGCATAGAGCAAGAAGCCTCGACTTCCTCCGATAGCGAAGATGGATGATTGTTCCATTGGCATCAACCTTCAAGGTGACCTTGACCTGCCACTTGCTGGTCCAAATCCCGAATGGGTCCTTGACCTCGGTGTTGCTCCCAGCCACCTCAACATACCTGGCGAGGAAGTGAGCACATCCACAACAGAAACATGAGGGTTGTAGAGGTGGATGGTCACCACCCGGTCATGTTGTGATGGCAGCGTGAAGAGTGGCTTCACTGTGAGGATTGACAGCGACGCCTGGTTTCCTGTCTCTTTGAAGACCTTCAGGAACTTCATGCATCCCGCCATGTCCTTGGATGTCATGTCAAAGTAGCCACTGCTGGGGAAGTCCTGCAGGAAGAAGATGTCCACAGCTTCAAAGCCACAACGTTCAAATAGGACTTGCTTAATGAAGAAGGTCTGGCCCATGGGTGCACCTCCTTTGCTACCTTTCACTGCCACCCAAACAGTGTTATGCACCCTCTGGCCTGGAGCTCTAGTGTTGGTTGCTTGAAGTCCTGCCAGCACAGGCACTAAGACCCAAACAGGAAAACAACAACCACAGTAGATCTCTAATCCCAAAAGGCAAAATGCTATCAAAACGACGCTGAAACCCCCCAAAAAACCGAACAAATCGTCAAAAACACCTGCTGCAGGATCAAAATCTCTCCCCTGCCAGGTATGTATGAGAGGCATTGCCTAACCCCAAGGGGAACATTTGATTGTCAGTGGGGGTGCCAAAGGCAGTTAATGCATCTACCCAACATACTGCCATTCACTGCAGGGTAACATACAATGATCGCATCAGGTCAGCTAAAGTAAAAGGACTCAGGGATACATGATAAGAATGTACTACACTAAGCATATTTACTATTTACAATGACCTTTCTTTCACACTGTTAAATTTTCTAAATGGCTTACCATCAGTGCCCATGAGGTAGTACGATGCCCCTGTCATTGCACTCTCCGCCTGGAAGAGTTCCATCAATCAAAACTTTCTCAGGGTGAGACAGGCTTGTAGCAAAACAGCAGCCGACTTTCTCCACAGCAGTTTTTATTTTCCATTGACTTGGAAAATATTGGCAAGATTTTTTAATTTCAAGCCAAGTAAAAGTGACAGTGAGGTTAGAAAACTAGTCTCCAAAAAGAACATCAGCGGAAAGGAGATCAGCATTGTGAAAAATCTGCTACCGATTTGATAGGAAACCAATTTGTGCTGTTGCCTTGACCCCACAAAAAAAATTTCTCAAAGTATGCAGCAGTCATCAAACCCATTACGGCTGTAGACACCCGATGCATGTACAAACATCTGAAAAAAGACAGAAAAAGACCAGCTATTCGATCAAGCCTATTGTCCCACATGGTATAACCTGCTTATATCTAATGTCACTATTTGAAAATTGTAGATGGTTGACACAAATGTTTTTTGGCATTGCCATAATTGTTAACATTTATTGAATTGCCTGGAGATTGTTTAATGTAACTGTTAATGTTAGCAAAGTCAAGCGATAGATGATTCTTCAATAATGCAGAAATGAACTGTAATTTTAATGGTGCTGAGTAGAGATATCCACCTAGTATAAATGTAGATGCAAATGACTCTACTAGTCCTGGCAAAACTGTGCACAGTTCTGCTCTCCATATTACAAGGAAGATATAGAGGCACTGGTGAAGATGCAAAAACATTTACAAAGATGATACCAGAACTGAGAGGTTATAACCATTGTTTCCTCTAAGCTATGGAGTGTGCAGCCGGACAGCAATCAGAGATGCGCTGCAAGGGAACTACTAAGTCCTGCACAGGAAGTGGTCCCTTTAAGATGAGTTCATGTACAGCCACGCAGCAATCTTAAAGGGACCGCGCAGTCCAACAAACAGGCTGAGCACAGTAAAGGGACATTAGAAGGAACAATTGGTTATAACTAACAGGAAAGATTGGACAGTTGTGGGCTCTTCATTGGAAAAGAGAAGACTTAGCGGTGATCTAATTGAGGTTTTTAAAATTATGAAGGGGTTTTGATAGAGTAGATGTAGAGAAGATGTTTCCACCCCTGGGGATACACAAAACTGCAGGCTATAAATATATGATAGTCACTAAGAAGTTCAATAAAGAATTCAGGAACACCAGCATAGACATGCTGGGTCAAATGTCCTGTTTCTGTGCTTGTAAATTCCATGTGAAAAAGCAATGTAAAGCCAGTAGGATAATTTATGTCTCCTGAACCATACCTCGAAAATGTCCAAGTGAGAAAGGCAGTGCAGGTGCCCAAGTCTCCCAAATCAGCAAAACCAACCCATTTTCTGGTTGTGCAGAATACCATGTTCCTGCTCCAAGTACTGTGCCCTTTCAACACTTTACAGGACAAACCTATGTTATGTTCCAAAAGTGCTCACTGCCCTCAGTAAATCTGGGCATGTCCACTCATCAGTTATTTCTGTCTGAATTGTTGCTCCAATCTATGTACGTGTCAATTCCCTTGTCACATATGTCAATACAATTAAGAGAAAACACTTCAACCTTGAAAAAAGTTAATGCATTTATCAGGTGGCAACTTTGACACAACACAACAAATAAAATGCATTGTCTTTGCTGTATACCTTTGTTAGTTGTCAAATAGTCCAGCACATTGATGTCTATGAAGAGGCAGAATACAGATCAATGTTACATTTATACGCAGTCTATAGGGCTGCCATTTGTTTGCTGGTGGTACAACCCTATCCTTTGTTCATATTTCTTTGTTTTCACTGGACCATATGCAATTCACGGTCAAGTGGGTTGACATCTGCCCCTAAAGCCACTTTGAAACCCATTCACCAGGAGGAATATGAAGGTAGCCAGAGGTAACTCTCCATTTGATGAACCTACAGTCCCTTCAAACGACATCTAACCAGTCTCTAATTGATTCCAGATTTTGTCTCCACTACCCAGAATGTTCCAACATATTAATCATTTTTTGAGTGAAAAATACCTTGACCTCATTTGACCTCTCCACTGTGTCTCTAGATTATCAGACTGCTTGTCTGACATCCATTGATCAGAAATTTCCTCCAAGTAAATATTGCAAAGGTTGAAGCCATTGTTTTTGGTCCCCACCACGAGCTCCATTCCCTAGCCACCGGCTCCATCCATCTCCCTGGCAACTGTCTGAGACAGAAATTAGCAACCTGGGAGTTATATTTGACCCAAGATGAGCTTCAGACCACATATCAGTGCCATCATTAAGACCGCCTACTTATGCCTCTGTAACAGCACCCGACTCCGCCCCTGCCTCAGCTCAACTTCAACTGAAACCTTCATCCATGCCTTTTTTTTACCTCCAGGCTTGAATGTTCCAACATGTTCCTGGCTGGCCTCCAGCATTCCACCCTCCATAAACTTGAGGTCATCCAAAATCCCACTGCCCATTTCCTAACTCACATCAAGTCCTGTTGACCCATCACCCCTGTGTTTGTTGACCTACAGTGGCCTCCAATTAAGCAAGCTTGATTTTAAAATTAGTATCCTTGTTTTCAAATTTCTCAAAGGCTTTGCCCCTCCCTTTCTCTGCAATTTCCTCCAGGCCTACAACCCGCTGAGATATCTGCGCTCCTCCAATTCTGGTCTCTCGAGCATCCCCAATTATGATTGTTTCCATAATTGGTGGCCATGTCTTCAGCTGCTAAGCCCCTAAACACTGGAATACCCTGCCTACACCTCTTGCCCCTCTACCTCACTTTCCTCCTTTAAGAACCTCCTCAAAACCTACCTCTTTGAACAAGCATTTAGTCATCCTCCCTAATGTCTCCTTATGTGGTTCAGTGTTAAATTTTGTTTGATAATCGCTCATGTGAAGCACCTTGGGGATATTTTACCATGTTACAAAATACAAGTTGTTGTTGACATTTGTTCTAAATTTGGCTTACACTAGTTTGAACTTGTGCCCCCTTATCTGAATATCATGGTTTAGTTGAACTAGCTCTTCAGGTTTACCCTTTCTATCCCATTATCTATTTTAAATACCTCAATAAGATGCCCTTTTAGTCACATCCCTCATCTAGTATTTTCTGTATTTCCTCATAATATTTCCTCAGTTCTGCGACTGGTGGATAATTCTCATTTCTCTCTTTCATGCTCTCAATGACCAAACCTAGGCATAATACTGCAGGGGTGGGGGGGGGTGGGGGGGGGGGAGGGGATTACATCTGAATAGGACACTGTACAGTTTAGGCTATATATTCCGCATTCTATTTGCTTTGTCTCAGACTGAACAAGATTGCTCATAACTTTGGCATCATATTCTAATGCAGGCTACTTTCTTATCCCATATTCTTTCTGTTAAAAGTACTGCCTTCTTCCTCTTCTCTGATATTGTGTATCTCTGACTTTACCTCAACCAACTGTAATTGAAACCCTCATCTGTTTCTTCGTCACCTGCAAACTTGATTATTCCACTGCTCTCCAGCCCACCCTCCTGTCTTCCACCCTCCATATCTGGGTGATAACATTGTTCCCAGTGGGGGGTCCTCCCTGGGCCACAAATTGCCCAAATTAGACAAAGCGTCCTCCCCCCGCATGGCGGAGGTGCCCCCCCACCCCCCACCGCCCCACTGTTGTTGGTAAGATTAGATTAGATTAGATTAGATTAGATTAGATTAGAGATACAGCACTGAAACAGGCCCTTCGGCCCACCGAGTCTGTGCCGACCATCAACCACCCATTTATACTAACCCTACACTAATCCCATATTCCTACCAAACATCCCCACCTGTCCCTATATTTCCCTACCACCTACCTATACTAGTGACAATCTATAATGGCCAATTTACCTATCAACCTGCAAGTCTTTTGGCTTGTGGGAGGAAACCGGAGCACCCGGAGAAAACCCACGCAGACACAGGGAGAACTTGCAAACTCCACACAGGCAGTACCCGGAATCGAACCCAGGTCGCTGGAGTTGTGAGGCTGCGGTGCTAACCACTGCGCCACTGTGCCGCCCCAGCGGCAGCGGGACGAGGCCCTAGATTAGCTGTTAATAGGCTACTTAAGGGCCTGAATTGGCCTCTCAGCGAAAGGCTGTCGTCAGCTTATCCTTCCCCTGGGAAGATCGCTGGGCGACGGAGAGGCAACGGGACCTGCGCCCCTCCACCACCCATTGCAATACTCTGTGCCCCCACCACCGCCACCACCCCCCTACGCCCCCCCTCCTGCCTCCGATACCCCCTTGTGGGGGAGGGCCCATAAAATCCCAGACCAAATGTCACTTCCTCATCACTTTGTTTTTGCTGATCGATTGGCTTCAATTTTCGGAATGCCTCAAAATTAAAATTCTTAGCATTTTATTTGAAACCTTCCATGGCCTACGCTTTCCCTATCTCTGTAACCTCTTTCAGCTCTAAAACCCCAAAACTCCCTGTTCCTCTGACTCTCGCTTGTTGTGCACCTTTAGGTTCATCAGTAATTTCTACACCTTCAACTGCCTAGGACCCATGTACTGCAGGTTCCTCCCTAAATTCCTTTTCTCATCACTTCTCCTTTAATTTCCCCTGTAAATCTACCTAATTGATCAAACTATTGGTCAGCCCTCCTAATCACTCCTTCTTGGCATTTTTTTCTTCCTTGCCTTTAAATGTTATGGAATGTTTTTCTATGCTAAAGATATTGGCAGGCAAATTATATGCTAATGGGGAGAGAAAAGAAGAGGACAGAAATCGAAGAGAGGACATGGAAGGAGGAGAGAATGTGAAAGGCAGGCAGAAGGCAAGCTGAAAAGCAAAGTACAACAAAGGGAGATAATAGAAAGAATGGCAAGAGGGATAGGAGCAGGAAGTAGATGAGTTTCTTGTTCTGGCTTCTTATTCCTTGACTACAGATGAAGGATTGTTCTGTATGCCGACCACTTAAGGTACAAAGAACCGGTAACTATTTGTTTTCACAACTCAGGGACATTCTTGCAATGCTATTTTTGGCAATTGTGTAGCTTTCTGTTTGAAGCTGTCAGTCAGTTTTTGCTAGTTTTCTAGGTTGGCATGTATGGACCCATAGGCTTTTCACTGAATGGCTGGTAGCCCTTGGCAATCTTCAATCTTCATCTAAATTACTCTCACTCAATTTAAGACTACTTAACACCCATACACATCGTCACCCCTTGTCTTTGCCATGCTGAATTGCCACTCCTGAGATTTCAATCATCAATAGTCACCTATCCATTCACATCTCCCTGTCCAACCCCCAAGCACCCCCTCCCCCCTGCCCCCACCTCTAAACTGAACATCTGTGCCTGAAGTGCTGCAGGTTCGAGTTACACCTGGTACATGATTAGCCTGCTTATCCCTGTTAGATCTCAATTTATCCTCTCAAACAATAATATGTCTCCCTCTCCAAGGCCAGATCCTCCTAGTATGCCAGAAACATCCTCAAGGGTAAAGACCTTCTTTTTAATGAATAACCGTCTCTTTTAACTAGTCTCCTTGCCCCTTCCACCTGCACCTCTGATATTTCTGCATTTCTAAGATTGGACCTATCTGTACTGCCTCTCCCCTCTTCCTGATCCCCAGAGCCTCTCAATACCACTCTGCAGCTTCTCCCCATATTCCCCATCACCATGCTAATCTCCTCTGAGACCTACCTCCTGCTGCCTCAACTTTTGCCCCATCCAATTCTTGATCCTTCAACTACCTTCCTTGCCCTTGTGCTCGCTCTCATCGTTAATGGTTCCTTTGCACAGGAATATTTCTCCTACCTATTAACATTGTTGTCATCAGCCCCCGTCCTTCAAACAAATCCACCCATGACACCTTTGACTTTTCTACTTACTGCCACCTAGAAGCTACTTTTCCTCTCAAGGTTCTTGCATGTGATATTTCCATCTGACTCCGTAGTCACCACTTTGGCATTTTGAATAGTTTCAGTCTTGTTACTGTTCTGCCCAGAGGGACCAACTTGGTCAAAGTCACCAATGATATCCTTTGCGATTGTGACAGTGGGATATTACCCTTACTTTTCTTCCTTGGGCTTTCTGCATTTTTGACATATACGACCACCCATCCTACTCCATGGTCCAACTATGTCGAACTGTCCTTAAGTGGTTACACACTTGTCTGAAATGTAGTCACTCATGTCCAACAATGGCTTCTCCTCCCACCCCACCTTGACTCCTCCAGAGTGTCCCAAGTTCACATGCTTGACCTCCTTTTTTTCAATTATCTGGTGCCCTCATTGACATAGGCATGATAACCCCTAGTGCCACCTCTCCAAAACCATAAGCAATTCTGTGTCGTCATACTGTTAAGTGACATAAAGATGCTGAGGAGCCAAAACATCCTCCAATTGATTGGAAAAACAAAAGACATCTTATTCAATTGCAGTCAAAAACTCCATACCCACTTTCATAGCTGCTCACTCAGGCTGAATTGGCCAGTGTACAATCTTGATGTCCTGTTTGATCCTGAGGTAGGTTTTAAACCTTAGAATCTATCCATCACCAAGACTACTTACTTCCATCTCTGCAATATCATATAATTTACCCATGCCTTCGCCCTACTGCCATGAGAACTTTTATCCAACTATCTATTACTTACAAACTTGATTTATCCAATGCCATCCTGGCTGTTTTGTTAAACTCCACTTGATATAGGGGAGGCAGTGGTGTAGTGATACTATCACTGGGCTAGTAACCCAGAATATTGCTCTGGGGCCATGGGTTCAAATCTGACCACAACAGAAAATGGAGTTTGAATTCAATTAATAAATCAAGTATAAAAAAGCTAGTCTAATGATGACCATTTACAGTGTTTTTAAAAAAAAAAAACACATCTCATTCACTAATGCCTTTCAGGGAAGAAAATCTGCTGGCCTACATGTGACTCCAGACCCACAGCAAGGTGGTTGATTCTTACATGCCCTCTGAAATGGCCCAGCAAGCCATCAGTTGTAACTAACTGCTGCAAAGTCAATAAAAAGGAATCAAAATGGACAGATCACCCAGCATCAACTGAGGCACTGGAAATGACAATGGCAAACCTAGCCCTGTTGACCTGACAAAGTCCTCCTTAAGAACATCTGTGGGCTTGTGCCAAAATTGGGAGATCAGTCCCACAGACTAGTCAAGCAACAGCCTGACATAGTCATACTTACAGACAATGTCCCAGACACTGCCATCACCATCCCCATCTCCAGGTATGTCCTGTCCTACCGGCAGGACAGACCTAGCAGAGGTGGCGGCACAGTGGTATGCAGCTGGGAGGGAGTTGCCCTGGGAGTCCTTAATGTTGACTCTGGACCCCATGAGGTCTCCTGGCATCAGGCCAAAGATGGGCAAGGAAACCCTCCCACAGCTGATGAGTCAGTACTCCTCCAGTTGAACATCACTTGCAGGAAGCACTGAGGGTGGCAAGGGTGCAAAATGCACTCTGGGTGGGGGACTTCAATGTTCATCACCAAGAGTGGCTCGGTAGCACCACTACTGGCTGAATCCTAAAGGACATAGCTGCTAGACCGGGTCTGCGGCAGGTGGTGAGGGAAAAAACATTCTTGACCTCGTCCTCACCAATCTGCCAGCTGCAGATGCATTCGTCCATGACAGTATTGGTAGGAGTGACCACCGCACAGTCCTTGTGGAGATGAAGTCCTGCCTTCACATTGAAAATACCCTCCAGCATGTTGTGTGGCACTACCACTGTGCTAAATGGGATAGATTTAGAACAGAGTTAGACAATTAAACAACTAACTGAGGAGGTGGCTCCACAAATATCCCTATCCTCAATGATGGGGGAGCCAAGCACATCAGTGCGAAAGATAAGGCTGAAGCATTTGCAACAATCTTCAGCCAGAAGTGCCGAGTTGATGATCCATCTCGGCCTCCTGCTGAAGTCCCCAGCATCACAGATGCCAGTCTTCAGCCAATTCGATTCACTCCGCATGATATCAAGAAACGACTGAAGGCACTGGATACTGTAAAGGCTATGGGCCCTGACAATATTCCAGCAATAGTACTGAAGACCTGTGCTCCAGAACTTGCCGCATCCCTAGCCAAGCTACAACACTGACATCTACCCGGCAATGTGGAAAATTGCCCAGTTATGTCCTGTACACAAAAAGCAGGACAAGTCCAACCTGGCCAATTACTGCCCCATCAGTATACTCTCAATCATCAGTAAAATGATGGACAGTGTCATCAACAGTACCATCAAGCGGCACTTGCTCAGCAATAACCTGCTCAGTGTCGCTCAGTTTGGGTTCCACCAGGGCAGCTCAGCTCCTGACCTCATTACAGCCTTGGTTTAAACATGGTCAAAAGAGCTGAACTCCAGAGGTGAGGTGAGAGTGACTGCCCTTGACATCAAGACAGTATTTCACTGAGTATTGCATCAAGGAGCCCTAGCAAAACTGAAATCAATGGAAATCGGGGGAAAACTATCTGCTGATTGGAGTCACAGCTAGTGCAAAGGAAGATAGTTGTGGTTGTTGGAGGTCAATCATCTGAGCTCCAGGACATCACTGCAAGTATTTCTCAGGGTAGTGTCCTAGGCCCAACCATCTTCAGCTGCTTCATCGATGACCTTCCTTCAAGCATAAGGTCAGAAGTGGGGATGTTCGCTGATGATTGCACAATATTCAGAATCTTTCGCAACTCCTCAGATACTGAAGCAGTCCATGTAGAAATGCAGCAAGACCTGGACAATATCCAGGTTTGGGCTGATAAGTGGCAAGTAACATTCGCGCCACACAAGTGTCAGGCAATGACCATCTCCAACAAGAGAGAATCTAACCATCTCCCCTTGACATTCAATGGCATTGCCATCGCTGAATCCCCCACTATCAACATCCTAGGGGCTACCATTGACCAGAAACTGAATTGGAGTAGCCATATAAATACCGTGGCTACAAGAGCAGGTCAGAGGCTAGGAATCCTGAAATGAGTAACTCACCTCCTGACTCCCCAAAGCCTGTCCACCATCTGCAAGACACAAGTCAGGAGTGTGATGGAATAGTCTCCACTTGCCTGGATGGGTGCAGTTCCAATAACATTCAAGAAGCTCAACACCATCCAGGACAAAGCAGCCCGCTTGATTGGCACCCCATCTACAAACATTCACTCCCTCCACCACCGATGCACAGTGGCAGCAGTGTGTACCATCTACAAGATGCACTGCAGCAATGCACCAATTCTCCTTAAACAGCAACTTCCAAACCCGCAACATCTACCAACTAGAAGGACAAGGGCAACAAATGCATGGGAACACCACCACCTGCAAGTTCCCTCCAAGTCACACACCATCCTGACTTGGAACTATATCGCCGTTCCTTCACTGTCGCTGGGTCAAAATCCTAACAGCACTGTGGGTGTACCTACCCCAAATGGACTGCAGTGGTTCAAGAAGGCAGCTCACCACCACCTTCTCAAGGGCAATTAGGGATGAGCAATAAATGCTGACCTTGCCAGCGACGCCCACATCCCATGAATGAATAAAAAATAAATAAACTCTGACTAATCCAAATACCTCTGCCTGTATCCTGTCCCACAGAGCTTCTCATCAATCCTGTCCTCACCAGCCTCCACAGAAGCCCTGAACTGGAGCAAGTGTTGATCCAGCAATTGCTGCAGTGCCTAAGATTCAGATCCCAGATGGTTTGTTACTGGAAATAGCTGTCTGTGCAGGATTATCTAAGCAGTTTGGAAAATATGGATAGATTAAGGGAGGGATAAATGGAAAAATGGATGGGTAGACAGGAAATCAACTGATTTTATTTTTCCAAACTGCCTGTTACACAAAATATTTGGTAATCAAGTCCAGGGACTGGAATACCAAACCTAGGCTAACACTTCAGGGCATTACTGAGGGAGTGCTGCACTGTTGGAGTTGCCATCTTTCAGATGAGACATTGGGCTGAATTTTCACTACGGGGCAGGAAACAAAGGTCGGGCACAGACCCGAACCTGCACCCAGGAGGAAACAGTCACGTTAGGATTTTCACGAGGGCGCCCCCTTAAATTGGCCTGGAGATGGGTTCACGATCTAATTAAGGAGAGCGAATGAGCTCTTGAAGCTGGAGGACCACTAAGAGACCTTTGAGCTTGAAAGGAGCAGCAGGCTGTAATGGAAGATGAGTAGCACCCTCTCTCCAACTTTCTAAAATCTTATATTAAAAAATGGCTTTTGCAGTCGGGCCACCACTGTGGGGGAGTGAGGTAGGGATCCCCTCTACAGGATGGCCTGCAGCTGTTCCTGAACCCAGGCAGGCAGGGAGGGCCTCTAGGCCTCCCTGGAGTGATGGCCCCTGGCCTGCTGCTGGGAGGCCCACCTCCTGGCACCTAAACTGGCCCCGTCGCCAGCTGGAACCTGGAGGCCAACTGGAAAGTTCCAGTCAGCCTCCTTTAATTGGCCTCAATTAGGCTGGTAACGAGCCTGATCGGCTACCAACAGTGTGTAGGTGGGTAGCCCTGCCTGCCCCTCCGATTCTGCCTCTGCAAAAATGGTCTGGAGGCAGGATGAAGCCAGGAAATCGGCATGCCAGCTGGCGGGGCTATATTTAGCTTCCACTCGCCCCTGATCCCAGTCCAGTGGGCTCTGAAAACACAGCCCATTAAACCAAAACCCTTTCTGTCCTCTCAGGTGGATGTAAAATATTCCATGGCACTATTTCATAAAAAGAACGGAGGAGTTCTTCCCAGTGTTCTGCCCAATATTTATCCCTCAATTAACAGCAATGAAACAGATTATCTAGTCATTTATTTCACTGCTTGCGGGGACTTTGTACAAATTGGCTGCACTTTTCCTACATTGCAACATTTTACAAGTTCTTAATTGTCTGGAAAGTGCTTTGACATGATCTGAGGTTGTGAAAGACATTACATCAATGCAAGTCTTTCTTTTGTTTCCTGCAAATAACAAAGCAAACATATAGACAGAGAAGAATTTCAAAATAAAACTAGCTTGCTTATTTACTATGCAAGTACACATATTGATTTTTTTTTAATAAGACTCAACAAATTATTTGAAGTCCTGGAAATGAAAACATTCTAAAAACTGATGAAAGATTATCTCATGAAACAAAATATTCTGTATACTCAGGGTGTAATGAAAACAGTTTTCTTAAACACTTTAGAGATTAATTCAAATAAGCAAGTCAGAAGAACCCCACCTTGTTCATAGTAAAATAAAACTATTCTTGAAATCTCATTTTTATTACCTGTCCTTTGTATTACAAGTAATTATAATATCAATGACTTTTGTAAGTAATTTGACTCACTTGAATGATGGCCTGTTAACAAATGACTAACTATGCAAAATAAAATTGCAGTTCTTTAGTTGTTTGACTAAAGTGATGAGTTGTCCTACTAGGGCGTTTTATTCCACTGTTAGATTGTTTGTTTGAGTTTCTTGACTAATACACATGCAAATTTGTGATAAATATATTTCTGCATGAAATATCCATTCAGTCTGCCATTGGCTTTGTGTTTGCTGCACCTTGATATATCTAACGGGAATACTGAAGTGACGAGAAGCAGTAGAGCTAATTCTCACCTTCATCATTGGTGATAGTGGAATGAATCGCCTGTCTGTCATAGAACCCACCTGCTTTTCCTTTCTTTTTTTTGAGACATGTGCTGACTTCCAGATCCCAGCACCTTTTTGGTGCTGAGAATTGGATGCATTAGCTTGTGTGCCTGCTTTTGATACCCAGAAAGGCTTAGTTCTGCCAGCCAAACCCAGAAATATTAGGACTTTTGTGTAATTTCTTCTTGTGTTAGAAGATCGTGGGGGTAATTCTAACCATACCCACCACCACTGGCCTGCCCAGGGCGGGTAGGGAGTTAAAGGAAAAGAAAAAGGAAAGCCAAGAGCTGACCTAACCCCAGACTGCCTCCAGCCTTCCCACTTCCAATAAACAGAGATGGAGCAGGGACCAACCTGTTCTCAGGATCTATCTGACCTCCCAGCAACATTCCAAACCCGCTCCCACAATCTGTCCAACCCCCTCCCGCAATCTCTCTTGACTCCCCACCCCATGATCTGCATGATCCCCTCTCAATGCACCCAACCCCACACCCCACACACAGCAATTGCTCCCCATCTGATGACCTCCCCCTGTCAATAACAGATCCCTGGCTATGCCCTGGAGCTACAGACCATAATACCCAAAGGCCAGCTGCCTTCAATCTGACTGGCTGCTGCTGAGAAACAACAATTTAAAAAAAAATCAAGTCCTACTGCTAAATTCAGCAGGACCTCTGAAAAACCTGCATTTCCAGGTTAAACCTTTCCCTTCCCCATATCATTCCCACTTTATTATTGGAGCCATTTTTTGAGTAAATTGAGTGTCTGTATTCTGAGACAACCACTGTTCTTGCATCTAACAAAGGTTTGGCCTGAGAGATTATCATCCTCCTGCCGTAGGACTGCCATCTAATACATCCATGCTTTGTCATTGCTCTTGCTTACTTTTACCCTGTACTGATTGCAACCAAGACAATGCCATGTGACTGGGTTATTCCTGCATTCTGAGCATCAGTGTTAGGCCAAGAGCTTCAATGGAGAATTTTCATTTGTGCCTGGCGTATCGGCATTTAGCCAGGCTGTGAAGAGATAACAAGAAGGCAGAGAAAAGGAGGGAAGAGAGAAAAATGTATTCATGATGCTTTTGTGCTGCACTGGAGAATAGTGTATGAGCTCAGTTTGCACACTGATGTAAGCAGGAAACATATTTTTATCACCTGCACCCTTTGCTGCACTCTGTATGATTCTCAGATGGATGCGCAATGCTCACCAGTTTCCCACCTCCCATATTATCTCTCATCATTTAAAACAAACCAATAACCATTAACAATTATACAAATACTAGTACAAATCCGGAACTCTCTTCCCCCAAAAGGCTGTGGGGTTCTGGGTCATTTGAAACTTTCAAGACTGAGATGGATAGATTTTTGTTGGGTAAGGGTATCAAGGGATATGAATCGAAGGTGGGTAAATAAGGTTAAACTACAGATCAGCCATGTTCTAATTGAATGGTGGAACAGGTTTGAGGGGCTGAATGTCCAACTCCTGTTCCTATGTAAAATCAGAATGGTTGTACAATGGGACACCAGAGTTTGTTTTAACTTTAAAAGCTTATCTTTTTAGAATTGCATTATAAAGCAACTGCATGTTTCTTCACCTCTTTAGGTACTTTTTATAGCTTTCTGATTGAAAGCATTATTGATATAATTAGCAGGATGTACAACTAGTTGGTCCAATAATAGCAGAAATCCTACATTCACCACCCCAACCAGAGCTGCAGGGATCAGCGGGCCATAACTCTGACTGCAGGCCATCCTGTGAGGTTTTTTCCCCCTCCACAGGGGTGGCCTTGCTGCTGTGGCCACAGTTAATTTTTAAAACTTGAGACATCTTCAGAGGGCGCAAGTTGGAGGCATCCTCACGGTCCATCTTCTACAGTGGCAGTGCCCATCTCTCCCAGTGGGGCAACCGTCCTTCCAAGGCTGCAGGCCCTCAGATTGGGCCTGTGGCCTCAGGAACAGGCCCACCATCCTTAACTGGACAGTGAACCTGGAGGTGGCCTCTTAAGTGGCTGCCTCTGGGAAGCTCTCGTATGTGGGCACGCTGCCATCAAGTGAGGGGGTGGGACCCGGAAATGATCCTGACTCGTGATTCTTTCTAAAGATCTTAAGTTTCCACCCACTATCTGAGATATTATCACTAGGGGGATATAGTGAGGATTTGACACCAGGTAATTCACAAACAGAATAGAAATGGCCTAGTGGGGAATGGGTGAGAATGCGCCACCTCATCAACAGCGTCAGAGTCATGGGAGCCAGAATGCAGCTATGTGCCTGAAAAGAAAGATGTTTGAGAAACACCAACATGCACGCCCCCAGTTCACTATCTGAGAACATGCAGCAACTGACAGGTGTGACTGTGGAGTCTATAGCCCATATTTGTGGCAGTATCAAGGAATTTTTTCCTTCATTGCAGACATTGATGGAGCATGTGGCAGCTTTGTTGGAATCTACATCCGACCCCAACTAAGAAGCAGCCAGTGAGCATTCAATGCCTCATCTACCTCAGAAGCACAAGGAGTGGACAAATCAGACAGTACCCTGTGTACTGGTTTTCAGAGTTGGGGGCTTCTGTCTCTCAGGGTTTTCAGCATCTGAGAGCTGCTATTGGACCAGCGAGCTCACTGATGAATGGGGACACAGAACCAGGGCCCAGTGGAATGGTGACAGTTGAGATAGATCTGCCTGGGACTGCCATTCTCAGGACAGCAGCACATGCTGGGTGTCTCCCCTCAGAGCACCATGCGACTGGCACATAGGAAACAACACTGAGCTGCCCTAGTGCAAGCTCCATAAATACAGCCAGTAGAAGTCCCACCCAGAGATGGCCAGCCTTTTGCAGCAAAGGAGTAGCCAACCACCTCTCATGATACCGGCCCTCAGGTGGCACTAGGAATGGCAATAGAATAGGAGAAAGAAAGCCAAATGTAACCAGCGAGGGGCAGCCTAGTGATAGGGAAGAGTAGGTTGGCTTCTGTTCATTTTGGAGTTTGTTTTATTAAAGAAGCATGCCATATTTCATTAGTCATGGAGATTACAGTCATTTGAAAAAGGGTTAAAATTTATATGGTAACATGGGGACAAAAAAGGTTTAATGTAATGTGATGCTTTAGGATGAATTGAAAGTTTTGTCCCATATTTGAAGCTCAGAGCAGGATTAATGGGATTTGTGAGAAAGGAACTAAAATAGATGAGAACACTTCATTAATCAGTTGTGCTAAGATTCCCTCTTACTCTAGACACTAAGGAATCTTCTGATGATAGCCATCCTGATGTTTTCCTTCATGTAGTTCTGCTACTAAAGCAGTTCGGACCACCTCCCTGGGAGCGTCCATGTTTAGGCCTTTTCACCTTGTAAGTGGTGCAGGATGAACCAGGCTACAACTGTGTGGGACACATGATCTGGAGCATATTATAAAGCCTCTCCCGACCTATCAAAGCATCAAAAGAGCTCCTTCAAGGTTCACTCAATGATCACCCTAGTAAAGGCATGTAACACTCCTCTGCAGTGGTTTGTGCATCGCGTAGAGTGACAATTATCCTTGGGAGCAGGGGCTATCTTTGTCATTCACAAGCCATCTGCTCATGGAATTTTCTTATCTGAAGAGGTTAGGGAATTCCAAAAGATGAATACATTACGACAACTTTAAGCAAACCTCCAATTGGCGTGGAGGCTTCTTTGAAAGCTGTACACTCAGTGAGTGGCAACACTTTCTGTTCAAGAATTTGAAGGGGTTGACCACAGGAGCTTGCAAAGCAACATGGGTGTTTTCCATCATGCCTTGAACCTTGGGAAAGCCACCAATGCCATCAACCTGGTTGCTCCTTATCCACGATTCCCATGGAACCCACCCACACCATCACCCTGTCCTCATGACAATTTACCTTAGTGCCAATGACTGTTCCATCAGGTCCCTAATTGCGACCTCCAGACACCAGATATTTCACTTCTGCCCACAAGGTTTTGCCTCAATCCCGCATTCAAGCAGGAGGTCCGTTTCTATCATTTAAATGAGGCTTGGGAGTTAAAATGACCCAGGTCTCACATTAACACCATCAGAAGGGCTTCTCTCCTATCCCAGCTCGTGCATGCTGTTCTCTCATCCCAGCCTGCCGATGATGCAAGTTGCGCCAGGTTAACTTGGGTGCTTTTAACTTTTGTACAACCAATATGCTTGAAGCTTCCCTTTCTCCCACTAGATATGGAAATGCTTTTGTTAGTGAAATTAATTAAGCAGTCCTGACCTGTGTTCAGATATAAAATGGATTAAAAATTCAATTCCCTCCAATTTGGTAAATCTGCTTTGTTATCTTTACAAAGTACTGTCAGAAAATATATATGAGTTCGTGACAATGCTGGGAGAGGTTTGGCTTTCATTGAACAATGAGTCTGTAATTGTTTGAGAGGTGGAGTACAAAATTCCAAGGAACCAACCAATGCACCTGTTGCAACAGAAACCTGCCACATAACCATGTTCAATTGCATGCAAAGAAACATAGAAACATAGAAAATAGGAGCAGGAGTAGGCCATTTGGCCTTTCGAGCCTGCTCCGCCATTCATTATAATCATGGCTGATCATCTAACTCAGTAACCTGTTCCCGCTTTCCCCCCATATCCTTTGATCCCTTTAGACCTAACAGCTAACTCCTTCTTGAAAACATACAATGTTTTGGTCTCAACTGCTTTCTGTGGTAGTGAATTCCACAGACTCACCACTGTCTGAGTGAAGTAATTTCTCCTCATCTCTGTCCTGAAAGGTTTACCCCATATCCTTCGATTATGACCTCTGGTTCTGGACTCCCTCACCAACGGGAACATCCTTCCTGCATTCACCCTGTCAAGTCCTGTTAGAATTTTATAGGTTTCTATGAGATCCCCCCTCACTCTTCTGAACTCCAGCGAATATAATCCTAACCAACTCAATCTCTCCTCATACGTCAGTCCCGCCATCCCAGGAATCAGTCTGGTAAACCTTCGCTGCACTCCCTCGAAAGCAAGAACATCCTTCCTCACATAAGGAGACCAAAACTGCACACAATATTCCAGGTGTGGCCTCACCAAGGCCCTGTATAATTGCAGCAAGACGTCCCTGCTTCTGTACTCAAATCCTCACGCTATGAAGGCCAACATACCATTTGCCTTTTTTACCGCCTGTTGGACCTGCATGCTTACCTTCAGCGACTGGTGTATGAGAACACCCAGGTCTCGCTGCATATTCCCCTCTCTCAGTTTATAGCCGTTCAGATAATAATCTGCCTTCCTGTTTTTGCTACCAAAGTAGATAACCATACATTTATCCACATTATACTGCATCTGCCATGCATTAGACCACTCACTCAACTTGTCCAATTCACCCTGAAGCCTCTCTACATCCTCCTCAAAACTCACCCTCCCGCCCAGTTTTGTGTCATCTGCAAATTTGGAGATATTACATTTAGTTCCCTCATCTAAATCATTAATGTATATTGTGAATAGCTGGGGTCCTAGCACCGATCCCTGTGGTACCCCACTAGTCACTGCCTGCCATTCGGAAAAAGACCCGTTTATTCCTACTCTTTGTTTCCTGTCTGTCAACCAATTTTCTATCCATCGCAATACACTACCCCCAATCCCATGTGCTTTAATTTTACACGCTAATCTCTAATGTGAGACTTTGTCGAAAGTCTTCTGAAAGTCCAAATAAACTACATCCACTGGCTCCCCTCATCAACTCAACTAGTTACATTCTCGAAGAATTCTAGTAGATTTGTCAAGCATGATTTCCCTTTCGTAAATCCCTGCTGACTCTGTCCGATTCAACCACTGTTCTCCAAATGCTCTTCTGTAAAATCTTTGATAATGGACTCTAGAATTTTCCCCAATACCGACATCAGGCTGACTGGTCTATAATTCCCTGTTTTCTCTCTACCTCCCTTTTTAAATAGTGGGGTTACATTAGCTACTCTCCAATCTGTAGGAACTGTTCCAGAGTCTATAGAATCTTGGAAGTTGACCACCAATGGTCCAGGGCCACTTCCTTAATCTGGGATGCAGATTATCAGGCCCTGGGGATTTATCGGCCTTCAATCCCATCAATTTCCCCAATACCATTTCTCTGCTAATACTGATTTCCTTCAGTTCCTCCCTCTTACTAAACCCTGTGTGAAAATTAGATTTAGTTACAAATGGATGCTTAATATAAGATAAAATGAATCAAAGTATAGAAAATTCCATAGGAGGACATTGCATATGAAAATCTGTACATAGTTAAGAGGCTGAAATGATGGGCTGAATTTTCCCAGTGCATTGGGGTCAGGCTGGGAGGCGGGAGGGCTGGCAAAATGGCGGGGGAAGATGTTGGGAGGGAAGACCGACGTCTTCCTCCACTATATCATATTGCCGGTGGCGGGGAGCTCAGTGGCTCAGCCACACGCTGGGCAGCCAATCAAGCCACTTGTGGCCAATTAATGGTGATTTCCTGCCCCCGCAGGCAGTTTTGCCACATTGGCAGTGCCCACTGCCACGTGGGGACGCCGCCGGGTAAACCCTGGCAGGCTCCCTGCGAGTTTCTGTGGGGGGCCCTCCTTTCTGGGCACTCCATGGCCCATGGAGGGGGCCCCGGGTGGCGCTGCCAGTGCACTGAGACCCCCACCTCCCTAACCGCCTGCCTGGCCCCGGCTTCCCCAGAAATACTCACCTTCTCTTTGCAGACATCATCTCACCACTGCTAAATGGCCTCCGCCGGCAAATTGCTGCCCCAGGGTCCTGCTGCTCACCAGAGTGGGGTTCCCTCTCGTTTTCAGTCCCGACAACGGGACCTCAGCCTGATGTTTCAGTACCCAAAGGGTTAAAACACCCTGTCAATGTGAAAACCCTCAGAAATATCAGCAAACAACTGTTTTCAACTTCCTTATTCTATTCAAATGAGAATGAGGAGAGGAGGTATATAAATGGATGTAAGAAATAGCCTAGTGGAGAGAGTGAAGCACTGACCTTAGTGTCTACTCCAGTCCTAAACTGATACAATGGGAATCCTTGTATTAGTTGTCCTCTGGGCTCTATCCCTGAGTAAAGGTAAGTACAGTTCACACACTGTAAAGTAATGAAATTATAGTATTAAATTGATTCAATTAATTCAATTAAATTCATTAAATTAAAATTGTAGTAGTATAGCTTATATATGGATAGAAATCTACCGAATCTGTCCGGCATTATATAGAAATTATTTTTATCAGATGTATTTACTTTAATTTGCCAAGCTCAGTATACATGAATTCCTTTCTCATGAACTGAAACATTTCAGATAAAAGATCATGTGGAATGACTGCACGGTTATTGTACAAACCATTTTCTATATCTATTTTCCTAGGTTAGTCACAGGTTTACGAAATGGAATATTTTTGCCAATGAGTCTGAATGAGAAAACTGAACCTGCAAAAGTTTGTCACTACATTGCAACATTTTAATTTTCACTTCACTTAAATAAGCGAAACCACAGCCGAGAATTCAGTTACGCCGTAAAGCAATTTCTGGCCATCCTTCTTCTCATCACCCACGAAGAGAACGTGCACATGATTCCCTTGCAGGTTTCTGTCAATACTGTTCTTGAACTAAACTGAAAAGAACAAGTGTCTGATATGACACAGCCTTTGAGTTTCCTCTCCTTTGTGTAGAGGTGTGAAGCTACATAGATCCAATTAGTACATACCCATCTGACAGCATTTCCTTTCACTCTGTGACATGACATTACGTAACACCAAGGTGATATGTCAAGGTTTTGCTTCATGCTTTCAGAGATCTCTTCAATAAGTACTTTCCATCAAACTACTTTAACATTACAAAAGTAACATAATAGCTGATATTGAAATACCAATGTGCAGAATAATTAAAATTCTGGAAGCATTTTAGAAAATTAATAATAACACGGTTGGCTTATTTTAAACATTTGTGAGTTCTACATCAAGTAATATTGTTCAACCATTTCCAGGAGATGTCTCGGCCACATGGCTTACTGGAAGCCATTCCAACCTCAATCATGGTAGGTTGACATTTAAATACAGTATAATAATTTCTCAACTCATGGTGATTCCTAAAGAAGTAAAGCACCCAGACAATAGTGCAAAAGTTATGTTTAATTTCAAGCAAGGTTTTCAGTTCTGAAAGGCATTTTTACTATGCTGAAAATATCTTGTTTATTTTCTAGGGGCAGTTTTCAGGCTCCTTTACCATTTGATAGGGGAAGCTTGTATTTACAGATACGGAAATATGTTGTAGTTACATTAGGTCAACATTAACCTTATCAGTGTGGCATCATAGGGTGGTTTATTTACATCACAATCCTTTCAAATCTCATTGCAGATTCAGCCATTTTGTTTGGTACTTTCTTTAGGGGGCTGGATACCTTCACAAAATGGCTGCTATACCTGCACTCACCGCTACCCATTTAAAATGGCTGCCCATATTTAGCAGCACTTGCTGGTCCATTTATGAAAGTGCTCAGTCCTGAGGGGAAAAAGGAAAACATCATAACAGCATAAAAAATAGGAACAGGAAAGACCGAGGAATAAATAATTTCAGTGTCCCATTGAGATTGCTTTTAAAGTCAGAAAGTAAGATATGATTACATTTCTGTTTGCATGGCCTCACTAGCCTTGTTAGCAATTTATGTCCACAGATGATTACAATTAAATTGGTACTTAGCATACAAATTAAATATTAATTCAACCAGAAAAATTTAGATTCAGATGAGGCTTCAGAGTACAAGGTAGGTGACCAAACTAAAACCAATATCTATCTGCACATAATATGGACAAAACCATTTTTTTAAACCACAAGCAGTTATTTTACTAGAAAGAAAGAAGATGGACCAATGACATGAATGGCTGGCATTTTTGTAACAATGAAGCATGAAAGACTAGGTCAAGGCTAGAATTGGAAGATAGCTTTACCCTTACAATGTTACAGTATCCTGGAAGTAACCGGAAAGAAGACACTTCCTTCCATTATGCTATTGTAAAAGATTTTGTTTTCCACACATTTCTTCTGGCCTTTTTGCTTGAGGTTGCGAACTTAATGGTCAATGTTGTGCAGTTGATTCAATTCCAGATAACGCTGTCTGAAGTATTTTTCCACCTAGACCTTTACAGTCAACTGGATTGACAGCGCACAAACCAATTTTCTGTACTGTGCAATGTACTTCAAATAGTAGCTTGATACAAGCAACATTTTATTTTTAAATATCAAAGGTAGAGAGTTATACTTTCTGGCATTCATCCAGGGAAATTAGAGCCCAGTCTCCAGTAACTTCTGACGACTCAGACCTACAAATTCAATGCAGTCTTACATTGTAGCCTGGAGCTCTTTGGAGTTATATTCTCGGAACATAGAAACAAGAGTAGACCATTCCACCACTCGAGCCTGTTCCATCATTCAATGAGATCATGGCTGATCTGTGATCTAACTCCAAATACCAGTCTTTGTCCCACATCCCTTAAGACATTTGGTTAACAAAAATATTAATCTCAGATTTAAAAATTAA
Organism: Heterodontus francisci; assembly: GCF_036365525.1. NCBI lineage: Eukaryota > Metazoa > Chordata > Chondrichthyes > Heterodontiformes > Heterodontidae > Heterodontus > Heterodontus francisci. The sequence goes on from NC_090397.1 coordinate 27,790,787, forward strand.
CAATTGATTTAGCATAAATTGCTGTTTGCAGCTAGAAGAGAGTTCCAAACTTCTACCACCCTTTGGGCTTGGATTCTGTTCTCAGCCCTACGTTGCGTTTCATGGCAGTGGCGAGGGAGAGGCTGGAGAATAGGAGCGGCAGCAGCCGCCACAGAGCAGCCGCCGGGATTGCTTGGCACGATCTTCCCGACGGTGGCGAGTCTCCACGGCGGCACCTCCAGCCTACTTTAAATATTTAAAATACCTCCCTGCATAAATTTAAATTTAAATCCCCGCCATCTTACCTTCAGTTTCCAATCTTGACCATGTCATGCGTCACTCACGTGCCTGCACTTTCCCGTCCAGGAGAAGCTGGCACCACCGAGGTGGGGAAGGGGTCAACTCTGCATTATGTAGAACTGTTTGCATGACTAGCAACCTTTGAAAAATGGCACCAGCACCTGCTCCTGCATTAGGTGACGCCAGGAATGGTGTTGCCATAGCCGCCACTGCCATGTGATTGGGCAGGGCGGCAACCATCAATACGTTAAGTGGCTGCCCGCTACATAATCGTGGCAGCACAGTTTGCGCGGGTCCCATGCGGGGTGGTCACTATTTTCTGCACACGCTGCCACTCCCGGTGGCGGGACAAAAAAATCCAGCACTTTCTGTTTAGAAGTGTTTCCTAATTTCACTCCTGAAAGGCTTGGCTCTAATTTTTTAGACTAGTCCGAGACACCCCAAATGGCAGGACTAGCTTCTCTCTATCTACCCGATCTGTTCCCCTTGGTATCTTGAAAACGTTGATCAAATGACCCCTTAACTTTCTAAATTCCAGGAATACAACCCTAGTTTGTGTAATCTCTCCTCGTAATTTAACCCTTGGAGTTTAGGTGTCATTCTGGCAAACCTACACTGCACTCTCTCTGAGGCCAATATATCTTTCCTAAGGGTGTGGTGCCCAGAACTGCTCACAGTCCCCCATGTGTGGTCTAACCAGGGATTTGCACAGCTGAAGCAGGAATTCTACCCCCTTGTATTTTAGTCACCTCGATATAAAGGCCAGCATTCCATTAACCATTTTGATTATTTTATGTACATGTTTATGACATTTTAATGATCTATGTAACTGGACTCCAAAGTCTCTTTGGACCACCACGATTCATAGCTTTTCACCATTTAGAAAATACCCTTTGCTATACTTTTTAAGTCCAAAGCGGACGACCTCACATTTGCCTACATTGAAATCCATTCACCACATTTTTGCCTGTTCACTTAATCTATCAATATCTCCCTGTAATTTTATGCTTCAACTAAATATAATCTCTAAATGTCAGATTTAATTCCATATTATCATATGTTAATAACTATGCATTGAGAATTAGAAACAGCAAAAGGCTTTTAGTGAATTCTTTTGTAGCAAGGTCAAACTGGATTAATAAAGCAACATATGAGGTTCTTAGATCAGTTTTAAAAAATTCTTTCATGGGATGTGAGCTTCGCTGGCAAAGCCAACATTTTTTGCCCATCCCTAATTGCCCATGAGCAGGTGGTGGTGAGCATCTCTTGAACCACTGCAGCCCATGTACTGTAGGTACACCAACAATTCCGTTAAGAAGGGAATTCCAGGATTTTGAGCCAGCAACAGTGAAGGAACGGTGATATAGTTCCAAGTCAGGATGGTGTGTGACTTGGAGGTGAACTTGGAGGTGGTGTTCCCATATGTCTGCTCCCCTTGTCCTTCTAGGTGATAGAGGTCATGGGTTTGCAAGATGCTGTCGAAGGAGGCTTGGCGAGTAACTGCAATGCATCTTAGAGATGATATACACTGCTGCCACTGTCTGCCGGTGGTTGAGGGAGTAAATGTTTAGGTGGTGGATAGGGTGCCAATCAAGTGGTTTGCTTTGTCCTGGATGGTGTCGAGCTTCTTTAGTGTTGTTGGAGCTGCACACATCCAGGCAAATGAAGAGTATTCCATCACCCTCCTAACTTATGCCTTGTAGATTGTGGCAGGCTTTGGGGAGTCAGGAGGTGAGATACTCATTGCAGAATTCCCAGCCTCTGACCTGCTCTTGTAGCCACAGAATTTATGTGGCTGGTCCAGTTCAGTTTCTGGTTAATGGTGACCCCCAGAATGTTGATAGTGGGGGATTCGGCAATGGTAATGCCATTGAACGTCAAGGGGAGATGGTTAGATTCTCTCTTGTTTGAGATGGTCATTGCCTGGCACTTGTGTAGTGCGAATGTTACTCACCACTTATCTGCCCAAGCCTGGATGTTGTCCATGTCTTGCTGCATATGGACACAAACTGCTTCAGTATCTGAGGAGTCGTGAATGGCGCTGAACATTGTGCAATCATCAGTGAACATCTCCACTTTCAACCTTATGATGGAAGGAAGATCATTTTTGAAGCAGCTGAAGATGGTTGGGCCTAGGACACTACCCTGAGGAACTCCTGCAGTGATGTCCTGGAACTGAGATGATTGACCTCCAACAATCACAATCATCTTCCTGTGCACTAGGTACGACTCCAACCAACAGAGACTTTTCCCGCTGATTCCCATTGACTCCAGTTTTGCTAGGGCTCCTTGATGCCATACTCGGTCAAATGCTGCCTTGATATAAAGGGCAGTCACTCTCACCTCACCTCTGGAGTTCAGCTCTTTTGTGCTACTGTGCTTCAACTTTCATGAAGTTGAATTTCACCACATCTATAACTTCCAATATAGTAAGGATGTAATCAATGAACTAGCCCAAACAGACATTGAACTAACAGTCAGAATTCAATTTAAAGTGTAATATTAAGTATTGTTATATTTTCCATGAAGGTTTTTAGCTATAAAACAGTCATTTTAGGTTTAAAGTCAAAGTAAAGCAATGCTTTACGTTACGTTTCTCAATAATAGTCTTGGTTTCTTCTTTAGTTATTTTAGTCTAAAATAAGAAATGTAACGACTAGAACAACTGATTATATTTAGTTTTTTTAACCCAACATAGTAGATAATTGATCTTGAAAGCAAAAGTAAACTAGTTCTGAAAGAACTAACAAGAATAAATGTTTCATTCTCAACCAGGTATGGAGGAGCATGTTCATCGGTTTGTGCCCAGGTCACTGCAAGAAACAATAACAACATTAGGTGACAACAATGGTAGGTCCCACATTATGTCCTTTATTCAGATATTAGTCCAAATATTAACTCCTGGTGGGTTTTGGTTGGGCAATATGAGTTGAAACCTCACCTGGGCTGCTGAAGAAATGAGGCCCATGCTATTTTGACGCCCCATGCCTCAAATAAATTACAGTAGCTAACTTCCACCCATTCCAGGTGGAAAATGGTGGAAGATTTCCTGCCCCAATGTCCATCCACTAGCACAAGGTAAGTGTCAGGATTGGATTCTGGGAACATTTCGTGAGGATCTCAGATTCAGAAACTAATGGGGAATTGTGGGGAGGAGGAGTAGTTGGGTACGTGGCAGGTGAAGCCTATGTTCTACTTGTGAGGCTCCGAAGAGAATTCCTACTCCTTTAGGTCCCACAAAGGAAAGGAAAAAGTGTATCCTTCTTGGCTTGATCTTCTTCTGACGTGGTTCAGCCTTGCAAGAGAGTCATAGTGGATTCCTTATTCAGGTCTAAGTTTGGTCCCAATAACATCACTGGGACCCAATATGCATATATAAAGGAGAACTCCGCCAGCTTTGGGCTGGTGCCCTTGCCACCAGCTCGAGAGAGCAGGTTAAAATCACAGGCAGTGGGATTCTGGCAAGTAAATTACCTGTTGACAATTGTAATTGTCAACACTCCCAGTGTTGCCAAGTGGGTGAGGTTAAAATCATTGCATTTGAAATTATAAGTACTACTATAAATGCAATAAAATGAAGCTAAAAACATGCCACACCATCTGCTAAGCTACTGTATCGATCTATTATGCTACAAGAAGATGGTATTTCAACTGTTTTTCAGGGTTTTGCAGCACATGGGGAAATGGAGCATTCAGGACATTTGATGACAAGTTTTACCATTTTACATCAACCTGCAACTACATTCTGAGTCGCCATTGCATAAGTGGCGCAAAAGATTTTAACATCCAAATCCGCCGAGGGTCAAATGGTAATCTGGAACACATATACATGCAGATAGAAGGCATCAAAATTCTGGTGGTGAATAAGACAATTTCAGTTCAAGATGTGATGTAAGTTTTATCCATATCTGCTTTTTAACTACAAACTGTCTTGATTAATTGCAAATTGTTATCTGTTCAGGGAATAACCTATTCACTGTCTGATCTCAGTACCTAACATTTTGGTTTAACTACCATTTGCATTCAATATTAAAATGACATTATGTTTTTCTTGATATAGTAGGATACACAAGAATCTTAAGCACAAAATCCTTACAATCACACCTTACTTCTGTTGTCCAGACACAACCGAGATACAAATCACACATGAGAAACCTAAAATAAAACCAGCCATGGCAAAGATGTTATGGAATGAATGGGAAGGAAAATTGGCAATTTTCTGTAACAGACTTCCAGTCCATAATGTCAGTTTTATGCTCTGGCACCTGTTTGAAAATCTACCCCAGTATCCTTCCATTAAGTGTATACTCCCTTTCCTATTTTTTCCCAAAATATATTACCTCTTTTTTTATCCAAATCCTATGTTGATCACATATATCATCCTTATTCTATGCGTTATCTTACAATCAGTAAAGTAACCCAATTTTATTGTCCAGATGTTCTTACATATATGTCTGAAGATCTGCCTTCCTATCTCACCTCCACTGTTTCTTGACTTGTAACACAGACCAAGAACTCAACCATTCCCTTCCTTTTTCTCCACCCTATCCTTCTGGCTTGTGTCTTACCACAATCTACTATGGCATTCTTATGATCTAGCACTATGCTAGACCCTTCCCAAGCACTATAGAAGCAGTTATTTTTCCATTTTTTTCTTCATTCAGAATTTATCCTGCATTGGAATACTTCTGTTTGGACCCTTTTTCATCTTTGTATGCATCTCTTGCAAATTTATAGAAGTACCCAAGCACAGGAAATAAGGCAGCCAGGGAGAAAATAAATTAGCGATCATAAATGTGAGAGCAAAATCTTTCCAAATATTGGGACTTATTGGTCAATGACAACTATTATCGATGACTTATCATTAGCTAGATTACATTGGATAAGATGGAAGTACTCATTATTGTATTATCGATACTGTTCTTGGTACATTTTTCATCCGGTATTTATTTCACAGAGTGACAGTGCCATTTGATGACAAGGTGATAAGTATTCAGACATATGGAATTTACACACGGATTTATAACAGGAAGCACACTATATCTTTGATCTGGAACCATCAAGATGCACTATCGGTAAAAATACTATGGAAGATTTTCTCAAATAATTTTTTTGTGTACAGTAGCTTGTGTATACACGGCAAAGTAAACAAGTGAGAAACCACGCACTTTATTTGCATGTATTTATCTTCACTGGGAGGGTAGAACATGCACTCTTGTTTGAACAGCTCGGAATCCAGGCAGGAGCATTGCCACTCATTGGGAGCTTGCCATGAAGGGTGCAGAGGAAAAACTAGAAAGCTGCAGTAGGATTTCAATGCCTAAGCAGATTAAAGAGGCAGTCATCCACCAAAGTGGCTGGGGAGCTGAGGAGGAAGGACTCTTTAATTAGAAATATTTAGTTAGGTCTCTGCATTCTCTGAGGCAGAGGAGCATGTGTTCCTGGACCGATCCAGGCAACCGAGGGAGGCCCCATTTGAGAGGGAACAGTGAAGACCCCTTTGAGGAGATCTGTTCAGGAGCAGCAGAATGAGAAGGGCACAGCTGTCAGTATGAAGTGCATGATCCTTTGTATGGCCTCTTAGTGTCTGAAGCACTAGTTTGGGCAAAGTAAAACAATAAAACTATACCTTCCAGGAATCTGCAATTTCATGCAAAGCAGTTGTGGTAAAAGGGACAAATGTTTAAAAAAAATCTTCCTTTTGTAATAATAAATTGCAGTCGTATTGTTCATCCATAAGACCTGGAACTGTCACTCTGGGTAGATATGGGCATAGCTATTTCTAAAACTTTGCATTTACTTTTGCTTGCAGATAACTCTTGACGCTAAATATCAAGGACAACTCTGTGGCCTATGTGGAAAATTTGAAGAAAGCAATATGACCACTTATGGTAAAAAAAAGAAGTGTTAAAGCAATAACTGGCTTTTCTCTTACTACACTGAGTCAAGTTTCTTGTTATGCAATGGTAATGTAACAGTTTCAATGCCATTGCTTACACATTTTACATCATTTGCTGAGCTTGTTTATCATTCTTTTTTTACAGGTTCAACTTTTTTTGATGCAAATAAGCTAGATGTTTTGGGCCACACATGTTATAGCAACCCCGCTACAACATCATCGTGTAAAGCAAAGAGTGTAAGTACATAATCAAAGACAAACGCAGAAAGACAACTTTGATCTTATGGCAGCACATATAACAAGTTATCTTATTTCGTGTGCAATGAGGTGAGAGGATGCCAGTTTTGGAAAAGGAACATTACCTCATATACGGTCAATGATGAAACATCAGACCCACAATCATCTACAGGATTTGGCTGGTGTCCCACTGCAAACTCAGCAGAAGACCAGTGCAAACCCCCTGGAAATAGGAGAGATCTGGTTACGCCAAATTTCTGCCATTTCTGGCAGCATTTGTATTGATTTGTAAGAGGCAGAACCTCTGTCTGGCCCTCACAAGGCAAATGATAGGCCAGGACGAGGAGGCCCTAAGTTAGAGGTTCCTGCTACTAAGCCTCGATCAGAACCTGGCGTTACACTATCGGCCAGTGCACCGAGAGAATTGAGACATCTTGACCTCCACAAGGCTGAACATTGGCTTCATCATTGGGCAAGCAGCCTGCTCAGTGGCTAAGTAGAGCCATGGTAGAGTCAGGGGAGGCAGGAGGGATAAGGCCATGGAGGTATTTTAACACAACTATGAGAATTTTAAATTTGAGGCAATGAGTACCAGGAACCATTGTAGCGCAGGGATGATGGCCAAGAGTCTTGGTGTCAGTGATGGGCAAGAGAGTGTTTGTGTCAGATAGGACAGAGGCAGCAGAGTTTTGGCTGAGCAGAATGAGAGACTGTCCAGGAAGGTTTTGGAGAAATCGAGTCTGAAGATGTCAAAATCCTAGCTGAGTGTTTCAGCAGCAAATGAGCTCAGGCGGTGGCGAAGGTTGGCAGTACTACAGAGATGGAAATAGACAATATTCGGGATGGATGGGATTTGTGGTCAGCAGCTCAGCTTCTAATCAAATTAGATACCAAAGCTGTGAACAGTTTTCCTCAGTCTGACACGTGGTTGGGGCAAGGATGATGATTATGGGTTTTTAATTTTTAGCTGAAGGAAATAATGACTCATCCAAGACGAGATTTTGGACAAGCAGTTTGACTGTACAGAGGTATTGGAGAGGTCAATTGATCTGGTGGAGGGGTAGAGATGTGTGTCATCAGGGTGCACGTGGAAGACAACCCCATGGCTTCAAATATTTTTGGGAAGGATTAACATGTAGATGAGGAAGAGGAGGGGGCCAAGAATGGTTCCTCAGCAGACTCCACAGATGACAATGTGGGGTGAGAAGGGAAATAGTTAGTAGAGATGTTCTAGCTGCAATCAGATAGGTAAAAGTAGAAGCAAGAGAGAGCAGTCCCAATGAGCAAGACAATGGAGGAGAGGCATCGGAAAAGGATGATGTAATCAACTATATCTAAAGCTTCAGAGGAGTTCAGGAAGACATGAAGGGAAATGGCACCAATGTCACAGACCCAAGGAATGTTTTCATGATCATGGGGCTGTGTGAGAGGCAGAATCCTGATTGGAGGAATTCAAACAAGGAGTTACAAAAAAGTTGGGCACGGATCTGGAAAGCAACAACGTATTAAAGGACCTTAGAAAAGTTGGAAGGTTGGAGATGGAAGAGTACTTAGGGAGGACAAAGGTTTTTTTTCAGGAAGTGGTTGATGAAATGGTTTTGTATGGCTGGAGGAGTACTCCTGATGTGAGGGATCCATTTAAAAGATAGGTTAAAAAGGGAACCAACAAGTTAGGTGATCAAAATTTTAGTGGAAATGGGGTCAAGGAAGGAGGATGTAGGTCTCATAGCTGAGATGGTCTTAGAGAGGCTGGTGGGAGAAACTTAGAGAGAGACTTATTCAGGACTAGGGTGCTGATGGGACTGCGGGTAGATTTGGCTTACTGGCCAAGGGAAAAGCAGCAGAACCAGCTGAATGGATAGTCTCAGTCTTAGTGACAAAGAAATCTAAGAACTCATTACACTTGTAAAAGGTGTGAATGAAGTATGCAGGGAGAGTTTTTTAAGGAGACAGTTGATAGTAAAGAGATGGGAATTATCTTTTTGCCCTTAGATGATCACAGAGTACTGGGTGCTTTTGATAGGGTAGACTGAGGTACAATAGAGCTAACTATAGTGAAGCCAGACCTGGTGCTGAATTGCTGAGTCAGTTGAGCACTGGGTATACTCAAGTTTATGCTTCTTAGACTTGGGAGGAATGAATGGTACGGGAGAGGATAAAGTCGAGAGAGAAGCAGAGTTAATGTTTCAGGTCTGTGACAGACCTGAAACGTTAACTCTGCTTCTCTCTCCACAGATGCTGCCAGACCTGCTGAGTATTTCCAGCACTTCTTGTTTTTATTTCAGATTTCCCGTATCTGCAGTATTTTGCTTTTATTATATGGGAGAGGATAAAGTTTTATTAGGAATAAGAGCATCAAAGGTGGAGGTCATAGAGGCATTGAGTCATTATGGCACAGAAGGAGGCCATTCAGCCCATCAAGTCTATGCCAGCTGTCTGTAGAGCAATCCAGTCAGTCCCACTCCCTGCTCTATTTCTGTAACCCTGCACGTTTATTCCCCTCAAGTGCCGATCCAAATTCCTTTTGAAATCATTGATTTTCTCCACTTCCACCACCGCCGTAGGCATAAGGTTCCAGATCATTACCACTCGTGTTAAAATCTTCTTCCTCACATGAGGTGAGGGAGTCGTTGAACAAATCAAAACTGGAAGAGGGATCATGCCAAAGGGAGGGTAAAAGGGCGGAGGGTATCCTTGTTGGGGATTGAGACCACATGATTGAAGAGGTCATAATTATAACCCTCCACCATAATACTTTAATTCCATAGGAAGATTCTACATAAATACTTTGATTACCAAACATAGTGAAACAGAATTACAGAAGATTTAGCCATTGTCATGAATCCTTTTTTTCCTATTTGCTGGCCACACTTCACAACTAACCCTCTCTTTAGCCCTATCTCCATAGAAATATTCCTGTCCCATAGACTACTCAATTACTTGAGAGCGCAGCAGTGGGATTTTCTGTGCCTAAGTTTTGTTGTGTTGTTATTTTCATTTTCAGCAATGCTACGCAATCTCAGATCTCTTCACATCCTGTTTTGAGAACAAAATTACAGACCAGTACTGGAAAATGTGTAAGGCAGACACTTGTGCCTGTAAAGAATCAAAGTGTGCATGCGCTACTTTTGCAGAAATAGCACGGCAATGTGATAAAGAGACTATTCAGTTCTGGAAGAATTGGAGGACAATAACTAAATGTGGTAAGTTAGCTCTGGCAATCAGGACAATTAAACACTCAAAATTAAAATGTACTCATCACAGTGTAATAATTTAATGAAAATTGTCACTCAGGGAAAGCAAACAAGATTATTTGTGTCTGCATTTCATCACATAATCAGTGATCAGAATAGAAAAATAAAAAATACTTCCATGTTTCAGGAGAGCCCGAATGTCCTGCAAATCAGATTTACAAGGAGTGCGGCCCTTTGTGTGTTCCAACCTGCTCTAATCTGAAACCTCAGCTGCTGTGTGATCAGTGTGTGAACACTTGTGAATGTCCAGATGGTAATAATATTTATTCATCAAAAACAATTTTATCTTTTACTTGTACCTAAATATTATTTTTACATAAAACACTTCTGTGAGCGATCCACTATGTACTTAAACCGTTGTGTCCTTCTCCTAAACACAATTTAGATTTCATGCCACAATATCATTTCCAAATAAATTTTTTTGAATGCTTGCTAAAACATAAAATCAACCAAGATGTTTAGTGGTGCTATTGGTGGGAGTTGAGAATTCCTTAGTGTGGAGGGTGCGGGAGGACTTTTCTGGTCTCTCATTGTAAGTTCAGAAGAAATCGGAGAACCACCCCCCACCCCTCCCCCACAATCCCCCGTGCCCAACCCCACAAAAGAAAATGGTAATGAACCGGTTCCACAGTGTTGCAGCTGTTTCTGGGAGTTGTCCACTTTCCTTGTGAGTCCCAGGACCCACCACTGCACCCCCCCTTCCAACCACCTCCAATGCAAGGCAAATATTGTTCCCACTCCATTGGTTCATTCAGGACTCAGAACATTGTGCCAGTGAGATGAAGTACAGCCACTTTCACATAGGTCGTTGTGGGTCCCACTGGTGGGCTCCAAGTAGGGAAGTGCCCAGACACTCAAAGAAAAGTAAAGATCATTTTTTAAAATGCTATTGATCAGGCCCTCTTGCACAGGGGGTTAAAGGGAGGCGGGGCGGGGGGGGGGGGGGGGTGGGGACTGCGGTGGTCATAGCCAATGTCATACAGTTGCTGGAGATTTTACTCACATAGGGCAAGTGGGTGATGGGTATTTTTCCACAATGCCATGAGTGGCCTCTCCGTGCTAATGAAGTGCCCTGCATTTGACCCAACAAACTCAAAACAGCATGGCCGACACTGGAGGGCACTGACAAGAACAAACCGGCATTCCAAGGGATTTTGACTACAAAGACGTGTCCACGTCTTTATCTCTGAATCCTTTGGCAATCACTTTTATCTTTAACTGGTGCGCAATGGGAGTGTTGCTAAGGGACGAGACATCTTTCCAGAGGGAAGGGGAGAAAATCAGTAGGCGAATCGACTCTTAATTATACTGCTGTCCTGCACAAATTAGCAGTTGATTACATAGCAGCGCCTTTCCATTTGTATAGTTCGTAGGGAACAAATGACGCAAATGGAAATAATTTTTGAAATGGTGATTTGAGAGAATTTTTTATTTTCCCGACTGACCCAACAGAGAGGCAAAAGAACTTTCAGTGAAATAGTGCTAGAACAGGAATATCAGCAAAAAATGATTTTATTGGATTAGTAAGTGTAAATGAAACTTGTGTACTTTACTTTCATTGTGCATAGAAAAAGAAGTTAGAAATGTATTTTAATGTGTCTCAGGCACAGTTCTTGATAATGGAAGAGGAACAAACAGCTGCATCAAGAAAGTGGACTGCCCTTGTGAATATGGTGGTAATATTTATGGATCTGGAGAAACAAGGACAACTTCCTGTCAATCATGGTACGCTTTGCACTGTACATGTCAGATGTTGTTTTTACACTAAAAAATTCAAATATTTTAGAACAAGATCTCAATTATTTCATTTATTTTTTCATTTTAGCACTTGTAAAACTGGAGCATGGTCGTGTTTTCACCTCAGTTGCCCTGGGAGATGCAAAATAGAAGAAGCAACTTACATCACAACTTTTGATAATAATTATTACAGCATGATAGGGGATTGCTCATACTATGCTGTTTTTGTATGTTTCCTACATTTTTCTCTTGTTTATAATCAATTTTTAAAGCAAATGTATAATTAATGGCATAGGCATAATTATATCTGCTTGAGACATTTCCGAGTTCTCCAATTCTCAATGTTTTGTCAAACAGACGGAGGACTGGACCATCAAGGTAGATATCCACCAGTGTCAAGCAGCATTTAAACAAACATGTTTACAGCATGTTACCTTAACTACGAATCAGGTGAGAATTTGTACAGCCATTAATTTTTATACTTTAATTCTGTCAATATGTGCACTGAAATGATATATGCACACATCTTTTTTTTATAGACCACCCTTGTGTTCACCAATGTTGGCACTGTACATTTTAATGGAAATAAGGTTGGAATTCCCCTGAGAACAGGTAAAAAATGTTTTGTCCTGTTCAGAGAAATTATAGAAATTTACGGAGAAGATGTGTCTTTGTTGGCTGAAAAAGTGTCACCCAACCCAACCCCACTTTCCAGCTTCTGGTCCGCAGCCCTGTAGGTTACAGCACAACAAGTGCGTATCCAAGTACTTTATAAAATGTGATAAGGGTTACTGCCTCTATCAACCTTTCAGCACAGCATGTTGTAGCTAGCCTCATTAAAGTAACTTTAATTGTTGGCGAGAGTGCAATTCGGGTGCTTTCTGATCAACACTTCTCCCGATATGTCTTGCCATTTCAGTGGAAAAAATATAACTATGAGATAACTAAATAAATGGTTAAAAGTCAGTTAAAGCAGTATTTCTTTTTTTAAAAACAGGTGGAATAATAATATTTCAGCAGTCGTCAATGTACTTTCAAGTTGCAACGACATTTGGACTGAAAATGCAAGTGCAGATATTTCCTGTTATGCAGCTTTACATCTCACTGTCTGAAGATTTAAAAGGAAGAACAAAAGGTATGGCTAATATGATATATTCATTCAAATGCACACTTAGGGCTGAATTTTATCAGCCGTCTAGGGACAGGCAAGGAGTCGGGGGTGGAGGTGGTGGAGGGGTCCCATTAAATAGCAAGGGAAGTGGGGGATGGAGTGCCCATTGCCTTGCTGATGCCATAGAATTTTGTCAGGGATGGGGGAGGCCAAGGACTTAATAGTCACTTAAAGGCCCCTTCCTGTCACAGCTGGCATTATACCGAGCAATATGTGGCCCACAGTGGAAAAGGCTGCCCCACGCCAACACCTCCCACGCCCGTCCTCACCAACGAACCTTCCCCACCTCTTCGTTGGAGCCTGTCTGACTGGCGCCAGTGAGCCCGCGCCACTCCGAGCGCCAGGCCTACTGTTGTGCCAGGAGTGGCCACCACTCCCAGTGGGGCTGCTGGGACTGCTAAGCTGCCAGCCTCCGATTGGCTGGTAGTTCTTGGCAGTGGGATCCCCATTCTTAAAGGAACGGGGACCTGGTGCCGGGCAGTTGACTGACTGAACGCCATAAAATGCAGCTGGAAGTCTCCAAAACAGATAAGGCGGGGTGGGGGGGGGGGGGGGGGGTGGGGAGGGGGTCCCCTCACCTTTCTGGCCCAGCGTCGGGATCCCTGCTGTCTGCATAAAATTCAGCCCTAAGTGTAGCTACAGGATTACACTCAAACTACATCTTCAAGTAGAAATGCTTCTGTAATAGTCTTGACTTCATGTGCTGGGAATAGCAACTACATATTTATAATGCAGGTCAGATTCCACAATACTGTGGGCAGCAGACGACTGAGCTCAAAAGTCATTTCCATTTTTTTCCTCTGGCCACTTCCCCTATGGGTGGCAGTATCAGTTTGGACCAGTAATGAGAACCCACCTTTTAGACCTGCATGGGCAAGCTGAGCAATGACTGACTGCAAGGCTTGTTGTCAGTGGATTTGGGCTAAAATTTGAAACCATAGCTGGAATTTTAGGTCGGGTCGGAGGCCCCACCCACTGGCCAAAAAGTCAGTGGCGAGACCGCCTCTGCCGGGCCTGGGATCCATGCTATGATTTTACATGGCACAGGCCTTGGGTGGGACTTACACCCCTCTGAGGCAGGAAATCCCGCCTCCGAGAGCTGCCAGCCAATGAGTCCCAACAACGGTGGCCACTGCTGGGACTGCACCCAGCGAGAGCAGTAGCAATGGACAAGGCCCCGGTATTAAGGTAATTGTGTGGGGCCTTGCTGAGGACAATCAGCTGGGCCCCGGTGAGGCGGCTTGGGGGTTTGGTTGAGGAGGGGTGGGAAATGTGCGCCAGTGGGGGCGGCTTGTGCCATCAGGGAGCCCTCTGTTGGGCACAGGGTGCCTAATCAGGAGGCCCGCCCCCCAGCCCACAAAGACGTCACCATCTGGCGACCTCCTGAAGTGCTGAGCCACCTGCCCGCCGCTGGTAATATACCAGCAGTGTTGGAAGGAGGACCTTAAGTGACAATTAATTGGCCATTTAAGGGCCTTAACTGGCCTGAGGCAGGTGGGCTGTTATCATCTCCCCCACCACTCATAAAATTGCAGCGGGGGCGGGAAAGTGAGGGGAACGGCACCCCCTGCCTCCCACTCAATTTTACACCATCCCCCCACCTCTAGCCCACTCCCGTGGGAACATAAAACTCCGGTCCATGGCTTACTTTTGGCAAACCCATACCTAAAACAGTGATAAGAATTGAGCCCAAAGGATGACGTACATCTTCAAGTAAAATTTTAAACAGGGGCAGATGGTAGACAGACTTTAGTATATGAACCAACTTTCTTTCTTTCTCTTTCTTTGGCCTCCTTGTCTCGAGAGACAATGGGTAAGCGCCTAGAGGTGGTCAGTGGTGTCAGTCGCTGTGAGGCAACTATGGGTGACCTCTCCATGGCGCATGCAAGTGGGCAAAATGGCTGTTATCAGCAAGTGCTCCATAACATTGCTCACAAACAGGAACTGTATTTTGAACTGTATAATAAACAGACCTATTCATTGTCCACAGACAGCAAGGTAGCATTAGAATGTGAGGTAAGTGGCTATCTGATTAACATCCAATTCACTTAAGGGAATCACCACTTACATTGCAGAAAAGTAAGTCCTTGAGCTGAGGCACATATTTAGGCCAATTATATCAATGTTCACCCTGATAAAACATTAACAAATCTTTTTGTGTAACAAGTTCGGAATCCGAAACATTTTCTGCCGCAAAAATACTGTCAACTTTCCTTATGTTATCCCCACATTAAATATCTGTGAACAGTCGAATACTACACCCTTGTGACTGCAGTGTGTTCCCAGCAACATGCCATAGCACATGTTGAGAGTTCACGAGATGTTAATTAATTTAGCTCATACTCTCGGGCAATGTTAACTTGAGAGCCACATACCAGGGCCAGCAGTGGTCCAGGTGCCAATGCACTGGGACCATATTCTCAGCCCAAAGGAAAAGAAAGGCAACAGCAAAATGGACAGTGAGAAGGAAACAGAAATAAGAGCTGGACAAAAGCTCATTGCAAAAGAGAGATTGTGAAAGGAAACCAAATTGGGAGGTAGAGAGGGAGAAAATCAGACAGAACGAGAAAAAAAACCACAGAAGACAGTCAGAGGGGTAGAACAAGAGTGAGTGGAATCTTTCTATTTCCTACTGTTTTCTAAATGGTTACAGCACTGCCTTTTTTATTGATACTGAGAATTCCAAAACAGATGGTTCATATAAGGACATTTAATCATGAAGCTGTTCTACCTTTGCTTAGCAGCTTGCAGTGGGCAAGAAAACACTATACTCCCAAAATTCTATGGGGCCAATTCAACCCCCAAAAACCTGCAGAGACCTGATGCGACCAGGAAAATCCCACCAAATGTCAGGGAACCCACTTAGGTTCTGGGAGGGAATGAAAACTCTATATATCACTGTCCCCAGGATAAACATCTTCTTCCAAAATTCTCTCAGTAAAGGTCCATCATCCTCCCCCTCTCTTGCAGCAGTGTAACCTCTGACTCAATGAGTGAAATGTTATCGGGCGGGCATGTGCCATATATGAATAAGTATATTTGCCCCGAATATCCATGGGCTTCCATGTCAGTGATTACACCAGGACTGTGCCCACTGATGCTCCCCAGTGCAGTCCCAGCTGGAGTTTGGGACAGCTAGGGACACCTAAATGGCATGGGACCAACAAGCTCCAGTGCCACTATAGATGCCTCTCTGGTACCATCGGAAAGCCCAGAGCCTTCCCAACATTGGAGTACGGGGGTTGCCAGGCCCCTCCCCCACATGCTTTATTGTGCTCTCTTGGCCATTACCCCCACTGATTTAAAGCCCACATGCAATTTCTCTGGGGAGGTGGATCAAGGCTGCTTCCCTTGTCTGAACCTTTTCCACCCCACCCAAGTCCATATGCCCCTCACCCTCACCAACCCCCGTACAACTCTGCCCCTGGTGGGAGACCCTATTCTCTGTACCTTGATGTAGACATGTCTCACCTCACTTGGCAATGCTCTACCCCATCTGAACCAGAAGACCAAAATCTCCCAGTGTAGGGAATCGTTGCTCCTGCTCCCCCACTGAGATCATGAGCCTTGTACAGTGCAGTTCTGCCCCTTACAAGCCAGGGATTCCTGGAAGTGGCAGGAGTCTGGCAAAACCCTGCAAGAAATTTGGGGTCCTCCTATCTGGTATGTGTCTGCAACTCTATAAATCCTAATCAGCTCCAGTTTTCCAGAAACCTATCAGAAAATAATTACTTCAGAGCAGACCTCCCAAAGTAATTATTTGCAAATCCTTGAGTAACAATATGTGCCCCTATCCTACTTGGACTCAAGCACCCACCTGCTTGTAACAGCGTAAGCCTAGCCCCATCATGAGAAACAGTAGGGGAGATCCACTAGCATATTTATATAAGTTGGCCATTTGGAGCATCTATTGCACTTGAAGTATTACACATGCTACCCATGTGCCACACTTATGTCTGTTAGCCTCAAATATCAGATTTACAAAATGAAATCAGAGCTGAACGGGTAGGGAACTATTCAATCAGCAAATATTATCTTAAAAGAGAAGAAGATTCAGAAAGAAGGCAATTGCCCTCTGTTTGATTTTATAATGTGTCTAACACCAATGAGTTTCTAATTGAACTCCAGATGTACGTGGGAGCCTTAAAGGGGCCAGCCAGAAAATAAAATCCACCTAAACAGTAGAATACTTGGTATAATGCTCCAGGCATGATAAAAACAGCATATCATCTGATATGCCATCAGTAGCATCATGCCATGTCTGCTAGTATATTTATTAACATTCTGTGGACTTTCAGTACTTGTATAATGGTTTTGGTACAAATTGTATCAAATTGAAATTTAAAAATTGCTGACAACAATTTGTTTTCACAATAATTAAAGCTGTGTTAAAAATTGCAAGTACATAATTGCAAAGGAGGTCACTGTGAATAAAATTATGTAAGTCATCCAAATTTTGCTTGAAATGATATGAGAACATTAACTCAGTATTAGGTCACAAACTGAATAACTCATTTACAGCTCTTAACAAAATGTACTAATGGATCAGAGTCATCCCTAAACGAGCAAGGAGAATACTGGAGGTAACTGCTCTCTTGTAATGGCCTGTATTATTTTCCTTCAGGTTTATGTGGTGTCTTCAATGACGATGCAGCGGATGACTTTCTATCTCGACAAGGCATCGTGGAGAGCACACCCATTACTTTTGCTAATTCCTGGAAGATTGAAAACAGTTGCCCTGATGCAATAATACCTTCTCCTTGTGTCAGTTTAGAAAATGGTAATTATCTTTCTAATGCTCTTCTGATTACAATATAACTTCAGTTGTTTTGTGTACCCTTTTTAAGGTCATTACAATTAATTTACATGAAACCTTGTTCTGAAAACATAAACACTATAGTTTCTGTTAGTTTCATCAGCACAATCCAAGTGAAATTGGTCAAAACAGCGCAAGTGATTATGGAAACCCAAATGTGAGTTTCGTCAAGCGAAAATCAAGTTTCCACGATATTTAGCGCAGGCTGAAAAATAATTTCAACCAAAGCCGACCCTGCCCAATTGTGGCTATTTGAGCATGATTTTGTTAGGTTCACAGGCACATTTAAAAAATCTTTACATATTAAAAAATATTCAATTTAGTAAGAAGCTAACCAGTGTACACCTATGAAACTAATGAATGGTTCTTGCTGAAAAAAAAGAAATGCTGTTGAAGCTTTTCATCTTGCATTCATCAGGACAGACACAAGAATGCCAAGTTTCAAAGGGAGCAATAATTTATACTACATGAGAAAAGGGGGCTAATGGGTTGGCAAGTTGACTCGGATTAGTCGATGTGTTGCCATGGAGAATGCACCAGAGAACTATTGTCCCCCACGTTTTTGTTTAATTCAATAAAAGTGCAATGCCTTTACATGTTCCTTTTGCCTGCAGAGGACAAGTCCTATGTATGTATATGTAGCTTCTCGCAAGCATTAGTGAGCAACATAGTGAGCCCAACTGATAACATTAAAGTGGTTGTTAGTGTAATTCTTAGCACGCTCAGGATTGTTCAACAAGTGCTGTCCAATCACAGAATCACATCTAATGTTATAGTCATAGATAGATACAGCACTGAAACAGACCCTTCAGCCCACCAAGTCTGTGCTGACCATCAACCACCCAGTTATACTAATTCTACATTAGTCCCATACCACATCCCCACCTTCCCTCAATTCTCCTACCTATACTAGGGGCAATTTACAATGGCCAATTTACCTATCAACCTGCAAGTCTTTGGCTGTGGGAGGAAACCAGAGCACCCAGCAGAAACCCACACGGTTCCAGGGAGTACCCAAAACTGAACCCAGGTCGCTGGAGCTGTGAGGCTGCAGTGCTAACCACTGCACCACCCAGAAACTTCATTCCCTGGCCGGGAACTGAACCCGGGCCGCGGCGGTGAAAGCGCTGAATCCTAACCACTAGACCACTGTGTTCTGAGTTTTACAAGTACAGGCTGGTTGAGTATGGTTAGTACTTTGCCTATTGTGAACAGCCGTAGGGACATGCTGTTTGATATGATCTGCCAGTCATTGGGACACATGGCCTACTTACCTGACATCGCAGGTGCACTGGAATTCATATACCACATTAATCATTTGTGTGTAGACAGAACATCTTTTTGGCTTGATGGCAGAATCCTGTTAGTGGAAAATACCACTTGTGTTGCTACTGCATAGAAGCAATGTGAAATGGCTAGCTTCCCCCCTAAGTGCGGGAAGCCACTTAGGACAGAGGTGAGGAGAAATTTCTTTACTCAGAGGGTTGTGAATTTTTGGAATTCTCTACCCCAGAGGGCTGTAGAAGCTCAGTCGTTGAGTATGTTTAAAGCAGAGATTGAGAGATTTATAAATACAAATGACATAAGAGGATATAAGGATAGTGTGGAAAAAAGGCATTGAAGTGGATGATCAGCCATGATCATATTGAATGGTGGGGCAAGCACGGTGGGCTGAATGGCCTGCTCCTGCTCCTATGTTCAACTGTTGGTCAAATGTTTGAGATACCTTACCCTTCCAGGGAAATTTGAGGTAGATTGGGCACTTTTCAGGTCTGAATGTGGCGGCCTTAGGCCCATTCTTGAGTATGCGCAATACACAACAAGCAATGATCTGACTGGTGCAGCCAATGAATGGTTCAATATGGTTTCTTAAATCATTTTCAGTGATTTAAAATCAGGTTACTCACAGGTGATGGACTAGACAGTCTTACTAAAAATGCTTATTTCTTTTGTTATAAAGCTATTTTCAGCTGTCTTAATAAAACTACCAGGTTACCACTCTTGATTACATCAATGAATATCTCAAATTTAAAAATGTAAATTAAAGTAAAATTTTAAGTTTAAAATACAGAGCACCTATTGTCATGGTATCTTGTGAACATTCAACAATTAAATTCCTTATCTAAGCATTTATATTGAATTTCCCTATGTAAACAATTGCGTGCAACTATTCATCGATTAATAAGTTGAGTTGCTAAGGATGTTTTTTGGAACAATTTCATTCAACTTCCTCGTAGACAATGAGTCCTGTTCTTTGGTTGTGAGATTGCATATATTTCTTTTTGCTACACTGTCACGGTTTCTGTAAAGGCGTTGAATTTCAGTAGGCAGTGCAGCACACTCTGAGAGTAGGTCAGCTAATAGTGTTGGGGGGAATAGAAAATTGGCCGTGACCCAAATACACCCATTTCCAGTGCAGGCCAGGAGTTTCTAACAGGTTGCAGGGCCAAGAAAAAGGAGTTCCCTTCCTGGTTATTTCTTCAGCCCCAGCCTCTGTAACATTGTGCAACCTGGATGTTTAGATGGTCCTAGCATATAGGTTTGCTCAGTGAAGGATGACTAATATGCATGGAGTTTCATGCCTGGAATGAGGCCTGAACCCCCTAGATGAAATTCCAGCTCTAATTGAACACCATGGCAAAAAGATTCTCTCCCCAGTGACAACAGCAAGAGGTTTTGTGGCATGGTTTTTCCTGACCCGTCCCTGTGACAGGATGCAACAAACAGCCTTAGTGATGTCGGCATTCACCATCTTTATTTTAACAAGGCGACCTACTCCTGGCCTGGCTCTGGATACTCCAGGAGTCACAGTTGGCTGCTCCACCACACTTCCACAGGTGAAGTGGACCCACAGGTTGTCAAGACCCAAGAATTAATTCATGGCATAAATAATTCTGTTGCCCATATCAGCCCACAATTGTGTAACCCATTTTGTTGTCATGTGTTAATGCTTCAGATACAATAACTGACAAAGGAATGATATTAATTCTACTAGTGCTGCACGCAGAAAATTCTAGACTGTGCATGGAAAAATTGTGACTGCTTTTTAGAAATATCATTAAATCAAGTGTTTTGTTTTCTTACAATAAAAATCATATTTTTAAACTCTTATTTCAGAAAAATATGCAAAAGAGTACTGCTACTACTTAAAAGATCCTAGTGGTGCTTTTTCTGTGTGTCATTCTACAGTTGATTACAAACTATATTATGAAGTAAGTAATCATTCAGAGTCAAAGTTTACAAATGGAAATGTTTCATTTTCAACATAAAGTAAAAGTTATCAAATGAGATAAAAACATAATATGCTGGAAATACTCAGCCAGTCTGGCAACATCTGTAGAGAGATGAAAGGTCATAAACCTGAAACATTAACTCTATATCTCTGGCTGAGAGAGATATAGAGTTAATGTTTCAGGTCTATGACCTTTCATCTCTCTACAGATGTTGCCAGACCAGCTGAGTATTTCCAGTATGTTCTGTTTTTAATTCAGATTCCAGCATCCTCAGTATTTTGCTTTTGTTATTAAATGAGAATTGCATGTGGTTGAGTTTATCCATTGAGTAACTGAGCCATAAGCAACAGAAAGTTCCCAGGTTACGTGCACATTCTGTATGGAGTTACCGGTGACACTACAGGTGATATGATTGTCCCCAGAGTCTCTGCTTTAGGAAGAGGAAATTTAACCAGGTCTTCCGGATCCTGGTTACTGTCCAATAACCTTGCTGCAAATGTGCATGTGTACATTGCGTGAAGACCGAATCAGGTTCACCTGTGATGCCCCACATGACTTAATAGCCTACCTCATTGTCAAGGCTTATGCATTGAAAACCTCTTGGATCAAATAATAGAGAATGTTTGGCACCTTCAGAAGAAGGGAAAAAGAAAAAAGGCTTGCATTTACATAGTGCTTTTCAACCACCAGCCATCTCATAGTCCTTCACAGCCAATGAAGTACGATTGAAGTGTAGTCCTGTAGGAAAGGCAGCAGCCAATTTGTGCAGAGCAAGTCCCACAAACATCAATGTTATAATGACCGGATCTTCTCTTTTTTAATGTTGCTTGAAGAATAAACATTGGTTGGGCCACTGGGGTAACATCCCTGCTCTTCTTCAAGATAATACCAGGGAATCGTTTATATCCACCTCAGAGGTCAGATGAGACCTTGGCTTAAAATCTCATTCAAAAGACAACATCTCCAACTGCACAGCATGTCCTCAGTACAGGTGTATCAGGTTTAATTTTTATGCTTAAGTCCTGGAGTGGGCCTTGAACCCACCACCTTCTGACTCAGAAATGAGAATACTCCCAACTGAGCCTCAGCAGACATGCAAAATGTAGAAAAAACTGGCAAGTGAACAATAGCAATGGGCTAGCTTTTCATTTCTGATTTAGGAGGTAATCTGGCTGAGCAGATCATTTGCCCTTTGAATACAGCTCGCCTGATTTTCATTCCCTTGCAATCAATAGAAATGATGACATCAGCTGAAACCATTGTCTTTAGCCTCCACCCTGAACTCAGCATCCTTGATGCCAACTCCATCCACCTCCCCGGCCACTGTTTGTGGCTGAACCCTACTTCACAAGCTCGGCATCCTAGTCAGTCCTGAGCTGAGCATCTGACCCCACATCCTCTCCGTCACAAAGAACACTCACTTTCCCCTCCACAACATCGCCTGTCTCTGCCATCTGCTGCTTAAACCTTCTTTAATGCCATTCTCACCTTTAAACTTGACTTTTCCAATGTTCTACTGGTTGACCATCCTCCACCCTCCTTAAACTTCAAATTATCTGAAACTCTGTTGTGTGCATCCTGTCCTGTATACAATCCTGTTCATCCCTCATTTCTCTCCTTTCTGGCCTATACTGGCTCCAGATCCCTCAATGCCTCACATGAAATTCTCATTCTCTGTTTTACTCCTTTAAGGCCCCGGCCTTCCCTACCATCACTCTTTCTGTATCATCCTGCAGTCCTACAATCTCCCTTCCCCATTCTTCTGGCATTGCAGCACTTCCTCACAACTATACTGGCCTTGTGTCTCCATTCATTCCACTATTGGTGACTTTGCCTTAAGCTGTTCAACCCTACACACTGGAATTTTTTTTTATTCTTTCATGGGATGTGGGTGTCACTGGCAAGGCCAGCATTTGTTGCCCATCCCTAATTGCCCTTGACAACTGAGTGGCTTGCTCGGCCATTTTAGAGGACAGTTAAGAGTCTATCACATTGCTGTGGGTCTGGAGTTGCATGTAGACCGGACCAGGTAAGGACGGCAGATTTCCTTCCCTAAAGGACATTCGTGAACCAGATGGTTCCCTCCCTACACCCCACACCCATTTGTCCCTTTGCCTCTCCACTTTCCTTGCCTCCTGTTAGTCATGGCTCAATTTGTTGTACTCTTGCTGCTGAGTCAAAAGATTGTCAATTCAAATCCCACTCTAGGACGTGAGCAACAAAAATCTTGGCTGAAGCTCTAGGATAGTTGTGAGGAAGTGCTGCAGTGTCAGAGGTGCTGACTTTTGGATGTGATATTAAATCAAGGCCTTGTCTACCCTCTTAAGTGGATGTAAAAGATCCATGGTATTGTTGGGAAAAACAGCAGAGGAGTTATCCCCAATGTCCTGGCCAATATTTGCCCTCAATCAACATCAAAAGCAGATTATCTGGCCATTATCAAATTGCTGTCTGTGGGCGCTTGATGTATGCAAATTGTCTACTGTATTTCCTACATTACAATGGTGACAACACTTCAAAAAGTGCTTAATTGGCTGTAAAACATTTTGAGCTGTCCTTTGATCATGAAAGGCGCTATATAAACACAAGTCTTTCTTTACAGCATTTCTTAAAACCTATTTTTTTGACCAAGCTTTTGGTCGCCCCCATCCTCATATCTGTTTCTTTTGGTGTCAATTTTTGTTTCATTAAGGCTCCGTGGAGTGTTTTTGAACATTTTTCTATATTAAAGCCACTATGAAAATGCAACTTGCCGTGATGTTAGCCTTGACTCAGTGATCGCACTCTCAGCTCTAAATAAAATCGTTATGAGTTCAAGTCCCAGTCCATGACCTGAGCATGTATTCTAGGCTAATACTTTGGTGCAGTGCTGAAAGGGTGCTGCATTGTTGGAGGTGCTGTTTTTCAGTTAAGCCATTAAACTGAGGCCCTGCCTGCTGTTCAAATGGATAACCAAATCCGATAAATCAGTAATTTATCTAATTTCTGTTTGTGAAAACTGCAAAAATTGGTTGCTACATTTCTCTTCAAAAATCCTAAATTTGCGGCATCCTTAAAGGTGCTATATAAATGCAAGTCTTGTTTTCTTTCAAATGGAATTTGTAACACTGAGGTTTTTGAATAAATTGTACCATGAGATTTATTCAGGAAAAGAACAATAGGGAATTGAAAAACAGTCAGCCAACATTTTAATCATATTGAAACAAAATGTGAATAATCTCTGAACAATTGAAGGGAAAATTATAATAAAAAGACTATTTATTAATTTATTAGGGCCTCATTTATTTTTATATTCTTATCCCTAGCTCCAGTTTTGTAGATTGCATAAACTTGTGTTAAACAATTCTGCATGGTGGACTTGAATTTGAAATATTATATTAATTATCACACTTCATTTTATCTCATTATGAAATATTACTGCTTGAACATTCATTTTGTTATTTATTTAGATGTGTGTAGCTGCTACCTGTGCCTGTGAAAACATCAATGACTGTCTGTGTGCAGGATTGGGAGCCTATGTTCATGAGTGTGCTGCTCATGGTATCATCGTGAGAAACTGGAGAAGAGATGTTTGCTGTATGTTGTAATGTTGCTTACCTTTTAGAAAAATAGAATCAGTTAGCAGAGCTGACATTTTTCAATCTCACTCTGCCACTTACCTGCCCTCACAATGCTGTTGGAGGATCTAGGATTAAGAAAGGATCACCAAATTTAAATAAATAAGTGTGCAGTCAGAATGAGTGCAACTTGGACATCTACTAGTAGGGAGGAGGGGGTTGTGCAAGCTGCAGCTCGGGGCAGAAGTCAGCTCAAATAACAAAGCTGCAGAAATCAGCCCCCTTTCTAAGAGAGACAGTTTCTGCTGCATCAAGTCTTGTGGGTTGTTCCAAGCCAAGTGCCAGGCCTGAACATCCCTGTAGATCCTATTTGTACTCTTCCTCCTCCTATTGAGCTGGACACTGATACCTGTCGATTGTACAAATCACTGGCAGCTCAGGAGATGGGAACTGCTCAAATTCCAGTTCGTGACATCCCACCATCCTAACTTCCTTTTAAACATTAGGCCATTTCTGGGGCAGAAGGGATTGCCATCTGCCTCCCCCTGCACATATTCCACTCTTAAGGGCAGAGGGCTGCTACTTTCTTTTTCTGTCCTTCACTGTTCTTACAGCCACTTTATGCTGAATCTTTGCTGCTGGCACTGAGCAAATTCATGGCCAGCTTATTCTCCACCATGGCACTATTCAGAGAAAAACAGGAGAGTTCTCCCTGGTGTACTGGACGATATTTATCCCTCAACCAACATCATTAAAAGAGAATAGCTGATCATTAATCTCAGTGCTGCTTGTGGAACCTTCATGTGTGCAAATTGACAGCCATGTTTCCTACATTACAATCGTGACTATATTTCAAAATGGTTGTAAAGCACAATGGGATGCCTAGAGGTTACAAACGGTGCTATATAAATACAAGTTCTTTCTCTCTTTCTGGAGAGCAGGAGTTGCAAGATCAAGCATCATAGATTTGGTCAGTCTCTTCAACTCGACTGCTAAGATCCTCGACAAGAATAAGCATAAATCTGAAACAAATTCTCACATGAATAAAGTCACACTTGGAGATTTCTCTTATGGGACATTTGTATGGAAAGAAGTCTCCTGGAGAAATCTAATTCTGTAGAGATGACCATGAAATACCTCATGTCCTATTTCATTGATTCAATTTCTTTGAAGAAATCTGCAGACGCAGATTTTGAAGTAAAATGTTATGAATTATTCAAATCCTCCCCAAGTGCATAAGTATAACTACTTCAAGGGCTGAAAGGTAGTTAGCTCCTGTGCATCAAAGAAAATGTAGGTATAGTTATAACCTCTTATTTCTTTAACATAAGTAGCTGCCCTTTCTAGAAATATACAATATTAATATGCATACAACACACACAATGTGCACACACATGAAAATAGTCTTCCTCTATTCATTCGTGGGACGTGGGATGTCGACGAAAGGCTAACATTTATTGTCCATCCCTGATTGCCCTTGTGAAGGTGGTGGTGAGTCACCTTCTTGAATACAAGTGAATGGTTTGCTAGGCCACTTCAGAGAGCAATTAAGAGTCAATCATATTGCTGTAGATCAAGAGTCCCATATAGGTCAGACTGGCTAAGGGCAACAGATTTCCTTCCCTAAAGGACATTAGTGAACCAGATGTGTGTTTTGACAATCCAGTAGCTTCAGGGTCACCATTACAGATGCTAGCTTTTTATTCCAGATTCATTTTTTAAAAATGATAACATGGATGCCTCTAAAGGAGACACCAAGCCAAGATTGAAATTAGGATATGATTAAAGCTGGGGTCATCTGCATTTGACATATTATTTTCTTGTTATAAACAAACAGGAACTAAGGCACCCTCATTGAAAATCTACTCTTCATGAACCTAATTTAAAGATACATAAGCTTGTGCCATGGAGATTAATTTTGGTATTGTGTAGTTTGTGTGTTTATGTTGCTGAACTCTATTGTCCATCTAAAAGAACATAAGAAACAGGAGTAGGAGTAGGCCATTTGGCCCCTCGAACCTGCTCTGCCATTCAATATAATCATGACTGATCTGATTCTGGCCTTAACTTCACTTTCCTCCCTGTCCCCATAACTCTTGACTCCCTTGTAGATCAAAAATCTGCCTTGAATATATTCAGTGACCCAGCCTCCACTGCTCTCTGAGGAAGAGAATTCTAAAGATTAAAGACCCTCTGAGAGAATAAATTCTTCCTCATCTCCATCTTAAAAGGGAGACCCCTTATTTTGAAACTGTGCCCCACTAGTTCTAGATTCCCCCAGGAGGGGAAACATCCTCTCAGCATCTACCCTGTCAAGCCCCCTCAGAATTTTATATGTTTCAATAAGATCACCTTTCATTCTTCTAAACTCCAATGAGTAAAGACCCAACCTGCTCAACCTTTCCTCATAAGACAGCCCCTTCAGCCCAGAAACCAGCCTAGTGAACCTCCTCTGAACTGCTTCCAATGCAAGTATATCCCTCCTAAAGTGAGGAGACCAAAACTGTACGCAGGACTCTAGGTGCGGTTTCACCAATGCCCTGTACAGTTCTAGCAAGACTTCCCTACTTTTATACTTCATCCCCCTTGTAATAAATGCCAATCTGTTCCCTTGCCCATCAAAGCCATATTAATCAGATATATATTTATTGGGGTTCAATCGCATTGTATGTTTCAATGAAAATCTATGTTATTTTTCTATCTAGATAAACCATGTGCTAACATGCAGGTCTTTGAGAATGGCATGAGGACCTGTAACCGTACCTGTCGATCACTGTCCGAGTACGATTACACCTGTGGAGTTAAGGATGTTCCAGTTTATGGCTGTGGCTGCCCTGAGGGAAAGTACATGGACAACACTGGAGTTTGTATTGATAAATCAGACTGCTCGTGTTATATTGGTGAACGGGTTATCAAAAAAGGTCAAAGCATTACTCTAAATGGTAGAACCTGGTAAGTATCTTTATCATATCCTACATATATTGAGTAAATAATTAAATATGTGTGAAATAAAACTCTGTTTTTTTTATTCAGTACTTGTAAAGATGGGAAGCCTTACTGCTCGGAAGCTTCTACCACCACCAGTCCAGGTAAGTTATTGTTTTTATTTCTTCCACTGCCATCGGTATGAATAGACATTAAAGTTTGAAAAAAAACTTCATTACTGAGCAAACATATGGAATTTTTCTTTCCTAGGATGTCGAAATGGAAAAGTATATTTTGACTGTAGGAATGTGGACAAATTTTGTGCAAAGACATGCAGAGAATATAAAATGTTTTGTGTAAGTAACATTTATGCATTCAACATTTTCAATGTTGTCTTTGCAATTTTCAATGTGCAATTACTCTAAATTGTGTATTGATATTATATAGAACAATTTTAACTATAACTATTATGTTTTACTGTTCCAAATTGACTCGCCAACTTTAAGGGCATTTAAGTGGTCATTGGATAGACATATGGATGAAAATGGAATAGTGTAGGTCAGATGGTTTCACAGGTCGGCGCAACATCGAGGGCCGAAGGGCCTGTACTGCGCTGTAATGTTCTAATTCTAAAAATAGTCATTGGGTAGTACAGAACTTGAGAATTGCTGAAAATAGAGACACGTTGTTGAAGCTTTTCGTCTTGCACACATCAGGACAATACGCAAGAATAACCAATGTAAGGGAAAACAACAACTTATCCTGCATGAGAAGAGAGTGCTGATTGATTGGCAAGTGAACTCTGATTGATTGACGCATTGCCAAGGAGAATGCACCAGTTTACAGTGACTGACAGTTAATTGTCAAGCCTTGTTTGAAATTTAAACCAGGCAGCTTGATTCTGATTGGTCAAGGCATTGCCCTGAGGAATGAACCAACGACTGGCTGTCACTTATTTTGTTCAGCTGAAACAGGCAAAATGTGTGTACATGTTCATTCTGACTGCAAAGAACAGGGCCCTGTGTATTAATATATGTAGCTTCCAATACGTGCAAATGCGCCACACTGCAAGCCCTACTGACAATCTTAATTTGGTTGTCAGCGTAATTCTCCTTGGCAATGCTTCCACCAATCAGAGTTCACTTGCCAACCAATCAGCACTCTATTCTCATGCAGTATAAGTTGATGTTTTCCCTGACATTGGATATCCTTGTGTATTGTCTTGATGAGTGCAAGGTGAAAAGCTTTGACAACATGTTTCTATTTTCAGCAATTCTTTTACTGTTCCATGTATTCCAATGCAATGTCACTTACTATCCATCTCACTCACACTCAATGGAATGTGAGTAATATATAGATTATGCTGAATACTGTTTGTGTAC
This sequence comes from Heterodontus francisci, assembly GCF_036365525.1. NCBI lineage: Eukaryota > Metazoa > Chordata > Chondrichthyes > Heterodontiformes > Heterodontidae > Heterodontus > Heterodontus francisci. The sequence continues at coordinate 27,819,277 of NC_090397.1, forward strand.
TAATCATATAATATTTCATCTTGGAATAAGGATAGCTGTGTAAAACCAATGGATTTGAATTCATGTAAATCAGTACAATTTGCTTCTTACTGCACTTAACACCAAGTTGAAAGGAAATTGTTATCGTTCTTTGATAAAAGTCAAGTAGTCGTTGTGTCCCTGGCTGCATCTGCCCTGGAAATCTTGTGGAAGATGACAGTGGAAGATGCATCACTCCTGAACAGTGCCCTTGTTTATTTGGAGGAGAAAGTCACGCTGCTGGAACTACAATCCAAAGGGACTGCAATAAATGGTGAGATTAAACAATTGGAAAAATTAACTAACATTTCTGAACAAATGAAATAATGTGTTTATTTCAGCATAATACTATATAATGTTGTTACCTAGATTTATAGCACAGAAACGGGCCATTGAGCCCAACTGGGCTATGCCGGTCTTTATGCTCCTCCCTTCCTACTTCATCTCACCCTAGCAGCATATCCTTGTATTCCTTTCTCCCTCATGTACTTATCTAGCTTCCCCTTAAAAGCATCTGTGCTATTTCTGTCAACTACTCCATGCGGTAGTAAGCTCAACAGTCGAAGCACACTCTGGGTAAAGAAGTTTCTCCTGAATTCCCAATTGGATTTATTAGTGACTATCTTATATTTATGGCCCCTAGAATTGGAATCCCCACAAATGGAAACATCTTCACTTAGTCAACCCCATCAAACTCCTTCATAATTGTGAAGACATCTATTTGACCACCCCTCAATCTTCTTTTTTTCTTGAGAAAAGAGCCCCAGTCTCGTCAGTCTTTCTTCGTAGTATAATCTCTCATTTCCGGTATCATCCTTGTAAATATTTTTTGCAGCTTCGCCAGTGCCTCTATATTCTTTTTGTAGTTTGGAGATCAGAACTGTGCACAGTACACTCGATGTTATTTATATTGCAGCACATGCAAGAGCGGATCCTGGGAGTGCACTAAGAATCTATGTCCAAAGGACTGCCTAGTTTATGGAGATGGCCACTATGTAACCTTTGACGGAAAAAGATACCGCTATACTGGCAACTGTGAATATATTTTGGTTGAGGTATGTTTGAATGGAAACAGGTAGCATCATAAAGTATTGGCCGGAATTTAAAGTTGGGCTGGAGGTCCCGCCCACTGGCCGAAAAGTTAGTGGCAAGCCCGCATCTGCCGGGCCTGGAGAGCCAAGCTGGGATTCTTTTTCGCTCCCCAGGCCTTTAATTGGTCTTGGGTGGGACCCAAGCAGGAAGTTCCGCCTAATGGAGCTGCTGGTCAATCAGCGGGCTGGCAGCTCTTAGTCCCAGCACTGTCACTGGCAGCTGCTGGCCACTGCTGGGACTACACCCAGCCACCAGAAGCAAGAGGAAGGACAGCCCCAGAACCACAGTAGGTTTCTGGGGCCTTGCTGGGGACTATCATCTGGGCCCCGGTGTGGCATGGGGGGTCAGTTGCGGGGGGGAGGGAGTGTTGGGCTTTGGGGATGGTTGGGACTTCAGGGTGCCCAATCAGGAGGCCTCCCCACAACCTGCAAGAAGGTTGCCAGGTTTTACTTGGCAGTGTTCTTGGGGCCTTTACCGCCCACCCACCATGGGTAAAATACCAGCGGCGGTGGGAGGAGGCTCTAAGTGGCAGTTAATTGGCCACGTAAGGGCATTGATTGACCTAGGGTGGACAGACCATTTCTCACCGGCACCACCCCGCATATAATTGCAGCGGGGGCGGGAAGGCATTGGGAACGCAACCCCTCTCCTCCCACTCAATTTTTCAGCCCCTCCCCCGCCACTAGCCCGCTCATTGGGGAGGCTATAAAATTCTGGTCATTGTCTTTGGATGGCCAAAAAACAGGCAGAGAAAGAGTAGTTGTATTTCTGCTGAACTGTGATATGGAATTCTGAATTTTATATATGAATGTACATTAAAATGAACTGCACCAAAACAAATAATAATGTATGGAGAACAAGTTAGAGCCCAAGTTTGTAAATAATATTGCACTGTAAGTGACGGATCTCATGTTTTATGGAGATGATTTGATTGGGTAGATTTTCCATGGACGGTAACTCATGATTTTGCCATTCATGCTGGTAACAGGCAAGGTACATCATCTGCTGTCATATTGCAGTCCAATTAGCTTGCCTATTTTTTATTTGAAAATGCTTTTGAAGTTAACATGCAGCAGGAAAAGGTTCCAAAGCTTTATGACAGAACAGTGGACATGCACTGCCCCCTCCCCATCACCCACACAACTGCTATGCAACATCTTCCCAAGGAAGCATTTTTTTCTGTCAGTACAGGTAATCAAATAAAAGATTGAACTTACATGCATAAAGTGCCTTTCACAACCTCGGAACATCCCAAAGTGCTTTAAAGCCAATGAAGTACTTTTGAAGTGTAATCACCATTGTGATGTAGGAAATGCAGCAGTCAATTTGTAAACAGTAAACTCCTACAAACAGCAATGCCACAATGATCAGATAATCTGTTTTTTTTAGTCATGTTGATTGTGGGATAAATATTGGCTGGGACACTGGGGATGATTCCCCCGCTCTTCTTCAAAAATAGGGCCATATGATGTTTTGTATCTACCTTCGAGGCTAGGCACAGTCTTGGCTTAATGTTTTTCTGAAAGATTGCAACTTCAATAGTGCAGTATTCTCTCATTTCTGCACTGGAGTGTCATCATAAGCTTAATCTTTTGGAGTGAGACTGGAACCTACACCCTTCTGACACAGAAGTGTAAGTGGTATCCACTGAGCCACAGCTGATACTAGCCTTTCTGTATGTTGAACAGAATCTGCCCCTTTGCTCAGTTGACATCTACAAATGCAGAGGTGACTGAATAATTAGTTCTGACTGCTCTCCCAACCCTACTACACCCCCTTGTTCCTCACTAGTCCAAGGACACAAAAGTTATTTATAGGATGCACTGCCTCAAGATTTTCTAAATCCATTTAGATCAGGCAAATGAACTGGAAACAATTTGCTCTGTATGGCTTACCATCACACTCACTGCGTGCACTTACACACTGGACATCTGGGGAGTTCCTTATTTGTTTAAGAACATAAAACCTCAAAGGGTTTAATTTCCTCTGACAGCACAGTGGTTAGAACATTTGTATAAATCCATTTATGTGCAATTTTGGTATAGTCATTAACCAGTTTACTTTAAATATGTCAAGAATTTGATGGATATGGTTTTTTATTACTTATTCATGGATTGTGGGCAATGGTAACAAGGCCAGCATTTATTGCTCATCCCTAATTGCCCTTGAGAAGGTGGTGGTGAGCCACCTTCTTGAACCGTTGCTGTCCATCTGGTGAAGGCACTCCCATAGGGCTGTTGGGTAGGGAGTTCCAGGATTTTGACCCAGTGACAGTGAAGGAGCAGCAATATAGTTCCAAGTCAGGATGGTTTGTGGCTTGGATTGGATCTTGCAGGTAATAGTGTTGCCATGCAACTACTGCCCTTGTTTACTAGGTGGTAAAGGTCGCAAGTTTGGAAGGTGCTGTCAAAGGAGCCTTGGCGAGTTACTGCAGTGTATCTTGTAGATGGCGCACACTGCTGCCACTGTGCAGCAGTGGTGGAGGGAGTGAATGTTTAAGATGGTGGATGGGGTGTCAATCAAGAGGCCTTTGTCCTGGATGGTGTCAAGCTTCTTGAGTGTTATTGGAGATGTGTTCATCCAGGCAAGTGGAGATTATTCCATCACACTCCTGACTTGTGCCTTGTAGATGGTGGACAGGCTTTGGGGAGTCAGGAGGTGAGATACTCATCGCAGAATTCCCAGCCTCTAACCTTTTATTATAGTCACAGTATTTATATGGCTACTCCAGCTAAATTTCTGGTTAATGGTGACCCCCCCCCCCACCCCCCCCACCCAGGAAGTTGATGGTGGGGGATTCAGCGATAGTAATGCCATTGAATGGCAATGGGAGATGGTTATGTTCTCTATTGTTGGAGATAGTCATTGCCTGGCACTTGTGTGGCATGAATGTTACTTGCCAGTTATCAGCACAAGCCTGAATGTTGTCCAGGTCTTGTTGCATGCAGACATGGACTGCTTCATTATCTGAGAAGTTGCAAATGGAACTGAACACTGTGCAATCATCAGCAAACATCCCCACTTCTCACCTTATGATTGAAGGAAGGTCATTAATACAGGTAACTCTCTATAACTATAATTGGTTATTTTTATTTAGGAGAATGTATCGCCTTTCGCAAAAAGTCACATCTTGGTTTGAAGGAATTCTGAATTCTAGGCCTGGATTGTATGATCAGTAGTCAAGAGATGAAGCTTTCTGCTAAGCTCAAAGAAAGCTGCCCACATGATCTAGCAATCTCTGTGGCATAAATTTCACCTATCCTGACCTTAGTTTGATTCTGGCGCCAAGTCTAGGAGATCTCCAGGTGTCAAACCGGTTATGCAGCCAATCACATTGAAGAATTCTCACAGACAACAAACCTGGACATAAAATGCACTGGGTATCATTTAATTTTTGATACATTTTACAGAACAAAAAATAAAGATTGGAAATAAGGTAGAAGCTAAAATATCAAAAGCAAAGTTAAAAATAATAATTTTAATTATATTAAAAACCTACGGGATCTTTTATCCTAATGTAGAAATGTGACATTCCACAAAAATAAAATTCATTTTTCAGGGCTGGAGAGGTTGTTTAGCAGTAATTATGAGCTTAGTACACCATTAAAAACCCAGTTAAACTCATTCAACAAGGCATAAGCTTTGTGGGGGTTATTTACATTGATATTACAGCATAAAAGGGCATGTTTGCATCATTTCAAAATTTCCAAAAATTGCGTCTGTGGTGACTTCAATAGCATACCCTATGAATAAGCAAGGAATCATTGACAGCAGCTTCAGGATTTCCGTGTTTAACTCCACATGTGCTAATGCTGGAAGTTGCAATCAGTTAGACAGTTGTCATAACGGTGAACACTGAAAGATTTGTCATCATTACAACTGCAATATCTGGGCAGTTATCATTGCTAACAATTAGCAATAAATATTAAATATTTACTGAATCCATCTTTTGTGGTAAAAAAAATTGATCATATTCTCTAGCCATGTATAGATGTCATTGGAAGAGATTCCAGAGGAGAGTCCCTCCTTGAAAGTTTGGACGTAAAAGGAATCTTTTTTGTCCCCCTTTATGCATGTTGCCATTTTTAAAATTTCAGAGCATTGAAACCATATCAAATTTGACCAAATTCAGGTTTTCTTTGAGTCATTTAGCTGCACTTCTGCACAAATAGAAGTAAGTTACAGTAATAGTGTAACATTGAAGGGAAGACAAGCTAGATTGTGTACAAATAGGTGATATTATTTACTTAGCTGGAATCTTTATTTATCGTGAATATACAAGTATTATAGATGATGTACTATTCATTATATTGATATGTTATAAACCTGTAAATTGCTAAATTAACTTAATTATTAAACAATGTTAGTGCACCAGCATGCAAATTCCATTTGTAATTCACTTTAGGATCGATGTAATCAAGGAAATAGCACACTCCAAATAATAATAGAGAGTGTCCCATGTTGTGAAAATGGAGTGACGTGTTCAAGAAATATCAGAATTTTAATTGAGGTATGTGTTTCTAGTTCATCAATCTGTAATCACTAAAATGTTCTAGCTACCATTGTATTAGAATATTTGCCTTTATTTCTAATATGTATATTGTGATCATACCTTATCTTATACACATTCCAAATCATTGGAATTTCTTTAGGGTAAAGAATTCAATCTAAATGATGGAAGAGTGATTAGAGCTGAGAAGGCTTATGGTCAAATCCAGTGCACAAATGATTCGTATTCAATTCACACAGTTGGGCTCTATTTAATCATTACATTTTCCAAAGGGATCACTGTAATTTGGGACAAACGCACAAGGGTTTCAATCACACTGGATCCAATCTGGAAGGTACGTACATGGTTTAAAACTTGATATCCCTTCATTTATACTTAGTTATTAATGTAGAAAATATATTAGCAAATAGCAACCATTAAAGCATTAAGGACTTGCTTGTTTGCAGAAACAAATATTCTTCATACCATATTATGTACAATAATACTGTAGAACATTATAATGAAAAAGATTACAGAACGTTGAGCTCAGCAGGACTGAGGAACAAACTTTGGAATGTGATGTAGAATTGTAACTTCCATCACCAAACACATTAAATTAAAGCTATCCTGCAGTGAGAGTGAGTCAAGGCAGTTCGTTTTTGCAACACACAAGAGTTACAGTGTTTTTGTACAGTTAAGGGATAACAGTTGAAAAATTATATACTTGGTTGTTCTGTGAATGTGAATTTCCTAGCTGAAGCTTTAGTTCATCTAGAAATTCATTCTTGAAGACCACATCTAGTTGCCAACCATCATGTTTCACTCCAAACATACAAACAATTGTTCATCATTCTTAAGCATAAAATATCAACTTTGTGGCTAGCTGGATGAAATAATGTAAGGGCAAATGTTCTGCTTTTGCCTTTCTGGCACAGAACATCGCACACCAGTAGCTGACATTGAGTGATGAGGATAGCTCTGTCAATACCTTTGAGGGCCACCCTGGGATCATTTCCCTTCTGAGACCCATCCGGCCAGCCAACTCAGTGTCGGAGCTGGCCAATTTTCCTGCTGCCTCCACTCACTCCCCCGAGAACTGGCAAACTGCAGCAGGGATGTGAGTTTGGTGCTCAGAACTTGGTGGCACAAGGCCTAGGCCTCAAAATGGTTCAGGCCGCATGCTAGCACCAGAGGGTATAGGGAGCACTTGCTCTGCTGACATCATAACCACCTTGGGCACTACTTTAAAGTTGCCCCCCTTGAATACTTTAAAAATGCCAATATTATAATGATTAAGATTTATAAAATATATATATATATTATAATATTTACATATATATATATACACACATTTATTTCAGAGCAAAATTTGCGGTCTGTGTGGAAATTTCAATGGTGATGTTGCAGATGATCTAACAACAAAAGGAAACTCTTTAGTGACAAACACTTTGGAATTTGGAAACAGCTGGAAATCATCACCTTCATGTTCTGATGCATTGAATCAAACATTCCCCTGTGATAGAAACCCATACTGTTTAACATGGTCTCAAAGAAAGTGTAGCATACTCAAGGATGCTGTGTTTCAAAAATGCCATAAAAAGGTATGTTTGTAATCAAATGTATTACTTTTAATTGCAGTGAATCCTCTTGTAAGATACACTTGTTACTTTTGACACTGTGATCTAACATTCTTAACAGGTTGATCCTACTCCATTCTACGATGCCTGTGTTGAAGAAGCTTGTGCCTGTGACTTGGAAGGGAAATATCTGGGTTTCTGTACCGCTGTAGCAGTGTATGCAGAAGCTTGCAATAAAGCTGGTGTTTGTATTCACTGGAGAACCCCAGACATGTGCCGTAAGGATTTACATTAATAATAACTGAGGAGCATTATCATGATTATTTTATCTATCTATCTATCTATCTATCTATATATATACATATATATATATATATATATATATATATATATATATAATATGCATGTATTGGCTCAGATGTGGTATCAAAGGATGTAGCAAAGACAATAAAATTAAAACTGACAGCAAAGGAAGAGACATAATATACTTTTGGTTTGGACAAGAGACCTCTGGCTCAAATTGAGGCATATAGAACTGGAGAAAGCCATGTGATATGGATTGAAAATTGGTTAAAAGCTAGGCAGTTGGGAGAGAGGAGACATTGCTGGATTGGTAAACAATGTCAAGGGATATCTCCCAAGCATTGATGATCCTGGGGGGAGATTGGGTCCTGAGGGGCAAAAGGTTGGAGGCCTCATGGTGGGCTGATCAGAGGCCTCAGGATGAGATGGTGGTGGTGGAATCGGGGCCTGATGGTGGTGGGGGGATTAGGGCCTGGAGTGGGGGTGGGTGAGGCCAGAAGCCTCAAAAACTTTAACAAAAGCTGTTAAAGTTTAAATCCTGCATGATAGTGAGGCTGGCAGCCTCATTATAATATTTAAAGCTCCAACATGCTTCCTTGGTTTGGGTTGGTTGCCCGCCTAACCTCTGGCCTCATTAATGCCAGAAATGAGTGGTTTAGAGGCTGGTTTGGTCAGGAAACAGATTTTCATCCCTGAAAAGTGCTCAGTCTACCTCAGGTTACCCTGGAAGAGTAATGTATCCCAAAAATTTGAGCAACAGGTGAAGCTGGCTGTTTCATGCTACTATGCAGTTGCAACACGTGTGGTGTTCACCACTAATGGGGATGCCAATGTCAAGTCAAACCAACGTTCTGCCTATCACACAAATGAGTAATGTGATTTCTGAATTTCAATGCCAGTGTGATGCTAGATATACAGGCCGTATGTCCCAAAGACTGACAGATCATATCAAACAACACGTCCCTTCCACTGTTCGCAACGGGCAAGGTACAGGCCGTACCCAAGCAGCCCGTGCTTGCAAAACTCAAAACATAGTGTCCAACATTCAATGTGATTCTGCAATTGGACAACAGTTGGTAAATAATCCACAGTGTGCTAAGAACTACGCTGACAACCAATTTAAGATTGTCAATCGGGCTCGCAGTGTGGTGCATTTGCGGGTACTGGAATCTACATATATTAATACACAGTGTCCTGTTCTTTGCAGACAGAAAGAACATGTACACACATTGTGCCTGTTTCAGCTAAGCAAAATAAGTGACAGCCATTCACTGGTTCATTCCTCAGGGCAATGTCTCTACCAATCAGAGTTCACTTGCCAACCAATCAGCACTCTCTTCTCAGACAGTATAAATGTGTTGCTTCCCTTACGCTGGTATTTTTGTGAATTGTCCAGATGAGTACAAGACAAAAAGCTTCGACAAAATGTCTCTGTTTTCAACAACACTAATTTACTTTAGTTAACTAAACAGAATGAATGTGACTACATATTAACTCCTATTTTGCAGCTGTGTATTGTGACTATTATAACAACCCTGATGAATGCAGCTGGCATTATCACCCATGTGGAACATTAACAACAAAAACGTGCAGTGCTCATTACATTGGAAAGAAGTTCTCTGCAATACTTGAAGGTTTAAACTACATTATTATCCATTTATATCTAAGATAGTATTCCTGTTTTTCTGTTCAAATATTTTATATTTAGTTCACAATTAATATTTCCTTCGCATAAAATCATTATGTAATTACTATTGTTATGTATATTCTACAGCTTGATAAAAATGTAAAAGGATATTTCTGACAATTTCTATGAAACAAAATAATTTGCTCAGCATTTAATAGAGCTGACAATTTTGAGTTTCTGATTTCCACTTTGAATAACTAATTATCTATGGAAGTATAAATGAAGGACAAAGTTTGAAATCGCATGACTTACTGTAAACGCTGATGTAATGTGACTGTAAGCATAGGTAGGTTCAACAGTGACTATGTAATTCAGAAATTCTTAGCATCATATGTTGCTTTTGTTATTTAATACAGGCTGCTATGCAAAGTGTCCAGTGAGTGCTCCTTATTTGGATGAAAATATAATGACGTGCGTTAAGTTACCGGATTGCACATGTTATTATCATGGAAAGATATTACAACCGGGTGAAAGGACATGGAATGACTGTGAAGAATGGTAAAGTATCTATAACAATGCATTTTCGTATTTCACCAATCTCTGCTCCTGATGTAGAATGTGAAAGTTGGAATTGTAATTAAATATGGGTAAATGGAGGGTTACTTTGGATTTTCGAGAATTAAATTACAATTCCCACTACCACACCCCACATCATCACAGCAGCAACTTGAAATTATATGGAAGGTATTGAGAATGGAAATAGATTCTGAGCAAGAGTTGGGGTAAGAGTCAGGGAAGTAATCAAAGGTGTTATTGAAGGAATAAATTTTAAGGAGACCTTTGATATCTGCTTCATGAATCATGTTGTGTGGATGAGCATAGGATGAGAATAGAATTAGCATGGCTGAGATGCTTATTGTGACCAAATAGCTTGCCCGCTGTCAAGGCTCACAGTTGGATGGTGGGAGAATGGCCAATTGGATAAGGTACCTGATTCTATTGAACAGTACCCCAACAAAATTCAACTGCTTCAGGGGATGAGGGAGAGACCAAACTTGAAAACAGGACAAAAACAATGAAAAATTAAGTTGTACAGTTAAGAAGTAACTTCTTCAAACAGTGATAGATATATGTAACAGTCTACATAGAGAGATGGAGGATATTCCCAGAGCTTTTTTGTTATTCAGATTAGCCACACTGTTTTTCCTCTGCCTCCCAGTTAGCATCTGGGAGGGTGAGCATTGCTTCGGTTGATGGTCTGTCCTGCCCACGAAGTTCTGGTGCATTAATTTTTGTGACAGTTATTTCTCCCCTTTGTGCACCAAAAACTGCTGAATTCCCTGCTAGGGGAAAGAGAGGGAAAAGAGGCAGAGACCTGCGACACCAGTTCCGAACCTACTTTTTATTGCCTTGAGATTTCCAGAGTATCTGAGGGGATGTGAAAAGTCTTCACCTAAAATCATGCAGGACTTGTTTTGGCATGGACATGAGGGACGAAGGACCGAATGGCATTCCTGCCTCTTTTCAGTCTAGGAACGTTGATAGGATGTCCATATGGAGGTGCAGCAGAAAAAGCCCCTGTATCTGCTCCCATCACATTGGAGGGTCTGAGAGGACAAGCTCAAAGTGGCCTAAAAACATGTGTTCTTCTTTGCCCACAGGACCCACTGAATCCTCAGGATGGAGACCTTTTAGCTGCTGTCCTTGACAGAAGCCAGAAGGCCCTGAGATAGTGGTCAATACCGCTGCTGTAGGTCTCCTGAGCTCGAAAGCAGTAGCTGGCTTTCTGCCCCAGTTTCTGGATATAGAGCCCTGCCAGGAGTGTGTCATCACTGTGATAATAATGTGAACCCAAAATTCCAGATGGTTCAGGTCAGGTCAGGTGCAGTGCATGTTGTGCCTAGCGACCTGGAGCAAGAGGGAATATCAGGTGACTCAGTAAAGCATTTTGCATTTGACTCCATCATCATTGTCAACAATACAGAGAAAAATATCATTAACATTGATGAATATCCCAATGGGCTACAATTTCTGGTGCCAAGAACTTTACATAATTCAATTAAAAAGGTAAATCTAATGAATGTAATTCATTTTGCTTTTTTTCATAAGAATTAGAGCAAAATTGTTCTTTTTTTTACCTTTTTGTTGTCTTCTCAAGACACATTTATTGTACAAATGCAGTGTATGATTGCATATCTACTTTACGAAGCCACTGAACATTTTGATTCCATGATGTTTGTAGGGGGAGTGCATTAAAATTCCCCAGGTTTTTTGGTGTGACTGTGCTTGCACTGGGAGCAGTATGAGCCAGGGGTTTGAGACAGTGATCTGAAGTTCTTTGCTCTTTTTGTTTTACAGTGTATGTCGCAATGGAAGTGTTGAATGTATAAGTAAGTATTTCTTTTAGTAAATAGTCAATACGTGTTATGCAGTAGATCGATACATTGCTAAATGGTGGTATCCCGAAGAATAGTTCATTACATCATACCAATACAATAGCAAAACATACCAACTTAACTTTCAAATCAAACTTTAAAGCTTGAAATCACAGATATTTATCGGAACGTTTCGTAAATGAAAGAACTAATGACACCTTAAGCATAAGTGATGGTGATGGAAACTAAGTAGCTCCAAGGTCAACTTGGAGGAGGCCACTAGTATTGACAGCTGGTAAAAATTTGTAAGTGCCACCTTCGGTACTTTGAATGTTTTTTTATTGTGTTATGGCCAGATGAGGAGGGGGTCTCGGGCTCCCCTCTTGTCCTTTCCCCTTATTTGACTGCAACAGGGTTCATTTCTTTTAAACAGCAGTTGTGCTTACCACCTCTGAGTGTTTTACCTTTTATCTTTACTGTGATCGTGAAAGAAGTTGAGTTTAAACAAGAAAGACGTAGGTTTATAATACTTAACACTCTAACCTGATTTACAAATACTAAAAAATACAGTTACACATTCACACACACATGCACATGAGAATCACACACACACAAATAGATTACAGAAGGGAAAAAATAGATTTGGTGGTTGGATTAAAGTCCAGAATAAATCTAACGTAAATACAATCTGTGAAGTGGATGATCCAGTAATCCTTGTCGGAAGCTGTATTCTTGAAGTTCTTGGTTGGTCAAAGTGTATTTTGGCTGGCTTGCTTTGCTTCGGGTTTTCCTGAAGGCAGAATCTGTCGTTGACTCTCTTCCCCTGGTTCCTAGCTGTAGCGGTCTGTAGGCTTGGAGTGTCCCCCAGTAGCAGATAGTTTTTAAACTTGATATTTTCTGGGGAGAGAGAAAAAGAGAGAGAGAGAGAAAGGGGAGCACACAGCTTGCTCTGCTGCTGCAGTCTCAGTTACAGCTTGTCTTATGTCTGTGCAACAACTCCCAATCTCTTCAAAGATGACCAAGTGGTCACAGGGTTCTCTCAATCTCCTTTGTTTCGAAGGAGGCTTTCTGGAACTTTCTAATGACAGTCAAGGTTCTACATGCCCCAGGATGCCCATTCATACTCGGAGGGAGTTGACTCTTTCAAAGTCAATGAGCTGAATTTTACCGGGCCCTTAATACCGCGGGTCGTAGTGCGGGGGCCAGTAAGATTCTGCGGGGAGAGGCCTGCCTCGACCCATGACTTTGAGAAGGGCCCATCGCAAATTATCTGTGGTGGGGGGATCTCGGTGCAGCCCCTCCCGCTGCCGGTGGCGGCACCCCAATTAGAATATGTTAAACGGCACTTACCTGTGCAGATTATGCATCCCGCCACCTCTCCATGCACACTTCCACATTTAACTTTGAATGGGCGGCCGTCACTGCCGTCCTGTTTATGATTAGAAAAGCTAGTGGATCATCAGAAACAGAAGGTTAAACGACAGACGGTAAGTTCCGTTTTCAGGGGTCTCACTCTGCATTCTTAAAGGGAGGAGGGAAGGGGGATGAGAGGGATCTCACTCTGCATACTGAGAGGGAGGGAGGGATACGCAGGGGTCTCACGCTGCATACTGGAAAGGCGGAGGGGGATTACAGGGGTCTCACTCTGCATACTGGAAGGGAGGAGGGAGGGGGGATTACAGGGGTCTCACTCTGTATTCTTAAAGTGAGCAGGGAGGGGGTGATATTTAGGGGTCTTACTGCATACTGGGAGGAGGGAGGGGGAATTACAGGGGTCGCAGCTCTGCATTATTAAAAGGAGGCGGGAGGGGGTCTGGGATTACTGGAGGGAAAGCTCTGCAGGCATGAAGGGAGGTACTGTGTACCCTCCCTCTGTAAACAGTGTAGGCTCTGCGTTTGTTTGTGTTTGTGAAAGAGCAATGGCACTCTAGTCACCCTGTGTGTGGGGAGGGTGCCAGAAAGGGTAGGAGCAGTCAGGTTATATGCATGGCAGGAGCAATCGATTTAGCTGGTAGGCTCTTGATGTGGTCATACTGTTGGCCAAGATGGGCAATGCCATGGCACGTCACATAGTTGATCCATGAAAGCAACTGATGTACCCCTCAACACCAATCACTGCCCTGTTATGAACCTTCAAATACATGAAGGGTTCAACATTATTTATCACCTGGAAATAGGTCTGGCTCATCCTACATTGTGTGATCTTCTGCTCCTGAGGATCCGTATGCACCAGAGCCAAAATCAACAGGCAGGTGCGGTCCACGTAGAGGCCCGTTCGTGAGCAGCAGCCCCCTAGGGGAGCTTGCCATTATGATTGCTGTGCATCTACAGGCCCCACATGACATGCCATTGGATGTCAGAGCACCAGTGTCAGAGGCAATTGTGCATATAGAGAGGGTGGTGACATGTCTCTGTGCCTTGCTCAAAGATGACTTGCAGCCTATGGGCTCCGGTGGACATCCTATGCCTTTGTTCCTCATAGTGGCAGTGGTTCTCAAGCTTGACGTCTATGCAGCTTTTCAGGGGCCCACCAGAGACCTTTGTGGGGTCACACAGTCAGCAGTGCACTGCTGCATCAGGGAGGTCACCAATGCCCTAACCGGATGGCCAGTGAGTATGTCCGCTTCAGGACGGACTCTCACAGCCAGGCCCAGAGGGCCATCGATTTCGGCACCATTGCCGGAGAACCATATGTTTTAATGTTCATAGACTGCACCTATGTGGCCATCAGGCCTCCCACTAGGCTACTACCTGCCGACGTCACCATTAAAGGAATCCTCTCAATTTAGGTGAAGCTGGTATGTGATCACCGCAGATGTTTCATGCAAATCTGTGCCCGCTTCTCAGGCAGCTGTCATGACCCTGGGACCTGCTGCCACTGCTGCTCACTGAACTGGTTCAGATGGAGGTTTGGCTTCTTGGAGATAAGGGCATGGCTCCCAACATCAGTGAGAGACCCCACCACTGCTGCAGAGGAGAGATGCAATGCCAATCATTGAGTTACATGAGCCACCATTGAGCAGGAGATCGGCATGCTGAAAGAGTGCTTCCAATGCCTGTATGGATAGGGTGATGCCCTGTACTACAAGCCAAAAAGGCCAGCTCCTTTTCTTTGCTGCTTTGCACAGCTACGCACCCAATGGGGTCAGGTCTGGCATGAAGAGGAGAGACGTCAACAGGATTCCTCCTCGGACTATGAGGACGCTGAGGACCTACAACATGAAAGACGAATGGGAGGGCAGATGGCACCCAGGCTCTGCACGCAGGGCTGGCAGTGAGCTAGGGATGTATGCCAGTGGCTTATCGGACAAAGGCTCTCTGCTCCATAGGAACCGACATGAGCTCAGCAAGCCACACATCACCCTCGCTCACCTGCTGTGCATCAGTCCACATCTGCAACATCCCTGTGTAAACCATTAGAGGCAGAATCTGACTGAGCCAATGTTCATGTCACTGCATCCGTGGAGATGCTCATGAGTAAAGGTGACATGGCAATGATGTTATTGCATACGTTGGCTCTCCTGAAGAGACAACAGTGCAAAGGGATGTGACATTGGTGCTACATGCTGGCACACATCATTCACACAGAGAAAAGGACACACATATTGGTGAGGAACATTTAGTGAAAGATGTATTTACATTGCTGTGACACACGTGCATTCCCATTTGTGTCAGTGTGTTCTCTGTAAATGAAGAGTTGTCCCTTCTTGGCACAACCTCTGCAGCCTGACTGGAGGAAGGCTGCTGATCTGATTGCCATTTGACTGTGGATGACTTTGGCGCTCATACCCTGTGCACAAAAGGCCTAGTGGGCCTCAGCTGGCTGGAGGAGTGCTCGTTGATCCGTTCCAGCATTGGACCCTTTGACCGCGAATGGCCCCAGGAGTATTCACCTCCTCTGCCATCTCCAGCCAGACTGCCTTTTTCAGGCGGGAGGGCCTCGTTGGTGAAAAGGACCTCCCACCTTGCCCGCACAGCCTGGAAGAGAGTGAGCAGGGAGGCTTTGTTGCACTATGAGGCCACCCTGGAGCACCGCTCTGCCATCCTTGGCTTTTGGTGTGGTCCTTTAAACGCAAAGGTGACTCCACCGTGTAACTGCTCCAACTTCTGGCTGCAAGGTTTGTCTTGCACATGTTTGAAAACCAATACAGGACTAGTGAAGATATCTGTGCTGTTGTCATAGTTTTTCAACTATTACACATCGACGCATGTAATATTTCTAATTGGCAGTGCAGTTAGAATATGAACATATTTTGCTGTTTTTTAACAAAGATGGTTTAATTGCGGTTCCATGTATTTTCACATAACAGTTAGCAGAGAAATGAATACAGATCCCAAATGCATTTTAGTCTGCGGCTTTTCAGTCAGATGATTAGATGCTCATAGTAGGTAATTATTCTTCAATTGTGGTTTTATTTCTGTTGTGTATTTGCCTTTTATGGTATTTTTAAGTCTCACGTCCTGGAATGTGCAAAATTAAGATTGTTCACCCAGGTGTGGGATGCCTACAAGAAGGAATGTCACACTTGAGTGGAAGAAGAGAATCGCAACTTCACTGGACACTGGGACACAGCAGGGTAAGTATGTGGCAGCAAAGCGTAAAGTGCTGGGGTCACTCAGCAGGTCAGGCAGCATCTGTGGAGAGAGAAGCAGAGTTAACTTTCAGGTCTGTGAACTTGGTCAAGTTAACTCTGCTTCTCTCTCCACAGATGCTGCCTGACCTGCTGGGTTTCTCCAGCCCTTTCTGCTTTGCTGCCAGATTGACAGCAGCCCCACTCTTCAGCAGTCAGGTAAGTATTTATTTGACAGCTGTCAGGAAGCAGGTGCGGTGCGCTTTATATAGGGCCCCAGCATCTGCTGCACAGCTGTCAAAATGTCTCTCACTGTGCCGAATGTCTTGCCTTTCCCCACGTAATATGTGGGGGGCAGCTCAGCGCAGTGATGCTAATGAGCCCCCGCGCGAAATATCACCGGGGCTCTGTGGCAGCTGCTAAATGCGGGCACCCCGCTGAGTTTAAAGGGTGCCGCCGCACAGCACAGCGACCGAATAAAATTCAGCCCAATGTGTGAGGATGGCCTTGACTATTGTGCTAATGAAGCCATTTTAGGTAATTCAATCGCTTAGAGCAAGCCATTGTTGTGGCTGGGCTTCTTGTTAGACTTTTTGTCTCCAGTTCAATCTCCTGGTATTTCAGATGTAAATTACAGTGGCCATTTTGACTGCTTTTTTAAAAAAGTTAACTTGTAGGATTTCTTCCCATTAAAAGTCCAAGGTAAGTTTCCAACTGATAAAATTAATATTTCTCTCTTGGCATATAGAGTTGTCTTGACATTCACGAATGCCAGATGATACAACCATCAGCTCCACAGCTGCTAAGTGATCAGTTCTTTTAAATTTATACATATTACACAAGACATTTGACACAGATATGTTCAATACCATGGAAGGCCGTCATTTCATTGCTCCATCAATGTTGCCAATTCTTGCAGGAAAATAGAAATTGAACATTATGATAGATATATATTTCCATTCAATTTGCATATGTTTTTCACAAACCGATATCATGAGCTCTGTCATCTCTCACATGAAAATATGCATGCTGAATGGAAATGTCTATCATGGAGATATTTAAAGTATGGACAAATGCAGTTAAGCACAGTACTTTTCCCATTATTATCTTTACAGCTGCAGTGTAGATAAATTACTATAAAACAGATTCATAGACATGTATAACTGATCCAGCTGTTCTTAGAAGCAACAGTCTCTGATGAGCTAGGTAAGAGACTAGTACATTATATAGCTACATTTTGGGGGCTTTTCCATAGATTATTGCAGCTTCCTGCACTTTGCCTCCTTATGTAAGCCCAAGCTTTATATCTACAGCACCCACCAACCACATGAATGATAAGAATTTGTGGATTGAAGGTTGACCCTGTCCAGTTGTAGCTTTTGGTTGTGCATTTCCATCTTTTAGTGAAGAAGCAAGGATAGGAATGACAATTTGTGTGGAATTTGTTACCTCATTTAGGAATTTTCATCTAGCAATGCCTACATCCCGTGAATGAATAAAAAAAGACGTGCTCTAGCTACAGCATCACGCTTTTGACTTCTGCCTTGCATACCTATAGTGTATCCTGGTGCTTTACAGGAGCATTATTAAACAAAATAGGACACTGAGCCACATAAGAAGATATTAGTATAGATCAGGGATAGGCACCAACATGTTCCACCACTGACATCTGACAAAATTACTGACTCAACTGTGGACATGGGTGCAATTAACCTGTCTGTAAAGTGTATAGCTAACCTAATGCAATCAAAACTCAGTCCAATTTAAACACAATTTCTCCCTATTTAGTGAGTTACCTGGCATTATTTTTGCTTGAACAAGTAGTCCATGTCTGCCCGCACACTTGATGTAGCGATGCAAAGTATTTGGATAAATGTTTATCTGTCAGGAGTGATCTTGATCTCTTTCTCACTCCCATCTCTCTCTCTCCCTCTCTGTGTCCATCCCTTTCCCATCTCTCGCTCCCCCTCTCTCTTTGTCTATCTCTCTCTCCCCTTTCTGTGTCTCTCTCCCCTCTCTCTCTCTCTCCTCACTCTATGTCTCTCTCTCCCCCCTCTCTGTGTCTATCTCTCTCCCCTTTCTGTGTCTCTCTCCCCTCTCTCTCTCTCTCTCTCCCCTCTCTCTGTCTCTCTCTCATCTCTCTCCCCTCTCTGTGTCTATCTCTCTCTCCTCTCTCTCCCCTTTCTGTGTCTCTCTCCCCTCTCTCTCTCTCCTCTCTCTATGTCTCTCTCTCTCTCTCCCCTCTCTGTGTCTATCTCTCTCCCCTCTCTCTCATCACTCTATCTTCTCTATGTCTCTCTCTCCCCCCTCTCTGTGTCTATCTCTCTCCCCTTTCTGTGTCTCTCTCCCCCCTCTCTCTCTCTCTCTCCCCTCTGTCTCTCTCTCATCTCTCTTCCCTCTCTGTGTCTATCCCTCTCCCCTCTCTCTCATTGCTCTATCTTCTCTGTGTCTATCTCTCTCCCCTCTCTCTTCCCCCTCTCTCTCTACTCCCACCACACAGCTCTCTCTCTCCCTCTGCTCCTGGGCCAGTGATGGTTAAAAGGGCTGCCTGACTCTCCCTCTCTCTCTCTGTGCTCGCTCAGCGCAACACCTCCCATGCCTCGGGCTATGTGCTGGCCCGCTTCCTGGTCTCCCTTTGGCCTCCCTCACCCTCTCCCCCACAGCAGCCAGTCCCGTTCACTCCTTGAATTGTGCGAAAACAGCAGGGGTGGCCAATCCGAGCACGCCTGCGCCACGAACCACCAATCAGCGTTCACCCCGCCCAGGCAGCCCACTGTCAGTCATAGACACTGAGCAATCACAGACAAGCGGCTGCCATCCATCAGACACAGGTTCTGCCTACTCCCTGTGCCTGACATACACTTTAACAGGAGAGTCATCAATCAAAACCGAGCCACGGGCAGCCCACTGTCAGTCATAGAGGATTGGCAGGCCAGATGGGATTGTCACATTGCCTACCCGTGGTACTGATGACCAGAGCTTGGTCAAGGAGGTAGGATTTAAGAAGTGTCTTAAAGGAGGAAGTAGAGGTAGAGAGGCAGAGCAGATTAGGGAGGAATTTCAGAAGTTAGGGTCTGGGCAGCTGAAGGCATGGCCACCAATGGTGCAACAATTAAAATTGGGAATGCTCAAGAGGCCAGAATTAGGACAAGGATGAGAATTTTAAAATCCAAATGTTGGTTAACCAGGAGCCAATATGTCAGTGAGCACAGGGCTGATAGGTGAACAGGATGTGGTGCAAGTTAGGACATGGGCGGCAGACCTTTGGATGACCTCAAGTTTACAGAAGGTAGAGTGTGAGAGGCCAGGCAGGAGAGCATTGGAATAGTCAAGCCTAGAAGTAACAAAGGCATGAATGAGGGTTTCAACAGAAGATGACCTGAGGCAGGGACAGAGTTGAGGGCTGTTAGAGAGGTAGAAACAGATGCTTTAGTGATGGCATGGGTTGGTAGCTCATTTCAGGGTCAAGTATGACACCATGGTTGCAAACAGTCTGGTTCAGCTTCAGACAGTTGCTAGGGAGCGGGATGGAGTCAGTGGCTAGGGAGGGGAGTTGGTGGCAGGGACCGAAGGCAATGACTTTGGCCTTCAAAAAATGTATTTGGAGGAAATTTCTGCTCCTCCAGCACTGAATGTCAGACAAGCAATCTAACAATTTAGCAACCGTGGAGAGATTGATGTGATCAGCACTTGGACAGAAATTTCCAGTGATTGTCCTTTGTGAAATGGTTTTGTTGAGGCTGTTTGATTGAGCCACAGAATTAGCTTTCAGGTTTCCTGACCAATCAGAGAGTGTGGGCAGGATGATGTACCGAATCTGTCAAACAAAGGACTTCTAATTAAAGGGATCTGGGCATGGGTCTGAAAGAATCAACAGGACATGGATATTTGAGGCTCCAGCAATCACAGGAATGGAGAGGAGACCTGGGAAGGCTGCTCGCTGGGTCTCCCACTCTTACTTGGAGATCCTGCTCTAGGGTCTGAGAGACTGCAGTGAGGTGCTCTTTCCCAAGGGCAAGAGGAAGAGGACAGATCTCAAACCAGGCATACATGTAAGAAGCCAAGAAACGCAGCAAAAGGAGTGTGGTCCCACCAACATGGAGACAGTGCACCAAGAGGATCAAGAACCTCAGGAGGGCATGACACGTGAGTGGTGTAATACTTTCAGGTGCCAAGCCCCAAACTCTGACTTTCCTAGCTTTCTCCTACACATCAATCCTTTCAGCTCCATTCATTCTCTCTCTCCAGCCACCTCTTCACATCCCCATCTGGAAAGACAACAATCATCTTCACCCTCATCCTATTGCCATCTCGCACCCATGCCTCCACAATCAGCCTCCTCAAATGTTGTTCTTTCCTACGTAGCCGCCAAATCCAAGGGGTTTCCCCACTTGCCTGAAAACTCGGTCGGGTAAAATGCGGAAGTGGATGGGATGATGTCAGGATCCCAAACTGATGTCACTTTCAGAGGATTTAACTCCTCGAATGCACCTGACCCACCCTCTCCTTGCCCATTAAAATTCCCCCCCATATCATAAAACAAGTTTGTCTGAAAGAAGTTACACACCTCATGGATCAAGTACACAAAGTAGTTAAGTCGTTAATAGCTGCAGTTAATGCCCTCATCATTATTTGTTCGTCAAGCTTTGTGTAAAACCCTGTGCCAAGTTTGTGCTGGACTCTTCCATGCTCCTAGATGTTGACTGCAGGCTTTCTGAGAGACTGCCAACATACTAAGCATTTCATTGTGCATACCCATCAGCTTTTCCTATCGGCCACCCAATCAAAGTGTCAATCTGAGTCCCCTGTAGCAGTCCTCCAGTGAGCTGGCACCTGTCCTACCCTTCCTCCTGAGTTGGCTGCAGGTCACTTGTGCCCACTGTCTCATCACGTGCAGATCCTGCCTCTAAGCTACCTTCTAAAATACTCGCAGTTTTAGTATCTGAGCTGGTGGTTGCAAGTGTGAGAGCGAGTGATGGTGTTTCTTCTTCATCAGTCTCTTCTCCTTCTTTCACTTCTTGCTGTTCCACCACTGCCTGGCCAGGTTACTGTTTGTGGGTATCTGAAAGGAGAAAGGCACAAGGATAGGGTTGTGGTGCAGGGTGGAGAAGGAAAGCAGGAGGTACATGCTTAGACCACCTGCAGCTTGTAAATCCGAATAGATTGTGAGATGAGAGGGAAATGGAATGTGAGAAGGAGGATTAGGTATGAGAATACCATCATCTTCGATCCTTTCAGCTCTGCCCCTGGCCACAGCCTCAATCTTGGCCACTTCAATGATGGCAAGCATCATCGCCCTCCATCAGGGTGAGGACATGCAGCTGTTCCTATCCCTCGCTGGTTAGGTACTGCTGCCTCCAGTTGTGCGTCACCTTATCCTGCAAGATAGAGGGAAGTGTATCAGTGAGTGTGCTGCAATGTGTTTGTGTGATGTGGCTGTCATGGTTGAATAGCTGGCAGTGTAAAAGCTGTGAGATGTGGCTGTGAGGCTTGTAGCAGCCTGAAGTGTGTGAGGGTGAGGTGAAGCTATGAATATGAGTTTGCGTTGCTGCCTGCACCAGGTTAATTACACATCACGATCCCTGTGCCTGTTTTCAGGCCTTATCAAATTTTGAGGCCAATGTATTTGAATTTATCTGGAATTAATTCACTGTTATGCCTGCAAGAATTCTTTTGAGTGGTTTACACA
Organism: Heterodontus francisci; assembly: GCF_036365525.1. NCBI lineage: Eukaryota > Metazoa > Chordata > Chondrichthyes > Heterodontiformes > Heterodontidae > Heterodontus > Heterodontus francisci. Next base: position 27,841,018 of record NC_090397.1, read on the forward strand.
GTTAATGAAATAACAACCACAAATCAACCAACCTATACAATTTCACATAAAAACAAATTGTATCACCAGTAAACATGTCAGTGTGAAGAGTATGCCTTTAACCAGCTTAGTTAGAATGTTAAGATTTTATCCCTTTTGCTCTGGATTCTGCAAAAGGAAAAATTATTCAAAGTTTACTCAACTTTCATAGCTAAGTCCCTGCATCCCAGGTATAATCCTGGTAAACCATCTGACAGGCCCAGCTGCAAGTGAAACAGTTTAATATCTGCCAGGGCAATCTGGTTCCATTTGCTTTCTGGCACCAAGGTAGGTATTTGCTCTGGAGGATTCAAGGGCACGGAGGTATCATCGAGATGGCATCATCTTCCATTCCCATTGTACTCTGCTACTGGGCTGTAGCTCAGGATTCCCACTGACCTGTGGGACTGAGATCTTGGAGAAGTGTGGGCTGAGTGTACCCCCTGTGCATTTGAGCCTAGGGCTTGCATGGCTATAGTACCTCTTCGAGATGTTATTGTGCTGAATTCTGAGGTGAAGGAAAGGTGGGGTGGTCGGAGGGGATTCAGTTACCACAGGCATCAAGGTGACTACACAAATTATTGGTAAGCTCAGCCATATTATCCAAAAGGTCTTGCCAGTCCAAGGCTTTCAGCTTTACTTTCTACTTTCTGATGTTGATAGTGCGCGCAGTCACCTGCTGTGTTGACTCACAGAATGGGGGTTCAACAATTCATCTTGTAATGCAACAACCATCCAAGGGCAAGAGTACTTTATTCTGTTCATGAAATTGCTCCAATTGCATCTCCATAGTTGAATCTGAAAACCTCAAAGCATGCAGTTATCTTCCTCCATCTATCACTTCAATATTATCACCATAATAATTAATTCATCTCCTCCTTTACTGGCTACAGAGCTTTAAGAACTTGCAGCAATGCCTGATGTCCTGCATATTAATTGGTAAGCTGTCTTTTGGACATATCTTTCAAAATGAGTGGGACACAGCTTGTCAAATGTATTCCAATTCGAGGTTATAGAGTCATAGTCATAGAGAGATACAGCACTGAAACAGGCCCTTCAGCCCACCGAGTCTGTGCTGACCATCAACCACCCATTTATACTAATCCTACATTAATACCATATTCCCTACCACATCCCCACCTTCCCTCAATTCTCCTACCACTACCTACACTAGGGGCAATTTACAATGGCCAATTTTACCGATCACCCTGCATGTCTTTGGCTGTGAAAGGAAAGCGGAGCACCTGGCGGAAACCCACGTGGCCACAGGGAGAACTTGCAAATTCCGCACGGGTTCTCTGAACCCGGGTCGCTGGAGCTGTGAGGCTGCGGTGCTAACCACTGTGCCACTGTGCCGCCCACACTGTGACACAGAAAATGTGACAGCTTCCTTACGTATTACACAACTGGGTCTACTGCCAGTTCTACAATTGCTGAGTGATATTTTTGTTCCATGTATGTTTACAAAGTCTTTTGAAAGAAGTGCCATTTACTGAATTTTGGGACAAGGCAATACCAGTCCATTAGATTACCATTGTGGACAATATGCACATTTCAATTGGTGAGACTGGTTGAAAATGTAAAGGCATCTGAATTTGCAAATAGTCTTTCCAACAACAATTTTGCAGCAGGAACCGATACATGAGCCTTATGGTGAAACTTTACAGAAATAATATCATAATTTATGTTATGCCATAGTGCTTTTAAATATTTTTCTTGTTCTTAAGATACCACGACAACAGTGAAAACAACGACAACCATTTCCACTACTGCCTCCACACCAGGTGAGTGATGGCTTCATTTGATGTACAGCAGCAAGAACAACAATTTCAACAATTCCTGAACAGTGAAAGCTCATTACTTCAAACTTGTAGCCATTTAACCAATAACAACTGCAGAGATACAGTTCAAAACTTAACTATTTGAATGAAACCAGATGAGAGTCACAACCTGACGAGAGATTCTGCGTCCATATTTGTGCATGCATCTGCATCTCTTAGATAAAATAACAGAAAATGCTGAAAACACTCAGCAGGGCTGACAGCTTTTGTGGACAGAGAAAGATATAACATTTCAGGTTGATGACCTTTCATCAGAAGTCCTCTCATTCTGATGAAACTGAGGGTTTTCTAATGACAGGTCATGGACCTGAAACTTTAACACTTTCTCTACACAGGTGCTAACTGGGCTGCTGAGTTTATCCAGCATTTTCTGTTTCTATTTCAGATTTTTTACATCTGCAGTAATTTGCTTCTGTCACTCTTACTACTTCTTGGTTTGAATACAAAGATGAAGTTTATGGAAACACAACCAGTAATGCAAATGTCACTTTATCTATCGGCTGTATATGTTTGTTATTTTGTCATTGAAGTAATTTAAGCCAGTTCATAACTGTAGTCAATAATTTCTTCATTTTCTATGCCTTATTGCCAAAAAAATAACTAGCAGTTTAACTATTAGTACTGCTGGAGTTGCAGTCAGAGAGAGTGCAATGTTTTTGAATATTTTTCTTTTTCTTCAGAAGGGACAACGACAACAAAACAGGAAATAACAACAACTGTGTCTCCAGCCAGTTCTACCACTGGTAAGGAATGGTTTCTTTCAATATAGACCAGATACAATTGCACATTTATCAACTTTGGTGTGAGCAATGCCAACCCATGAGGTCAATCCTGAAGACCCAAAGCCCATTGCTTTGGGATGGAATTATTTGTAAAGTTCAGTACATCTCTATCTTCAAACAATGGCATTTTACAACAATTACAAAAGAAGTGTTGTGAAAAGCTGTCCCCCATGAGATTGTCCCAGCTGAAGGGTTCTGTGGTTCTGTAACTTTTCGTAAAGTTCCATTATAGAACTACTTCATAGGTTTTGAATGCAAATGTTTATCATGTTCTTCAGAAGGAATCACTACAACAGTGAAAGCAACTACAACTGGGTCCACGACTGCCTCCACATCTGGTGAGTGATGTCTTTTTTCATTAGACAGTTGCAAGTCCAGTGACACCAATCAAAAACTAAGGCATACAATGCAGCAAAAACTACTGTTAGGTCAGAGGATTGGGAATTTTTTAGGAACCAGCAGCGGATGACTAAAAAGCTAACAAAGAGGGAGAAAATTGATTATGAAAGTAAATTGGCAAGGAATATAAAAACAAACAGCAAGAGCTTCTACCGGTATATAAAAAGAAAGAGAGTAGCTAAAGAGAGCATGGGACCCTTAGAGGAGGCGACTGGAGAATTGATAATGGGGAAAATGGAAATGGCAGATAATTTAAAGCCAATATTTTGCATCGGTCTTCACGGTGGAGGACACTATATCAGATGAGCAAGGAGCTAATGGGAGGAAAGATCTTGTAACAGTCTCTATCACGAGGGACAAAGTATTTGACAAACTAATGGGACTAAAGGCAGACAAGTCGCCAGGACCTGATGGCCTACATCCAAGGGTTTTAAAGGAAGTGGCTGCAGAGATAGTGGAGCCATTGGTCAAAATATTCCAGAACTCACTGGATTTCAAGAAGGTCCCAGCAGATTGGAAAACCGTTAATGTGATACCCCTGTTCAAGAAGGGAGGGAAACAAAAAGCAGGAAACTGTAGGCCAGTCAGCCTCACATTGGTCATTGGGAAAATTATTAAGGAAGAAATAGCAGGACATTGAGAAAAGCTTAATGCAATCAAACAGAGTCAACATGGTTTTGTGAAAGGGAAATCATGTTTGACAAATTTGCTAGAGTTCTTTGAGGATATTAAAGCAGAGTTAATAAAGGGGAACCGGTAGATGCAGTGTATTTGGAGTTCCGGAAGACATTCGATAAGGTGCCACATAAAAGATTATTGCACAAGATAGGAGCTCGAGGTAATGTATTAGTATGGATTGAGGATTCGTTAACACACAGAAGAAAGAGAGTCAGGTCATTTTCAGGTTGAAAAGACATAACTAGTGGAGTGCCACAAGGATCAGTCCTAGGGCCTCAATTATTTACGATCTATATTAATGACTTGGAGGAGGGGGCAGAGTGTAATATATCCAAATTTGCTTACGATACAAAAATAGGTGGGAGGGCATGTTGTCATGAGGACATAAGGAATCTGCAAGGGGATATAGGTAGGTTGAGTTGGCAAAACTTGGCAGATGGAAGTTAATGTAGGAAAGTGTGAGGTCATACACTTTGGTAGGAAGAATCAAAAGGCAGACTATTATTTAAATGGAGAGAGACTCCAAAAAAGTGCAGCACAGATGGATCTGGGTGTTCTTGTGCATGAAACACAAAAAGTTAGCATGCAGGTGCAGAAAATAATTAAGAAGGCAAATGGAATTTTGGCCTTTATTGCTAGGGGATTGGAGTTTAAAAATAGGGAAAGCTTGTAACAACATACAGGGTGTTGGTGAGACCATAATTGGAGTACTGTGTACAGTTTTGGTCCCTGTATTTAAGAATGGATTGGCATTGGAGGCAGTTCAAAAGAGATTCACTAGGCTGATTCCTGGGATGAAGGGTTGACTTATCAAGAACGGCTAAACAGGTTAGGCCTTTATTCATTAGAGTTTGACCGCAATTGTTGACAACGCGATCGGTAGGTGGCGTTGTTTTGGCACATGCGCAAATACAGCATGTGCCACGAAAACGTCACAGCTTGCGACTGTAGCAGCTGCCAGGCCTAAAGATGGCGCTGCTCAAAGAATCACAGAGATGAAACCTAACAAACACGTGGCAGAATACAATGGCCGGAGTGAGAGAGTGGGGCGGGCCGGGGAGAGCAGCACGGGGGCCGGGGAGAGCAGCGCGGGGGCCGGGGACAGCAGCGCGGGGAGAGCAGCGGTAGCGGTGTCGGGGGGTGGGGGGGGGGAGAAAGGGGGGGGGAGAAAGGGGGAGAGAAAGAGGGGGGGAGAAAGGGGGAGAGAAAGAGGGGGGGGAGAAAGAGGGAGAGGGAGGGGGGGAGGGAGAGGGAGAGGGAGGGGGAGTGGGGGAGAAAGAGGGAGGGGGGGAGAAAGAGGGAGGGGGAGAGGGGAGAAAGAGGGACGGGGGGAGAAAGAGGGAGAGGGAGGGGGGAGAGGGAGGGGGGGAGAAAGAGGGAGGGGGAAGGAGGGAGGGGTAAAGAAGGGGGGAGGGGGAGAGCTGGGAGGGGTAAAGAAGGGGGGAGGGGGAGAGCTGGGGGAAGTGGGGGGGAGGGGGAGAGGGAGGGGGAGAGGGAGGGGAGGGAGAGGGAGGAAGGGGAGAGAGTGGGGGGGGGAGCAGCGAAACGGAAGAGGAGTGCCTTTTTCTGTGCATGCGCTATAAACACAACAGCAAAAGACTTACTGGCCAGTCCCTGGACCCAGTGACACCAAGGTCTTCGCACGCTCGCTCCTCGCGGCTCTCTACGGCCTCTCGCTTCCGGCCCTCTCCATTCAGCCGTTCCCTCCAGCTGCGGATGCCCAATCCAGTTGCTTTCTCCCCTTCTCCACAGGACTTCAGGCATTGCAACTGTCTGGTCCCTGCATTTTGCATGCGCCCTCTCCCCACCCCTCCCTGCTCTCCCCACCCCTCCCCCTCTTCACCCACCCCTCCCCCTCTTCACCCACCCCTCCCTCTACCCCCACTACCTCCACCCCTCCACCACAGTTGAATATCTGAAGTGCAGTTGCAAAGTCGGGGAAATAGCATGCAAAACAAAACCTCAACAATTCTGGGTTTAATTATTGAAAAATTTTATTAAGTTCATTAAGTATCTGAGGAACTGCTGTGCATGGATACATGAGAGTTGTGTCCAGCATTCCCATTAGACAGACAGGCCGAGTCTCTGCTATGCACAGCTAAAGAGATTGTTCCTGGAGAGCCTTGTGGTGAATGAACGCTTGGCTCTCTATTCCACTACTGTATTGTCCATGTGAAGAAGGCAAAGTCACAAGAGTCTGAGCTCAGTCTATTCTTGGTGAATGTTCCCCAAGCGCATCCCAATGTGCATTCCCAATTCATCCATAAATGCAATGTTCCTTTCCACATTGTGATGAGCTCCGCAGCATGATCCAGTTGCCTTCGTTGCTTGAATGCTGACCGTAAGTCTCGAGGATTGTTTTCTCAACGGCATGTTTTACATGAAAAGAAGAAAAGCAAATCAGAGTCAGAGCTTGCCTCCCTCCACCCACTGAAATTACTGTTGCGCACACCTTTTTAAGTTCTGCAGTGAAGGCACCAATTGATAACGTCGCCAATGAAGCACTTATTACCCACCTCAGATGCAGGAATCATCACATCCTTGCGTCATCTCCTGCACTGCCTCCTTTGCTGGAATGCCGTCCTTAAGTGTCAAGGTTGTTTTCTCAAGGGCACATTTTACATGAAGGGAAATAATGAAAGAGCATCAGTGTCAGAGCTTCCCTCCCTCCAATGAAATTACTGTTGAGCATGCTTTATGCTCTGCAGTATAGGCTAATGAATCACTTAGTACCCACCTCAGCTGTCGGAGTCAGGATGATGTAACTGCCCCTATCTCGTGATGGTTCAATGCTGCTCTCAGGGAAAACATGAATGATGTGAGGGTGCTGGAAAAAGAAGCACATTTCTTTTGGACTATGAACATAAAGCAGGCCATTTAGCCCAGCTGTTCCCTGCTAGTGGTTATGCTACTCGTGCATCTTCCCATCCATTCCCATTTAATCCTGCCTACTACTATCAGCATCATCTTCCATTTCTTTCACTCTTATCTACCTTTGCCTTAAAGCAACACTGAGGATGGAGAATGGTGTGGCTGCACTCCCACCTCACCAGTTGTGTACGCAGCAAGAGCATTCACATTTGTGCTACCACTGGACACGGCATGCTTGTTTCTTTTAGTGCTCAATCTCTTGCTGAATGTTCCCCAAGTGCTTGACCCCTTTGGACACCTTCTCTGCTTGACAGGCAGCAGCTGGCAATTGCGGAGTCTCACAAGGCTCTGCATGGTTGTTTCAAGGGCAGATGGGGAAACATGTGGCTGTGTGTCCATGTGCACTGCTTAGATGGGTGCAGGAACAGGTGACTGTGTAACTGAACAGCAAGGAGAGGGTACCGCAGGTGGGGGAAGTGGAGCTTTGAACAGGCAGGCGTATGTATGGTCCATCAGATCATTAGGCCAGGGGGTGAAATGCTCAGGATCCATGGATTGTGGCACACGACTGATGTCCAGCGCATGGCCACCTCCATCCGAAGGTGCTTCTGGGCAATTGTTGGGCAAATTAATTGGCTCCATCTCATCAGCTAGTCCTTGTGTTTATGGCGCATGCACAGAAAAAGGTACTCCCCTTCCGCTCCGCTGCTCCACCCTCCCTCCCTTCCCCCCCCCGTCCCTCCCTCCCTTCCCCCCCCCGTCCCTCCCTCCCTTCCTTCCTCCCTTCCTTCCTCCTTCCGTCCCTCCCTCCCTTCCTTCCTCCCTTCCTTCCTCCTTCCCTCCCGACCTCCCTTCCCCCCCGTCCCTCCCTCCCTTCCCTCCTTTCCTTCCCTCCTCCCTTCCCTTGTTCCTCCCTCCCTTCCCCCCGTCCCTCCCTCCCTTCCCCCCTCCCTTCCCCCCTCCTTCCCTCCCTTCCCCCCTCCCTTCCCTCCCTCCCTTCCCCCCTCCGTTCCCTCCCTCCCTTCCCCCCTCCCTTCCCTCCTTTCCCCCCTCCCTTCCCCCCCTCCCTTGCCCCCACCTTCCCTCCCTCCCCTTGAAATGTTTTCAGACCAACTTAACAACAGCGACTGGAGCACATGCGGTGCCCCAGACAATGTAAATATTTTCAGAGCAACTTACCTTGGAACAATCTCCTCTGTCTAATAAAAATGAAGCAAATGTCCAAAATGACTAAATAATTGAGATAAAATGCCCGACGAAACCTCTCCTCCTTCCATTTTCAAAAACTCGCGCCGAAGCTTTCGGAAGATTGACGCACATGCGCACATGGTCTCAGGCCCTCTGCGCATGCGCTGCGGTCCAGCTTGCCAGGACCAGTTTGCGCATGCGCAGAGGCCAACCTGGCGTGTTCCCCGAGGAAGATGACGTCATCTGCGCATGCGCAAACTGGTCCTGGCAATCCGGACCGCAGCGCATGCGCAGAGGGCCTGAGACCGTGTGCGCATGTGCACACCGCGGCGCATCCTGATGGCGTAGCGTTGTCATCAGTCACTTTGTTAGAGTTTAGAAGAATGAGGGGTGATCTTATTGAAACGTATAAGGTGGGGGGGCTTGACAGGATAGATGTTGAGAAGATGTTTCCACTAGTGGGGGAATCTCGAACGAGGGGACATAGTTACAGAATAAGGGGACACTCATTTAAAACTGAGATGTGAAGGAATTTCTTCTCTCAGAGGGTAGTGAATGTCTGGAATTCTTTACCCCAGAGAGTTGTGGAGGCTAGATCACTGAAAGCATTTAAAGAGGAGATAGATAGATTTTTGAAATATTGGGGAGTTGAGGGCCATGAGGAGCTAGCACAAAAGAGGAGTGAGGTCTGGGGAAGATCAGCCATGATCTTATTGAATGGCGGGGCAGGCTTGAGGGGCCAAATGGCCTATTTCTGCTCTTATTTCTTATGTTCTTATAAAACAATTCATCTTATTTCAACAACTCCAAGACACTGGAAGACCACTACTTTGCACCAGTAGAAATTTAGCTCATGGTTACAACTGAGGCGGGACATATGCACTGTTTATTCTAGATCCACATTTCCACAGGTCACAACATATATTAAAAAATTTTTTTTTCCACTTACCGATATAGTCAATCATAGATTCCATTTTTATCCCAGAATAAAACACATCAACCAGGTTTCTTTAATAAACAACAAAATTATCAGTTTATTATACAAGTCTTAACCATTAATGAAGCAAAGCATCAACACACAGATCGAAATATAAAAGTTCCCATTTTACCTTAGCCCATCACACCCACACACAAACACACACACACACACACACACCGGTCAACAAGAAAATATAAAGAGATTTAATCTTCAGAGCTCTAGTACAAAAAAACAAAAAAAAAAACACGTTGGCCAAAATACTTGCTAACTCTTGAAGGAAAAAAGAAAAGCTAAGATGTCAGATGTCATTTTTGGATTGGTATCCCAAATATGGATAGACGGCTGTCACTGTAATCTTCCTAGAACAGTTCTTGTCAGGCGACATTGAAGATCAGTTTGGGTAGGCTTTCCGGGCAAAACGCAGTAACAGGGATTACAGGCAGTTTCTTACACTTCTTCTCAAGAGATGGAAAACTCGCAGGCTTTTTCAAAGACCTGGAACAGATTAATCTGGGGTTTTGTTCCCTTGCAAGTTTTTTCCAACTGTCTTTTTAACAGTGTTCATATCCCAACTCACTGTCCAAAGTGAAAACAAAACCAATGTCACAAGAGTCAAGCCTCCTGACCTCTAGAAATATTGACCTGTCACTTCTTCGTAAACAGCTTTCCCCAAGTCAAAAACAACCCCTGCTGGGTAATTATTTGAAGACAGTTGCCTTCCAGTAACTGCTTACAATCCAGAAAAAAAAATCCATGGAGTCCTTTTCAGTTTTAAAACACATATCTTCAAAATTTAACAAAAAATGGAAGCACTCATAACACCATTCCTTCCAGGGTGAAATGGTTGAAAACTTAACCATCTAAATGAAACTAGTTTCGCTTGTCTACCTGAGAAGAGTTTCTGCACCCATATTTGTTCACGCTCTGTTCCCCATAGATAAAATAAAAACAGAAAATGATGGAAAGAAGTGGCTGGTCTGACACGAACTGTGGTCAGAGAAAGATTTAATGTTTTATGTCACTCACTTTCATCAGAGCTCTTCTGATTCTGAAGAAACTGATGGTTTTCTGATAAAACCTCATGGACCAGAAACTTTAATGTTGTTTCTCTACACAGGTGCTAACTGGGTTGCTGAGGTTATCCAGCATTTTCTGCTTTTATTTCAAATATCTTACATCTGCAGCATTTTATTTCTGATGCTCTTAATCCCTGCTTATTAATGACTTTTATTGAATATTTTTGAAATCATATCCTGACATACGAATGAAATGGAAAATTTAGATTTCATGTTGATGGTGGTACTGTACATTATTTTAAAATTCCGGTAGATTCAAGAATTCATGATGTCAAATGATGTTTCTCATGACATGTTGTGATTGTTAATTTTCTTCCCTTGTCTTCTTTTGCCCAATAACATGAAAGCATGCTCGTGAAACACAAGCAATAATCAAATGTTGTTTTATCCATTGACTGTTTATGTTTGCTCTTTTGCAACTGAAGTACTTTAAGCTAGTTTGTCAATAATTTCCTCATTCTTTATGCATTATTGTCAACAAAATAACTAATGGTAGAAGTCTATTAATACTGCTGGAGTTGCAGTCAGAGTGCTGTTGGTTTGAAAATTTATCTTTTTATACAAAAGTAACAATTACAGCAAAAGGGACAATAACAACTGTGTCTCCAGCCAGTTTTACCACTGGTAAGTGATGATTTCTTTAAATACAGACCAGTACATCTTTGATACAAGTGCGCGCTGATAAACTTTGGCGTGGACAATGCCAACCCATCACCACATTCTTGTAGACCCAAAGCTAATTGCTTTGGGATGGAATTATTTGTAAAGATTACTACATCTCAATCTTCAAACAATGGCATTTCACAACAATTATCAAAGCTGTTTTCTGCAGAACTCTCATCCATGAGATTGTCCAGTCTGAAAGGTTCTGTGATTCTGAATGTTGATCTATTAACTACAACAGCTCTGGTAGAGTTCCATTGTAGAACTACTTCATTGGTTTGGATACAAACGTGAAGTTTATAAAAACAATCTGCAAATTCAGATAATTTATCTTGTTCTTCAGAAGGAATTACTACAACAGTGAAAGAAACTACAACCGGGTCCACTATTGCCTCCAAACCTGGTGAGTGATGTCTTTTTTCATGATACAGTGGCAAGTCCAGTGACACAATTCATCTTATTTCAACAACTCCAAGACACTGGAAGTCCACTACTTTGCACATGTAGATATTTAATCCATTCCTTCCAGGGTGAAATGGTTGAAAACTTAACCATTTAAATGAAACTAAATTCGTGTGCCTACCTGAGGAGAGTTACTGCGTCCATTTTTGTTTACGCTCTGTCCCCCATAGATAAAATGGAAACAGAAAATGTTGGAAACAGGCAGCTTGTCTGGCAGTATCTGTGGTCAGAGAAAGATTTAACGTTTCAGGTCAATCACCTTTCATCATAACTCTTTGGATTCTGATAAAACTGATGGTTTTCTGTGAAAGGTTATGGACCTGAAACTTTAACACTGTTTCTCTACACAGATGCTGACTGGTGTTATGATCCTGTAGTTTTCTTTTTTGCGGTGTGCCTATCGGGCTGGAAAAAGAGCCATACTGCTTTAAGGTAGCAAGCTCTAAAGACTGAGTTAAAGAATGCATTCTCGATGCCTTGGATGCAGCCACTCAGACTGAGCGTTGAGAGATACATTTGTTCCAATTTAATTTTGAACTGGCTTATAGTGCAAACAGCCTGTTCTATGAGGGGAAACAGACAGATAGCTGTGTTTTAGCACCTGAAAGCAGGGCTCTCAGTCCATTTAAACTGAAGGAAGAGAATTTAGTCTGTTTATTTATTATTCTCTTTCAAAATTCTAAAAAGTCAAACCAAAACAGGGATCTCTGATAGTTTAAGCTAAAGGAAGAGAAGTTAGACTGTGACAATCTTTTATCCCTCAAAAATTCTAAAGTCAGATTGATTCAATTGAAAGTGGTTGTGAGTTGTTGATCTACTGTGGTCATCACTGGAAGAAAGAGGCGTTTGTTCGGATGTTGGACTGTTTTCCTTTCCTCATTGGACCCTGGAACGCGTGGACTTCAATCAGAGGATTGTTCATTAGGAAGTGTAGATTTGCAAGGCTCAAATTTCTCTATTTTAAATGTTGTTTATATCATCATCATATTTAAGAATTTAGTTTTTCTTATTAAACAGTTAATTTGTTGATTTAAAAACATCTGGTTTGGCTAACCTGATTTGAGGATAATATATGGTACAATTTGATTGGGTCTTTCTTTAATTTGCAAAGTTTAAAATGATATGTTAGGCGATCTGTGGAGGGACAGGATTGAATTAACAGTGCAATTCTACCTCCACAATCAGAATCATATATTTTGATTGGGGGCTTTGACTGGAGTGGTCAGTTGTAACATATTAATTGGGGGCTCGCTCGAGATTTGAATCATCTATTAATTGGTTTCTCATCTTGGATTTGAACCATCTATCAATTGGGGACTCATTTGCAGTTGAATCATACTTTATTCTGTGGCTTGCGTCTGGGATCAGAATCAGACTAATTTGGAGGGCTCGCATTTGGAATCATAGTAATTACTCGTCTCTGGGATAACATATTTAAATTGGGATCCTGCGTTTGGCATCATATTAATTGCTCTCGAGTCTAGGATCATATCAACTGGAAATTCAATTATTGGAATCTAAATATAATGCCAATTACAAAGAAATTAAAAGAACCAGGTCTCTTGTACAATAAGGTACAGTCTATACCGTTGTAATGGCATTAGTGGTTATCGCAGAGTTTTTAGGAGAGCAGAATGTTTCCCTGAGTGACTTGATAACTTTAACGAGGAACAAATTAAAAGAATTGGCAGGGAAATTGGGATTGGGATTGAAATCAGGTGCCAAAAAAGCAGAGATAATTGACTAAATAGCCGAAAATCTGGAATTAGTAGAAGATTATGATGATGATGATACAGATGAAGGGAAATACGGGGAACAAGAAAGGGAACATGAAGGTAGCAGGTCTGAGAGTGATGCAGTGGTATTGGCTAGGATTCAGTTAGAAATGAAAAAACCTGAGGCAGAAAGAGAATTAAGAAAACTTGAATTGCAAAAAGAGGATAGGGAGAAAGAGAGAGCATTTCAGAGAGAAAGTGAAAGAGAAGAGAGTGAATTTAGGCTAAAAGAAATGGAACTAAGACAAAAGGGTCAGGATGAATCTGAATTTAGATCAGGACCCAACAAGAAATTGTTTAAATTTATACAGGCTCTTCTTAAGTTCGAGGAAAGGGACATCGAGGCAGTTTTCATGCTGATAGGCAGAGCTCATGAAGCTTTTGCCACGCTTTCTGAAGAGGCTGCTGCAGATTATGAGATGGCAAAAAAGGCTATTCTCGCTGCTTATGAGTTAGTCCCTGAAGCTTACCGTCAGAAGGTTAGGAACTTACAGAGATTGGCTGGGCAGACATATTTAAATTTGAGAGGGTAAGCAAATGAATTTTGACTGTTGGATACAGACATTAAAGATAGAAACCATATATGAGAACCTTTGAGAATTGATTCTCATAGAAGAGTTTAAAAACTCTATTCCTTCAGTAGTGAGAACTCATAGAGATAACCTGAAAGTTTTGAAAGCTAGGCAAGCAGCAGAGATTACTGATGATTTTGAGTATGTGAATAAGCCAACCTATTTTGTCCGTCACCCCATAAACCCGCGAAGGATAGAAAGTGGGAGAGTGAAAGGAAGGCAAGTAGCCAGGAACAAGAAGGAACAGCTGAGGATCACCTCCTCTGCTCAGAAAGGAAGGTGCTGAGGGTAGAAGTTCTTAAGCCAAACTGTTATCATTGTAACAAAATGGGTCATCTTCATTCTGGAAATTGCGAGGTAAACCCATAGGACTTGGAGTATGCAAAGTTAGTGCAGAGGAAAAGACTCTGACTGAGAGTATAGCAGACCAGGCTATAGCTTTAACGACAGCTGTGAACGTGAAACCAGATACTAAAACTAAGAGGAGTGTAGAGGTTAAGAATAAAATACCTGAGAGCTATAATGAATTTTTGTCAAAGGGGAGAGTAATTCTGTATCCTGTAAGTGAAGTAGGAAAACCTATCATTATACTCAGGGACACAGGAGAACCCAAACACTCTTGCTGGGGCAAAATATAAGGTTTCCACCAGACAGTGCCTTGAAAGCTAAAGTTTTAGTTATTGGAAGGATGTGTGTACCTGTACCTTTGTACACAGTACGCCCAGAGAGTGACTTAATATCTGGGATAGTAACTGTAGCTGTTGTCCACAGATAACCAGTAAAGGGAATTGATCTACTCCTAGGAAATGATTTGGCTGGATCAAAAGTATCAGTTTCTCCTATAGTTACAGAGGAACCAAGTGAAATTAAGGAAACGGAACAATTACAGGAGCAGGTTCCGGGAATATTTCCTGCCTGTAGGTACCCAAGCAATAGCTAAGAAGGATCCATCGTCGGAGGTAAAAGGGGCACCACAAATAGACAGCCAGGCATCTGAAACCTTATTTGGGGATTTAGATGATCCAAATGAGATGTTTAACAGATCGTCTATCATTGCGGCACAGCAAGCTGATCCAGAGATCAACCAAATAGCACAGACGGCTCTGTCAGAAGCTGAGATCAAAGGAGTTCCGGAGGTTATTATATGGCAAACGGGGTTTTGAGGAGGAAATGGAGACTGTCTCATAGACCTGCCGCACGAAGACTGAACAGTTGTTGAACAGATAGTGATACCACCTAAATATCGACAAGGATTATTAAGGTTAGCACACAAGTTTCCTTTTCAGGACATAGGGGAATTCAGAAGACCAAATCACGCAGAAGCAAACATTATTACTGGACAGATCTTACAAAGGATGTGAAATAATTTTGTAGGACATGCTGTACCTGTCAAATGGTGGACAAACCAAAACCTACCATAAAACCAGGGGATGAAATATTAGTGTTGTTACCATCACAGGGAGAACCATTAAAAGCCCGGTTCAGTGACCCATATAGAATGATCAAAAGAGTGGGTAAGGTAGATTACTTGATTGACACCCCTGATCACCAGAAGAAGAACTGGTTGTGTCACATTAATATGCTCAAACCATATTACCGCAGAGAGGAGGATAAGTCAGTGCAGGTATGTCAGGTAACCAGGATGTTTAGAAGGAAAAGTATAGTGAGAATGAGGCAGAAGTAGACACAGGAAATTCTCAAATTGAATCTCCACCTATCCGTTTAGCGAATACAGAATGGCTAGGAAAATTAAACAATAGGCTTTTATACTTAGAGGTAAAACAGTGTGAAGTCCTAACCAGGGTTTTCACAACATTTCAAAAAGTTTGTAGGGATAAGCCAGGATGTACAACCTTAGCCACACATGATGTGGGTATAGGGGGAGCCATTCCTTTAAAACAACTTCCTTGTCGCTTGGGTCCAGACAGACAGGCCCAAGTGGAAGCAGAGGCACAATGCATGCTGAAGGGCAGCTTAGGGCGAGGTACTAAATGTGTACTTTGCATCAGTATTCACCAAAGAGAAGGACTTGGTGGATGATGAGTCTAGGGAAGGGAGTGTAGATAGTCTGGGTCATGTCGATATCAAAAAGGAGGAAGTGTTGGGCGTCTTGAAAAACATTAAGGTATATAAGTCCCCAGGGCCTGATGGGATCTACCCCAGAATACTGAGGGAGGCAAGGGAGGAAATTGCTGGGGCCTTGACAGAAATCTTTGTATCCTCTTTGGCTAAAGATGAGGTCCCAGAGGACTGGAGAATAGCCAATGTTGTTCCTTTGTTTAAGAAGGGTAGCAGGAATAATCCAGGAATTATAGGCCGGTGAGCCTTACGTTGGTGGTAGGGAAATTATTGGAGAGGATTCTTCGGGACAGGAATTACTCCCATTTGGAAACAAATTAACTTATTAGCGAGAGGCAGCATGGTTTTGTGAAGGGGCGGTCGTGTCTCACTAACTTGATCGAGTTTTCTGAGGAAGTGACAAAGGTGATTGATGAAGGAAGGGCAGTGGATGTTGTCTACATGGACTTCGGTAAAGCCTTTGACAAGGTCCCTCATGGCAGACTGGTACAAAAGGTGAAGTCACACGGAATCAGAGGTGAGCTGGCAAGATGGATACAGAACTCGTTCGGTCATAGAAGACAGAGGGTAGCAGTGGAAGAGTGCTTTTCTGAATGGAGGGCTGTGACTAGTGGTGTTCCGCAGGAATCAGTGCTGGGACCTTTGCTGTTTGTAGCATATATAAATGATTTGAAGGAAAATGTAGCTGGTCTGATTAGTAAGTTTGCGGACAACACAAAGGTTGGTGGAGCAGCGGATAGTGACGAGGATTGTCAGAGGATACAGCAGGATATAGATCGGTTGGAGGCTTGGGCGGAGAAATGGCAGATGGAGTTTAATCCGGACAAATGTGAGCTAATGCATTTTGGAAGGTCTAATACAGGTGGGAAGTATACAGTAAATGGCAGAACCCTTAGGAGTATTGACAGGTAGAGAGATCTGGGCGTACAGGTCCACAGATCACTGAAAGTGGCAACACAGGTGGATAAGGTAGTCCAGAAGGCATACGGCATGCTTGCCTTCATCGGTCGGGGCATAGAGTATAAAAATTGGCAAGTCATGCTGCAGCTGTACAGAACCTTAGTTAGGCCACACTTGGAATATTGCATGCAATTCTGGTTGCCACACTACCAGAAGGATGTGGAGGCTTTGGAGAGGATACAGAAGAGGTTTACTAGGATGTTGCCTGGTCTGGAGGGTATTAGCTATGAGGAGAGGTTGGATAAACTCGGATTGTTTTCATTGGAACGACGGAGGTGGAGGGGCGACATGAAAGAGGTTTACAAAGTTATGAGTGGCATGGACAGAGTGGATAGTCAGAAGCTTTTTCCCAGGGTGGAAGAGTCAGTTACTAGGGGACATAGGTTTAAGGTGCGAGGGGATGTGCGGGGCAAGTTTTTTTACACAGAGGGTGGTGAGTGCCTGGAACTTGCTGCCGGGGGAGGCGGTCGAAGCAGGTGCAATAGTAATGTTTAAGAGGCATCTTGACAAATAAATGAATAGGATGGGAATAGAGGGATAGGGACCCCGGAAGTGCAGAGGTTTTAGTTTAGATAGGCATCAAGATCAGCGCAGGCTTGGAGGGCCAAATGGCCTGTTCCTGTGCTGTACTGTTCTTTGTTTTTTGTTCTTTGTAGTTGAACCTAGTCAGGACAGCTGGAATTCGCAGATGGTCTTGATGACTAAACATGGTAAGACGGCTCAAATTTGCATAGACTCTAGAAAAGTCACTGAGGTAAAGAAGGCAGACTCCTACCCAAATTCTCATTTAAAAGACAGTATGGGCAGAGTGGGCAACACAATGTGTTTTAAAGAGACAGATGTGTTGGAGGGATACTTTCAAATTCCTTTGACACCCCAGGGTAAGAAAAATTCAGCTTCTCTTACACCGGGCAGGGTTTTCCAGTGTCATGTGATGCCACATAGGTTAACGGGTACTCGAGAAACTTCTCAGAGAATAGTAAACCCAATAGTGGTCAGTGCTCCTAGCTGTGCAGTTCACCTGGCTGAGGTGATGGACAAGAGGGACGCTTGGAAGGAAAAGAGAAAACAATTAGAAGACTATGCTTGGAAATTGGAAATGTGTTAATTGGGACAACCTTTTGAAAATTGAAAGCCGAAATGTTCTGATGGAACTTGTTGCAGTAGTCTTCACATTTTAGAAAAGTGTATGCCTGTAATTGTGAGAAAAAATGTGTTAGCATTTTATCAAATTGTATTTTCTACATTCCAGGAATAGCATTTCATTCCGCCAGGGACTGAGGTGTTAGGATCTTGTAGTTTTTTTTCGGCAAGAATGCGGTATGCCTTTAAGGTTGGAAAAAGAGCCATACTGCATTAAGGCAGCAAGCTGCAAAGACTGAGTCAAAGAATGCATTCTCATTGCCTTGGATACAGCCATTCGGAGACTGCGATTCAAAGGGCGCATTCATGTTGCCTTGGATAAAACCACTCAGACTGAGCATTGAGAGATACATTTGTTCCAATTTAATTTTGAACTGGCTTATAGTGCAAACAGACTGTTCTAAGAGGGGACACAGACAGACAGCTGTGTGTTAGCACCTGAAAGAAAGACTCTCAGCCCATTTAAACTGAAGGAAGAGAATTTAGTCTGTTTATTTATTATTCTCTCTCAAAATTCTAAAACGTCAAGCCAAAACAGAGATCTCTAATAATTTAAGCTGAAGGAAGGGAAGTTAGACTGATAATCTTTTATCCTTCAAAAATTCTAAAGCCAGATTGATTCTATTGAAAGTGGTTGCGAGTTGTTGATATACCTTGGTCATCGCTGGAAGAAAGAGGAGTTTGAAACTTCGGGTGTTAGACTGTTTTCCTTTCCTCATCGGACCCTGGAAGATTGTGCATGGACTTTAATCAGAGGATTGTTAATCAGGAAGTGTAAATTTGCAAGGACACTAATTTTTTTCTATTTTAAATCTTGTTTATATCTTCGTAGTGTTTAAGAATTTAGTTTTTCTAATTAAACAGTTAATTTGTTAATTTAAAGACACCTGAAATTGTTGGCCTCATTCGGGGGTTAATAGATGGTACAATTTGGCTGAGTCGTTCATTAGTTTGGAAAGTTTAAAATGATATGCTAGGCGATCTGTGGAGGGACGGGATTGAATTAACAGTACGTTTCTCCCACCACAATCAGAAACGTATATTTTGATTGGGGACTTTGACTGGAGCAGTTGGTCGTAACACTGGGCCGCTGAGTTTATCTACCATTTTCTGTTTTTATTTCAGATTACTTACATCTGCAGTATTTTGCTTCTGTCCCTCTTAATCTCTGCTTATTTATGACTTCAGCTAAAAATTTTGAAATAATACCCTGACATTTGAATGAAATGGAAAATTTGCATTTCATGTTGATGGTGATACTCTGCATTATTTTCAAATTCCAGTAGATTCAATAACACATCTTGTCAAATGATATTTTCATGACATGTTGTGATCGTTAATTGTCCTCCCTTTTTATTTTATGCAGTAACTTGAAAGCACACTCTTGAAACACAACCAGTAATGCAAATGTTGTTTTATCTATCGACTGTTTATGTTTGCTCCTTTTAATTGAAGTACTTTAAGCTAGTTAGTAACTGTAGTCAAGAATTACATCAGTCATTATGCATCATTATCAACAACATAACCAGTGGTGGAACTCGATTAATACTGCTGGAGTTGCAGTCAGAGTGCAGTTGTTTTGGAAATCTTTCCTTTTCTTCAGAAGTGACAACAAGAGCAAAAGGGAAAATAACAACAACTGTGTCTCAGGCCAGTTTTACCACTGGTAAGTAATGGTTAAACATAGAAACATAGAAAATAGGAGCAGGAGTAGGCCATTCGGCCCTTCGAGCCTGCTCAGCCATTCATTATGATCATGGCTGATCATCTAACTCAGTAACCTGTTCCCGCTTTCTCCCCATACTCTTTGATCCCTTTAGACCCAAGAGCTATATCTAACTCCTTCTTGAAAACATACAATGTTTTGGCCTCAACTGATTTCTGTGGTGGCGAATTCCACAGGCTCACCACTCTCTGGGTGAAGAAATTTCTCCTCATCTCAGTCCTAAAAGGTTTACTCCATATCATTAGTCTATGACCCCTGGTTCTGAACTCCCCCACCATTGGGAACATCCTTCCTGCATCTATCCTGTCAAGTCCTGTTAGAATTTTATAGGTTTCTATGAGATCCCCCTCACTCTTCTGAACTCCAGCAAATATAATCCTAACCGACTCAATTTCTCCTCATATGTCAGTCCCACCATCCCAGGAATCAGTCTGGTAAACCTTTGCTGCACTCCCTCTATAGCAAGAACAGCATCCTCACATAAGGAGACCAAAACTGCACACAATATTCCAGGTGTGGCCTCACCAAGGCCCTGTATAATTGCAGCAAGACATCCCTGCTTCTGTACTCAAATCCTCTTGCTATGTAGGCCAACATACCATTTGCCTTTTTTTACTGCCTGTTGCACCTGCATGCTTACCTTCAGCAACTGGTGTACGAGAACACCCAGGTCTCGCTGCATATTCCCCTCTCTCAGTTTATAGCCATTCAGATAATAATCTGCCTTCCTGGTTTTGCTACCAAAGTGGATAACCTCACATTTATCCACATTATTCTGCGTCTGCCATGCATTAGCCCACTCACTCAATATGTCCAAATCACCCTGAAGCCTCTTTGCATCCTCCTCACAAATCACCCTCCCACCCAGTTTTGTGTCATCTACAAATTTGGAGATATTACATTTAGTTCCCTCATCTAAATTATTAATGTATATTGTGAATAGCTGGGGTCCTAGCACCGATCCCTGCGGTACCCCACTAGTCACTGCCTGCCATTCGGAAAAAGATCCATTTATCCCGACTCTTTGTTTCCTGTCTGCCAACCAATTTTCTATCTATCGCAATACACTACCCCTAATCCCATGCGCTTTAATTTTGCATGCTAATCTCTTATGTGGGACTTTGTCGAAAGTCTTCTGAAAGTCCAAATAAATCACATCCACTGGCTCTCACTCATCAACTCTACTAGTTACAACCTCAAAGAATTCTAGTAGATTTGTCAAGCATGATTTCCCTTTCGTAAATCCATGCTGACTCTGCCCAATTCTACCACTGTTCTCCAAGTGCTCTGCTATAAAATCTTTGATAATGGACTCTAGAATTTTCCCCACTACCAACATCAGGCTGACTGGTCTATATTTCCCTGCTTTCTCTCTACCTCCCTTTTTAAGTAGTGGGGTTACATTAGCTACCCTCCAGTCTGTAGGAACTGTTCCAGAATCTATAGAATCTTGGAAGATGACCACCAATGCATCCACTAGTTCTAGGGCCACTTCCTTAAGTACTCTGGGATGCATAACATCAGGCCCTGGGGATTTATCGGCCTTCAATCCCATCAATTTCCCCAACACCATTTCTCTACTAATACTGATTTCCTTCAATTCCTCTCTCTCACTAAGCCCTGTGTTCCCCAACATTTCTCTTATGATATTTGTGTCCTCCTTTGTGAAGACAGAGCCAAAGTATGCATTTAGTTGGTCAGCCATTTCTTTGTTCCCCATAATAAATTCCCCTGTTTCTGACTGTAAGGGACCTAAATTTGCCTTCACCAATCTTTTTCTCTTCACATTCCTATAGAAACTTTTACAGTCAGTTTTTATGTTCCCCGCAAGCTTGCTCTCGTACTCTATTTTCCCCTTCTTATTCAATTCCTTGGTCCTCCTTTACTGAAGTCTAAACTGCTGCCAATCCTCAGGTCTGTTGTTTTTCCTGGCAAATTTATATGCCTCTTCCTTGGATCTAATGCTATTTCTAATTTCCCTTTTAAGCCATGGTTTGGCTACCTTTCTCATTTTACTTTTGTGCCAGACAGGGATAAACAATTGTTGCAGTTCATTCATGCGCTCTTTAAATGTTTGCCATTGCCTATCCACCGTCATCCCTTTAAGTAACGTTTCCCAATCCGTCATGGCCAACTCACGCCTCATACCTTAGTAGTTTCCTTTACTAAGATTCAAGACCCTTGTCTCAGAATCAACTATGTCACTCTCCATCTTGATGAAGAATTCTATCATATTATGGTCGCTCATCCCCAAGGGGTCTCACACCACTAGATTGCCAATTATTCCTCTCTCATTACACAATACCCAGTCTAGTATGGCCTGTTCTCCAATTGGTTCCTCAATGTATTGGTCCAGAAAACCATCCCGTATACACTCCAAAAATAACTCCTCTACGGTATTGTGACTAATTTGATTTGTCCAATCTGTATGCAGATTAAAGTCACCCATAATTACAAATGTTCCTTTATCGTATATTTCCTGTTTAATGCCATTCCCAACATCACCACTACAGTTTTTGGGGATTTGTTTCAATATCGACCAGTAAGTCTTTTAATACAAGTGTGCATTGATCAACTTTAATATGGAAAATGCCAACCCATCACCACAGTCTTGAAGTCCCAAATCCCATTGCTTTGGGATGGAATTACTTGCAAAGTTCAGTACATCACAAACTTCAAACAATGGCATTTCACAACAATTACAAAAGCACTTTTGTGAAAACCTGTCCCCCAAGAGATTGTCGCATCTGATGATTTCTGTGCTTCTGAATGTTGATCTATTAACTACATCAGCTCAGGTAAAGTTCCATTATTGGTTTTGAATGCAAATGTCAAGTTTATAAAACCATCTGCAGATTCAGTTAATTTATCTCATTCTCCAGAAGGAATCACTACAACAGCGAAAGCAACTACAACCGGGTCCACTACTGCCTCCACATCTGGTGAGTGATGTCTCTTTTCAATCAGAACATAGGAAAATATGAAGATTTGAATTAGGAGCAGAATTAGGCCCTTCGGCCCTCGAGCCTGCTCTGCCATTCAATAAGATCATGCCTGAACAGTTTGTGTACAGATATACAGTGGCACGTACAGTGTACTTAAATGAAACTAGATTCAGTGTTTACCTGAGGAGAGTTTCTGCGTCCATATTGTTTATGCTCTGACCTCCCTGGATAAAATAGAAACAGAAAATGCTGTAAACAGGCGGCTGAACTGTCGGGATCTGTGGTCAGAGAAATATTTAACGTTTCAGGTCAATCACCTTTCATCAGAACTCTTCGGATTCTGATGAAACTGATGGTTTTCTGTGAAAGGTCATGGACCTAAAGGCCTGCTCAGGTCTGCAAATGAAACCCGGCCCAAGCCGAACAGAACGACATCCGACCCGAGCCCAACCCGGCCGGAGTCCTTTAATTTTTTCCCAAGCCTGACCCAACCCGACCCAACACGACCACCAGAATAAAGTTGATGATATTAAAGAGGTTGTCCTCTACCTTGGATGGAATCGCTCACTGCAGACTCATGCGGAGTCTAAATGCACTTTTCCCCCTTTACATCCTGGCTGTCACCATGTCCGACCCGACCCGAGCCCGAATGCCGGACCTGGAAGAGTGACCCGACCCGAACCGAACCCGACACATGTCATCGGGCCTGGTCGGGTTCAAGTCGGATAGCTATGCTTTACATGGGCCTGAAACTTTAATGTTTTGTCTCTACACAGATGCTAACTGGACTGCTGTGTTTATCCAGCATTTTCGGTCTTTATTTCAGATTTCTTACACCTGCAATATTTTGCTTTTGACTCTCTTAATCTCTGTTTATTTATGACCTTTACTGAACATTTTTGAAATAATACCCTGACATTTGAATGAAATGGAAAATTTGCATTTCATGTTGATGGTGGCACTCTGCATTATTTTTAAATTCTGATAGATTCAATAACACATCTTGTCAAATGATGTTCCCATGACATGTTGAGATTGTTAATTGTCTTCCCATATCATCTTTTGCCCAGTAACTTGAAAGCACGCTCTTGAAACACACCCAGTAATGCAAATGTTATTTTATCTATCAATTGTTTGTCTGTTTCTTTGCAGTTGAGGTAATTTAAGACAGTTAGTATCTGTATTCAGTAATTTCCTCATTCTTTATGCATTATTGTCAACAAAATAACTTGTGGTGGAAATCTATTAATACTGCTGGAGTTGCAGTCAGAATGCAGTTGGTTTGAAAATTTTTATTTTTCTACAGAAGTGACAACTGCAGCAAAATGGAAAATAACAACAACTGTGTCTCCAGCCAGTTCTACAACTGGTAAGTGATGATGTTTTCAATATAGACCAGTAAGTCTTTTGATACAAACTTGATCAACTTTGGCGTGGACAATGCCAACCCATCACCTCAGTTCTGTAGACCCAAAGCCCATTGCTTTGGGATGGTATTATCTGCAAAGTTTAGTACATCTCATTCTTCAAACAATGGTATTTCACAACAATTATCAAAGCAGCTTTGTGCAGAACTCTCACCCAAGAGATTATCCCATCTGCAGGGTTCCCTGGTTCTGAATGTTGATCTATTAACTACATCAGCTCTGGTAGAGTTCATTTGTAGAACTGCTTCATTGGTTTGGATACAAATATGAAGTTTATTCAAACAATCTGCAGATTCCGATAATTTATCTTGTTCTTCAGAAGGAATCACTACAACAGTGAAAGAAACTACAACCAGGTCCACTACTGCCTCCACACCTGGTGAGTGATGTCTTTTTTCAAGATATAGTGGCAAGTCCAGTGACACAATTCCTCTTATTTCAACAACTCCAAGCCACTGGAAGTCCACTACTTTGCGCGTGTAGCTATTTAACCCATTCCTTCCAGGGTGAAATGGTTGAAAACCTAACGACTTAAATGAAACTGGTTTTGTGTGTCTACCTGAGGAGAGTTTCTGCGTCCATATTTCTTCAGGCTCTGTCCCCCATAGATAAAATAGAAACATAAAATGTTGGAAACAGGCAGCTTGTCCGGCAGGATCTACGGTCAGAGAAAGATTTAACATTTCAGGTCAATCACCTTTCATCGGAACTCTGTATTCTGATGAAACTGATGTTTTTCTGTGAAAGTTCATGAGTTTTATCGAGCACTTTCGTTTTTTATTTCAGATTTCTTACATCTGCGGTATTTTGCTTTTGTCTCTCTCAATCTCTGCTTATTTATGAATTTTAATGAAATTTTTTGAAATAATACCCTGACATTTGAATGAAATCGAAAATTTGCATTTCATATTGATGGTCAAATTCCAATAGATTCGATAACACGTCTTGTCAAATGATGTTCCCATGACATGTTGCGATTGTTAATTGTCTTCCCTTTTATTCTTTTGCCCAGTAACTTGACAGCACGCTCTTGAAACACAGCCACTATTGCAAATATTGTTTTATCAATAGACTGTTTATATTTGCTCTTTTTAATTAAAGTACTTTAAGCTAATTACTAACTGTAGTCAAGAATTGCCTCATTCATTATGCCACATTGTCAACAAAATAACTAGCAGTGGAAATATATTAATACTGCTGGAGTTGCAGACAAAGTGTAGTTGTTTTGAAAATCTTTCCTTATCTTCAGAAGTGATAACGACAGCAAAAGGGAAATAACAACAACTGTGTTACCAGCCAGTTCTACTACTGGTAAGTGTCATGCAGGCACCCCACCTGCCAAGAATGAGGCATATTAATTCCGCCACATGGACATTAAACGAGAAATTGTTGCTGGGAAGAAAAGAGGGCCTATCACAAGGAATTGCCAGGCCCCTAGCCGGAAAGGCATTTTTGCATACTAGCAGACAGTGTTGGAACAAA
Source organism: Heterodontus francisci (assembly GCF_036365525.1). Lineage (NCBI taxonomy): Eukaryota > Metazoa > Chordata > Chondrichthyes > Heterodontiformes > Heterodontidae > Heterodontus > Heterodontus francisci. The sequence continues at coordinate 27,866,084 of NC_090397.1, forward strand.
GGAACAGTCCCTGCTCCCAGTAAACAGAAGACATGGTTAGACCAGTTTAGTCACATGACACACGTGTATTCTTATCAAATGATGTTCCTGTGATATGTGTCCTGTTCTTGTAGTTACTTTTCCGGAATATGCGCTTTGAGTTTAAGGGTTGCAAGGGGTGAGTATTGCCTTAAGAACCAGCAAGTCTCAGGAGTGAAAGGAAGGTGAATTTTGGTTGCCTTACATTTAGCCATTTGGAGACTGCTATTCAAAGTGTTCATTCTCGATATCACAGAAACAGCCACTGGAAGTGAGTCTCATGCAATACATTTGTTACAATTCAATTTTGAACTGGGTTTTAGTTGAAGACAGTTTATTCTAACAGAACACAGACACAGTGATACAGACAGCTGCGGGATTTAGCAAACCTGAAAAGGAGCTGTCAACCATTTAAACTGAAGGAATAGGAATTTTAGTCCGTTTAATTATTATCTCTCAAAGTTCTAAAAAAGTCAAGCCGAAACAGAGATGTCTGGTAATTTAAATTGAAGAGAGGGAAGTTCGACGATGACAATCTTTTATCCCTCAAAAACTCTAAATTCAGCTTGATTCCATTGAAAGAGTTTGCAAGTCGTTAATTGTTGAAATTCACTGGAGAAGGAAAGCAACATTCTGTGATGACTTCAAGCAACATTCTGTGAGGACTTCAAGCAACATTCAGTGAAGACTTCAAGTAAAATTAGGTGAAGACTTCAAGCAACACTGGACTGTAAATTTGCAAGGACACTAATTTTTTCTATTTTAAATGTTGTTCAGATCTTCATTGTGTTCAAGAATTTAGTTCTTTGAATTGAACAGTTAATTTGTTGATTTAAAGACACCTGGTTTGGTTCGCCTCATTCAGCGGGTTAATAGGTGGTACAATTTGGATGGGTCTTTCTTTAATCTGGAAAGTTTTAAATGATATGTTCGGCGATCTGTGGAGGGATGGGAAAGAATATTCAGTGCGGCACTCCCACCACAATCAGAATCGAATATTTTGATTGGGGGCTTTGACAGGAGCGCTCAGTCGTAACACATGTTGCGATTGTTAATTGTCTTCCCTTTTCTTCTTTTGCGCAGTAACTTGAAAGCACGCTCTTGAAACACAACCTGTAATGCAAATGTTGTTTTATCCATCGACTGTTTATGTTTGCTCTTTTTAATTGAAGTACTTAAAGCTAGTTAGTAACTGTCGTCAAGAATTACCTCATGCGTTATGCCTTAATGCCAACAAAATAATTAGTGGTGGAATTCTATTAATACTGCTGGAGTTGCAGTCAGAGTGCAGTTGTTTTGAAAATCTTTCCTTTTCTTCAGAAGTGACAACTACAACAAAAGGAGAAATAACAACAACTGTATCTCCAGCCACTTCTACAACTAGTAAGTAATGGTATCTTTCAATATTGACCAGTAAGTCTTTTGATACAAGTGCGCGATGATCATCTTTGGCGTGGACAATGCCAACTCATCACCTCAGTCCTGAAGACAATAAACCCATTGCTTTGGGATGGAATTACTTGCAAAGTTCAGTACATCACAAACTTCAAACCATGGCATTTCACAACAGTTACAAAAGCACTTTTGTGAAAACCTGTCCCCCAAGAGATTGTCCCATCTGATGATTTCTGTGGTTCAATGTTGATCTTTTAACGACATAATTTCGGGTAAAGTTCCATTGTAGAACAACGATATTAGTTTTGAATGCAAATGTGAAGTTTATAAACACAATCTTCAGATTAGGATAATTTATCTTGTTCTTCAGAAGGAATCACTACAACAGTGAAAGCAACTACAACTGGGTCCACTACAGCCTCCACATCTGGTGAGTGATGTCTCTTTTCAATCAGAACATACGAACATATGAAGATATGAATTAGGAGCAGATGTAGGCCATTGGGCCTCATGGAGAATGCTTCACCATTCAATAAGATTATGGCTGATCTGTTTGAGTACAGATATACAATGGCGAGTACAGTGACACAATTCATCTTATTTCAACAACTCCAAGACACTGGAAGTCCACTACTTTGCACATGTTGATATTTAGCCCAGACAGTTCGGGGTGAAATGGTTGAAAACTGAACAAATTAAATGAAACTAGATTCATGTGTCTAGCTGAGGAGAGTTTCTGTGTCCATATTGTATACGCTCTATTCCCCATAGATAAAATAGAAACAGAAAATGCTGGGAAAAGGTGGCTGTTTTGGCAGGATCTGAGGTCAGAGAAATATTTAATGTTTCAGGTCAATCACCTTTCATCAGAACTCTTTGATTTCAGATGAAACTGATGGTAATTGGTGAAAGGTCATGAACCTGAAACTTTAACACTGTTTCTCTCCACAGGTACGAACTGGGCTGCTGAGTTTATGCAGCATTTTCTGTTTTTATTTTTGATTTCTTACATCTGCAGTATTTTGTGTCTCAATCCCTTAATCTCTGCTTATTTGCGACTTTTACTGACCATTTTTGAAATCGTTCTGTGACATTTCAATGAAACAGAAAATTTTGCATTTCATGTTGATGGTGGTACTCTGCATTATTTTCAAATTCTGGTAGATTCAATAACACATCTTATCAAATGATGTTCCTTTGACATGTGTCCTTTTCTTGGAGTTTTTTTTTCGGAATATGCGCTTTGCCTTTAGGGTTGCAAGGGGTGAGTATTGCTTTAAGAACCAGCAAGTCTCAGGAGTGAAAGGAAGGTGCATTTTGGTTGCCTTATTTGTCGCCATTTGGAGACTGCTATTCAAAGTGTTCATTCTCGATATCACAGAAACAGCCACTGGAAGTGAGTCTCATGCAATACATTTGTTACAATTCAATTTTGAACTGGTTTTTAGTTGAAGACAGTTTGTTCTAACAGAACACAAATACAGTGACACAGACAGCTGCGGTATTTAGCAAACCTGAAAAAGAGCTGTCAACCATTTAAACAGAAGGAATAGGATTTTTAGTCCGTTTAATTATTATCTCTCAAAGTTCTAAAAAAGTCAAGCCGAAACAGAGATGTCTGGTAATTTAAATTGAAGAGAGGGAAGTTCGATGATGACAATCTTTTATCCCTCAAAAACTCTAAATTCAGCTTGATTCCATTGAAAGAGTTTGCAAGTCGTTAATTGTTGAAATTCACTGGAGAAGGAAAGCAACGTTCCATGAGGACTTCAAGCAACATTAAGTGATGACTTCAAGCAACATTCTGTGAGGACTTCAAGCAACATTCAGTGAAGACTTCAAGTAACATTCGGTGAGGACTTCAAGCAACACTGGACTGTAAATTTGCAAGGACACTAATTTTTTCTATTTTAAATATTGTTTAGATCTTCATTGCGTTTAAGAATTTAGTTCTTTGAATTGAACAGTTAATTTCTTGATTTAAAGACACCTGGTTTGGTTCGCCTCATTCAGGGGGTTAATGGATGGTACAATTTGGCTGGGTCTTTCTTTAATTTGGAAAGTTTTAAATGATATATTAGGCAATCTTTGGAGGGACGGGATTGAATAATCAGTGTGTCTCTCCCACCACGATCAGAATCGAATATTTTGATTGGGGGCTTTGACAGGAGCGCTCAGTCGTAACACATGTTGCGATTGTGAAATGTCTTCCCTTTTCTTCTTTTGCACAGTAACTTGAAAGCACACTCTTGAAACACAACCTGTAATGGAAATGTTGTTTTATCCATCAACTGTTTATGTTTGCTATTTTAATTGAAGTACTTAAAGCTAGTTAGTAACTGTCGTCAAGAATTACCTCATGCGTTATGCCTTAATGCCAACAAAATAATTAGTGGTGGAATTCTATTAATACTGCTGGAGTTGCAGTCAGAGTGCAGTTGTTATGAAAATCTTTCCTTTTCTTCAGAAGTGACAACGACAGCAAAAGGAGAAATAACAACAACTGTGTCTCCAGCCACTTCTACCACTGGTAAGTAATGGTATCTTTCAATATTGACCAGTAAGTCTTTTGATACAAGTGCGCGATGATCATCTTTGGCGTGGACAATGCCAATCCATCAGCTCCGTCCTGAAGACAATAAACCCATTGCTTTGGGATGGAATTACTTGCAAAGTTCAGTACATCACAAACTTCAAACAATGGCATTTCACAACAGTTACAAAAGCACTTTTGTGAAAACCTGTCCCCCAAGAGATTGTCCCATCTGATGATTTCTGTGGTTCAATGTTGATCTTTTAACGACATAATTTCGGATCAGGTTCCATTGTCGAACAATGTTATTAGTTTTGAATGCAAATGTGAAGTTTATAAACACAATCTTCAGATTAGGATAATTTATCTTGTTCTTCAGAAGGAATCACTACAACAGCGAAAGCAACTACAACTGGGTCCACTACAGCCTCCACATCTGGTGAGTGATGTCTCTTTTCAATCAGAACATACGAACATATGAAGATATGAATTAGGAGCAGATGTAGGCCATTCGGCCTCATGGAGAATGCTTCACCATTCAATAAGATCATGGCTGATCTGTTTGAGTACAGATATACAATGGCGAGTACAGTGACACAATTCATCTTATTTCAACAACTCCAAGACACTGGAAGTCCACTACTTTGCACATGTTGATATTTAGCCCAGACAGTTCGGGGTGAAATGGTTGAAAACTGAACAAATTAAATGAAACTAGATTCATGTGTCTAGCTGAGGAGGATTTCTGTGTCCATATTTTATACGCTCTATTCCCCATAGATAAAATAGAAACAGAAAATACTGGGAAAAGGTGGCTGTTTTGGCAGGATCTGAGGTCAGAGAAATATTTAATGTTTCAGGTCAATCACCTTTCATCAGAACTCTTTGATTTCAGATGAAACTGATGGTAATTGGTGAAAGGTCATGAACCTGAAACTTTAACACTGTTTCTCTCCCCAGGTACTAACTGGGCTGCTGAGTTTATGCAGCATTTTCTGTTTTTATTTTTGATTTCTTACATCTGCAGTATTTTGTGTCTCAATCCCTTAATCTCTGCTTATTTGCGACTTTTACTGACCATTTTTGAAATCGTTCTGTGACATTTCAATGAAACAGAAATTTTGCATTTCATGTTGATGGTGGTACTCTGCATTATTTTCAAATTCTGGTAGATTCAATAACACATCTTATCAAATGATGTTCCTTTGACATGTGTCCTTTTCTTGGAGTTTTTTTTTCGGAATATGCGCTTTGCCTTTAGGGTTGCAAGGGGTGAGTATTGCTTTAAGAACCAGCAAGTCTCAGGAGTGAAAGGAAGGTGCATTTTGGTTGCCTTAAATATAGCCATTTGGAGACTGCGATTCAAAGGGTTCATTCTCGATATCACAGAAACAGCCACTGGGAGTGAGTCTCATGCAATACATTTGTTACAATTCAATTTTGAACTGGTTTTTAGTTGAAGACAGTTTGTTCGAACAGAACACAAATACATTGACACAGACAGCTGCTGTATTTAGCAAACCTGACAAAGAGCTGTCAACCATTTAAACAGAAGGAATAGGATTTTTAGTCCGTTTAATTATTATCTCTCAAAGTTCTAAAAAAGTCAAGCTGAAACAGAGACGTTGGGTAACTTAAATTGAAGAGAGGGAAGTTCGACGATGACAATCTTTTATCCCTCAAAAACTCTAAATGCAGCTTGATTCCATTGAAAGAGTTTGCAAGTCGTTAATTGTTGAAATTCACTGGAGAAGGAAAGCAACGTTCCATGAGGACTTCAAGCAACATTATGTGATGACTTCAAGCAACATTGTGTGAGGACTTCAAGCAACATTCAGTGAAGACTTCAAGTAACATTCGGTGAGGACTTCAAGCAACACTGGACTGTAAATTTGCAAGGACACTAATTTTTTCTATTTTAAATATTGTTCAGATCTTCATTGCGTTTAAGAATTTAGTTCTTTGAATTGAACAGTTAATTTCTTGATTTAAAGACACCTGGTTTGGTTCACCTCATTCAGGGGGTTAATAGATGGTACAAATTGGCTGGGTCTTTCTTTAATTTGGAAAGTTTTAAATGATATATTAAGCAATCTGTGGAGGGACGGGATTGAATAATCAGTGTGTCTCTCCCACCACGATCAGAATCGAATATTTTGATTGGGGGCTTTGACAGGAGCGCTCAGTCGTAACACATGTTGCGATTGTTAATTGTCTTCCCTTTTCTTCTTTTGCACAGTAACTTGAAAGCACGCTCTTGAAACACAATCTGTAATGGAAATGTTGTTTTATCCATCAACTGCTTATGTTTGCTATTTTAATTGAAGTACTTAAAGCTAGTTAGTAACTGTCGTCAAGAATTACCTCATGCGTTATGCCTTAATGCCAACAAAATAATTAGTGGTGGAATTCTATTAATACTGCTGGAGTTGCAGTCAGAGTGCAGTTGTTTTGAAAATCTTTCCTTTTCTTCAGAAGTGACAACGACAGCAAAAGGAGAAATAACAACAACTGTGTCTCCAGCCACTTCTACCACTGGTAAGTCATGGTATCTTTCAATATTGACCAGTAAGTCTTTTGATACAAGTGCACGATGATCATCTTTGGCGTGGACAATGCCAATCCATCAGCTCCGTCCTGAAGACAATAAACCCATTGCTTTGGGATGGAATTACTTGCAAAGTTCAGTACATCACAAACTTCAAACAATGGCATTTCACAACAGTTACAAAAGCACTTTTGTGAAAACCTGTCCCCCAAGAGATTGTCCCATCTGATGATTTCTGTGGTTCAATGTTGATCTTTTAACGACATAATTTCGGGTAAAGTTCCATTGTAGAACAACGTTATTAGTTTTGAATGCAAATGTGAAGTTTATAAACACAATCTTCAGATTAGGATAATTTATCTTGTTCTTCAGAAGGAATCACTACAACAGCGAAAGCAACTACAACTGGGTCCACTACAGCCTCCACATCTGGTGAGTGATGTCTCTTTTCAATCAGAACATACGAACATATGAAGATATGAATTAGGAGCAGATGTAGGCCATTCGGCCTCATGGAGAATGCTTCACCATTCAATAAGATCATGGCTGATCTGTTTGAGAACAGCTATACAATGGCGAGTACAGTGACACAATTCATCTTATTTCAACAACTCCAAGACACTGGAAGTCCACTACTTTGCACATGTTGATATTTAGCCCAGACAGTTCGGGGTGAAATGGTTGAAAACTGAACAAATTAAATGAAACTAGATTCATGTGTCTAGCTGAGGAGAGTTTCTGTGTCCATATTGTATACGCTCTCTTCCCCATAGATAAAATAGAAACAGAAAATACTGGGAAAAGGTGGCTGTTTTGGCAGGATCTGAGGTCAGAGAAATATTTAATGTTTCAGGTCAATCACCTTTCATCAGAACTCTTTGATTTCAGATGAAACTGATGGTAATTGGTGAAAGGTCATGAACCTGAAACTTTAACACTGTTTCCCTCCACAGGTACTAACTGGGCTGCTGAGTTTATCCAGCATTTTCTGTTTTTATTTTTGATTTCTTACATCTGCAGTATTTTGTGTCTCAATCCCTTAATCTCTGCTTATTTGCGACTTTTACTGACCATTTTTGAAATCGTTCTGTGACATTTCAATGAAACAGAAATTTTGCATTTCATGTTGATGGTGGTACTCTGCATTATTTTCAAATTCTGGTAGATTCAATAACACATCTTATCAAATGATGTTCCTTTGACATGAGTCCTTTTCTTGGAGTTTTTTTTTTCGGAAGATGCGCTTTGCATTTAGGGTTGCAAGGGGTGAGTATTGCTTTAAGAACCAGCAAGTCTCAGGAGTGAAAGGAAGGTGCATTTTGGTTACCTTACATATAGCCATTTGGAGACTGCGATTCAAAGTGTTCATTCTCGATATCACAGAAACAGCCACTGGGAGTGAGTCTCATGCAATACATTTGTTACAATTCAATTTTGAACTGGTTTTTAGTTGAAGACAGTTTGTTCGAACAGAACACAAATACAGTGACACAGACAGCTGCGGTATTTAGCAAACCTGAAAAAGAGCTGTCAACCATTTAAACAGAAGGAATAGGATTTTTAGTCCGTTTAATTATTATCTCTCAAAGTTCTAAAAAAGTCAAGCTGAAACAGAGACGTTGGGTAACTTAAATTGAAGAGAGGGAAGTTCGACGATGACAATCTTTTATCCCTCAAAAACTCTAAATGCAGCTTGATTCCATTGAAAGAGTTTGCAAGTCGTTAATTGTTGAAATTCACTGGAGAAGGAAAGCAACGTTCCATGAGGACTTCAAGCAACATTATGTGATGACTTCAAGCAACATTGTGTGAGGACTTCAAGCAACATTCAGTGAAGACTTCAAGTAACATTCGGTGAGGACTTCAAGCAACACTGGACTGTAAATTTGCAAGGACACTAATTTTTTCTATTTTAAATATTGTTCAGATCTTCATTGCGTTTAAGAATTTAGTTCTTTGAATTGAATAACAGTTAATTTCTTGATTTAAAGACACCTGGTTTGGTTCAGCTCATTCAGGGGGTTAATAGATGGTACAAATTGGCTGGGTCTTTCTTTAATTTGGAAAGTTTTAAATGATATATTAGGCAATCTGTGGAGGGACGGGATTGAATAATCAGTGTGTCTCTCCCACCACGATCAGAATCGAATATTTTGATTGGTGGCTTTGACAGGAGCGCTCAGTCGTAACACATGTTGCGATTGTTAATTGTCTTCCCTTTTCTTCTTTTGCACAGTAACTTGAAAGCACGCTCTTGAAACACAATCTGTAATGGAAATGTTGTTTTATCCATCAACTGTTTATGTTTGCTATTTTAATTGAACTACTTAAAGCTAGTTAGTAACTGTCGTCAAGAATTACCTCATGCTTTTGCCTTAATGCCAACAAAATAATTAGTGGTGGAATTCTATTAATACTGCTGGAGTTGCAGTCAGAGTGCAGTTGTTTTGAAAATCTTTCCTTTTCTTCAGAAGTGACAACGACAGCAAAAGGAGAAATAACAACAACTGTGTCTCCAGCCACTTCTACCACTGGTAAGTCATGGTATCTTTCAATATTGACCAGTAAGTCTTTTGATACAAGTGCACGATGATCATCTTTGGCGTGGACAATGCCAATCCATCAGCTCCGTCCTGAAGACAATAAACCCATTGCTTTGGGATGGAATTACTTGCAAAGTTCAGTACATCACAAACTTCAAACAATGGCATTTCACAACAGTTACAAAAGCACTTTTGTGAAAACTTGTCCCCCAAGAGATTGTCCCATCTGATGATTTCTGTGGTTCAATGTTGATCTTTTAACGACATAATTTCGGATAAAGTTCCATTGTAGAACAACGTTGTTAGTTTTGAATGCAAATGTGAAGTTTATAAACACAATCTTCAGATTAGGATAATTTATCTTGTTCTTCAGAAGGAATCACTGCAACAGCGAAAGCAACTACAACTGGGTCCACTACAGCCTCCACATCTGGTGAGTGATGTCTCTTTTGAATCAGAACATACGAACATATGAAGATATGAATTAGGAGCAGATGTAGGCCATTCGGCCTCATGGAGAATGCTTCACCATTCAATAAGATCATGGCTGATCTGTTTGAGTACAGATATACAATGGCGAGTACAGTGACACAATTCATCTTATTTCAACAACTCCAGGACGCTGGAAGTCCACTACTTTGCACATGTTGATATTTAGCCCAGACAGTTCGGGGTGAAATGGTTGAAAACTGAACAAATTAAATGAAACTAGATTCATGTGTCTAGCTGAGGAGAGTTTCTGTGTCCATATTGTATACGCTCTCTTCCCCATAGATAAAATAGAAACAGAAAATACTGGGAAAAGGTGGCTGTTTTGGCAGGATCTGAGGTCAGAGAAATATTTAATGTTTCAGGTCAATCACCTTTCATCAGAACTCTTTGATTTCAGATGAAACTGATGGTAATTGGTGAAAGGTCATGAACCTGAAACTTTAACACTGTTTCTCTCCACAGGTACTAACTGGGCTGCTGAGTTTATGCAGCATTTTCTGTTTTTATTTTTGATTTCTTACATCTGCAGTATTTTGTGTCTCAATCCCTTAATCTCTGCTTATTTGCGACTTTTACTGACCATTTTTGAAATCGTTCTGTGACATTTCAATGAAACAGAAAATTTGCATTTCATGTTGATGGTGGTACTCAGCATTATTTTCAAATTCTGGTAGATTCAATAACACATCTTATCAAATGATGTTCCTTTGACATGTGTCCTTTTCTTGGAGTTTTTTTTCGGAATATGCGCTTTGCCTTTCGGGTTGCAAGGGGTGAGTATTGCTTTAAGAACCAGCAAGTCTCAGGAGTGAAAGGAAGGTGCATTTTGGTTGCCTTACATATAGCCATTTGGAGACTGCGATTCAAAGTGTTCATTCTCGATATCACAGAAACAGCCACTGGGAGTGAGTCTCATGCAATACATTTGTTACAATTCAATTTTGAACTGGTTTTTAGTTGAAGACAGTTTGTTCGAACAGAACACAAATACAGTGACACAGACAGCTGCAGTGTTTAGCAAACCTGAAAAAGAGCTGTCAACCATTTAAACAGAAGGAATAGGATTTTTAGTCCGTTTAATTATTATCTCTCAAAGTTCTAAAAAAGTCAAGCTGAAACAGAGACGTTGGGTAACTTAAATTGAAGAGAGGGAAGTTCGACGATGACAATCTTTTATCCCTCAAAAACTCTAAATTCAGCTTGATTCCATTGAAAGAGTTTGCAAGTCGTTAATTGTTGAAATTCACTGGAGAAGGAAAGCAACGTTCCATGAGGACTTCAAGCAACATTATGTGATGACTTCAAGCAACATTGTGTGAGGACTTCAAGCAACATTCAGTGAAGACTTCAAGTAACATTCGGTGAGGACTTCAAGCAACACTGGACTGTAAATTTGCAAGGACACTAATTTTTTCTATTTTAAATATTGTTCAGATCTTCATTGCGTTTAAGAATTTAGTTCTTTGAATTGAACTGTTAATTTCTTGATTTAAAGACACCTGGTTTGGTTCACCTCATTCAGGGGGTTAATAGATGGTACAAATTGGCTGGGTCTTTCTTTAATTTGGAAAGTTTTAAATGATATATTAGGCAATCTGTGGAGGGACGGGATTGAATAATCAGTGTGTCTCTCCCACCACGATCAGAATCGAATATTTTGATTGGTGGCTTTGACAGGAGCGCTCAGTCGTAACACATGTTGCGATTGTTAATTGTCTTCCCTTTTCTTCTTTTGCACAGTAACTTGAAAGCACGCTCTTGAAACACAATCTGTAATGGAAATGTTGTTTTATCCATCAACTGTTTATGTTTGCTATTTTAATTGAACTACTTAAAGCTAGTTAGTAACTGTCGTCAAGAATTACCTCATGCGTTATGCCTTAATGCCAACAAAATAATTAGTGGTGGAATTCTATTAATACTGCTGGAGTTGCAGTCAGAGTGCAGTTGTTTTGAAAATCTTTCCTTTTCTTCAGAAGTGACAACGACAGCAAAAGGAGAAATAACAACAACTGTGTCTCCAGCCACTTCTACCACTGGTAAGTAATGGTATCTTTCAATATTGACCAGTAAGTCTTTTGATACAAGTGCGCGATGATCATCTTTGGCGTGGACAATGCCAATCCATCAGCTCCGTCCTGAAGACAATAAACCCATTGCTTTGGGATGGAATTACTTGCAAAGTTCAGTACATCACAAACTTCAAACAATGGCATTTCACAACAGTTACAAAAGCACTTTTGTGAAAACCTGTCCCCCAAGAGATTGTCCCATCTGATGATTTCTGTGGTTCAATGTTGATCTTTTAACGACATAATTTCGGGTAAAGTTCCATTGTAGAACAACGTTATTAGTTTTGAATGCAAATGTGAAGTTTATAAACACAATCTTCAGATTAGGATAATTTATCTTGTTCTTCAGAAGGAATCACTGCAACAGCGAAAGCAACTACAACTGGGTCCACTGCAGCCTCCACATCTGGTGAGTGATGTCTCTTTTCAATCAGAACATACGAACATATGAAGATATGAATTAGGAGCAGATGTAGGCCATTCGGCCTCATGGAGAATGCTTCACCATTCAATAAGATCATGGCTGATCTGTTTGAGTACAGATATACAATGGCGAGTACAGTGACACAATTCATCTTATTTCAACAACTCCAAGACACTGGAAGTCCACTACTTTGCACATGTTGATATTTAGCCCAGACAGTTTGGGGTGAAATGGTTGAAAACTGAACAAATTAAATTAAACTAGATTCATGTGTCTCGCTGAGGAGAGTTTCTGTGTCCATATTGTATACGCTCTATTCCCCATAGATAAAATAGAAACAGAAAATACTGGGAAAAGGTGGCTGTTTTGGCAGGATCTGAGGTCAGAGAAATATTTAATGTTTCAGGTCAATCACCTTTCATCAGAACTCTTTGATTTCAGATGAAGCTGATGGTAATTGGTGAAAGGTCATGAACCTGAAACTTTAACACTGTTTCTCTCCACAGGTACTAACTGGGCTGCTGAGTTTATGCAGCATTTTCTGTTTTTATTTGTGATTTCTTACATCTGCAGTATTTTGTGTCTCAATCCCTTAATCTCTGCTTATTTGCGACTTTTACTGACCATTTTTGAAATCGTTCTGTGACATTTCAATGAAACAGAAAATTTGCATTTCATGTTGATGGTGGCACTCGGCATTATTTTCAAATTCTGGTAGATTCAATAACACATCTTATCAAATGATGTTCCTTTGACATGAGTCCTTTTCTTGGAGTTTTTTTTTCGGAATATGCGCTTTGCCTTTAGGGTTGCAAGGGGTGAGTATTGCTTTAAGAAACAGCAAGTCTCAGGAGTGAAAGGAAGGTGCATTTTGGTTGCCTTACATATAGCCATTTGGAGACTGCGATTCAAAGTGTTCATTCTCGATATCACAGAAACAGCCACTGGGAGTGAGTCTCATGCAATACATTTGTTGCAATTCAATTTTGAACTGGTTTTTAGTTGAAGACAGGTTGTTCGAACAGAACACAAATACAGTGACACAGACAGCTGCTGTATTTAGCAAACCTGAAAAAGAGCTGTCAACCATTTAAACTGAAGAAATAGGATTTTTAGTCCGTTTAATTATTATCTCTCAAAGTTCTAAAAAAGTCAAGCTGAAACAGAGACGTTGGGTAACTTAAGTTGAAGAGAGGGAAGTTCGACGATGACAATCTTTTATCCCTCAAAAACTCTAAATTCAGCTTGATTCCATTGAAAGAGTTTGCAAGTCGTTAATTGATGAAATTCACTGGAGAAGGAAAGCAACGTTCCATGAGGACTTCAAGCAACATTATGTGATGACTTCAAGCAACATTGTGTGAGGACTTCAAGCAACATTCAGTGAAGACTTCAAGTAACATTCGGTGAGGACTTCAAGCAACACTGGACTTTAAATTTGCAAGGACACTAATTTTTTCTATTTTAAATATTGTTTAGATCTTCATTGCATTTAAGAATTTAGTTCTTTGAATTGAACAGTTAATTTCTTGATTTAAAGACACCTGGTTTGGTTCGCCTCATTCAGGGGGTTAATAGATGGTACAATTTGGCTGGGTCTTTCTTTAATTTGGAAAGTTTTAAATGATATATTAGGCAATCTGTGGAGGGACGGGATTGAATAATCAGTGTGTCTCTCCCACCACAATCAGAATCGAATATTTTGATTGGGGGCTTTGACAGGAGCGCTCAGTCGTAACAAATTTTGTGATTGTGAAATGTCTTCCGTTTTCTTCTTTGGCACAGTAACTTGAAAGCACGCTCTTGAAACACAACCTGTAATGGAAATGTTGTTTTATCCATCAACTGTTTATGTTTGCTCTTTTTAATTGAAGTACTTAAAGCTAGTTAGTAACTGTCGTCAAGAATTACCTCATGCGTTATGCCTTAATGCCAACAAAATAATTAGTGGTGGAATTCTATTAATACTGCTGGAGTTGCAGTCAGAGTGCAGTTGTTTTGAAAATCTTTCCTTTTCTTCAGAAGTGACAACGACAGCAAAAGGAGAAATAACAACAACTGTGTCTCCAGCCACTTCTACCACTGGTAAGTAATGGTATCTTTCAATATTGACCAGTAAGTCTTTTGATACAAGTGCGCGATGATCATCTTTGGCGTGGACAATGCCAATCCATCGGCTCCGTCCTGAAGACAATAAACCCATTCCTTTGGGATGGAATTACTTGCAAAGTTCAGTACATCACAAACTTCAAACAATGGCATTTCACAACAGTTACAAAAGCACTTTTGTGAAAACCTGTCCCCCAAGAGATTGCCCCATCTGATGATTTCTGTGGTTCAATGTTGATCTTTTAACGACATAATTTCGGGTAAAGTTCCATTGTAGAACAACGTTATTAGTTTTGAATGCAAATGTGAAGTTTATAAACACAATCTTCAGATTAGGATAATTTATCTTGTTCTTCAGAAGGAATCACTACAACAGCGAAAGCAACTACAACTGGGTCCACTACAGCCTCCACATCTGGTGAGTGACGTCTCTTTTCAATCAGAACATACGAACATATGAAGATATGAATTAGGAGCAGATGTAGGCCATTCGGCCTCATGGAGAATGCTTCACCATTCAATAAGATCATGGCTGATCTGTTTGAGTACAGCTATATAATGGCGAGTACAGTGACACAATTCATCTTATTTCAACAACTCCAAGACACTGGAAGTCCACTACTTTGCACATGTTGATATTTAGCCCAGACAGTTCGGGGTGAAATGGTTGAAAACTGAACAAATTAAATGAAACTAGATTCATGTGACTAGCTGAGGAAAGTTTCTGTGTCCATATTGTATACGCTCGATTCCCCATAGATAAAATAGAAACAGAAAATACTGGGAAAAGGTGGCTGTTTTGGCAGGATCTGAGGTCAGAGAAATATTTAATGTTTCAGGTCAATCACCTTTCATCAGAACTCTTTGATTTCAGATGAAACTGATGGTAATTGGTGAAAGGTCATGAACCTGAAACTTTAACACTGTTTCTCTCCACAGGTACTAACTGGGCTGCTGAGTTTATGCAGCATTTTCTGTTTTTATTTTTGATTTCTTACATCTGCAGTATTTTGTGTCTCAATCCCTTAATCTCTGCTTATTTGTGACTTTTACTGACCATTTTTGAAATCGTTCTGTGACATTTTAATGAAACAGAAAATTTGCATTTATTGTTGATGGTGGTACTCTGCATTATTTTCAAATTCTGGTAGATTCAATAACACATCTTATCAAATGATGTTCCTTTGACATGAGTCCTTTTCTTGGAGTTTTTTTTTCGGAATATGCGCTTTGCCTTTTGGGTTGCAAGGGGTGAGTATTGCTTTAAGAAACAGCAAGTCTCAGGAGTGAAAGGAAGGTGCATTTTGGTTGCCTTAAATATAGCCATTTGGAGACTGCGATTCAAAGTGTTCATTCTCGATATCACAGAAACAGCCACTGGGAGTGAGTCTCATGCAATACATTTGTTACAATTCAATTTTGAACTGGTTTTTAGTTGAAGACAGTTTGTTCGAATAGAACACAAATACAGTGACACAGACAGCTGCGGTATTTAGCAAACCTGAAAAAGAGCTGTCAACCATTTAAACTGAAGAAATAGGATTTTTAGTCCGTTTAATTATCTCTCTAAGTTCTAAAAAAGTCAAGCCGAAACAGAGATGTGTGGTAATTTAAATTGAAGAGAGGGAAGTTCGACGATGACAATCTTTTATCCCTCAAAAACTCTAAATTCAGCTTGATTCCATTGAAAGAGTTTGCAAGTCGTTAATTGTTGAAATTCACTGGTGAAGGAAAGCAACGTTCCATGAGGACTTCAAGCAACATTATGTGATGACTTCAAGCAACATTCAGTGAAGACTTCAAGTAACATTCGGTGAGGACTTCAAGCAACACTGGACTTTAAATTTGCAAGGACACTAATTTTTTCTATTTTAAATATTGTTTAGATCTTCATTGCATTTAAGAATTTAGTTCTTTGAATTGAACAGTTAATTTCTTGATTTAAAGACACCTGGTTTGGTTCGCCTCATTCAGGGGGTTAATAGATGGTACAATTTGGCTGGGTCTTTCTTTAATTTGGAAAGTTTTAAATGATATATTAGGCAATCTGTGGAGGGACGGGATTGAATAATCAGTGTGTCTCTCCCACCACAATCAGAATCGAATATTTTGATTGGGGGCTTTGACAGGAGCGCTCAGTCGTAACAAATTTTGTGATTGTGAAATGTCTTCCCTTTTCTTCTTTGGCACAGTAACTTGAAAGCACGCTCTTGAAACACAACCTGTAATGGAAATGTTGTTTTATCCATCAACTGTTTATGTTTGCTCTTTTTAATTGAAGTACTTAAAGCTAGTTAGTAACTGTCGTCAAGAATTACCTCATGCGTTATGCCTTAATGCCAACAAAATAATTAGTGGTGGAATTCTATTAATACTGCTGGAGTTGCAGTCAGAGTGCAGTTGTTTTGAAAATCTTTCCTTTTCTTCAGAAGTGACAACGACAGCAAAAGGAGAAATAACAACAACTGTGTCTCCAGCCACTTCTACCACTGGTAAGTAATGGTATCTTTCAATATTGACCAGTAAGTCTTTTGATACAAGTGCGCGATGATCATCTTTGGCGTGGACAATGCCAATCCATCGGCTCCGTCCTGAAGACAATAAACCCATTCCTTTGGGATGGAATTACTTGCAAAGTTCAGTACATCACAAACTTCAAACAATGGCATTTCACAACAGTTACAAAAGCACTTTTGTGAAAACCTGTCCCCCAAGAGATTGCCCCATCTGATGATTTCTGTGGTTCAATGTTGATCTTTTAACGACATAATTTCGGGTAAAGTTCCATTGTAGAACAACGTTATTAGTTTTGAATGCAAATGTGAAGTTTATAAACACAATCTTCAGATTAGGATAATTTATCTTGTTCTTCAGAAGGAATCACTACAACAGCGAAAGCAACTACAACTGGGTCCACTACAGCCTCCACATCTGGTGAGTGATGTCTCTTTTCAATCAGAACATACCAACATATGAAGATATGAATTAGGAGCAGATGTAGGCCATTCGGCCTCATGGAGAATACTTCACCATTCAATAAGATCATGGCTGATCTGTTTGAGTACAGCTATATAATGGCGAGTACAGTGACACAATTCATCTTATTTCAACAACTCCAAGACACTGGAAGTCCACTACTTTGCACATGTTGATATTTAGCCCAGACAGTTCGGGGTGAAATGGTTGAAAACTGAACAAATTAAATGAAACTAGATTCATGTGACTAGCTGAGGAAAGTTTCTGTGTCCATATTGTATACGCTCGATTCCCCATAGATAAAATAGAAACAGAAAATACTGGGAAAAGGTGGCTGTTTTGGCAGGATCTGAGGTCAGAGAAATATTTAATGTTTCAGGTCAATCACCTTTCATCAGAACTCTTTGATTTCAGATGAAACTGATGGTAATTGGTGAAAGGTCATGAACCTGAAACTTTAACACTGTTTCTCTCCACAGGTACTAACTGGGCTGCTGAGTTTATGCAGCATTTTCTGTTTTTATTTTTGATTTCTTACATCTGCAGTATTTTGTGTCTCAATCCCTTAATCTCTGCTTATTTGTGACTTTTACTGACCATTTTTGAAATCGTTCTGTGACATTTTAATGAAACAGAAAATTTGCATTTATTGTTGATGGTGGTACTCTGCATTATTTTCAAATTCTGGTAGATTCAATAACACATCTTATCAAATGATGTTCCTTTGACATGAGTCCTTTTCTTGGAGTTTTTTTTTCGGAATATGCGCTTTGCCTTTTGGGTTGCAAGGGGTGAGTATTGCTTTAAGAAACAGCAAGTCTCAGGAGTGAAAGGAAGGTGCATTTTGGTTGCCTTAAATATAGCCATTTGGAGACTGCGATTCAAAGTGTTCATTCTCGATATCACAGAAACAGCCACTGGGAGTGAGTCTCATGCAATACATTTGTTACAATTCAATTTTGAACTGGTTTTTAGTTGAAGACAGTTTGTTCGAATAGAACACAAATACAGTGACACAGACAGCTGCGGTATTTAGCAAACCTGAAAAAGAGCTGTCAACCATTTAAACTGAAGAAATAGGATTTTTAGTCCGTTTAATTATCTCTCTAAGTTCTAAAAAAGTCAAGCCGAAACAGAGATGTGTGGTAATTTAAATTGAAGAGAGGGAAGTTCGACGATGACAATCTTTTATCCCTCAAAAACTCTAAATTCAGCTTGATTCCATTGAAAGAGTTTGCAAGTCGTTAATTGTTGAAATTCACTGGTGAAGGAAAGCAACGTTCCATGAGGACTTCAAGCAACATTATGTGATGACTTCAAGCAACATTCAGTGAAGACTTCAAGTAACATTCGGTGAGGACTTCGAGCAACACTGGACTTTAAATTTGCAAGGACACTAATTTTTTCTATTTTAAATATTGTTTAGATCTTCATTGCATTTAAGAATTTAGTTCTTTGAATTGAACAGTTAATTTCTTGATTTAAAGACACCTGGTTTGGTTCGCCTCATTCAGGGGGTTAATAGATGGTACAATTTGGCTGGGTCTTTCTTTAATTTGGAAAGTTTTAAATGATATATTAGGCAATCTGTGGAGGGACGGGATTGAATAATCAGTGTGTCTCTCCCACCACAATCAGAATCGAATATTTTGATTGGGGGCTTTGACAGGAGCGCTCAGTCGTAACAAATTTTGTGATTGTGAAATGTCTTCCCTTTTCTTCTTTGGCACAGTAACTTGAAAGCACGCTCTTGAAACACAACCTGTAATGGAAATGTTGTTTTATCCATCAACTGTTTATGTTTGCTCTTTTTAATTGAAGTACTTAAAGCTAGTTAGTAACTGTCGTCAAGAATTACCTCATGCGTTATGCCTTAATGCCAACAAAATAATTAGTGGTGGAATTCTATTAATACTGCTGGAGTTGCAGTCAGAGTGCAGTTGTTTTGAAAATCTTTCCTTTTCTTCAGAAGTGACAACGACAGCAAAAGGAGAAATAACAACAACTGTGTCTCCAGCCACTTCTACCACTGGTAAGTAATGGTATCTTTCAATATTGACCAGTAAGTCTTTTGATACAAGTGCGCGATGATCATCTTTGGCGTGGACAATGCCAATCCATCGGCTCCGTCCTGAAGACAATAAACCCATTCCTTTGGGATGGAATTACTTGCAAAGTTCAGTACATCACAAACTTCAAACAATGGCATTTCACAACAGTTACAAAAGCACTTTTGTGAAAACCTGTCCCCCAAGAGATTGCCCCATCTGATGATTTCTGTGGTTCAATGTTGATCTTTTAACGACATAATTTCGGGTAAAGTTCCATTGTAGAACAACGTTATTAGTTTTGAATGCAAATGTGAAGTTTATAAACACAATCTTCAGATTAGGATAATTTATCTTGTTCTTCAGAAGGAATCACTACAACAGCGAAAGCAACTACAACTGGGTCCACTACAGCCTCCACATCTGGTGAGTGATGTCTCTTTTCAATCAGAACATACGAACATATGAAGATATGAATTAGGAGCAGATGTAGGCCATTCGGCCTCATGGAGAATGCTTCACCATTCAATAAGATCATGGCTGATCTGTTTGAGTACAGCTATATAATGGCGAGTACAGTGACACAATTCATCTTATTTCAACAACTCCAAGACACTGGAAGTCCACTACTTTGCACATGTTGATATTTAGCCCAGACAGTTCGGGGTGAAATGGTTGAAAACTGAACAAATTAAATGAAACTAGATTCATGTGACTAGCTGAGGAAAGTTTCTGTGTCCATATTGTATACGCTCGATTCCCCATAGATAAAATAGAAACAGAAAATACTGGGAAAAGGTGGCTGTTTTGGCAGGATCTGAGGTCAGAGAAATATTTAATGTTTCTGGTCAATCACCTTTCATCAGAACTCTTTGATTTCAGATGAAACTGATGGTAATTGGTGAAAGGTCATGAACCTGAAACTTTAACACTGTTTCTCTCCACAGGTACTAACTGGGCTGCTGAGTTTATGCAGCATTTTCTGTTTTTATTTTTGATTTCTTACATCTGCAGTATTTTGTGTCTCAATCCCTTAATCTCTGCTTATTTGTGACTTTTACTGACCATTTTTGAAATCGTTCTGTGACATTTTAATGAAACAGAAAATTTGCATTTATTGTTGATGGTGGTACTCTGCATTATTTTCAAATTCTGGTAGATTCAATAACACATCTTATCAAATGATGTTCCTTTGACATGAGTCCTTTTCTTGGAGTTTTTTTTTCGGAATATGCGCTTTGCCTTTTGGGTTGCAAGGGGTGAGTATTGCTTTAAGAAACAGCAAGTCTCAGGAGTGAAAGGAAGGTGCATTTTGGTTGCCTTAAATATAGCCATTTGGAGACTGCGATTCAAAGTGTTCATTCTCGATATCACAGAAACAGCCACTGGGAGTGAGTCTCATGCAATACATTTGTTACAATTCAATTTTGAACTGGTTTTTAGTTGAAGACAGTTTGTTCGAATAGAACACAAATACAGTGACACAGACAGCTGCGGTATTTAGCAAACCTGAAAAAGAGCTGTCAACCATTTAAACTGAAGAAATAGGATTTTTAGTCCATTTAATTATCTCTCTAAGTTCTAAAAATGTCAAGCCGAAACAGAGATGTGTGGTAATTTAAATTGAAGAGAGGGAAGTTCGACGATGACAATCTTTTATCCCTCAAAAACTCTAAATTCAGCTTGATTCCATTGAAAGAGTTTGCAAGTCGTTAATTGTTGAAATTCACTGGTGAAGGAAAGCAACGTTCCATGAGGACTTCAAGCAACATTATGTGATGACTTCAAGCAACATTCAGTGAAGACTTCAAGTAACATTCGGTGAGGACTTCGAGCAACACTGGACTTTAAATTTGCAAGGACACTAATTTTTTCTATTTTAAATATTGTTTAGATCTTCATTGCATTTAAGAATTTAGTTCTTTGAATTGAACAGTTAATTTGTTGATTTAAAGACACCTGGTTTGGTTCGCCTCATTCAGGGGGTTAATAGATGGTACAATTTGGCTGGGTCTTTCTTTAATTTGGAAAGTTTTAAATGATATATTAGGCAATCTGTGGAGGGACGGGATTGAATAATCAGTGTGTCTCTCCCACCACAATCAGAATCGAATATTTTGATTGGGGGCTTTGACAGGAGCGCTCAGTCGTAACAAATTTTGTGATTGTGAAATGTCTTCCCTTTTCTTCTTTGGCACAGTAACTTGAAAGCACGCTCTTGAAACACAACCTGTAATGGAAATGTTGTTTTATCCATCAACTGTTTATGTTTGCTCTTTTTAATTGAAGTACTTAAAGCTAGTTAGTAACTGTCGTCAAGAATTACCTCATGCGTTATGCCTTAATGCCAACAAAATAATTAGTGGTGGAATTCTATTAATACTGCTGGAGTTGCAGTCAGAGTGCAGTTGTTTTGAAAATCTTTCCTTTTCTTCAGAAGTGACAACGACAGCAAAAGGAGAAATAACAACAACTGTGTCTCCAGCCACTTCTACCACTGGTAAGTAATGGTATCTTTCAATATTGACCAGTAAGTCTTTTGATACAAGTGCGCGATGATCATCTTTGGCGTGGACAATGCCAATCCATCGGCTCCGTCCTGAAGACAATAAACCCATTCCTTTGGGATGGAATTACTTGCAAAGTTCAGTACATCACAAACTTCAAACAATGGCATTTCACAACAGTTACAAAAGCACTTTTGTGAAAACCTGTCCCCCAAGAGATTGCCCCATCTGATGATTTCTGTGGTTCAATGTTGATCTTTTAACGACATAATTTCGGGTAAAGTTCCATTGTAGAACAACGTTATTAGTTTTGAATGCAAATGTGAAGTTTATAAACACAATCTTCAGATTAGGATAATTTATCTTGTTCTTCAGAAGGAATCACTACAACAGCGAAAGCAACTACAACTGGGTCCACTACAGCCTCCACATCTGGTGAGTGATGTCTCTTTTCAATCAGAACATACGAACATATGAAGATATGAATTAGGAGCAGATGTAGGCCATTCGGCCTCATGGAGAATGCTTCACCATTCAATAAGATCATGGCTGATCTGTTTGAGTACAGCTATATAATGGTGAGTACAGTGACACAATTCATCTTATTTCAACAACTCCAAGACACTGGAAGTCCACTACTTTGCACATGTTGATATTTAGCCCAGACAGTTCGGGGTGAAATGGTTGAAAACTGAACAAATTAAATGAAACTAGATTCATGTGACTAGCTGAGGAAAGTTTCTGTGTCCATATTGTATACGCTCGATTCCCCATAGATAAAATAGAAACAGAAAATACTGGGAAAAGGTGGCTGTTTTGGCAGGATCTGAGGTCAGAGAAATATTTAATGTTTCAGGTCAATCACCTTTCATCAGAACTCTTTGATTTCAGATGAAACTGATGGTAATTGGTGAAAGGTCATGAACCTGAAACTTTAACACTGTTTCTCTCCACAGGTACTAACTGGGCTGCTGAGTTTATGCAGCATTTTCTGTTTTTATTTTTTATTTCTTACATCTGCAGTATTTTGTGTCTCAATCCCTTCATCTCTGCTTATTTGTGACTTTTACTGACCATCTTTGAAATCGTTCTGTGACATTTCAATGAAACAGAAAATTTGCATTTCATGTTGATGGTGGTACTCTGCATTATTTTCAAATTCTGGTAGATTCAATAACACATCTTATCAAATGATGTTCCTTTGACATGAGTCCTTTTCTTGGAGTTTTTTTTTCGGAATATGCGCTTTGCCTTTCGGGTTGCAAGGTGTGAGTATTGCTTTAAGAACCAGCAAGTCTCAGGAGTGAAAGGAAGGTGCATTTTGGTTGCCTTACATATAGCCATTTGGAGACTGCGATTCAAAGTGTTCATTCTCGATATCACAGAAACAGCCACTGGGAGTGAGTCTCATGCAATACATTTGTTACAATTCAATTTTGAACTGGTTTTTAGTTGAAGACAGTTTGTTCGAACAGAACACAAATACAGTGACACAGACAGCTGCGGTATTTAGCAAACCTGAAAAAGAGCTGTCAACCATTTAAACTGAAGAAATAGGATTTTTAGTCCGTTTAATTATCTCTCTAAGTTCTAAAAAAGTCAAGCCGAAACAGAGATGTGTGGTAATTTAAATTGAAGAGAGGGAAGTTCGACGATGACAATCTTTTATCCCTCAAAAACTCTAAATTCAGCTTGATTCCATTGAAAGAGTTTGCAAGTCGTTAATTATTGAAATTCACTGGAGAAGGAAAGCAACGTTCCATGAGGACTTCAAGCAACATTATGTGATGACTTCAAGCAACATTCAGTGAAGACTTCAAGTAACATTCGGTGAGGACTTCAAGCAACACTGGACTTTAAATTTGCAAGGACACTAATTTTTTCTATTTTAAATATTGTTTAGATCTTCATTGCATTTAAGAATTTAGTTCTTTGAATTGAACAGTTAATTTCTTGATTTAAAGACACCTGGTTTGGTTCGCCTCATTCAGGGGGTTAATAGATGGTACAATTTGGCTGGGTCTTTCTTTAATTTGGAAAGTTTTAAATGATATATTAGGCAATCTGTGGAGGGACGGGATTGAATAATCAGTGTGTCTCTCCCACCACAATCAGAATCGAATATTTTGATTGGGGGCTTTGACAGGAGCGCTCAGTCGTAACAAATTTTGTGATTGTGAAATGTCTTCCCTTTTCTTCTTTGGCACAGTAACTTCAAAGCACGCTCTTGAAACACAACCTGTAATGGAAATGTTGTTTTATCCATCAACTGTTTATGTTTGCTCTTTTTAATTGAAGTACTTAAAGCTAGTTAGTAACTGTCGTCAAGAATTACCTCATGCGTTATGCCTTAATGCCAACAAAATAATTAGTGGTGGAATTCTATTAATACTGCTGGAGTTGCAGTCAGAGTGCAGTTGTTTTGAAAATCTTTCCTTTTCTTCAGAAGTGACAACGACAGCAAAAGGAGAAATAACAACAACTGTGTCTCCAGCCACTTCTACCACTGGTAAGTAATGGTATCTTTCAATATTGACCAGTAAGTCTTTTGATACAAGTGCGCGATGATCATCTTTGGCGTGGACAATGCCAATCCATCAGCTCCGCCCTGAAGACAATAAACCCATTGCTTTGGGATGGAATTACTTGCAAAGTTCAGTACATCACAAACTTCAAACAATGGCATTTCACAACAGTTACAAAAGCACTTTTGTGAAAACCTGTCCCCCAAGAGATTGTCCCATCTGATGATTTCTGTGGTTCAATGTTGATCTTTTAACGACATAATTTCGGATAAAGTTCCATTGTAGAACAACGTTATTAGTTTTGAATGCAAATGTGAAGTTTATAAACACAATCTTCAGATTAGGATAATTTATCTTGTTCTTTAGAAGGAATCACTACAACAGCGAAAGCAACTACAACTGGGTCCACTACAGCCTCCACATCTGGTGAGTGATGTCTCTTTTCAATCAGAACATACCAACATATGAAGATATGAATTAGGAGCAGATGTAGGCCATTCGGCCTCATGGAGAATGCTTCACCATTCAATAAGATCATGGCTGATCTGTTTGAGTACAGATATACAATGGCGAGTACAGTGACACAATTCATCTTATTTCAACAACTCCAAGACACTGGAAGTCCACTACTTTGCACATGTTGATATTTAGCCCAGACAGTTCGGGGTGAAATGGTTGAAAACTGAACAAATTAAATGAAACTAGATTCATGTGTCTAGCTGAGGAGAGTTTCTGTGTCCATATTGTATACGCTCTATTCCCCATAGATAAAATAGAAACAGAAAATACTGGGAAAAGGTGGCTGTTTTGGCAGGATCTGAGGTCAGAGAAATATTTAATGTTTCAGGTCAATCACCTTTCATCAGAACTCTTTGATTTCAGATGAAACTGATGGTAATTGGTGAAAGGTCATGAACCTGAAACTTTAACACTGTTTCTCTCCACAGGTACTAACTGGGCTGCTGAGTTTATGCAGCATTTTCTGTTTTTATTTTTGATTTCTTACATCTGCAGTATTTTGTGTCTCAATCCCTTAATCTCTGCTTATTTGTGACTTTTACTGACCATTTTTGAAATCGTTCTGTGACATTTTAATGAAACAGAAAATTTGCATTTATTGTTGATGGTGGTACTCTGCATTATTTTCAAATTCTGGTAGATTCAATAACACATCTTATCAAATGATGTTCCTTTGACATGAGTCCTTTTCTTGGAGTTTTTTTTTCGGAATATGCGCTTTGCCTTTGGGGTTGCAAGGGGTGAGTATTTCTTTAAGAACTAGCAAGTCTCAGGAGTGAAAGGAAGGTGCATTTTGGTTGCCTTAAATATAGCCATTTGGAGACTGCGATTCAAAGTGTTCATTCTCGATATCACAGAAACAGCCACTGGGAGTGAGTCTCATGCAATACATTTGTTACAATTCAATTTTGAACTGGTTTTTAGTTGAAGACAGTTTGTTCGAACAGAACACAAATACAGTGACACAGACAGCTGCGGTATTTAGCAAACCTGAGAAAGAGCTGTCAACCATTTAAACAGAAGGAATAGGATTTTTAGTCCGTTTAATTATTATCTCTCAAAGTTTTAAAAAAGTCAAGCTGAAACAGAGACGTTGGGTAACTTAAATTGAAGAGAGGGAAGTTCGACGATGACAATCTTTTATCCCTCAAAAACTCTAAATTCAGCTTGATTCCATTGAAAGAGTTTGCAAGTCGTTAATTGTTGAAATTCACTGGAGAAGGAAAGCAACGTTCCATGAGGACTTCAAGCAACATTATGTGATGACTTCAAGCAACATTCTGTGAGGACTTCAGGCACCATTCAGTGAAGACTTCAAGTAACATTCGGTGAGGACTTCAAGCAACACTGGACTGTAAATTTGCAAGGACACTAATTTTTTCTATTTTATATATTGTTCAGATCTTCATTGCATTTAAGAATTTAGTTCTTTGAATTGAACAGTTAATTTGTTGATTTGAAGATACCTGGTTTGGTTCACCTCATTCAGGGGGTTAATAGATGGTACAAATTGGCTGGGTCTTTCTTTAATTTGGAAAGTTTTAAATGATATATTAGGCAATCTGTGGAGGGACGGGATTGAATAATCAGTGTGTCTCTCCCACCACGATCAGAATCGAATATTTTGATTGGGGGCTTTGACAGGAGCGCTCAGTCGTAACACATGTTGCGATTGTTAATTGTCTTCCCTTTTCTTCTTTTGCACAGTAACTTGAAAGCCCGCTCGTGAAACACAATCTGTAATGGAAATGTTGTTTTATCCATCAACTGTTTATGTTGGCTATTTTAATTGAAGTACTTAAAGCTAGTTAGTAACTGTCGTCAAGAATTACCTCATGCGTTATGCCTGAATGCCAACAAAATAATTAGTGGTGGAATTCTATTAATACTGCTGGAGTTGCAGTCAGAGTGCAGTTGTTTTGAAAATCTTTCCTTTTCTTCAGAAGTGACAACGACAGCAAAAGGAGAAATAACAACAACTGTGTCTCCAGCCACTTCTACCACTGGTAAGTAATGGTATCTTTCAATATTGACCAGTAAGTCTTTTGATACAAGTGCGCGATGATCATCTTTGGCGTGGACAATGCCAATCCATCGGCTCCGTCCTGAAGACAATAAACCCATTCCTTTGGGATGGAATTACTTGCAAAGTTCAGTACATCACAAACTTCAAACAATGGCATTTCACAACAGTTACAAAAGCACTTTTGTGAAAACCTGTCCCCCAAGAGATTGCCCCATCTGATGATTTCTGTGGTTCAATGTTGATTTTTAACGACATAATTTCGGGTAAAGTTCCATTGTAGAACAACGTTATTAGTTTTGAATGCAAATGTGAAGTTTATAAACACAATCTTCAGATTAGGATAATTTATCTTGTTCTTCAGAAGGAATCACTACAACAGCGAAAGCAACTACAACTGGGTCCACTACAGCCTCCACATCTGGTGAGTGATGTCTCTTTTCAATCAGAACATACGAACATATGAAGATATGAATTAGGAGCAGATGTAGGCCATTCGGCCTCATGGAGAATGCTTCACCATTCAATAAGATCATGGCTGATCTGTTTGAGTACAGCTATACAATGGCGAGTACAGTGACACAATTCATCTTATTTCAACAACTCCAAGACACTGGAAGTCCACTACTTTGCACATGTTGATATTTAGCCCAGACAGTTCGGGGTGAAATGGTTGAAAACTGAACAAATTAAATGAAACTAGATTCATGTGTTTAGCTGAGGAGAGTTTCTGTGTCCATATTGTATACACTCTATTCCCCATAGATAAAATAGAAACAGAAAATACTGGGAAAAGGTGGCTGTTTTGGCAGGATCTGAGGTCAGAGAAATATTTAATGTTTCAGGTCAATCACCTTTCATCAGAACTCTTTGATTTCAGATGAAACTGATGGTAATTGGTGAAAGGTCATGAACCTGAAACTTTAACACTGTTTCTCTCCACAGGTACGAACTGGGCTGCTGAGTTTATGCAGCATTTTCTGTTTTTATTTTTGATTTCTTAGTATTTCTTAGTATATCTGCAGTATTTTGTGTCTCAATCCCTTAATCTCTGCTTATTTGCGACTTTTACTGACCATTTTTGAAATCGTTCTGTGACATTTCAATGAAACAGAAAATTTGCATTTCATGTTGATGGTGGTACTCTGCATTATTTTCAAATTCTGGTAGATTCAATAACACATCTTATCAAATGATGTTCCTTTGACATGAGTCCTTTTCTTGGAGTTTTATTTTCGGAATATGCGCTTTGCCTTTAGGGTTGCAAGGGGTGAGTATTGCTTTAAGAACTAGCAAGTCTCAGGAGTGAAAGGAAGGTGCATTTTGGTTGCCTTACATATAGCCATTTGGAGACTGCGATTCAAAGTGTTCATTCTCGATATCACAGAAACAGCCACTGGGAGTGAGTCTCATGCAATACATTTGTTACAATTCAATTTCGAACTGGTTTTTAGTTGAAGACAGTTTGTTCGAACAGAACACAAATACAGTGACACAGACAGCTGCGGTATTTAGCAAACCTGAAAAAGAGCTGTCAACCATTTAAACAGAAGGAATAGGATTTTTAGTCCGTTTAATTATTATCTCTCAAAGTTCTAAAAAAGTCAAGCTGAAACAGAGACGTTGGGTAACTTAAATTGAAGAGAGGGAAGTTCGACGATGACAATCTTTTATCCCTCAAAAACTCTAAATTCAGCTTGATTCCATTGAAAGAGTTTGCAAGTCGTTAATTGTTGAAATTCACTGGAGAAGGAAAGCAACGTTCCATGAGGACTTCAAGCAACATTATGTGATGACTTCAAGCAACATTCTGTGAGGACTTCAAGCACCATTCAGTGAAGACTTCAAGTAACATTCGGTGAGGACTTCAAGCAACACTGGACTGTAAATTTGCAAGGACACTAATTTTTTCTATTTTATATATTGTTCAGATCTTCATTGCATTTAAGAATTTAGTTCTTTGAATTGAACAGTTAATTTGTTGATTTAAAGACACCTGGTTTGGTTCACCTCATTCAGGGGGTTAATAGATGGTACAAATTGGCTGGGTCTTTCTTTAATTTGGAAAGTTTTAAATGATATATTAGGCAATCTGTGGAGGGACGGGATTGAATAATCAGTGTGTCTCTCCCACCACGATCAGAATCGAATATTTTGATTGGGGGCTTTGACAGGAGCGCTCAGTCGTAACACATGTTGCGATTGTTAATTGTCTTCCCTTTTCTTCTTTGGCACAGTAACTTGAAAGCCCGCTCGTGAAACACAATCTGTAATGGAAATGTTGTTTTATCTATCAACTGTTTATGGTGGCTATTTTAATTGAAGTACTTAAAGCTAGTTAGTAACTGTCGTCAAGAATTACCTCATGCGTTATGCCTTAATGCCAACAAAATAATTAGTGGTGGAATTCTACTAATACTGCTGGAGTTGCAGTCAGAGTGCAGTTGTTTTGAAAATCTTTCCTTTTCTTCAGAAGTGACAACGACAGCAAAAGGAGAAATAACAACAACTGTGTCTCCAGCCACTTCTACCACTGGTAAGTAATGGTATCTTTCAATATTGACCAGTAAGTCTTTTGATACAAGTGCGCGATGATCATCTTTGGCGTGGACAATGCCAATCCATCGGCTCCGTCCTGAAGACAATAAACCCATTCCTTTGGGATGGAATTACTTGCAAAGTTCAGTACATCACAAACTTCAAACAATGGCATTTCACAACAGTTACAAAAGCACTTTTGTGAAAACCTGTCCCCCAAGAGATTGCCCCATCTGATGATTTCTGTGGTTCAATGTTGATCTTTTAACGACATAATTTCGGGTAAAGTTCCATTGTAGAACAACGTTATTAGTTTTGAATGCAAATGTGAAGTTTATAAACACAATCTTCAGATTAGGATAATTTATCTTGTTCTTCAGAAGGAATCACTACAACAGCGAAAGCAACTACAACTGGGTCCACTACAGCCTCCACATCTGGTGAGTGATGTCTCTTTTCAATCAGAACATACGAACATATGAAGATATGAATTAGGAGCAGATGTAGGCCATTCGGCCTCATGGAGAATGCTTCACCATTCAATAAGATCATGGCTGATCTGTTTGAGTACAGCTATACAATGGCGAGTACAGTGACACAATTCATCTTATTTCAACAACTCCAAGACACTGGAAGTCCACTACTTTGCACATGTTGATATTTAGCCCAGACAGTTCGGGGTGAAATGGTTGAAAACTGAACAAATTAAATGAAACTAGATTCATGTGTCTAGCTGAGGAGAGTTTCTGTGTCCATATTGTATACGCTCGATTCCCCATAGATAAAATAGAAACAGAAAATACTGGGAAAAGGTGGCTGTTTTGGCAGGATCTGAGGTCAGAGAAATATTGAATGTTTCAGGTCAATCACCTTTCATCAGAACTCTTTGATTTCAGATGAAACTGATGGTAATTGGTGAAAGGTCATGAACCTGAAACTTTAACACTGTTTCTCTCCACAGGTACTAACTGGGCTGCTGAGTTTATGCAGCATTTTCTGTTTTTATTTTTTATTTCTTACATCTGCAGTATTTTGTGTCTCAATCCCTTCATCTCTGCTTATTTGTGACTTTTACTGACCATCTTTGAAATCGTTCTGTGACATTTCAATGAAACAGAAAATTTGCATTTCATGTTGATGGTGGTACTCTGCATTATTTTCAAATTCTGGTAGATTCAATAACACATCTTATCAAATGATGTTCCTTTGAGATGAGTCCTTTTCTTGGAGTTTTTTTTTCGGAATATGCACTTTGCCTTTCGGGTTGCAAGGTGTGAGTATTGCTTTAAGAACCAGCAAGTCTCAGGAGTGAAAGGAAGGTGCATTTTGGTTGCCTTACATATAGCCATTTGGAGACTGCGATTCAAAGTGTTCATTCTCGATATCACAGAAACAGCCACTGGGAGTGAGTCTCATGCAATACATTTGTTACAATTCAATTTTGAACTGTTTTTTAGTTGAAGACAGTTTGTTCGAACAGAACACAAATACAGTGACACAGACAGCTGCAGTATTTAGCAAACCTGAAAAAGAGCTGTCAACCATTTAAACAGAAGGAATAGGATTTTTATTCCGTTTAATTATTATCTCTCAAAGTTCTAAAAAAGTCAAGCCGAAACAGAGACGTTGGGTAATTTAAATTGAAGAGAGGGAAGTTCGACGATGACAATCTTTGATCCCTCAAAAACTCTAAATTCAGCTTGATTCCATTGAAAGAGTTTGCAAGTCGTTAATTGTTGAAATTCACTGGAGAAGGAAAGCAACGTTCCATGAGGACTTCAAGCAACATTATGTGATGACTTCAAGCAACATTCTGTGAGGACTTCAAGCAACATTCAGTGAAGACATCAAGTAACATTCGGTGAGGACTTCAAGCAACACTGGACTGTAAATTTGCAAGGACACTAATTTTTTCTATTTTAAATATTGTTCAGATCTTCATTGCATTTAAGAATTTAGTTCTTTGAATTGAACAGTTAATTTGTTGATTTAAAGACACCTGGTTTGGTTCTCCTCATTCAGGGGGTTAATAGATGGTACAATTTGGCTGGGTCTTTCTTTAACTTGGAAAGTTTTAAATGATATATTAGGCAATCTATGGAGGGACGGGATTGAATAATCAGTGTGTCTCTCCCACCACGATCAGAATCGAATATTTTGATTGGGGGCTTTGACAGGAGCGCTCAGTCGTAACACATGTTGCGATTGTTAATTGTCTTCCCTTTTCTTCTTTGGCACAGTAACTTGAAAGCCCGCTCGTGAAACACAATCTGTAATGGAAATGTTGTTTTATCTATCAACTGTTTATGGTGGCTATTTTAATTGAAGTACTTAAAGCTAGTTAGTAACTGTCGTCAAGAATTACCTCATGCGTTATGCCTTAATGCCAACAAAATAATTAGTGGTGGAATTCTACTAATACTGCTGGAGTTGCAGTCAGAGTGCAGTTGTTTTGAAAATCTTTCCTTTTCTTCAGAAGTGACAACGACAGCAAAAGGAGAAATAACAACAACTGTGTCTCCAGCCACTTCTACCACTGGTAAGTAATGGTATCTTTCAATATTGACCAGTAAGTCTTTTGATACAAGTGCGCGATGATCATCTTTGGCGTGGACAATGCCAATCCATCGGCTCCGTCCTGAAGACAATAAACCCATTCCTTTGGGATGGAATTACTTGCAAAGTTCAGTACATCACAAACTTCAAACAATGGCATTTCACAACAGTTACAAAAGCACTTTTGTGAAAACCTGTCCCCCAAGAGATTGCCCCATCTGATGATTTCTGTGGTTCAATGTTGATCTTTTAACGACATAATTTCGGGTAAAGTTCCATTGTAGAACAACGTTATTAGTTTTGAATGCAAATGTGAAGTTTATAAACACAATCTTCAGATTAGGATAATTTATCTTGTTCTTCAGAAGGAATCACTACAACAGCGAAAGCAACTACAACTGGGTCCACTACAGCCTCCACATCTGGTGAGTGATGTCTCTTTTCAATCAGAACATACGAACATATGAAGATATGAATTAGGAGCAGATGTAGGCCATTCGGCCTCATGGAGAATGCTTCACCATTCAATAAGATCATGGCTGATCTGTTTGAGTACAGCTATACAATGGCGAGTACAGTGACACAATTCATCTTATTTCAACAACTCCAAGACACTGGAAGTCCACTACTTTGCACATGTTGATATTTAGCCCAGACAGTTCGGGGTGAAATGGTTGAAAACTGAACAAATTAAATGAAACTAGATTCATGTGTCTAGCTGAGGAGAGTTTCTGTGTCCATATTGTATACGCTCGATTCCCCATAGATAAAATAGAAACAGAAAATACTGGGAAAAGGTGGCTGTTTTGGCAGGATCTGAGGTCAGAGAAATATTGAATGTTTCAGGTCAATCACCTTTCATCAGAACTCTTTGATTTCAGATGAAACTGATGGTAATTGGTGAAAGGTCATGAACCTGAAACTTTAACACTGTTTCTCTCCACAGGTACTAACTGGGCTGCTGAGTTTATGCAGCATTTTCTGTTTTTATTTTTTATTTCTTACATCTGCAGTATTTTGTGTCTCAATCCCTTCATCTCTGCTTATTTGTGACTTTTACTGACCATCTTTGAAATCGTTCTGTGACATTTCAATGAAACAGAAAATTTGCATTTCATGTTGATGGTGGTACTCTGCATTATTTTCAAATTCTGGTAGATTCAATAACACATCTTATCAAATGATGTTCCTTTGAGATGAGTCCTTTTCTTGGAGTTTTTTTTTCGGAATATGCACTTTGCCTTTCGGGTTGCAAGGTGTGAGTATTGCTTTAAGAACCAGCAAGTCTCAGGAGTGAAAGGAAGGTGCATTTTGGTTGCCTTACATATAGCCATTTGGAGACTGCGATTCAAAGTGTTCATTCTCGATATCACAGAAACAGCCACTGGGAGTGAGTCTCATGCAATACATTTGTTACAATTCAATTTTGAACTGTTTTTTAGTTGAAGACAGTTTGTTCGAACAGAACACAAATACAGTGACACAGACAGCTGCAGTATTTAGCAAACCTGAAAAAGAGCTGTCAACCATTTAAACAGAAGGAATAGGATTTTTATTCCGTTTAATTATTATCTCTCAAAGTTCTAAAAAAGTCAAGCCGAAACAGAGACGTTGGGTAATTTAAATTGAAGAGAGGGAAGTTCGACGATGACAATCTTTGATCCCTCAAAAACTCTAAATTCAGCTTGATTCCATTGAAAGAGTTTGCAAGTCGTTAATTGTTGAAATTCACTGGAGAAGGAAAGCAACGTTCCATGAGGACTTCAAGCAACATTATGTGATGACTTCAAGCAACATTCTGTGAGGACTTCAAGCAACATTCAGTGAAGACATCAAGTAACATTCGGTGAGGACTTCAAGCAACACTGGACTGTAAATTTGCAAGGACACTAATTTTTTCTATTTTAAATATTGTTCAGATCTTCATTGCATTTAAGAATTTAGTTCTTTGAATTGAACAGTTAATTTGTTGATTTAAAGACACCTGGTTTGGTTCTCCTCATTCAGGGGGTTAATAGATGGTACAATTTGGCTGGGTCTTTCTTTAACTTGGAAAGTTTTAAATGATATATTAGGCAATCTATGGAGGGACGGGATTGAATAATCAGTGTGTCTCTCCCACCACGATCAGAATCGAATATTTTGATTGGGGGCTTTGACAGGAGCGCTCAGTCGTAACACATGTTGCGATTGTTAATTGTCTTCCCTTTTCTTCTTTTGCACAGTAACTTGAAAGCACGCTCTTGAAACACAATCTGTTATGGAAATGTTGTTTTATCCATCAACTGTTTATGTTTGCTATTTTAATTGAAGTACTTAAAGCTTGTTAGTAACTGTCGTCAAGAATTACCTCATGCGTTATGCCTTAATGCCAACAAAATAATTAGTGGTGGAATTCTATTAATACTGCTGGAGTTGCAGTCAGAGTGCAGTTGTTTTGAAAATCTTTCCTTTTCTTCAGAAGTGACAACGACAGCAAAAGGAGAAATAACAACAACTGTGTCTCCAGCCACTTCTACCACTGGTAAGTAATGGTATCTTTCAATATTGACCAGTAAGTCTTTTGATACAAGTGCGCGATGATCATCTTTGGCGTGGACAATGCCAATCCATCAGCTCCGTCCTGAAGACAATAAACCCATTGCTTTGGGATGGAATTACTTGCAAAGTTTAGTACATCACAAACTTCAAACAATGGCATTTCACAACAGTTACAAAAGCACTTTTGTGAAAACCTGTCCCCCAAGAGATTGTCCCATCTGATGATTTCTGTGGTTCAATGTTGATCTTTTAACGACATAATTTCGGGTAAAGTTCCATTGTAGAACAACGTTATTAGTTTTGAATGCAAATGTGAAGTTTATAAACACAATCTTCAGATTAGGATAATTTATCTTGTTCTTCAGAAGGAATCACTACAACAGCGAAAGCAACTACAACTGGGTCCACTACAGCCTCCACATCTGGTGAGTGATGTCTCTTTTCAATCAGAACATACGAACGTATGAAGATATGAATTAGGAGCAGATGTCGGCCATTCGGCCTCATGGAGAATGCTTCACCATTCAATAAGATCATGGCTGATCTGTTTGAGTACAGATTATACAATGGCGAGTACAGTGACACAATTCATCTTATTTCAACAACTCCAAGACACTGGAAGTCCACTACTTTGCACATGTTGAGATTTAGCCCAGACAGTTCGGGGTGAAATGGTTGAAAACTGAACAAATTAAATGAAACTAGATTCATGTGTGTTGCTGAGAAGAGTTTCTGTGTCCATATTGTATATGCTCTATTCCCCACAGATAAAATAGAAACAGAAAATGCTGGGAAAAGGTGCCTGTTTTGGCAGGATCTGAGGTCAGAGAAATATTTAATGTTTCAGGTCAATCACCTTTCATCAGAACTCTTTGATTTCAGATGAAACTGATGGTAATTGGTGAAAGGTCATGAACCTGAAACTTTAACACAGTTTCTCTCCACAGGTACTAACTGGGCTGCTGAGTTTATGCAGCATTTTCTGTTTTTATTTTTGATTTCTTACATCTGCAGTATTTTGTGTCTCAATCCCTTAATCTCTGCTTATTTGTGACTTTTACTGACCATTTCTGAAATCGTTCTGTGACATTTCAATGAAACAGAAAATTTGCATTTCATGTTGATGGTGGTACTCTGCATTATTTTCAAATTCTGGTAGATTCAATAACACATCTTATCAAATGATGTTTCTTTGACATGTGTCCTTTTCTTGTAGTTTTTTTTTCGGAATATGCGCTTTGCCTTTAGGGTTACAAGGGGTGAGTATTGCTTTAAGAACCAGCAAGTCTCAGGAGTGAAAGGAAGGTGCATTTTGGTTGCTTTACATATAGCCATTTGGAGACTGCGATTCAAAGTGTTCATTCTCGATATCACAGAACCAGCCACTGGGAGTGTGTCTCATGCAATACATTTGTTACAATTCAATTTTGAACTGGTTTTTAGTTGAAGACAGTTTGTTCGAACAGAACACAAATACAGTGACACAGACAGCTGCGGTATTTAGCAAACCTGAAAAAGAGCTGTCAACCATTTAAACAGAAGGAATAGGATTTTTAGTCCGTTTAATTATTATTTCTCAAAGTTCTAAAAAAGTTCAAGCCGAAACAGGGTTGTCTGGTAATTTAAATTGAAGAGAGGGAAGTTCGACGATGACAATCTTTTATCCCTCAAAAACTCTAAATTCAGCTTGATTCCATTGAAAGAGTTTGCAAGTCATTAATTGTTGAAATTCACTGGAGAAGGAAAGCAACGTTCCATGAGGACTTCAAGCAACATTATGTGATGACTTCAAGCAACATTCTGTGAGGACTTCAGGCAACATTCAGTGAAGACTTCAAGTTACATTCGGTGAGGACTTCAAGCTACACTGGACTGTAAATTTGCAAGGACACTAATTTTTTCTATTTTAAATATTGTTTAGATCTTCATAGCGTTTAAGAATTTAGTTCTTTGAATTGAACAGTTAATTTGTTGATTTAAAGACACCTGGTTTGGTTCGCCTCATTCAGGGGGTTAATAGATGGTACAATTTGGCTGGGTCTTTCTTTAATTTGGATAGTTTTAAATGATATATTAGGCAATCTGTGGAGGGACGGGATTGAATAATCAGTGTGTCTCTCCCACCACGATCAGAATCGAATATTTTGATTGGGGGCTTTGACAGGAGCGCTCAGTCGTAACACATGTTGCGATTGTTAATTGTCTTCCCTTTTCTTCTTTTGCACAGTAACTTGAAAGCACGCTCTTGAAACACAATCTGTAATGGAAATGTTGTTTTATCCATCAACTGTTTATGTTTGCTATTTTAATTGAAGTACTTAAAGCTAGTTAGTAACTGTCGTCAAGAATTACCTCATGCGTTATGCCTTAATGCCAACAAAATAATTAGTGGTGGAATTCTATTAATACTGCTGGAGTTGCAGTCAGAGTGCAGTTGTTTTGAAAATCTTTCCTTTTCTTCAGAAGTGACAACGACAGCAAAAGGAGAAATAACAACAACTGTGTCTCCAGCCACGTCTACCACTGGTAAGTAATGGTATCTTTCAATATTGACCAGTAAGTCTTTTGATACAAGTGCGCGATGATCATCTTTGGCGTGGACAATGCCAATCCATCAGCTCCGTCCTGAAGACAATAAACCCATTCCTTTGGGATGGAATTACTTGCAAAGTTCAGTACATCACAAACTTCAAACAATGGCATTTCACAACAGTTACAAAAGCACTTTTGTGAAAACCTGTCCCCCAAGAGATTGTCCCATCTGATGATTTCTGTCGTTCAATGTTGATCTTTTAACATCATAATTTCGGGTAAAGTTCCATTGTAGAACAACGTTATTAGTTTTGAATGCAAATGTGAAGTTTATAAACACAATCTTCAGATTAGGATAATTTATCTTGTTCTTCAGAAGGAATCACTACAACAGCGAAAGCAACTACAACTGGGTCCACTACAGCCTCCACATCTGGTGAGTGATGTCTCTTTTCAATCAGAACATACGAACATATGAAGATATGAATTAGGAGCAGATGTAGGCCATTCGGCCCCTTTGAGTCTGCTTCACCATTCAATAAGATCATGGCTGATCTGTTTGAGTACAGATATACAATGGCGAGCACAGTGACACAATTCATCTTATTTCAACAACTCCAAGACGCTGGAAGTCCACTACTTTGCACATGTTGATATTTAGCCCAGACAGTTCGGGGTGAAATGGTTGAAAACTGAACAAATTAAATGAAACTAGATTCATGTGTCTAGCTGAGGAGAGTTTCTGTGTCCATATTGTATACGCTCTATTCCCCATAGATAAAATAGAAACAGAAAATACTGGGAAAAGGTGGCTGTTTTGGCAGGATCTGAGGTCAGAGAAATATTTAATGTTTCAGGTCAATCACCTTTCATCAGAACTCTTTGATTTCAGATGAAACTGATGGTAATTGATGAAAGGTCATGAACCTGAAACTTTAACACTGTTTCTCTCCACAGGTACTAACTGGGCTGCTGAGTTTATGCAGCATTTTCTGTTTTTATTTTTGATTTCTTACATCTGCAGTATTTTGTGTCTCAATCCCTTAATCTCTGCTTATTTGTGACTTTCACTGACCATCTTTGAAATCGTTCTGTGACATTTCAATGAAACAGAAAATTTGCATTTCATGTTGATGGTGGTACTCTGCATTATTTTCAAATTCTGGTAGATTCAATAACACATCTTATCAAATGATGTTCCTGTGACATGTGTCCTTTTCTTGGAGTTATTTTTTCGGAATATGCGCTTTGCCTTTCGGGTTGCAAGGGGTGAGTATTGCTTTAAGAACCAGCAAGTCTCAGGAGTGAAAGGAAGGTGCATTTTGGTTGCCTTACATATAGCCATTTGGAGACTGCGATTCAAAGTGTTCATTCTCGATATCACAGAAACAGCCACTGGGAGTGGGTCTCATGCAATACATTTGTTACAATTCAATTTTGAACTGGTTTTTAGTTGAAGGCAGTTTGTTCGAACAGAACACAAATACAGTGACACAGACAGCTGCGGTATTTAGCAAACCTGAAAAAGAGCTGTCAACCATTTAAACAGAAGGAATAGGATTTTTAGTCCGTTTAATTATTATCTCTCAAAGTTCTAAAAAAGTTCAAGCCGAAACAGGGTTGTCTGGTAATTTAAATTGAAGAGAGGGAAGTTCGACGATGACAATCTTTTATCCCTCAAAAACTCTAAATTCAGCTTGATTCCATTGAAAGAGTTTGCAAGTCATTAATTGTTGAAATTCACTGGAGAAGGAAAGCAACGTTCCATGAGGACTTCAAGCAACATTATGTGATGACTTCAAGCAACATTCTGTGAGGACTTCAGGCAACATTCAGTGAAGACTTCAAGTAACATTCGGTGAGGACTTCAAGCTACACTGGACTGTAAATTTGCAAGGACACTAATTTTTTCTATTTTAAATATTGTTTAGATCTTCATACCGTTTAAG
The DNA here is from genome assembly GCF_036365525.1 of Heterodontus francisci. Taxonomy (NCBI): domain Eukaryota; kingdom Metazoa; phylum Chordata; class Chondrichthyes; order Heterodontiformes; family Heterodontidae; genus Heterodontus; species Heterodontus francisci. The sequence continues at coordinate 27,904,932 of NC_090397.1, forward strand.
AATTTAGTTCTTTGAATTGAACAGTTAATTTGTTGATTTAAAGACACCTGGTTTGGTTCGCCTCATTCAGGGGGTTAATAGATGGTACAATTTGGCTGGGTCTTTCTTTAATTTGGATAGTTTTAAATGATATATTAGGCAATCTGTGGAGGGACGGGATTGAATAATCAGTGTGTCTCTCCCACCACGATCAGAATCGAATATTTTGATTGGGGGCTTTGACAGGAGCGCTCAGTCGTGACACATGTTGCGATTGTTAATTGTCTTCCCTTTTCTTCTTTTGCACAGTAACTTGAAAGCACGCTCTTGAAACACAATATGTAATGGAAATGTTGTTTTATCCATCAACTGTTTATGTTTGCTCTTTTTAATTGAAGTACTTAAAGCTAGTTAGTAACTGTCGTCAAGGATTACCTCATGCGTTATGCCTTAATGCCAACAAAATAATTAGTGGTGGAATTCTATTAATACTACTGGAGTTGCAGTCAGAGTGCAGTTGTTTTGAAAATCTTTCCTTTTCTTCAGAAGTGACAACGACAGCAAAAGGAGAAATAACAACAACTGTGTCTCCAGCCACTTCTACCACTGGTAAGTAATGGTATCTTTCAATATTGACCAGTAAGTCTTTTGATACAAGTGTGCGATGATCATCTTTGGCGTGGACAATGCCAATCCATCAGCTCCGTCCTGAAGACAATAAACCCATTCCTTTGGGATGGAATTACTTGCAAAGTTTAGTACATCACAAACTTCAAACAATGGCATTTCACAACAGTTACAAAAGCACTTTTGTGAAAACCTGTCCCCCAAGAGATTGTCCCATCTGATGATTTCTGTCGTTCAATGTTGATCTTTTAACGACATAATTTCGGGTAAAGTTCCATTGTAGAACAACGTTATTAGTGTTGAATGCAAATGTGAAGTTTATAAACACAATCTTCAGATTAGGATAATTTATCTTGTTCTTCAGAAGGAATCACTGCAACAGCGAAAGCAACTACAACTGGGTCCACTACAGCCTCCACATCTGGTGAGTGATGTCTCTTTTCAATCAGAACATACGAACATATGAAGATATGAATTAGGAGCAGATGTAGGCCACTCGGCCCCTTTGGGTCTGCTTCACCATTCAATAAGATCATGGCTGATCTGTTTGAGTACAGATATACAATGGCGAGTACAGTGACACAATTCATCTTATTTCAACAACTCCAAGACACTGGAAGTCCACTACTTTGCACATGTTGATATTTAGCCCAGACAGTTCGGGGTGAAATGGTTGAAAACTGAACAAATTAAATGAAACTAGATTCATGTGTCTAGCTGAGGAGAGTTTCTGTGTCCATATTGTATACGCTCGATTCCCCATAGATAAAATAGAAACAGAAAATACTGGGAAAAGGTGGCTGTTTTGGCAGGATCTGAGGTCAGAGAAATATTTAATGTTTCAGGTCAATCACCTTTCATCAGAACTCTTTGATTTCAGATGAAACTGATGGTAATTGGTGAAAGGTCATGAACCTGAAACTTTAACACTGTTTCTCTCCACAGGTACTAACTGGGCTGCTGAGTTTATGCAGCATTTTCTGTTTTTATTTTTGATTTCTTACATCTGCAGTATTTTGTGTCTCAATCCCTTAATCTCTGCTTATTTGTGACTTTCACTGACCATCTTTGAAATAGTTCTGTGACATTTCAATGAAACAGAAAATTTGCATTTCATGTTGATGGTGGTACTCTGCATTATTTTCAAATTCTGGTAGATTCAATAACACATCTTATCAAATGATGTTCCTGTGACATGTGTCCTTTTCTTGGAGTTATTTTTTCGGAATATGCGCTTTGCCTTTCGGGTTGCAAGGGGTGAGTATTGCTTTAAGAACCAGCAAGTCTCAGGAGTGAAAGGAAGGTGCATTTTGGTTGCCTTACATATAGCCATTTGGAGACTGCGATTCAAAGTGTTCATTCTCGATATCACAGAAACAGCCACTGGGAGTGGGTCTCATGCAATACATTTGTTACAATTCAATTTTGAACTGGTTTTTAGTTGAAGGCAGTTTGTTCGAACAGAACACAAATACAGTGACACAGACAGCTGCGGTATTTAGCAAACCTGAAAAAGAGCTGTCAACCATTTAAACAGAAGGAATAGGATTTTTAGTCCGTTTAATTATTATTTCTCAAAGTTCTAAAAAATTTCAAGCCGAAACAGGGTTGTCTGGTAATTTAAATTGAAGAGAGGGAAGTTCGACGATGACAATCTTTTATCCCTCAAAAACTCTAAATTCAGCTTGATTCCATTGAAAGAGTTTGCAAGTCATTAATTGTTGAAATTCACTGGAGAAGGAAAGCAACGTTCCATGAGGACTTCAAGCAACATTATGTGATGACTTCAAGCAACATTCTGTGAGGACTTCAGGCAACATTCAGTGAAGACTTCAAGTAACATTCGGTGAGAACTTCAAGCTACACTGGACTGTAAATTTGCAAGGACACTAATTTTTTCTATTTTAAATATTGTTTAGATCTTCATAGCGTTTAAGAATTTAGTTCTTTGAATTGAACAGTTAATTTGTTGATTTAAAGACACCTGGTTTGGTTCGCCTCATTCAGGGGGTTAATAGATGGTACAATTTGGCTGGGTCTTTCTTTAATTTGGATAGTTTTAAATGATATATTAGGCAATCTGTGGAGGGACGGGATTGAATAATCAGTGTGTCTCTCCCACCACGATCAGAATTGAATATTTTGATTGGGGGCTTTGACAGGAGCGCTCAGTCGTAACACATGTTGCGATTGTTAATTGTCTTCCCTTTTCTTCTTTTGCACAGTAACTTGAAAGCCCGCTCGTGAAACACAATATGTAATGGAAATGTTGTTTTATCCATCAACTGTTCATGTTTGCTCTTTTTAATTGAAGTACTTAAAGCTAGTTAGTAACTGTCGTCAAGAATTACCTCATGCGTTATGCCTTAATGCCAACAAAATAATTAGTGGTGGAATTCTATTAATACTGCTGGAGTTGCAGTCAGAGTGCAGTTGTTTTGAAAATCTTTCCTTTTCTTCAGAAGTGACAACGACAGCAAAAGGAGAAATAACAACAACTGTGTCTCCAGCCACTTCTACCACTGGTAAGTAATGGTATCTTTCAATATTGACCAGTAAGTCTTTTGATACAAGTGCGCGATGATCATCTTTGGCGTGGACAATGCCAATCCATCAGCTCCGTCCTGAAGACAATAAACCCATTGCTTTGGGATGGAATTACTTGCAAAGTTTAGTACATCACAAACTTCAAACAATGGCATTTCACAACAGTTACAAAAGCACTTTTGTGAAAACCTGTCCCCCAAGAGATTGTCCCATCTGATGATTTCTGTCGTTCAATGTTGATCTTTTAACATCATAATTTCGGGTAAAGTTCCATTGTAGAACAACGTTATTAGTTTTGAATGCAAATGTGAAGTTTATAAACACAATCTTCAGATTAGGATAATTTATCTTGTTCTTCAGAAGGAATCACTACAACAGCGAAAGCAACTACAACTGGGTCCACTACAGCCTCCACATCTGGTGAGTGATGTCTCTTTTCAATCAGAACATACGAACATATGAAGATATGAATTAGGAGCAGATGTAGGCCATTCGGCCCCTTTGAGTCTGCTTCACCATTCAATAAGATCATGGCTGATCTGTTTGAGTACAGATATACAATGGCGAGTACAGTGACACAATTCATCTTATTTCAACAACTCCAAGACGCTGGAAGTCCACTACTTTGCACATGTTGATATTTAGCCCAGACAGTTCGGGGTGAAATGGTTGAAAACTGAACAAATTAAATGAAACTAGATTCATGTGTCTAGCTGAGGAGAGTTTCTGTGTCCATATTGTATACGCTCTATTCCCCATAGATAAAATAGAAACAGAAAATACTGGGAAAAGGTGGCTGTTTTGGCAGGATCTGAGGTCAGAGAAATATTTAATGTTTCAGGTCAATCACCTTTCATCAGAACTCTTTGATTTCAGATGAAACTGATGGTAGTTGATGAAAGGTCATGAACCTGAAACTTTAACACTGTTTCTCTCCACAGGTACTAACTGGGCTGCTGAGTTTATGCAGCATTTTCTGTTTTTATTTTTGATTTCTTACATCTGCAGTATTTTGTGTCTCAATCCCTTAATCTCGGCTTATTTGTGACTTTCACTGACCATCTTTGAAATCGTTCTGTGACATTTCAATGAAACAGAAAATTTGCATTTCATGTTGATGGTGGTACTCTGCATTATTTTCAAATTCTGGTAGATTCAATAACACATCTTATCAAATGATGTTCCTGTGACATGTGTCCTTTTCTTGGAGTTATTTTTTCGGAATATGCGCTTTGCCTTTCGGGTTGCAAGGGGTGAGTATTGCTTTAAGAACCAGCAAGTCTCAGGAGTGAAAGGAAGGTGCATTTTGGTTGCCTTACATATAGCCATTTGGAGACTGCGATTCAAAGTGTTCATTCTCGATATCACAGAAACAGCCACTGGGAGTGGGTCTCATGCAATACATTTGTTACAATTCAATTTTGAACTGGTTTTTAGTTGAAGGCAGTTTGTTCGAACAGAACACAAATACAGTGACACAGACAGCTGCGGTATTTAGCAAACCTGAAAAAGAGCTGTCAACCATTTAAACAGAAGGAATAGGATTTTTAGTCCGTTTAATTATTATCTCTCAAAGTTCTAAAAAAGTTCAAGCCGAAACAGGGTTGTCTGGTAATTTAAATTGAAGAGAGGGAAGTTCGACGATGACAATCTTTTATCCCTCAAAAACTCTAAATTCAGCTTGATTCCATTGAAAGAGTTTGCAAGTCATTAATTGTTGAAATTCACTGGAGAAGGAAAGCAACGTTCCATGAGGACTTCAAGCAACATTATGTGATGACTTCAAGCAACATTCTGTGAGGACTTCAGGCAACATTCAGTGAAGACTTCAAGTAACATTCGGTGAGGACTTCAAGCTACACTGGACTGTAAATTTGCAAGGACACTAATTTTTTCTATTTTAAATATTGTTTAGATCTTCATAGCGTTTAAGAATTTAGTTCTTTGAATTGAACAGTTAATTTGTTGATTTAAAGACACCTGGTTTGGTTCGCCTCATTCAGGGGGTTAATAGATGGTACAATTGGGCTGGGTCTTTCTTTAATTTGGATAGTTTTAAATGATATATTAGGCAATCTGTGGAGGGACGGGATTGAATAATCAGTGTGTCTCTCCCACCACGATCAGAATCGAATATTTTGATTGGGGGCTTTGACAGGAGCGCTCAGTCGTGACACATGTTGCGATTGTTAATTGTCTTCCCTTTTCTTCTTTTGCACAGTAACTTGAAAGCACGCTCTTGAAACACAATATGTAATGGAAATGTTGTTTTATCCATCAACTGTTTATGTTTGCTCTTTTTAATTGAAGTACTTAAAGCTAGTTAGTAACTGTCGTCAAGGATTACCTCATGCGTTATGCCTTAATGCCAACAAAATAATTAGTGGTGGAATTCTATTAATACTACTGGAGTTGCAGTCAGAGTGCAGTTGTTTTGAAAATCTTTCCTTTTCTTCAGAAGTGACAACGACAGCAAAAGGAGAAATAACAACAACTGTGTCTCCAGCCACTTCTACCACTGGTAAGTAATGGTATCTTTCAATATTGACCAGTAAGTCTTTTGATACAAGTGTGCGATGATCATCTTTGGCGTGGACAATGCCAATCCATCAGCTCCGTCCTGAAGACAATAAACCCATTCCTTTGGGATGGAATTACTTGCAAAGTTTAGTACATCACAAACTTCAAACAATGGCATTTCACAACAGTTACAAAAGCACTTTTGTGAAAACCTGTCCCCCAAGAGATTGTCCCATCTGATGATTTCTGTCGTTCAATGTTGATCTTTTAACGACATAATTTCGGGTAAAGTTCCATTGTAGAACAACGTTATTAGTGTTGAATGCAAATGTGAAGTTTATAAACACAATCTTCAGATTAGGATAATTTATCTTGTTCTTCAGAAGGAATCACTGCAACAGCGAAAGCAACTACAACTGGGTCCACTACAGCCTCCACATCTGGTGAGTGATGTCTCTTTTCAATCAGAACATACGAACATATGAAGATATGAATTAGGAGCAGATGTAGGCCACTCGGCCCCTTTGGGTCTGCTTCACCATTCAATAAGATCATGGCTGATCTGTTTGAGTACAGATATACAATGGCGAGTACAGTGACACAATTCATCTTATTTCAACAACTCCAAGACACTGGAAGTCCACTACTTTGCACATGTTGATATTTAGCCCAGACAGTTCGGGGTGAAATGGTTGAAAACTGAACAAATTAAATGAAACTAGATTCATGTGTCTAGCTGAGGAGAGTTTCTGTGTCCATATTGTATACGCTCGATTCCCCATAGATAAAATAGAAACAGAAAATACTGGGAAAAGGTGGCTGTTTTGGCAGGATCTGAGGTCAGAGAAATATTTAATGTTTCAGGTCAATCACCTTTCATCAGAACTCTTTGATTTCAGATGAAACTGATGGTAATTGGTGAAAGGTCATGAACCTGAAACTTTAACACTGTTTCTCTCCACAGGTACTAACTGGGCTGCTGAGTTTATGCAGCATTTTCTGTTTTTATTTTTGATTTCTTACATCTGCAGTATTTTGTGTCTCAATCCCTTAATCTCTGCTTATTTGTGACTTTTACTGACCATCTTTGAAATCGTTCTGTGACATTTCAATGAAACAGAAAATTTGCATTTCATGTTGATGGTGGTACTCTGCATTATTTTCAAATTCTGGTAGATTCAATAACACATCTTATCAAATGATGTTCCTTTGACATGTGTCCTTTTCTTGGAGTTTTTTTTTCGGAATATGCGCTTTGCCTTTAGGGTTGCAAGGGGTGAGTATTGCTTTAAGAACCAGCAAGTCTCAGGAGTGAAAGGAAGGTGCATTTTGGTTGCCTTACATAAGGCCATTTGGAGACTGCGATTCAAAGTGTTCATTCTCGATATCACAGAAACAGCCACTGGGAGTGAGTCTCATGCAATACATTTGTTACAATTCAATTTTGAACTAGTTTTTAGTTGAAGACAGTTTGTTCGAACAGAACACAAATACAGTGACACAGACAGCTGCGGTATTTAGCAAACCTGAAAAAGAGCTGTCAACCATTTAAACAGAAGGAATAGGATTTTTAGGCCGTTTAATTATTATCTCTCAAAGTTCTAAAAAAGTCAAGCCGAAACAGAGATGTTGGGTAATTTAAATTGAAGAGAGGGAAGTTCGACGATGACAATCTTTTATCCCTCAAAAACTCTAAATTCAGCTTGATTCCATTGAAAGAGTTTGCAAGTCATTAATTGTTGAAATTCACTGGAGAAGGAAAGCAACGTTCCATGAGGACTTCAAGCAACATTATGTGATGACTTCAAGCAACATTCTGTGAGGACTTCAGGCAACATTCAGTGAAGACTTCAAGTAACATTCGGTGAGGACTTCAAGCTACACTGGACTGTAAATTTGCAAGGACACTAATTTTTTCTATTTTAAATATTGTTTAGATCTTCATAGCATTTAAGAATTTAGTTCTTTGAATTGAAATGTTAATTTGTTGATTTAAAGACACCTGGTTTGGTTCGCCTCATTCAGGGGGTTAATAGATGGTACAATTTGGCTGGGTCTTTCTTTAATTTGGATAGTTTTAAATGATATATTAGGCAATCTGTGGAGGGACGGGATTGAATAATCAGTGTGTCTCTCCCACCACGATCAGAATTGAATATTTTGATTGGGGGCTTTGACAGGAGCGCTCAGTCGTAACACATGTTGCGATTGTTAATTGTCTTCCCTTTTCTTCTTTTGCACAGTAACTTGAAAGCACGCTCTTGAAACACAATATGTAATGGAAATGTTGTTTTATCCATCAACTGTTTATGTTTGCTCTTTTTAATTGAAGTACTTAAAGCTAGTTAGTAACTGTCGTCAAGAATTACCTCATGCGTTATGCCTTAATGCCAACAAAATAATTAGTGGTGGAATTCTATTAATACTGCTGGAGTTGCAGTCAGAGTGCAGTTGTTTTGAAAATCTTTCCTTTTCTTCAGAAGTGACAACGACAGCAAAAGGAGAAATAACAACAACTGTGTCTCCAGCCACTTCTACCACTGGTAAGTAATGGTATCTTTCAATATTGACCAGTAAGTCTTTTGATACAAGTGCGCGATGATCATCTTTGGCGTGGACAATGCCAATCCATCAGCTCCGTCCTGAAGACAATAAACCCATTGCTTTGGGATGGAATTACTTGCAAAGTTTAGTACATCACAAACTTCAAACAATGGCATTTCACAACAGTTACAAAAGCACTTTTGTGAAAACCTGTCCCCCAAGAGATTGTCCCATCTGATGATTTCTGTCGTTCAATGTTGATCTTTTAACAACATAATTTCGGGTAAAGTTCCATTGTAGAACAACGTTATTAGTGTTGAATGCAAATGTGAAGTTTATAAACACAATCTTCAGATTAGGGTAATTTATCTTGTTCTTCAGAAGGAATCACTACAACAGCGAAAGCAACTACAACTGGGTCCACTACAGCCTCCACATCTGGTGAGTGATGTCTCTTTTCAATCAGAACATACGAACATATGAAGATATGAATTAGGAGCAGATGTAGGCCATTCGGCCCCTTTGAGTCTGCTTCACCATTCAATAAGATCATGGCTGATCTGTTTGAGTACAGATATACAATGGCGAGTACAGTGACACAATTCATCTTATTTCAACAACTCCAAGACGCTGGAAGTCCACTACTTTGCACATGTTGATATTTAGCCCAGACAGTTCGGGGTGAAATGGTTGAAAACTGAACAAATTAAATGAAACTAGATTCATGTGTCTAGCTGAGGAGAGTTTCTGTGTCCATATTGTATACGCTCTATTCCCCATAGATAAAATAGAAACAGAAAATACTGGGAAAAGGTGGCTGTTTTGGCAGGATCTGAGGTCAGAGAAATATTTAATGTTTCAGGTCAATCACCTTTCATCAGAACTCTTTGATTTCAGATGAAACTGATGGTAATTGATGAAAGGTCATGAACCTGAAACTTTAACACTGTTTCTCTCCACAGGTACTAACTGGGCTGCTGAGTTTATGCAGCATTTTCTGTTTTTATTTTTGATTTCTTACATCTGCAGTATTTTGTGTCTCAATCCCTTAATCTCTGCTTATTTGTGACTATTACTGACCATCTTTGAAATCGTTCTGTGACATTTCAATGAAACAGAAAATTTGCATTTCATGTTGATGGTGGTACTCTGCATTATTTTCAAATTCTGGTAGATTCAATAACACATCTTATCAAATGATGTTCCTTAGACATGTGTCCTTTTCTTGGAGTTATTTTTTCGGAATATGCGCTTTGCCTTTCAGGTTGCAAGGGGTGAGTATTGCTTTAAGAACCAGCAAGTCTCAGGAGTGAAAGGAAGGTGCATTTTGGTTGCCTTACATATAGCCATTTGGAGACTGCGATTCAAAGTGTTCATTCTCGATATCACAGAAACAGCCACTGGGAGTGGGTCTCATGCAATACATTTGTTACAATTCAATTTTGAACTGGCTTTTAGTTGAAGACAGTTTGTTCGAACAGAACACAAATACAGTGACACAGACAGCTGCGGTATTTAGCAAACCTGAAAAAGAGCTGTCAACCATTTAAACAGAAGGAATAGGATTTTTAGTCCGTTTAATTATTATCTCTCAAAGTTCTAAAAAATTTCAAGCCGAAACAGGGTTGTCTGGTAATTTAAATTGAAGAGAGGGAAGTTCGACGATGACAATCTTTTATCCCTCAAAAACTCTAAATTCAGCTTGATTCCATTGAAAGAGTTTGCAAGTCATTAATTGTTGAAATTCACTGGAGAAGGAAAGCAACGTTCCATGAAGACTTCAAGCAACATTATGTGAGGACTTCAAGCAACATTATGTGATGACTTCAAGCAACATTCGGTGAGGACTTCAAGCAACACTGGACTGTAAATTTGCAAGGACACTAATTTTTTCTAGTTTAAATATTGTTTAGATCTTCATTGCGTTTAAGAATTTAGTTCTTTGAATTGAACAGTTAATTTGTTGATTTAAAGACACCTGGTTTGGTTCTCCTCATTCAGGGGGTTAATAGATGGTACAATTTGGCTGGGTCTTTCTTTAATTTGGAATGTTTTAAATGATATATTAGGCAATCTGTGGAGGGACAGGATTGAATAATCAGTGTGTCTCTCCCACCACGATCAGAATCGAATATTTTGATTGGGGGCTTTGACAGGAGCGCTCAGTCGTAACACATGTTGCGATTGTTAATTGTCTTCCCTTTTCTTCTTTTGCACAGTAACTTGAAAGCACACTCTTGAAACACAACCTGTAATGGAAATGTTGTTTTCTCCATCAACTCTTTATGTTTGCTCTTTTTAATTGAAGTACTTAAAGCTAGTTAGTAACTGTCGTCAAGAATTACCTCATGCGTTATGCCTTAATGCCAACAAAATAATTAGTGGTGGAATTCTATTAATACTGCTGGAGTTGCAGTCAGAGTGCAGTTGTTTTGAAAATCTTTCCTTTTCTTCAGAAGTGACAACGACAGCAAAAGGAGAAATAACAACAACTGTGTCTCCAGCCACTTCTACCACTGGTAAGTAATGGTATCTTTCAATATTGACCAGTAAGTCTTTTGATACAAGTGCGCGATGATCATCTTTGGCGTGGACAATGCCAATCCATCAGCTCCGTCCTGAAGACAATAAACCCATTGCTTTGGGATGGAATTACTTGCAAAGTTCAGTACATCACAAACTTCAAACAATGGCATTTCACAACAGTTACAAAAGCACTTTTGTGAAAACCTGTCCCCCAAGAGATTGTCCCATCTGATGATTTCTGTCGTTCAATGTTGATCTTTTAATGACATAATTTCGGGTAAAGTTCCATTGTAGAACAACGTTATTAGTTTTGAATGCAAATGTGAAGTTTATAAACACAATCTTCAGATTAGGATAATTTATCTTGTTCTTCAGAAGGAATCACTACAACAGCGAAAGCAACTACAACTGGGTCCACTACAGCCTCCACATCTGGTGAGTGATGTCTCTTTTCAATCAGAACATACGAACATATGAAGATATGAATTAGGCACAGATGTAGGCCATTGGGCCTCATGGAGAATGCTTCACCATTCAATAAGATCATGGCTGATCTGTTTGAGTACAGATATACAATGGCGAGTACAGTGACACAATTCATCTTATTTCAACAACTCCAAGACACTGGAAGTCCACTACTTTGCACATGTTGATATTTAGCCCAGACAGTTCGGGGTGAAATGGTTGAAAACTGAACAAATTAAATGAAACTAGATTCATGTGTCTAGCTGAGGAGAGTTTCTGTGTCCATATTGTATACGCTCTATTCCCCATAGATAAAATAGAAACAGAAAATACTGGGAAAAGGTGGCTGTTTTGGCAGGATCTGAGGTCAGAGAAATATTTAATGTTTCAGGTCAATCACCTTTCATCAGAACTCTTTGATTTCAGATGAAACTGATGGTAATTGGTGAAAGGTCATGAACCTGAAACTTTAACACTGTTTCTCTCCACAGGTACTAACTGGGCTGCTGGGTTTATGCAGCATTTTCTGTTTTTATTTTTGATTTCTTACATCTGCAGTATTTTGTGTCTCAATCCCTTAATCTCTGCTTATTTGTGACTTTTACTGACCATCTTTGAAATCGTTCTGTGACATTTCAATGAAACAGAAAATTTGCATTTCATGTTGATGGTGGTACTCTGCATTATTTTCAAATTCTGGTAGATTCAATAACACATCTTATCAAATGATGTTCCTTTGACATGTGTCCTTTTCTTGGAGTTTTTTTTTCGGAATATGCGCTTTGCCTTTAGGGTTGCAAGGGGTGAGTATTGCTTTAAGAACCAGCAAGTCTCAGGAGTGAAAGGAAGGTGCATTTTGGTTGCCTTACATAAGGCCATTTGGAGACTGCGATTCAAAGTGTTCATTCTCGATATCACAGAAACAGCCACTGGGAGTGAGTCTCATGCAATACATTTGTTACAATTCAATTTTGAACTAGTTTTTAGTTGAAGACAGTTTGTTCGAACAGAACACAAATACAGTGACACAGACAGCTGCGGTATTTAGCAAACCTGAAAAAGAGCTGTCAACCATTTAAACAGAAGGAATAGGATTTTTAGTCCGTTTAATTATTATCTCTCAAAGTTCTAAAAAAGTCAAGCCGAAACAGAGATGTTGGGTAATTTAAATTGAAGAGAGGGAAGTTCGACGATGACAATCTTTTATCCCTCAAAAACTCTAAATTCAGCTTGATTCCATTGAAAGAGTTTGCAAGTCATTAATTGTTGAAATTCACTGGAGAAGGAAAGCAACGTTCCATGAGGGCTTCAAGCAACATTATGTGATGACTTCAAGCAACATTCTGTGAGGACTTCAGGCAACATTCAGTGAAGACTTCAAGTAACATTCGGTGAGGACTTCAAGCTACACTGGACTGTAAATTTGCAAGGACACTAATTTTTTCTATTTTAAATATTGTTTAGATCTTCATAGCGTTTAAGAATTTAGTTCTTTGAATTGAAATGTTAATTTGTTGATTTAAAGACACCTGGTTTGGTTCGCCTCATTCAGGGGGTTAATAGATGGTACAATTTGGCTGGGTCTTTCTTTAATTTGGATAGTTTTAAATGATATATTAGGCAATCTGTGGAGGGACGGGATTGAATAATCAGTGTGTCTCTCCCACCACGATCAGAATTGAATATTTTGATTGGGGGCTTTGACAGGAGCGCTCAGTCGTAACACATGTTGCGATTGTTAATTGTCTTCCCTTTTCTTCTTTTGCACAGTAACTTGACAGCACGCTCTTGAAACACAATATGTAATGGAAATGTTGTTTTATCCATCAACTGTTTATGTTTGCTCTTTTTAATTGAAGTACTTAAAGCTAGTTAGTAACTGTCGTCAAGAATTACCTCATGCGTTATGCCTTAATGCCAACAAAATAATTAGTGGTGGAATTCTATTAATACTGCTGGAGTTGCAGTCAGAGTGCAGTTGTTTTGAAAATCTTTCCTTTTCTTCAGAAGTGACAACGACAGCAAAAGGAGAAATAACAACAACTGTGTCTCCAGCCACTTCTACCACTGGTAAGTAATGGTATCTTTCAATATTGACCAGTAAGTCTTTTGATACAAGTGCGCGATGATCATCTTTGGCGTGGACAATGCCAATCCATCAGCTCCGTCCTGAAGACAATAAACCCATTGCTTTGGGATGGAATTACTTGCAAAGTTTAGTACATCACAAACTTCAAACAATGGCATTTCACAACAGTTACAAAAGCACTTTTGTGAAAACCTGTCCCCCAAGAGATTGTCCCATCTGATGATTTCTGTCGTTCAATGTTGATCTTTTAATGACATAATTTCGGGTAAAGTTCCATTGTAGAACAACGTTATTAGTTTTGAATGCAAATGTGAAGTTTATAAACACAATCTTCAGATTAGGATAATTTATCTTGTTCTTCAGAAGGAATCACTACAACAGCGAAAGCAACTACAACTGGGTCCACTACAGCCTCCACATCTGGTGAGTGATGTCTCTTTTCAATCAGAACATACGAACATATGAAGATATGAATTAGGCACAGATGTAGGCCATTGGGCCTCATGGAGAATGCTTCACCATTCAATAAGATCATGGCTGATCTGTTTGAGTACAGATATACAATGGCGAGTACAGTGACACAATTCATCTTATTTCAACAACTCCAAGACACTGGAAGTCCACTACTTTGCACATGTTGATATTTAGCCCAGACAGTTCGGGGTGAAATGGTTGAAAACTGAACAAATTAAATGAAACTAGATTCATGTGTCTAGCTGAGGAGAGTTTCTGTGTCCATATTGTATACGCTCTATTCCCCATAGATAAAATAGAAACAGAAAATACTGGGAAAAGGTGGCTGTTTTGGCAGGATCTGAGGTCAGAGAAATATTTAATGTTTCAGGTCAATCACCTTTCATCAGAACTCTTTGATTTCAGATGAAACTGATGGTAATTGGTGAAAGGTCATGAACCTGAAACTTTAACACTGTTTCTCTCCACAGGTACTAACTGGGCTGCTGGGTTTATGCAGCATTTTCTGTTTTTATTTTTGATTTCTTACATCTGCAGTATTTTGTGTCTCAATCCCTTAATCTCTGCTTATTTGTGACTTTTACTGACCATCTTTGAAATCGTTCTGTGACATTTCAATGAAACAGAAAATTTGCATTTCATGTTGATGGTGGTACTCTGCATTATTTTCAAATTCTGGTAGATTCAATAACACATCTTATCAAATGATGTTCCTTTGACATGTGTCCTTTTCTTGGAGTTTTTTTTTCGGAATATGCGCTTTGCCTTTAGGGTTGCAAGGGGTGAGTATTGCTTTAAGAACCAGCAAGTCTCAGGAGTGAAAGGAAGGTGCATTTTGGTTGCCTTACATAAGGCCATTTGGAGACTGCGATTCAAAGTGTTCATTCTCGATATCACAGAAACAGCCACTGGGAGTGAGTCTCATGCAATACATTTGTTACAATTCAATTTTGAACTAGTTTTTAGTTGAAGACAGTTTGTTCGAACAGAACACAAATACAGTGACACAGACAGCTGCGGTATTTAGCAAACCTGAAAAAGAGCTGTCAACCATTTAAACAGAAGGAATAGGATTTTTAGTCCGTTTAATTATTATCTCTCAAAGTTCTAAAAAAGTCAAGCCGAAACAGAGATGTTGGGTAATTTAAATTGAAGAGAGGGAAGTTCGACGATGACAATCTTTTATCCCTCAAAAACTCTAAATTCAGCTTGATTCCATTGAAAGAGTTTGCAAGTCATTAATTGTTGAAATTCACTGGAGAAGGAAAGCAACGTTCCATGAGGACTTCAAGCAACATTATGTGATGACTTCAAGCAACATTCTGTGAGGACTTCAGGCAACATTCAGTGAAGACTTCAAGTAACATTCGGTGAGGACTTCAAGCTACACTGGACTGTAAATTTGCAAGGACACTAATTTTTTCTATTTTAAATATTGTTTAGATCTTCATAGCGTTTAAGAATTTAGTTCTTTGAATTGAAATGTTAATTTGTTGATTTAAAGACACCTGGTTTGGTTCGCCTCATTCAGGGGGTTAATAGATGGTACAATTTGGCTGGGTCTTTCTTTAATTTGGATAGTTTTAAATGATATATTAGGCAATCTGTGGAGGGACGGGATTGAATAATCAGTGTGTCTCTCCCACCACGATCAGAATTGAATATTTTGATTGGGGGCTTTGACAGGAGCGCTCAGTCGTAACACATGTTGCGATTGTTAATTGTCTTCCCTTTTCTTCTTTTGCACAGTAACTTGAAAGCACGCTCTTGAAACACAATATGTAATGGAAATGTTGTTTTATCCATCAACTGTTTATGTTTGCTCTTTTTAATTGAAGTACTTAAAGCTAGTTAGTAACTGTCGTCAAGAATTACCTCATGCGTTATGCCTTAATGCCAACAAAATAATTAGTGGTGGAATTCTATTAATACTGCTGGAGTTGCAGTCAGAGTGCAGTTGTTTTGAAAATCTTTCCTTTTCTTCAGAAGTGACAACGACAGCAAAAGGAGAAATAACAACAACTGTGTCTCCAGCCACTTCTACCACTGGTAAGTAATGGTATCTTTCAATATTGACCAGTAAGTCTTTTGATACAAGTGCGCGATGATCATCTTTGGCGTGGACAATGCCAATCCATCAGCTCCGTCCTGAAGACAATAAACCCATTGCTTTGGGATGGAATTACTTGCAAAGTTTAGTACATCACAAACTTCAAACAATGGCATTTCACAACAGTTACAAAAGCACTTTTGTGAAAACCTGTCCCCCAAGAGATTGTCCCATCTGATGATTTCTGTCGTTCAATGTTGATCTTTTAACGACATAATTTCGGGTAAAGTTCCATTGTAGAACAACGTTATTAGTGTTGAATGCAAATGTGAAGTTTATAAACACAATCTTCAGATTAGGGTAATTTATCTTGTTCTTCAGAAGGAATCACTACAACAGCGAAAGCAACTACAACTGGGTCCACTACAGCCTCCACATCTGGTGAGTGATGTCTCTTTTCAATCAGAACATACGAACATATGAAGATATGAATTAGGAGCAGATGTAGGCCATTCGGCCCCTTTGAGTCTGCTTCACCATTCAATAAGATCATGGCTGATCTGTTTGAGTACAGATATACAATGGCGAGTACAGTGACACAATTCATCTTATTTCAACAACTCCAAGACGCTGGAAGTCCACTACTTTGCACATGTTGATATTTAGCCCAGACAGTTCGGGGTGAAATGGTTGAAAACTGAACAAATTAAATGAAACTAGATTCATGTGTCTAGCTGAGGAGAGTTTCTGTGTCCATATTGTATACGCTCTATTCCCCATAGATAAAATAGAAACAGAAAATACTGGGAAAAGGTGGCTGTTTTGGCAGGATCTGAGGTCAGAGAAATATTTAATGTTTCAGGTCAATCACCTTTCATCAGAACTCTTTGATTTCAGATGAAACTGATGGTAATTGATGAAAGGTCATGAACCTGAAACTTTAACACTGTTTCTCTCCACAGGTACTAACTGGGCTGCTGAGTTTATGCAGCATTTTCTGTTTTTATTTTTGATTTCTTACATCTGCAGTATTTTGTGTCTCAATCCCTTAATCTCTGCTTATTTGTGACTATTACTGACCATCTTTGAAATCGTTCTGTGACATTTCAATGAAACAGAAAATTTGCATTTCATGTTGATGGTGGTACTCTGCATTATTTTCAAATTCTGGTAGATTCAATAACACATCTTATCAAATGATGTTCCTTAGACATGTGTCCTTTTCTTGGAGTTATTTTTTCGGAATATGCGCTTTGCCTTTCGGGTTGCAAGGGGTGAGTATTGCTTTAAGAACCAGCAAGTCTCAGGAGTGAAAGGAAGGTGCATTTTGGTTGCCTTACATATAGCCATTTGGAGACTGCGATTCAAAGTGTTCATTCTCGATATCACAGAAACAGCCACTGGGAGTGGGTCTCATGCAATACATTTGTTACAATTCAATTTTGAACTGGCTTTTAGTTGAAGACAGTTTGTTCGAACAGAACACAAATACAGTGACACAGACAGCTGCGGTATTTAGCAAACCTGAAAAAGAGCTGTCAACCATTTAAACAGAAGGAATAGGATTTTTAGTCCGTTTAATTATTATCTCTCAAAGTTCTAAAAAAGTTCAAGCCGAAACAGGGTTGTCTGGTAATTTAAATTGAAGAGAGGGAAGTTCGACGATGACAATCTTTTATCCCTCAAAAACTCTAAATTCAGCTTGATTCCATTGAAAGAGTTTGCAAGTCATTAATTGTTGAAATTCACTGGAGAAGGAAAGCAACGTTCCATGAAGACTTCAAGCAACATTATGTGATGACTTCAAGCAACATTATGTGATGACTTCAAGCAACATTCGGTGAGGACTTCAAGCAACACTGGACTGTAAATTTGCAAGGACACTAATTTTTTCTAGTTTAAATATTCTTTAGATCTTCATTGCGTTTAAGAATTTAGTTCTTTGAATTGAACAGTTAATTTGTTGATTTAAAGACACCTGGTTTGGTTCTCCTCATTCAGGGGGTTAATAGATGGTACAATTTGGCTGGGTCTTTCTTTAATTTGGAATGTTTTAAATGATATATTAGGCAATCTGTGGAGGGACAGGATTGAATAATCAGTGTGTCTCTCCCACCACGATCAGAATCGAATATTTTGATTGGGGGCTTTGACAGGAGTGCTCAGTCGTAACACATGTTGCGATTGTTAATTGTCTTCCCTTTTCTTCTTTTGCACAGTAACTTGAAAGCACACTCTTGAAACACAACCTGTAATGGAAATGTTGATTTCTCCATCAACTGTTTATGTTTGCTCTTTTTAATTGAAGTACTTAAAGCTAGTTAGTAACTGTCGTCAAGAATTACCTCATGCGTTATGCCTTAATGCCAACAAAATAATTAGTGGTGGAATTCTATTAATACTGCTGGAGTTGCAGTCAGAGTGCAGTTGTTTTGAAAATCTTTCCTTTTCTTCAGAAGTGACAACGACAGCAAAAGGAGAAATAACAACAACTGTGTCTCCAGCCACTTCTACCACTGGTAAGTAATGGTATCTTTCAATATTGACCAGTAAGTCTTTTGATACAAGTGCGCGATGATCATCTTTGGCGTGGACAATGCCAATCCATCAGCTCCGTCCTGAAGACAATAAACCCATTGCTTTGGGATGGAATTACTTGCAAAGTTTAGTACATCACAAACTTCAAACAATGGCATTTCACAACAGTTACAAAAGCACTTTTGTGAAAACCTGTCCCCCAAGAGATTGTCCCATCTGATGATTTCTGTCGTTCAATGTTGATCTTTTAATGACATAATTTCGGGTAAAGTTCCATTGTAGAACAACGTTATTAGTTTTGAATGCAAATGTGAAGTTTATAAACACAATCTTCAGATTAGGATAATTTATCTTGTTCTTCAGAAGGAATCACTACAACAGCGAAAGCAACTACAACTGGGTCCACTACAGCCTCCACATCTGGTGAGTGATGTCTCTTTTCAATCAGAACATACGAACATATGAAGATATGAATTAGGAGCAGATGTAGGCCATTCGGCCCCTTTGAGTCTGCTTCACCATTCAATAAGATCATGGCTGATCTGTTTGAGTACAGATATACAATGGCGAGTACAGTGACACAATTCATCTTATTTCAACAACTCCAAGACGCTGGAAGTCCACTACTTTGCACATGTTGATATTTAGCCCAGACAGTTCGGGGTGAAATGGTTGAAAACTGAACAAATTAAATGAAACTAGATTCATGTGTCTAGCTGAGGAGAGTTTCTGTGTCCATATTGTATACGCTCTATTCCCCATAGATAAAATAGAAACAGAAAATACTGGGAAAAGGTGGCTGTTTTGGCAGGATCTGAGGTCAGAGAAATATTTAATGTTTCAGGTCAATCACCTTTCATCAGAACTCTTTGATTTCAGATGAAACTGATGGTAATTGATGAAAGGTCATGAACCTGAAACTTTAACACTGTTTCTCTCCACAGGTACTAACTGGGCTGCTGAGTTTATGCAGCATTTTCTGTTTTTATTTTTGATTTCTTACATCTGCAGTATTTTGTGTCTCAATCCCTTAATCTCTGCTTATTTGTGACTATTACTGACCATCTTTGAAATCGTTCTGTGACATTTCAATGAAACAGAAAATTTGCATTTCATGTTGATGGTGGTACTCTGCATTATTTTCAAATTCTGGTAGATTCAATAACACATCTTATCAAATGATGTTCCTTAGACATGTGTCCTTTTCTTGGAGTTATTTTTTCGGAATATGCGCTTTGCCTTTCGGGTTGCAAGGGGTGAGTATTGCTTTAAGAACCAGCAAGTCTCAGGAGTGAAAGGAAGGTGCATTTTGGTTGCCTTACATATAGCCATTTGGAGACTGCGATTCAAAGTGTTCATTCTCGATATCACAGAAACAGCCACTGGGAGTGGGTCTCATGCAATACATTTGTTACAATTCAATTTTGAACTGGCTTTTAGTTGAAGACAGTTTGTTCGAACAGAACACAAATACAGTGACACAGACAGCTGCGGTATTTAGCAAACCTGAAAAAGAGCTGTCAACCATTTAAACAGAAGGAATAGGATTTTTAGTCCGTTTAATTATTATCTCTCAAAGTTCTAAAAAATTTCAAGCCGAAACAGGGTTGTCTGGTAATTTAAATTGAAGAGAGGGAAGTTCGACGATGACAATCTTTTATCCCTCAAAAACTCTAAATTCAGCTTGATTCCATTGAAAGAGTTTGCAAGTCATTAATTGTTGAAATTCACTGGAGAAGGAAAGCAACGTTCCATGAAGACTTCAAGCAACATTATGTGATGACTTCAAGCAACATTATGTGATGACTTCAAGCAACATTCGGTGAGGACTTCAAGCAACACTGGACTGTAAATTTGCAAGGACACTAATTTTTTCTAGTTTAAATATTCTTTAGATCTTCATTGCGTTTAAGAATTTAGTTCTTTGAATTGAACAGTTAATTTGTTGATTTAAAGACACCTGGTTTGGTTCTCCTCATTCAGGGGGTTAATAGATGGTACAATTTGGCTGGGTCTTTCTTTAATTTGGAATGTTTTAAATGATATATTAGGCAATCTGTGGAGGGACAGGATTGAATAATCAGTGTGTCTCTCCCACCACGATCAGAATCGAATATTTTGATTGGGGGCTTTGACAGGAGTGCTCAGTCGTAACACATGTTGCGATTGTTAATTGTCTTCCCTTTTCTTCTTTTGCACAGTAACTTGAAAGCACACTCTTGAAACACAACCTGTAATGGAAATGTTGATTTCTCCATCAACTGTTTATATTTGCTCTTTTTAATTGAAGTACTTAAAGCTAGTTAGTAACTGTCGTCAAGAATTACCTCATGCGTTATGCCTTAATGCCAACAAAATAATTAGTGGTGGAATTCTATTAATACTGCTGGAGTTGCAGTCAGAGTGCAGTTGTTTTGAAAATCTTTCCTTTTCTTCAGAAGTGACAACGACAGCAAAAGGAGAAATAACAACAACTGTGTCTCCAGCCACTTCTACCACTGGTAAGTAATGGTATCTTTCAATATTGACCAGTAAGTCTTTTGATACAAGTGCGCGATGATCATCTTTGGCGTGGACAATGCCAATCCATCAGCTCCGTCCTGAAGACAATAAACCCATTGCTTTGGGATGGAATTACTTGCAAAGTTTAGTACATCACAAACTTCAAACAATGGCATTTCACAACAGTTACAAAAGCACTTTTGTGAAAACCTGTCCCCCAAGAGATTGTCCCATCTGATGATTTCTGTCGTTCAATGTTGTTCTTTTAACGACATAATTTCGGGTAACGTTCCATTGTAGAACAACGTTATTAGTGTTGAATGCAAATGTGAAGTTTATAAACACAATCTTCAGATTAGGGTAATTTATCTTGTTCTTCAGAAGGAATCACTACAACAGCGAAAGCAACTACAACTGGGTCCACTACAGCCTCCACATCTGGTGAGTGATGTCTCTTTTCAATCAGAACATACGAACATATGAAGATATGAATTAGGAGCAGATGTAGGCCATTCGGCCCCTTTGAGTCTGCTTCACCATTCAATAAGATCATGGCTGATCTGTTTGAGTACAGATATACAATGGCGAGTACAGTGACACAATTCATCTTATTTCAACAACTCCAAGACGCTGGAAGTCCACTACTTTGCACATGTTGATATTTAGCCCAGACAGTTCGGGGTGAAATGGTTGAAAACTGAACAAATTAAATGAAACTAGATTCATGTGTCTAGCTGAGGAGAGTTTCTGTGTCCATATTGTATACGCTCTATTCCCCATAGATAAAATAGAAACAGAAAATACTGGGAAAAGGTGGCTGTTTTGGCAGGATCTGAGGTCAGAGAAATATTTAATGTTTCAGGTCAATCACCTTTCATCAGAACTCTTTGATTTCAGATGAAACTGATGGTAATTGATGAAAGGTCATGAACCTGAAACTTTAACACTGTTTCTCTCCACAGGTACTAACTGGGCTGCTGAGTTTATGCAGCATTTTCTGTTTTTATTTTTGATTTCTTACATCTGCAGTATTTTGTGTCTCAATCCCTTAATCTCTGCTTATTTGTGACTATTACTGACCATCTTTGAAATCGTTCTGTGACATTTCAATGAAACAGAAAATTTGCATTTCATGTTGATGGTGGTACTCTGCATTATTTTCAAATTCTGGTAGATTCAATAACACATCTTATCAAATGATGTTCCTTAGACATGTGTCCTTTTCTTGGAGTTATTTTTTCGGAATATGCGCTTTGCCTTTCGGGTTGCAAGGGGTGAGTATTGCTTTAAGAACCAGCAAGTCTCAGGAGTGAAAGGAAGGTGCATTTTGGTTGCCTTACATATAGCCATTTGGAGACTGCGATTCAAAGTGTTCATTCTCGATATCACAGAAACAGCCACTGGGAGTGGGTCTCATGCAATACATTTGTTACAATTCAATTTTGAACTGGCTTTTAGTTGAAGACAGTTTGTTCGAACAGAACACAAATACAGTGACACAGACAGCTGCGGTATTTAGCAAACCTGAAAAAGAGCTGTCAACCATTTAAACAGAAGGAATAGGATTTTTAGTCCGTTTAATTATTATCTCTCAAAGTTCTAAAAAATTTCAAGCCGAAACAGGGTTGTCTGGTAATTTAAATTGAAGAGAGGGAAGTTCGACGATGACAATCTTTTATCCCTCAAAAACTCTAAATTCAGCTTGATTCCATTGAAAGAGTTTGCAAGTCATTAATTGTTGAAATTCACTGGAGAAGGAAAGCAACGTTCCATGAAGACTTCAAGCAACATTATGTGATGACTTCAAGCAACATTATGTGATGACTTCAAGCAACATTCGGTGAGGACTTCAAGCAACACTGGACTGTAAATTTGCAAGGACACTAATTTTTTCTAGTTTAAATATTCTTTAGATCTTCATTGCGTTTAAGAATTTAGTTCTTTGAATTGAACAGTTAATTTGTTGATTTAAAGACACCTGGTTTGGTTCTCCTCATTCAGGGGGTTAATAGATGGTACAATTTGGCTGGGTCTTTCTTTAATTTGGAATGTTTTAAATGATATATTAGGCAATCTGTGGAGGGACAGGATTGAATAATCAGTGTGTCTCTCCCACCACGATCAGAATCGAATATTTTGATTGGGGGCTTTGACAGGAGCGCTCAGTCGTAACACATGTTGCGATTGTTAATTGTCTTCCCTTTTCTTCTTTTGCACAGTAACTTGAAAGCACACTCTTGAAACACAACCTGTAATGGAAATGTTGTTTTCTCCATCAACTGTTTATGTTTGCTCTTTTTAATTGAAGTACTTAAAGCTAGTTAGTAACTGTCGTCAAGAATTACCTCATGCGTTATGCCTTAATGCCAACAAAATAATTAGTGGTGGAATTCTATTAATACTGCTGGAGTTGCAGTCAGAGTGCAGTTGTTTTGAAAATCTTTCCTTTTCTTCAGAAGTGACAACGACAGCAAAAGGAGAAATAACAACAACTGTGTCTCCAGCCACTTCTACCACTGGTAAGTAATGGTATCTTTCAATATTGACCAGTAAGTCTTTTGATACAAGTGCGCGATGATCATCTTTGGCGTGGACAATGCCAATCCATCAGCTCCGTCCTGAAGACAATAAACCCATTGCTTTGGGATGGAATTACTTGCAAAGTTCAGTACATCACAAACTTCAAACAATGGCATTTCACAACAGTTACAAAAGCACTTTTGTGAAAACCTGTCCCCCAAGAGATTGTCCCATCTGATGATTTCTGTCGTTCAATGTTGATCTTTTAATGACATAATTTCGGGTAAAGTTCCATTGTAGAACAACGTTATTAGTTTTGAATGCAAATGTGAAGTTTATAAACACAATCTTCAGATTAGGATAATTTATCTTGTTCTTCAGAAGGAATCACTACAACAGCGAAAGCAACTACAACTGGGTCCACTACAGCCTCCACATCTGGTGAGTGATGTCTCTTTTCAATCAGAACATACGAACATATGAAGATATGAATTAGGCACAGATGTAGGCCATTGGGCCTCATGGAGAATGCTTCACCATTCAATAAGATCATGGCTGATCTGTTTGAGTACAGATATACAATGGCGAGTACAGTGACACAATTCATCTTATTTCAACAACTCCAAGACACTGGAAGTCCACTACTTTGCACATGTTGATATTTAGCCCAGACAGTTCGGGGTGAAATGGTTGAAAACTGAACAAATTAAATGAAACTAGATTCATGTGTCTAGCTGAGGAGAGTTTCTGTGTCCATATTGTATACGCTCTATTCCCCATAGATAAAATAGAAACAGAAAATACTGGGAAAAGGTGGCTGTTTTGGCAGGATCTGAGGTCAGAGAAATATTTAATGTTTCAGGTCAATCACCTTTCATCAGAACTCTTTGATTTCAGATGAAACTGATGGTAATTGGTGAAAGGTCATGAACCTGAAACTTTAACACTGTTTCTCTCCACAGGTACTAACTGGGCTGCTGGGTTTATGCAGCATTTTCTGTTTTTATTTTTGATTTCTTACATCTGCAGTATTTTGTGTCTCAATCCCTTAATCTCTGCTTATTTGTGACTTTTACTGACCATCTTTGAAATCGTTCTGTGACATTTCAATGAAACAGAAAATTTGCATTTCATGTTGATGGTGGTACTCTGCATTATTTTCAAATTCTGGTAGATTCAATAACACATCTTATCAAATGATGTTCCTTTGACATGTGTCCTTTTCTTGGAGTTTTTTTTTCGGAATATGCGCTTTGCCTTTAGGGTTGCAAGGGGTGAGTATTGCTTTAAGAACCAGCAAGTCTCAGGAGTGAAAGGAAGGTGCATTTTGGTTGCCTTACATAAGGCCATTTGGAGACTGCGATTCAAAGTGTTCATTCTCGATATCACAGAAACAGCCACTGGGAGTGAGTCTCATGCAATACATTTGTTACAATTCAATTTTGAACTAGTTTTTAGTTGAAGACAGTTTGTTCGAACAGAACACAAATACAGTGACACAGACAGCTGCGGTATTTAGCAAACCTGAAAAAGAGCTGTCAACCATTTAAACAGAAGGAATAGGATTTTTAGTCCGTTTAATTATTATCTCTCAAAGTTCTAAAAAAGTCAAGCCGAAACAGAGATGTTGGGTAATTTAAATTGAAGAGAGGGAAGTTCGACGATGACAATCTTTTATCCCTCAAAAACTCTAAATTCAGCTTGATTCCATTGAAAGAGTTTGCAAGTCATTAATTGTTGAAATTCACTGGAGAAGGAAAGCAACGTTCCATGAGGACTTCAAGCAACATTATGTGATGACTTCAAGCAACATTCTGTGAGGACTTCAGGCAACATTCAGTGAAGACTTCAAGTAACATTCGGTGAGGACTTCAAGCTACACTGGACTGTAAATTTGCAAGGACACTAATTTTTTCTATTTTAAATATTGTTTAGATCTTCATAGCGTTTAAGAATTTAGTTCTTTGAATTGAAATGTTAATTTGTTGATTTAAAGACACCTGGTTTGGTTCGCCTCATTCAGGGGGTTAATAGATGGTACAATTTGGCTGGGTCTTTCTTTAATTTGGATAGTTTTAAATGATATATTAGGCAATCTGTGGAGGGACGGGATTGAATAATCAGTGTGTCTCTCCCACCACGATCAGAATTGAATATTTTGATTGGGGGCTTTGACAGGAGCGCTCAGTCGTAACACATGTTGCGATTGTTAATTGTCTTCCCTTTTCTTCTTTTGCACAGTAACTTGACAGCACGCTCTTGAAACACAATATGTAATGGAAATGTTGTTTTATCCATCAACTGTTTATGTTTGCTCTTTTTAATTGAAGTACTTAAAGCTAGTTAGTAACTGTCGTCAAGAATTACCTCATGCGTTATGCCTTAATGCCAACAAAATAATTAGTGGTGGAATTCTATTAATACTGCTGGAGTTGCAGTCAGAGTGCAGTTGTTTTGAAAATCTTTCCTTTTCTTCAGAAGTGACAACGACAGCAAAAGGAGAAATAACAACAACTGTGTCTCCAGCCACTTCTACCACTGGTAAGTAATGGTATCTTTCAATATTGACCAGTAAGTCTTTTGATACAAGTGCGCGATGATCATCTTTGGCGTGGACAATGCCAATCCATCAGCTCCGTCCTGAAGACAATAAACCCATTGCTTTGGGATGGAATTACTTGCAAAGTTTAGTACATCACAAACTTCAAACAATGGCATTTCACAACAGTTACAAAAGCACTTTTGTGAAAACCTGTCCCCCAAGAGATTGTCCCATCTGATGATTTCTGTCGTTCAATGTTGATCTTTTAATGACATAATTTCGGGTAAAGTTCCATTGTAGAACAACGTTATTAGTGTTGAATGCAAATGTGAAGTTTATAAACACAATCTTCAGATTAGGATAATTTATCTTGTTCTTCAGAAGGAATCACTACAACAGCGAAAGCAACTACAACTGGGTCCACTACAGCCTCCACATCTGGTGAGTGATGTCTCTTTTCAATCAGAACATACAAACATATGAAGATATGAATTAGGCACAGATGTAGGCCATTGGGCCTCATGGAGAATGCTTCACCATTCAATAAGATCATGGCTGATCTGTTTGAGTACAGATATACAATGGCGAGTACAGTGACACAATTCATCTTATTTCAACAACTCCAAGACACTGGAAGTCCACTACTTTGCACATGTTGATATTTAGCCCAGACAGTTCGGGGTGAAATGGTTGAAAACTGAACAAATTAAATGAAACTAGATTCATGTGTCTAGCTGAGGAGAGTTTCTGTGTCCATATTGTATACGCTCTATTCCCCATAGATAAAATAGAAACAGAAAATACTGGGAAAAGGTGGCTGTTTTGGCAGGATCTGAGGTCAGAGAAATATTTAATGTTTCAGGTCAATCACCTTTCATCAGAACTCTTTGATTTCAGATGAAACTGATGGTAATTGGTGAAAGGTCATGAACCTGAAACTTTAACACTGTTTCTCTCCACAGGTACTAACTGGGCTGCTGGGTTTATGCAGCATTTTCTGTTTTTATTTTTGATTTCTTACATCTGCAGTATTTTGTGTCTCAATCCCTTAATCTCTGCTTATTTGTGACTTTTACTGACCATCTTTGAAATCGTTCTGTGACATTTCAATGAAACAGAAAATTTGCATTTCATGTTGATGGTGGTACTCTGCATTATTTTCAAATTCTGGTAGATTCAATAACACATCTTATCAAATGATGTTCCTTTGACATGTGTCCTTTTCTTGGAGTTTTTTTTTCGGAATATGCGCTTTGCCTTTAGGGTTGCAAGGGGTGAGTATTGCTTTAAGAACCAGCAAGTCTCAGGAGTGAAAGGAAGGTGCATTTTGGTTGCCTTACATAAGGCCATTTGGAGACTGCGATTCAAAGTGTTCATTCTCGATATCACAGAAACAGCCACTGGGAGTGAGTCTCATGCAATACATTTGTTACAATTCAATTTTGAACTAGTTTTTAGTTGAAGACAGTTTGTTCGAACAGAACACAAATACAGTGACACAGACAGCTGCGGTATTTAGCAAACCTGAAAAAGAGCTGTCAACCATTTAAACAGAAGGAATAGGATTTTTAGTCCGTTTAATTATTATCTCTCAAAGTTCTAAAAAAGTCAAGCCGAAACAGAGATGTTGGGTAATTTAAATTGAAGAGAGGGAAGTTCGACGATGACAATCTTTTATCCCTCAAAAACTCTAAATTCAGCTTGATTCCATTGAAAGAGTTTGCAAGTCATTAATTGTTGAAATTCACTGGAGAAGGAAAGCAACGTTCCATGAGGACTTCAAGCAACATTATGTGATGACTTCAAGCAACATTCTGTGAGGACTTCAGGCAACATTCAGTGAAGACTTCAAGTAACATTCGGTGAGGACTTCAAGCTACACTGGACTGTAAATTTGCAAGGACACTAATTTTTTCTATTTTAAATATTGTTTAGATCTTCATAGCGTTTAAGAATTTAGTTCTTTGAATTGAAATGTTAATTTGTTGATTTAAAGACACCTGGTTTGGTTCGCCTCATTCAGGGGGTTAATAGATGGTACAATTTGGCTGGGTCTTTCTTTAATTTGGATAGTTTTAAATGATATATTAGGCAATCTGTGGAGGGACGGGATTGAATAATCAGTGTGTCTCTCCCACCATGATCAGAATCGAATATTTTGATTGGGGGCTTTGACAGGAGTGCTCAGTCGTAACACATGTTGCGATTGTTAATTGTCTTCCCTTTTCTTCTTTTGCACAGTAACTTGACAGCACGCTCTTGAAACACAATATGTAATGGAAATGTTGTTTTATCCATCAACTGTTTATGTTTGCTCTTTTTAATTGAAGTACTTAAAGCTAGTTAGTAACTGTCGTCAAGAATTACCTCATGCGTTATGCCTTAATGCCAACAAAATAATTAGTGGTGGAATTCTATTAATACTGCTGGAGTTGCAGTCAGAGTGCAGTTGTTTTGAAAATCTTTCCTTTTCTTCAGAAGTGACAACGACAGCAAAAGGAGAAATAACAACAACTGTGTCTCCAGCCACTTCTACCACTGGTAAGTAATGGTATCTTTCAATATTGACCAGTAAGTCTTTTGATACAAGTGCGCGATGATCATCTTTGGCGTGGACAATGCCAATCCATCAGCTCCGTCCTGAAGACAATAAACCCATTGCTTTGGGATGGAATTACTTGCAAAGTTTAGTACATCACAAACTTCAAACAATGGCATTTCACAACAGTTACAAAAGCACTTTTGTGAAAACCTGTCCCCCAAGAGATTGTCCCATCTGATGATTTCTGTCGTTCAATGTTGTTCTTTTAACGACATAATTTCGGGTAAAGTTCCATTGTAGAACAACGTTATTAGTGTTGAATGCAAATGTGAAGTTTATAAACACAATCTTCAGATTAGGGTAATTTATCTTGTTCTTCAGAAGGAATCACTACAACAGCGAAAGCAACTACAACTGGGTCCACTACAGCCTCCACATCTGGTGAGTGATGTCTCTTTTCAATCAGAACATACGAACATATGAAGATATGAATTAGGAGCAGATGTAGGCCATTCGGCCCCTTTGAGTCTGCTTCACCATTCAATAAGATCATGGCTGATCTGTTTGAGTACAGATATACAATGGCGAGTACAGTGACACAATTCATCTTATTTCAACAACTCCAAGACACTGGAAGTCCACTACTTTGCACATGTTGATATTTAGCCCAGACAGTTCGGGGTGAAATGGTTGAAAACTGAACAAATTAAATGAAACTAGATTCATGTGTCTAGCTGAGGAGAGTTTCTGTGTCCATATTGTATACGCTCTATTCCCCATAGATAAAATAGAAACAGAAAATACTGGGAAAAGGTGGCTGTTTTGGCAGGATCTGAGGTCAGAGAAATATTTAATGTTTCAGGTCAATCACCTTTCATCAGAACTCTTTGATTTCAGATGAAACTGATGGTAATTGATGAAAGGTCATGAACCTGAAACTTTAACACTGTTTCTCTCCACAGGTACTAACTGGGCTGCTGAGTTTATGCAGCATTTTCTGTTTTTATTTTTGATTTCTTACATCTGCAGTATTTTGTGTCTCAATCCCTTAATCTCTGCTTATTTGTGACTATTACTGACCATCTTTGAAATCGTTCTGTGACATTTCAATGAAACAGAAAATTTGCATTTCATGTTGATGGTGGTACTCTGCATTATTTTCAAATTCTGGTAGATTCAATAACACATCTTATCAAATGATGTTCCTTAGACATGTGTCCTTTTCTTGGAGTTATTTTTTCGGAATATGCGCTTTGCCTTTCGGGTTGCAAGGGGTGAGTATTGCTTTAAGAACCAGCAAGTCTCAGGAGTGAAAGGAAGGTGCATTTTGGTTGCCTTACATATAGCCATTTGGAGACTGCGATTCAAAGTGTTCATTCTCGATATCACAGAAACAGCCACTGGGAGTGGGTCTCATGCAATACATTTGTTACAATTCAATTTTGAACTGGCTTTTAGTTGAAGACAGTTTGTTCGAACAGAACACAAATACAGTGACACAGACAGCTGCGGTATTTAGCAAACCTGAAAAAGAGCTGTCAACCATTTAAACAGAAGGAATAGGATTTTTAGTCCGTTTAATTATTATCTCTCAAAGTTCTAAAAAATTTCAAGCCGAAACAGGGTTGTCTGGTAATTTAAATTGAAGAGAGGGAAGTTCGACGATGACAATCTTTTATCCCTCAAAAACTCTAAATTCAGCTTGATTCCATTGAAAGAGTTTGCAAGTCATTAATTGTTGAAATTCACTGGAGAAGGAAAGCAACGTTCCATGAAGACTTCAAGCAACATTATGTGATGACTTCAAGCAACATTATGTGATGACTTCAAGCAACATTCGGTGAGGACTTCAAGCAACACTGGACTGTAAATTTGCAAGGACACTAATTTTTTCTAGTTTAAATATTGTTTAGATCTTCATTGCGTTTAAGAATTTAGTTCTTTGAATTGAACAGTTAATTTGTTGATTTAAAGACACCTGGTTTGGTTCTCCTCATTCAGGGGGTTAATAGATGGTACAATTTGGCTGGGTCTTTCTTTAATTTGGAATGTTTTAAATGATATATTAGGCAATCTGTGGAGGGACAGGATTGAATAATCAGTGTGTCTCTCCCACCACGATCAGAATCGAATATTTTGATTGGGGGCTTTGACAGGAGCGCTCAGTCGTAACACATGTTGCGATTGTTAATTGTCTTCCCTTTTCTTCTTTTGCACAGTAACTTGAAAGCACACTCTTGAAACACAACCTGTAATGGAAATGTTGTTTTCTCCATCAACTGTTTATGTTTGCTCTTTTTAATTGAAGTACTTAAAGCTAGTTAGTAACTGTCGTCAAGAATTACCTCATGCGTTATGCCTTAATGCCAACAAAATAATTAGTGGTGGAATTCTATTAATACTGCTGGAGTTGCAGTCAGAGTGCAGTTGTTTTGAAAATCTTTCCTTTTCTTCAGAAGTGACAACGACAGCAAAAGGAGAAATAACAACAACTGTGTCTCCAGCCACTTCTACCACTGGTAAGTAATGGTATCTTTCAATATTGACCAGTAAGTCTTTTGATACAAGTGCGCGATGATCATCTTTGGCGTGGACAATGCCAATCCATCAGCTCCGTCCTGAAGACAATAAACCCATTGCTTTGGGATGGAATTACTTGCAAAGTTCAGTACATCACAAACTTCAAACAATGGCATTTCACAACAGTTACAAAAGCACTTTTGTGAAAACCTGTCCCCCAAGAGATTGTCCCATCTGATGATTTCTGTCGTTCAATGTTGATCTTTTAATGACATAATTTCGGGTAAAGTTCCATTGTAGAACAACGTTATTAGTTTTGAATGCAAATGTGAAGTTTATAAACACAATCTTCAGATTAGGATAACTTATCTTGTTCTTCAGAAGGAATCACTACAACAGCGAAAGCAACTACAACTGGGTCCACTACAGCCTCCACATCTGGTGAGTGATGTCTCTTTTCAATCAGAACATACGAACATATGAAGATATGAATTAGGCACAGATGTAGGCCATTGGGCCTCATGGAGAATGCTTCACCATTCAATAAGATCATGGCTGATCTGTTTGAGTACAGATATACAATGGCGAGTACAGTGACACAATTCATCTTATTTCAACAACTCCAAGACACTGGAAGTCCACTACTTTGCACATGTTGATATTTAGCCCAGACAGTTCGGGGTGAAATGGTTGAAAACTGAACAAATTAAATGAAACTAGATTCATGTGTCTAGCTGAGGAGAGTTTCTGTGTCCATATTGTATACGCTCTATTCCCCATAGATAAAATAGAAACAGAAAATACTGGGAAAAGGTGGCTGTTTTGGCAGGATCTGAGGTCAGAGAAATATTTAATGTTTCAGGTCAATCACCTTTCATCAGAACTCTTTGATTTCAGATGAAACTGATGGTAATTGGTGAAAGGTCATGAACCTGAAACTTTAACACTGTTTCTCTCCACAGGTACTAACTGGGCTGCTGGGTTTATGCAGCATTTTCTGTTTTTATTTTTGATTTCTTACATCTGCAGTATTTTGTGTCTCAATCCCTTAATCTCTGCTTATTTGTGACTTTTACTGACCATCTTTGAAATCGTTCTGTGACATTTCAATGAAACAGAAAATTTGCATTTCATGTTGATGGTGGTACTCTGCATTATTTTCAAATTCTGGTAGATTCAATAACACATCTTATCAAATGATGTTCCTTTGACATGTGTCCTTTTCTTGGAGTTTTTTTTTCGGAATATGCGCTTTGCCTTTAGGGTTGCAAGGGGTGAGTATTGCTTTAAGAACCAGCAAGTCTCAGGAGTGAAAGGAAGGTGCATTTTGGTTGCCTTACATAAGGCCATTTGGAGACTGCGATTCAAAGTGTTCATTCTCGATATCACAGAAACAGCCACTGGGAGTGAGTCTCATGCAATACATTTGTTACAATTCAATTTTGAACTAGTTTTTAGTTGAAGACAGTTTGTTCGAACAGAACACAAATACAGTGACACAGACAGCTGCGGTATTTAGCAAACCTGAAAAAGAGCTGTCAACCATTTAAACAGAAGGAATAGGATTTTTAGTCCGTTTAATTATTATCTCTCAAAGTTCTAAAAAAGTCAAGCCGAAACAGAGATGTTGGGTAATTTAAATTGAAGAGAGGGAAGTTCGACGATGACAATCTTTTATCCCTCAAAAACTCTAAATTCAGCTTGATTCCATTGAAAGAGTTTGCAAGTCATTAATTGTTGAAATTCACTGGAGAAGGAAAGCAACGTTCCATGAGGACTTCAAGCAACATTATGTGATGACTTCAAGCAACATTCTGTGAGGACTTCAGGCAACATTCAGTGAAGACTTCAAGTAACATTCGGTGAGGACTTCAAGCTACACTGGACTGTAAATTTGCAAGGACACTAATTTTTTCTATTTTAAATATTGTTTAGATCTTCATAGCGTTTAAGAATTTAGTTCTTTGAATTGAAATGTTAATTTGTTGATTTAAAGACACCTGGTTTGGTTCGCCTCATTCAGGGGGTTAATAGATGGTACAATTTGGCTGGGTCTTTCTTTAATTTGGATAGTTTTAAATGATATATTAGGCAATCTGTGGAGGGACGGGATTGAATAATCAGTGTGTCTCTCCCACCACGATCAGAATTGAATATTTTGATTGGGGGCTTTGACAGGAGCGCTCAGTCGTAACACATGTTGCGATTGTTAATTGTCTTCCCTTTTCTTCTTTTGCACAGTAACTTGACAGCACGCTCTTGAAACACAATATGTAATGGAAATGTTGTTTTATCCATCAACTGTTTATGTTTGCTCTTTTTAATTGAAGTACTTAAAGCTAGTTAGTAACTGTCGTCAAGAATTACCTCATGCGTTATGCCTTAATGCCAACAAAATAATTAGTGGTGGAATTCTATTAATACTGCTGGAGTTGCAGTCAGAGTGCAGTTGTTTTGAAAATCTTTCCTTTTCTTCAGAAGTGACAACGACAGCAAAAGGAGAAATAACAACAACTGTGTCTCCAGCCACTTCTACCACTGGTAAGTAATGGTATCTTTCAATATTGACCAGTAAGTCTTTTGATACAAGTGCGCGATGATCATCTTTGGCGTGGACAATGCCAATCCATCAGCTCCGTCCTGAAGACAATAAACCCATTGCTTTGGGATGGAATTACTTGCAAAGTTTAGTACATCACAAACTTCAAACAATGGCATTTCACAACAGTTACAAAAGCACTTTTGTGAAAACCTGTCCCCCAAGAGATTGTCCCATCTGATGATTTCTGTCGTTCAATGTTGATCTTTTAATGACATAATTTCGGGTAAAGTTCCATTGTAGAACAACGTTATTAGTTTTGAATGCAAATGTGAAGTTTATAAACACAATCTTCAGATTAGGATAATTTATCTTGTTCTTCAGAAGGAATCACTACAACAGCGAAAGCAACTACAACTGGGTCCACTACAGCCTCCACATCTGGTGAGTGATGTCTCTTTTCAATCAGAACATACGAACATATGAAGATATGAATTAGGCACAGATGTAGGCCATTGGGCCTCATGGAGAATGCTTCACCATTCAATAAGATCATGGCTGATCTGTTTGAGTACAGATATACAATGGCGAGTACAGTGACACAATTCATCTTATTTCAACAACTCCAAGACACTGGAAGTCCACTACTTTGCACATGTTGATATTTAGCCCAGACAGTTCGGGGTGAAATGGTTGAAAACTGAACAAATTAAATGAAACTAGATTCATGTGTCTAGCTGAGGAGAGTTTCTGTGTCCATATTGTATACGCTCTATTCCCCATAGATAAAATAGAAACAGAAAATACTGGGAAAAGGTGGCTGTTTTGGCAGGATCTGAGGTCAGAGAAATATTTAATGTTTCAGGTCAATCACCTTTCATCAGAACTCTTTGATTTCAGATGAAACTGATGGTAATTGGTGAAAGGTCATGAACCTGAAACTTTAACACTGTTTCTCTCCACAGGTACTAACTGGGCTGCTGGGTTTATGCAGCATTTTCTGTTTTTATTTTTGATTTCTTACATCTGCAGTATTTTGTGTCTCAATCCCTTAATCTCTGCTTATTTGTGACTTTTACTGACCATCTTTGAAATCGTTCTGTGACATTTCAATGAAACAGAAAATTTGCATTTCATGTTGATGGTGGTACTCTGCATTATTTTCAAATTCTGGTAGATTCAATAACACATCTTATCAAATGATGTTCCTTTGACATGTGTCCTTTTCTTGGAGTTTTTTTTTCGGAATATGCGCTTTGCCTTTAGGGTTGCAAGGGGTGAGTATTGCTTTAAGAACCAGCAAGTCTCAGGAGTGAAAGGAAGGTGCATTTTGGTTGCCTTACATAAGGCCATTTGGAGACTGCGATTCAAAGTGTTCATTCTCGATATCACAGAAACAGCCACTGGGAGTGAGTCTCATGCAATACATTTGTTACAATTCAATTTTGAACTAGTTTTTAGTTGAAGACAGTTTGTTCGAACAGAACACAAATACAGTGACACAGACAGCTGCGGTATTTAGCAAACCTGAAAAAGAGCTGTCAACCATTTAAACAGAAGGAATAGGATTTTTAGTCCGTTTAATTATTATCTCTCAAAGTTCTAAAAAAGTCAAGCCGAAACAGAGATGTTGGGTAATTTAAATTGAAGAGAGGGAAGTTCGACGATGACAATCTTTTATCCCTCAAAAACTCTAAATTCAGCTTGATTCCATTGAAAGAGTTTGCAAGTCATTAATTGTTGAAATTCACTGGAGAAGGAAAGCAACGTTCCATGAGGACTTCAAGCAACATTATGTGATGACTTCAAGCAACATTCTGTGAGGACTTCAGGCAACATTCAGTGAAGACTTCAAGTAACATTCGGTGAGGACTTCAAGCTACACTGGACTGTAAATTTGCAAGGACACTAATTTTTTCTATTTTAAATATTGTTTAGATCTTCATAGCGTTTAAGAATTTAGTTCTTTGAATTGAAATGTTAATTTGTTGATTTAAAGACACCTGGTTTGGTTCGCCTCATTCAGGGGGTTAATAGATGGTACAATTTGGCTGGGTCTTTCTTTAATTTGGATAGTTTTAAATGATATATTAGGCAATCTGTGGAGGGACGGGATTGAATAATCAGTGTGTCTCTCCCACCACGATCAGAATTGAATATTTTGATTGGGGGCTTTGACAGGAGCGCTCAGTCGTAACACATGTTGCGATTGTTAATTGTCTTCCCTTTTCTTCTTTTGCACAGTAACTTGAAAGCACGCTCTTGAAACACAATATGTAATGGAAATGTTGTTTTATCCATCAACTGTTTATGTTTGCTCTTTTTAATTGAAGTACTTAAAGCTAGTTAATAACTGTCGTCAAGAATTACCTCATGCGTTATGCCTTAATGCCAACAAAATAATTAGTGGTGGAATTCTATTAATACTGCTGGAGTTGCAGTCAGAGTGCAGTTGTTTTGAAAATCTTTCCTTTTCTTCAGAAGTGACAACGACAGCAAAAGGAGAAATAACAACAACTGTGTCTCCAGCCACTTCTACCACTGGTAAGTAATGGTATCTTTCAATATTGACCAGTAAGTCTTTTGATACAAGTGCGCGATGATCATCTTTGGCGTGGACAATGCCAATCCATCAGCTCCGTCCTGAAGACAATAAACCCATTGCTTTGGGATGGAATTACTTTCAAAGTTTAGTACATCACAAACTTCAAACAATGGCATTTCACAACAGTTACAAAAGCACTTTTGTGAAAACCTGTCCCCCAAGAGATTGTCCCATCTGATGATTTCTGTCGTTCAATGTTGATCTTTTAACAACATAATTTCGGGTAAAGTTCCATTGTAGAACAACGTTATTAGTGTTGAATGCAAATGTGAAGTTTATAAACACAATCTTCAGATTAGGGTAATTTATCTTGTTCTTCAGAAGGAATCACTACAACAGCGAAAGCAACTACAACTGGGTCCACTACAGCCTCCACATCTGGTGAGTGATGTCTCTTTTCAATCAGAACATACGAACATATGAAGATATGAATTAGGAGCAGATGTAGGCCATTCGGCCCCTTTGAGACTGCTTCACCATTCAATAAGATCATGGCTGATCTGTTTGAGTACAGATATACAATGGCGAGTACAGTGACACAATTCATCTTATTTCAACAACTCCAAGACGCTGAAAGTCCACTACTTTGCACATGTTGATATTTAGCCCAGACAGTTCGGGGTGAAATGGTTGAAAACTGAACAAATTAAATGAAACTAGATTCATGTGTCCAGCTGAGGAGAGTTTCTGTGTCCATATTGTATACGCTCTATTCCCCATAGATAAAATAGAAACAGAAAATACTGGGAAAAGGTGGCTGTTTTGGCAGGATCTGAGGTCAGAGAAATATTTAATGTTTCAGGTCAATCACCTTTCATCAGAACTCTTTGATTTCAGATGAAACTGATGGTAATTGATGAAAGGTCATGAACCTGAAACTTTAACACTGTTTCTCTCCACAGGTACTAACTGGGCTGCTGAGTTTATGCAGCATTTTCTGTTTTTATTTTTGATTTCTTACATCTGCAGTATTTTGTGTCTCAATCCCTTAATCTCTGCTTATTTGTGACTATTACTGACCATCTTTGAAATCGTTCTGTGACATTTCAATGAAACAGAAAATTTGCATTTCATGTTGATGGTGGTACTCTGCATTATTTTCAAATTCTGGTAGATTCAATAACACATCTTATCAAATGATGTTCCTTAGACATGTGTCCTTTTCTTGGAGTTATTTTTTCGGAATATGCGCTTTGCCTTTCGGGTTGCAAGGGGTGAGTATTGCTTTAAGAACCAGCAAGTCTCAGGAGTGAAAGGAAGGTGCATTTTGGTTGCCTTACATATAGCCATTTGGAGACTGCGATTCAAAGTGTTCATTCTCGATATCACAGAAACAGCCACTGGGAGTGGGTCTCATGCAATACATTTGTTACAATTCAATTTTGAACTGGCTTTTAGTTGAAGACAGTTTGTTCGAACAGAACACAAATACAGTGACACAGACAGCTGCGGTATTTAGCAAACCTGAAAAAGAGCTGTCAACCATTTAAACAGAAGGAATAGGATTTTTAGTCCGTTTAATTATTATCTCTCAAAGTTCTAAAAAATTTCAAGCCGAAACAGGGTTGTCTGGTAATTTAAATTGAAGAGAGGGAAGTTCGACGATGACAATCTTTTATCCCTCAAAAACTCTAAATTCAGCTTGATTCCATTGAAAGAGTTTGCAAGTCATTAATTGTTGAAATTCACTGGAGAAGGAAAGCAACGTTCCATGAAGACTTCAAGCAACATTATGTGATGACTTCAAGCAACATTATGTGATGACTTCAAGCAACATTCGGTGAGGACTTCAAGCAACACTGGACTGTAAATTTGCAAGGACACTAATTTTTTCTAGTTTAAATATTCTTTAGATCTTCATTGCGTTTAAGAATTTAGTTCTTTGAATTGAACAGTTAATTTGTTGATTTAAAGACACCTGGTTTGGTTCTCCTCATTCAGGGGGTTAATAGATGGTACAATTTGGCTGGGTCTTTCTTTAATTTGGAATGTTTTAAATGATATATTAGGCAATCTGTGGAGGGACAGGATTGAATAATCAGTGTGTCTCTCCCACCACGATCAGAATCGAATATTTTGATTGGGGGCTTTGACAGGAGCGCTCAGTCGTAACACATGTTGCGATTGTTAATTGTCTTCCCTTTTCTTCTTTTGCACAGTAACTTGAAAGCACACTCTTGAAACACAACCTGTAATGGAAATGTTGTTTTCTCCATCAACTGTTTATGTTTGCTCTTTTTAATTGAAGTACTTAAAGCTAGTTAGTAACTGTCGTCAAGAATTACCTCATGCGTTATGCCTTAATGCCAACAAAATAATTAGTGGTGGAATTCTATTAATACTGCTGGAGTTGCAGTCAGAGTGCAGTTGTTTTGAAAATCTTTCCTTTTCTTCAGAAGTGACAACGACAGCAAAAGGAGAAATAACAACAACTGTGTCTCCAGCCACTTCTACCACTGGTAAGTAATGGTATCTTTCAATATTGACCAGTAAGTCTTTTGATACAAGTGCGCGATGATCATCTTTGGCGTGGACAATGCCAATCCATCAGCTCCGTCCTGAAGACAATAAACCCATTGCTTTGGGATGGAATTACTTGCAAAGTTCAGTACATCACAAACTTCAAACAATGGCATTTCACAACAGTTACAAAAGCACTTTTGTGAAAACCTGTCCCCCAAGAGATTGTCCCATCTGATGATTTCTGTCGTTCAATGTTGATCTTTTAATGACATAATTTCGGGTAAAGTTCCATTGTAGAACAACGTTATTAGTTTTGAATGCAAATGTGAAGTTTATAAACACAATCTTCAGATTAGGATAATTTATCTTGTTCTTCAGAAGGAATCACTACAACAGCGAAAGCAACTACAACTGGGTCCACTACAGCCTCCACATCTGGTGAGTGATGTCTCTTTTCAATCAGAACATACGAACATATGAAGATATGAATTAGGCACAGATGTAGGCCATTGGGCCTCATGGAGAATGCTTCACCATTCAATAAGATCATGGCTGATCTGTTTGAGTACAGATATACAATGGCGAGTACAGTGACACAATTCATCTTATTTCAACAACTCCAAGACACTGGAAGTCCACTACTTTGCACATGTTGATATTTAGCCCAGACAGTTCGGGGTGAAATGGTTGAAAACTGAACAAATTAAATGAAACTAGATTCATGTGTCTAGCTGAGGAGAGTTTCTGTGTCCATATTGTATACGCTCTATTCCCCATAGATAAAATAGAAACAGAAAATACTGGGAAAAGGTGGCTGTTTTGGCAGGATCTGAGGTCAGAGAAATATTTAATGTTTCAGGTCAATCACCTTTCATCAGAACTCTTTGATTTCAGATGAAACTGATGGTAATTGGTGAAAGGTCATGAACCTGAAACTTTAACACTGTTTCTCTCCACAGGTACTAACTGGGCTGCTGGGTTTATGCAGCATTTTCTGTTTTTATTTTTGATTTCTTACATCTGCAGTATTTTGTGTCTCAATCCCTTAATCTCTGCTTATTTGTGACTTTTACTGACCATCTTTGAAATCGTTCTGTGACATTTCAATGAAACAGAAAATTTGCATTTCATGTTGATGGTGGTACTCTGCATTATTTTCAAATTCTGGTAGATTCAATAACACATCTTATCAAATGATGTTCCTTTGACATGTGTCCTTTTCTTGGAGTTTTTTTTTCGGAATATGCGCTTTGCCTTTAGGGTTGCAAGGGGTGAGTATTGCTTTAAGAACCAGCAAGTCTCAGGAGTGAAAGGAAGGTGCATTTTGGTTGCCTTACATAAGGCCATTTGGAGACTGCGATTCAAAGTGTTCATTCTCGATATCACAGAAACAGCCACTGGGAGTGAGTCTCATGCAATACATTTGTTACAATTCAATTTTGAACTAGTTTTTAGTTGAAGACAGTTTGTTCGAACAGAACACAAATACAGTGACACAGACAGCTGCGGTATTTAGCAAACCTGAAAAAGAGCTGTCAACCATTTAAACAGAAGGAATAGGATTTTTAGTCCGTTTAATTATTATCTCTCAAAGTTCTAAAAAAGTCAAGCCGAAACAGAGATGTTGGGTAATTTAAATTGAAGAGAGGGAAGTTCGACGATGACAATCTTTTATCCCTCAAAAACTCTAAATTCAGCTTGATTCCATTGAAAGAGTTTGCAAGTCATTAATTGTTGAAATTCACTGGAGAAGGAAAGCAACGTTCCATGAGGACTTCAAGCAACATTATGTGATGACTTCAAGCAACATTCTGTGAGGACTTCAGGCAACATTCAGTGAAGACTTCAAGTAACATTCGGTGAGGACTTCAAGCTACACTGGACTGTAAATTTGCAAGGACACTAATTTTTTCTATTTTAAATATTGTTTAGATCTTCATAGCGTTTAAGAATTTAGTTCTTTGAATTGAAATGTTAATTTGTTGATTTAAAGACACCTGGTTTGGTTCGCCTCATTCAGGGGGTTAATAGATGGTACAATTTGGCTGGGTCTTTCTTTAATTTGGATAGTTTTAAATGATATATTAGGCAATCTGTGGAGGGACGGGATTGAATAATCAGTGTGTCTCTCCCACCACGATCAGAATTGAATATTTTGATTGGGGGCTTTGACAGGAGCGCTCAGTCGTAACACATGTTGCGATTGTTAATTGTCTTCCCTTTTCTTCTTTTGCACAGTAACTTGAAAGCACGCTCTTGAAACACAATATGTAATGGAAATGTTGTTTTATCCATCAACTGTTTATGTTTGCTCTTTTTAATTGAAGTACTTAAAGCTAGTTAGTAACTGTCGTCAAGAATTACCTCATGCGTTATGCCTTAATGCCAACAAAATAATTAGTGGTGGAATTCTATTAATACTGCTGGAGTTGCAGTCAGAGTGCAGTTGTTTTGAAAATCTTTCCTTTTCTTCAGAAGTGACAACGACAGCAAAAGGAGAAATAACAACAACTGTGTCTCCAGCCACTTCTACCACTGGTAAGTAATGGTATCTTTCAATATTGACCAGTAAGTCTTTTGATACAAGTGCGCGATGATCATCTTTGGCGTGGACAATGCCAATCCATCAGCTCCGTCCTGAAGACAATAAACCCATTGCTTTGGGATGGAATTACTTGCAAAGTTTAGTACATCACAAACTTCAAACAATGGCATTTCACAACAGTTACAAAAGCACTTTTGTGAAAACCTGTCCCCCAAGAGATTGTCCCATCTGATGATTTCTGTCGTTCAATGTTGATCTTTTAACGACATAATTTCGGGTAAAGTTCCATTGTAGAACAACGTTATTAGTGTTGAATGCAAATGTGAAGTTTATAAACACAATCTTCAGATTAGGGTAATTTATCTTGTTCTTCAGAAGGAATCACTACAACAGCGAAAGCAACTACAACTGGGTCCACTACAGCCTCCACATCTGGTGAGTGATGTCTCTTTTCAATCAGAACATACGAACATATGAAGATATGAATTAGGAGCAGATGTAGGCCATTCGGCCCCTTTGAGTCTGCTTCACCATTCAATAAGATCATGGCTGATCTGTTTGAGTACAGATATACAATGGCGAGTACAGTGACACAATTCATCTTATTTCAACAACTCCAAGACGCTGAAAGTCCACTACTTTGCACATGTTGATATTTAGCCCAGACAGTTCGGGGTGAAATGGTTGAAAACTGAACAAATTAAATGAAACTAGATTCATGTGTCTAGCTGAGGAGAGTTTCTGTGTCCATATTGTATACGCTCTATTCCCCATAGATAAAATAGAAACAGAAAATACTGGGAAAAGGTGGCTGTTTTGGCAGGATCTGAGGTCAGAGAAATATTTAATGTTTCAGGTCAATCACCTTTCATCAGAACTCTTTGATTTCAGATGAAACTGATGGTAATTGATGAAAGGTCATGAACCTGAAACTTTAACACTGTTTCTCTCCACAGGTACTAACTGGGCTGCTGAGTTTATGCAGCATTTTCTGTTTTTATTTTTGATTTCTTACATCTGCAGTATTTTGTGTCTCAATCCCTTAATCTCTGCTTATTTGTGACTATTACTGACCATCTTTGAAATCGTTCTGTGACATTTCAATGAAACAGAAAATTTGCATTTCATGTTGATGGTGGTACTCTGCATTATTTTCAAATTCTGGTAGATTCAATAACACATCTTATCAAATGATGTTCCTTAGACATGTGTCCTTTTCTTGGAGTTATTTTTTCGGAATATGCGCTTTGCCTTTCGGGTTGCAAGGGGTGAGTATTGCTTTAAGAACCAGCAAGTCTCAGGAGTGAAAGGAAGGTGCATTTTGGTTGCCTTACATATAGCCATTTGGAGACTGCGATTCAAAGTGTTCATTCTCGATATCACAGAAACAGCCACTGGGAGTGGGTCTCATGCAATACATTTGTTACAATTCAATTTTGAACTGGCTTTTAGTTGAAGACAGTTTGTTCGAACAGAACACAAATACAGTGACACAGACAGCTGCGGTATTTAGCAAACCTGAAAAAGAGCTGTCAACCATTTAAACAGAAGGAATAGGATTTTTAGTCCGTTTAATTATTATCTCTCAAAGTTCTAAAAAATTTCAAGCCGAAACAGGGTTGTCTGGTAATTTAAATTGAAGAGAGGGAAGTTCGACGATGACAATCTTTTATCCCTCAAAAACTCTAAATTCAGCTTGATTCCATTGAAAGAGTTTGCAAGTCATTAATTGTTGAAATTCACTGGAGAAGGAAAGCAACGTTCCATGAAGACTTCAAGCAACATTATGTGATGACTTCAAGCAACATTATGTGATGACTTCAAGCAACATTCGGTGAGGACTTCAAGCAACACTGGACTGTAAATTTGCAAGGACACTAATTTTTTCTAGTTTAAATATTCTTTAGATCTTCATTGCGTTTAAGAATTTAGTTCTTTGAATTGAAATGTTAATTTGTTGATTTAAAGACACCTGGTTTGGTTCTCCTCATTCAGGGGGTTAATAGATGGTACAATTTGGCTGGGTCTTTCTTTAATTTGGAATGTTTTAAATGATATATTAGGCAATCTGTGGAGGGACAGGATTGAATAATCAGTGTGTCTCTCCCACCACGATCAGAATCGAATATTTTGATTGGGGGCTTTGACAGGAGTGCTCAGTCGTAACACATGTTGCGATTGTTAATTGTCTTCCCTTTTCTTCTTTTGCACAGTAACTTGAAAGCACACTCTTGAAACACAACCTGTAATAGAAATGTTGATTTCTCCATCAACTGTTTATGTTTGCTCTTTTTAATTGAAGTACTTAAAGCTAGTTAGTAACTGTCGTCAAGAATTACCTCATGCGTTATGCCTTAATGCCAACAAAATAATTAGTGGTGGAATTCTATTAATACTGCTGGAGTTGCAGTCAGAGTGCAGTTGTTTTGAAAATCTTTCCTTTTCTTCAGAAGTGACAACGACAGCAAAAGGAGAAATAACAACAACTGTGTCTCCAGCCACTTCTACCACTGGTAAGTAATGGTATCTTTCAATATTGACCAGTAAGTCTTTTGATACAAGTGCGCGATGATCATCTTTGGCGTGGACAATGCCAATCCATCAGCTCCGTCCTGAAGACAATAAACCCATTGCTTTGGGATGGAATTACTTGCAAAGTTTAGTACATCACAAACTTCAAACAATGGCATTTCACAACAGTTACAAAAGCACTTTTGTGAAAACCTGTCCCCCAAGAGATTGTCCCATCTGATGATTTCTGTCGTTCAATGTTGATCTTTTAATGACATAATTTCGGGTAAAGTTCCATTGTAGAACAACGTTATTAGTTTTGAATGCAAATGTGAAGTTTATAAACACAATCTTCAGATTAGGATAATTTATCTTGTTCTTCAGAAGGAATCACTACAACAGCGAAAGCAACTACAACTGGGTCCACTACAGCCTCCACATCTGGTGAGTGATGTCTCTTTTCAATCAGAACATACGAACATATGAAGATATGAATTAGGCACAGATGTAGGCCATTGGGCCTCATGGAGAATGCTTCACCATTCAATAAGATCATGGCTGATCTGTTTGAGTACAGATATACAATGGCGAGTACA
The DNA here is from genome assembly GCF_036365525.1 of Heterodontus francisci. Lineage (NCBI taxonomy): Eukaryota > Metazoa > Chordata > Chondrichthyes > Heterodontiformes > Heterodontidae > Heterodontus > Heterodontus francisci. The sequence goes on from NC_090397.1 coordinate 27,949,176, forward strand.
GTGACACAATTCATCTTATTTCAACAACTCCAAGACACTGGAAGTCCACTACTTTGCACATGTTGATATTTAGCCCAGACAGTTCGGGGTGAAATGGTTGAAAACTGAACAAATTAAATGAAACTAGATTCATGTGTCTAGCTGAGGAGAGTTTCTGTGTCCATATTGTATACGCTCTATTCCCCATAGATAAAATAGAAACAGAAAATACTGGGAAAAGGTGGCTGTTTTGGCAGGATCTGAGGTCAGAGAAATATTTAATGTTTCAGGTCAATCACCTTTCATCAGAACTCTTTGATTTCAGATGAAACTGATGGTAATTGATGAAAGGTCATGAACCTGAAACTTTAACACTGTTTCTCTCCACAGGTACTAACTGGGCTGCTGAGTTTATGCAGCATTTTCTGTTTTTATTTTTGATTTCTTACATCTGCAGTATTTTGTGTCTCAATCCCTTAATCTCTGCTTATTTGTGACTATTACTGACCATCTTTGAAATCGTTCTGTGACATTTCAATGAAACAGAAAATTTGCATTTCATGTTGATGGTGGTACTCTGCATTATTTTCAAATTCTGGTAGATTCAATAACACATCTTATCAAATGATGTTCCTTAGACATGTGTCCTTTTCTTGGAGTTATTTTTTCGGAATATGCGCTTTGCCTTTCGGGTTGCAAGGGGTGAGTATTGCTTTAAGAACCAGCAAGTCTCAGGAGTGAAAGGAAGGTGCATTTTGGTTGCCTTACATATAGCCATTTGGAGACTGCGATTCAAAGTGTTCATTCTCGATATCACAGAAACAGCCACTGGGAGTGGGTCTCATGCAATACATTTGTTACAATTCAATTTTGAACTGGCTTTTAGTTGAAGACAGTTTGTTCGAACAGAACACAAATACAGTGACACAGACAGCTGCGGTATTTAGCAAACCTGAAAAAGAGCTGTCAACCATTTAAACAGAAGGAATAGGATTTTTAGTCCGTTTAATTATTATCTCTCAAAGTTCTAAAAAATTTCAAGCCGAAACAGGGTTGTCTGGTAATTTAAATTGAAGAGAGGGAAGTTCGACGATGACAATCTTTTATCCCTCAAAAACTCTAAATTCAGCTTGATTCCATTGAAAGAGTTTGCAAGTCATTAATTGTTGAAATTCACTGGAGAAGGAAAGCAACGTTCCATGAAGACTTCAAGCAACATTATGTGATGACTTCAAGCAACATTATGTGATGACTTCAAGCAACATTCGGTGAGGACTTCAAGCAACACTGGACTGTAAATTTGCAAGGACACTAATTTTTTCTAGTTTAAATATTCTTTAGATCTTCATTGCGTTTAAGAATTTAGTTCTTTGAATTGAAATGTTAATTTGTTGATTTAAAGACACCTGGTTTGGTTCTCCTCATTCAGGGGGTTAATAGATGGTACAATTTGGCTGGGTCTTTCTTTAATTTGGAATGTTTTAAATGATATATTAGGCAATCTGTGGAGGGACAGGATTGAATAATCAGTGTGTCTCTCCCACCACGATCAGAATCGAATATTTTGATTGGGGGCTTTGACAGGAGTGCTCAGTCGTAACACATGTTGCGATTGTTAATTGTCTTCCCTTTTCTTCTTTTGCACAGTAACTTGAAAGCACACTCTTGAAACACAACCTGTAATAGAAATGTTGATTTCTCCATCAACTGTTTATGTTTGCTCTTTTTAATTGAAGTACTTAAAGCTAGTTAGTAACTGTCGTCAAGAATTACCTCATGCGTTATGCCTTAATGCCAACAAAATAATTAGTGGTGGAATTCTATTAATACTGCTGGAGTTGCAGTCAGAGTGCAGTTGTTTTGAAAATCTTTCCTTTTCTTCAGAAGTGACAACGACAGCAAAAGGAGAAATAACAACAACTGTGTCTCCAGCCACTTCTACCACTGGTAAGTAATGGTATCTTTCAATATTGACCAGTAAGTCTTTTGATACAAGTGCGCGATGATCATCTTTGGCGTGGACAATGCCAATCCATCAGCTCCGTCCTGAAGACAATAAACCCATTGCTTTGGGATGGAATTACTTGCAAAGTTTAGTACATCACAAACTTCAAACAATGGCATTTCACAACAGTTACAAAAGCACTTTTGTGAAAACCTGTCCCCCAAGAGATTGTCCCATCTGATGATTTCTGTCGTTCAATGTTGATCTTTTAATGACATAATTTCGGGTAAAGTTCCATTGTAGAACAACGTTATTAGTTTTGAATGCAAATGTGAAGTTTATAAACACAATCTTCAGATTAGGATAATTTATCTTGTTCTTCAGAAGGAATCACTACAACAGCGAAAGCAACTACAACTGGGTCCACTACAGCCTCCACATCTGGTGAGTGATGTCTCTTTTCAATCAGAACATACGAACATATGAAGATATGAATTAGGCACAGATGTAGGCCATTGGGCCTCATGGAGAATGCTTCACCATTCAATAAGATCATGGCTGATCTGTTTGAGTACAGATATACAATGGCGAGTACAGTGACACAATTCATCTTATTTCAACAACTCCAAGACACTGGAAGTCCACTACTTTGCACATGTTGATATTTAGCCCAGACAGTTCGGGGTGAAATGGTTGAAAACTGAACAAATTAAATGAAACTAGATTCATGTGTCTAGCTGAGGAGAGTTTCTGTGTCCATATTGTATATGCTCTATTCCCCATAGATAAAATAGAAACAGAAAATACTGGGAAAAGGTGGCTGTTTTGGCAGGATCTGAGGTCAGAGAAATATTTAATGTTTCAGGTCAATCACCTTTCATCAGAACTCTTTGATTTCAGATGAAACTGATGGTAATTGATGAAAGGTCATGAACCTGAAACTTTAACACTGTTTCTCTCCACAGGTACTAACTGGGCTGCTGAGTTTATGCAGCATTTTCTGTTTTTATTTTTGATTTCTTACATCTGCAGTATTTTGTGTCTCAATCCCTTAATCTCTGCTTATTTGTGACTTTTACTGACCATCTTTGAAATCGTTCTGTGACATTTCAATGAAACAGAAAATTTGCATTTCATGTTGATGGTGGTACTCTGCATTATTTTCAAATTCTGGTAGATTCAATAACACATCTTATCAAATGATGTTCCTTTGACATGCGTCCTTTTCTTGGAGTTTTTTTTCGGAATATGCGCTTTGCCTTTAGGGTTGCAAGGGGTGAGTATTGCTTTAAGAACCAGCAAGTCTCAGGAGTGAAAGGAAGGTGCATTTTGGTTGCCTTACATAAGGCCATTTGGAGACTGCGATTCAAAGTGTTCATTCTCGATATCACAGAAACAGCCACTGGGAGTGAGTCTCATGCAATACATTTGTTACAATTCAATTTTGAACTAGTTTTTAGTTGAAGACAGTTTGTTCGAACAGAACACAAATACAGTGACACAGACAGCTGCGGTATTTAGCAAACCTGAAAAAGAGCTGTCAACCATTTAAACAGAAGGAATAGGATTTTTAGTCCGTTTAATTATTATCTCTCAAAGTTCTAAAAAAGTCAAGCCGAAACAGAGATGTTGGGTAATTTAAATTGAAGAGAGGGAAGTTCGACGATGACAATCTTTTATCCCTCAAAAACTCTAAATTCAGCTTGATTCCATTGAAAGAGTTTGCAAGTCATTAATTGTTGAAATTCACTGGAGAAGGAAAGCAACGTTCCATGAGGACTTCAAGCAACATTATGTGATGACTTCAAGCAACATTCTGTGAGGACTTCAGGCAACATTCAGTGAAGACTTCAAGTAACATTCGGTGAAGAGTTCAAGCTACAATGGACTGTAAATTTGCAAGGACACTAATTTTTTCTATTTTAAATATTGTTTAGATCTTCATAGCGTTTAAGAATTTAGTTCTTTGAATTGAAATGTTAATTTGTTGATTTAAAGACACCTGGTTTGGTTCGCCTCATTCAGGGGGTTAATAGATGGTACAATTTGGCTGGGTCTTTCTTTAATTTGGATAGTTTTAAATGATATATTAGGCAATCTGTGGAGGGACGGGATTGAATAATCAGTGTGTCTCTCCCACCACGATCAGAATTGAATATTTTGATTGGGGGCTTTGACAGGAGCGCTCAGTCGTAACACATGTTGCGATTGTTAATTGTCTTCCCTTTTCTTCTTTTGCACAGTAACTTGAAAGCACGCTCTTGAAACACAATATGTAATGGAAATGTTGTTTTATCCATCAACTGTTTATGTTTGCTCTTTTTAATTGAAGTACTTAAAGCTAGTTAGTAACTGTCGTCAAGAATTACCTCATGCGTTATGCCTTAATGCCAACAAAATAATTAGTGGTGGAATTCTATTAATACTGCTGGAGTTGCAGTCAGAGTGCAGTTGTTTTGAAAATCTTTCCTTTTCTTCAGAAGTGACAACGACAGCAAAAGGAGAAATAACAACAACTGTGTCTCCAGCCACTTCTACCACTGGTAAGTAATGGTATCTTTCAATATTGACCAGTAAGTCTTTTGATACAAGTGCGCGATGATCATCTTTGGCGTGGACAATGCCAATCCATCAGCTCCGTCCTGAAGACAATAAACCCATTGCTTTGGGATGGAATTACTTGCAAAGTTTAGTACATCACAAACTTCAAACAATGGCATTTCACAACAGTTACAAAAGCACTTTTGTGAAAACCTGTCCCCCAAGAGATTGTCCCATCTGATGATTTCTGTCGTTCAATGTTGATCTTTTAACGACATAATTTCGGGTAAAGTTCCATTGTAGAACAACGTTATTAGTGTTGAATGCAAATGTGAAGTTTATAAACACAATCTTCAGATTAGGGTAATTTATCTTGTTCTTCAGAAGGAATCACTACAACAGCGAAAGCAACTACAACTGGGTCCACTACAGCCTCCACATCTGGTGAGTGATGTCTCTTTTCAATCAGAACATACGAACGTATGAAGATATGAATTAGGAGCAGATGTAGGCCATTCGGCCCCTTTGAGTCTGCTTCACCATTCAATAAGATCATGGCTGATCTGTTTGAGTACAGATATACAATGGCGAGTACAGTGACACAATTCATCTTATTTCAACAACTCCAAGACGCTGGAAGTCCACTACTTTGCACATGTTGATATTTAGCCCAGACAGTTCGGGGTGAAATGGTTGAAAACTGAACAAATTAAATGAAACTAGATTCATGTGTCTAGCTGAGGAGAGTTTCTGTGTCCATATTGTATACGCTCTATTCCCCATAGATAAAATAGAAACAGAAAATACTGGGAAAAGGTGGCTGTTTTGGCAGGATCTGAGGTCAGAGAAATATTTAATGTTTCAGGTCAATCACCTTTCATCAGAACTCTTTGATTTCAGATGAAACTGATGGTAATTGATGAAAGGTCATGAACCTGAAACTTTAACACTGTTTCTCTCCACAGGTACTAACTGGGCTGCTGAGTTTATGCAGCATTTTCTGTTTTTATTTTTGATTTCTTACATCTGCAGTATTTTGTGTCTCAATCCCTTAATCTCTGCTTATTTGTGACTATTACTGACCATCTTTGAAATCGTTCTGTGACATTTCAATGAAACAGAAAATTTGCATTTCATGTTGATGGTGGTACTCTGCATTATTTTCAAATTCTGGTAGATTCAATAACACATCTTATCAAATGATGTTCCTTAGACATGTGTCCTTTTCTTGGAGTTATTTTTTCGGAATATGCGCTTTGCCTTTCGGGTTGCAAGGGGTGAGTATTGCTTTAAGAACCAGCAAGTCTCAGGAGTGAAAGGAAGGTGCATTTTGGTTGCCTTACATATAGCCATTTGGAGACTGCGATTCAAAGTGTTCATTCTCGATATCACAGAAACAGCCACTGGGAGTGGGTCTCATGCAATACATTTGTTACAATTCAATTTTGAACTGGCTTTTAGTTGAAGACAGTTTGTTCGAACAGAACACAAATACAGTGACACAGACAGCTGCGGTATTTAGCAAACCTGAAAAAGAGCTGTCAACCATTTAAACAGAAGGAATAGGATTTTTAGTCCGTTTAATTATTATCTCTCAAAGTTCTAAAAAATTTCAAGCCGAAACAGGGTTGTCTGGTAATTTAAATTGAAGAGAGGGAAGTTCGACGATGACAATCTTTTATCCCTCAAAAACTCTAAATTCAGCTTGATTCCATTGAAAGAGTTTGCAAGTCATTAATTGTTGAAATTCACTGGAGAAGGAAAGCAACGTTCCATGAAGACTTCAAGCAACATTATGTGATGACTTCAAGCAACATTATGTGATGACTTCAAGCAACATTCGGTGAGGACTTCAAGCAACACTGGACTGTAAATTTGCAAGGACACTAATTTTTTCTAGTTTAAATATTGTTTAGATCTTCATTGCGTTTAAGAATTTAGTTCTTTGAATTGAACAGTTAATTTGTTGATTTAAAGACACCTGGTTTGGTTCTCCTCATTCAGGGGGTTAATAGATGGTACAATTTGGCTGGGTCTTTCTTTAATTTGGAATGTTTTAAATGATATATTAGGCAATCTGTGGAGGGACAGGATTGAATAATCAGTGTGTCTCTCCCACCACGATCAGAATCGAATATTTTGATTGGGGGCTTTGACAGGAGCGCTCAGTCGTAACACATGTTGCGATTGTTAATTGTCTTCCCTTTTCTTCTTTTGCACAGTAACTTGAAAGCACACTCTTGAAACACAACCTGTAATGGAAATGTTGTTTTCTCCATCAACTGTTTATGTTTGCTCTTTTTAATTGAAGTACTTAAAGCTAGTTAGTAACTGTCGTCAAGAATTACCTCATGCGTTATGCCTTAATGCCAACAAAATAATTAGTGGTGGAATTCTATTAATACTGCTGGAGTTGCAGTCAGAGTGCAGTTGTTTTGAAAATCTTTCCTTTTCTTCAGAAGTGACAACGACAGCAAAAGGAGAAATAACAACAACTGTGTCTCCAGCCACTTCTACCACTGGTAAGTAATGGTATCTTTCAATATTGACCAGTAAGTCTTTTGATACAAGTGCGCGATGATCATCTTTGGCGTGGACAATGCCAATCCATCAGCTCCGTCCTGAAGACAATAAACCCATTGCTTTGGGATGGAATTACTTGCAAAGTTCAGTACATCACAAACTTCAAACAATGGCATTTCACAACAGTTACAAAAGCAATTTTGTGAAAACCTGTCCCCCAAGAGATTGTCCCATCTGATGATTTCTGTCGTTCAATGTTGATCTTTTAATGACATAATTTCGGGTAAAGTTCCATTGTAGAACAACGTTATTAGTTTTGAATGCAAATGTGAAGTTTATAAACACAATCTTCAGATTAGGATAATTTATCTTGTTCTTCAGAAGGAATCACTACAACAGCGAAAGCAACTACAACTGGGTCCACTACAGCCTCCACATCTGGTGAGTGATGTCTCTTTTCAATCAGAACATACGAACATATGAAGATATGAATTAGGCACAGATGTAGGCCATTGGGCCTCATGGAGAATGCTTCACCATTCAATAAGATCATGGCTGATCTGTTTGAGTACAGATATACAATGGCGAGTACAGTGACACAATTCATCTTATTTCAACAACTCCAAGACACTGGAAGTCCACTACTTTGCACATGTTGATATTTAGCCCAGACAGTTCGGGGTGAAATGGTTGAAAACTGAACAAATTAAATGAAACTAGATTCATGTGTCTAGCTGAGGAGAGTTTCTGTGTCCATATTGTATACGCTCTATTCCCCATAGATAAAATAGAAACAGAAAATACTGGGAAAAGGTGGCTGTTTTGGCAGGATCTGAGGTCAGAGAAATATTTAATGTTTCAGGTCAATCACCTTTCATCAGAACTCTTTGATTTCAGATGAAACTGATGGTAATTGGTGAAAGGTCATGAACCTGAAACTTTAACACTGTTTCTCTCCACAGGTACTAACTGGGCTGCTGGGTTTATGCAGCATTTTCTGTTTTTATTTTTGATTTCTTACATCTGCAGTATTTTGTGTCTCAATCCCTTAATCTCTGCTTATTTGTGACTTTTACTGACCATCTTTGAAATCGTTCTGTGACATTTCAATGAAACAGAAAATTTGCATTTCATGTTGATGGTGGTACTCTGCATTATTTTCAAATTCTGGTAGATTCAATAACACATCTTATCAAATGATGTTCCTTTGACATGTGTCCTTTTCTTGGAGGTTTTTTTTCGGAATATGCGCTTTGCCTTTAGGGTTGCAAGGGGTGAGTATTGCTTTAAGAACCAGCAAGTCTCAGGAGTGAAAGGAAGGTGCATTTTGGTTGCCTTACATAAGGCCATTTGGAGACTGCGATTCAAAGTGTTCATTCTCGATATCACAGAAACAGCCACTGGGAGTGGGTCTCATGCAATACATTTGTTACAATTCAATTTTGAACCAGTTTTTAGTTGAAGACAGTTTGTTCGAACAGAACACAAATACAGTGACACAGACAGCTGCGGTATTTAGCAAACCTGAAAAAGAGCTGTCAACCATTTAAACAGAAGGAATAGGATTTTTAGTCCGTTTAATTATTATCTCTCAAAGTTCTAAAAAAGTCAAGCCGAAACAGAGATGTTGGGTAATTTAAATTGAAGATAGGGAAGTTCGACGATGACAATCTTTTATCCCTCAACAACTCTAAATTCAGCTTGATTCCATTGAACGAGTTTGCAAGTCGTTAATTGTTGAAATTCACTGGAGAAGGAAAGCAATGTTCCATGAGGACTTCAAGCAACATTATGTGATGACTTCAAGCAACATTATGTGAGGACTTCAAGCAACATACAGTGAAGACATCAAGTAACATTCGGTGAGGACTTCAAGCAACACTGGACTGTAAATTTGCAAGGACACTAATTTTTTCTATTTTAAATATTGTTCAGATCTTCATTGCATTTAAGAATTTAGTTCTTTGAATTGAACAGTTAATTTCTTGATTTAAAGACACCTGGTTTGTTTCGCCTCATTCAGGGGATTAACAGATGGTACAATTTGGCTGGGTCTTTCTTTAATTTGGAAAGCTTTAAATGATATATTCGGCAATCTGTGGAGGGACGGGATTGAATAATCAGTGTGTCTCTCCCACCACGATCAGAATCGAATATTTTGATTGGGGGCTTTGACAGGAGCGCTCAGTCGTAACACATGCTGCGATTGTTAATTGTCTTCCCTTTTCTTCTTTTGCACAGTAACTTGAAAGCAGGCTCTTGAAACACAATCTGGAATGGAAATGTTGTTTTATCCATCAACTGTTTATGTTTGCTCTTTTTAATTGAAGTACTTAAAGCTAGTTAGTAAATGTCGTCAAGAATTACCTCATGCGTTATGCCTTAATGCCAACAAAATAATTAGTGGTGGAATTCTATTAATACTGCTGGAGTTGCAGTCAGAGTGCAGTTGTTTTGAAAATCTTTCCTTTTCTTCAGAAGTGACAACGACAGCAAAAGGAGAAATAACAACAACTGTGTCTCCAGCCACTTCTACCACTGGTAAGTAATGGTATCTTTCAATATTGACCAGTAAGTCTTTTGATACAAGTGCGCGATGATCATCTTTGGCGTGGACAATGCCAATCCATCAGCTCCGTCCTGAAGACAATAAACCCATTGCTTTGGGATGGAATTACTTGCAAAGTTCAGTACATCACAAACTTCAAACAATGGCATTTCACAACAGTTACAAAAGCAATTTTGTGAAAACCTGTCCCCCAAGAGATTGTCCCATCTGATGATTTCTGTCGTTCAATGTTGATCTTTTAATGACATAATTTCGGGTAAAGTTCCATTGTAGAACAACGTTATTAGTTTTGAATGCAAATGTGAAGTTTATAAACACAATCTTCAGATTAGGATAATTTATCTTGTTCTTCAGAAGGAATCACTACAACAGCGAAAGCAACTACAACTGGGTCCACTACAGCCTCCACATCTGGTGAGTGATGTCTCTTTTCAATCAGAACATACGAACATATGAAGATATGAATTAGGCACAGATGTAGGCCATTGGGCCTCATGGAGAATGCTTCACCATTCAATAAGATCATGGCTGATCTGTTTGAGTACAGATATACAATGGCGAGTACAGTGACACAATTCATCTTATTTCAACAACTCCAAGACACTGGAAGTCCACTACTTTGCACATGTTGATATTTAGCCCAGACAGTTCGGGGTGAAATGGTTGAAAACTGAACAAATTAAATGAAACTAGATTCATGTGTCTAGCTGAGGAGAGTTTCTGTGTCCATATTGTATACGCTCTATTCCCCATAGATAAAATAGAAACAGAAAATACTGGGAAAAGGTGGCTGTTTTGGCAGGATCTGAGGTCAGAGAAATATTTAATGTTTCAGGTCAATCACCTTTCATCAGAACTCTTTGATTTCAGATGAAACTGATGGTAATTGGTGAAAGGTCATGAACCTGAAACTTTAACACTGTTTCTCTCCACAGGTACTAACTGGGCTGCTGGGTTTATGCAGCATTTTCTGTTTTTATTTTTGATTTCTTACATCTGCAGTATTTTGTGTCTCAATCCCTTAATCTCTGCTTATTTGTGACTTTTACTGACCATCTTTGAAATCGTTCTGTGACATTTCAATGAAACAGAAAATTTGCATTTCATGTTGATGGTGGTACTCTGCATTATTTTCAAATTCTGGTAGATTCAATAACACATCTTATCAAATGATGTTCCTTTGACATGTGTCCTTTTCTTGGAGGTTTTTTTTCGGAATATGCGCTTTGCCTTTAGGGTTGCAAGGGGTGAGTATTGCTTTAAGAACCAGCAAGTCTCAGGAGTGAAAGGAAGGTGCATTTTGGTTGCCTTACATAAGGCCATTTGGAGACTGCGATTCAAAGTGTTCATTCTCGATATCACAGAAACAGCCACTGGGAGTGGGTCTCATGCAATACATTTGTTACAATTCAATTTTGAACCAGTTTTTAGTTGAAGACAGTTTGTTCGAACAGAACACAAATACAGTGACACAGACAGCTGCGGTATTTAGCAAACCTGAAAAAGAGCTGTCAACCATTTAAACAGAAGGAATAGGATTTTTAGTCCGTTTAATTATTATCTCTCAAAGTTCTAAAAAAGTCAAGCCGAAACAGAGATGTTGGGTAATTTAAATTGAAGATAGGGAAGTTCGACGATGACAATCTTTTATCCCTCAACAACTCTAAATTCAGCTTGATTCCATTGAACGAGTTTGCAAGTCGTTAATTGTTGAAATTCACTGGAGAAGGAAAGCAATGTTCCATGAGGACTTCAAGCAACATTATGTGATGACTTCAAGCAACATTATGTGAGGACTTCAAGCAACATTCAGTGAAGACATCAAGTAACATTCGGTGAGGACTTCAAGCAACACTGGACTGTAAATTTGCAAGGACACTAATTTTTTCTATTTTAAATATTGTTCAGATCTTCATTGCATTTAAGAATTTAGTTCTTTGAATTGAACAGTTAATTTCTTGATTTAAAGACACCTGGTTTGTTTCGCCTCATTCAGGGGATTAACAGATGGTACAATTTGGCTGGGTCTTTCTTTAATTTGGAAAGCTTTAAATGATATATTCGGCAATCTGTGGAGGGACGGGATTGAATAATCAGTGTGTCTCTCCCACCACGATCAGAATCGAATATTTTGATTGGGGGCTTTGACAGGAGCGCTCAGTCGTAACACATGCTGCGATTGTTAATTGTCTTCCCTTTTCTTCTTTTGCACAGTAACTTGAAAGCAGGCTCTTGAAACACAATCTGGAATGGAAATGTTGTTTTATCCATCAACTGTTTATGTTTGCTCTTTTTAATTGAAGTACTTAAAGCTAGTTAGTAAATGTCGTCAAGAATTACCTCATGCGTTATGCCTTAATGCCAACAAAATAATTACTGGTGGAATTCTATTAATACTGCTGGAGTTGCAGTCAGAGTGCAGTTGTTTTGAAAATCTTTCCTTTTCTTCAGAAGTGACAACAACAGCAAAAGGAGAAATAACAACAACTGTGTCTCCAGCCACTTCTACCACTGGTAAGTAATGGTATCTTTCAATATTGACCAGTAAGTCTTTAAATACAAGTGCGCGATGATTATCTTTGGCGTGGACAATGCCAATCCATCAGCTCCGTCCTGAAGACAATAAACCCATTGCTTTGGGATGGAATTACTTGCAAAGTTCAGTACATCACAAACTTCAAACAATGGCATTTCACAACAGTTACAAAAGCACTTTTGTGAAAACCTGTCCCCCAAGAGATTGTCCCATCTGATGATTTCTGTGGTTCAATGTTGATCTTTTAACGACCTAATTTCGGATAAAGTTCCATTGTAGAACAACGTTATTAGTTTTGAATGCAAATGTGAAGTTTATAAACACAATCTTCAGATTAGGATAATTTATCTTGTTCTTCAGAAGGAATCACTACAACAGCGAAAGCAACTACAACTGGGTCCACTACAGCCTCCACATCTGGTGAGTGATGTCTCTTTTCAATCAGAACATACGAACATATGAAGATATGAATTAGGAGCAGATGTAGGCCATTCGGCCTCATGGAGAATGCTTCACCATTCAATAAGAATGGCTGATCTGTTTGAGTACAGATATACAATGGCGAGTACAGTGACACAATTCATCTTATTTCAACAACTCCAAGACACTGGAAGTCCACTACTTTGCACATGTTGATATTTAGCCCAGACAGTTCGGGGTGAAATGGTTGAAAACTGAACAAATTAAATGAAACTAGATTCATGTGTCTAGCTGAGGAGAGTTTCTGTGTCCATATTGTATACGCTCGATTCCCCATAGATAAAATAGAAACAGAAAATACTGGGAAAAGGTGGCTGTTTTGGCAGGATCTGAGGTCAGAGAAATATTTAATGTTTCAGGTCAATCACCTTTCATCAGAACTCTTTGATTTCAGATGAAACTGATGGTAATTGGTGAAAGGTCATGAACCTGAAACTTTAACACTGTTTCTCTCCACAGGTACTAACTGGGCTGCTGAGTTTATGCAGCATTTTCTGTTTTTATTTTTGATTTCTTACATCTGCAGTATTTTGTGTCTCAATCCCTTAATCTCTGCTTATTTGTGACTTTCACTGACCATCTTTGAAATCGTTCTGTGACATTTCAATGAAACAGAAAATTTGCATTTCATGTTGATGGTGGTACTCTGCATTATTTTCAAATTCTAGTAGATTCAATAACACATCTTATCAAATGATGTTCCTGTGACATGTGTCCTTTTCTTGGAGTTATTTTTTCGGAATATGCGCTTTGCCTTTCGGGTTGCAAGGGGTGAGTATTGCTTTAAGAACCAGCAAGTCTCAGGAGTGAAAGGAAGGTGCATTTTGGTTGCCTTACATATAGCCATTTGGAGACTGCGATTCAAAGTGTTCATTCTCGATATCACAGAAACAGCCACTGGGAGTGAGTCTCATGCAATACATTTGTTACAATTCAATTTTGAACTGGTTTTTAGTTGAAGACAGTTTGTTCTAACAGAACACAAATACAGTGACACAGACAGCTGCGGTATTTAGCAAACCTGAAAAAGAGCTGTCAACCATTCAAACAGAAGGAATAGGATTTTTAGTCCGTTTAATTATTATCTCTCAAAGTTCTAAAAAGGTCAAGCCGAAACAGAGATGTCAGGTAATTTAAATTGAAGAGAGGGAAGTTCGACGATGACAATGTTTTGTCCCTCAAAAACTCTAAATTCAGCTTGATTCCATTGAAAGAGTTTGCAAGTCATTAATTGTTGAAATTCACTGGAGAAGGAAAGCAACGTTCCATGAGGACTTCAAGCAACATTATGTGATGACTTCAAGCAACATTCTGTGAGGACTTCAAGCAACATTCAGCGAAGACTTCAAGTAACATTCGGTGAGGACTTCAAGCTACACTGGACTGTAAATTTGCAAGAATACTAATTTTTTCTATTTTAAATATTGTTCAGATCTTCATTGCGTTTAAGAATTTAGTTCTTTGAATTGAACAGTTAATTTGTTGATTTAAAGACACCTGGTTTGGTTCGCCTCATTCACGGGGTTAATGGATGGTACAATTTGGCAGGGTCTTTCTTGAATTTGGAAAGTTTTAAATGATATATTAGGCAATCTGTGGAGGGACGGGATTGAATAATCAGTTTGTCTCTCCCACCACAATCAGAATCGAATATTTTGATTGGGGGCTTTGACAGGAGCGCTCAGTCGCAACACATGTTGCAACTGTTAATTGTCTTCCCTTTTCTTCTTTTGCACAGTAACTTGAAAGCACGCTCTTGAAACACAACCTGTAATGGAAATGTTGTTTTATCCATCAACTGTTTATGTTTGCTATTTTAATTGAAGTACTTAAAGCTAGTTAGTAACTGTCGTCAAGAATTACCTCATGCGTTATGCCTTAATGCCAACAAAATAATTAGTATTGGAATTCTATTAATACTGCTGGAGTTGCAGTCAGAGTGCAGTTGTTTTGAAAATCTTTCCTTTTCTTCAGAAGTGACAACAACAGCAAAAGGAGAAATAACAACAACTGTGTCTCCAGCTACTTCTACCACTGGTAAGTAATGGTATCTTTCAATATTGACCAGTAAGTCTTTTGATACAAGTGCGCGATGATCATCTTTGGCGTGGACAATGCCAATCCATCACCTCAGTCCTGAAGACAATAAACCCATTGCTTTGGGATGGAATTACTTGCAAAGTTCAGTACATCACAAACTTCAAACAATGGCATTTCACAACAGTTACAAAAGCAACTTTGTGAAAACATGTCCCCCAAGAGATTGTCCCATCTGACGATTTCTGTGGTTCAATGTTGATCTTTTAACGACATAATTTCGGGTAAAGTTCCATTGTAGAACAACGTTATTAGTTTTGAATGCAAATGTGAAGTTTATAAACACAATCTTCAGATTAGGAAAATTTATCTTGTTCTTCAGAAGGAATCACTACAACAGCGAAAGCAACTACAACTGGGTCCACATCTGGTGAGTGATGTCTCTTTTCAATCAGAACATACAAACATATGAAGATATGAATTAGGAGCACAAGTCGGCCATTCGGCCCCTTTGAGCCTGCTTCTCCATTCAGTAAGATTATGGCTGATCTGTTTGAGTACAGATATACAATGGCGAGTACAGTGACACAACTCATCTTATTTCAACAACTCCAAGACACTGGAGGTCCACTTCTTTGCACATGATGATATTTCGCCCATCCAGTTCGAGGTGAAATGGTTGAAAACTGAACAAATTAAATGAAACTAGATTCATGTGTCTAGCTGAGGAGAGTTTCTGTGTCCATATTGTATACGCTCTATTCCCCATAGATAAAATAAAAATAGAAAATACTGGGAAAAGGTGGCTGTTTTGGCAGGATCTGAGGTCAGAGAAATATTTAATGTTTCAGGTCAATCACCTTTCATCAGAACTCTTTGATTTCAGATGAAACTGATGGTAATTGGTGAAAGGTCATGAACCTGAAACTTTAACACTGTTTCTCTCCGCAGGTACTAACTGGGCTGCTGAGTTTATGCAGCATTTTCTGTTTTTATTTTTGATTTCTTACATCTGCAGTATTTTGTGTCTCAATCCCTTAGTCTCTGCTTATTTGTGACTTTTACTGACCATCTTTGAAATCGTTCTGTGACATTTCAATGAAACAGAAAATTTGCATTTCATGTTGATGGTGGTACTCTGCATTATTTTCAAATTCTGGTAGATTCAATAACACATCTTATCAAATGATGTTCCTTTGACATGAGTCCTTTTCTTGGAGTTTTTTTTTCGGAATATGCGCTTTGCCTTTCGGGTTGCAAGGTGTGAGTATTGCTTTAAGAACCAGCAAGTCTCAGGAGTGAAAGGAAGGTGCATTTTGGTTGCCTTACATATAGCCATTTGGAGACTGCGATTCAAAGTGTTCATTCTCGATATCACAGAAACAGCCACTGGGAGTGAGTCTCATGCAATATATTTGTTACAATTCAATTTTGAACTGGTTTTTAGTTGAAGACAGTTTGTTCTAACAGAACACAAATACAGTGACACAGACAGCTGCAGTATTTAGCAAACCTGAAAAAGAGCTGTCAACCATTTAAACAGAAGGAATAGGATTATTATTCCGTTTAATTATTATCTCTCAAAGTTCTAAAAAAGTCAAGCCGAAACAGAGACGTTGGGTAATTTAAATTGAAGCGAGGGAAGTTCGACGATGGCAATCTTTTATCCCTCAAAAACTCTAAATTCAGCTTGATTCCATTGAAAGAGTTTGCAAGTCGTTAATTGTTGAAATTCACTGGAGAAGGAAAGCAACGTTCCATGAGGACTTCAAGCAACATTATGTGATGACTTCAAGCAACATTCTGTGAGGACTTCAAGCAACATTCAGTGAAGACATCAAGTAACATTCGGTGAGGACTTCAAGCAACACTGGACTGTAAATTCTGCAAGGACACAAATTTTTTCTATTTTAAATATTGTTCAGATCGTCATTGCATTTAAGAATTTAGTTCTTTGAATTGAACAGTTAATTTGTTGATTTAAAGACACCTGTTTTGGTTCTCCTCATTCAGGGGGTTAATAGATGGTACAATTTGGCTGGGTCTTTCTTTAATTTGGAAAGTTTTAAATGATATATTAGGCAATCTGTGGAGGGATGGGATTGAATAATCAGTGTGTCTCTCCCACCACGATCAGAATCGAATATTTTGATTGGGGGCTTTGACAGGAGCGCTCAGTCGTAACACATGTTGCGATTGTTAATTGTCTTCCCTTTTCTTCTTTTGCACAGTAACTTGAAAGCACGCTCTTGAAACACAATCTGTAATGGAAATGTTGTTTTATCCATCAACTGTTTATGTTTGCTATTTTAATTGAAGTACTTAAAGCTAGTTAGTAACTGTCGTCAAGAATTACCTCATGCGTTATGCCTTAATGCCAACAAAATAATTAGTGGTGGAATTCTATTAATACTGCTGGAGTTGCAGTCAGAGTGCAGTTGTTTTGAAAATCTTTCCTTTTCTTCAGAAGTGACAACGACAGCAAAAGGAGAAATAACAACAACTGTGTCTCCAGCCACTTCTACCACTGGTAAGTAATGGTATCTTTCAATATTGACCAGTAAGTCTTTTGATACAAGTGAGCGATGATCATCTTTGGCGTGGACAATGCCAATCCATCAGCTCCGTCCTGAAGACAATAAACCCATTGCTTTGGGATGGAATTACTTGCAAAGTTCAGTACATCACAAACTTCAAACAATGGCATTTCACAACAGTTACAAAAGCACTTTTGTGAAAACCTGTCCCCCAAGAGATTGTCCCATCTGATGATTTCTGTGGTTCAATGTTGATCTTTTAACGACATAATTTCGGATAAAGTTCCATTGTAGAACAACGTTATTAGTGTTGAATGCAAATGTGAAGTTTATAAACACAATCTTCAGATTAGGATAATTTATCTTGTTCTTCAGAAGGAATCACTACAACAGCGAAAGCAACTACAACTGGGTCCACTACAGCCTCCACATCTGGTGAGTGATGTCTCTTTTCAATCAGAACATACGAACATATGAAGATATGAATTAGGAGCAGATGTCGGCCATTCGGCCTCATGGAGAATGCTTCACCATTCAATAAGATCATGGCTGATCTGTTTGAGTACAGATATACAATGGCGAGTACAGTGACACAATTCATCTTATTTCAACAACTCCAAGACACTGGAAGTCCACTACTTTGCACATGTTGATATTTAGCCCAGACAGTTCGGGGTGAAATGGTTGAAAACTGAACAAATTAAATGAAACTGGATTCATGTGTGTTGCTGAGAAGAGTTTCTGTGTCCATATTGTATATGCTCTATTCCCCATAGATAAAATAGAAACAGAAAATGCTGGGAAAAGGTGGCTGTTTTGGCAGGATCTAAGGTCAGAGAAATATTTAATGTTTCAGGTCAATCACCTTTCATCAGAACTCTTTGATTTCAGATGAAACTGATGGTAATTGGTGAAAGGTCATGAACCTGAAACTTTAACACTGTTTCTCTCCACAGGTACTAACTGGGCTGCTGAGTTTATGCAGCATTTTCTGTTTTTATTTTTGATTTCTTACATCTGCAGTATTTTGTGTCTCAATCCCTTATTCTCTGCTTATTTGCGACTTTTACTGACCATCTTTGAAATCGTTCTGTGACATTTCAATGAAACAGAAAATTTGCATTTCATGTTGATGGTGGTACTCTGCATTATTTTCAAATTCTGGTAGATTCAATAACACATCTTATCAAATGATGTTCCTTTGACATGAGTCCTTTTCTTGGAGTTTTTTTTTTGGAATATGCGCTTTGCCTTTTGGGTTGCAAGGGGTGAGTATTGCTTTAAGAACCAGCAAGTCTCAGGAGTGAAAGGAAGGTGCATTTTGGTTGCCTTACATATAGCCATTTGGAGACTGCGATTCAAAGTGTTCATTCTCGATATCACAGAAACAGCCACTGGGAGTGTGTCTCATGCAATACATTTGTTACAATTCAATTTTGAACTGGTTTTTAGTTGAAGACAGTTTGTTTCAACAGAACACAAATACAGTGACACAGACAGCTGCGGTATTTAGCAAACCTGAAAAAGAGCTGTCAACCATTTAAACAGAAGGAATAGGATTATTATTCCGTTTAATTATTATCTCTCAAAGTTCTAAAAACGTCAAGCCGAAACAGAGACGTTGGGTAATTTAAATTGAAGAGAGGGAAGTTCGACGATGACAATCTTTTATCCCTCAAAAACTCTAAATTCAGCTTGATTCCATTGAAAGAGTTTGCAAGTCGTTAATTGTTGAAATTCACTGGAGAAGGAAAGCAACGTTCCATGAGGACTTCAAGCAACATCATGTGATGACTTCAAGCAACATTCTGTGAGGACTTCAGGCAACATTCAGTGAAGACTTCAAGTAACATTCGGTGAGGACTTCAAGCAACACTGGACTGTAAATTTGCAAGGACACTAATTTTTTCTAGTTTAAATATTGTTTAGATCTTCATTGCGTTTAAGAATTTAGTTCTTTGAATTGAACAGTTAATTTGTTGATTGAAAGACACCTGGTTTGGTTCACCTCATTCAGGGGGTTAATAGATGGTACAATTTGGCTGGGTCTTTCTTTAATTCGGATAGTTTTAAATGATATATTAGGCAATCTGTGGAGGGATGGGATTGAATAATCAGTGTGTCTCTCCCACCACGATCAGAATCGAATATTTTGATTGGGGGCTTTGACAGGAGCGCTCAGTCGAAACACATGTTGCGATTGTTAATTGTCTTCCCTTTTCTTCTTTTGCACAGTAACTTGAAAGCACACTCTTGAAACACAACCTGTAATGGAAATGTTGATTTCTCCATCAACTGTTTATGTTTGCTCTTTTTAATTGAAGTACTTAAAGCTAGTTAGTAACTGTCGTCAAGAATTACCTCATGCGTTATGCCTTAATGCCAACAAAATAATTAGTGGTGGAATTCTATTAATACTGCTGGAGTTGCAGTCAGAGTGCAGTTGTTTTGAAAATCTTTCCTTTTCTTCAGAAGTGACAACGACAGCAAAAGGAGAAATAACAACAACTGTGTCTCCAGCCACTTCTACCACTGGTAAGTAATGGTATCTTTCAATATTGACCAGTAAGTCTTTTGATACAAGTGCGCGATGATCATCTTTGGCGTGGACAATGCCAATCCATCAGCTCCGTCCTGAAGACAATAAACCCATTGCTTTGGGATGGAATTACTTGCAAAGTTTAGTACATCACAAACTTCAAACAATGGCATTTCACAACAGTTACAAAAGCACTTTTGTGAAAACCTGTCCCCCAAGAGATTGTCCCATCTGATGATTTCTTTCGTTCAATGTTGATCTTTTAACGACATAATTTCGGGTAAAGTTCCATTGTAGAACAACGTTATTAGTGTTGAATGCAAATGTGAAGTTTATAAACACAATCTTCAGATTAGGGTAATTTATCTTGTTCTTCAGAAGGAATCACTACAACAGCGAAAGCAACTACAACTGGGTCCACTACAGCCTCCACATCTGGTGAGTGATGTCTCTTTTCAATCAGAACATACGAACATATGAAGATATGAATTAGGAGCAGATGTAGGCCATTCGGCCCCTTTGAGTCTGCTTCACCATTCAATAAGATCATGGCTGATCTGTTTGAGTACAGATATACAATGGCGAGTACAGTGACACAATTCATCTTATTTCAACAACTCCAAGACACTGGAAGTCCATTACTTTGCACATGTTGATATTTAGCCCAGACAGTTCGGGGTGAAATGGTTGAAAACTGAACAAATTAAATGAAACTAGATTCATGTGTCTAGCTGAGGAGAGTTTCAGTGTCCATATTGTATACGCTCTATTCCCCATAGATAAAATAGAAACAGAAAATACTGGGAAAAGGTGGCTGTTTTGGCAGGATCTGAGGTCAGAGAAATATTTAATGTTTCAGGTCAATCACCTTTCATCAGAACTCTTTGATTTCAGATGAAACTGATGGTAATTGATGAAAGGTCATGAACCTGAAACTTTAACACTGTTTCTCTCCACAGGTACTAACTGGGCTGCTGAGTTTATGCAGCATTTTCTGTTTTTATTTTTGATTTCTTACATCTGCAGTATTTTGTGTCTCAATCCCTTAATCTCTGCTTATTTGTGACTTTCACTGACCATCTTTGAAATCGTTCTGTGACATTTCAATGAAACAGAAAATTTGCATTTCATGTTGATGGTGGTACTCTGCATTATTTTCAAATTCTGGTAGATTCAATAACACATCTTAACAAATGATGTTCCTTTGACATGTGTCCTTTTCTTGGAGTTATTTTTTCGGAATATGCGCTTTGCCTTTCGGGTTGCAAGGGGTGAGTATTGCTTTAAGAACCAGCAAGTCTCAGGAGTGAAAGGAAGGTGCATTTTGGTTGCCTTACATATAGCCATTTGGAGACTGCGATTCAAAGTGTTCATTCTCGATATCACAGAAACAGCCACTGGGAGTGGGTCTCATGCAATACATTTGTTACAATTCAATTTTGAACTGGTTTTTAGTTGAAGACATTTTGTTCGAACAGAACACAAATACAGTGACACAGACAGCTGCGGTATTTAGCAAACCTGAAAAAGAGCTGTCAACCATTTAAACAGAAGGAATAGGATTTTTAGTCCGTTTAATTATTATCTCTCAAAGTTCTAAAAACGTTCAAGCCGAAACAGGGTTGTCTGGTAATTTAAATTGAAGAGAGGGAAGTTCGACGATGACAATCTTTTATCCCTCAAAAACTCTAAATTCAGCTTGATTCCATTGAAAGAGTTTGCAAGTCATTAATTGTTGAAATTCACTGGAGAAGGAAAGCAACGTTCCATGAGGACTTCAAGCAACATTATGTGATGACTTCAAGCAACATTATGTGATGACTTCAAGCAACATTCGGTGAGGACTTCAAGCAACACTGGACTGTAAATTTGCAAGGACACTAATTTTTTCTAGATTAAATATTGTTTAGATCTTCATTGCGTTTAAGAATTTAGTTCTTTGAATTGAACAGTTAATTTGTTGATTTAAAGACACCTGGTTTGGTTCTCCTCATTTAGGGGGTTAATAGATGGTACAATTTGGCTGGGTCTTTCTTTAATTTGGAATGTTTTAAATGATATATTAGGCAATCTGTGGAGGGACAGGATTGAATAATCAGTGTGTCTCTCCCACCACGATCAGAATCGAATATTTTGATTGGGGGCTTTGACAGGAGCGCTCAGTCGTAACACATGTTGCGATTGTTAATTGTCTTCCCTTTTCTTCTTTTGCACAGTAACTTGAAAGCACACTCTTGAAACACAACCTGTAATGGAAATGTTGATTTCTCCATCAACTGTTTATGTTTGCTCTTTTTAATTGAAGTACTTAAAGCTAGTTAGTAACTGTCGTCAAGAATTACCTCATGCGTTATGCCTTAATGCCAACAAAATAATTAGTGGTGGAATTCTATTAATACTGCTGGAGTTGCAGTCAGAGTGCAGTTGTTTTGAAAATCTTTCCTTTTCTTCAGAAGTGACAACGACAGCAAAAGGAGAAATAACAACAACTGTGTCTCCAGCCACTTCTACCACTGGTAAGTAATGGTATCTTTCAATATTGACCAGTAAGTCTTTTGATACAAGTGCGCGATGATCATCTTTGGCGTGGACAATGCCAATCCATCAGCTCCGTCCTGAAGACAATAAACCCATTGCTTTGGGATGGAATTGCTTGCAAAGTTTAGTACATCACAAACTTCAAACAATGGCATTTCACAACAGTTACAAAAGCACTTTTGTGAAAACCTGTCCCCCAAGAGATTGTCCCATCTGATGATTTCTGTCGTTCAATGTTGATCTTTTAACGACATAATTTCGGGTAAAGTTCCATTGTAGAACAACGTTATTAGTGTTGAATGCAAATGTGAAGTTTATAAACACAATCTTCAGATTAGGGTAATTTATCTTGTTCTTCAGAAGGAATCACGACAACAGCGAAAGCAACTACAACTGGGTCCACTACAGCCTCCACATCTGGTGAGTGATGTCTCTTTTCAATCAGAACATACGAACATATGAAGATATGAATTAGGAGCAGATGTAGGCCATTCGGCCCCTTTGAGTCTGCTTCACCATTCAATAAGATCATGGCTGATCTGTTTGAGTACAAATATACAATGGCGAGTACAGTGACACAATTCATCTTATTTCAACAACTCCAAGACACTGGAAGTCCACTACTTTGCACATGTTGATATTTAGCCCAGACAGTTCGGGGTGAAATGGTTGAAAACTGAACAAATTAAATGAAAGTAGATTCATGTGTCTAGCTGAGGAGAGTGTCTGTGTCCATATTGTATACGTTCTATACCCCATAGATAAAATAGAAACAGAAAATACTGGGAAAAGGTGGCTGTTTTGGCAGGATCTGAGGTCAGAGAAATATTTAATGTTTCAGGTCAATCACCTTTCATCAGAACTCTTTGATTTCAGATGAAACTGATGGTAATTGATGAAAGGTCATGAACCTGAAACTTTAACACTGTTTCTCTCCACAGGTACTAACTGGGCTGCTGAGTTTATGCAGCATTTTCTGTTTTTATTTTTGATTTCTTACATCTGCAGTATTTTGTGTCTCAATCCCTTAATCTCTGCTTATTTGTGACTTTCACTGACCATCTTTGAAATCGTTCTGTGACATTTCAATGAAACAGAAAATTTGCATTTCATGTTGATGGTGGTACTCTGCATTATTTTCAAATTCTGGTAGATTCAATAACACATCTTATCAAATGATGTTCCTTTGACATGTGTCCTTTTCTTGGAGTTATTTTTTCGGAATATGCGCTTTGCCTTTCGGGTTGCAAGGGGTGAGTATTGCTTTCAGAACCAGCAAGTCTCAGGAGTGAAAGGAAGGTGCATTTTGGTTGCCTTACATATAGCCATTTGGAGACTGCGATTCAAAGTGTTCATTCTCGATATCACAGAAACAGCCACTGGGAGTGGGTCTCATGCAATACATTTGTTACAATTCAATTTTGAACTGGTTTTTAGTTGAAGACAGTTTGTTCGAACAGAACACAAATACAGTGACACAGACAGCTGCGGTATTTAGCAAACCTGAAAAAGAGCTGTCAACCATTTAAACAGAAGGAATAGGATTTTTAGTCCGTTTAATTATTATCTCTCAAAGTTCTAAAAAAGTTCAAGCCGAAACAGGGTTGTCTGGTAATTTAAATTGAAGAGAGGGAAGTTCGACGATGACAATCTTTTATCCCTCAAAAACTCTAAATTCAGCTTGATTCCATTGAAAGAGTTTGCAAGTCATTAATTGTTGAAATTCACTGGAGAAGGAAAGCAACGTTCCATGAGGACTTCAAGCAACATTATGTGATGACTTCAAGCAACATTATGTGATGACTTCAAGCAACATTCGGTGAGGACTTCAAGCAACACTGGACTGTAAATTTGCAAGGACACTAATTTTTTCTAGATTAAATATTGTTTAGATCTTCATTGCGTTTAAGAATTTAGTTCTTTGAATTGAACAGTTAATTTGTTGATTTAAAGACACCTGGTTTGGTTCTCCTCATTTAGGGGGTTAATAGATGGTACAATTTGGCTGGGTCTTTCTTTAATTTGGAATGTTTTAAATGATATATTAGGCAATCTGTGGAGGGACAGGATTGAATAATCAGTGTGTCTCTCCCACCACGATCAGAATCGAATATTTTGATTGGGGGCTTTGACAGGAGCGCTCAGTCGTAACACATGTTGCGATTGTTAATTGTCTTCCCTTTTCTTCTTTTGCACAGTAACTTGAAAGCACACTCTTGAAACACAACCTGTAATGGAAATGTTGATTTCTCCATCAACTGTTTATGTTTGCTCTTTTTAATTGAAGTACTTAAAGCTAGTTAGTAACTGTCGTCAAGAATTACCTCATGCGTTATGCCTTAATGCCAACAAAATAATTAGTGGTGGAATTCTATTAATACTGCTGGAGTTGCAGTCAGAGTGCAGTTGTTTTGAAAATCTTTCCTTTTCTTCAGAAGTGACAACGACAGCAAAAGGAGAAATAACAACAACTGTGTCTCCAGCCACTTCTACCACTGGTAAGTAATGGTATCTTTCAATATTGACCAGTAAGTCTTTTGATACAAGTGCGCGATGATCATCTTTGGCGTGGACAATGCCAATCCATCAGCTCCGTCCTGAAGACAATAAACCCATTGCTTTGGGATGGAATTACTTGCAAAGTTTAGTACATCACAAACTTCAAACAATGGCATTTCACAACAGTTACAAAAGCACTTTTGTGAAAACCTGTCCCCCAAGAGATTGTCCCATCTGATGATTTCTGTCGTTCAATGTTGATCTTTTAACGACATAATTTCGGGTAAAGTTCCATTGTAGAACAACGTTATTAGTGTTGAATGCAAATGTGAAGTTTATAAACACAATCTTCAGATTAGGGTAATTTATCTTGTTCTTCAGAAGGAATCACGACAACAGCTAAAGCAACTACAACTGGGTCCACTACAGCCTCCACATCTGGTGAGTGATGTCTCTTTTCAATCAGAACATACGAACATATGAAGATATGAATTAGGAGCAGATGTAGGCCATTCGGCCCCTTTGAGTCTGCTTCACCATTCAATAAGATCATGGCTGATCTGTTTGAGTACAGATATACAATGGCGAGTACAGTGACACAATTCATCTTATTTCAACAACTCCAAGACACTGGAAGTCCACTACTTTGCACATGTTGATATTTAGCCCAGACAGTTCGGGGTGAAATGGTTGAAAACTGAACAAATTAAATGAAAGTAGATTCATGTGTCTAGCTGAGGAGAGTTTCTGTGTCCATATTGTATACGCTCTATACCCCATAGATAAAATAGAAACAGAAAATACTGGGAAAAGGTGGCTGTTTTGGCAGGATCTGAGGTCAGAGAAATATTTAATGTTTCAGGTCAATCACCTTTCATCAGAACTCTTTGATTTCAGATGAAACTGATGGTAATTGATGAAAGGTCATGAACCTGAAACTTTAACACTGTTTCTCTCCACAGGTACTAACTGGACTGCTGAGTTTATGCAGCATTTTCTGTTTTTATTTTTGATTTCTTACATCTGCAGTATTTTGTGTCTCAATCCCTTAATCTCTGCTTATTTGTGACTTTCACTGACCATCTTTGAAATCGTTCTGTGACATTTCAATGAAACAGAAAATTTGCATTTCATGTTGATGGTGGTACTCTGCATTATTTTCAAATTCTGGTAGATTCAATAACACATCTTATCAAATGATGTTCCTTTGACATGTGTCCTTTTCTTGGAGTTATTTTTTCGGAATATGCGCTTTGCCTTTCGGGTTGCAAGGGGTGAGTATTGCTTTCAGAACCAGCAAGTCTCAGGAGTGAAAGGAAGGTGCATTTTGGTTGCCTTACATATAGCCATTTGGAGACTGCGATTCAAAGTGTTCATTCTCGATATCACAGAAACAGCCACTGGGAGTGGGTCTCATGCAATACATTTGTTACAATTCAATTTTGAACTGGTTTTTAGTTGAAGACAGTTTGTTCGAACAGAACACAAATACAGTGACACAGACAGCTGCGGTATTTAGCAAACCTGAAAAAGAGCTGTCAACCATTTAAACAGAAGGAATAGGATTTTTAGTCCGTTTAATTATTATCTCTCAAAGTTCTAAAAAAGTTCAAGCCGAAACAGGGTTGTCTGGTAATTTAAATTGAAGAGAGGGAAGTTCGACGATGACAATCTTTTATCCCTCAAAAACTCTAAATTCAGCTTGATTCCATTGAAAGAGTTTGCAAGTCATTAATTGTTGAAATTCACTGGAGAAGGAAAGCAACGTTCCATGAGGACTTCAAGCAACATTATGTGATGACTTCAAGCAACATTATGTGATGACTTCAAGCAACATTCGGTGAGGACTTCAAGCAACACTGGACTGTAAATTTGCAAGGACACTAATTTTTTCTAGATTAAATATTGTTTAGATCTTCATTGCGTTTAAGAATTTAGTTCTTTGAATTGAACAGTTAATTTGTTGATTTAAAGACACCTGGTTTGGTTCTCCTCATTTAGGGGGTTAATAGATGGTACAATTTGGCTGGGTCTTTCTTTAATTTGGAATGTTTTAAATGATATATTAGGCAATCTGTGGAGGGACAGGATTGAATAATCAGTGTGTCTCTCCCACCACGATCAGAATCGAATATTTTGATTGGGGGCTTTGACAGGAGCGCTCAGTCGTAACACATGTTGCGATTGTTAATTGTCTTCCCTTTTCTTCTTTTGCACAGTAACTTGAAAGCACACTCTTGAAACACAACCTGTAATGGAAATGTTGATTTCTCCATCAACTGTTTATGTTTGCTCTTTTTAATTGAAGTACTTAAAGCTAGTTAGTAACTGTCGTCAAGAATTACCTCATGCGTTATGCCTTAATGCCAACAAAATAATTAGTGGTGGAATTCTACTAATACTGCTGGAGTTGCAGTCAGAGTGCAGTTGTTTTGAAAATCTTTCCTTTTCTTCAGAAGTGACAACGACAGCAAAAGGAGAAATAACAACAACTGTGTCTCCAGCCACTTCTACCACTGGTAAGTAATGGTATCTTTCAATATTGACCAGTAAGTCTTTTGATACAAGTGCGCGATGATCATCTTTGGCGTGGACAATGCCAATCCATCAGCTCCGTCCTGAAGACAATAAACCCATTGCTTTGGGATGGAATTACTTGCAAAGTTTAGTACATCACAAACTTCAAACAATGGCATTTCACAACAGTTACAAAAGCACTTTTGTGAAAACCTGTCCCCCAAGAGATTGTCCCATCTGATGATTTCTGTCGTTCAATGTTGATCTTTTAACGACATAATTTCGGGTAAAGTTCCATTGTAGAACAACGTTATTAGTGTTGAATGCAAATGTGAAGTTTATAAACACAATCTTCAGATTAGGGTAATTTATCTTGTTCTTCAGAAGGAATCACGACAACAGCTAAAGCAACTACAACTGGGTCCACTACAGCCTCCACATCTGGTGAGTGATGTCTCTTTTCAATCAGAACATACGAACATATGAAGATATGAATTAGGAGCAGATGTAGGCCATTCGGCCCCTTTGAGTCTGCTTCACCATTCAATAAGATCATGGCTGATCTGTTTGAGTACAGATATACAATGGCGAGTACAGTGACACAATTCATCTTATTTCAACAACTCCAAGACACTGGAAGTCCACTACTTTGCACATGTTGATATTTAGCCCAGACAGTTCAGGGTGAAATGGTTGAAAACTGAACAAATTAAATGAAACTAGATTCATGTGTCTAGCTGAGGAGAGTTTCTGTGTCCATATTGTATACGCTCTATACCCCATAGATAAAATAGAAACAGAAAATACTGGGAAAAGGTGGCTGTTTTGGCAGGATCTGAGGTCAGAGAAATATTTAATGTTTCAGGTCAATCACCTTTCATTAGAACTCTTTGATTTCAGATGAAACTGATGGTAATTGATGAAAGGTCATGAACCTGAAACTTTAACACTGTTTCTCTCCACAGGTACTAACTGGACTGCTGAGTTTATGCAGCATTTTCTGTTTTTATTTTTGATTTCTTACATCTGCAGTATTTTGTGTCTCAATCCCTGAATCTCTGCTTATTTGTGACTTTCTCTGACCATCTTTGAAATCGTTCTGTGACATTTCAATGAAACAGAAAATTTGCATTTCATGTTGATGGTGGTACTCTGCATTATTTTCAAATTCTGGTAGATTCAATAACACATCTTATCAAATAATGTTCCTTTGACATGTGTCCTTTTCTTGGAGTTATTTTTTCGGAATATGCGCTTTGCCTTTCGGGTTGCAAGGGGTGAGTATTGCTTTCAGAACCAGCCAGTCTCAGGAGTGAAAGGAAGGTGCATTTTGGTTGCCTTACATATAGCCATTTGGAGACTGCGATTCAAAGTGTTCATTCTCGATATCACAGAAACAGCCACTGGGAGTGGGTCTCATGCAATACATTTGTTACAATTCAATTTTGAACTGGTTTTTAGTTGAAGACAGTTTGTTCGAACAGAACACAAATACAGTGACACAGACAGCTGCGGTATTTAGCAAACCTGAAAAAGAGCTGTCAACCATTTAAACAGAAGGAATAGGATTTTTAGTCCGTTTAATTATTATCTCTCAAAGTTCTAAAAAAGTTCAAGCCGAAACAGGGTTGTCTGGTAATTTAAATTGAAGAGAGGGAAGTTCGACGATGACAATCTTTTATCCCTCAAAAACTCTAAATTCAGCTTGATTCCATTGAAAGAGTTTGCAAGTCATTAATTGTTGAAATTCACTGGAGAAGGAAAGCAACGTTCCATGAGGACTTCAAGCAACATTATGTGATGACTTCAAGCAACATTCGGTGAGGACTTCAAGCAACACTGGACTGTAAATTTGCAAGGACACTAATTTTTTCTAGTTTAAATATTGTTTAGATCTTCATTGCGTTTAAGAATTTAGTTCTTTGAATTGAACAGTTAATTTGTTGATTTAAAGACACCTGGTTTGGTTCTCCTCATTCAGGGGGTTAATAGATGGTACAATTTGGCTGGGTCTTTCTTTAATTTGGAATGTTTTAAATGATATATTAGGCAATCTGTGGAGGGACAGGATTGAATAATCAGTGTGTCTCTCCCACCACGATCAGAATCGAATATTTTGATTGGGGGCTTTGACAGGAGCGCTCAGTCGTAACACATGTTGCGATTGTTAATTGTCTTCCCTTTTCTTCTTTTGCACAGTAACTTGAAAGCACACTCTTGAAACACAACCTGTAATGGAAATGTTGTTTTCTCCATCAACTGTTTATGTTTGCTCTTTTTAATTGAAGTACTTAAAGCTAGTTAGTAACTGTCGTCAAGAATTACCTCATGCGTTATGCCTTAATGCCAACAAAATAATTAGTGGTGGAATTCTATTAATACTGCTGGAGTTGCAGTCAGAGTGCAGTTGTTTTGAAAATCTTTCCTTTTCTTCAGAAGTGACAACGACAGCAAAAGGAGAAATAACAACAACTGTGTCTCCAGCCACTTCTACCACTGGTAAGTAATGGTATCTTTCAATATTGACCAGTAAGTCTTTTGATACAAGTGCGCGATGATCATCTTTGGCGTGGACAATGCCAATCCATCAGCTCCGTCCTGAAGACAATAAACCCATTGCTTTGGGATGGAATTACTTGCAAAGTTTAGTACATCACAAACTTCAAACAATGGCATTTCACAACAGTTACAAAAGCACTTTTGTGAAAACCTGTCCCCCAAGAGATTGTCCCATCTGATGATTTCTGTCGTTCAATGTTGATCTTTTAACGACATAATTTCGGGTAAAGTTCCATTGTAGAACAACGTTATTAGTGTTGAATGCAAATGTGAAGTTTATAAACACAATCTTCAGATTAGGGTAATTTATCTTGTTCTTCAGAAGGAATCACGACAACAGCTAAAGCAACTACAACTGGGTCCACTACAGCCTCCACATCTGGTGAGTGATGTCTCTTTTCAATCAGAACATACGAACATATGAAGATATGAATTAGGAGCAGATGTAGGCCATTCGGCCCCTTTGAGTCTGCTTCACCATTCAATAAGATCATGGCTGATCTGTTTGAGTACAGATATACAATGGCGAGTACAGTGACACAATTCATCTTATTTCAACAACTCCAAGACACTGGAAGTCCACTACTTTGCACATGTTGATATTTAGCCCAGACAGTTCGGGGTGAAATGGTTGAAAACTGAACAAATTAAATGAAAGTAGATTCATGTGTCTAGCTGAGGAGAGTTTCTGTGTCCATATTGTATACGCTCTATACCCCATAGATAAAATAGAAACAGAAAATACTGGGAAAAGGTGGCTGTTTTGGCAGGATCTGAGGTCAGAGAAATATTTAATGTTTCAGGTCAATCACCTTTCATCAGAACTCTTTGATTTCAGATGAAACTGATGGTAATTGATGAAAGGTCATGAACCTGAAACTTTAACACTGTTTCTCTCCACAGGTACTAACTGGACTGCTGAGTTTATGCAGCATTTTCTGTTTTTATTTTTGATTTCTTACATCTGCAGTATTTTGTGTCTCAATCCCTTAATCTCTGCTTATTTGTGACTTTCACTGACCATCTTTGAAATCGTTCTGTGACATTTCAATGAAACAGAAAATTTGCATTTCATGTTGATGGTGGTACTCTGCATTATTTTCAAATTCTGGTAGATTCAATAACACATCTTATCAAATGATGTTCCTTTGACATGTGTCCTTTTCTTGGAGTTATTTTTTCGGAATATGCGCTTTGCCTTTCGGGTTGCAAGGGGTGAGTATTGCTTTCAGAACCAGCAAGTCTCAGGAGTGAAAGGAAGGTGCATTTTGGTTGCCTTACATATAGCCATTTGGAGACTGCGATTCAAAGTGTTCATTCTCGATATCACAGAAACAGCCACTGGGAGTGGGTCTCATGCAATACATTTGTTACAATTCAATTTTGAACTGGTTTTTAGTTGAAGACAGTTTGTTCGAACAGAACACAAATACAGTGACACAGACAGCTGCGGTATTTAGCAAACCTGAAAAAGAGCTGTCAACCATTTAAACAGAAGGAATAGGATTTTTAGTCCGTTTAATTATTATCTCTCAAAGTTCTAAAAAAGTTCAAGCCGAAACAGGGTTGTCTGGTAATTTAAATTGAAGAGAGGGAAGTTCGACGATGACAATCTTTTATCCCTCAAAAACTCTAAATTCAGCTTGATTCCATTGAAAGAGTTTGCAAGTCATTAATTGTTGAAATTCACTGGAGAAGGAAAGCAACGTTCCATGAGGACTTCAAGCAACATTATGTGATGACTTCAAGCAACATTATGTGATGACTTCAAGCAACATTCGGTGAGGACTTCAAGCAACACTGGACTGTAAATTTGCAAGGACACTAATTTTTTCTAGATTAAATATTGTTTAGATCTTCATTGCGTTTAAGAATTTAGTTCTTTGAATTGAACAGTTAATTTGTTGATTTAAAGACACCTGGTTTGGTTCTCCTCATTTAGGGGGTTAATAGATGGTACAATTTGGCTGGGTCTTTCTTTAATTTGGAATGTTTTAAATGATATATTAGGCAATCTGTGGAGGGACAGGATTGAATAATCAGTGTGTCTCTCCCACCACGATCAGAATCGAATATTTTGATTGGGGGCTTTGACAGGAGCGCTCAGTCGTAACACATGTTGCGATTGTTAATTGTCTTCCCTTTTCTTCTTTTGCACAGTAACTTGAAAGCACACTCTTGAAACACAACCTGTAATGGAAATGTTGATTTCTCCATCAACTGTTTATGTTTGCTCTTTTTAATTGAAGTACTTAAAGCTAGTTAGTAACTGTCGTCAAGAATTACCTCATGCGTTATGCCTTAATGCCAACAAAATAATTAGTGGTGGAATTCTACTAATACTGCTGGAGTTGCAGTCAGAGTGCAGTTGTTTTGAAAATCTTTCCTTTTCTTCAGAAGTGACAACGACAGCAAAAGGAGAAATAACAACAACTGTGTCTCCAGCCACTTCTACCACTGGTAAGTAATGGTATCTTTCAATATTGACCAGTAAGTCTTTTGATACAAGTGCGCGATGATCATCTTTGGCGTGGACAATGCCAATCCATCAGCTCCGTCCTGAAGACAATAAACCCATTGCTTTGGGATGGAATTACTTGCAAAGTTTAGTACATCACAAACTTCAAACAATGGCATTTCACAACAGTTACAAAAGCACTTTTGTGAAAACCTGTCCCCCAAGAGATTGTCCCATCTGATGATTTCTGTCGTTCAATGTTGATCTTTTAACGACATAATTTCGGGTAAAGTTCCATTGTAGAACAACGTTATTAGTGTTGAATGCAAATGTGAAGTTTATAAACACAATCTTCAGATTAGGGTAATTTATCTTGTTCTTCAGAAGGAATCACGACAACAGCTAAAGCAACTACAACTGGGTCCACTACAGCCTCCACATCTGGTGAGTGATGTCTCTTTTCAATCAGAACATACGAACATATGAAGATATGAATTAGGAGCAGATGTAGGCCATTCGGCCCCTTTGAGTCTGCTTCACCATTCAATAAGATCATGGCTGATCTGTTTGAGTACAGATATACAATGGCGAGTACAGTGACACAATTCATCTTATTTCAACAACTCCAAGACACTGGAAGTCCACTACTTTGCACATGTTGATATTTAGCCCAGACAGTTCAGGGTGAAATGGTTGAAAACTGAACAAATTAAATGAAACTAGATTCATGTGTCTAGCTGAGGAGAGTTTCTGTGTCCATATTGTATACGCTCTATACCCCATAGATAAAATAGAAACAGAAAATACTGGGAAAAGGTGGCTGTTTTGGCAGGATCTGAGGTCAGAGAAATATTTAATGTTTCAGGTCAATCACCTTTCATTAGAACTCTTTGATTTCAGATGAAACTGATGGTAATTGATGAAAGGTCATGAACCTGAAACTTTAACACTGTTTCTCTCCACAGGTACTAACTGGACTGCTGAGTTTATGCAGCATTTTCTGTTTTTATTTTTGATTTCTTACATCTGCAGTATTTTGTGTCTCAATCCCTGAATCTCTGCTTATTTGTGACTTTCTCTGACCATCTTTGAAATCGTTCTGTGACATTTCAATGAAACAGAAAATTTGCATTTCATGTTGATGGTGGTACTCTGCATTATTTTCAAATTCTGGTAGATTCAATAACACATCTTATCAAATAATGTTCCTTTGACATGTGTCCTTTTCTTGGAGTTATTTTTTCGGAATATGCGCTTTGCCTTTCGGGTTGCAAGGGGTGAGTATTGCTTTCAGAACCAGCCAGTCTCAGGAGTGAAAGGAAGGTGCATTTTGGTTGCCTTACATATAGCCATTTGGAGACTGCGATTCAAAGTGTTCATTCTCGATATCACAGAAACAGCCACTGGGAGTGGGTCTCATGCAATACATTTGTTACAATTCAATTTTGAACTGGTTTTTAGTTGAAGACAGTTTGTTCGAACAGAACACAAATACAGTGACACAGACAGCTGCGGTATTTAGCAAACCTGAAAAAGAGCTGTCAACCATTTAAACAGAAGGAATAGGATTTTTAGTCCGTTTAATTATTATCTCTCAAAGTTCTAAAAAAGTTCAAGCCGAAACAGGGTTGTCTGGTAATTTAAATTGAAGAGAGGGAAGTTCGACGATGACAATCTTTTATCCCTCAAAAACTCTAAATTCAGCTTGATTCCATTGAAAGAGTTTGCAAGTCATTAATTGTTGAAATTCACTGGAGAAGGAAAGCAACGTTCCATGAGGACTTCAAGCAACATTATGTGATGACTTCAAGCAACATTCGGTGAGGACTTCAAGCAACACTGGACTGTAAATTTGCAAGGACACTAATTTTTTCTAGTTTAAATATTGTTTAGATCTTCATTGCGTTTAAGAATTTAGTTCTTTGAATTGAACAGTTAATTTGTTGATTTAAAGACACCTGGTTTGGTTCTCCTCATTCAGGGGGTTAATAGATGGTACAATTTGGCTGGGTCTTTCTTTAATTTGGAATGTTTTAAATGATATATTAGGCAATCTGTGGAGGGACAGGATTGAATAATCAGTGTGTCTCTCCCACCACGATCAGAATCGAATATTTTGATTGGGGGCTTTGACAGGAGCGCTCAGTCGTAACACATGTTGCGATTGTTAATTGTCTTCCCTTTTCTTCTTTTGCACAGTAACTTGAAAGCACACTCTTGAAACACAACCTGTAATGGAAATGTTGTTTTCTCCATCAACTGTTTATGTTTGCTCTTTTTAATTGAAGTACTTAAAGCTAGTTAGTAACTGTCGTCAAGAATTACCTCATGCGTTATGCCTTAATGCCAACAAAATAATTAGTGGTGGAATTCTATTAATACTGCTGGAGTTGCAGTCAGAGTGCAGTTGTTTTGAAAATCTTTCCTTTTCTTCAGAAGTGACAACGACAGCAAAAGGAGAAATAACAACAACTGTGTCTCCAGCCACTTCTACCACTGGTAAGTAATGGTATCTTTCAATATTGACCAGTAAGTCTTTTGATACAAGTGCGCGATGATCATCTTTGGCGTGGACAATGCCAATCCATCAGCTCCGTCCTGAAGACAATAAACCCATTGCTTTGGGATGGAATTGCTTGCAAAGTTTAGTACATCACAAACTTCAAACAATGGCATTTCACAACAGTTACAAAAGCACTTTTGTGAAAACCTGTCCCCCAAGAGATTGTCCCATCTGATGATTTCTGTCGTTCAATGTTGATCTTTTAACGACATAATTTCGGGTAAAGTTCCATTGTAGAACAACGTTATTAGTGTTGAATGCAAATGTGAAGTTTATAAACACAATCTTCAGATTAGGGTAATTTATCTTGTTCTTCAGAAGGAATCACGACAACAGCGAATGCAACTACAACTGGGTCCACTACAGCCTCCACATCTGGTGAGTGATGTCTCTTTTCAATCAGAACATACGAACATATGAAGATATGAATTAGGAGCAGATGTAGGCCATTCGGCCCCTTTGAGTCTGCTTCACCATTCAATAAGATCATGGCTGATCTGTTTGAGTACAGATATGCAATGGCGAGTACAGTGACACAATTCATCTTATTTCAACAACTCCAAGACACTGGAAGTCCACTACTTTGCACATGTTGATATTTAGCCCAGACAGTTCGGGGTGAAATGGTTGAAAACTGAACAAATTAAATGAAAGTAGATTCATGTGTCTAGCTGAGGAGAGTTTCTGTGTCCATATTGTATACGCTCTATACCCCATAGATAAAATAGAAACAGAAAATACTGGGAAAAGGTGGCTGTTTTGGCAGGATCTGAGGTCAGAGAAATATTTAATGTTTCAGGTCAATCACCTTTCATCAGAACTCTTTGATTTCAGATGAAACTGATGGTAATTGATGAAAGGTCATGAACCTGAAACTTTAACACTGTTTCTCTCCACAGGTACTAACTGGACTGCTGAGTTTATGCAGCATTTTCTGTTTTTATTTTTGATTTCTTACATCTGCAGTATTTTGTGTCTCAATCCCTTAATCTCTGCTTATTTGTGACTTTCACTGACCATCTTTGAAATCGTTCTGTGACATTTCAATGAAACAGAAAATTTGCATTTCATGTTGATGGTGGTACTCTGCATTATTTTCAAATTCTGGTAGATTCAATAACACATCTTATCAAATGATGTTCCTTTGACATGTGTCCTTTTCTTGGAGTTATTTTTTCGGAATATGCGCTTTGCCTTTCGGGTTGCAAGGGGTGAGTATTGCTTTCAGAACCAGCAAGTCTCAGGAGTGAAAGGAAGGTGCATTTTGGTTGCCTTACATATAGCCATTTGGAGACTGCGATTCAAAGTGTTCATTCTCGATATCACAGAAACAGCCACTGGGAGTGGGTCTCATGCAATACATTTGTTACAATTCAATTTTGAACTGGTTTTTAGTTGAAGACAGTTTGTTCGAACAGAACACAAATACAGTGACACAGACAGCTGCGGTATTTAGCAAACCTGAAAAAGAGCTGTCAACCATTTAAACAGAAGGAATAGGATTTTTAGTCCGTTTAATTATTATCTCTCAAAGTTCTAAAAAAGTTCAAGCCGAAACAGGGTTGTCTGGTAATTTAAATTGAAGAGAGGGAAGTTCGACGATGACAATCTTTTATCCCTCAAAAACTCTAAATTCAGCTTGATTCCATTGAAAGAGTTTGCAAGTCATTAATTGTTGAAATTCACTGGAGAAGGAAAGCAACGTTCCATGAGGACTTCAAGCAACATTATGTGATGACTTCAAGCAACATTATGTGATGACTTCAAGCAACATTCGGTGAGGACTTCAAGCAACACTGGACTGTAAATTTGCAAGGACACTAATTTTTTCTAGATTAAATATTGTTTAGATCTTCATTGCGTTTAAGAATTTAGTTCTTTGAATTGAACAGTTAATTTGTTGATTTAAAGACACCTGGTTTGGTTCTCCTCATTTAGGGGGTTAATAGATGGTACAATTTG
The DNA here is from genome assembly GCF_036365525.1 of Heterodontus francisci. Classification (NCBI taxonomy): domain Eukaryota; kingdom Metazoa; phylum Chordata; class Chondrichthyes; order Heterodontiformes; family Heterodontidae; genus Heterodontus; species Heterodontus francisci. Next base: position 27,985,958 of record NC_090397.1, read on the forward strand.
GCTGGGTCTTTCTTTAATTTGGAATGTTTTAAATGATATATTAGGCAATCTGTGGAGGGACAGGATTGAATAATCAGTGTGTCTCTCCCACCACGATCAGAATCGAATATTTTGATTGGGGGCTTTGACAGGAGCGCTCAGTCGTAACACATGTTGCGATTGTTAATTGTCTTCCCTTTTCTTCTTTTGCACAGTAACTTGAAAGCACACTCTTGAAACACAACCTGTAATGGAAATGTTGATTTCTCCATCAACTGTTTATGTTTGCTCTTTTTAATTGAAGTACTTAAAGCTAGTTAGTAACTGTCGTCAAGAATTACCTCATGCGTTATGCCTTAATGCCAACAAAATAATTAGTGGTGGAATTCTATTAATACTGCTGGAGTTGCAGTCAGATTGCAGTTGTTTTGAAAATCTTTCCTTTTCTTCTGAAGTGACAACTACACCAAAAGGGGAAATAACAACAACTGTGTCTCCAGCCACTTCTACCACTGGTAAGTAATGGTATCTTTCAATATTGACCAGTAAGTCTTTTGATACAAGTGCGCGATGATCATCTTTGGCGTGGACAATGCCAATCCATCAGCTCCGTCCTGAAGACAATAAACCCATTGCTTTGGGATGGAATTACTTGCAAAGTTTAGTACATCACAAACTTCAAACAATGGCATTTCACAACAGTTACAAAAGCACTTTTGTGAAAACCTGTCCCCCAAGAGATTGTCCCATCTGATGATTTCTGTCGTTCAATGTTGATCTTTTAACGACATAATTTCGGGTAAAGTTCCATTGTAGAACAACGTTATTAGTGTTGAATGCAAATGTGAAGTTTATAAACACAATCTTCAGATTAGGGTAATTTATCTTGTTCTTCAGAAGGAATCACGACAACAGCTAAAGCAACTACAACTGGGTCCACTACAGCCTCCACATCTGGTGAGTGATGTCTCTTTTCAATCAGAACATACGAACATATGAAGATATGAATTAGGAGCAGATGTAGGCCATTCGGCCTCATGGAGAATGCTTCACCATTCAATAAGATCATGGCTGATCTGTTTGAGTACAGCTATACAATGGCGAGTACAGTGACACAATTCATCTTATTTCAACAACTCCAAGACACTGGAAGTCCACTACTTTGCACATGTTGATATTTAGCCCAGACAGTTCGGGGTGAAATGGTTGAAAACTGAACAAATTAAATGAAACTAGATTCATGTGTCTAGCTGAGGAGAGTTTCTGTGTCCATATTGTATACGCTCTATACCCCATAGATAAAATAGAAACAGAAAATACTGGGAAAAGGTGGCTGTTTTTGCAGGATCTGAGGTCAGAGAAATATTTAATGTTTCAGGTCAATCACCTTTCATTAGAACTCTTTGATTTCAGATGAAACTGATGGTAATTGATGAAAGGTCATGAACCTGAAACTTTAACACTGTTTCTCTCCACAGGTACTAACTGGACTGCTGAGTTTATGCAGCATTTTCTGTTTTTATTTTTGATTTCTTACATCTGCAGTATTTTGTGTCTCAATCCCTGAATCTCTGCTTATTTGTGACTTTCTCTGACCATCTTTGAAATCGTTCTGTGACATTTCAATGAAACAGAAAATTTGCATTTCATGTTGATGGTGGTACTCTGCATTATTTTCAAATTCTGGTAGATTCAATAACACATCTTATCAAATGATGTTCCTTTGACATGTGTCCTTTTCTTGGAGTTATTTTTTCGGAATATGCGCTTTGCCTTTCGGGTTGCAAGGGGTGAGTATTGCTTTCAGAACCAGCCAGTCTCAGGAGTGAAAGGAAGGTGCATTTTGGTTGCCTTACATATAGCCATTTGGAGACTGCGATTCAAAGTGTTCATTCTCGATATCACAGAAACAGCCACTGGGAGTGGGTCTCATGCAATACATTTGTTACAATTCAATTTTGAACTGGTTTTTAGTTGAAGACAGTTTGTTCGAACAGAACACAAATACAGTGACACAGACAGCTGCGGTATTTAGCAAACCTGAAAAAGAGCTGTCAACCATTTAAACAGAAGGAATAGGATTTTTAGTCCGTTTAATTATTATCTCTCAAAGTTCTAAAAAAGTTCAAGCCGAAACAGGGTTGTCTGGTAATTTAAATTGAAGAGAGGGAAGTTCGACGATGACAATCTTTTATCCCTCAAAACTCTAAATTCAGCTTGATTCCATTGAAAGAGTTTGCAAGTCATTAATTGTTGAAATTCACTGGAGAAGGAAAGCAACGTTCCATGAGGACTTCAAGCAACATTATGTGATGACTTCAAGCAACATTATGTGATGACTTCAAGCAACATTCGGTGAGGACTTCAAGCAACACTGGACTGTAAATTTACAAGGACACTAATTTTTTCTAGATTAAATATTGTTTAGATCTTCATTGCGTTTAAGAATTTAGTTCTTTGAATTGAACAGTTAATTTGTTGCTTTAAAGACACCTGGTTTGGTTCTCCTCATTCAGGGGGTTAATAGATGGTACAATTTGGCTGGGTCTTTCTTTAATTTGGAATGTTTTAAATGATATATTAGGCAATCTGTGGAGGGACAGGATTGAATAATCAGTGTGTCTCTCCCACCACGATCAGAATCGAATATTTTGATTGGGGGCTTTGACAGGAGCGCTCAGTCGTAACACATGTTGCGATTGTTAATTGTCTTCCCTTTTCTTCTTTTGCACAGTAACTTGAAAGCACACTCTTGAAACACAACCTGTAATGGAAATGTTGATTTCTCCATCAACTGTTTATGTTTGCTCTTTTTAATTGAAGTACTTAAAGCTAGTTAGTAACTGTCGTCAAGAATTACCTCATGCGTTATGCCTTAATGCCAACAAAATAATTAGTGGTGGAATTCTATTAATACTGCTGGAGTTGCAGTCAGAGTGCAGTTGTTTTGAAAATCTTTCCTTTTCTTCAGAAGTGACAACGACAGCAAAAGGAGAAATAACAACAACTGTGTCTCCAGCCACTTCTACCACTGGTAAGTAATGGTATCTTTCAATATTGACCAGTAAGTCTTTTGATACAAGTGCGCGATGATCATCTTTGGCGTGGACAATGCCAATCCATCAGCTCCGTCCTGAAGACAATAAACCCATTGCTTTGGGATGGAATTACTTGCAAAGTTCAGTACATCACAAACTTCAAACAATGGCATTTCACAACAGTTACAAAAGCACTTTTGTGAAAACCTGTCCCCCAAGAGATTGTCCCATCTGATGATTTCTTTCGTTCAATGTTGATCTTTTAACGACATAATTTCGGGTAAAGTTCCATTGTAGAACAACGTTATTAGTGTTGAATGCAAATGTGAAGTTTATAAACACAATCTTCAGATTAGGGTAATTTATCTTGTTCTTCAGAAGGAATCACTACAACAGCGAAAGCAACTACAACTGGGTCCACTACAGCCTCCACATCTGGTGAGTGATGTCTCTTTTCAATCAGAACATACGAACATATGAAGATATGAATTAGGAGCAGATGTAGGCCATTCGGCCCCTTTGAGTCTCCTTCACCATTCAATAAGATCATGGCTGATCTGTTTGAGTACAGATATACAATGGCGAGTACAGTGACACAATTCATCTTATTTCAACAACTCCAAGACACTGGAAGTCCACTACTTTGCACATGTTGATATTTAGCCCAGACAGTTCGGGGTGAAATGGTTGAAAACTGAACAAATTAAATGAAACTAGATTCATGTGTCTAGCTGAGGAGAGTTTCTGTGTCCATATTGTATACGCTCTATTCCCCATAGATAAAATAGAAACAGAAAATACTGGGAAAAGGTGGCTGTTTTGGCAGGATCTGAGGTCAGAGAAATATTGAATGTTTCAGGTCAATCACCTTTCATCAGAACTCTTTGATTTCAGATGAAACTGATGGTAATTGGTGAAAGGTCATGAACCTGAAACTTTAACACTGTTTCTCTCCACAGGTACTAACTGGGCTGCTGAGTTTATGCAGCATTTTCTGTTTTTATTTTTTATTTCTTACATCTGCAGTATTTTGTGTCTCAATCCCTTCATCTCTGCTTATTTGTGACTTTTACTGACCATCTTTGAAATCGTTCTGTGACATTTCAATGAAACAGAAAATTTGCATTTCATGTTGATGGTGGTACTCTGCATTATTTTCAAATTCTGGTAGATTCAATAACACATCTTATCAAATGATGTTCCTTTGACATGTGTCCTTTCTTGGAGTTTTTTTTTCGGAATATGCGCTTTGCCTTTAGGGTTGCAAGGGGTGAGTATTGCTTTAAGAACCAGCAAGTCTCAGGAGTGAAAGGAAGGTGCATTTTGGTTGCCTTACATAAGGCCATTTGGAGACAGCGATTCAAAGTGTTCATTCTCGATATCACAGAAACAGCCACTGGGAGTGGGTCTCATGCAATACATTTGTCACAATTCAATTTTGAACTGGTTTTTAGTTGAAGACAGTTTGTTCGAACAGAACACAAATACAGTGATACAGACAGCTACGCTATTTAGCAAACCTGAAAAAGAGCTGTCAACCATTTAAACAGAAGGAATAGGATTTTTAGTCCGTTTAATTATTATCTCTCAAAGTTCTAAAAAAGTCAAGCCGAAACAGAGATGTTGGGTAATTTAAATTGAAGATAGGGAAGTTCGACGATGACAATCTTTTATCCCTCAACAACTCTAAATTCATCTTGATTCCATTGAACGAGTTTGCAAGTTGTTAATTTTTGAAATTCACTGGAGAAGGAAAGCAACGTTCCATGAGGACTTCAAGCAACATTCAGTGAAGACTTCAAGTAACATTCGGTGAGGACTTCAAGCAACACTGGACTGTAAATTTGCAAGGACACTAATTTTTTCTATTTTAAATATTGTTCAGATCTTCATTGCATTGAAGAATTTAGTTCTTTGAATTGAACAGTTAATTTCTTGATTTAAAGACACCTGGTTTGGTTCGCCTCATTCAGGGGGTGAACAGATGGTACAATTTGGCTGGGTCTTTCTTTAATTTGGAAAGCTTTAAATGATATATTCGGCAATCTGTGGAGGGACGGGATTGAATAATCAGTGTGTCTCTCCCACCACGATCAGAATCGAATATTTTGATTGGGGGCTTTGACAGGAGCGCTCAGTCGTAACACATGTTGCGATTGTTAATTGTCTTCCCTTTTCTTCTTTTGCACAGTAACTTGAAAGCACGCTCTTGAAACACAATCTGTAATGGAAATGTTGTTTTATCCATCAACTGTTTATGTTTGCTCTTTTTAATTGAAGTACTTAAAGCTAGTTAGTAACTGTCGTCAAGAATTACCTCATGCGTTATGCCTTAATGCCAACAAAATAATTAGTGGTGGAATTCTATTAATACTGCTGGTGTTGCAGTCAGAGTGCAGTTGTTTTGAAAATCTTTCCTTTTCTTCAGAAGTGACAACAACAGCAAAAGGAGAAATAACAACAACTGTGTCTCCAGCCACTTCTACCACTGGTAAGTAATGGTATCTTTCAATATTGACCAGTAAGTCTTTTGATACAAGTGCGCGATGATCATCTTTGGCGTGGACAATGCCAATCCATCAGCTCAGTCCTGAAGACAATAAACCCATTGCTTTGGGATGGAATTACTTGCAAAGTTCAGTACATCACAAACTTCAAACAATGGCATTTCACAACAGTTACAAAAGCACTTTTGTGAAAACCTGTCCCCCAAGAGATTGTCCCATCTGATGATTTCTGTCGTTCAATCTTGAACTTTTAACGACATAATTTTGGGTAAAGTTCCATTGTAGAACAACGTTATTAGTTTTGAATGCAAATGTGAAGTTTATAAACACAATATTCAGATTAGGATAATTTATCTTGTTCTTCAGAAGGAATCACTACAACAGCGAAATCAACTACAACTGGGTCCACTACAGCCTCCACATCTGGTGAGTGATGTCTCTTTTCAATCAGAACATACGAACATATGAAGATATGAATTAGGAGCAGATGTAGGCCATTCGGCCTCATGGAGAATGCTTCACCATTCAATAAGATCATGGCTGATCTGTTTGAGTACAGATATACAATGGCGAGTACAGTGACACAATTCATCTTATTTCAACAACTCCAAGACACTGGAAGTCCACTACTTTGCACATGTTGATATTTAGCCCAGACAGTTCGGGGTGAAATGGTTGAAAACTGAACAAATTAAATGAAACTAGATTCATGTGTCTAGCTGAGGAGAGTTTCTGTGTCCATATTGTATACGCTCGATTCCCCATAGATAAAATAGAAACAGAAAATACTGGGAAAAGGTGGCGGTTTTGGCAGGATCTGAGGTCAGAGAAATATTTAATGTTTCAGGTCAATCACCTTTCATCAGAACTCTTCGATTTCAGATGAAACTGATCGTAATCGGTGAAAGGTCATGAACCTGAAACTTTAACGCTGTTTCTATCCACAGATACTAACTGGGCTGCTGGGTTTATGCAGCATTTTCTGTTTTTATTTTGATTTCTTACATCTGCAGTATTTTGTGTCTCAATCCCTTAATCTCTGCTTATTTGTGACTTTTACTGACCATTTTTGAAATCGTTCCGTGACATTTAAATGAAACAGAAAATTTGCATTTCATGTTGATGGTGGTACTCTGCATTATTTTCAAATTCTGGTAGATTCAATAACACATCTTATCAAATGATGTTCCTTTGACATGAGTCCTTTTCTTGGAGTTTTTTTTTCGGAATATGCACTTTGCCTTTAAGGGTTGCAATGGGTCAGTATTGCTTTCAGAACCAGCAAGTCTCAGGAGTGAAAGGAAGGTGCATTTTGGTTGCCTTACATATAGCCATTTGGAGACTGCGATTCAAAGGGTTCATTCTCCATATCTCAGGAACAGCCACTGGGAGTAAGTCTCATGCAATACATTTGTTGCAATTCAATTTTGAACTTGTTTTTAGTTGAAGACAGTTTCTTCTAACAGAACACAGACACAGTGACACAGACAACTGCAGTATTTAGCAAACCTGGAGACGAGCTGTCAACCATTTAAACTGAAGAAATAGGATTTTTAGTCCGTTTAATTATTATCTCTCAAAGTTCTAAAAAAAGTCAAGCCGAAACAGAGATGTGTGTTAATTTAAATTGAAGAGAGGGAAGTTCGATGATGACAATCTTACATCCCTCAAAAACTCTAAATTCAGCTTGATTCCATTGAAAGAGTTTGCAAGTCGTTAATTGTTGAAATTCACTGGAGAAGGAAAGCAACGTTCCATGAGGACCTCAGGCAACATTATGTGATGACTTCAAGCAACATTCTGTGAGGACTTCAAGCAACATTCAGTGCAGACTTCAAGTCACATTCAGTGAGGACTTCAAGCAACACTGGACAGTAAATTTGCAAGAACACTAATATTTTCTATCTTAAATGTTGTTTATATCTTCATTGTGTTTAAGAATTTAGTTCTTTGAATTGAACAGTTAATTTGTTGATTTAAAGACACCTGATTAGGTTCGCCTCATTCAGGGGGTTAATAGATGGTAAAATTTGGCTGGGTCTTTCTTTAATTTGGAAAGTTTTAAATGATATGTTAGTCAATCTGTGGAGGAACGGGTTGAATAATCAGTGCGTCTCTCCCACCACAATCAGAATCGAATATTTTGATTGGGAGCTTTGACAGTAGCGGTCAGTCGTAACACATGTTGCGATTGTTAATTGTCTTTCCTTTTCTTCTTTTGCACAGTAACTTGAAAGCACGCTCTTGAAACACAACCAGTCATGTAAATGTTGTTTTATCCATCGACTGTTTATGTTTGCTCTTTTTAATTGAAGTACTTAAAGCTAATTAGTAACTGTCGTCAAGAATTACCTCATGCGTTATGCCTTAATGCCAACAAAATAATTAGTGGTGGAATTCTATTAATACTGCTGGAGTTGCAGTCAGAGTGCAGTTGTTTTGAAAATCTTTCCTTTTCTTCAGAAGTGACAACTACAGCAAAAGGAGAAATAACAACAACTGTGTCTCCAGCCACTTCTACCACTGGTAAGTAATGGTATCTTTCAATATTGACCAGTAAGTCTTTTGATACAAGTGCGCGATGATCATCTTTGGCGTGGACAATGCCAATCCATCACCTCAGTCCTGAAGACAATAAACCCATTGCTTTGGGATGGAATTACTTGCAAAGTTCAGTACATCACAAACTTCAAACAATGGCATTTCACAACAGTTACAAAAGCACTTTTGTGAAAACCTGTCCCCCAAGAGATTGTCCCATCTGATGATTTCTGTCATTCAATATTGGACTTTTAACGACATAATTTTGGGTAAAGTTCCATTGTCGAACAACTTTATTGGTTTTGAATGCAAATGTGAAGTTCATAAACACAATCTTCAGATTAGGATAATTTATCTTGTTCTTCAGAAGGAATCACTGCACCAGCGAAAGCAACTACAACTGGGTCCACATCTGGTGAGTGATGTCTCTTTTCAATCAGAACATACAAACATATGAAGATATGAATTAGGAGTAGAAGTCGGCCATTCGGCCCCTATGAGCCTGCTTCACCATTCAGTAAGATTATGGCTGATCTGTTTGAGTACAGATATCCAATGGCAAGTACAGTGACACAATTCATCTTATTTCAACAACTCCAAGACACTGGAAGTCCACTTCTTTGCACATGTTGATATTTCGCCCATCCAATTCGAGGTGAAATGGTTGAAAACTGAACAAATTAAATGAAACTAGATTCATGTGTCTAGCTGTGGAGAGTTTCTGTGTCCATATTGTATACGCTCTATTCCCCATTGATAAAATAAAAACAGAAAATGCTGGGAAAAGATGGCTGTTTTGGCAGGATCTGAGGTCAGAGAAATATTTACTGTTTCAGGTCAATCACCTTTCATCAGAACGCTTCGATTTCAGATGAAACTGATTGTAATCGGTGAAAGGTCATGAACCTGAATCTTTAACGCTGTTTCTCTCCACAGATACTAACTGGGCTGCTGGGTGTATGCAGCATTTTCTGTTTTTATTTTGATTTCTTACATCTGCAGTATTTTGTGTCTCAATCCCTTAATCTCTGCTTATTTGTGACTTTTACTGACCATTTTTGAAATTGTTCCGTGACATTTAAATGAAACAGAAAATTTGCATTTCATGTTGATGGTGGTACTCTGCATTATTTTCAAATTCTGGTAGATTCAATAACACATCTTATCAAATGATGTTCCTGTGACATGTGTCCTGTTCTTGTAGTTTTTTTTTGGAATATGTGCTTTGACTTTAAGGGTTGCAAGGGGTCAGTATTGGTTAAGAGCCTGAAAGTCTCAGGAGTGAAAGGAAGGTGCATTTTGGTTGCCTTACAAATAGCCATTTGGAGACTGCGATTCAAAGGGTTCATTCTCAATATCAAATGAACTGCCACTGGGAATAAGTCTCATGCAATACATTTGTTGCAATTCAATTTTGAACTGGTTTTTAGTTGAAGACAGTTTCTGCTAACAGAACACAGATACAGTGACACAGACAACTGCAGTATTTAGCAAACCTGGAGACGAGCTGTCAACCATTTAAACTGAAGGAATAGGATTTTTAGTCCGTTTAATTATTATCTCTCAAAGTTCTAAAAAAGTCAAGCCGAAACAGAGATGTGTGATAATTTTAATTGAAGAGAGGGAAGTTCGACGATGACAATCTTACATCCCTCAAAAACTCTAAGTTCAGCTTGATTCCATTGAAAGAGTTTGCAAGTCATTAACTGTTGAAATTCACTGGAGAAGGAAAGCAACGTTCCATGAGGACTTCAAGCAACATTATGTGATGACTTCAAGCAACATTCTGTGAGGACTTCAAGCAACATTCAGTGCAGACTTCAAGTAACATTCGGTGAGGACTTCAAGCAACACTGGACTGTAAATTTGCAAGAATACTTGCAAGAATAATTTTTTCTATTTTAAATGTTGTTTATATCTTCATTGTGTTTAAGAATTTAGTTCTTTGAATTGAACAGTTAATTTGTTGATTTAAAGACACCTGATTTGGTTCGCCTCATTCAGGGGGTTAATAGATGGTAAAATTTGGCTGGGTCTTTCTTTAATTTGGAAAGTTTTAAATGATATGTTAGGCAATCTGTGGAGGGACGGGATTGAATAATCAGTGCGTCTCTCCCACCACAATCAGAATCGAATATTTTGATTGGGGGCTTTGACAGTAGCGGTCAGTCGTAACACATGTTGCGATTGTTAATTGTCTTTCCTTTTCTTCTTTTGCACAGTAACTTGAAAGCACGCTCTTGAAACACAACCAGTCATGCAAATGTTGTTTTATCCATCGACTGTTTATGTTTGCTCTTTTTAATTGAAGTACTTAAAGCTAATTAGTAACTGTCGTCAAGTATTAACTCATGCGTTATGCCTTAATGCCAACAAAATAATTAGTGGTGGAATTCTATTAATACTGCTGGAGTTGCAGTCAGATTGCAGTTGTTTTGAAAATCTTTCCTTTTCTTCTGAAGTGACAACTACACCAAAAGGGGAAATAACAACAACTGTGTCTCCAGCCAGTTCCACCACTGGTAAGTAATGGTTCCTTTCAATATAGACCAGTCAATCTTTTGATACCAGTGCATGTTGATCAACTTTGGCGTGGACAATGCCAATCCATCACCTCAGTCCTGAAGACAATAAACCCATTGCTTTGGGATGGAATTACTTGCAAAGTTCAGTACATCACAAACTTCAAACAATGGCATTTCACAACAGTTACAAAAGCACTTTTGTGAAAACCTGTCCCCCAAGAGATTGTCCCATCTGATGATTTCTGTCATTCAATGTTGGACTTTTAACGACATAATTTTGGGTAAAGTTCCATTGTCGAACAACTTTATTGGTTTTGAATGCAAATGTGAAGTTCATAAACACAATCTTCAGATTAGGATAATTTATCTTGTTCTTCAGAAGGAATCACTACAACAGCGAAAGCAACTACAACTGGGTCCACATCTGGTGAGTGATGTCTCTTTTCAATCAGAACATACAAACATATGAAGATATGAATTAGGAGTAGAAGTCGGCCATTCGGCCCCTTTGAGCCTGCTTCACCATTCAGTAAGATTATGGCTGGTCTGTTTGAGTACAGATATACAATGGCGAGTACAGTGACACAATTCATCTTATTTCAACAACTCCAAGACACTGGAAGTCCACTTCTTTGCACATGTTGATATTTCGCCCATCCAGTTCGAGGTGAAATGGTTGAAAACTGAACAAATTAAATGAAACTAGATTCATGTGTCTTGCTGAGGAGAGTTTCTGCGTCCATATTGTATCCGCTCTATTCCCCATAGATAAAATAAAAACAGAAAATACTGGGAAAAGGTGGCTGTTTTGGCAGGATCTGAGGTCAGAGAAATATTTAATGTTTCAGGTCAATCACCTTTCACCAGAACTCTTCGATTTCAGATGAAACTGATCGTAATCGGTGAAAGGTCATGAACCTGAAACTTTAACACTGTTTCTCTCCACAGGTACTAACTGGGCTGCTGGGTTTCTGCAGCATTTTCTGTTTTTATTTTGATTTCTGACATCTGCAGTATTTTGTGTCTCAATCCCTTAATCTCTGCTTATTTGTGACTTTTACTGACCATTTTTGAAATTGTTCCGTGACATTTAAATGAAACAGAAAATTTGCATTTCATGTTGATGGTGGTACTCTGCATTATTTTCAAATTCTGGTAGATTCAATAACACATCTTATCAAATGATGTTCCTGTGACATGTGTCCTGTTCTTGTAGTTTTTTTTTGGAATATGTGCTTTGACTTTAAGGGTTGCAAGGGGTCAGTATTGGTTAAGAGCCTGAAAGTCTCAGGAGTGAAAGGAAGGTGCATTTTGGTTGCCTTACAAATAGCCATTTGGAGACTGCGATTCAAAGGGTTCATTCTCAATATCACATGAACTGCCACTGGGAATAAGTCTCATGCAATACATTTGTTGCAATTCAATTTTGAACTGGTTTTTAGTTGAAGACAGTTTCTGCTAACAGAACACAGATACAGTGACACAGACAACTGCAGTATTTAGCAAACCTGGAGACGAGCTGTCAACCATTTAAACTGAAGGAATAGGATTTTTAGTCCGTTTAATTATTATCTCTCAAAGTTCTAAAAAAGTCAAGCCGAAACAGAGATGTGTGGTAATTTTAATTGAAGAGAGGGAAGTTCGACGATGACAATCTTACATCCCTCAAAAACTCTAAGTTCAGCTTGATTCCATTGAAAGAGTTTGCAAGTCATTAACTGTTGAAATTCACTGGAGAAGGAAAGCAACGTTCCATGAGGACTTCAAGCAACATTATGTGATGACTTCAAGCAACATTCTGTGAGGACTTCAAGCAACATTCAGTGCAGACTTCAAGTAACATTCGGTGAGGACTTCAAGCAACACTGGACTGTAAATTTGCAAGAATACTTGCAAGAATAATTTTTTCTATTTTAAATGTTGTTTATATCTTCATTGTGTTTAAGAATTTAGTTCTTTGAATTGAACAGTTAATTTGTTGATTTAAAGACACCTGATTTGGTTCGCCTCATTCAGGGGGTTAATAGATGGTAAAATTTGGCTGGGTCTTTCTTTAATTTGGAAAGTTTTAAATGATATGTTAGGCAATCTGTGGAGGGACGGGATTGAATAATCAGTGCGTCTCTCCCACCACAATCAGAATCGAGTATTTTGATTGGGGGCTTTGACAGTAGCGGTCAGTCGTAACACATGTTGCGATTGTTAATTGTCTTTCCTTTTCTTCTTTTGCACAGTAACTTGAAAGCACGCTCTTGAAACACAACCAGTCATGCAAATGTTGTTTTATCCATCGACTGTTTATGTTTGCTCTTTTTAATTGAAGTACTTAAAGCTAATTAGTAACTGTCGTCAAGTATTACCTCATGCGTTATGCCTTAATGCCAACAAAATAATTAGTGGTGGAATTCTATTAATACTGCTGGAGTTGCAGTCAGAGTGCAGTTGTTTTGAAAATCTTTCCTTTTCTTCAGAAGTGATAACGACAGCAAAAGGAGAAATAACAACAACTGTGCCTCCAGCCACGTCTACCACTGGTAAGTAATGGTATCTTTCAATATTGACCAGTAAGTCTTTTGATACGAGTGCGCGATGATCATCTTTGGCGTGGACAATGCCAATCCATCAGCTCCGTCCTGAAGACAATAAACCCATTGCTTTGGGATGGAATTACTTGCAAAGTTCAGTACATCACAAACTTCAAACAATGGCATTTCACAACAGTTACAAAAGCACTTTTGTGAAAACAGTGGTGCAGTGGTTAGCACTGCAGCCTCACAGCTCCAGCGACACGGGTTCAATTCTGGGAACTGCCTGTGTGGACTGTGCAAGGTCTCCCTGTGTCTGCGTGGGTTTTCTCCGGGTGCTCCGGTTTCCTCCCACAAGCCAAAAGACTTGCAGGTTGGTAGATAAATTGGCCATCATAAATTTCCCCGAGTATAGGTAGGTGGTAGGGAAATATAGGGACAGCTGGGGATGTGGTAGGAATATGGGATTAGTGTAGGATTAGTATAAATGGGTGGTTGATGGTCGGCACAGACTCGGTGGGCTGAAGGGCCTGTTTCAGTGCCGTATCTCTAAACTAAACTAAACTAAACTAAAAACCTGTCCCATCCGATGATTTCTGTCGTTCAATGTTGAACTTTTAACGACATAATTTCGGGTAAAGTTCCATTGTAGAACTACTTCATAGGTTTCGAATGCAAATGTGAAGTTTATAAACACAATCTTCAGATTAGGATAATTTATCTTGTTCTTCAGAAGGAATCACTACAACAGCGAAAGCAACTACAACTGGGTCCACATCTGGTGAGTGATGTCTCTTTTCAATCAGAACATACAAACATATGAAGATATGAATTAGGAGTAGAAGTCGGCCATTCGGCCCCTTTGAGTCTGCTTCACCATTCAGTAAGATTATGGCTGATCTGTTTGAGTACAGATATACAATGGCAAGTACAGTGACACAATTCATCTTATTTCAACAACTCCAAGACACTGGAAGTCCACTTCTTTGCACATGTTGATATTTAGCCCATACAGTTCGAGGTGAAATGGTTGAAAACTGAACAAATTAAATGAAACTAGTTTCATCTGTGGAGAGTTTCTGCGTCCATATTGTATACACTCTGTTCCCCATAGATAAAATACAAACAGAAAATGCTGGGAAGAGGTGGCTGTTTTGGTAGGATCTGAGGTCAGAGAAATATTTAATGTTTCATGTCAATCACCTTTCATCAGAACTCTTTGATTTCAGATGAAACTGATGGTAATTGGTGAAAGGTCATGAACCTGAAACTTTAACACTGTTTCTCTCCACAGGTACTAACTGGGCTGCTGAGTTTATGCAGCATTTTCTGTTTTTATTTTTGATTTCTTACATCTGCAGTATTTTGTGTCTCAATCCCTTAATCTCTGCTTATTTGTGACTTTCACTGACCATCTTTGAAATCGTTCTATGACATTTCTATGAAACAGAAAATTTGCATTTCATGTTGATGGTGGTACTCTGCATTATTTTCAAATTCTGGTAGATTCAATAACACATCTTATCAAATGATGTTCCTGTGACATGTCTCCTGTTCTTGTAGTTTTTTTTTCGGAATATGCACTTTGCCTTTAAGGGTTGCAAGGGGTCAGTATTGCTTTAAGAACCAGCAAGTCTCAAGAGTGAAAGGAAGGTGCATTTTGGTTGCCTTACATATAGCCATTTGGAGACTGCGATTCAAAGTGTTCATTCTCGATATCTCAGAAACAGCCACTGAGAGTGAGTCTCATGCAATACATTTGTTGCAATTCAATTTTGAACTGGTTTTTAGTTGAAGACAGTTTCTTCTAACAGAACACAGACACAGTGACACAGACAGCTGCAGTATTTAGCAAACCTGAAAAGGAGCTGTCAACCATTTAAACTGAAGGAATAGGATTTTTAGTCCGCTTAATTATTATCTCTCAAAGTTCCAAAAAAGTCAAGCCGAAACAGAGATGTGTGGTAATTTTAATTGAAGAGAGGGAAGTTCGACGATGACAATCTTACATCCCTCAAAAACTCTAAGTTCAGCTTAATTCCATTGAAAGAGTTTGCAAGTCGTTAATTGTTGAAATTCACTGGAGAAGGAAAGCAACGTTCCATGAGGACTTCAGGCAACATTATGTGATGACTTCAAGCAACATTCTGTGAGGACTTCAAGCAACATTCAGTGCAGACTTCAAGTAACATTCGGTGAGGACTTCAAGCAACACTGGACTGTAAATTTGCAAGAATACTAATTTTTTCTATTTTAAATGTTGTTTATATCTTCATTGTGTTTAAGAATTTAGTTCTTTGAATTGAACAGTTAATTTGTTGATTTAAAGACACCTGGTTTGGTTCACCTCATTCAGGGGGTTAAAAGGTGGTACATTTTGGCTGGGTCTTTCTTTAATTTGGAAAGTTTTAAATGATATATTAGGCAATCTGTGGAGGGATGGGAAAGAATAATCGGTGTGTCTCTCCCACCACAATCAGAATCGAATATTTTGATTGGGGGTTTCGACAGGAGCGGTCAGTCGTAACACATGTTGCGATTGTTAATTGTCTTCCCTTTTCTTCTTTTGCACAGTAACTCGAAAGCACGATCTTGAAACACAACCAGTAATGCAAATGTTGTTTTATCCATCGACTGTTTATGTTTGCTCTTTTTGATTGCAGTAATTTAAGCTAGTTAGTGACTGCAGTCAAGAATTACCTCATTCATTATGCCTCAATGTCAACAAAATAACTAGCCGTGGAAATCTATTAATACTGCTGGAGTTGCAGTCAGATTGCAGTTGTTTTGAAAATCTTTCCTTTTCTTCTGAAGTGACAACTACACCAAAAGGAGAAATAACAACAACTGTGTCTCCAGCCAGTTCCACCACTGGTAAGTAATGGTTCCTTTCAATATAGACCAGTCAATCTTTTGATACCAGTGCATGTTGATCAACTTTGGCGTGGACAATGCCAATCCATCACCTCAGTCCTGACGACAATAAACCCATTGCTTTGGGATGGAATTACTTGCAAAGTTCAGTACATCACAAACTTCAAACAATGGCATTTCACAACAGTTACAAAACGCACTTTTGTGAAAACCTGTCCCCCAAGAGATTGTCCCATCTGATGATTTCTGTCGTTCAATGTTGAACTTTTAACGACAAAATTTTGGGTAAAGTTCCATTGTAGAACAACTTTATTGGTTTTGAATGCAAATGTGAAGTTTATAAACACAATCTTCAGATTAGGATAATTTATCTTGTTCTTCAGAAGGAATCACTACAACAGCGAAAGCAACTACAACTGGGTCCACATCTGGTGAGTGATGTCTCTTTTCAATCAGAACATACAAACATATGAAGATATGAATTAGGAGTAGAAGTAGGCCATTCGGCCCCTTTGAGTCTGCTTCACCATTCACTAAGATTATGGCTGATCTGTTTGAGTACAGATATACAATGGCAAGTACAGTGACACAATTCATCTTATTTCAACAACTCCAAGACACTGGAAGTCCACTGCTTTGCACATGTGATTTTTAACCCATTCCTTCCAGGGTGAAATGGTTGAAAACTTAACCACTTAAATGAAACTAGATTCGGGTGTCTACATGAGGAGAGTTTCTGCGTCCATATATGTCCAGGCTCTGTCCCCCACAGATAAAATAGAAACAGAAAATTCTGGAAACAGGCAGCTTGTCTGGCAGGACCTGAAGTCAGAGAAAGATTGAACTTTTCAGTCAATCACCTTTCATCAGAACTCATCGGATTCTGATGAAACTGCTGAGTTTCTGTGAAAGGTCGTGGGCCTAAAACTTTATCACTGTTTCTCTACACAGATGCTAACTAGGCTGCTGAGTTTATCCAGCACTTATTGTTTTTTATTGCTATCTCTTTCAACAGCAGTATTTTGCTTCTGTCTCTCTTAATCTCTGCTTATTTATGAACTTTGCTGAAAATGTTTGAAATAATACCCTGACATTTGAATAAAATGGAAAATTTGCATTTCATGTTGATGGTGATACTCTGCATTATTTTCAAATTTCGGTAGATTCAATAACACATTTTGTCAAATGATCATCCCATGACATGTTGTGATTGTTAATTGTCTTCCCTTTTATTATTTTGTCCAGTAACTTGAAAGCATGCTCTTGAAACACAACCAGTAATGCAATTGTTGTTTTATCTATCGACTGTTTGTGTTTGCTCTTGTTAATTGAATTACTTTAAGCTAGTTAGTAACTGTAGTCAAGAATTACCTCATTCATTATGCCTCAATGTCAAAAAAATAACTAGCGGTGGAACTCTATTAATACTGCTGGAGTTGCAGTCAGAGTGTAGTTGTTTTCAAAAACTTTCCTTTTCTCCAGGAGTGACAACGACACCAAAAGGGGAAATAACAACAACTGTGTCTCCAGCCAGTTCCACCACTGGTAAGTAATGGTTCCTTTCAATATAGACCAGTACGTCTTTTGATACGAGTGCATGTTGATCAACTTTAATATGGAAAATGCCAACCCATCACCTCAGTCCTGAAGACCCAAATCCCATTGCTTTGGGATGGAATTATTTGCAAACTTCAGTACATCTCAATCTTCAAACAATGGCATTTCACAACAATTATCAAAGCTGTTTTGTGCAGAGCTCTCACCCAAGAGATTGTCCCATCTGATGATTTCTGTGGTTCTGAACGTTGATTTTTTAACAATGTCATACATACCAGAATTGCGATGATAACATTCATAGACTAACTCTGAAGAGTTATGAAAAATTGACTTTGGTCTTTAAAAAATTAACCTTTATTTTAAAAAGTGAACAATGGTTCAAAAAGGCCACCAAAGAGAAAGGGGATTGGCCTTCAAGCTGTTTGACAAAGACAAAGGACAAATCTTCAAAAGCAGAAGGTGTTAATGAAACCCATCTTGCACCTATCCTCAAAACATTCCAGAAGTGAATGTCTCCTTCTGAAACAAAGGAGTTGTGAATTAGTGACGTCTTGCACCATTATGCAATCATATTGAGGAAGTGACGAGAATGTCTCCTGCCAGGGAGTGAGAGGTGATGCAGTTTTTCCTAAAAAAAGACAGCCAGAGAAAGAGAGAGAGAGAGACTGACCCAGAAGATGAAGCTACTTGCAACAGCTTGAGTTCCAGTTGAGCCAGTAAGCATAGTGCCCCACTGCAAAAATCCGACATATACAGTATACAGCAGTGAGAGCTATATGTAACCCACCGTCTTCAACAGAACCTTCAATCAAGAAAGAAATCTACAATCATCTCAGGACTGCATCCATCTAGAACTGGATTCTCACGAGCAATCAACAGGTTTATCGTAATCTTTCCCGCCACTAAAAAACTTTTCCTTCTCTGTTTCTTCTTGTGTGTGTGCGCGAACGAATGCATGAGTGGATGCAGTTGCAACACTTTCGGGATAAGGCATATTGATCAATAAACAATTGACTTTCTGGTGTTTTAAACCTACAAGAAAACCTGTCACTGCCTGTTTATTTGAGAAATAAAACACAAAGGAGCTAAACTCTAATGCAAATGCACTAGCTGCGGTGAGGTATTTTGAAATAATGCCCTGATATTTGAATGAAATGTGGAATTTGCATTTCATGTTGATGGCGGTACTCTGCATATTTTCAAATTCCAATAGAATCATTGTCATCTATTGTCATAAGGATGCTCCCTTTGACATGATGGGTTGGATCTTATAAGCTCGCCACCAATCTCGGCGCGAGCTTCAAAATGGTGATCCTCCCCCGCACGGACCAAACGTCGTGGAGCTGAGCAATATTCAGCAGTGGTGGACCGCCGCCCCCCCGCCCCCCCACCCGATGACATGGTGGGGCAGGCGGTCCGTCCCCAGAAACTGCGTCAGGTGCCACTGCGCAGGTGCCGACACCGTTTTTAAAGGGCTTCAAGCCCTACATTTCTATGTAAATTTTTAAAGAGACTTTTTTTTGAAAACCATAAAATTTATTGATCTAGACCCTCTCCCACCACCCTCTTCACAACAACAATACATTTACTTCCTTGCCCTCTCCCTCCCAAAATAAAACTACAACAGCAGGTAAATGATGTCTTCTTTCAATATAGACCTGCAAGTCTGTTCACACCAGTGCGCTTTTATCAATTTCAGCTTGCAGGTAATGTCAATCCATTAGTTCAGTCTTGTAGACACTTCCTTTTGGGTGGAAATTGTTGAAAATTTAAAGACATCTGAATTTTCAGCTAGTTTTTCCAATATCACTTTTGCAGCAAAACCCATAAAATAGTCTGAATGTGAAAGTCTTGAGGAAAATGTATGTTTTTCAGTTGTCTTGCTGATTTTCATTATTTATCTTGTTCTTCAGAAGGAATCACTACAACAACGAAAGCAACTGCAACCGGGTCCACTACTGCCTCCACATCTGGTGAGTGATGTCTTCTTTCAATATATAGTAGCAAGACCAGTGACACAAGTCATCTTATTTCAACACCTCCCAGACAGTGGAAGTACATTACTTCACACCTTGTACATATTTAGCTCATTCCTTCCAGAGGGAAACGGTTGAAAACTTACCTATTTGAATGAAACTAGATCAGAGCCACTAACTGAGGAGAAATCCTGTGTCCATGTTGTCTACACCTTTGTTTTCCTTAGGAGGGAATGCTAACCCCTTAAACATAGGTGGGGCTGTGTCTGGTGGGATGTTAAAATGTTAAAAAGCTGCATCCAGTCCCCAGCCTGCCTACAACCCATCAAATTCCAGTTTATATGGAGGCGACGTAACCAAAGGGCTCGCAGGGGGCAGTTCGGGAATTTAAATATTATAATAAGGCTGTGTCCCTCATATTTAACCACAATTTTAGATTTAACTATAGCCAGCTGAGTTTTCCAGGCTTTGGGAAACCTGGTTGCCAAAAGGAGGTGAGGACCACTGGATTCGGGAAGTAAGTACATTTCTACCAGTCTGCTGGATCCAGTTTACTCGCGTCACCAAATGCCCGTGATTGGACCCCCATCCAACACTTCTGATCTCCTCTGCAATGCCTCCACTCTCTCCCCAACCCTTCCAATCACTGCAAAATAACAGTAATGAAGAAACTAATGGCACTAAACTGTGACAAATCCTCAGGGCCAGATGTTTTCCATCCCAGGAATTTAAATGAAGTAGAAAAAACATTGAGGATGCCTGAACTATAATCTTCTAAAGTTTGCTCTATTAAGGAATAATTCCTCTGGATTAGAAAATTGCACATGTCATTCCACAATTTTAGAAATGTGACAGAGGGAAACCTGGGAATTATAGACCAGTTAGCCTAAACATCTGTTGTCAGGAAATTGCTAGAGTCTATAATTAAATATAGGGCGCCTGAACACATTGAAAATTTTCAGCTGATCAGGGAGAGCCAGCATGGCTTTGTAAAGGGTAGGTCATCCCTGGCCAACCAGATTAAACTTTTTGAAGAGGACACTGAAGTAGTGGACTTCTAAAAGAGTTCCTCAGAAGGGATTGTCAGCTAAAGTTAAATTTCATGTAATTAAATGCAAATTATTGACCTCATGAGCATATTTGGTTGAGTGGCAGGAGATGGAAAGTAGGGATAATGGGCAGACACTCTAATTGACAGGATATCACTAGTGGTGTCCCACAAGGATCTGTGTTGATCCTCAACTATTTACCATATTTATTAACCACTTAGACGATGAAATAGAAAGCCACACATCCGGATTCACCGATAACACAAAAGTAGGCAACATTGTAAGCAGTGTAGGGAGAAACATAAAAGGACAACAAGTTATTGATAGATTAAGTGAATGGGGAAAACTGTGGTAATGGATTTCAATGTAGGTTGATCCACTTTGGACCTATAATGGATCGAACAGTGTACGCAGGAAGGATATATTGGTGAACATCAACGCAAGCTCGAGGAACAGCATCTCATCTACCGATTAGGCACACTACAGCCTGCCGGACTGAACATTGAGTTCAATAATTTCAGAGCATGACAGCCCCCCACTTTACTTTCATTTTTAGTCATTTTTAGTTATTTTTTCTTCCTTTTTTTTTGCATTCCTTTTTACATTTTTTACAATCTTTTTTTGCATTTATTTCATTTCATCTTAGTTTGTTCAGTTTGCTTACCCACTGTTTTTTTCAGGTTGTTTTTCTTCAGGTTTGCACTTGCTGATGTTCAATATTCAGTATATTCACACCTAATCTGTACTAATGCTTTGTCTTTCAACACACCATTAACATATTGTTTGCCTTTGCTCCGTGACCTTTTGGTCAGCTATGTGGCCTGGTCCAATCTGCACCTTCTCCTTTGTTATCTCTTGCCCAACCCCCACCTCACTTGTTTATAATCTGTGACTTTTCTAATATTTGTCAGTTCCGAAGAAGGGTCACTGACCCGAAACGTTAACTCTGCTTCTCTTTCCACAGATGCTGCCAGACCTGCTGAGTGAATCCAGCATTTCTTGTTTTTGTTTCAGATTTCCAGCATCCGCAGTATTTTGCTTTTATTATAAGGATATATTGGCCTTGGAGGGAATGCAGCGTAGATTTACAAGCAGGGATTGATCAAACTAGGGTTGTAATCTGTGGAATTAAGGAAGTTATGGGTGAATTGATCAAAGTTCTCAAGATATTAAGGGGAACAGATAGAGTAGATAGAGAGAAACTAATTCTGCTGTTTGGGGAGTCGAGGACTAGGGGGCATAGTCTAAACATTGGAGCCAGACCTTTCAGGAGTGAAATTAGGAAAGCATTTCCACACAAAGGGTGATAGAAGTTTGGAACTTTCTCCTGAAAAATGCAATTGATGCTAGATCAATTGTAAATTTTAAATTTGAGATTGATAGATTTTTGTTAACCAAAGGTATTAAGGAATATGGGCAAAGGTGGCTAAAGGGAGCTAGGTCGCAGATCAGCCATGACCTCAGATTAGGTGTGAGGGGCTCCTGTTCCTATATTCGATCTCCCACTGGTCTCCAAACTACCTACCGATCCTTCTGATCTCCCCTGACTCAGGCCTCCAATCTGCCTCTGGCCTTCAATCTCCCCCAGCCCCAGCTTCCCAGATAATGCCTGGTTCCATATCCAGGTCACCTTGCACTCCGATCCAATGTTCCTTCTGAGCTGCGTGTGTGTGTGGCCATGTAGTAATCTGGAACTTCAGATTCACAACACAGGCTTCACAACACCAACATTCCCTTTAAGATGCAGTGCAACAAACAAGGCATGCACACTGAAGAAAAATTAGAGGGAATATTACTCCAATCTCCCAAATCTTCCCCAAATCCAGACTCTGATCTTCATCCCAACTCCAGCTTCTCCTGGTCTCCCTGATCTTTCCTGGCTCTAGACTGTAATCTTCCTCCCACGCTATTTCCTCCCAGCCTTCTCTGATCTGTTTTGGTTTCTGTCTGCTCCCCTACCAGGGCCCAGTGTTGAAGGCCTAACCACCTAACAGCAGCCAGCCTCTCAAACTGTCTGTCTGTTGCTGGAAATAGAGACAAACAATAGTAATCAGGCCCTACCATTAAATTCAGCAGGACCTGTAGAAAATCCATTCTTCCAGTTTTCCCCAACGTAAACCAGCTACCCTGCTCCCTCAACACCTCTGAGTTAATATCCAGCCCTTAGTCAATCACTACTTAGGCGGCACAGTGGTGCAGTGGTTAGCACCGCAGCCTCACAGCTCCAGCGACCCGGGTTCAGTTCTGGGTACTGCCTGTGCGGAGTTTGCAAGTTCTCCCTGTGTCTACGTGGGTTTCTGCCGGGTGCTCCGGTTTCCTCCCACCTCCAAAAGACTTGCAGGTTGATAGGTAAATTGGCCATTGTAAATTGCCCCTAGTGTCGGTAAGTGGTGGGGATGTGGTAGAGGATATGGGATTAATGTAGGATTAGTATAAATGGGTGGTTGTTGGTCAGCACAGACCCGGTGGGCCGAAGGGCCTGTTTCAGTGCTGTATCTCTAAATAAAATAATAAAAAATATTCACGAACTATTTGGCAATATTTCTCAGACTTTTGAATGAAATGTATGATTTCCATTTTATATTGATTCTGATACTCTGAATAGTTCCAAATTCCATTAGAATCATTATCAAATATTGTCAAAGTATGTTCCCCTTCATATGTTGTGATCGTTAATGTTCTTCCCTTTTCTCTTTTGTTCAGTACCTTGAAATTGTTCTTTTGAAACACAATCAATTATGCAAATGTTGCCTTGCCACACTCATGTTTATGTTTTCTTTACTTGAGAAAAGGAAAAAAAAGTTGATCTTGTTACTGCTGTTGTAAAAAAAAACATTTTCCTCCTAAAATAGTCTCCTGGTGGAACACTGAAGGAATAAGTAGGTATTTAGGTGGTTGGATAGTGGTTTTGATTGTTTTTCTTATTCTTCAGAAGGAATCACGACAACAGTGAAAGCAATCAGGTCTACTACTGC
The DNA here is from genome assembly GCF_036365525.1 of Heterodontus francisci. Taxonomy (NCBI): domain Eukaryota; kingdom Metazoa; phylum Chordata; class Chondrichthyes; order Heterodontiformes; family Heterodontidae; genus Heterodontus; species Heterodontus francisci. Next base: position 28,009,504 of record NC_090397.1, read on the forward strand.
CTCCACACCAGGTGAGCGATGGCTGCTTTCGATATGCAGTTGCAAGACCAGTGACAGAAGTTATCTTGTTGCAACAGCTCCAGATAGTGGAATTATAGTACTTCACATTTGTAGATATTTAGCCCATTCCTTCCATAGAGGAAATGGTTGAAAACTGAACTATTTGAATGAAGTTAGAGCAGAGTCTGTGCCTGAGGAGAATTGCTGTGTCCATGTTTGTTCACGTCTCTGTCTCACATAGTCTCTGCTTATTCATCAATGTTTACCAAATTCCTTTGCAATATTTGTTAGAGTTTTGAATGGTATGTATGATTTTCTTTTGATGTTATTGGTAATACTCTATGTAGTTTCACATTCCAATGGAATTATTTTCTATTATTGGGAAAGGATGTCCCCAATAACATGTTGTGATTGTTAATCGTCTTCCATTTTCTTCTATTCCTCAGCAACTTAAAAGCATGCTTTTGAAAAACAACCTCCAATTATGCAAATGTTGTTTTACCGAGTTCCTGTTTATGTTTGCTCTTTTGTAATTGAAGTAAGGTGAGCTAGTTAGTAATTGTCGTCAATAATTTCCTCAATCTTTATGCCTATTGTCAACAAAATAACTAGCCCTGGAACTCCATTAATACTGCTGGCGTTGCAGTCAGAGTGCAGTGGTTTTGAATATTTTTCTTTTTCTTCAGAAGTGACAGCAGGTAAGGTCATTAGCATGTTAATTTTTGTGATTTCCATATTTTAATGAAGGCCCCGGGCCACACCGAGGCTTTGCCGCCACCGCTAATATACGGCGGGGCCTTCTCGGCGTCGTGGGTCGAGGCGGGCCACTCCCTGTAGCATTTTACGGGCCTCCCCGCTGCGACCCAAAATTAAGCCGCTTGAAAATTTTCAGCTGATCAAAGAGAGCCAGCGTGGATTTGTAAAGGTAGGTTGCGCCTCACAAACCTAATTGATTTTTTTTTGAAGAGGTGGCTAAAGTAGTGGACAAGAAATGTCATTGGAAGATATTTATATGTAGTTCCAGAAGGCATTTAATAAAGTTCCTCAGAAGAAACTGTTCGATAAAGTTGAAGTTCATGGAAATAAAGGCAAATTTTTGACCGAGTTAGCAAATTGTCTGAACAGCAGGAGACAGAGAGTAGGAATAACGGGCAAGCACTCTAATCGGCAGGATGTGACTTGTGTCCCATAAGGATCTGTGTTGGGGCCTCAACTATTCACAATATTTATGAACAACTTAGATTATGGCATAGAAAGTCACATATCCAAACTTGCCAATGGCATAAAGATAGGTGGCAATGTAAGCAGTGTAGGTCGAAGGAGAAAATTACAAAGAATAATTAATAGATTAAGAGAATGTCAAAACTTTGGCAAATGGATTTCAATGTACACAAGTTTGAGGTCATCCACTTTGTCATAGAGAGATACAGCACCAAAACAGGCCCTTCAGCCCACAAAATCTGTGCTCACCATCAACCACCCATTTATACTAATCCTATATGAATCCCTTCTCACCTCCCCTCAATTCTCCTATCACCTACACTAGGGGCAATTTTTTTACAATGACCAATTTACCTATCAACCCACAAGTCTTTGACATGTGGGAAGGAAACCAGAGCATGCCGAGGAAACCCATGCAGTCACAGGGAGAACTTGCAAACTCTGCACAGGCAGTACCCAGAACTGAACCCAGGTTGCTGGAGCTATGAGGCTGTGGTGCTTGCCACTGCACCATTGTGCTGCCCTTTGGGCCTAAAAGGGTTGGAACAGAGTACTTTCTGAATGATCAAAAACGAGAAACAGTGGAGGCCCAAAAGACTTGGGGATCCAGGTACAGAAAAACATCAAAAAGGCTAATGGAAAGCTGGCCTTTATACCTAGAGGACTAGAATACAAGAGGATAGAAGTCATGCTTCAGCTCTACAAAGCCCTGGAGTACTGTGAGCAGTTCTGGGCACCGCACCTCAGGAAGGACATAATGGCCATGGAGGGAGTGACCAAATGTTTACCAGAATGATACCTGGACTCCAAGGGTTAAATTACAAGAGATTACACAAACTAGTGTTGTTTTCCCTGAAATCTAGCAGGTTATTTGCTCTACCATTAAACTTAAATATTTAAAGATGCAGTGAATAAAAACAAATTACTTTGCCCGTCTCCCACCACCACCCCCCCATAACCATAAAATGAATTACTTGTCCTCTCCCCGCCAAAACATTTACTTGTCCACCTGACCTATCCTCCTCCCCCATAAAAGTGCATAAACTTCCACCTCTCCTACACCAATGATGTTACTTTGACCCCGTTCCCCCGGCCCCGTTGCACTGATAAACTTCCGCCGTCCTCCCTCCCCAGAAGTGTTCCACCTTATTTCCCCGGACAGTGATCCGAAGGCGCAGGAATGCCGGCTAGCAGCAGGAGCATCGCAGCGAGACAGAAGGCAGTGGCGTAGGTATGATTAATTCATTAATTTGAATTTATTTAAATATGTTAATAGTGGTCCCGTCATCAAGTGGTAGGGGGGCTGCCACAAGGCCTCCCTGCTGCCGGCAATATTGGGCCAAACACTCCCGGCGTCGGGGTGCCGATCATTTTCCAGCCATCCCTGCCACGAACCCTGACATTGGAGGGGAGGGGGTCTGAAAGGTTCAGCCCAAAGGATGGTAAACGTTTGGAACTCTCTGCTGCAAATGGAAACTGATGCTCAATCAATGGTTAATTTCAAATCTGAAATTGATTAATTTGTATTAAGCAAAGATATGAAGAGATACGATGCGAAAACAAGATCTGGGGTTAGGTCGCAGATCAACCATGATCTCAGTGAATGGCAGAACAGGCTCAAGGGATGAAATGTCTACTCCTGTTCTAACATTCCTCCAATCTCCCACTGGTCTCTAATCTACCCCCCAATCCTTCCGATCTCCCCTGACCCAGGCTTCTCATCTGCCTCTGGTCTCCAATCTCCCCCGACCCCAAGCTTCCCTGATGTTGCTTGGTTCTGTATCCCAATCACCCCCTGCTCTGATCTCCCCTATCTTCCCTGGTTCCTACTCTGATCATCTTCCCCCGACTGCACCCCAACCTCCCTGACCTACCCTGACTCCAGACTCAAAAATTCCTCCCAGCTCACACCATCCCAGCCTCCCCGATCCTCCCAGCAGCAGACTACCATCTTCCTCACACTATTCCACTACACCAGCCATCCTGATCATTCCTGGCTATTCTCTAATCCCCTGCCCGGGCCTGTTGCCGAAGGCCTACCCGCCCAACAGCAGCCAGCCTCTCAAATTGGCTGTCTGTCATGGGAAACAGAGCAAAACAGTGGTAATCAGGTGCTGTCATTAAATTCAGCAGGACCTTTGGAAAACCTGTGCTCTTCCGGTTTCCCAACCTTAAACCAGCAACCATGCTCCTTTCCCACCTCTGAGTTCATATCCGGCCTTAATCTGTGCTTACTCACTAACTTTTTGGCAATATTTCTGTAACTTTTGATAGAACTGAAGAACACAAGAAATAGGAGCAGGAGTAGACCACAGGGCCCATTGAGCCTGCTCCACCATTCAAAATGATCATGGCTGATCTTAGGATTCAACTCCACTTTCCTGCCCGCTCACTATATCCCTTGATTCCCTGAGAGACCAAAAATCTATCTATCCCAGCCTTAACTGTATTCAATGATGGAGCATCCACAACCCTCTGGGGTAGAGAATTCCAAAGATTCACAACCCTTTCAGTGAAGTAATTTCTCCTCGTCTCAGTCCTGAATGATCGGCCTCTTAACCTGAGATTGTGCCCCGTGTTTTAGATTCCCCGACCAGCAGAAATAATCTCTCATTGTCTACCCTATCCAGCCCCTTTAGAATCTTATATGTTTCAATGACATCACTTCTCATTCTTCTAAACTCCAGAGAACACAGGCCCAATTTACTTAATATCTCATCATAGGACTACCCCCTCATCCCAGGAACCAATCTAGTGAATCTTCACTGCACTGCCTCCAATGCAAGTATATCCTTTCATAAATGCGGAGACCAAAACTGGACACAGTATTCTAGATGTGCTCTCACCAAAACCCTGTAGAATTGTAGCAAAACGTCTCTATTCCTATACTCCAATCCCCTTGCAATAAAGGCCAACATGCCATTTGCCTTCCTACTTGCTTGTTGTACCTGCATGTTAACTTTCTGCATTCCTTATACAAGAACACCTAAGTCTCTTTGAACATCGACACTTACAAGTTTCACACCTTTTAAAAAAGCATTCTGCTTTTCTATTCTTACGACCAAAGTGCATAACTTTACACTTCCCTACATTATACTCCATCTGCCATCTTGTTGTCCACTCACTTAACCTGTCTCTATCTCTTTGCAGCCTCTCTGTGTATGAATTTCAATTTTTGTTACTGGTGATACTCTGGATTGTGTGTTTATGTTTGCATTTTTTACTTGACAAGTTGATCTTGTTATTGCTGCAGTGAAAAAAAATCCTCATTCTTTCTACTTTAGTGTCTATAAAATAGCCTGCTGATGAAATTCTCAATACTTCAGGATTTGAAATTGGAGTTCAGTGATTTTGATTTTCTTTTCTTTTTGTTCAGAAGTGACACCTACAACAAAAGAGACAACCACCACGGCTCTGATTGGTACAACTACTACAACGGGTAAGTGATGTCTGCTTTCAATATAAATCAGCATGTTTGTTCACACCAGTGCACTTTTTTTAAACTCAACTTTCAGGCAATGTCAATCTATTGGTTCAGTCTTGTAGACACGTTTGGATTGAAATTGTTAGAAATTTAGACATCTGAATCTGCAAATGGTTTTTTCAACATCATTTTGTAGCAAAGCCAAAATAGTCTTTTGGTGGAACAAAAACAAGAAATGCTGGAATCACTCAGCAGGTCTGGCAGCATCTGTGGAAAGAGAAGCAGAGTTAACGTTTCGGGTCAGTGACCCTTCAGAACTCAGTAGGAGTCACTGACCTGAAACGTTAACTCTGCTTCTCTTTCCACAGATGCTGCCAGACCTGCTGAGTGATTCCAGCATTTCTTGTTTTTGTTTCAGATTTCCAGCATCCGCAGTATTTTGCTTTTATTTTAGTCTTTTGGTGGACTCTACAGGGCTTTATGTTGTAGTCTAGTGGTTTTGATTATTTTTCTTGGTTCTTCAGAAGGGGTCACTCCAACAATGGAAGAAACTACAACCAGGTCCACTATTGGTTCCACAACGGGTGAGTGATATCTTCTTTTGATACACAGTAGCACAGTAGTCATTTTGTTGCAACAGTTCCCAGACACTAGAAGTATATTACTTAACACCAGTAAATATTTAGCCCATTCCTTCCAAAGAGAATTAGGTGAAAACGTAGCTATTTGAATGGAGCTAGATCAGAGTCAGTGCACGAGGAGAAATGTTAGACTGAATTTTACGAGATCGGCAGCGCTCTTTGAAGATGCGGACTGCCCGTTGCTGAGCCGCCGCGATATTCAGCGCCGGGTCTCATTATCTTCAAGGCGACGCGCCGCCCCCCCCCCCCCCCCCCCCACCCCACAAATTACATGGCGGGGTGGGGCGGGGGGGGAACATCCAGCCTAGTTTCATCTTTGTCCTACCTATCAGTCTATTCACCTCATTCAACAGTTGGAGATTATTTTGATAACTGTCTATTTATATTTCATAATAAGTATGCCACTATCATATCTTACAGAAGTGGTTTGCCACGGTGTATGGTCTGGCTGGTTTAATGAAAATTCACCGTCTAATAGCAGCAAAGGTGATTCTGAATTACTGGAGCCAATCCGTGAAAAATTGTGTCCTGCTTCACCTTATAAAATAAGCCACATTGAATGTGAAGCTGTCAAATTCCCACACCGTCCAATCAGTGAAACAAAGGACAGCGTCACTTGCGATATAAAGAAGGGACTGATTTGCAGTTACAATGAACAGACTTCTACAAATACCACTATGTGTTTGGACTACAGAATTAGAGTTTGCTGTGAGTCTCAAACAACTTCAAGCCCAAGCACTACTACTGAAGTCTATTCAACATCGACGTACAGCTCACCTACTAGTGAAGCTGGATGTTATTGTAATGGAAACCCACAGAGGAAAGTAAGTTCACGATTCTTTTGCAAGAGTTAATAAACTATTGACAAGCCAAGATAAATGACATTGGAAGCGATGATTTTTATTTTCAGCTTTAATGATTTTTGATCATCGTTTTGGGGAAAGTGTAGGTTTGAGTCGCGCCATGGAGTTTTATAAAGCTGTTATTATGGAAGCAGAAGACTTTATTGAAATAAATAAAAGAAAATATTGTTAGACAAGAAGGTGAAAAAGTAGCAATGAAGTGGTGAGAGAAAAATACACTGTTAAAAGAGGGAATAGTTAGGCAAAAATTGAGACAGAAAAACCAGGAAAGGGAATAAGGATCAATGCTCCGAAAAATTGGAATGAGGATTGATTACTATGTGTGTGAATACACATAGCCCTAAACACAAAATTGAAAGCATTAAGAACTATGGAGGAATATGAAATAATAGCTAAAGCAGGAACATAGCATAGATTTGAACAGAACGAGGAACTTAATATTACTGGATGCACAATTTTCAGGAGAAACAGGCAGCAAAAAAGTTGGATAGAGTGAAAATGTTAGCAGCACTTGAACTTAAAGGCTGTACTAGGGGATTGTTGGAAGACAGACTCCATATGGACAGAGTGAAAATTACAAAGGAAGTTGGCGCAATTCACAATGTACATTACAATTCACCATACTGTAGAAATGAGATAGAGGTGGAGATCAGCAAACAGTTTGGAATTATATGTAAGAACAACAGGGCAATAACAAAAATAAAACAGAAATATCTGCCTTGGTGAGACCCCGCAGGACTAGCAGTACTTGTAGAATAAAACCCCAACAGTGTTGGGGATGCGCTGCAAAACAGAAAATCTCCACAACAATTTTCAAAAAGGATCATTGCCCCAGTTTTCCGCTCTGGGTGTTTGGTGGTAATTTGGAACAGAGCACATTGCTGTGCTGTGCCATAACCCTTATCTCAATGCCCCGATGTTGTAATTAGCGCTTCATTACTTATCATCAGCAAACTATTGGGCACCAGGTTAGAGAGAGGAGAAGGTTTGGGTGCTGTAAGTCATCTACACCATTACAGGGACAGCCCCATGGGAAGGAGGACTTGCAGGTACTGGGGCTGTCTTTTTATCCAGACCCCTTCAGATGAAGAGTGATATGCTTTTTAATTAATGCATATGTGCCAGAAGCAGTGATTTGCATGTCTATGGTCTTCATGTTTAAGGTTATATTCCTGTGAATGAATTGGTGCTGCTGTCATGGCAGGGATGGCAGCAGTACCCAAAGCAGCTGCCTGCTTTAAGAGGGCAGCACTCTGATGCCGACCTGTCGACAGAACAGTAGGAAAAACAAGAATCGAGTTTGAGGAATGATGTGCAGGAATAGACAGAGCAAAATAATTTATTTCAAGTAGAAAGATCTTGTTGACAAAAGCATCAAACAAACAGAAGCCACATCAGATATGTTGATTATATATGATTGTTCAGTTATGTTCAGGCATTCTGAAAATATTAATAAGCAAAGATAACATAGTATTCCATAGGAAGCTTTTAACTCTTGTATACAAACTATTGAGGTTGCTAGTTAAATTGGGAATGAAGTGGGCCAAGCGAATCAAGCGTCAGTTGGAGAATATTTAGAGGACAGTGATCATTGTACCATAAGGCTGACTATGGAAAAGGACAAAGAACAATCCAGAGTAAAAATAATTAACTAGGGGAAAGCCAATTTCAATCGGCTACGAACGGATCTGGGATGAATAAATTGGAGTCAAAGGTTAGCAGGAAAAACGGTAACCGAACAATGGGCTACCTTCAAAGAAGAGATAGTTCGGGCACAGTCAAGGTATGTCCCCTTGAAAGGGAAAAGTAGGGTAAACAAATGTAGAGCTCCCTGGATAACAAAAGAGATAGAGATTAAGATAAAAAATAAAAAGTGTGCTTACAACAGATGCCAGGTAGAGATTACGATCGTGAACAGGCTGAATATTGAAGGTTCAGAGGGGAAGTGAAAAAGCAAATAAGAGAAGCAAAGAGACAGTATGAACAGAAACTGGCAGCTAATGTTAAAGGGAATCCCAAAGTTATCTATCGATCTATCAATAGTAAAAAGGCAGGGCTGATTAGAGACCAACAAGGGGATTTGCACATGGAGGCAGAGGGCATAGCTGTGGTATTAAATGAATACTTTGCATCAATCTTTTCCAAGGATGAGGATGCAACCCAGGCAATGGTGAAAGAGCAGGTAATTCAGACACTAGAAGGGTTTAAAATTGATAAGGAGGAGGTGTTGGATAGGTTGTCTGTGCTTAAAGTGGATAAGGCACCAGGACTGGATGAGATGAATCCAAAGATACTGAGGGAAGAGAGAGTGGAAATTGCAGAGGCACTGGCCATAATTTTTCAGTCTTCCTTAGACCCAGGGGTGATGTCAGAGGATTGGAGAATTGCAAATGATACACCCTTGCTCAAAAAAGGGTGTAAAGATAAGCCCAGCAACTACAGGCCAATCAGTTTAACTTTGGTGGTGAGGAAACTTCCAGAAAGATTAATTCGGGACAAAATTAATTGACACATGGACAAATGCAGGTTAATTAAAGAAAGTCAGTATGGATTTCTTAAGAGACAATAATGTTTAACTAACTTTCTGGAGTTTTTGGAAGAAGTAATAGAGAGGGTTGATGAGGGCAATGCAGTTGATGTGGTGTACATGGACTTACAAAATGCATTTGATACAATGCCACACAACAGATGTGTGAGCAAAGTTATAGTTCATGGAATAAATGGGACAGTAGCAACATGGATACAGAATTGGCTGAGTGACAGAAAACAAAGAGTAGTGGTTAATGGATGCTTTTCGGGCTGGAGGAAGGTTTGTAGTGGAGTTCCCCAGGGGTCAGTATTGGGACCCTTGCTTTTCCTGATATATCTTAATGACCTAGACCTTGGTGCACAGGGCACAATTTCAAAGTTTGCAGATGAACGAAACTTGGAAGCATTGTGAACTGTGAAGAAGATAGTGTAGAACTTCAAAAGGACATAGACAAGTTGGTGGAATGGGCAGACAGGTGACAGATGAAGTTCAATGTGGAGAGATGTGAAGTGATTCATTTTGGTAGGCAGAACATGGAGAGACAATATAAAATAAAGGGTACAATTCTAAAGGGGATGCAGGAGCAGAGGGACCTGGGTGTGTATGTGCATAAGTCATTCAAGGTGGCAGGGCAGGTTGAGAGCGCAGTTAATAAAGCATACAGTATCCTGGGCTTTATTAATAGGGGCATAGAGTACAAGAGCAAGGAGGTGTTGAACTTGTATAAGACACTAATTCGGACCCAGCTGGAGTATTGCGTCCAGTTCTGGGCGCTGCACATTAGGAAAGATATGATGGCATTAGAGAGGATGCAAAAAAGATTCACAAGAATGGTTCCAGGGATTAGGAACTTCAGTTCTGAAGATAGATTGGAGAAGTTGGGATTGTTTTCCTTGGAGAAGAAAAGACTGAGCAGAGATTTGATAAAGGCATTCAAAATCATGAGGGGTCGAGACAGAGTATATAGAGCGAAACTGTTCCCACTTATGAAGGATCGAGAATGAAAGGGCACAGATTTAAAGTAATTGGTAAAAGAAGCAAAAGCGACATGAGGAGAAACTTTTTCACAAAGCGAGTGGTTAAGTTCTGGAATGCACTGCCTGCGAGTGTGGTGGAGGCAGGTTCAATTGAAGCATTCAAGCAGGAATTAAACTGTTATATGAAAAGGAAGAATGTGCAGGGTTAGGGGGAGAAGGCAGAGGAATGGCACTAGGTGAATTTCTCATTCGGAGAGCTGCTGGGTGCACAGTGGGCGGCACAGTGGTGCAGTGGTTAGCACCGCAGCCTCACAGCTCCAGCGACCCGGGTTCAATTCTGGGTACTGCCTGTGTGGAGTTTGCAAGTTCTCCCTGTGTCTGCGTGGGTTTCCTCCGGGTGCTCCGGTTTCCTCCCACAAGCCAAAGACTTGCAGGTTGATAGGTAAATTGGCCATTAGCAATTGCTCCTAGTATAGGTAGGTGGTAGGGAAATATAGGGACAGGTGGGGATGTGGTAGGAATATGGAATTAGTGTAGGATTAGTATAAATGGGTGGTTGATGGTCGGCACAGACTCGGTGGGCCGAAGGGCCTGTTTCAGTGCTGTATCTCTAAAAAAAAACATGATGGCTACCTTCTGCACTGTAATAATTCTGTGATTTTGTGATGTCGGGACAAGTAGTTTTCATGTTCACAAGTTATGTTTGATAATTAAACCAATTAAAAGCATACTTTTGAATGCACCTTTTGTTCATTTTCTTTCTAGTGTAATGAAAGTTGGGAGGAAAATTGCTCCTACATGACTTGTTTGAGAGGATACATCTACAGGATAGAAGACATCATTTGTCCATCACTGATTAAACCAACATGCAGGAATAGCATAGAGCCTGTGAAAGTCCAAACTAAAAATGGCTGTTGTGAGCAATGGGAATGTGATTGTTAGTATTGTTTCTCTGTTCAACAACTGAAGTTTAACACCCATTTGAAAAACTGTAGCATTCTTACTTTTCTGCCATACTGAAATTCTATCTTTGTCTAATTTTAGGTGAATGTACAGTATGGGGAGAGCCACATTATCGTACGTTTGATGGTCTGCAATACGACTTCTTTGAGAATTGCACATATATTCTTGTTGAAGAACAAGTTCCAAAATATAATTTCACAGTTCTAGTTGACAATTATTTTTGCTTGGCTCAAGTGCCTAAATCTTGTCCAAAAAGGCTAGTTATTTTTTACAATAAAAATGTTGTAAATATTTCAACTGGGAATAAGTATATGGTAAGTACCATATGATATTGCAGATTATTATCAATAGATGCCATTAATTAAATCTACAATCCAAGCCTAACACACTTAAATAAATTTGTTGCTGCACTTTCAACTGTCTCTTTGAAAATGGATGTGCAGTTATCATCTCATAGGTAAGGGTGAAATAGCCCTTCAGAGCACATTGTCTAGTTAAAACAGAAATTCATATATCTGATCCTCTAGTTAGTTGGCCTTAGCTGAACTGGTAATAGAGACTGGAGAACATGGATGTCCCAGAGGGACCTTGGGGTGCTTGTCCATAGATCACTGAAGGCAGCAGCACAGGTAGATAAGGTGGTTAGGAAGGCATACGGGATACCTGCCTTAATTGGCCAAGGCATAGAGTATAAGAACTGGGAGGTTATGATGGAGCTGTATAAAACGCTAGTTAGGCCACAGCTGGAGTACTGTGTACAGTTCTGGTCACTGCACTATAGGAAGGATGTGATTGCACTGGAGAGGGTGCAGAGGAGATTCACCAGGATGCTGCCTGGGCTGGAGCATTTCTGTTATGAAGACAGACTGGATAGGCTGGAGTTGTTACCCTTAGAGCGGAGAAGGCTGAGGGGGGACCTGATTGAGGTATACAACATTATGAGGGGCATTGATAGGATAGATAGGAAGATACATTTTCCCTTAGCAGAGGGGTCAATAACTAGGAGGCATAGATTTAAGGTAATGGGCAAGAGGTTTAGAGGGGAGTTGAGGAAGAATTGTTTCACTCAGAGGGTGGTTGGAATCTGGAACACACTGTCTGAAGGGGTGGTAGAGGCAGGAACACTCATAGCATTCAAGAAGTATTTGGATGAGCACTTGAAACGCCATAACATACAAGGCTACGGGCCAAGTGCGGGGGAAATGGGATTAGTTAGGACGGGTACTTGATGGTCGGTGCAGGCGCGTTGGGCGAAGGGCCTGTTTCTGCACTGTAAAACTCTATGATTCTATGACTCTAATATATCCTCTCCTTGCTCCATTAATCTTACACCTGTTCCATAAGAAAGAAAAACTTTTGTTTATATCACATTGCTGAGAAACATATCAAAGCACTTTACTTACATTCATTTACTTTGAAGTGCAGTAGCTGCTGTGATGTAGGCAAAAGTGCAGCTGTTTTATGCATGCCAAGATTCTGCCAACAATTTAAGAATGACCAGTTAGTCTGCTATCGGCTAAGGGAGATAAGCTGGACAGGACACAGGAGAACATACGTCTCTTCTTTGAATAGTATTATGGGATCTTTAATATCTGTCTGAACGACTGGAACATGGAAATGGGGGCCGAAATTTTACACCACCCCAATGAGCGAGATGATGGCGGGGGGATGGCATAAAATGAAGTGGGAGGCTCCGGGTGGCCTTCCCGACCTGCTCCTGCCTCCGCCCCACTTTACATCCGGCTGGGGGGACGTGGAAAATGGACGGCCCGTCCCAGGGCAATCAAAGCCCTTAAGTTGCCAATTAACAACCACTTAAGGGCCTTCGCCTGCCTCCACGGGGACTTTACCCATGGCAAGCGGGCATCCTGGAGACGGGAAAGGTCGCCCAGTGAAACCTGTTGGTCTTTCCACACCCCGGGGTGGGGGGGGTGGGTGCCCTGACAGTCAGGCACAGGGTGCCTGATTGAGGGCCGCCCCCACTTCCCCAACCACACCCAGGACCGAAGAAGCCCCCTTTCCCCCAAACAACCACCCTTGCCTCACTAGGGCACGACCAATTACCCCCGGCGAGGCAACCCAAACTTACCTGCAGTCCTGAATCCATGTCCTCGGCTGGACTGCTGTCCCAGCAGTGGCCACCGCTCCCAGTGGCACTGCTGGGACTAAGAGCTGCCGTCCCGATGATTGGCCGGCAGCTCAATGAGGCAGGACTTCCTTCCTCAAGCAGGTGGAAGTCCCATCTCAGAACAATTAAAGCCTGGGGACCCGTAAAATATGGGACGGATCCCCAGGCTAAGCGGAAGCGGGTTCGCCACCGAATTTTACGTCGGTGGCTAGCTCTCGTCCGCCCGCATGAAATCCAGTTCGCGGCCTTAGTTCAACACCTCATTCAAAGGAATGCAACTCTGACAATGCAAAATTCACTCACTGGTGCGTCAGTTCCGATCAGATGGACAGCGGGCATCCAATTTGACCTCAGGACATCCAAAAGCAGTTTGCAGTCAATGAAGTACTTTTGAAGTGTAGTCACGGTTTTAAGGCTGATTACGTGCTCAAGTCACTCACACTTCTTTGTGTTTAAGAACACTTTCTAAATTGCTTGTCCTTATTAAAACCTGGACTAATGTGGATTCAAATGGGTATCAGAACCTATTTCAAAGTTTAGAATATATAACGTGCAACATGGTTTCTATTAATTTGAGCTATCCTCCGTATTTTTTGTCCACTGGTGTGAAGTGTTTACCACCATGTTAGATCTATCACGGAGCGAGCACATTGGAGTCAAAGCTCTCCAAAATAGTCTTAACTTCTCGATTCTCTTCTGGAGTTAGGACAATATTAAAAACAGCACAATGACAATGTTAAACCAACTGACCAATATGGCAAAGCACTAAAACAGTATAACAAATTACAAATAAGCATTAAGAGTGTCATTACTCATCTGGTGTGTCTCATTTTTATTGCTCACTTTATTTGGTTCATAAGCTTCAGTTAATGGAATTGTCCTGAAACATAAAATATATTGCATTAATAAAATATGCCAATATCATTTTTCTTTCTTGTAGCTTGCAGCGTTCTCCTAAATTTCTATTGTTTACTTTTACAGTTAACTGTCAATGGAAATGATGTGAGTCTCCCCTACTGTGCAAAAGGATTTAACATTACTAAACTGGGCAGCAGCACGCATATTTCTATTCCTGATATTCGAACAAGTATTACTGCTTTCCGTAATACCTTTCAGATCAGAGTGCCAGAACAATACTTCATTAATAACACCCAAGGCCAATGTGGTATGTGCTTTGTGACTATATACAGTTATATAAAAATATATATTGTATTGATAATTATGCTGGTAATATGAATTTTGTTTAGTCCACAAAACACTGCAACATGTTTTTCTGATCTTAGGATCCTGCTCACACACCCCACCCCAATGCATAAGAAAGAATGGGAAAGTCGAGCCATCTGACTGTTGTCACAGAACTGCCTATGATTGGAGAGTTGATGATCCCAATAAACCTTATTGTCAATCAGCTCCTACTAATTTGTCTTGTACTCCAGTTTCTCCTCCGCCAACATGCAAACCTGAGCAAACAATCTGCGACATCATTCAAGGAAAGTAAGTGAACTCGTTCTTCACAATTTTTCAAAATAACTATCTGAAAGACAGTCTACAAATATATGAAATTACATAGAATTGCATCGAATCTGCAGCACAGAAACAGGTCATTTAACCTAACTGGTTTATACCAGTGTTTATGCTCCACAAGAACCTCCTCCCACCCTTCTACATTTAACCCTATCAACATTATCTTCTATTCCTTTCTCCCTCATGTGTTTAATTAGCTACCCTGAATTTCCTTAAATTAATTCCACACATTTAAAAGATATCTACATGGGTTTTGCAACAGTACAATAAAATTATTATTCCGTCATTGAATAAACTTAGTGATCCACAAATATGCATAACAGTTTTACACAGGACCTATCAATAGAAATGTAGGACTGGGATCAATGCAGGACTGCAACTGGTTAAAGTTGTGGTCGATGTTACTACTTTCTTGAAAGTTATCAAAATCTCAGAAGGTGGAAAGACAATAAAGTTGTTGCATTAAATGCCTGCTTCTGTAAAAGTAATAGGTGCAGAGTTGTCTTCTGCTCCCTATAACTCTTGGTGAGACGTCCTACATAGTCGAGCTCTGCATTGGCCACCAATGGGAGTTATATAATTAAGCAAATCGTGTTTAACTGAGTTTTTTGAGGAGGTAACAGAAAGGGTTGATGACTTGTATCTGGATTTCAAAATTGCATTTGATAAAGTGCCAAATAACAAGCTTGTCAGCAAAATTGAAGTCCATGGAATAAAAGGCACAACATGGGTACAAAAGTGAAAGGAAACAGAGTGTAGTAGTGAATGGTTGTTTTTCAGACTGGAGGAAAGTATATAGTGGGGTTCCCCAGGGGCCACTGCTTCTCCTGATATATATTAACGATCAGAGAGCAGAGGAGGAGGTCATTCAGACCATCATGACTGTGCCACTCTTGAAAGAGCTATCCCATTAGTTCCACCCTCACACTCTTTCGCGATAGCCCTGCAAATTTCACCTTTTCAAGTATATATCCAATTCCCTTTAGAAAGTTACTATTGAATCTCCTTCCGGCAACCTTTCAGGAAGTGCATTCCAGATCATAACTACTCCCTGCCTAAAAAAAAACTTCTCATCACCCTCCCAGCAGTAGAAACAGTTGATGCCTGTCTACTCGAACAAGACTTCTCATAATTTTGAACATCTCTTTTACATTCTCCCTTAACCTTCTCTGCTCTAAGAGAAAACAATCCCAGCTTCTCTAGTCTCTCCACATAACAGCAGTTCCTGTTCCCCAGTACCATTCTAGTAAAACTCCTCTGTATCTTCTCCAAGGACGTGACATCCCTCTGAAAGTGTGTTTTAAGCTATTGATCAATTATTAATTTAACACCAATGTCAGTTTACAGAAATACCTCCTCCTTTCAACACTTATGCACAGACTTAGGCATTTCCCTTCAAAATAGCTGTAGTTTTAAAAGGTTACTTATGTTGATGTGTATGTATGTGCTCAAATGGCAGTCAGAAGCCCACACTGGGCTGGATTTTGTGAAGGAGGCGGGCTCCCCGCCTCGGCCTTTTAGTGCCCCCTGGAGCGATCCTCTATTGTTTTGCTGTCTAAGTGTCCCACGCCAAGACCCTCATCCCTTTAAAGATGGGGATCCCGCCTCCAAGAGCTGCTGGCCAATCACAGGGCTGGCAGCTCAGCAGTACCAGCAGCAGCCACTGCAGAGGCCTTGGACCCAGGCCCAGCGCTGGAATCCCAGACCTCAGGTAAGTGAGGCAAGATCGCTGGGACCAGTCCAGAAGGCCCCTGTGAAGAGGGGGTGAGAGGGCGGGCATGAGGTCCAGGGAGAGGGGTAGTTGTAGGTTGTAGGTTTTGCTGGTGGGGATCCTCCGTGAACTACAGATTGCCCATGAAGGAGGAACACAGCCCCACGCCCTTAGGGAGGACATCTAGTTTTACAAGGTGCGTGGTTATATCCCAGTGGTGGCAGGAAGGGAACACAAGAAATGGAGCAGCAGTAGACCATATGGCCCATCGAGCTTGCTCCGCCATTCAATATGATCATGGCTGATCTTAGGATTCAACTCCACTTTTCCACCTGCTTGCCATATCCCTTGATTCCTTGATCCCAATAATCTATCTGTTCCAGCCTTAAATGTATTCAACGATGGAGCATCCACATGATGGTCTGGAACTCCCTGCCTGAAAGGGTAGTTGAGGCAGAGACCCTCAACTCATTCAAAAGGAGTCTGGATATGCACCTCAAGTGCTGTAATCTGCAGGGCTATGGACTAAATGCTGGAAGGTGGGATTAGAATAGATGGATCGTTTTTTGGCCAGCACAGATACGATGGGCCAAGTGGCCTCTTTCTGTGCCTTCAACTTTCTATGATTCGATGATTATAACACTCTGGGGTAGAGAATTCCAAAGATTCACAACCCTTTGAGTGAAGTAATTTCTCCTCATCTCAGTCCTAAATGATTGGCCCCTTAACCTGAGACTGTGCCCATGTGTTTCAGATTCCCCATCCAGCGGAAACAATATCTTACTGTCTACCCTATCCAGCCCCTTCAAAATCTTGTATGTTTCAATGAGATTGCCTCTCTTTCTTCTAAACCCCAGAGAATACAGGCCCAATTTACTCAGCCTCTCATCATAGGACAAGCCCCTCATCCCAGAGACCAATTTAGTGAACCTTTGCTGTACCACCTTCAATGCGAATATATCTGGTAACAGGCCACTTAAGGGCCTCAAACTGATCTCTGGATGGGAAGGCCGTTGTCAGCCTATCCTGGCCCCAGCAATATCGCTTGGCGATGGAGCAGCAGCTGGACCCCCCCCCCCATCTCAGGGGGGCCCAGAAAATCCAGCCCACTGTGTGGGAAACAGTCACTCATTGCGATCTTGCCAATTAATGGCCAAAGGGCAGCCCACTGTCCAATTAAGGGTGGCGGGCAGGTTCTCAGAACTGGAAGGCCAATCAAAGGCCTTCCAGCTTGAAAGCAGCAGCAGGTAAGTGAGGGACAGGGTGCCCCAAAATGAACGCACCCTCTCTCCAACTTTTTAAAATTTAAAATAAAAATGGCCTTTGAAGCTGGGCCACCACTGGGGGGAAAGCCCCTCCATAGGGTGGCCTGCGGTTGCTGCTGCACCCGGTCAGGCAGGGAGGGCCTCTAAGCCTGCCTGGAGCACTGACCTCTTGGTCTGTCACTGGGAGACTGCATCCATGCAGTTAAACTGTCCCCCACAGCTTGGGGGGACCTGAAGATTGACTGGAAATTCCCAGTCAGCCTCTGTTAACAGGCCTTTAAGTGGCTTAATAGGTCATGGGTAGCCCGGCTGTCTCATTCCACCCCACCCCCCCCCCCCCCACCACCCCACCCCCTGCCCATCCTGCCTTCGAGATAATGGCGCAGGGAGGGGTGGTGCCAGGGAGCTGGCATGCAGACCAGCGGTGCCAAATTCCATTCCCATCTGTCTCTGTTTCTGCCCCCGGCAGGGGATAAAAATCCTGTCTATTATAGGAATTAATAAAAAATGGTTTATTCACAGTTTTTAAGCACTCTTCTCTTTCCCACTACTTAGGCCATTTGAACAATGCAGAAAGAAGATCAACCTTGATAATTACATCAAGTCCTGCCACTTTGACCATTGCCAGTTAAATTCCACTGTTGACTGTTCTAGCCTGGAAGCTGCTGCTATGGCTTGTGCAAGTGTAGGCATATGTGTTAATTGGAGATCTTTCACAAATGGACTGTGCAGTAAGTATTACAAATCTGGGAAATGACTAAATACCTATTCTAGAAAATAACCAAGAGATACTTGTAAGTGCCGGAGAATGACTTTCTGCATAAGGGATGACAGCAGATAACAACCTGCTCCAAACCCTATAAAATAGATCTGGTAGTTTGTATGATAGCGACCTGTAGGCCACAAATCACCTTGCAAGTGCTGCCAGATTCCCACCATAACGCCAATGGGAGATGGGCTGAACCCATTAGAAATTGTTGGATACCAAGGTGAGATAAGAGTTTCCCGTTGGGCATCGATAGATACCACAGGGGGAGTCCCCCAAAAAATGAATTATTTTTCTTTTTTAAACACTTGATCAGTGGACGATGAGGATAAAGTACAAGAGATATGAATAAAAATTAAAATAAAGGGGATGAACCTACTAGATTTAATATAAGTAAAAAAAGGTTAATGGAGAGAATAATGGGATAATTAAATTTCCAGGACCTGACAGTTTCCACCCAAAAGAATTGCTGAGAAAATTGTCACTGATTTAGTCATGATTTTCCAAAACTTGGATTCAGGCATTGTCCCCTTTGGATTGGAAAATTGCCACTGTCATTCTATTATTTAAGAAGAGAGGGAGTCTTAAACTAGGAGATTGTAGACCTATTATTCTAACATCTAGGGCTGGATTTTACCGGGCCTCCGATTTCAGGCTCGTGGCAAGGGGGGAGGCCGGAAGATGGTTGTGGCAGAAGCTTACCATGGAGCCCGATACTCGGAGGGCCAAGCCCATCCTCCCAGCAGTGGTGAGGACCCGTGGCGGCACGCAACCCCCAACCCCACTGGGCAACAGGGACTGAATTTCAATATTTAAATCAATGAGATGAATACATTTAAATAAGCTTAGCATCAATTGTCAGGGCCTGCTGCGATCTTCAGTGTGGCAGCCAGCATTCCCGTGCCTTCAATTCCCCGTCTGGGGAAAGCAGGCATGACACTGGTGGGGAGGGAGGAGTAAAGATTTTTGCTGCAGTGGTGGTGGAGGAGGGGTGGGGAAATGGCGTCAAATAATCATCATCAGTGTCGGGCATGGTGGGAAGGGGTGGACTTTAAACTTTGTACAGTCTGGGGGTGGGAGGGAAGGTCAGATTTCAAAGATACATGTTTTTTTTGGGGGGAAGGGCAAATACTTGATGTAATTTTAATTGGGGGATGGGAAAGGGGCATTAGGATTTTATTTGATACATTTTAGGGGGGTGTATCTTTAAAATTTAAATTTGCTGGCAGGGCTGGCTGCCCTTTAAAAAGGACACCAGCGCCTGCACACAGGCAGTTGACGGCATTGCCGACGTCGGACAGCCCACCCCCTCCACGTGATGGGGGGGGGGGTGGGTGAGTGCGGGGGCCGTCCCGACTATTTAAATGGGCTGCCGTGCAGGAGATCGCAGCAGCTCAGCGACGTGTGGGCTACCATTCTTTTCGCTCGGCGGCGGGCTCTTAAAATCCAGCCCCTATTGTGGGGATATTACTAGAATCTGTTATTAGGACAGTGACTGAGCCAAGGAACAAGTTATGTTCAAGTGGAGTCATGAGCATTCACCATATCTCCATAATGGGAAGTGCCAGACTAGCTGCCTCCATGGGCAGGTGGGCACTGGAGATATAGCCATTGTGCCCCTTATGCTCCTGCCCAATGCAGATCAGGTGCCCTTCCACTGACCCTGCAAGCTACAATTAATCAGGATCCCTCAGACCCCTGATTAAAATCTCTTAATGGAAACAATTCCATTATAGTTACAATGAGATATATGATAAGTGAGTCAAAAACTGAGGGGAAAAAAATCCCTGTTAGCTGATGTTCCCACAACCCGAGTGCGCATTAGGAGTTGGATTTTATGCAGGCAGCAGGGTCCTGACACTGGGCTAGAAAGGCAAGGGGAACCCTGCCTCAGTCATTCTGAGGGACCCCGGCTGCATTTTATGGCACTCAGGCATTTAACTGGCCAGCACCGGGATCCCTGTCCCTTTCAGTCAGGATGATCTGTCTTCAAGAACTGTCAGTTAATCAGAGGGCCAGCAGCTCAGCAGTCCCAGCGGTAGCCACTGCTGGTACTGCAGTAGGCCCACGACCAGGAGCAGCGGTGGAACCTTGGACTGCAGGTAAGTGGGGGTGGGTTTGCCAGGGCCAATCAGGCAGGCCCCGGCGAGGGGTTGGGAGAGGGGTTGTTGATGGCAAGGGTATGGTTTTGGGGCCACAGATTGCCCAAGTAGCAGGGCCCCCGCCCCCATCCCCTCCCACCCTGCAGGGAGGCTGTCTGGTGATAATTGGCCACTCAAGGGCCTCAATTGTTCTCTGGGAAGGAAGGCCGTTCTCGACTTTCCCTGTCCCTGATAAAATTGAGTGGTGTCGGGAAGGTAAGGGGCACTCCACAATCACCGCTCCCGTGCCTTCCCTTGCTATTTTATGGGTCCCCACATCACCCACAAATTCAGCTCTAGGTGTTCTGTGCTGCATCTAGGTATAACCCCATGTGTGCACTCCACATTTACAATTCTACTGCAATGTAGCTTCTTTACAATACACTGCTATTGTGATATCAATTCCTATGCCCACATGGAGCATGAGCAACAAAGGACACAGCTCCAGACCAGTAGCTATAGTTGATGATGCCAAATGACATCTTTCATCATGAATGAATTAAAAGTAGAACAATATGCTATGATAAAACACATATATTTGTACATTTATTTCTAATCTTTGTACAGGAGATAGCACAGTAGGGACCTTATTCCTTCTGATACCGTAGTAGAAAAGCTAAATATCTCACATCCCAAATGTCAAAAATTTCAAGTCCTTGGTCTCTAACTATCCAACATTTCTATAGATGTCAGGAACAAAGAACACTGTGACAAAATTGAAGACTTCTGATTGATACAGAACCAATGCTCTAGGCTTGATAGACTAATAGCTTCTTCATCTTAGATGCTTAGTGCATGTATGGCTGCCTTTCTATCAGCTGGATCCTGGTCCACATGATCAAGTGCAGTCACCTGTATGGATGCTGCTTTGTAACTACACTATTCTGCAAGAGACCGGAAGGACATTTCAAAGCACACAATTTAATATAAATAAAAGAGAAAGCTTATAACTATGTAACTCTATTCATACAATATATATGAAATTGTGATTCTTTTAGCTGTCAGTTGAATGCTTTTATATAATGCCTTTAATGCATTTGTTTATGCCTTTTTTAAAAAAAAAATCAAGGTTATACCTGTCGCCAAGGTTTAGTTTATAAGCCATGTCAAGAATGGGGAGATGATCATTGTGTGAACCAGTAAGTATATTCCCACGTGTTCACAGGCCACTTATGTGTGTCAA
The DNA here is from genome assembly GCF_036365525.1 of Heterodontus francisci. Lineage (NCBI taxonomy): Eukaryota > Metazoa > Chordata > Chondrichthyes > Heterodontiformes > Heterodontidae > Heterodontus > Heterodontus francisci. The sequence goes on from NC_090397.1 coordinate 28,030,841, forward strand.
CAATTCTTTTGAAGTTGGAACTTAAAAATATTTTTAATGTTGATGATAATCTTTAAAAAAATGCCTAATCCTTTTTCAGCATGGTGGTACCTGGGATAGCATTGTCCTTTGCTACGGAAGGATGCTTTTGTCCAGATGGATTGATGCTGGCAGAAAATGATACTAAATGTGTCCCTACATGTGACAGTAAGTCAGTTTATTTTCCATCCGGATGATATAATTTATTAATAATGTCTTAATAAGTGTCTTTCACCACAACAACAATTTGCATTTATATACCATCTTTAGCATAGTAAAATGTCTCAAGGCGCTTCACAGGAGCATTATTAAACAAATTTGACACCGAGACACATAAGGAGATATTCGGACAGGTAACCAAAAGCTTTGTCAAAGAGGTAGGTTTTGCGTAGCATCTTCAAGGAGATCTGAGAGGTAGAGAGGTTTAGGGAGGGAACCCCAGAGCTTAGTGGCTAGACGACAGCTAAAGACTACTTTAAAGAATAATATTTCATATTTATGAATAAAGCAGTTAACATAAGTCAGCCTTTATATGGTCATTAAATTGGTTTGAGGTAGTTGGGCTGGCAGTGTATTTTGTAGATCATTCCATACTTGTGCACTCCATATTGCCTCCAGCTTAGCATTCAAAACCCTAAACTTACCTGAACATTAATACCTGATAATTGGTGAATGAACATAGCTAATAAGGAGAGTTTAATAGGATTCTATGTTCAATCTCCCCATTCCCTTCGATACGATGGAGACGTTTAAGAGGCATCTTGACAAATACATGAATAGGATGGGAATAGAGGGATACGGACCCCGGAAGAGCAGAAGGCTTTAGTTTAGACAGGCATCAAGATCGGCGCAGGCTTGGAGGGCCAAATGGCCTGTTCCTGTGCTGTACTGTTCTTTGTTCCCCGACGGGGCATTTTTCAGAAGGTGTATGCTCTAGCTGTGACTATAAAAATATATATTGCTATGTGATTTGTTATGCTTTGCGCCCCAAACATGGAGAAACTAGACTCACAAGTTCTGTGTGTGTCAAGAACAAAGAACAAAGAACAGTACAGCACAGGACCAGGCCATTCGGCCCTCCAAGCCTGCGCCGATCTTGATGCCTGCCGAAACTAACACCTTCTGCACTTCCGGGGCCCATATCCCTCTATTCCCTTCCTATTCATATATTTGTCAAGATGTCTCTTAAACGTCGCTATCGTATCTGCTTCCACCACCTCCCCTGGCAGCAAGTTCCAGGCACTCACCACCCTCTGTGTAAAAAACTTGCCTCGCACATCCCCTCTAAACTTTGCCCCTCGCACCATAAACCTATGTCCCCTAGTAACTGACTCTTCCACCCTGGGAAAATGCTTCTGACTATCCACTCTGTCCATGCCGCTCATAACTTTGTAAACCTCTATCATGTCGCCCCTCCACCTCCGTCGTTCCAGTGAAAACAATCTGAGTTTTTCCAACCTCTCCTCATAGCTAATGCCCTCCAGACCAGGCAACATCCTGGTAAACCTCCTCTGTACCCTCTCCAAAGCCTCCACGTCCTTCTGGTAGTGTGGCGACCAGAATTGCACGCAATATTCTAAGTGTGGCCTAACTAAGGTTCTGTACAGCTGCAACATGACTTGCCAATTTTTATACTCTATGCCCTGACCGATGAAGGCAAGCATGCCGTATGCCTTCTGGACTACCTTATCCACCTGCGTTGCCACTTTCAGTGACCTGTGGACCTGTACACCCAGATCTCTCTGCCTGTCAATACTCCTAAGGGTTCTGCCATTTACTGTATACCTCCCACCTGCATTAGACCTTCCAAAATGCATTACCTCACATTTGTCCGGATTAAACTCCATCTGCCATTTCTCCGCCCAAGTCTCCAACCGATCTATATCCTGCTGTATCCTCTGACAATCCTTATCATTATCCGCAACTCCACCAACCTTTGTGTCGTCCGCTAACTTACTAATCAGACCAGCTACATTTTCCTCCAAATCATTTATATATACTACAAACAGCAAAGGTCCCAGCACTGATCCCTACGGAACACCACTAGTCACATCCCTCCATTCAGAAAAACACCCATCCACTGTTACCCTCTGTCTTCTGTGACTGAGCCAGTTCTGTATCCATCTTGCAAGCTCACCTCTGATCCCGTGTGACTTCACCTTTTGCACCAGTCTGCCATACGGGACCTTGTCAAAGGCCTTACTAAAGTCCATATAGACAACATCCACCGCCCTTCCCTCATCAATCATCTTCGTCACTTCCTCAAAAAACTCAATCAAATTAGTAAGACACGACCTCCCCTTCACAAAACCATGCTGTCTCTCGCTAATAAGTTCGTTTGTTTCCAAATGGGAGTAAATCCTGTCCCGAAGAATCCTCTCTAATAGTTTCCCGACCACTGACGTAAGGCTCACTGGCCTATAATTTCCTGGATTATCCTTACCACCCTTCTTAAACAAAGGAACAACATTGGCTATTCTCCAGTCCTCTGGGACCTCACCTGTTGCCAATGAGGATGCAAAGATTTCTGTCAAGGCCCCAGCAATTTCTTCCCTTGCCTCCCTCAGTATTCTAGGGTAGATCCCATCAGGCCCTGGGGACTTATCTACCTTAATGCTTTGCAAGACACCCAACACCTCCTCCTTTTTGATAATGAGATGACTGAGACTATCTGCACTCCCTTCCCTAGGCTCATCATCCACCAAGTCCTTCTCCTTGGTGAATACTGATGCAAAGTACTCATTTAGTGTCGAAGGCTTTATTCAAGCTGGCTGCCTGGAATCTGTCTGAACTTGTCTTATTTTCACTTTTGGAACTATGCCCCTTCCAGGGTTGACTAACAGCATAGTGAGCAGTGTTACACAGCGCAAAACAATTTCACTGAACAATACAACATGATTCTGATCAGATCGTTGCCAAACAATGAAGTCAGTCGACATTTATCATATCAAAGACCTGGCTGGGTTATGTTCTACCTATGGCATTTTTATTCAGATCGCCCCTTCCTCTTGGTTAATGTCACCGAACAATTATGTTTCATTTATGTCATACACCATCTCCCCTTCAACTGTGAGAGAGTGCCGGTATGCCTGTCTGATTTTCCCACCTCCCCAACCTGCCCAAGTGGCAGCCTGGGATAAAAATGTACCACATGTTATGTTGACTAATATTAGTTCACCTAATAGTGCAATTTTATTAAATATTTCCCTCATTTTCTCTCTGAAAGTGGGTGTTCATCGGCATGACTTATCCCGCCAGAACAGCAGGGTATTTGGTGAAGCGATGTAGCTGGCTGGTACCAACTATGTATCCCCGCCCCACCCCCTCCCAGATATAGAAATCTTAGCTCTTTGTCAATAAAGTTATTTGATTGCTAACTAGTATTTTGTGAATGAGTCACTAACTGTTTTGTTTCCTTTGTAGAATGTAAGCTGAGATCATTCACTGAAAAAATTGTCCAGGACAATTGTGAGGCAAATGTTGAAGTAAAACAATGTGAAGGGCAGTGCTTTTCAATCACTAAGTAAGTAGATTTTTAAATGACTTCTACTTAACTTGAATAGCACAAAACCTGGTATAAAGCAATGTAAAAAGGTCTCTGATCCCCTTTCAAACTCCAGCCGGTCGTGTTTATGCTCCACACGAGCTTCCTTCCACCTTATTTACTCTCATTCTAACAGCATATTCTTCTATTCTGTTCTCCCTCATGTACTTACCTAGCCTTCTTAAATGCATCTATGCTAATCACCTCAACTAGTTGCACATTCCAAGAGTAAAACTGGTTACATATCTGTCTTTCTGGTACTTATAGAACATAGAACATAGAACATACAGCACAGAACAGGCCCTTCGGCCCACAATGTTGTGCCGATCCTTTGTCCTCTGTCAAGGACAATTTAATCTATACCCCATCATTCTCCTTTATCCATATACCTATCCAAAAGCCTTTTGAAAGTCCCTAAAGTTTCTGACTCAACAACTTCCCCGGGCAAGGCATTCCATGCCTCGACCACTCTCTGGGTAAAGAACCTTCCCCTGACATCCCCCTTATATCTCCCACCCTTCACCTTAAATTTATGACCCCTTGTAACGCTTTGCTCCACCCGGGGAAAAAGTTTCTGACTGTCTACCCTATCTATTCCCCTGATCATCTTATAAACCTCTATCATGTCACCCCTCATCCTTCTCCTTTCTAATGAGAAGAGGCCTAGAATGTTCAGCCTTTCCTCGTAAGACTTATTCTCCATTCCAGGCAACATCCTGGTAAATCTCCTCTGCACCCTCTCCAAGGCTTCCACATCCTTCCTAAAATGAGGCGACCAGAACTGCACACAGTACTCCAAATGAGGCCTTACCAAGGTCCTGTACAGCTGCATCATCACCTCACGGCTCTTAAATTCAATCCCTCTGCTAATGAACGCTAACACCCCATATGCCTTCTTCACAGCCCTATCCACTTGAGTTGCAACTTTCAATGATCTATGCACATAGACCCCAAGGTCTCTCTGCTCCTCCACATGCCCAAGAACCCTACCGTTAACCCAGTATTTTGCATTCGTGTTTGTCCTTCCAAAATGGACGACCTCACACTTTTCAGGGTTAAACTCCATCTGCCACTTTTCAGCCCAGCACTGCAACCTATCCAAGTCCCTTTGCAGACGACAATAGCCCTCCTCGGTATCCACAACTCCACCAACCTTTGTATCATCTGCAAATTTACTGACCCACCCTTCGACTTCCTCATCCAAGTCGTTAATAAAAATCACAAACAGGAGAGGACCCAGAACTGATCCCTGCGGCACGCCACTGGTAACTGGGCTCCAGGCTGAGTATTTACCATCTAAGACCACTCTCTGCCTTCTATCAGTTAGCCAATTCTTAATCCAACTGGCCACATTCCCCACTATCCCATGCCTCCTGACTTTCTCCATAAGTCTACCATGGGGGACCTTATCAAATGCCTTACTAAAATCCATGTACACCACATCCACTGGTTTACCCTCATCCACTTGCTTGGTCACCTGCTCAAAGAATTCAATCAGGCTTGTGAGGCAAGACCTACCCCTCACAAAACCGTGCTGACTGTCCCGAATCAAGCAGTGTCTTTCCAGATGCTCAGAAATCCTATCCCTCAGCACCTTTTCCATCAACTTGCCTACCACTGAAGTAAGACTAACTGGCCTGTAATTCCCAGGGTTGTTCCTATTCCCTTTCTTGAACAGGGGCACAACATTTGCCACCCTCCAATCACCTTCCACTCACATCCTGTGTATGCATGGCGAGATGTTCAGTGATTCACTCCCTAATCTTTTTTGGTTCACTATACATCTGTGTGGTTTCATTCTTGTACACTTTTGACACCAGTTATTCCTCACCACAAATCCTTAGCACTCATACAACCAGTTACAGTAGCAGCATTCCACCACTTAATCAGGCTTCATATTTCCATCTGTACTATATTCCTCTGTCTCTACATGTCCTATTGAAAACTGTCATGTCAGTAAAGGCATTGTTTATAAATTAATGTGGTAATGTTTATTTGTGTTTATTGGAAAGACTTGCTCTACAATAAAATTTTCTTTTCCAGATTTAACTTTGATTCAAATGCCATGGTACATAATTGTCAGTGCTGCAATGAGAGGGAGACAGAAGAAAAGTCAGTGAAGCTACAGTGTAAGAATGGAACTACGAAGATATACAAGTATATCAACATCAAGTCTTGCACGTGCAAAGATTGTGAAAATGGGAAAGAACAGCTATTGCATAGATACGTCTTATGAACTAAAGGACATGATTTTAATAACCTATCTGGAAAACTTTCTTAGTCTAAATTTAATTGCTCTGTGTGAAATATTATCAAAAAGCAAGCTGAAAATCTCATTAGCAGCTCCTAATGCCAGCTCCCTTTTTAGTAATACTTGGTAGCAACTGTGTAGTGCAGCATTTTTTTTGCATGAAATCTGTCAGTGATTTTACTATTAGAAATATGAATCAATAAAATTACTTGCAGATAACCAAACTCTCTTTTTATTCTGAATTATAAATCATTTTGAAGCAAAAATTGAACGCAAAACTAATTCACAATTAAACTAAGCAACAGATATGTAGGCATGATGCATGGAACAGTGGGAAGTTTTGTGTTTGCTAAGACTGCTTTTCCAGTCTCTGTTTGCCCACGTTCCCTCAATAACATAGTTTCTGCCAAGTGGAATTTCTACCTTTACATTTGTTTCAATGCCTTCTACTTCAATGCCCATACAGTAGGCCAGGATTATTCCGGCAAGGGGCGAGTCCTGACGTCGGCACCATATGTGGGTCCAGAATGGGTGCCAATTGAGGACAGTGGACTGGCTCTCCACGCTGCTGGCAAAATCAGAGGGCTGGCAGCTCTGCAGCCTAGACAACACCACTGCGAGAGGTGGCCACTGCTGAGGCTGCAAGGAGAATGAGGGTTCCCTCGCAGGGGAGGTAAAAAATTTGTTCCTGTGCCAGGTCAGGCAGACAGGCCCCAGCGGTCAGAGGGGAAACCCCTCCAGCGGCAGCGGCGGGGCTGCAGGGGTGGCCATTACCACCGGGGGTCCCCTCCGTGGGCCATAAAGACTTTTTTTTATTCTTTCACAGTATGTGGGCATCGCTGGCCAGGCCAGCATTTACTACCCATTCCTAATTGCCCTCGAGAAGGTGGTGGTGAGCTGCCTTCTTGAACCGCTGCAGTCCGTGGGGTGTAGGTGCACCCACATTGCTGTAAGGAAGGGAGTTTCAGGATTTTGACCCTATGACAGTGAATGAACGGCAATGTAGTTCCAGGTCAGGATGGTGCGTGGCTTGGAGGGAAATTTGCAGGTGGTGCTGTTCCCATGCATCTGCTGCCCTTGTCCTTCTAGATGGTAGAGGTCTTGAGTTTGGAAGGTGCTGTCGAAGGAGCCTTGATGAGTTGCTGCAGTGCATCTTGTAGATAGTACACACTGCTGCCACTGTGCATCGGTGGTGGAGGGAGTGAATGTTGAGGGTGGTGGATGGGATGCCAATCAAACTGGCTGCTTGCTCCTGAATAGTGTCGAGCTTCTGGAGTGCTGTTAGAGCTGCACCCATCCAGGCAAGTAGAGAGTATTCCATCACACTCCGGACTTGCGCCTTGTAGATGGTGGACAGGCTTTGGGGAGACAGGATGCAATGGCCCAGGAAGCCGCTAGCGGCCTCCCCACATGGTGGGGAGCTTGGGAAAATGGCCAGAAATTGGCCGTTTAATTATGTAATTTGGCTGCCCACCTCCAGTTGGTGGACGGCCGAACTGCTGCCATTGCCACCAATGGAAAAATGGCCTGGCAGTAGGACTGTATCGGGGAGCCCTCCTGACATGGCTCGCTGACCTTTTACCTGCACCCCACACTCCTAGCTTGCTACCCGGGTTCGGTAAAATCCTAACCATCATCTCTGATGTTCCTTAGTGCCACCAAGTACTTATCAATAACTTAATGGCAACATGGACCTAAACATTGCGGTTCAATTTCTCTAATGTTCTACTTACAGCCCTCACCCTCCATAAATTGCAGTTCATTCTGATCAGCCATTCTATCGGCATTCCCATCACTTCTTTTCTTGTTAAGTCCCACTGACTTCCTATGGCCCAGAAAATTGATTTCAGGATTTTTATCCTCACTTTTAGATCTTTACAGAGTCAACTATGGCAAGGGGCCAGATGGTTCCAAATCTCTCATCCTCCTCTCTCTCTCTAGGTGCTGGTTCACATTCCAGCATCTCCATGGTAAATGGCTACAATCCTGGCCTCCATGCATAATCCCCTGTCTTTTTAATGGAATGAGCAACAGGATGTCAGAGAGAGAGAAACTAAGTTGGGAGAGCTTCATCAGGAAAGGCCACAAGGATATCCCTGGATCCTAGCTTAGCGCATATTTCTTTTGATGGTTGCGTAAATTATCTTCTTCAAATAGTGTCGCTCCTGACCAATCTCACTCTCACAATTAAAAACCAAGGTAAAGAATGCTATTGAAAGTTAGGGTTACAGATGAGTCCAATGGCAGTTGGGATTGCCCCATGCTCCAAAATCATTCTCTCTCTTGCTACAATTGCAAGTAGGAGTGGACAACATTTTGCATGACTGGTAGTTTGTTAAGAGACTCAGAACCACAACAAGCATTGGGAGGAGGGTCAGAGGTATATTGGAACACAATGAGGGGGAGGTAAAGCACAGTAGCTCACAGGCCTTGCATTGAGTGATCCTATTCTGGATATGTCGGTGACCCTCTTATGCCCACTTTACATGCACATGTAACTACATCAAGTGACATTTGTCTGCATCAAATTACTCCTCAAAACGGCCATTCTCCTCAAGTTATTTTGAATCTAGCTCAATGTCTAGAATTTCATACCAAAATAAAAGCAAAATACTGCAGATGCTGAAAATATGAAATAAAAACAAGAAGTGCTGGAAATACTCAGCAGGTCTGGCTGCATCTGTGGAGAGAGAAACAGAGTTAACGTTTCAGGTCTGTGACCTTTCATCAGAACTGCAATTTCATGTTGGGCGGGTGGTCCCACCCACAGCTAAAATAGACGGGAGCAAGTCCGTCTCCGCCAGGCCTGGAAGCCATGCCTCCAAGAGCTGCCGGCCAATCAGCGGACCGGCAGTTCTCAAACCCAGCAGTGCCACCAGGAGCGGTAGCCATTGGTGAGACTGCACCCAGCCAGAAGAGCAAGAGGGACACCAGCCCTGGAATTAAGATAAGTGGGGCCTCACTGAGAACAATCAGCTGGGTCCTGGCGAGGTTAGGGGGTGTTGGTTAGTGGGGGGGGGGGGTGGGTGGGGGAGGAATCTAGTACAGCAGAGCTTGTGCCGTGAAGGGGGGCCCTCTGTGGGGCACAAGGTACCCCATCAGGAGCGCCCCTCCCCCCAGCTCGTAAGGAGGCCGCCAGGTTTTATTGAGTGGCCTCCTGGGGGTCCTGGGCCACCCACTTGCTGCCAGTAATATACCAGCAGTGGCAGGAGGAGGCCCTTAATTGGCCACTTTCGCTGCCACCATTCATAAAATTGCAGCAGAGTGGGAAGGCAACGTAAACGGCACCCTGCGACTCCCACTCAATTTTACCCCCCCCCCACCCGGCTTTTTTTCCCCCCAAAATATACTTTATTCATAAAAATCTGTAAAAAATACATTACAAAACAGTTCAAAACAGCACAAAGTTGATATTCCAGAAAGTGCAAAAGAAATCAGTTTTCTTCAATACAGAACGTGGGTTGCTCACAACCCTTCCATTCCATTTTACATGCATTTGCATTACACAGCAAAATCATATTTTGGTGCATACAGCTCGAGGGGTTTTACACAGGTTCCAGCCCCTCAGTTCACTATGGCGGGAGGACCTTACACAGTGGGCTTTCCCCATTGAGCCTTTGCAGCAGCGGCCCCAACTTTAGTGCGAACCTCAGCACATAGTCCTGGACCTTGGAATGTGTCAGTCTGCAACACTCTGTCATGGACAACTCTTTGCACTAGAAGACCAGCAAGTTTCGGGCAGACCGAAGAACATCTTTCGCCAGGTTAATGGTCCTCCAGCAGCAGTTGATGTTTATCTCACTGTGCGTCCCTGGGAACAGCCCGTACAGCACAGATTCTTGTGTTACAGAGTTGCTCGGGATGAACCGCGATAAAAACCATGCATTTCTTTCCACACCTGCTTGGCAAAGGCACATTCCAGAAGGAGGTGGGCAACAGTCTCTTCCCCACCACAGCCACCTCGAGGGAAGTGTGCAGAGGTAGTGAGATTCCGGGCGTGCAGGAAGGATCTGATGGGGAGGGCTCTTCTCAGCACCAGCCAACCTACATCTTGGTGCTTGTTTGAAAGTTCTGGTGATGAGGCATTCTGTCAAATGACTTTGGCAGTCTGCTCGGGGAACCATCCGACAGGATCCGCCACCTCCTTTTCCCGTTGGGCCTTGAGGATATTCCGTGCAGACCACTGTCTGATGGATTGGTGGTCAAAGGTGTTTTTCCACACAAACCTTTGCACGAAGGATAGTTGGTACGGCAAGGTCCAACTGGATGGAGCATTTCACGGCAATGTGACCAGACCCATCCTTCGCAACACCGGGGACCGATAGAACCTCAGTACATAGTGATGCTTGGTGTTTGCGTACTGGGGTTCTACGTACAGCTTGATGCAGCCGCACACATAGGTGGCCATCAGGATGAGGACAATGTTAGGTACATTTTTTCTCACTGTATTCAGAGGTTTGAACATCGTGTCCTTCCGGAAACGGTCCATTTTGGATCTCCAGATAAGGCGGAAGATGGCTCGGGTGACCGCCATGGCGTAGGAGTGTGGTATGGGCCAGACCTGCGCCACATACAGCTACAATGTGAGCGCCTCGCACCCAATGACCAGGTTCTTACCCAAATGGAGAGAGAACGCTGTTCCCACATTCTCAGTTTATGGTGTACCATGGTTACTCACGCCCTCCAGTTTTTGGCACACGCCCCGGCCCTTCCGAACCATATCCCCAGCACCTTCAGGTAGTCTGACCTGACGGTGAAGGGGACAAAGGATCGGTCAGCCCAGTTCCCAAAGAATATGGCCTCGGTCTTGCAGTGGTTAACTTAGGCTCCCGAGGCCAGTTCAAACTGGTCGCAGATGCTCATAAGCCTGCGAACAGACAGCGGATCTGAGCAGAAGACGGCGACATCATCCATGTACAGGGAGGCTTTGACCTGAGTGCCTCCGCTGCCTGGGATTGTCACCCCTCTTATGCCCACATTCTTCCCAATGGACTCAGCAAAAGGTTCGATACAGCAAACAACCAAGACAGGGGAGAGAGGACAGCCCTGTCTGACTCCAGATTGGATCAGGAAACTTTCTGATTCCCATACATTGTTTGAGACTGCACTACTGATGTTTGTGTAGAGCAGTTGGATCCAATTGCGGATTCCCTCCCCAAACCCCATTTTGGAGACCACGTCCATCATGTACATGTGCAATATACTGTAAAAAGCCTTCTCCTGGTCCAGGCTGATGAGGCAGGTGTCCACCCCCTGTCCCGTACATATGCAATCGTATCCCTGAGTAGCGCGACACTATCAGAGATCTTCCTGCCGGGTACAGTACAGGTCTGATCGGGGTGGATCACCAACTCCAGAGCAGACTTGACCCGACTGGCGATGACTTTGGACAGAATCTTGTAGTCTACTTTAAGCGGTGAGATGGGCCGCCAATTTCAGATTTCCGCCCTCTCCCCCTTCTGCTTGTGGATGAGGGTGAAAATGCCTTTCCTCTGGATTCTGACATGTTGCCGGCCAGGAGCATACTCTCGTATACTTCCAGCAGGTCCGGGCCGACCCAATCCCACAGAGTTGAATACAACTCAACCGGTAAGCTGTCGCTTACTGGAGGTTTACTCATCTCGAAGGACCTGGCGGCCCTTGTCAGCTCGTCCAGAGTTAACGGTTTGCCCAGTCTCTCCCTCATGTTGTCATCTAAAACCTCCATGATCGATGACAGGAAGGATTGGGAGGCTGTGCTGATCATGGGCTTCACGTTGTACAGCCCAACATAAAAGAATTTGCTGATCCTTAGTATGTCGGACTGTGAAGACGTTACCGAGCCATCCTCTTCCTTCAGGCTTCTGATCACAGAGCTCTCTGTGTGTACCTTTTGGAAGAAGAAACACGAGCACATCTCATCCTGCTCCAAGGAGTGGACTCTGGACCGGAAGATGATCTTGGAGGCCTCCGTGGCAAAGAGCGAGGCCTGCTGGCTCTTCACCTCTTGAAGATCCTCCTTGACCTCGACCCCCATCAACTGCAGCCGGAGCAGATTCTGCATTCTTTTCTGGAATTGGGACATTTCCCTCTGTCTCTCTCTCACCTTCTGAACACCTTTGAAGATAAAAAACTTCTTGATAATAAAAGCAAAATACTGCGGATGATGGAAATTTGAAATAAAAACAAGAGATGCTGGAAATACTCAGCAGGTCTGGCAGCATCAGTGGAGAGAGAAGCAGAGTTAACATTTCAGGTCAGTGACCCTTCTTCAGAACTAGCAGATATTAGAAATGTGAAAGGTTTTAAGCAAGTAAAGCGCGGGTGGGGGCAAGAGATAACAAAGGAGAAGGTGTAGATAGGACAAGGAGAATAACCGACCAGAAGGTCATGGAACAAAGGCAAACAATACGTTAATGGTCTGTTGAAAGACAAAGCATTAGTACAGATAAGGTGTTAATGGACTGAAAACTGAACAGCCACAAGTACAAACATGAAAAAAAAATGGGTAGGCAAACTGATCAAACTAAGATGAAATAAAATAAAATAAACACAAAAAAAATTTAAAAAGAAAAAATAACTAAAAATAAAAGTAAAATAGGGGGCCCGTCATGCTCTGAAATTATTGAACCCAATGTTCAGTCCGGCAGGCTGCAGAGTGCCTAATCAGTAAATGAGATGCTGTTCCTCAAGCTTGCGTTGATGTTCACTGGAACACTGCAGCAATCCCAGGACAGAGATGTGAGCATGAGAGTGGGGGGAGTGTTGGCTCCTGGTATATTTGCCATATTTATCTTTAAAAACAAGTTTTGGAACAAACACGATTAACTCCATATTTTGAATCACTGACAAATTTTATTTAATTATATTTGCTGCCTTGGATATAAAGTATGGATAGATTGCTGGTAGTAAAGTACTTAAAATTCAGATCACAAATCACCTTTCCATACAATAACTGCAGCAAGTAAATCATTCATACAAGTCTCCCAAGAGGCCATGTCAGCATAAGTTAATCTGACAGAAGCCATTTTCTTTGGGGTTTTAATTGTTTTTGTACCCCGATGTTTGTCATTGTAGAAGAATACAATACTAACCATTGTATAAAGACACACAGTTATTTATATTCCAGAGATACAGATTTTAAATATTGCAAGTACTTTAAAAACAGGTATTATTAGCTAATATGGCACAGCCTTGCTCTGAATAGCATAGCCAGACTACTTGCAGTAATTAATTGCATAATTCATGAGAACGACTCTCACATTGTCTTGGTGAATTTAACAACTGAGTTGCTGAGCAATGAAAACCACGACTGTCCCAGGATTAACTCTAAATCAGTGTCGAGTTAGTTGAATCTCAACCAAGGTGACATCACAATAGACCTCAACACCAGTGTGTTAAGGAATGGAGAAGAGAAAAAGAAAAGCAGTGTTTCCACTCCTGGTTGCTATCTAATGATCCCTGACTGGAAATGTATGTGGGCGGGATCACTCAGTGAGTTCACTGCAGCTAAACCAGCTTCCATTGCAAAGGAGTGCAATGCCCAACGCTCATTGTCAGCTCGCACGTGGATAATGGCCACTTGGGCAGGTAGATAAATGTTTGCAATGGAACTGCAACCCTGTAAGGATCCAGTGCCTTGAGGAGAGGTAGGGACAATAAAATATTTGCAAGGAAAATATAAATTGAATAATCATATTCGTAAAATAAAAACAGAAAATGCTGGAAATACTCAGCAGGTCAGGCATCATCAGTGGAGAGAGAAAAGTTAACATTTCAGGTCAATGATCTTTCGTTAGAAGTTCGACCTGAAGCGTTAACTGTATTTCCCTCTCATGTTATGGACAGGTGTGCGATGGCATGGCTAGTTTCCACTGTTCACCTCCCAAATGACCACAGACAGTGGGCTGGATTTTGTGTTGGAGGCGGGGCCCCCAGCACCAGGCCTAAAATGTCGGGGGAACCCCACCTCTGCCTTTTCTTGCCCTCCTGGAACGATCCTCTGGTCTTTTTAAATCCAAGAGCTGCTGGCCAATCAGAAGGCTGGCAGCTCAGCAGTATCGGCAGCACCAGGAGCAGTGGCCACTGCCGGTACTGCAGAGGCCTTGGCCACAAGCCCAGCACTGGAACCCCAGACCTCAGGTAAGTGAGGCGGGGTCACTGGGGCCAGTCTGGAAGGCCCTGGTGAGGGCTGGTTGAGGGGGGGGGGGTGGATGTGCAGTCTGTTGGGGGGGGGAGAATTTCCGGGGGTGGGGGGTGGGGTAAAGTGGTTCCCGGCAGCGGTCGTCCGTGGACCACAGATTGCATACAGAGGTGGGAGCTCCCCCACAAACCCACAGGGTGGGCACTTCATATTACAAGATGTCCTCCTCATGTGGCAAAGGCACCCCACACCACTGGTAAGATCCCAGCAGCAGCGAGAAGAGGCCCTAAATTGGCCATTAATAGACCATTTAAAGGCCTCAATTGGCCTCTGAGCAGGAAGGCCATTGTACACCTATCCCACCCTGGTAAGCTCCCTTGGTGACAGGAAGGAAATACCCCTCCACACCACTCCCCCACCCATCACAATTCTCTGTGCTCCTCAACCACAGGGGGCCCATAAAATCCAGCCCAGTGTTTTGTGTTACTAGTGTTTTAACCCCTGTGTTTACTTGCCAAATAAACAGACAGTGACTGTTTTTCTTGTAGATTTAAAACAGAAGAATAACTATTTATTAAACAATATTCATTTCTCGAAATGTTCGCTATACCACTCATGCATGCATTCATCCTCACATGCACTCTCGAGAAGATAGATAGAAGGCAAAGGGTAAGAGGTCGAGGTGCAAAAGTCTGTTGTTTCAGGGAAAACTGTGGGATCCTCTCGGGAGGTGAATTTTACAGTTGCAGGCCTGGTTGTTGGGTGTCTTGGAATTGCTGGCCTGTTGTAGCCTTCTAGCAGTCCACTTCAGGTTGAAGATGGTGCTGATGGCTTAGTTTAATTCCCACAGGTAGAAGAGTAGTTTTTACAAAGGCACTCTCTTGTCTCTTCTGTAGCTGGCTTCCAACTTGTCTCAGCAGGGTTCAACTGTGTTGGCTGGAACCGATCTCTCCCTCTCTCTCAGTCTTGCTGGAATTCAAGAGGACGTTTGATGTTTTTTTCTGTAGCTGAGGAGAGACCCATCTGATCTTGATGTCTAAAGTTCTGTACTGGTAAGACCCCCTTTGTTCCTCAAAATGATTACCTTTGAAGGTGAACTTACAAATGTTAGTTTTGCCCATGTGACTTTAGGTTTCAGTTCTTGCTGGGCTGCACAATGGTCTTATGATGCCCCCATTTTGAGGATATGAGAGTTGTTCACGCCCCATTGTGGTGAAGATTAGTTAGCGACAAAAAGGTCTGGGGAAGGCCTTTGTCATAGTTTGAGTATAGCTCATATCCATGTGTGATTATCTGTCTTATTTCCACGCAGAATTGGTTGATTGGTTTACAATGCAGGAGGTTGTATGAGTCATGTGACTTGTCATCCATTTTGCAGACAATGTACCAATCTTGTAAAATTGCTCGAATTTTTATAACTTTTCAATTTGCTTTTGTATTTTCATGGCTACACATCTCATGAGTGTGACACTCCTCAGATGCTGCCTGACCTGCTGAGTATTTTCAGCATTTTCTGTTTTTATTAACCGTAATAGTAATGCTGTAATATGGGGAAATAACAGATAAACTCAAGCATTCTACTGGAAATTATTCAAGTTCATTATGTTTTTTACATTCTAGCTTTATTATTTTGTTATATTCATGATCCTGATCTCATGATGACTTCTACTTTAAAACGTAATGCTGTGATTGCACCAGGCCCATTAGGAACATCGGAGCAGGAGTAGGCCATTCAGCTCATCGAGCCTGCTCCACCATTCAATACGATCATGGCTGATCTTCCACTTCAATGCCTTTTCCCCACACTATCCTCATATCCCCTTATGTCATTTGTATTTAGAAATCTGTCAATCTCTGCTTTAAACATACTCAATGGCTGAGCTTCCACAGCCCTCTGGGGTAGAGAATTCCAAAGATTCACAACCCTCTGAGTAAAGAAATTTCTCCTCATCTCTGTCCTAAGTGGCTTCCCCCTTATTTTGAAAATGTGTTCCCTAGTTCTAGACTCCCCAACCAGGGGAAACAGCTTACCTGCATCTATCCTATATATCCCTTTAAGTATTTTGTAGGTTTCATTGAGACCACCTCTCATTCTTCGAAGCTCGAGAGAATACAGGCCCAGTTTCCCCAATCTTTCTTCACAGCACAGTCCTGCCATCCCGGGAACAAATCTGGTGAACCTTCGTTGTACTCCCTCTATGACAATAATATCTTTCCTAAGGTAAGGAGAACAAAACTGCACACAGTACTCCAGGTGCTGTCTTAAATGCACAGCTACTACAGACTGGCATATGTTACTCGCATCTAGAATAAACAACACCTAAGAATCATAGAAGCATAGAAAGTTTAAGGCACAGAAAGAAGCCACTTGTCTCATCGTGGCTGTGCCGGCCGAAAAACGATCCACCCATTCTAATCCCACCTTCCAGCATTTGGTCCGTAGCCTTACAGATTATGCCATTTGAGGTACATATCCGGGCTCTTTTTGAATGAGCTGAGGGTCTCTGCCTCAACTACCCTTTCAGGCAGTGAGTTCCAGACTCCCGCCACCCTCTGGGTGAAACAGTTTTTCCTCATCTCCCCTCTAATTATTCTACCAATCACTTTAAATCTATGCCCCTTCGTCACTGAACTCTCTGCTTAGGTAAATAGACCCTTCACCTCCCCTCAAAATTTTGTACATTTCAATCCTATCTTCCCTCAGCCTTCTCTGTTCCAAGGAGAACAACCCCAACCTATCCAATCTTTCCTCATAGCAGCATTTTTCCAGTCCTGGAAACATCCTTGTAAATCTCTTCTATACCCTCTCTAGTGCAGTTACATCCTTTCTGTAATGAGGTGACCAAAACTGCACACAGTACTCAAGTTGTGGCCTAACCAATGAGTTATACAGTTGCAGCATAACCTTCCTGCTCATATAGTCTATACCTCAGCTAATAAAGGA
This sequence comes from Heterodontus francisci, assembly GCF_036365525.1. Lineage (NCBI taxonomy): Eukaryota > Metazoa > Chordata > Chondrichthyes > Heterodontiformes > Heterodontidae > Heterodontus > Heterodontus francisci. The sequence continues at coordinate 28,047,720 of NC_090397.1, forward strand.
AAGAAGGTCATAAAGCACAAGGAAGTAGCAACCATTTGCCTAAAAATTTTCTTTTTGATACTGTTTGTATCTGTCAGACACTAATTTACTTGAAATCAGTAACACTCAACTAGCTCACAAAAAGACAATTCTGTTAATCTTTCTCCTTACTCTGAGTGAGCCATTAAATTATGACCCTCATCACTGATTCCCCAACTGAGGACGTTTTCTTTCATCCAGTCAAAACCCCTTCATAGTTTCAAAAGACCTGTATTAAATCTCCGTTTAGGTTTCTCTGTTCCCATGGAAATAATCCCAGTATGTCTAATCACTCCTCATGACCATAGTTTCCCATTCCTGAAAACATCCTGATGAATCCATGGCTTTAATGTTCTTTTCCTAATGGAGTATCCAAAACTCCACACAGGACTCTCACTGTGGCCTTAGAATTGCCACGTACAAATTTATGATTGCCTTTTTGTTTTTGTACTAGTCGACCCTATTTGTAAAACATCAAATGCTATTGGCCTTCTTTATAGATTTACAGAACTGCATTCACATTTTGAAGGAATAATGTGGATCTTTCTGTTCATTGATACTCTCCAGCATCTTACCACTGATTGTATATTCACAATCCTTGTTTTGCCTTTAATAAAAATATTAACTTACAGTTCTCCATACCAAATTTATCTGCCACCTCTCTGCCCATTTCTCTAAACTGTTTATGTCCTCTCCTGAAGTCTTTCACAGTCCTTCTCCCTGCTTGCCAACCCCACTACTTCTGTCACCAGAAAACTTCAATATTGTGTGCTTTATGCCCAAGTCCAAATTATCCATATCATATTCTCCACAACCAGATTTCCCAGAGCATTTCTAAACATTTCTACATTCTATAGTTTTGTATATACATAAAGAAGCCCTCGCTATTTCCTCCGATACTATCCACTAACCTTTTTCAAGTCCTCTTTAGTTCTCATCTCCCTTATCACTTCCCCACTCACTCCAGTTTCGTCATTTGCCTGCTCTTTAAGTTATAATTTATTTTAATCTTTGAATTCATGCACAAAACTATTCTTTGATGTGCCCCATTTCAAAAGGACCAGCATAACATTGAGGCTGAAGGATGCAAGTGGGCCTCCATCAGCGGGATTCAGGCCAAGGTAGTGGTCTGGACCCCTTGAAGATAAGGTCAGTTTAAATATTTTTAAATTAATTCTAATTTCAGCCTCTCTTCAAAATCATTTCTTGGGGACGTGTGGGGGAGAACGGTGTCTGGGGTGGGGGAGGACTGCATGGTGGAGCAAGCACCTCAATGGATGGCAGCAGCCACCTGACTTCCTGGTGGCAACTAAAATGCAATAGAGACCATCAGCAATACTTCAATAGGTGATCTCCCACTGATCCACTTTTACCACATATGCCACTTTTGGGATTTGAGGACAGGCGGAAGTGTACATAGTAGGCCCTCTCCCTATCTATGACTGTATAAGGGGCATCAGTAGGTCTCCCAGTCACTGCCCCAGGATACAAGGTAGGGAACTAGGCCATGTTTCTCAATCCCTGACTCCTCAGCACGTAGTTAGGGAATGGCTGATCACTGTACCTGCTGAGGGAAGGGAAGGATAACCCATCGTGTCGCTGCTAGGGTTGGGGTGCAGAAGCGGGGCACCTGCCCAATTTCCTTTGTTCTTCTGCAGCTACAGATTTCAGGCTGTGTAGTGGAGGGAAATGCAGAATGATGAGTAGATTCATGGTTCTTCTTGGAACCACCTGCTTGAATGTTTCTCTTGTAATTTTGTTAGCCCGAGCTAAATGACTTAATTGGAAATCTGGCGAGGGTCCAGTAGCCTGCGATTGCCAGAATGGTTGGCTTTGTTGAGCCAGATAAAATTTCATCTGACATGGAGTCTTTGTCCAAGAACCGAACCCCAGTTACAACCAGGAGCCTGTCCATATGCGATCCCCAGCACAATCTAGCAATTGAAAAGCGAGCACTGAACCAGGGATCTCCAAATTGAATTTATTCAATCTTCTATACAGTCTGTTAACGTCCATGCTATATTCTTCCATTGAATAACCATCTGTTTTTCTGAAATCAATCAAATCTGTCCATGTCTCAAACATTCAATAGGTCATCCTTCTTGTAACTTTCATCCAAGAATACTAACAGAAGATCCAACCCTTCATCGGTATCCAAGCGATGAGCATCCAGTTCACAAAACACTTTACTTCTGATTTTACTTTTGGTAAGAAGTGTCAACACAAAGGCCATACCTTGTTTCCTCTTTGGTAGAGATGTAACCCGTGTCCACATATCCACTTCATTCTTCCACTGGTCATATGGTTCAGACTCTGAGAACACTAGAGAATAATCATACCCTGACAATTTACACTTGCTTTCTGCCATATATTCCACACTAGCCCTTGAGATTTCAGTTTTCTATCCAAAAAAAAAAATCCTGCTTTCCAACCTTCAGCTTTCAGAAACCATCCTCTGCTATCACGTTAAACTCCAGAAAGCTTGTTATGGGAGGATAATGCTGGAGCCTATCTTTCCTCAATTTCACATTTAAGGTGCAGAATAAAAGAATTACAAACATATAGCTCCTCACTCAAAACCCTCCACCAGTCTCAGTGAGTGTCTGCTTATAAGTGCTCAAATAAGTCCCCAATTAACACCCTTCACTTGCATATAATCAAACAATTGCTACACAATTAAGAGATTAATGGTGTCAAGCTTTTTGAGTGTTGTTGGAGCTGCACCCATCCAGGCAAGTGGAGAGTATTCCATCACACTCCTCATTTGTGCCTTGTAGATGGTGGACAAGCATTGAGGAGAGGGAGGTGAGTTACTCACCGCAGAATTCCCAACCTCTGACCTGCTCTTGTAGCCACAGCATTTATGTGGCTGGTCCAGTTCAGTTTCTGGTCAATGGTGACCCCCAGGATGTTGATAGTGGAGGATTCAGCAATGGTAATACCATTGAACATCAAAGGGCAATGGTTAGATTCTCTCTTGTTTGAGATGGTTATTGCTTGGCACTTGTGTAGCGTGAATGTTACTTGTCACTTATCAGCCCAAGCCTGGATGTTGTCCAGGTCTTGCTGCATATGGACATGGACTGCTTCAGTATCTGAGGAATCGCGAATGGTGCTGAACATTGTGCAATCATCAGCAAACATCCCCACTTTTAACCTTATGATGGAGGGAAGGTCATTGATGAAGCATCTGAAGATGGTTGGACCTAGGACACTATCCTGAGGAACTCCTGCAGCGATGTCCTGGAATTGAGATGATTGACCTCCAACAGCCACAATCATCTTCCTTTGGGCTAGGTATGACTCCAACTAGTGGAGAGTCTTCGCCCTGATTCCCATTGACTCCAGTTTTGCTAGGGCTCTTTGATGCCATACTCGTTCATATGCCTTGATTTCAAGAGCAGTCACTCTCACCTCACTTCTTGAGTTCAGCTCTTTTGTCCATGTTTGGACCAAGCCTGTAATGAGTTCAGAAGCTGATTGGCCCTGGTGGAACCCAAACTGAGCATCAGCGAGCAGATTATTACTGAGCAAGTGCCACTTGATAGCACTGTTGACGACACCTTCCATCACTTTGCTGACGATCAGGAGTAGACTGAGAAGGCGGTAGTTGGCCAGGTTGAATTTGTCATGCTTTTTGTGCAGAGGACATACCTGGGCAATTTTCCACATTGCAGTGTAGATGCCATTGTTGTAGCTGTACTGAAACAGCTTGGCTAGGGGCATGGCAAGTTCTGGTGCACAAGTCTTCAGTACTATTGCCGGAATGTTGTCAGGACCCGAAGCCTTTGCAGTATCCAGTGCCTTCAGCCATTTCTTGATATCATGTGGAGTGAATCGGATTGGCTGAAGACAGGTATCTGTGATGCTGGGGACTTCAGGAAGAGGCCGAGATGGATCATTCACTCGGCACTTCTGGCTGAAGATGGATGCAAATGCCTTGTCTTTTGTACTGATGTGCTGGGCTCCTTCAATCACTGATTTTTGGGAGCCTCCTCCTCCTGTTAGTTGTTTAATTGTCACCACCATTCACGACTGGATGTGGCAGGACTGCAGAGCTTAGATCTGATCCATTGATGTGGTGCTGGTTGATCTTCTCCTTAAGCCACTGCAGTCCTTGAGCTGATATGGTATTCTCACATTGCGCTGGGTTGGGAATTCCAGGGGCTGAATTATCCCAGCCCTGCAGAGACGGGGTTAGAGGCGGGGGAGGGGGAGGGTGCTAGGAAAATATCAGGGAACCACGTCAGGATGGCTGCCCAATACATTTTGCTTCCAGGACACTTTCCCAGAGGCAGATTGGGACCAGGGTGGGCTGCCTGCTCCATGGAGGTGAGGAGCCTATTAAGGCAATTGAGGCCCCACTTAGGATCATTTTGCAATGACACTTGTATTTTCCCAGAGGCTCCATTCCCCAAAGACAGAGCTATGGGGATCAAAGGCTACAACCTCATCTGTCACTACTCCTGCGGAGGGGGCTCCCCTCAACCCTGATGTACCCACCAGCTTTGAGCCTCTTTATGTGTTACTTCTCTGTAGGCAACCAAGGGCGCCAACATGTTGAGGCACTCTCGTCCTCACCTGCTTGCCTCAGCGGTGCCCACCTCTCCTGGTGCGGCTGCCAGCCAGACATCACTGCGGGCTCTCTGATTGGGCCTCCTGCTTCCCTGGTCTGCCTGCCAACATCAATTGGACGGGGTTCCCAGAGACGGTTTCTGAAGATTACCTTCCCGCCATTGCCACTTTCGGGTTCCCGACCCGATATTGAGGCCAATGTCAGGATTGTAACTCACCCGAGAAATTCCAGCCCCGGAATACCGACCCAATGATGATTATAAAATGGTGGTGTATGTATCTGTCTAAGTCAGGATGCTGTGTGACTTGGAGGGGATCTTGCAGGTCATGGTGTTCCAATGCTCTTGCTGCTCTTGTCCTATGTGGTTATAGAGATCACAAAGTTGGGTGATGCTCTCAAAGTAAGCTCAGTGCATTGTTGTAGTGCATCCTGTTTTAGTACATTCTGCAAGCACAGTGTGCCAGTAATAAGATGGGTGGATATTGAGTTCAAAGATAAGTGTGTCAATCAAGTCAACTGTTTGTCCAGGATGGTGTTATTCCATCATACTCCTGATTTGGACCTTATAGATAAGGCCCTACCAGATTCACAGTCAAATTTTACAAATTTCACCGTCATAGCATTTTAAGAATCATGAATTTCATGATTTCTCATATTTAAATTGTAAATGTCATGGTGTCGCAACAAACCATGAGGATGATCTATTTAAAACAAAAAAAAAGACAAACGAGGTTTCTGGCTTCAAATGGCATTTGTTGTATATTCAGAAACTACTGTAAAAGGCTGACTATAAACAGATCACAGACTTTACTCACTGAAGTCAGTGGTTGAGTGTGAGCATGAAGACTCACATGCATTAATCTGCGACTTCATCTCCTCACAATGTGTAGCAAAAAACTTCGGTAGGTAGTCCGGTCGTAATTTATTTGTGCTTGACAAGCAACCACCATTTTGCACATTACGTTGAACTGTCGAAGCCAAGCTATTCAGTACAATTCTGGCACTTGCATCCACCTAACAATGTGGAAACTTGCCCAGGTATGACCGAGTACTTCCAGAACCAGCTTCCCCCTTAGCAAAGCTACCACAGCATAATTAAGGGTGCAGGTGATTCTGATGTGCAGGTCTTCCGTGCTGCAATTGGGATATTGACAAAATCTATAGCACTTCTTGTGCCTAGTGCACTCTGGTGCTTCTTAATGTCACAAATTGACCTGACATTGGTATCTGTGGTGGAGATCTTGGGAGGAGGTGGAGGAAGAATATCCACTCAGAATCACAGAATAATACAGTGCAGAAGAGGCCCTTCGGCCCATCGAGTCTACACTGATGCATTAAAGACACCTGACCTGTCTACCTAATCCCAATTGCCAGCACTTGGCCCATAGCCTTGAATGTTATGACGTGCCAAGTGCTCATCCAGGTACTTTTTAAAGGATGTGAGGCAACCCACCTGTACCACCCTTCCAGGCAGTACATTCCAGACTATCACCACCCTCTGGGTAAAAAAGTTCTTCCTCAAATCCCCCTTAAACCTCCTGCCCCTCACCTTAAACTTGTGTCCCCTAGTAACTGACCCTTTAACTAAGGGGAACAGCTGCTCCCTATCCACCCTGTCCATGCCCCTCATAATCTTGTACACCTCGATCAGGTCACCCCTGAGTCTTCTCAACGCTTCAGGCCAAAGTGATACGCAACCATTTCAGCCTTCATTAGTTTAGGCAGGCATCAAGATCGGCGCAGGCTTGGAGGGCCGAATGGCCTGTTCCTGTGCTGTACTGTTCTTTGTTCTTTGTTCATTCTTTCCTTCAGTTTCTGGATTCTATAATGGTTGAAGACAGGGACTTTCATGGAATCTCCTCCTCCCATCAGTTGTCTGATTGCTCACCACCATTCTCAATGAGATGTGGTAGGGTTAGACAGCTTTAGCCTAACCCATTAGTTGTGGCACTGCTTAACGCAGTCCGTGGCGAAGTACTTTTAATGCTTAGCCCTCTGTAGCAGTTTCAATTAATAGGAGAAATTGTCAAATTGCGCTAACTATTTTCATTGTAGCACTGAACTTTAAAGGAACACCCTTAAGCAAGATCCTGATACCCTGGCATATAATTGTCAATTATTAAAATGTGCGAGTCACACAGAGAGAACAATGGCAAGGGAAAGGAAATAAACAGAGTCAAATTCCTCATTTCAATGAGTTGGCAGTGCCAGGTATCTTAATCAGTAAAATCTAGAAACAGATGCAAATAAGTGATTTTGTCCAAACATTTAAACTAGCAGCTATTCCTTATGATGAAATTATTGATTACACTTATTGTTAAGAACAAAGCTAACATTTCTTCCTGATGTGGCAAAAGTAGTGGGAAGGGCATATCAATAAAATCAAAAGCATGTGGAAAAATTAAAAATGCCAAAAGGGAGAATCCTGTTCTAATCAAGGTATTTAATTTCTCGACTCTTAATCAAGTCCAATAAACTCTTTGCAAAAACATTCAACATTGAGCACTTCTGGCAGCCTTTTGAGTGTCACTCTGACTTTCAGTCATTAAGGTCTGTCTCAGTCTCATGGAGGTAAATTCCTTCATAAAAACACAAGATATAGAAGCAGGAGTAGACCATATGGCTACTCGAGCCTACTCCGCCATTCACACAATCATGGCTGATCCTCTGCCTCAACTCCACTTGCCCGCCCACTCCCCATATCCCTTGATCCCAGAGAGATCAAAGATCAATCTATCCCAGCCTTGAATATGCTCAAGGATGAATCCACAACGCTCATTACTGCTCCAGCATGAATACTGCAAAAATCCAGATTATTTTGCCACAGTGTCAAATTAAGACACTCAATTAGCTCGCGGCCAAATCGGCAGCAGTGAAATATTTCACTTATGCTAAAACAAGGCAACAAATGGAGATGCAGGCAAATGAATGTGACAGCATATGGTTATACAGGCAGTAAAAATGTAACATACAATTGGAAAGAAGACAGGGGTGACTGCTTTCCACACACCCTGAACAGGTACCTAAATCGAGAGAAAACTGCAATGGTGCTGTTGAAGTTAACTCAGAGAAAAATTAATTTCCACAGTCCTAAAAATCTGATAATTGCAAAATACATTTTACTGCTAAACAATCCTCAGAACATGAAAAGCAATTGTAAAATAATGTGCATACTATGCCGCATGCCCATAACAGTTTGTAATTTTTTATTATAAACGTGCAGAAAGCCCTTTGCAAATACTCTGCTGATATAATATTGCCTCACAATGCAGTATCTGCAGTAGACAGTCGCCTGCACATGTGATGGGATGTTTAGGAGGCATGAATATTAAATAAATAGATAAAGAGTTTGGTTAGATGTTTCGAAGTGTTTCTTTTCACAGAGAGTCATCGCCTCAGCAACAAATTACCCAAATGTGCAATGATTCTCCACAGTCCTTCAAAAGGACTGTACAAGATTCTTAAGAGAGAAGAGCATGCAAGGTGGTGTCCATGAATGTATCAGGAAACTTCATATCAACCAAAGCCGATGGAGTCCATAAGAAACATTAACAAAATTGCATATCACAGTTGGCTTTGTCTTCCTCCAGAAACCAGCATATTTCTTTCTAATGTGGAGCCAACATACAAGGGACTTTGGTGACTGCATCGTCTGAGTGGACAACCTCCCTCAATACCTACGCTTTGACAACACCTTGGCTTGCAGCCCCCAAATAGCTCCATCTCCTTTTGGAGCCCCTCGCAGCAGATCATTCATTCCTTCAGCAGCAAATGTAGCGTTGCCTATATGTGTCTACTGTTGCAGTGTGTGCAATTGAGAGCCTCTCTGAATTTATCATGCTTCCACCAAATGTCCTGTTATTTCCATGTACCTGTAGTCTTTTCAAATTAGGAAGCGTGACTCCAGTCAGAAAAGTAGACATAAACACCCTCTGAACTTCCAGCACAGGCCAGTTGACCCAGTTCCACCCGAAATTGGGGTTTTTTGTGCTGTATTCTTATTATTCTAAAGCTGCTGTGGAGGATAACAATTGTACATATTTGTTTCTTATGTCTAACTGCCCAAAGTAGGAGCATCTTTACCCAAAGTTTTTTTTTCAGTCTTTCCATGAAGTTTGATAATAGAAGTTATGTCTTATGTGACAAAACCACACCTGCCAAATGGAAACATATTAATTTTGTCATATGGAACACTATTTGAACATTTACTGGACATTGAACATAACTTGTTTAAAAAGAGGACAGAGCTGAATGGCTGAAAACATGGCTGCACATTTGCATTCTGAGAGACAACTGAATAGAGAGACAATGGAAGTGCTCTCTTATTCAATTAGCAAGATTGGGTTGGGCAACAGTGATGATTAAAAGACATTGAGAGCCATTGGGCTGGATGTTACCTTAGGCGGACGGGAATTCATCGGTGGCGAACCTGTTTCCGCCTAGCCTGGGGATCCGACCCATATTTTATGGGTCCCTGGGCTTTAATTGTCCCGAAGCGGGACTTCCACCCGCTTGAGGGAGGAGGTCCCACCTCAGTGAGCTGCCAGCCAATCAGCGGGCCGGCAGCTCGTAGTCCCAGCAGTGCCACTGGGAGCGGTGGCCACTGCTGGGACTGCAGCCCAGCCGACCACTTGGATCCATGAGTAAAGGTAAGTTGGGCATGCCTCACCAGAGAGATCAGTCCTTCTCTGGTGAGATTGGAGTGGTCGTTTGGAGGGACAGGGACGCCAAGGGCCCTGGGGGTGGGTTGGGAGGTGGGGGCGGCCCTCAATTAGGTACCCTGTGCCCGACAGCCATGGCCCCCACCCCCCCCGGAGCGCGGAAAGGCTGGCAGCTATCGCTGGGTGGCCTTTCACGTCCCCAGCATGCCCGCTTGCCCTGGGTAAAATAGCTGTGGAGGCTGGCGAGGGCCCTGAAGTGGCCATTAAGTGGCCACATAAGGGCCTTGATTGGCCTCGGGCGGGCAAGCCATTTCCCCCGCCCCCCACCGTCGCCCGACCACCGTAAAGTCAACCGGAGGTGGGAGCAGAGCGGGTAGGCCTCCCTGAGCCTCCCACTCAATTTTACGCTGTTCCCATGCCACCATCCATCCTGCTGGGACGGCGTAAAATTCAGCCTATTGTCTGTGTAAGAGACTGCATCCACCACCTCCCCCCCCCCACCATGTGTCCAGTAAGCTTTGAAGAATCAACAACCTCGCAGGTGATGCTGTTTCAAACAAAGAGCTGGTCTCATGACTAACCTGCTGGCCAACCTGAGAACTGATTGAATTGTACCTCACAGAAAGGTTTGGGAAAGATTGCAATTGAACTTCAAGAAGAAAGCTCCCCTCTCTCTCTGTCTCTCTCTCCAGGGAACCACAGAAGCATTAAGCCTCAAGACAGAGGACTTCTTCAGCCTTCTGGTACCAGCAAACAAGTTTGTGCACTGAACCCCAATGAGAACTGCAAGACTTAACTCCAATCAAGATCTTAACATCCAAGGACAGTAACTGTATTCCTTTTACTACGCCAAACCCCACCCCTTCTTAATTCTTTCTCCTCCTCTATATCTCTGTGTATACATGTTTATTGCGTATGCATGCTAGCGTGGTTGAGTTGCGTATTTTTAGTAATCTTACCTGAGTTAGAGTGTTAAGGTTAATAAACTTACACCTTTCCTGTTTAAACCTAAGAAAGCCTGTCTGATTGGTTCATTTACAATTATAATTAGAGAGCAGTGGCCAAGGACTCACTTAGGGAAAGCTAAAACACTGTGTTTTAAAAATTAAACGCTGTTACAGCCAAACCAGGAAAGGGGCCAGAGGGGAGCCTGAGACCCCTCCCTTACCCGGTCGTAACACTTATCATCTTTGAGCACAATGAGTACTGGTGTAAAACCACAGGTTAGAAGCACCACTTTCAAGAATGGGGAAGAACCAGCAATAAATACTGGGCCACTGAGCCATCAGTGGGTGAAAGTCATCATATGACTCTGGCTCGCAGTTGGGATAACCCCATTTGTAGTTCGGATAATCTACTATATAAGCCTTGGGCAATGTTTAGTCTTCCAGATGCACCAAAAGGGAACAGGGACAGAGAAGGAAACAAATGGCTGACTGGATCTCAATTCCGCACCTTAGGTTATTGTTAACAGAACTTAATGTGAAAAGGGATCAAGAAATCAATTGTGTGGGATTTAAACGAAGGCTTTTTCCAATGTTACCAAATTATCAATTGAAGAATCAGCAGCTGGTAAAATCCAGGAAATGCAAGAGCGTCAGGAAATCTGAGTCATTGGTAGGATTCAAGATCAGAATAGGTGATTGTTAAAAATGAGTCAGGTTGTGGGCTCAAATCAGATACAGACACAGAATGATCCAAGGAGGGATTTAATTACAAATAGAATAACAAGGTGCAAAGAACTTATTGAAATGCCTGAAATAGCACATCTAACATGTTGCAATTGTCTCCCATGGTAATAGCAAATGGCTAGTGCTGTTTGCCCAATAGATGTGGCTGCTCATAGATGGAATAAGTGGTGGAGACTAAACCACAAATTCTTTACAGCAGTTTATATTCCTATAACACTCCTTATATAGAGAGATGTCTCGGATAAGTTACAGAGTGGTAGAAAGGGCGGCACAGTGGCGCAGTGGTTAGCACCGCAGCCTCACAGCTCCAGCGACCTGGGTTCAATTCTGGGTACTGCCTGTGTGGAGTTTGCAAGTTCTCCCTGTGTCTGTGTGGGTTTTCTCCGGGTGCTCCAGTTTCCTCCCACGTGCCAAAGACTTGCAGGTTGATAGGTAAATTGGCCATTATAAATTGCCCCTAGTATAGGTAGGTGGTAGGGAAATATAGGGACAGGTGGGGATGTGGTAGGAATATGGAATTAGTGTAGGATTAGTAGAGATGGGTGGTTGATGGTCGGCACAGACTCGGTGGGCCGAAGAGCCTGTTTCAGTGCTGTATCTCTAAATAAAATAAAATAAAAAATAAAAGTGTAGGAGGGAGAAGGGGAAGAGAGGAGTTGCAGAGGACAAAGGCATGGTCAAAGGAGGCTCTGAAAGCAGGGAGGGTGTCAGAAATCAGATGTGCTGAGAGTCAGTCAGAGGTTGAAGAGTAGGAGCTGAAAGACTAACCATCAATGTTGGAGAGGAGGGAGCAGGGAACAAGAAGTATTCTGGTGCAGGAGAGTGGAGAGTATGAGAGTATATGTGAAGAGTTGTATAACTAGAGTAGAGAAGATGAAGAGATCGGGAGTGGTGAGGCCAAATTCCATGTTTATGTTAATTCAGGTTCAATACCAATAGTTTCAAGCACTGTAATTACAACCTTGATAAAAGTTACAGAAAATCAATCCCATGACATTAAAGATCACTGAAGCTTTTGTGAAAAATAAGAGAAACACTTCGTCGACCATCATATTTCAAAACATGGATTAATCTTCTTATAAATTAGGTAATTTTAAATGTGCTTAGAAATGCATATTGGTGCTTATATTTAGTTCAGGGTTAACACAAAGTTTACTGAAGTTTAAGAACTGCACATAACTGAGTTAATATTTAAAAAGCATGCTTTTAATGGCTATTAAAGTTCACTATTGATGCTTTGTTTATGAAAAAGGAATTGAATAGAATAGGACAATCAATAAAACTTGAGGTTAAAAATGTTGTAATCTTTCTTTCATCATAACCACGGTTTCACACTGCCAAAAAATTCTTATTCCTTCATTGTAATCATAAACTTTGTATAATCCTGATTCAGTCGCCATTAGTTAAATATAAACAGACACAATTTTCATTTCAGCACAAATTGTATCTTGAAAGAAATCTAGTGAGGAATAATTAAAACAAGAAAATGTTGATATGTTCCAAAATACATAGTTGTACATCTTTGTACCAAATACATTATTTCCGCATTTAAACTCAAGTGATTAAAGAATTGAAAATTAATTCTAGGTCAAGGAACTAAATCAAGTTTCATAGTTAATGATCACTAACAATGCAATTTACCTGCAATCTCTCTTAATGCATGACTAGTTACAACATAAATCTCCTCAATTTCCTTTTGTGCCATCATTTGTAACACTCAAGGTCACCTTGAGTTATAGTGAATTATGGCTGGAAAGAAAACACCACAAAATAAATGAAAAAAGATCCGTCTACAGATCAATATATTCTTAAAGCCTCTTTGCAATCTTTATTTCTTGCTTTCAGAAATATGTATCGAAAATGGTGTATATTCTACTTGGGACAGGTGTCTAACCATGTGTTACACTCAAAGTTTTTGATCCTAAATTAATTCAGATTAATGCAGCTATTAACATAAAAACAGGTTGCTCAGCTATACTCATAAATCATTCCTCTGTACACGCACTTTATTTTCTCCGCCATACTAGTTTCTCCCCATTGTGACAATAGGCAGGCAAGCAACATGGTAGATGCAACAGCAACTGGGGACTTTTTAGTTATTCATATTTTACATAAAAATATGTCCTACTCACTGATGTGATCGAACCATTAAATGTTTGCAAATTTAATTGGTATTGCATCTGATATTTTGGCTACATTAGCCAATGAATCAACAGAGGGAGAAAAAGTTGGAATTTCATTTCTATAGTGTCATATTCCATATGTTTTTCAAATTAGATTCCTCAGAGCCCAGAAGACTCCCAAAGGAATCAAAGAGAGATCAGCAGAATCTTGTCCATCCGTCATCAGATTTGTGTATATTTCTGTAACGACCGACTTACTAGCAGCTTCATTTTGTTGCTATGCGCTAATAAAGTAGTTTCAGGAATGATAACACCAGCTTCCTTTGGATAGCTAACACTACCTTTTAGAAGTTAGGACAGGAGTGTGCCAAAATTTGCCAGTGTCTCCTTCACAAAAATGTTTGAAAGCCACCTGGACCATCCTGATAAGCATTCTTTGCTGATTGGGAAGAAAGTGGGAACAACACAGGTACCAATGGAGCTGGATTCACCAATGGTCTTCACAACACACATGCCAGAACCTCCAATTAGATCAAACAAATTTCCAATGGAATGTAAGTCAGGGGGTCCACCACTAGATGCCTGCCTCCACTGACTTTATTGTGCCCTTTCATTTCGTGGGACTTTGGGGGAAATGAAAAACATTGATATTGGAAGTGTCATTTCAAGTGACTTGGACCGAGACATTCTGTTAGTGCCAGAAGTTGGGGCGAAACGGGCATCACACCTGGCAAGTCTGACCAAAACTTTTTGTCTGTTTGTGAAACAATCCACAATATTACAAATGTGCACTCCTACCCCCAACACCAAATAATCAATTGGAACATCATCACCACAAAAGCCAACAACATTGGGAATCAGGAGAAAACTCTCCACTGGTTGAAGTCACACCTAACACAAAGTAAGATGGTTGCCACCAATCAGCACTCTCTTCTCATATAGTATAGATTTGTTGCATCCCTTACATTGGTATTCTTGTGAATTGTCCTGATGAGTGCAAGATGAAAAGCTTCTACAAAATGTCTCTGTTTTCAGCAATACTATTTCTTTTTAGTTTAGGCCAACAGCACAAATCATCCATATGGCTTTGACAATGCGTAGATGCAAGACAAAAAGCTTCGACGGCATGTCTCTGTTTTCAGCAATACTCAAGTTCTGTACTACCAAACAACTATTTAAAAATAAATACTTTTATCCCTTAGGCTGCTGGCAGGTCTAGGGATTTACAAACAGCCTGGCAGACATTTTAAAAAAAAACTTGCAGCTCATACGTCAAGATGTTAAAAGACACCCTGAAATAACAGCAATACACAAATGTAATTCAGTGACTTTATTAAAGTACGATTAACTCTGTACTACAAAATATATATCGATTTCTAAAACTTCAACTAGAAATTTAATGGTCCCCTGCTCTGCCAAGGAACGTGCAGGACTTCCGGATGCCAACAGCTGCACATCCTGACCCCCAACCGCACAGATAAGGCTTAATACCAATAAAGGGGAGGGAGGGTTCAGGTAAGGGTAAATTTATAAGTCTAAAAAGAAAAGTCCAGGCTGTAGAGCAGAGTAGCAATTTAGGTAAAATCAAAGTGATTGTGTCAGGATGGGACAGAGAGTTTAACAGCAGTAATGGAGCATTAGTGGCTAAGGCCAGATCAGGGAAAAATCCTAAATACATAATATTAAGGGTGCTTTATCAGAACATATGCAGCATTTGTAACAAGATAAATGATTAATGGCATAATAGAGATTAACGAATTTGATCTAATAGCCATTAGTGAGGTCTGGTTGCAGGGTGACCAAGGTTGGGAAGTAAATATTCCAGAGTAGGTCAGGCAGCATCTGGTTGATGAAAGATTAACTCTGTTTCTCTCTCCACAAATGCTGCCTGACCTGCTGAGGATATCCAGCATTTTCCGATTTCCAGCATCTGCATTATTTTAGCAGAAAGTGCTGGAAAAACTCAGCATGTCTGGCAGCATCTGTGGAGAGAGTTAACTTTTCAGGTCAGTGACCCTTCTTCAGAACTGGCAGATTATAAGAAATGTAATTTACTGATTAGGCACTCTGCAGCCTGCCGGACTGAACATTGGGTTCAATAATTTCAGAGCATGACGGGCCCCCCATTTTACTTTTATTTTTAGTTATTTTTTCTTTTTTAATTTTTTTTGTGTTTATTTTATTTTATTTCATCTTAGTTTGATCAGTTTGCCTACCCTTTTTTTTTTTCATGTTTGTACTTGTGGCTGTTCAGTTTTCAGTCCATTAACACCTTATCTGTACAACACACCATTAACGTATTGTTTGCCTTTGTTCCATGACCTTCTGGTCGGTTATTCTCCTTGTCCTATCTACACCTTCTCCTTTGTTATCTTTTGCCCCCACCCCCGCTTTACTTGCTTAAAACCTTTCACATTTCTAATATCTGCTAGTTCTGAAGAAGGGTCACTGACCTGAAACATTAACTCTGTTTCTCTCTCCACAGATGCCACCAGACCTGCTGAGTATTTCCAGCATTTCTTGTTTTTATTTCAGATTTCCTGCCTCTACAGTATTTTGCTTTTATCTTATTATGCTAAAGATTGACCACCTGTCAATCTTTACAATTTCGACCCTTAAAGATACGTTTCAGCCAATGGATAGCCTTAAAGTTGCTCCCAACTCCAAAATGGATGGTAGGAGTAGAGAGATAGAAGAACAACAATGAACAAAAATGACAGTTAAATTAACAAAAAAATGGCTGGAGTTAAGACAAAAATAGTAACATCAAAGTAAAAATGAGATAAAAGACAGAAGAGGAAAGATAAAAAGAGTAAGGATAATGAGAAATGAATACAGGCAAATTGTACCAACATAGAGTTAATATTACGGTAATATTTGACTAACTCTCTTACAGTAATATTAATGTTTAATTTTGTATAACAGCATATGAGGTAGATGCAAAAAAGTGCTGTGCTCAGGGGGAGAAGAGTTTCCATGAACATTTTTGTCACATTTTTAAAACAGGAGCCAAATTGCAAAAATAAGCCTTTGTTAGCTGAAAACCCCCTGCACAGGTTATTTTCAACACTCAATCAAGATCTAAAACTATAAAGATTGATGTAAAGGGAAAGAGATTTAACTCACGCCTTAAGCTGGTGGCCAGTGGTCCATGTGGTACATAAAATGGCTACAGCAAAAAGCCAGGTGCCTGAAATGTGCAGAAACACATCACTGTTTTTACAGGTCTCCAAATCCATATACCGTTTCCATTTGAAATAAAAACCAGAAATGCTGGAAAATGCTCAGCCGATCAGGCAGCATCTGTGGAAAGAGAAATAGGGTCAACATTTCAGGTCGATGAACTTTGATCAGAATCATTTCTATTTGCCAGATTGTCAGTGCACACTAACTGCTGATAAGGACAAAACTACTTAAGTCCAGTGAGCTCAAGCACAGGTTGGCAAGACCCAAGGGTTGTGGATACCAAAGCATGTGCAGAGGCAGCACTGGCATTCAACCTGCATAGAACATTGATAAACTTCTTGTTATTTGTCTAGCTAGACTCACCTTACCTGTTCCTTCAGACTGGAAGATTTAACGTGGTGCTTAAGATGATTAAAGGAATTGATAGAGTAAATAATGGGAAATTATCTCCACTCCTAGGGAATTCCAGAACAAGGAAACATAAGCTTAAAATTAGAGCTAGACCATGTCAGGAAGCACTTCTTCACACAAAGGGTAGTGAAAGTTTGGCACTCTACCTTCCAAAAAGCTGTTGCACCTTGGGGTCAACTGAAAATTTCAAAACTGAGATTGATAAAGATTTGTTAGGCAAGGGTTTTAAGGGTTGCAAAACCAAAGCCGGTAGATGCAGTAAATATACTGAAAAAACAAGATCTAATCCAATGGCAGAAGAGGCTCAAGGGGCTGAAAGGCAATAATCCGTTTAATTCATGTTCACATGCACTTTGCTGAATACACTAATGATTATCTGAGATGTTAAATTACAAGAAGCAAAGGTTTACCATTTACACCCATTGTGAATCTCACAAATAGGATTGCATTATTTGTGACTGCTTTGAAAGTGGTACATGAAGAAAAAAATGGAACAGAGATGCCAAAAGATAACTTTAGAATATAATCATATCATTTTCCACAACTGGAAACTTCCACAATGCTACAGACAAAACACTTTCTTAAAGATGCACTCAAAAACAATTAGGAGAAGGCATTTTCAGGATTATTTCTCGATAAGAATACTTCCTATAAATGAACAGTTGAAAACAGATTATTAACTGCTTGGGCGTTCTGCTCCTTCTGAATGCTTTATGCTTATGGTTAGCATTGCAGGAAAACTGAATGCAAAACTTAGACAACTGAGTAAGCCATGTCACAGTAGGGCACAATACACACATTGGATAAATGTGAGCTCTGTGTGTAGTTGAACTCGAGGGATCGATGTAGATGATTGCAATCTTAATTGACTGAGAGGAAAATACAATTTTCCCCAAGAAATGTAATCAGTGGCTGGACTAGAAATATATCATCTATCTCCAGGTGATTGGCTAAATTTTTCATTGGTGGCAATAACTCTTGTAGTTATCCATAACCTGGCCAAAGGGAAATTAATCCCTATATCTTTATTGGTTAAACCTTAAGGCTTTTGGTTCATTTGAAAGAAAAAAAACCTGCTTACTTTAGGTAGATGATTAACTGACAACATTAAAACACCTACAAAGCGGAAATATTCCTTGAAGTTAGAAAAGCTTTTTTTTTAACTTCCTCATTCTATTCAAATAGGGCTAATGCATGTAAGAATATAAATGGCTGCAATAAGGAAACTGTTAATGGGAACAAGTCATTGGAAAGGCAATTGCTCTCTCAGTCTTAAACCAATGCAATGAAATACTTTTTATTGCTTGTTATTGTGGCCCTGACCCAATTCAAAGGTAAGAAATATTTTCCACACAGTATCCACACAAGTCATTTTTGGGTTGCAGCAAAAAAAAAATACACTTCAAATGGGTGTTTGCTGATATCAGGGAAGTGTATATTTGTGATTATATATGTGATACTGTAAGCAATTTTAACTGCATAATATTTTTGTTAAATTATAAATTATTTTTGTGTGAAAACATCAATTTACTTAAGGAATTTTGATCTTAACTAGATTGTCTTTCAGAAGTTATTGAGCTGAAATCAAATGCTTAACCTTTTTATGAGAAATTTACTTTGGTTTATGTATTTGGTTGAGGTGCTGTGTGTTTCCCCAGCTGGTATATTGAAAAACATGCATTAACTATGCTGTGGAGGTTGTTTCTCCATATTCTGAGATTCACATATCTTGTTGCCTCTTACTATCATTGCATGTTAATAACATTTTTAATTAAATATATACTTAAAGCATTTCTCATTCATGGAATATTAATCAAGCTTTGAATTGTGCTCTTATTTAGGATCCTTATAATATCCAAAGTTTATCGCATTTTCATTTCTGAAGTATATTTTTATGTTGTTTCCAATCTATTTCAAATGTTCTTAATGCTAACATATCTGTGTGTTTCCCTGCTATACTTGATGGAGCAGTATTTGTGATGAACTTTTACTAAATGATAGCTTCATGTTCTGTGGTTTTGGTGGAAACTTGTGCAAAAAAAAGGCATTTTGTAAATAAAGACGAAAGAATGTGAAATTTTAAATTTAAAAGAATCTCAGCTGGATTCACTGAATGACTATCTTATTTGATCAGGGAGGCTACTGAGGCATGACTTTTAAGACCCTATTCTTGGATAAATTAAAGAGCCATACGAGATAATTAAAATGGTAAATTCAAGTTAATATTAAAATGTTAGAGGTCGGATAGCAGATTCATATCAAAATCCTTTACCTTTTTGATTACAATTATAAATAACATACAAACATACGGATTAGGAGCAGGAGTAAGCCACTGAGCCCCTCGAGCCTGCTCTGCCATTCAACAAGATCATGGCTGTTCTGACTGTAACCTCAACTCCATATTCCCAACTACCCCCGATATCTTTCACCCCCTTGCTTATCAAGAAGCTATCGATCTCTGCCTTAAAAATATTCAAAGACTTTGCTTCCACTGGCTTTTGAGGAAGAGAGTTCCAAAGACTCACGACCCTCTGAGAGAAATAATTTCTCCTCACCTCTGTCTTAAATGGGTGACCTGTTATTTTTAAACAGTGATCCCTAGTTCTAGATTCTCCCACAAGGGGAAACAACCTTTCCATATCCACCCTGTCGAGACCCCTCAGGATCTTACATGTTTCAATCAAGTCACCTCTTACGTTTCTAAACTCCAGTGGATACAAGCCTAGCCTCTCCAACCTTTCCTCATAAGACAACCCACTCATTCCAGGTATTAGTCTAGTAAACCTTCTCTGACTGCTTCCAATGCATTTGCTTCTTTCCTTAAATAAGGAGACCAATACTGTACACAATATTCCAGATGTGGTCTCACCGTGCTCTGTGTAACTGAAGCATAACCTCCCTACTTTTATATTCAATTTCCCTCACAATAAATTATAACATTCTATTAGCTTTCCTAATTACTTGCTGAACCTGCATACTAACCTTTTGCATACTAACCTCATGCACTAGGACACCCAGATCTCTCTGCATCTCAGAGAGCTCTGCAATCTCTCACCATTTAGATAATATGCTTCTTTTTATTCTTTCTGCCAAAATGGACAATTTCACATTTTCCCACATTATATTCCATTTACCAGATCTTTGCCCACTCACTTAACCTATATATATTTCTTTGTAGTCTCCTTATGTCCTCTTCACAACTTACTTTCCTACTTATTTTTGTGTCATCAGCAAATTTAGCAACCATACCTTCGGTCCCTTCATCCAAATCATTTATATAAATTGTAAAAAGTTGAGGCCCCAGCACTGAACCCTGTGGCACACCACACGTTGCATCTTGCCAACCAGAAAATGACCCATTTATGCCTACTCTGTTTCATGTTAGCTAGGTAACCTTCTATCCATGCTA
This sequence comes from Heterodontus francisci, assembly GCF_036365525.1. Taxonomy (NCBI): domain Eukaryota; kingdom Metazoa; phylum Chordata; class Chondrichthyes; order Heterodontiformes; family Heterodontidae; genus Heterodontus; species Heterodontus francisci. The sequence continues at coordinate 28,067,795 of NC_090397.1, forward strand.
ATATGTTACCCACTATGCCATGAGTTTTTATTTTCTGCAATAACTTTGATGTGGCACCTTATCAAATGCCTTCTGGTAACCTAAGTACAGTACATCCACTGGTTCCCCGATATCCACAGCATATGTCATTTCCTCAAAGAACTCCAATAAATTGGTTAAACATGATTTCCCTTTCACAAAATATGTTGACTCTGCCTGATTACCTTCAATTTTTCTACATACCCTGCTATAACGTCCTTAATAATAGCTTCTAACATTTTCCCCAAGACAGATGTTAAGCTAACTGGCCTGTAGTTTCCTGCTTTCTGTTTCCCTCCCTTTTTGAATAACGGAGTTACATTCGCTATTTTCCAATCTAATGGAACCTTCCCCGAAACTAGGGAATTTTGGAAAATAAAAACCAATGCATCAACTATCTCAGTAGCCACTTCTTTTAAGAACCGAGAATGAAGTCCATCAGGACCCGAGGACTTGTCAGCCCACAGCTCCAACAATTTGTTCAGTACCACTTCCCTGGTGATTGTAATTTTCTTGAGTTCCTCCCTTCCTTCCATTTCCTTATTTACAGCTATTTCTGGGATGTTACTTGTATCCTCTATAGTGAATACTGATGCAAAATACCTGTTCAATTCATCTGCCATCTCCTTATTATCCCTTATTAATTCCCCAGACTCACTTTCTAGAGGACCAACACTCACTTTGTTAACTCTTTTCTTTTAAAAATATCTACAGAAACTCTTACTATCTGCTTTTATATTTCTAGATAGCTTTCTCTCATACTCTAATTTATCCCTCCTTATCAATCCTTTCGTCATTCTTTGCTGTTTTTGAAATTACATTTCAAAACTAGAATTTCTACTGGCCTGAACTACAAATGAATTATGGTTTGTATAAAAGTTGCATAAGTTTAAGCATCTTTTTTGCTGAATTATTCTTGGCTTTTCACTAGGTTGCAATTAATGTGAGACCCCCTACTATGTAATATTGGCTCTGGAAATCCACTGCATTGCCAGCAAGCTCCTGTCATAACTTCAGCTGGAGTCTGCCAGAACAGAGAGAAACAAAGCTGGATCCAATTACATGAAGTTCTGGCCTGCACTAAAATTTCTGTGATAGTCTTGAGGGGAGGAGCAGCAACCTGCCCCTTATAAGATCCATGGCATAAGAAATGTGCGGCAGGGATTCCAATCATCAGACCTCTGCATCCAAAACCTTCTTCCGGTACACCTAGAGAGGTCAGCAGCCCAGCATCCACAGGGTAGATTTAGGGCCCATTCTAGGCAGCCTGGGTCCAGATTCTGGGCTTGAATCCCTGAAGATTTGTCTAGGCAGGTCCAGCAAAGGCTGCAAAGTCATTTTTAAAATGGAAAGCTTTGGCCAGCCTCTGATGCTTAGCATGCAGGTGGGTAGTTAGAGCTATTTTGTTCAGCTCTAATAAGATGGCCCACTAATGTGGGGAAACATAGCAGTACATTTTGCATTATAAGGCTAAACCATGTAATGCTGATTAAACTAAGTGGATCTGAATACAACTGTTATTCTATATGTTAACTCAGTGTGAAATAATGCATGTAAGACCTTCTCTCACTCTATATCTTCTGTTTGCCTTCAAGAAATTGAAGAAGTGAAAGATGTGAATGTCCATTTCAGATCATAATGGTTTACTTTTGTTACACCCTGAGGTTATGCCATCATATAGTTAGATAATCGCCACTATAGACACACCTCTGAATGCAAGATATTTACAGGAGTAATAAGCACTGTTCTTGCACCTGAGAGGATATCTAAGACCAGACTCTAAAACTTGCAACAACTCATAATATTGACCCAGATTTTGTGGACAGCAGTGAAGTGATGCCTCTCACCGCTGACTTCAAAGAAAGCTGCCCACAAAGATCTAATGATCTCTGTGGCGTCGATTTCACCTTTCCTGATGTTAATTTAATTCCAATCGCCCAGAGGGATCTCCAGCATCCAGTAACAGTGACGTCATCAACAGACTAAGCAGTCAATCACATAAAAGAATTCTCACAAACAGCAAACCCCGAAATAAAAAGCACTGATTATGCTTCACTTTTTAATCATTTTACATGCAGCAAAATAAAGATTGGAGCATACACGTGGGATTTAGGTTGAAGCCAAATTATCATAAACAAACTTCTAAAAAATGTTTTTATTATTTTAAGAATTTATGGATTTTTTTTACCAGAAATATGAAATTCCACAAATATAAAATTAGTTTTTCAAGACCAGACATGTTGTTCAGCAGTAATTATGAAGTTAGTATGCAGTTTAAAACCCAGTTACACCTCATTCAACAAGGCACAACTTTTTCAAGGGATTTTACAACAGGACTAATAGTGTAACAAAGTGGAAGTTGTTGTCAAATCAAAGGATTTTGAAGATTTTCATGTGTGACGATTTCATAAGCGCAACCTGTGGAGGAGTGGGGAATCACGATAAGCAACTTCCGGATTTCCGTTTTTAACTTCGCATGTCAATGTCGAATTCTTCAACGATATGAGTTCACCTGTATTTGCTTTTATGGTTTGCTGGTTGAACTCAAGCTTTCTTTCACTGAACTTCTTCAAGTCATGAAATAATTTTCTTACCATGTGCCACTTATTCTTAGCAATCAAAACCTTGTTTAACTCTCAAGGAATTCACCCCTCCTTCCTGTTCCTTGACATCAATTCCAAAATAATAAAGTTGTTCTTGGCCCCGACTTCTTCCATCGCCATCAGAAATGCCTACCTTTACTTTAGTAAATCAAAACTTTTAGGTTTGATTTAGTGTGCTAGTTTTATATCATTACTTCTGGAATTGTAAGGTTTCTTTCCTACTTGTTGAGGTAATTAATAGTGGTTATTACTGGTCTCCACTTCATTTGGCTTCATTTGGCACCACATGCATGTCTATCTACAAAACTTGGAAAAGTAGACAGTTACAAAAAAGCTGACATGGCCCCAGAAAAAGATGAACTCAAACAACAGTACACCACTGAAAATAACCCAGAACAAAGGCTTAGAACCATAGGATCATAGACTTAATACAGCACAGAAGGAGGTCATTTCGCCCATCATTTCTGGGTTTTTTTCTAGAGCATCCAAAACTAATCTCACAATCCCTCTCTCTCCATAAGCCCTGTATCTCAGGTTCAAATAATCATCCAAATTTTCCTTAAAAGATAGAATGATTTCTGGCTCAAGCTCTCCTTGTGGCAAAGCATTGCTGGATCCAACACTGGTCAGTTTGAAAGATATTTCTCAAAATCTCACTCCTCATTCTCTCAGTGGCAATTTTAATTGGACACAGCTTGTCACAGTCCCCAAGCAGAGGAATGGGTCTTCTAGAAATTCTCTATCCAAACCCTTCATAATTCAAAAAAGGCCTTGATTAAAACTTCCCTTCCTCTAGTTAAAAAAAAATCTCTCCCCATAATTATAGTTCCCCAATTCTGACAGCATGCTGGTGGGTTTATGTTGTATACTGTCCATGGCTTTAAAGTCCTTGCCATAATGGGGGCATCCAAAATTGCAGGTGATACTCTTTCAGCCTAACCAATATTTTGTATAAAATGATCACCACGCATTTACTGATATCTTTTGTGCCGTTTATTTATAAAACTCAAAATTCTATTGACCCTTTCTATAACTTTATGGGAAGGACTTTGAACTGCAGCAGGGGTGTAAGATGGGTGATAGCTGATCAGTTGTCTGTTATACACACTGCCTGATTTTACTACCCAACAAAGCCAATGAACAGGAAAATTGGACATGGTGGCCGGAATTCTACGACCCCCTCCCCTCAAAGAGTGGGTTGGCGGTAGGGGGGGTGTAAAATGGAGTGGGAGGCTCGGGGATCCCTTCCCGACCCGCTCCCACCTCTGCAGCCATTTTACGTGGGGCAGCGGCAGCAAAAACTGGCCTGCCCATCCCAGGCCAATCAAGTGGCCAGTTAACGGCCACCTAAGGACCTCCGCCCGCCATCATGCTGGTCGGGCGGCCCAGGCCTGAGAAAAGCTGCCTGACAATAGCAGGTGACTTTCTGACCACCTGTGCGGTCTCATGATCAGGCACCCTGTGCCCGACAGAGGGCCGCCCCCGTGCCCCAAGCACTCCCAATGCCCAACACACCCCGACCAATCACCCCCAGTGAGGCCCCAAAAATTTACCTGCACCCAGCGCATCCTTCCTTGTCTTGTTTATGCTGGGTTGCAGCCCTAGCAGTGGCCACCGCTCCTGGTGGTGCTGCTGGGAATAAGAGCTGCACGCCCAATGATTGACCAGCTGCTCCATTAGGCGGGTCTTCCTGCCTCAATGAGGTGGAGGTCCTACCTCAGACCAATTATAGGCCTGGGGACTGTAAAATGTGGTCTGGATCCCCAAACCAGGCGGAGGCAAGATTGCCACCGACTTTTCAGTTGGTGGATGGCTCCCATCCAATGAAAGTAAAATTCCGGCCCGTGTTGTTAAGGTCAGCTGATTCACTACTGCCATTTTACACCCCCCACCAACGGTGAGCACTCCGGTCTGAATACCTGCACTTGAAGTCTCGGAATTATATATTTGAACTCCTAGGTTTCTCTGCTCCTCCACTCACTTCAGCATAGTTCTGTTGAATCCATACTCTCATTCCTTCTTTTTCTTCTGGAAATGTATTATGACACACTGTATCCACATTTCATTGTCAAAACCGCCATGTCTTCCTGAAGTCTTCTACAGATCCCCAAGCTGCCTTGACAGATTGGGGAATGTCAGCAGACCAAGGCTGTGGAGATTCCAAGCTCAGGGAAGTAGCCTGTCATTACCTAATCCCAGTACTGAGACAAAGAGCTGTCCCGAGGAGCTCATTTTAATACAGAGCAACCATCCACATCTCAGAGCCCAGGCTCTCAATTGCGACTTAGAAGAGGAAAAATTGACAAGTCACAAAGGTAATGCCCAGTGGTAAGTTGCATTGACTTCTCAAATAGAAATTTCCAAAAAACTTATATGACTGCTGTCATAAATATTATTCTGATGTTCATTATTTTCTGTTCCAAGCATTAAATTGTACTGGACCTGATGATGTTTGTCAATGTGAGGCCCGATTGGGTTTTTGCTTTTAATGATGAATGCAGTGTTCTGAAGGGTTGCACCTTAACAATATGTGCAACATGGTGCTTATTGATTTGTATAGCTATAATATGATCAAATCTTACTGCAAGCATTTACACACTGAAACATTTGGCCCAATAGGACTATGTTGGTGTTTATGCTCCACAAGCTTCCTCCCAACTCTCTTCAGCTAACTCCATCAATAAATCTTTCTATTCCTTTCTCCCTCATGTCTTTATCTAGCATCACCATAAATTTATCCATGCTATTTGTTTCAACTACTTCTTGTGGTAGAGAATTCCACATTGTAACTATTCTCCAGGTAAAGAAGCTTCTCCTGAATTAGTGGCTATCTTATATTTATAGCCCCTAGTTCAGGTCTCACCCCCAAGTGGAAAAATCTTCTCTAAAGATGTCTAAAAACAACTTCTTTTAAGAGGAATTATGTCAGGGTGCAAGTATTAAGTGGGCGCTCCAGGAGTCATAATGGAACCAGGATTGTTCTACAATTGCATCACTCTGTACTGCATTGAAGTGTGAGCCATAATATAACCTTCAGTAGAATTTAAACCCACAATATCTGACTCAGGTGTAAGGGATATTAACTGAGCTAAGCTGATGAGGTGTGTTTTACACTCGGCAATGGCTAGGTGACACCCTCTGATGTTTGTTTCACAGCTCTCTCCCTGCAGTTATCCGTGACCCTACTTTACCCTGCTCATGTCCAAATCCTTCTGTCTCTGTGGGGGAGGCAAGGTGTGTATTCAGATTCTGACTTTGTGTCCTCAATTTCCAGGCCATCTTCTAAGAGCGGACACAACAGATCACCACAATTCACAACACATTGGTCAGAGTCTTTCTTAATGGTGCCAGAAGTCACAGTGTTAGATATATCTAGTTTCCAAGAGGTCAGCCAGCACCTTGTACTTGGTTCCAGAACAGTGCAGGAAGACTGGCATGCAGAAGGATGAAAGATTGCAGGAAGTGGGCTGTAATTCAGAGTGTTGCGCAGAAACGTGCAGCCTCACATTAATTGAACATTAAGGGAGTGAAATCCCTTTCGACTGACATAATGGTGTGGATTGAAAGTAGCTCCAAGTACTTGTCCAAACCAGTGATCCAATTAAAACTTCTGGCTTGCTCGCTCACTTGTTTTGTTGCAGTGCCAAATGGAATGAACTGGACTGCACTGACAAACAGGGCATTCATTACTTTTCTTCTGTTAGAATGGACTAGCTTAGCTAAATTTGCTTGTGATCTGTTGGCATGAGCCAAGGTCAATAATTTCAATGAGTTACTGAGCCACAGTAAGTGTTCTCCTTTGTGCATAACTCCTTACCGCACACAGCTAAAGCATCGCGTATGCACAAAAGAGATGCCAAGCAATGGTAACTGAGGCAATTTAAGGGTGATGGAGGATCAGTAAACTCTTGAGGCCCAGGGCAAACATCATGAATGGAGGTCAGAATTCATAATAACTGTGCAACATGTGGATATTTGGCAACTATGATGCTGAATGTAAGGTGGGCAATATTGGAGCTGTAAAGGGTGCAAACTGCTCAGCAGGAACTCCATACAGTTACCATCTCAAACCTGTAGTATCATTATGTCCAATAGTTATAAAAATAGGGCTATTCGTATGATAAATATATCCAAAAATAGGGCCATTGATGTTTTAAATATTCTCGCATGCTCTTATACTTAGCTATTGTTTTTTTTTACTTAAGTAAATTGATTTAATTCCTGTGTTATTGTTTCACGCACTTCACCAGATTTGGTCTGGGGGAAATCCATTTTAGGGATCTTTAAATCTGAGCTTGGGTCAAAGCTCCAAAATTGATCAGTGCAAATTTAAACCGTTTTCTTAATGCAATTACATGAATATCCTGGAGAGCATTTCCATTGTGTTACTGGGCAGTGCACAAAGTTAAATGCACTGACCTGGATCTAACAGCCTGAGGTGGGGGCGTTTATGTTAAAATGCAGATAAAGCAGTCTCAATATGTGCTGAAGCACTGTGACATTGTGCTTATTCTGGAGCCAACTCAGTGTAAACCTCACCAGTTCCCCCCCCCCCCCCCCCCCCACGCCACTAGTAAACAGGACTCATTCAAGAGAATACAACACAGATTTACCTTTTAGACAGCCAGCACAATTGAGTGAATGACAATCTGCAGGCTTAAAATTCCTCACCTTGCTAAGTGAGAGTAAAGTTTCCTGGCTGCTCCGGTTCAATTCTTTGCCATCTGGAAATGTGTTGGCATCCTTCCATCTACAAAAGATGAGGCACACACAGCAAACAATCCATTTAGGAGGTGCACCTTTGCTGATGGCTGTGAAGGCCTATCCTCGAGAGGCAGGTTCTGCCACAAGCGCCACAAGTGAAACTGCCCAGTGACGCTGTGAGTTGTTGTTGGCATTGGCGCCTGTTTCCAAGCTGCTGTAGCCACTGGTCATCGTGGTACTGCAGGATGTGTTGCCATTTCTCTCTTTCACCAGCTAGTGACTCCCAGGTGCAATAGTCGATATTTAGGGCCTTTATGTCAGGCTTGCAAGCATCCGTGAAGCAGAGCTTTGGGGAGTCCCACTGATCGCTTGGTTCCAGTTGCCTCACCATACAGTGGAGCCATCAAAATGTACAGTATAGTGCATATTGTCATCGCACCTGACCAACCGTGAGCTACACAAGCTTGGTGTTGACATTGTCGCTCTACAAGAAACCAGATTAGCCAACACAGACACTATTCAAGAGGCTAATTACACCTTCTACTGGCATGGAAAGAGTGCTGAAGATCACCATGAGCATGGTGTAGGCTTCGCATTGAGCAACCAGCTGACACAGTTGATTGAGCCAGGAATAGTAACCTCGAAGGGCCTCATCTCCCTGTGGCTATCACTTAATGGAGGCACAGTCAACATCCTGTGCGTCTACGCACCAACTCTGAACGCCAATATCTCAGATAAAGAGCATTTCTATGACTCCCCAGTTGAGGTACTGAGTAACATCCTAGAAGTTATTCATCCTGGGTGACTTCAATGCACATGTTGGGGCAGACATTGATTCATGGTCAATATGCCTCAATCGTCATGGGGTGGGCAAGATCAATGGTAACAAACAATGCCTTCTTGAGTTTTGCGCCCTGAATGAAGTCTGCATCACCAACATCTTCTTCCAGATCAGACATCACCACAAGGTATCATGGCATCACCCAAGGTCTGAGCATTGGCACCAACTAGACCTAGCCATCATGTGGCGGTGTGATCTGCCCAGTGTTCTCCAAACCTGCATCTACCACAGCACAGATTGCGACACTGACCACTCTCTTATGAGCAGCAGGTGAACCCCCGAAAGTTCCACAGCTCCAAACGCGATGACCCGTCACGTATCAATGTCCCTTGCACAAGCAATGATGCCAAAAACCAGCACTTTGCACTGTCACTAGAACGCTTGCTACCCACCAAAACCTTAATGGGAAGCACCAGTGCTGGCATCGGTGAAGCTTGGAAGTCACTAAGCTCAATCATCTATGAAGCAGCAGAAGCATCATTTGGTAAAGGGCTGGTTTGAGACCTACTCAGTTGAGATGATATTTGTCATTGATGCAAAAAACAAAGCCGATATGATGCACAACATAAAAGCAACAGCTAAGACACTGCACGACCAGAAAGTAGCCAAGACAGCCGTGCAAAAGACAGGGAGATACTGAGCAAACAAACACTGTATCAACTTATGACAAGAGATCCAAACTGTATGTGACAAAGGAAATCTACGAGATATGTACAAAAGGATCAAGAGGGCGCTTGGCCCTGCCATCACCAAAGTTGCTGCCCTGAAGTCAGCAGATGACAGAAGTAAACAGATATCCTGCTGGGCTGCACACTACTGTGTGCTATACTCCTGTGAGTCAGACATCTCCCAGTCTGCGCTCAACTGTCTCCCACAACTTCCTGTCATAGACAAGTTAGATGAAGAACTCTCAGCACTGGAGCTTGAAGGCCATAGATTGCCTAGTGAACAGCAGGGTGGAATCCCAGACAAACTGCTCAAGCACAGAAAGTCTCATCTTTTGCCACAGCTTTATGGCCTTCTCCTTCTCTGCTGGAAAGTAAGCTCTGTTCCACAGGAGATGTGTGATGTCAAAATCATCACACTATACAAAAATAGAAAACTCTGGAACTCCTCCTGAATGGCAGATGAATTTGTACGTGTATTTAATGCTCGTTTAATGCTGGAGCCACCAAAGGGTCGCATCGGAGCCGGAGCTGCAGTGCCCGGACTGGGGCAACAATGAGCACATGCAGAAGGCCCAACGAGGCGTCGCCCCCCTCGCTGGTCTCATACGGAAAATCCTTGATCGGATCCTGGGAGAAAAAGCTCCACATCGCGGCCAGCCATAGCACTGACCCCCTCCCCCTCCCCCCCACTCCTCCCTCGCACCACCTTCCCCCCCCCCACCCCTTCCGCCTTCCCCTCCAAAATCACCTCCCCCACACCCTTTCCCTTCCCCCTTACCCCCCGCAGCCACTTCCCCCTCGCACCCCCTTCCCCCCCTCGAACCCCCTTACTCCCCGCACCCACTTCCCCCCTCGAACCCCCTTCCCTCGCACCCCCTTCCCCCTCCCCTTTCCCCCTTCCCCCTCCGCACCCCCTTCCCCCTCCTCCCTCGCACCCCTCTGCACCTCCACCCCCTCGCACCCCTCTGCGCCCACTTCTTCCCCGCAACCCCTCCCCCTCACACCCCTCCGCACCCACTTCTCCCCCACACCCCCTTCCCCCTGCTCTCCCTCCCCCTCACACTCACCCCCTAGCACCCCCACCCCCACCCCCCCCCCCCCAGCACCCCCTTCCCCCAACCCCTCCCCTGCACCAACTCTTTGCTCAGCATGATGGAGCCACCTTCAAATGGCTTGGAACACATACTGTCCATTCGACTGCTCACCGCCTCTGGTCCAGTACACCTACTCAGCATCTATGCTCCAACACTCTGCCCCCCACCTGAAGTTAAAGCCCAGTTCTACGAGGAACTCCTTAATATCATTAGTAGCATTCCTAATACCGAACATTTGTTCCTGCCAGGGGAATTTAATGCCAGGGTTGGGGCCGACTATGACTCATGGCCCTCCTGCCTTGGGCACTATGGCATTGGAAGGATGAATGAGAATGGACAGAGACTGCTGGAGTTGTGTACCTATCATAACCTCTGCATCACCATCTCGTTCTTTCACACTAAACCCTGTCACCAGGTTTCATGGAGAAACCCAAGATCACGTCGTTGGCACCAGCTGGACCTCGTCGTCACGTGGCGAGCCTCCTTAAACTGTGTTCAAATCAAACACAGCTTCCACAGTGCAGATTGCGACACCGACCACTCCCTGGTGTCTCAAAGTTAGACTCAAACCAAAGAAGTTGCATCACTCCAAGCAGAAGGGCCGCCCGCGCATCAACACAAACAGAATTTCTCATCCACAGCTGTTACATAAGTTTCTAAATTCACTTCAAAAAGCCCTTCAAAACACTCCTACAGGGGATGCAGAGACCAAGTGGGCCCACATCAGAGACGCCATCTATGACTCAGCAATGACCACCTATGGCAAACATGTGAAGCAGAATGCAGACTGGTTTCAATCTCACTTTGAACAGCTGGAACCTGTCATAGCTGATAAGCGCACTGCACTGTTGAACTACAAGAAAGCCCCCAGCGAGTTAACATCCATAGCATTTAAAGTAGCCAGAAGCGCTGCACAAAGAACAGCCAGGCGCTGTGCAAATGACTACTAGCAACACCTATTCAGCTGGCCTCTGACACCAGAAATATCAGAGGAATGTATGATGGCATTAAGAGAGCTTTTGGGCTAACCATCAAGAAGATCGTCTCCCCCTCAAGTCTAAATCAGGGGAAACGATCACTGACCAACACAAGCAAATGAACCGCTGGGTGGAGCACTACCTAGAACTCTACTCCAGGGAAAATGTTGTCACTGAGACTGCCCTCAATGCAGCCCAGTCTCTGCCAGTCATGGATGAGCTGCACGAACAGCCAACAAAATTGGAACTCAGTGATGCCATTGATTCTCTAGCAGTGGAAAAGCCCCCGGAAAGGACAGCATTACCCATGAATTAATCAAGAGTGCCAAGCCTGCTATACTCACAGCACTCCATGAACTGCTTTGCCTGTGCTGGGATGAGGGAGCAGTACCACAGGACATGCGCAATGCCAATATCATCACCCTCTATAAGAACAAGGGTGACCGTGGTGACTGCAACAATTACCGTAGAATCTCCCTGTTCAGCATAGTGGGGAAAGTCTTCGCTCGAGTCATTTTAAACAGACTCCAGAAGCTGGCTGAGCGTGTCTACCCTGAGGCACAGTGCCACTTTCAAGCAGAGAGATCCACCATTGACATGCTGTTCTCCCTTCGCCAGCTACAGGAGAAATGCCGCGAACAGCAGATGCCCCTCTACGTTGCTCTCATAGATCTCACCAAAGACTTTGACCTTGTCAGCAGACGTGGTCTCTTGAGACTACTAGCAAAGATCGGATGTCCACCAAAGCTACTAAGTATCATCACCTCATTCCATGACAATATGAAAGGCACAATTCAGCAATGCGGTGCCTCATCAGACCCCTTTCCTATCCTGAGTGGCGTGAAACAGGGCTGTGTTCTCGCACCTACACTGTCTGGGATTTTTTACTCCCTGCTGCTCTCACATGCGTTCAAGTCTTCAGAAGAAGGAATTTTCCTCCACACAAGATCAGATGACAGGTTATTCAACCGCCCATCTTAGAGCGAAGACCAAAGTACGGAAAGTCCTCATCAGGGAACTCCTCTTTGCTGACGATGCTGCTTTAACATCTCACACTGAAGAGTGTCTGCAGAGACTCACTGACAGGATTGCAGCTGCCTGCAACGAATTTGGCCGAACCATCAGCCTCAAGAAAACGAAGATCATAGGACAGGACATCAGAAATGCTGCACCAATCAATATCGGTGACCACACTCTGGAAGTGGTTCAAGAGTTCACCTGCCTAGGCTCAACTATCACAAGTAACCTGCGTCTCGATGCAAAAATCAACAAGTGCATGGGAAAGGCGTCTGCTGCTATGTCCAGACTGACCAAGAGGGTGTGGGAAAATGGCGCACTGACACAGAACGCAAAAGTCCGAGTGTTTCAAGTCTGTGTCCTCAGTACCTTGCTCTATGGCAGCGAGGCCTGGACAACGTATGTCAGCCAAGAGCGATGTCTCAACTCATTCTATCTTCGCTGCCTCCGGAGAATCCTTGGCATCAGGTGGCAGGACTGTATCTCCACTGCAGAAGTCCTCGAGGCGGCCAACATCCCCAGCATATACACCCTACTGAGCCAGCGGCGCTTGAGATGGCTTGGCCATATGAGCCGCATGGAAGATGGCAGGATCCCCAAGGACACATTATACAGCGAGCTCGTCACTGGTATCAGACCCACCGGCCGTCCATGTCTCCGCTTTAAAGACATCTGCAAACGTGACATGAAGTCCTGTGACATTGACCACAAGTCGTGGGAGTCAGTTGCCAGTGCTCGCCAGAGCTGGCGGACAGCTATAAAGGCAGGGCTAAAGAGTGGCGAGTCGAAGAGACTTAGCAGTTGGCAGGAAAAAAGACAGAAATGCAAAGAGAGAGCCAACTGTGTAACAGCCCCAACAACCAATTATATCTGAAGCACCTGTGGAAGAGTCTGTCACTCTTGAATTGGCCTTTATAGCCACTCCAGGTGCTGCTCCACAAACCACTGACCACCTCTATGTGCTTACCCATTGCCTCTCAAGACAAGGAGGCCAAAGACAAGACAATACAAAAACAAAGGCGACAGAGGAGACTACAGCAGCTACAGGGGCATCTCACTCATTAGCATCACGGGGAAGGCCTTTTACTGGGGTCATACTTAAAAGACACCATTTACTTGCAAACTGCATGTACCAGAAGAACAGTGTGGTTTCCGTGCTGGCTGATCTACTGTGGACATGGTCTTCTCCATACACCAGCTACAAAATAAGTGCAGGAAACAGAGTTTCCCCCTTTACCTTACTTTTGTAGGTCTCACTAAGGTATTCGACAGGGGTCTCCAAGATTTTGGGAAAAAAATGGCTGTCCACCAAAGCTCCTCAGTCTCATAAGATTGGCATCAGAGGTTTGGTGTTATGAGACATCTGGTGTACTCCTATCCAAATAATTTTCTGTACCTTTCCAGAAGGTTGTTGTTTTTGTTTTTTGATAAAATGTAGTTTCCAGAGTGATATTTTAGATTTTTGTTTTCATCATGTCCATGCACTTCTCTGTGATATTCAATCTGTCTTCTATTGGAATAAACATTGGAATAACACTGTTTACGCTTATAAAGAGGTTTGACCACAACAATTAAAAAATGGGATTACCCTGGTAACTCCTGATCTGTGCTGATTGGCTGATCTCAGCCAGAGGAGTAGCTGGAGCCTTGTGATTGACTTTGGAATTGAAGGGTGAGAATTATGGGATTTTGCTCATGAACTCTACTTTCATTTTTGCTGTTAAATGATTTAGGGAAAAAATTTAAAATGCGGGGATTGTGTACAATATGATTGACGAGCAATGAAAGTTGAAAATAACCAATTAGAAGGGAGAGAACAGACACTCAGTGGTTCAGACATTGACATCAACAGATCCAAAAATATTACATAAGGTATTTAACCAAAATAAACAATTTTGCTTGGTCTCCTCTATCAAGTTTAATTATATTCTGAAGACCTCGCTTGCACTCTTGTTTGGTCATGGATTAACACAAAGACTGGACCTCAAATGGAACATTAAGATTATTATGGTAGAGACCTAATTAAAACAGCCTTCTTCAATTATTTACTTTGGATATTAACATTTCTAATGCATTGACTTCAACAGAATCACTTGTTCTGGTTAAATTTCCTACTAGACTATGACCACACTTGTTAATTTAGTGTGGAAGGAACAGCAGACGCCAGTCTTGTGGCTCTACTGACCAAAGACCCTGAAGTATGTTTGATTCTAACAGGGACATATTGAGCCAGGGGCAATGAGATTTCACTGATGAAATAGTGAACTCTTGGATCCCTCCAGACATCACTTTTCAAAATAAAATGTATTTTTGTACTTTACATTTACAAGTTTAAATGTCTCATTTTAAATTAGGCTTGGATGGCTCTGCACATTCACTTGTGCCCAGGTCTTCGGAAGGTACACCACCACACGGCAACGTTGGTTAGTAGTCATTCTTCTTTTGATTAAAATATTTGTGTATCTTACTAAGCCTCATTAAAGTAGAAATTGTTACAATATCAGAGCTAATTATTTCTCCTTTGCTTTTAGGGAGCTGCTACACATGGGGGAGAGGAGCATTCAGGACTTTCCAGGATGATTTTTTCTACTTCACATCCAAGTGTAACTTCATACTGAGCCGTCAATGTAAGGGACCCTCAGAGGATTTTAACGTACAGATCCGTAGAGGATCAAATGGCAATCTGGAATACGTTCACATACAGATTGAAGGTGTCTCCATTATTATGAAAAATGAAACAGTTACAGTTAAAGATGTGATGTAAGTTATACTCATACGATCCATTGTGAATTTCGTTACAAAACTTTAGTTCCATATTTTCTATTCTTCAATATATTTCTATGAAGTTTGAATATCAAAGCCTGGGAAATTCCTATCTCTTCATTGAAATAGATGCCAGCAATACAAAACTACTCAAATATCAGGTGTGTCTTTATTGCATAAAGCTAAACCCATAGACTAATGGTATGTTAGCCTTTATCACAAGAGAATTTGAGTACATGAGTAGCAAAGTCTTGCTTCAATTATATAGAACCTTGGTTAGACCACATCTGGAGTAGTGTGTGCAGTTTTGGTCCCCTTACCTTAGGAAGGATATTATTGCCATAGAGGGATTGCAACAAAGGTTCAGCAGACTGGTTCCTGGGACTGTCCTATGAAGAGAGATTGGGGAAACTGGGCCTGTATTCTCTAGAGTTTTGAAGAATGAGAGGTGATCTACTGAAGCCTACAAAATACTTTAAAGGAATAGACAGGGTCGATGCAGGTAAGATGTTTCCCCTGGTTGGGGAGTCTATAACTAGGGGACACAACTTCAAAATAAGGAGGAAGCCAATTAGGTCAGAGATGAGGAGAAATTTCTTTACTCAGAAGGTTGTGAATCTTTGGAATTCTGTACCCCAGAGGGCTGTGGAAGCTCAGTCATTGAGTATGTTTAAAGTAGAGATTGACAGATTTCTGAATACCAATGACATAAAGGGATATGGGGATAATGTGGGAAAAAGGCATTGAAGTGGATGATCAGCCATGATCGTATTGAATGGCAGAGCAGGCTCGATGGGCTGAATGGTTACTCCTGCTCCTATGTTCCTATGAAGCAAACACTTAAAACAAATTACCACGTGTATGTATATCCCTGCTTAAAGCAGAGAAGCTTTTTTACTAGATCAGGCTGTCTTTTAGCTCCTAATAATTTATTGATTCCATTCTTTTGTAGAATAAAACTGCCGTATGATGATAAAATCATTGTTATCCAGAAATATGGCATTTACACACGCATTTCAAACAGGAAGCATGCGATATCTGTGATCTGGAATCATCGCGATTCATTGTCGGTAAGATAGGCATTTTTATTGTGGCTTATCTAGACACTTGAAATAAAGGTTTGATATATTTCTACCTTTGTACACCTGAAGCACTGTATTATGCCCTGTTCCACGGGTGTTGCCCTCTATTATCTCAATCAAATGCCCATTCTTCATATTTGAATATAAACAACCAAGGTCAGCAGGTTAATTGAGGATGGAGGGCCTAAGCTGAACTTCTCACCCAAAGAACAACACGTCTGACAATACAGCAGCAACAACCAACAACAACTGGCATTTATTGGCACTTGTAATGTCTGAAAACGTCCCAAGATGCTTCCCAGGAGCATTATCAAACAAACATAAGGAGGTATTGGGACATATGGCCAAAAGCTTGGTCAAAGAGGTAGGTTGTAAAGAATGCCTTAAGAGGAAAGGGAGAGATAAAGAGGGAGAGATGTTTAAGGAGGGAATGTTTGAGTTTAGGACCCAAGGCAGCTGAAGGCATGACTGCCAATGGTGGAGTGATTAAAATTGGGGAAGCGCAAGAAGCCAAAATTGGTGGAAGACTGAGATCTCCGAGAGCACACACTCCGTATTGCATTGGAAAGGCAATCTGTGTGTTCAAGTTGTGAAGTGAAGATAAAATCACAGCCTTCTGACTCACAGGCAAGAGGGTGATCAACCGAGCCAAGTTAAAAGTCAGTAATTATTAATGGTGGGAATGTTGTATTGTACACTTTTACAACAACAATTTATATTATATAGTAACTTTAACACAGTAAATTGTCCCAAGGCATATTACAGGAGCGTTGTAAAGCAAAATTAGACACCCAGCCACATAAGGCGATATTAGGGCAGATGACCAAAAACTTGGAAATAGAGGTAGGTTTTAAGGATTTTCTTAAAGGAAGAAAGAGAGAAAAAGAGTTGGAGAGATTTATGGAGGGAACTCCAGAGCTCTGGGCCTAGGCAGCTGATGGTACGGCCACCAATAGTGGAGCAATTAAAATCGAGCATGCTCAAGAGGCTAGAATTAGATGAGTGTAGATATCTCAGTGGGTCATTGGGCTGGAAGAGAATACAGAGATAAGGAAGGACGAGGTCATGGAAGGATTTGAAAACAAGGATGAGAATTTTAAAACCAAGGCATTACTTGACTGGGAACCAATGTAGGTCATTGAGCACAGGGGTATTGGTGCATGGGATGTAGTGCAAATAATAACATGGTCAGCAGAGTTTGCAAAATGTAGGATGTGGGAAGTCATCCAGGAGTGCATTAGAATAGTCAAGTCAAGAGGTAACAACAAGTTATTGAAGGTGACAAAGGCATGAATGAGAGTTTCAGCAACAGATGACCTGAAACAGGGGCCAAGTCACTGCAGTGGAAATAGACAAACTTAATGATGACACGGATACGTGGTTGGAAGCTAATCTCAGGGTCAAATATGACACCAAGGTTGCGAACAGTCTGCTATAGTCTGAGAGAGAGTGGGATTGGGTCAGTAGTTACAGGATCGCTACAGTCTTCCCAATATTTAATTGGAGGAGATTTCTGCTAATCCAGTACTGGATGTCAGACAAGCTGTCTAATAATTTAGCAACAGTGGAGGAGTCGAAGGAGGTGGTGATGAGGTAAAGCTGGGGAAATTGACACTGTGGGCTAATTTTATCAGCCCTCTAGGGACAGGCTGGGAGGCGGGGAGGTGGGTGGGGCATATCATGGCGAGGGATGGCGGAGGGGTGGAGTGCCTGTTGCCTTCACAAAGCCATGGAATTTTACCAGAAGGGAGGATGGCCTTCCCGCCTAGAGGCCACTTATGGGCCTTTTCCCACCAAAGCTGAAAGACACCCCCCGTCCTCATTAACGATCCCCTCCCCACTTGCTAGGGCCTGCCTGAGTGGCCCTGGTGAGCCTGACCCCACTCACCTATATTCTGGGGCCTCTGCCATGGCTGCTATTTCAGGCCTCCTGCAGAACCTGCAGTGGTCACTGCTCCCGGTGGTGCTGCTGAGACTGCTGAGCCGCCAATCCTCTGATTGGCTGGAAACTCTTGGGGTGGGATCCCCGTCAGCGGGCAGTTAATTGCCTACCTGCTGTTGAATTTGGATGGGGTCTGACAAATGGCCAAGGCGGGGTCACCCCCGCCCCGCCAACCGCGCCCAGTGTTTTCAGATGATGTCACTGAGGGGCAGCATGTAGATGAGAAATAGGAGAGAGCCAAGGATAGATCCTTAGGAAGCCAGAGGTAGCACTGCAGGAGCAGCAAGTGAAAACATTGGAAGTAATGCTCTAATTATAACTAGATAGATAAGAATGGAACCAGGTGAGAGCAGTCCCACCCAGCTGGACAACAATGGAGCAGTTTTGAAGAAGGTTGCTATTGTCAACCATGTCAAAGGCTGCAGGCAGGTCAAGAAGGACGAGGGGACAAAGTTTACCTTCGTCATAGTCACATAGAAAGTAATTTGTGACTTTGATAAGACCCATTTCAGTACTATGGCAGGGGTGGAAACCTGATTGGAGGGATTCAAACACGGAGTTCCGTGAAAGATGAGCACGGATTTGGGAAGCGACAGCATGTTCAACGGAGAGGAAAGGAAGGTTGGAGGTGGGATGGTAGATTATAAGAATGATAGAGTCAAGAGTTAGTTTTTTGAGGAGAGGGGTGATGATGGCAGATTTAAAGGAAGGAGAGACAACACATGAAGAGAGAGAACCGTGAACAGTATCAGCTAACATGGAAGCCAGGAAGACAAGTTGAGTAGTCAGCAGTTTAGTGGAAATAGGATAGAGGGAGTAGGAGGTGGGTCTCTTGGACAAGATGAGCTCAGAGAGAGCATGAGGGGAGATAGAAGAGAAACTAGAGAAAGATGTAAGTTCAGGGTTAGGGCAGGGGGAGCACTAGAGGAGGTTTGGCCCAGTGGGCTAGTGAAAGGAGGGAAGTGGCAGAAGCAGCTTATCAGATGGTCTCGATCTTAATGTCAAAGAAGTCCATGAGCTCCTCACACTTGTTGTTGGAAGTGCTGATGGAGGAGATGGGGAGTGGGATTTAACAAGATGCTCTGTAGTAGATAAAAAAAAGCCAGGGGTTATATTTGCATTCCAGGTTGATCCTAGAATAATGAGCAATTTTAGCAAATGAGAGCAGGACCTGATATGCTATATATGGTCCACCAGATCTGTTCGTGAATGGCTAAACCAATTGAACACTATAACCTTTCAATGCTGCGCCTCTTGGACTTAAGGGAGTGGAGATGAGGGGTGTACCAGAGGGAATGGGCAGGGTGAGAGAGAGTAATGCTTTTATTGGGTACTTACAGTGGGCCGAAGGGCCTGTTTCTGTGCTGTATAACTCAATGACTTTATGACTAGGGCATCAAATGTGGCAGTGAGGGTGCTGTTGAGCAAATCAGGTCCTCTTGGAGAAAGGAACTTAAGTTCTCTCTTGACTGTGTGCACGTATTTCTTAGTAAATTCTCATAACATTTATGCCCTGTTTTTGAAGTGAGCACAAGTGCTGAGTTGAGGGGAACAATGGCATCAACAATGTTAATATTTGTGATGAAATGCACTTCTAGCCTGGGCTAACTTTTCTCACTCAAAACTTGCTCTGTGTTACGACCAGGAGAGAAGGGGTCTAGGGGTTCCTTCTCAGCCTCTGCCTGGGTTAATTGTTGCAGGGTTTAATTTTAAAACACTGTTTTTTAGCTCCCCCTTAGTGAATCCTTGTTCACTGCTCCAAATGTAAGGCAAAGAAATCAAACAGGTTTCCTTAGATTTAACAAGAAAGGTAGAAGTTTATTAATCTTAAACTCGAATCCAGTTAACGACTACGAATATGCAACGCGACCACCCTAGCATGTATATGCGATAAACACACGCAGATAAGACAGAAAAAGGAATAAAGGGGAATAGTTTGAGGCAATATCTGGCAGTTACAGTCGTTTAAGTTCAATGTGGAGTCTTTGGTTGCCAGTAAGTCTTGCAATTCATTGGGGCCCAGTTCGCACTTCAACTTGTTCCTAACCCTACCACCACTTAATTCATTCATTTCAAACCCAGACAATTGGCCCACAAGATACATTGCTTTGGTAATTATAAACTGTAGGTCATAGAAATATTTCTGAAAGGATTTCTGCTACCAAAACATGTATATATTTTCATTAGGTATCTGCAATTTCTTGTCTTTTGTTCACAGATAACTCTTGATACTAAATACAAAAATCAAACTTGTGGCCTTTGTGGGAGTTTTCAAGAAGGAACTGGAATCAATTCTGGTAATTAAAACCACCAAGATGTAAATCAGTCAAACTGAATTTGAATATTATACTTGCAGATCTCTTGTGATATTTACAGCTAGGGGGAGGATGAGCTGCTTTTAAGAACAAAGATGTACATGATGTAATATAGAATGTAGTATTTGGGTGATATATCAGTCGGTAGGTGAGAAATATAATCGATTAATGAATATTAAATAGATTCCAGTGTGGAAGAAAAAGATATGCAAAGCTAAAACTTGCCTAGAGAACGCAACCAAAAAGAAAGCAAGATGACCCATGAACATTTTCAGAAATCCCCAAGTCTGTATGTTGAAACACTGCATTGGCTTTCTAGTGGGTACATTGTGTAATTACAGCCTGACAAGTTGACATGGCAAAGGGCATAATGAAAGTGGATATAGAATTCATAATGGGAAAAAGTTGACACAACGGTGTGATGAAGTGATAATGGGAAGTCCTGTTGTACAGATAGTAAATGTGTGCAGATACAATATTTTAATTATATTATAGATAGATATAGATGATTATTTAATGTTTCTTAAGAAATATAACATTGCTGTTAGCATTTCACAGATTTGCAGGTCCTGTCATCTCATGGTATATTTCCCATCTTGGTTTGTGCAGATTCCAATGATGCTATATATAACATTATGATTGCAAATCAGCTGGATGTTCTGGGCCATGTATGTGTTAGTGATCAACCTACAGGTTCAACATGCACAGCAGCTGTTGTAAGTTATTTACAATCAGATTACTTTAAACATTGTAAAGCAATTTCTTCACAGACATGATAGACATGTGTCATCTTTCCTTTCTGATTCCATTTCCAGTTATGAATATGAATCTAAGAGTTGACAGTCTGCAACATATTTACCCCTCACATCGAATGCTTTCATCACTTTTATTGTATGGCCTAATGTGAGGCACGAACAGCACATACATCCTAAGAATTTAATTTTATTTTTATTTGTGGGTTACACTGCAAAGGTAGTATTTACTGTTCATTTGTCAGTAGCCTGAGAACATTAAGAGTCAACCATTTACATGGAGCAGGGGGCGGCAACCTACGGCTTTGAAGCCGCATGCAGTTCACTCAGGATTCCTGTGCGGCTCCTGCCCTCGATCAATCTCAACCATTTTTTCTCATCATCAATTTTTAGAAAATAGTTGTCTAAATGTGTAGGGGGCTAACATTCCATGTGTAAAGAGATTGAACATGATATTTTGGGCACAGCATACTTGCATGGAGTAGCAGCATTATAACATGTGTCAACGCTATAAGCACGGCACCAAAGTGTGCCGCCACAGGCAGAGCAGCACATTTATTGGCCACTGGAAGATCAAGTGATCCAGTAATCTTGGTTCTCTCAGAACCAGACCCCACCACCCCCCCCCCCCCCCCTCCAACAAATGGCTCTTCATTCTCTCCATGAATGTTCTCAGGCCCCAAGGTACCCTCTCCAAGTATTCCCCAACGAGCAAAACTCTAATAGTTCTCATTCATTCCTGAAGCCTTTCCCCAAACACAACACATTCATAACTTCTTAGCTCAACCCTCCACCCCATTCGCCAATTCCAACTGCACACCCCACCCAATACTCGGCTGGGAACGTCCCCAGAACTGCTCTCTCTATTCTGTTGTAACTTTGCCAGAGGTTAGGCAGAAACCCTTCGTATGTGCTTAAATGGGGTTTCTGGTGACAGAGCAGGAGCATCTCTGAGGCAATTGCCCACCTTTGTGCTTAGAATTGCACCAAGCAGATGTCAGCCAGATGTATATCTGAGTGGTCCCCTGTTCTTAATTTCATTCAACTCTTCATGTAGCAGCCAGACACCTGACCAATTTCAATCAGGTAAAACAAACTTCAAAACTCAGTACCACAACTGAACACATTACACCTTCACAAGAAAAATTCACAAAAACATACGTCACCCGACAACTGAGTCCGTCACTTTTTTTAATTTGTTGCAGGAGATCAGCTATGCTTGAAATTATTTTTTTTTAAATCCAATGCACCAACTGTTGAGTTGGGCATTGAGTCATTGGAGGGTCAATCAACATCCCAAATATCAGAGTACTCATATGGCTATTGGCTTGTCTACACGAGTATTTACAATATAATAGTGAAATTCTTTGTTTTACAATTACTGTTAGTTGTGTGAAAGGAGTGTTCGTGAAATCAGTAGAACTTGCATTCATTGTTGCATTGACTGACAGCAGCTGTTTTATTACTACTAAGTGTTGGAGCCACAGAATGAAGGATGTGACACAGATTTCTGTTTCTCTCTTGTACTTTGCTACTTTCAGAGCTGCATCTCCCCCATATCGATATATTTTTCCACATGTCTTGAGAACCCCACCTTTGCGAATAAATACTTGAAATTATGCCAAAAGGATGTCTGTGCTTGTGGAAATAAGGAAGAGTGTGCATGTTCCACATTTGAAGAACTATCACGGCAATGTACAAATCTGCCTGTAATAAGGTAAATACTTCATTCATTGGTGGTATGAATAAACAATTAGAATAACAATTGTTGAAAGGCAGTCAACAAGGACAACAATGCTATGTTAATAAGACAACCAGGCAGATCAGTGCCAGTCGTACCCCTGCTAATGGATTTTAATGATGTGCATGATTGTTGTTGTTTCCGTTGCCACTATTGTTATGATTTTTGACAGCACAAGAAATGAATCTTCTTTCCACCACTTTTTTGCTGGAGGTGCTAACTCATGTATTTACACAGCACCTCCAACATCATCTGGGTGTCCCTTGGTGCTTCACAGCCAATAAACTATTTTTGGTCAGTCTCAGTTGCTAGGCAACTGCAGTAGTCAACATGCATACAGCAAGGTTCCATAAACAGCACTGAGATGAATGATAGCCATTGTGCTTTGGTTGAGGACTGAATGTTGGCCAGGCATAGGGAGAACTCTCTGCTGCAATTACCCAATGACCCCAGAAATGCACCTTTTCAATGAACACTTTAGGCAGTCATTTTTCAAAGAGGAAAATTATTTCAACAATAATATAAAGAGTGCATTTCTAATTGGTTTCTTCAATGAAAATCATTGAAAACTGAAAATTACTGTCAGTAATGTGGGTATATAAACAATGCACTCTTATTGTGGTGAAGAGAAGAATTTGATACACGTGTGTTAAATGTTCTTGTGATACCATCATTCACAGTAATTTCTAGGCTATTAGATTCATAAAATTTTACAGCACAGGAGGCCATTCTGTCCATTGTGCCTATGCCTGCTTTTTGAAAGAACTATCCAATTAGTCCCACTCCCCTCTTCTTTCTCCATAGCCTTGTAAATGTTCCTGTTCAAATATATATCCAAATTACAACTGAATCCACTTCGACTAGCTTTTCAAACAATGCATTCCAGATCATAACAACTCACTGCATTAAAAAATTCTCCTCATCTCCCCTCTGGTTCTTTTACCAATTACCTTAGATTGGTGTCCTGGTTACCAATCCACCTGCCAGTGGAAGCAGTTTCTCCATATTGTTACGAGTGAGGCGGGAGGAGTGCACTGTTAATTCAGTCCCACTTCTCCACGGGTCGCAACAGATTATTTAAATTTTCCCACTTACTGACACAGTCAACCGGATACACTATTTTCTCCCAGAATAGAACATACTAACCAGGTTTCGTTACTGAACAACAAAATTAACAGTTTATTATAAAATAAGTCTTAACTAGTAATGAAGATCTTTTTTTTTTTTAAATCCAACATTAAATTTTAAAAAGTCCCCTTCACCTTCATCCCTTCACACTGACACACACACATATTTTATGTTTATTGTTATGATCGACTGCTCAAGTCAAAGCCACCAATCAAAATATATAATTCTGATTGCGGTGAGAGCAATGCACTATCAAATCTGTCCCACCACTGCACAGATGGCCTAACATATCACTTTAAACTTTCCAAATTAAAGAAAACCACAGCCAAATTGACCATCTATTCGCCCCCAAATGAGGCTAACCAAACCAGATGTCTTTAGATCAACAAATCAATTGTTTAATTAGAAAAACTAAATTCTTAAACACTACTAAGATATAAACAACATTTAAAATAGAAAAAAATAGTGTCCTTGCAGATTTACATTCCTGCTGACGTGGAATCTTCCAATGTGCAACAATCCAAGGTTGCTTGAAGTCCTCACAGCTTTCCGATGGGGGGGGGGACAAAAAGGTTCTTCAACAGTAGAACAGTCCGTAGTCTAGTTCAGCAGTTGAAGTGATGCTCTTCTTCTTCCAGCGATGATTTCAGCAATTACAGTTCAGTAGTTAAAGTAACTGGTTATTTTCTTTTAAGAAATTAATCTGACTTGACATCAGAATTCTGAGAATATAATAAATAGGGTTTAAATAAACTGAGGGAGAGCTCTTTTTCCTTCAGTATATGCTGGCAGAACAGCTGTCTGTGTAGCTGTTAGAAAAGTCTGTCTCACAATAAAAAGCCAGTTCAAACAGTTAATTGCAACATTGTATATCTGGTCCTTGGTCTCTGAATGGCTATTGCCGGGTAACCAGGATGCATTTTTTGAAGCTGGTTAGTTCCCTCTCCGTATGGTTGTATCCAACGGCAACCAAAATGCATCTTCTTAGTAAGTCCTGAGTCTTGCTTGTTCTTAAAGCTGATCCTTTTACAGCCTTAAAGGCACACCACATACTTCCCGGAAAAAAAAACTGCAGGATCATAAATAAATAAATATATATATATATCAAAAAGGTAAAAAAGAATTTTTAGATCAGAGCTCTATTACAGACAAAAAATACACACCTGGGCAGATCACTTACCCACCCCTGAAACTTAGCAGATGTGGCATGCTGCACCAAACTGGCACACAGTCCAACCTCCAAACACAAGTAGACAGAATCTTTAGAATCTTTCAGAATTAGCTGTCTTCAGGTGGCATTGAAAAGTAATTTAGCAGGCCTTCTTGAAATATTGGAAACAAGATGAATTCACAAGATGGACTTCAGAGTCTTTTTGGGAATTGTGAGAAAGCAAGCTGGGTTGTAGTCTTCTGTTCTTTCTTGGAATTCTCTCCTTCTTCTGTCCTTTTGACACTTCAGCAGCACTTAAAAAACATTCAGCAAGAATTTGGTCTCTTCCTCCAGAAGGTAAAACATACACCGAATGACAACCAGAAAACTTGTCAGTTTTTCTGCCCACCCAGAAGTCCTCTGTTGCTACTGGGCTTGTCCAATCAAAGGAGCGCTTGTGACTTTTCTGCCCCTGTTGTCAGGGCTTCTGCTCTAAGCCTAGCCTGAGCCACGTGACCAACAGCAACACTGTTGCCAATCTTGCTTTCTCAGTCCTCTTGACTAAAAAAATTGATGCAACATTTATTTAGCTTAATTATAAATTCCTTTTTAAATAATTATTTTTAACAAAACAGACTCACTTTCACAACAATATATACTCTTTCTAAACTTCTCATAAATTTGAACATCTCTATTAAATACGAACATACAAACATATGAATTAGAAGCAGGAGTAGGCCACTCAGCCCTTTGAGCCTGTTCCGACATTCAATAAGTTTACGTCTGAACTGATTACTCCACATTTCCGCCTACCTTCGATAACCTTTCACCCCCTTGCTTATCAAGATAAATCTCCCTCTAACCTTCTCTGGTACAAGAAGAACATTCCCGGCTTCCCTCGTCTCTCCATCTATTTTTACAATTCATCTATATGGTTAAAAGTTATATGTATTACTGTGTTGATGGGTACTTATAGCAGCTGATATATGATGGGCAATGATCTCCTCCAGTTACAATAACCTTCAAATAGTTAGAGCCCTGTATTCTAATAATCTGGATAAACAGGTAGAGGCTGCCCTGTATTGGAATTGTCAGAGGATGACAGACAAGAGCCTTCCAAATAGCATAGTGACCCTCGTTTGGAAAAATGTCTGTCCCACTGTATAGAATACCTAGTGTGATATTTCTAGGAATATGCAGACAAGTCAAGGTGCACAGAAAGTAACTTGAAATGTTAAAGCTGGAAGTGGTGTGGATCAGTCCTGGTAGCTGCGCAATGAAGACATTATTTTAAAAGAACTGTGTAGATTCTGTTTTTCTTCTTCACAACCCTTGAATCGACCCCCTAATATTATCAACAACAACAACTTATATTTATGGAGCACCTTTAACATAATCAAATGTCCCAAGGTGCTTCACAGGAGCATTATCAAACAAAGTATGAAACCAAGCCAGATAAGGAGATGTTAGGTCAAATGACCAAAAGCTTGGTCAAAGAGGTCGGTTTTAAGTGGTGTCTTAAAGGAATCAAGTGAGGCAGAGGCGCAAAGAGGTGTAGGGAGGGTATTCCAGAGCTCAGGGCCTAGGCAACTGAAGGCGTGGCCACCTATCCCGGAGCGATTAAAATCAGGCATGCATTAGAGGCCAGAATTAGAGGTGCACAGATATCTCGGAGGGCTGTGGGGCTGGAGGAGATGACAGAAATAGGGAGGGGGTGAGGCCATAAAGAGATTTGAAAGCAAGGATGAGAATTTTTAAATTAAGACACTGCTTGACCAGGAGCTAATGTAGGTCAGCGAGCACAAGGGTGTTAGGGGAACAGGACTTAGTGTGAGTTAGGACACAGGCAGCAGAGTTTTGGATGACCTCATGTTTATAAATGTTAAAATGTGGGAGACCAGCCAGGAACCTATTGGAATAGAGTTGACTAGAGGTAACGAAAACATGAATGAGGATTTCAGCTGCAAACGAGCTGAGACAGGGGTGAAGTCGGGTGATTTTACAAAGTTAGAAATAAGCAGCCTTAGTACTGGCACTGATTGTTGTCAGCGTACATGTGAAAACTAAGGCTGTGCTTTCAGATGATGTTGCCGAGGGGCAGCATGTAAATGAAAAATAGCAGGGGGCCAAGGACAGATCCTTGGGGAACACCAGAGGTAACAATGCAGGAGGAGGAAGAGAAACTATTGCAAGTGATTCTCTGGTTATGAATAGATAAATAAGAATGGAACCAGGTGAGAGTAGATCCACCCAACTGGACGACAGTGGAGACGTGTTGGAGGAGGACGGTGTGGTCAACTGTATTAAAGTCTGCAGGCAGGCATCAAGTACAAGTGATAGAAATGTAATTAATTCTTAAAACAAATACTTCACTTTTGCTGTGTGACTCAGTTTATTGAAAGTTTTTACTGTTTGCAGCGATAACACAGAGATGTTCTTTGGAATGAATTGGAAGGAATGGAGATCAAAAGTTAGTTGTGGTAAGAAAAGTAAATTTATTGAAATCCGTAGCTCTACTCTTGAATGAACCTGAGATTTACATGACTGTGTAACCTATATTTCAGTAAGTCCTGATTGCCCTGAAAATCAGTTCTACAAGGAATGTGGTGCTATGTGTGTCCCATCCTGCTCTGACCCAGAAACACAACAACAATGTGATCAGTGCGTGAATGCCTGCGAATGTCCAGAAGGTAATTATATAAGAGAGACATTCAGTCATTCGTTTGGTGGTACTCTCAAGAGTCAGGTGCGGTGCTGAGGTTGTGTTGCTTTATTTGAGGTGCTGTCTTTTGATTTATCTGTGACCAAATTGTCCATTCCGGTGGGTGTTGAAGTTTGGTAGAAGGACATCACCCCCAAAAACAGATTAAGCTGTTGCTGTTATTGTTTTTGTGCAAAATATGAACCGTATTTGATTAAATAAAAACATACTTCAAAATATAGCCCCCACCGCTTACAACCTGGTGTCAATTTGACTTGCCTGTTGGACACAGTTGAAGCTGTAACCAAGGAAACCTGTGGAAATTGATAGGTTAGATAGGAAAAGCTCGGAAGAGGAGGATATAATCTGTGATTACAAACTAAACTAGCTCAATGAAATGTCCAACGCCAGGATTGGGGCCGGGGCCAGAGTCAGGGCCCTGAATCCAGGTTTTTATTTTATGCAATTTAAATTTAACAGGAGCATTATTGTAAACCAACTTGTTGGAATCTGTATATCTTGGCACTATGAAGAGATCTGTTTGTAAACTTGATAAATTGTGTACTCATTCAATTTTGGCCTTTGCTGTAACAACACTAGGACAATAGTGCCACAACAAGTTGTCATCTTAAATGAAAGCCTTTTTCTTTGCCTTTATTATGGGGAGATGAATTGAGTCATTTATGTTATTGTGCTTCAGACACTGTCCTTGATGACATTAGAGGCACAGGCAGGTGCATCAGCAAAACAGCATGTCCTTGTGAATACAGTGGAATGATTTATACACCTGGACAAATAAGACACACATCCTGTCATTCATGGTAATTATATTAATTCAGATCACACCTTTGAACAACACAGTTGTCAAACCTTTGACATAAATATTACATTATTTAGTTGCCTGCCTAATGATTGCATTTTCTTGCTAGTGTTTGTCAGAGTGGAATGTGGGAATGCTCGGATATCAGCTGCCCTGGAAGATGTAAAATTGAAGAAGGAACACATTTTACAACATTCGATAACAAATATTACACATTGAAAGGAGATTGCTCTTACTATGCTGTTGTTGTACGTATGGTTTTATTAAATTTAATACTGGGAAGAGAATGAAAATAAATTGAGAGTGTGAAATGGCCAAAATTGGATTTATTTGCAAATATTGTATTTTGTCCAATTTGGATCATGTTGGGTACAGCTTGGCACATCCTTTAAACAACAAAAAGGAGATAAAATTGGAACTTCTGCTCGTTTAGTGCATTTTGGCAGCATATATCACAAACTTGCACACCTCCTGTCCATTCATTTTAATGGTTAGAAAAATCACAAGTTAGGGGTACACAATTTTATGATTAATCTGCAAAATTCCCAGCAAGTGCCAGGGACCCAGAAACAGAAAATGAAGCCAAAAGTGTGCACATATTTTCAGACATAAATAAGTTGCAGAATGTAGTATAAGGATATAAAGGGTTAATACCAAAGACAGTGAGAGAGACCCCTCCCACTGTACGTGCAATGGACAGTTGCATGAGATAGGCTGACGAAGAAGAACATAAGAACTAGGAGCAGGAGTAGGCAATTCAGCCCTTCGAGCCTGCTCTACCATTCAATATGATCATGGCTGATCTCATCTCAGCCTCAACTCCACTTTCCTGCCTGTTCTCCATAACCCTTCAACCCATTACTAATTAAAATCTGTCTATCTCTCCTTAAATTTACTCAATGTCCCGGCATCCACCGCACTCTGGGGTAATGAATTCCACAGACTCATGACTCTTTGAGAGAAGTAATTTCTCCTCATCTCTGTTTTAAATCTGCTACCCCTTATCCTAAAGCTATGACCTCTTGTTCTAGATTGCCCCACAGAGGAAACATACTCTCTACGTCTACTTTGTCAATCCCCTTATTCATCTGATATACCTCAATTAGATCTCCTCTCATTCTTCTCAACTCTAGAGAGTAAAGGCCTAAACTGTTCAATCTCTCTTCATAAGACAAGCCCCTCATCTCTGGAATCAATCTAGTGAACCTCCTCTGAATTGCCTCCAATGCAACTACATCCCTCCTCAAGTAAGGGCACCAAAACTGTACGTAATACTCCAGGTGCTGTGTCACTAATGCCTTGTACAGTTGCAGCACCACCCCTACTTTTATACTCTACTCCTTTAGCAATAAATGCCAAAATTCCATTTGCCTTCTTTATTACCTGCTGCATCTGCATACTAGTTTTCTGCGATTCATGCACGAGGATACCCAGATCCCTCTGCACTGAAGCACTCTGAAGTTTCTCTACATTTAGATAATAGTTTGCCTTTCTATTCTTCCAACCAAAATGGATAACCTCACACTTATCCACGTTAACTCCATCTGACAAATTTTGGCCCATTTTCCTAGCCTATCCATATCCATTTGTAAATTTCTTATTTCTTTATTGCAACTTACTATCCCACCTATTTTAGTGTCATCTGCAAATTTGGCTATAGTACCTTCTATCCCTGCATCCAAGTCATTAATATAAATTGTAAATAGTTGGGGCCCGAGGACCGAACCCTGTGGCATCCCACTAGTTACATCTTGCCAACCAGAAAAGGACCCATTTATCCCAACTTTCAGGTTTCTGTTGGTTATCCAATTCTCTATCCAAGCTAATAAATTGCCCCTAACCCCATATGATCTTACGTTGTGTATTAATCTTTTGTGTGGCACCTTATCAAATGCTTTCTGGAAGTCCAGATATACTATATCTACAGGATCCCCATTATCCACATTACTTGTTACATCTTCGAAGAACACTAGCAAATTAGTCAAACATGATTTACCCTTCATAAAACCATGCTGATTCTGATGGATTGCATTTTGACTTTCTAAATGTCCTGTTATTACTTTCTTAATAATAGATTCTAACAATTTCCCAATGACAGATGTTAAACTAACTGGTCTATAGTTTCCTACTTTCTGCCTCCCTACCTTTTTGAATAAGGGCATTATATTAGCATTTTTCCAATCCACTGGAACCTTTCCCACATCCAGGGAATTTTGGAATATTATAACCAATGGATCCACTATCTCCGCTGCCACTACCTAGGATGTAGGCCATCTGGCCCTGGGGACTTGTCTGCCTTCAATCCCAATAGGTTGCTCAGTACTTTTTCCCTAGTGATGATGATTGTTCTAAGTTCCTCCCTTTCTATAACCTCTGCATTACCTGTTACTATTGGGATGTTACTAATGTCCTCCACCGTGAAAACTAAGGCAAAATACTGATTTAATGTCTCGGCCATTTCTGTGTTCCTCACAATTAACTCCCCAGTCTCATTCTCCAAGGGACCAACATTCACTTTAGCTACTCTCTTCCCTTTTATATACTTATAGAAGCTTTTGCTATCCAAGGTATAGCAGCATGAAGGATGCTAGCTTAGGTGGCTTGCAGAGAGTGTGTATAGTAACTGTAAATAATAAAGAGTTGTCACTTAACCTTTACCAGAGTCTAAGACTTCCTCTAGAATGCCCTACAATGCTAGTATTACAAATGCAACTAAATCCCATATGATAGCAGGGGTGAAAGCAACCAACAGAATTTAAAGATCTCCTTGCCTTTGGAAGAAACACCAGGTGAACAGAGAAATTTAAAGATAAATACTGGACCAGCACAGGAAGAAAACTACTTACTTGTGGAAGAGTCTGTGAGGAGCTCCGCAGCTGTGGTGAGTCAGAGCACAGAAATACAGGCTGCAACACAGAAGCATGGTGGCCTGCAAGTAGAATCCAGTGATCAGGTGAGTTACAATACCAGTGGTCCAGGAATGCTTTAAAAGCCTTTGAAAAGTTTGCAGTAATTTTCTTAAGGCATCATGCTTGGGAAAAAATTGGGGGAAAACCCAATCCTTCACTGGGGCTGAACACGAGGGCAAAGAGTGGGAAACCCCCGAAAACCATGGAAACTCCTGAAAAGCACAGAAACCCCCAAAAACTGTAGGGACACCTCCATTAAGGCAAGCGAGCCTGAAAAAAAAGTGACTTTCTCAAAGCAGAAAACCCTAAAAAAACTCTCAAACATCTGGGACAGCTCCATTAAGGCAAAAAAGCCTGAAAAAAACAAAGTGAATTTCTTAAAGAAAGGGAAACACTCTTAAAAGGTCTACTAAGGAAGCAAAATGGATCCAAAATTGGGAATGCCTGAGAACTTCCAAAATCAAGAGGGACCCAATCAGATTCAAAATTGGCTATCATGGAGAACAAGGTTCCTAAGATTTAGAATCGCTTTGCAACTCCATACAAAAATCTGAAATGGAACAAGTGAACACATTTTTATATTCAGTAGGGGCCACTGCGGACAATGTATTTGCCCAACAAGGGATCAATGAGGCTACCGATAAATTCGAAGACGTACGCCGAGCCTTTGATACATATTTTAATCTCCATACCAATAAAATCTTGGAAACAGCCAAACTTAATAAGTGGGCACAGCTGATTGGCAATACTGTAGATGCCTATATTAAAAATGATCTATATAGATTGGCATAAGGTTGCAAATATGGCGAATTAACGGCAAAATTAATCTGAGGCAGGATCGTCATCAGCATAGCGGATGAATCCTTGTCAGACCTATTGCAATCCAAGGAAGACCTTACACTGGAAAAAGCCATTCAAATGGTAAGACAGGCTGAAGTTTGCAAACAGAATAGGGACATCCTACAAGCAGAAGACA
This sequence comes from Heterodontus francisci, assembly GCF_036365525.1. Lineage (NCBI taxonomy): Eukaryota > Metazoa > Chordata > Chondrichthyes > Heterodontiformes > Heterodontidae > Heterodontus > Heterodontus francisci. The sequence continues at coordinate 28,099,996 of NC_090397.1, forward strand.
AGTTGTGGATGAGAAGGAGTCCAATACCTGTCAAACTGGTTAAGCCAAAGCCAGGGAAACACTTTGAGGAACAGAAAAAAATATACAGATGAGAAGGCACATGACATAGGAAAAGCTTGCTAACGTTGTGGAGCCAAGAAGACCCATAGACGAGAACATTGCCCAGCAAGTAAAGTTCAGTGTTTTAAGTACGGAAAAACTGGACACTACAGGAAGATGTGCCACAGCAAAATGTCTTTGCTTAAGGTACAAAGCAGAAGACCTTCAAGCAAACCAAGTACAGCAATAACAACAAGAGAAAGAACCAGGAGAGTTATTGGGAGAAATTAATAATCCAGACCAAGATTTCTGGACAGCAGACATCTATGTGAATGGTCATCTCATGGATATTAAGCTGACACAGCAGCTAGCATCACGGCATTGTCTGACCAAGAGCCTTGGGTGTAGAGACGTTATTTATCAGTTGCAGGTATACAGTTGCATGGTCCAAGCGGGACACAACTGTGAGTAAAAGGCAAATTCCAAGCAACTCTTCAGCATAAAGGAAGACAACTGGAGAGACCTTATCCATCTTACACAATCAAGAATTTTCTTTACTGAGCAGGAATGCATGCTTACAACTGCATTTGATTAAAAAGGTAGCCGAAGTCAAGAAAACAAAGGTAAACAATTCCTTCCAGTTGTCAACCAATGCGCTGTCGAGGGCAACCGTAGATCATCCATCACAGGAAGATGTGACTTTCGTATGGGACATAGAGTAATACTCGCAACACATAGCACAAAATTGGCCATCTAGCACACAGAAGTTGTGAGAAATATGACAAGCTCTGAAGAATGATGAAGAGTGCATTCACATTAGATAATATTGTACACAAGGGTGGCCACAAGAAAGTCCAGGAGGGAGAACAATGAAGACGTTCCATGAGTATTGGAAATACTTTACCATAACTGATGGCTATTGGATATAAAGAAGTGCAGAGCGAGCACACAAACTTCATTATGGTGGCCTGGGATATCTTAGGATATTGAGGCCATGATCAACAATTGTCAAACATGTGTGATACAGGGGCCAGAACAGTGCGAACCATTGTTGACTACCCAATTTCCAACTAGAGCTTGGCAAAGGCTAGGCATGGATTTATTTATGTTTGGTGGGAAGTCATATATCATTATCGACTACTTTTCCAGGTGGATAGAAGTCCAATGATTACATTCTACGACCACCGAGGTAGTTATCAAAATCCGTTTGGATTTCTTCGCGACACGTGGGATTCCGGATGAAATATTATCAGACAACGGACCACAGCTCGCAAACGAACGTTTTACCGTGTTTGCCGTGGAGCTAGGCTTTCAACATCTTATGAGCTCACCAAAGTATCCACAGTCCAATGGCGAGGCAGAACAATGTGTGAGAATCATCAAATCTTTACTCAACAAAAATAAAGATCTTCCTATCTCACTCCTAGTTTATCGTTCAACGCCACTGCTGTGCGGATTATCGCCAGCAGAATTACTAATGGAAAGGAAGTTAAAAACACAGCTTCCAGTATTGTCTCAACAATTAATGCCTGGATTGAAGACTTAAGACTATGAGAATGTTTGAGAAACAGAAAACCCCTGCAGAAGGAAACAAACTTGGAATTACAATCGGAGATTTCACGCGAAAAGCTTACCCAAATCAAACAATAGTGAAAAAGTTTGGATACGTGACCTGGAGTGAGAAGGTAAAGGAATATTTAAACATGAGGACTATCAGCAATCTTATGTTATACGAACGAATGAAGGGAACATAGGAAGGAATCAGAGGAATATAATTCCTATTCTGCAAAAGCAACAGCCAGTAATCCATCTGCAAGATCCAGATGAAGATGAACAAACCCAAACCAAACGAAATACTACAACCCATAGAAACGAAAAACCAAGTCAGCAACCCAGACTTCCAATGAAGACTACTGATCGTCCCAGACAGATTACAACAGATCAGGGAAGAGTTGTCAAACCTCCGATGAGACTGAATCAGTAAAGTCAGAGATTTGGGGGGGGGAGAGAGAGAAGTAGAGAAGTCATAAATGTATATATGTTTGGAAAAATGTTAGATAAAGACTTGGGGGTGGGGGAGATGTAGGATAAGGATGCAAAGGGTTGGTACCAAAGACAGTGAGAGACACCTCCCACTGTATGAGCGATGATGTAACAGTCACATGATATAGGCTTGAGCAGAAGAAGTTGTGTCAGCATGAAGGATGCTAGCTTAGGTGGCTTGCAGAGTGTGTATAATTATTGTAAATAATAGAGTTGTTAGTTACCCCTTAGTGGAATCTAAGACTTTCTCTAGAACGTCCTACAATGCCACTAATACAAAATCCAACTAAATCCAACAGGGAAAACCTCTTTGGGAGAAAAAAACCAAGGAGAATCCAAAAGTAGGTTATAAATATATGACAATCACTAATAAATCTAGTAAGAAATTCAGGAGAAACTTCTTTACCCAGAGAACGTGTTGCCACATGGATTAGTTGAGGTGAATAGCATAGATACATTTAAGAGGAAGCTAGTTAAGTACATGAGGGAGAAAGAAGTAAGAGCTATACTGATGGGTGTGATAATGTAGGATGGGAGTAGGCTCAAATGGAACACAAACACTGGCATAGACCAGTTAGGTCCAATGGACTATTTCCTGGTTGTAAATTCTATTTAATTAATATTTTGACTAAATCTAAAATGTACAATTGTCCCTATGCTAATGATTGTAGTTCTGCACCACATCTTATAAATCTGAGGGATGAGATTTAGGGAAGATTATTAAGGTATAGGTTTATATCAATTTGACTGAGCTACTGGAATTCAGGTTAGTTCAGATTTGAATTTCAATTAAGTGCTAATTCTTACATGTTTATTTGACAGAATTCAGACTCTCGTATTTTGCAACTTTTTATCCACAGACAAAAACATGGACTATAAAGATTGAGTTGCGGCCTTGTCAAATTGCATTTAAACAGACGTGTTTACAGCGTGTGGTGTTCACCAACAATCAGGTGAGAATTTGTAATGCTGTTTATTCATGCCCTTTTCTTTCAGTGGCATTTTTCAGTCAGAAATAATGCAAAGTTTTTTTTTTATCTCTTGTGTAGACTTGGTATGCATTCACTAATGATGGTAATGTTTATTCTGAAGGGAATAAAGTTGGTCTTCCCCTAGGAGGAGGTAACATAAATTATCTCATTCTATTTACTAAATTGTAATAAATAACAATGAAGTTAACCTGAATTATTTTTCTTTTTACAGGTGATATAACAATATTTCGACAGTCTTCAATGTTCCTTCAAGTAGCAACGAATTCAGGGATGAAAATGCAAGTACAAACATCCCCCATCATGCAGCTCTACATCTCATTGCCTGAGGATGCCCAGGGAAGCACAAAAGGTGATGTGTTTAATGCCTGAAAAATGCACTTAATTAACTACTTATCCAATGCATTAAACTAATCCCTTGAGAACATTGGGCTAATCTCCAGATTTATGCTATTCATATTTCCCTTGCATTTGTAGATTTATGTAGCATGAACATTTACAGTGGAAGTAATTCTGTCACATTATTCTCTCTCTCTCTCGTTTTGTTCTTAATGCTGTCAGGTGCCTGCCAGTTTTTTCATAATACAAATTTGGATTGACATGTGCAATGCATAAAACACACCAATTGACCATTCCTAAAGTGCAGTGCCATTAATATCCAGTGTTTTTGGCTTCTAGTGTGGCTGTATGGATGTAAAATATAATTTATTGTGGTGTATGCATTTTATGTAAAAGGACTTGCATTTTGTATACCACCTTTCATGACCTCAGGATGTCCCAAAGCACTTTACTTATTTTTAGGTATCGTCACTGTTGTAATGTAAGAAATATGGCAGCCAATTTACGCATAGCACTGTCCCACAAACAGCAACATGATCATGACCTGATAATTTTTTATTTTAAAGTAATGCTGGTTGAGGCATAAATATTGTTCAGGACAGCTCTTGTTCAAAATAGTGCCATGGGATCTTTTACATCCACCTGAGATGGCAGATGGAGCCTTGGTTTAACATCTCATCCTAAACGTGTCACCTCCAACAGTGCAGAACTCTTTCAGCACTGTCCTGAAATGTCATTTATGCGTTTAAGTCCCTGGAGTCAGACTTGAACCCACAAGCTCTCAGAAGTGAGAGTGCTAGCAACTGAGTCACAACTGACACTTGCAGTACAAATGGAGTGTGGTATGAATTAATGATACAATCACATTAGCATGGAAAAAAACAGATTTATACTTTCTTGTGATGGTGTATATTTTCTGTTTCACAGGACTATGTGGCACCTTCAATGACAATGCAAATGACGACTTCCTATCTGCACATAACATTGTGGAAGACGCACCTCTTACTTTTGCCAATTCCTGGGTAGCTGAAAATAATTGCCCTGAAACGACGATTCTTGTTCCATGTGTTAGTTCGGAAAATGGTAATATAAAAAGGACATCCCCTCTTAATTAGAACAGAAACTGTTTTAATCTGCTGTGTTGTAAAAAAAATCTTCTCAGCGGACTTAGCGTATTTCTCATCCTCTTTAAAGGAAAAAAATTCTACTGTCACAAATTGTTCCACTAGAGATCTGACCAAGTCACTAAAAGCTACCATGTAGGTGCAGCAAGCAATTAGGAAGGCAAATGATGTGTTGGCCTTCATCGCAAGGGGACTTGAGTACAGGAGTAAAGATGTCTTGCTGCAATTGTATAGAGCCTTGGTGAGACCGCACCTTAGTACTGTGTACAATTTTGGTCTCCTTAACTAAGGAAGGCTATACTTGTATAGAAGGTGTGCAACAGAGATTCACCAGACTAATCCCTGCGGTGGCGGGATTGTCTTATGAGGAGAAATAGAGGAAACTGAGCTTGTATTCTCTAGAGTTTTGAAGAATGAGAGGTGATCTCATTGAAACTTACAAAAGTCTTACAGGGCCTGACAGGGTAGTTGGGGATAGGATGTTTCCCCTGGCTGATGAATCCAGAACCTGGGGACACAGTCTTAAAATAAGGGATAGGCCATTTAAGACTGAGATGAGGAGGAATTTCCTCACTGAGATGAATTCTCTACCCAAGAGGGCTGTGAAAGTCAATCATTGAGCATGTTCAAGACAGAAATCAATAGATTTCTGAATACTAATAACATCAAGGGAAATGGAGATAGAATGGGAAAGTGGCATTGAGGTAGAAGATCAGCCATGATCTCATTGAATGGTGGAGCAGGCTTGACAGGCTGAATGGCCCACTCCTGCTCCTATGTTCCTAAGTAGTGACAAGCCAACCCAATGATTTCCTTTAAATGAATACGCCAGTCTTTAATATTCTCTTTACTTTGCTTCAATCACCATTTACACATTTTTTTCAGGCAAGTTATTTTTCTGTCATAAGTTAACTCAAAAGACAATCAACATTGTGTATATGTCTGGTTCACAGTATTTTGGTGCATCATTTTTGACAAATAATGTCACATAGAAATTGACTGGTCAAACACCATGTTTTTTGAAGGTGACGTTATCATTCATGAATTATTCCATGTCAGGAATTTCAAGACATGGCCTGAAGTTTTCTTAAACCACTTTGTCACAAAATCTGCAAATACTCTTGCAGAATTATTTCCAATGTCTGCAAATTAGTCAAATAAAATTTGTAAACTAAGTGTCAACTGATTCAATGTGACAAATTATTTTACAAAACAATCATATAAATAGGTTGATTGACGGTGTCTTTAAAATAATGTGCTTGTAGTTTTTTTCCCGACATCCGCCACGATATATTTTCCTCTGTTAACTGGTTTCCATGGATATATGAAAGGTTAGGTGAGAGTACTACAAATACCATAGTGGCGCAGTGGTTAGCATTGCAGTGTCATAGCTCCAGTGACCCGGGCTCAGTTCTGGGTGCTGCCTGTGCCGAGTTTGCAAGTTCTCCCTGTGACTGTGTGGGTTTCCACTGAGTGCTCTGGTTTCCTCCCACAGCTAAAGACTTGCAGGTTGATAGGTAAATTGGCCATTGTAAATTGCCCCTAGTATAGGTAGGAGGAAAAATGTGGGGATGTGGTAGGGAATATGGGATTAATGTAGGATTAGTATAAATGGGTGGTTGATGGTTGGCACAGACTCAGTGGGCTGAAGGGCCTGTTTCAGTGCTGTATCACTCTATGACTCAATTGCTTGGAAGTGCACAGAACAGCCACAGGGTGTTCCTCCATAGAGAAACAAATTTTCCCTTCACCCAGTACCTCCTCATCACAATGTCACTGGGATTAGGATTTCAGCAGAGTGAGAGAAGCTGTCTTGTCCCATCATTCTGCAACATTGCATATTGGTCTTCAAACTGGCTGCACTAGTTTCTCTTTAGTAACTGTATCTATCTGGATGCCAAAATTTGAGGAAAAAATCATGAGGAAAAGGGCCTGTGATTATAGCATGACAAGCTTACATTGGTAGTTTGCATAATAAATATGAGCATAGGAATTTATAAGATAAATGAGGATAGAATGTAAGACTTTAATGTGGGGAATGAATTAGGTCTGTGTGCCCTGATCTTATTATTTACTGACCTCTACCCTGATCACACCTAAAGAATATACTTGGGCCAGAATTATACACCAAACCAACAAGCCGGATGGTGGCGGGGGACGGTGGGGTGGCGTAAAATGGAACGGGAGGCTCCGGGAGGCCTTCCCAACCTGCTCCTGCCTCTACCCCACTTCACGCAGGGCGGGAGCCCAATGACAATGAAGGGAGGATAGAACTACAGTGTGGCAAGTTTACACGAGTGAATCCTATTAACAATATTAATGTTAGAATTTATAATGGGATAACAACTGACACAAAAGCATGACAAGAGGAAGCCAAGTTGTTCAGATAGGGAGCGCATGTTGACTAAAGTTGTTTTTTTACCATAGTAAAGACATAATTTAAGTTATTGCATTAATTACATTTGAGTTAGGTATTTAAATCATGTACTGATAAAAAAAACTAACTTGTTATTAAATTTGGTTTGCAGAACACTATGCCAAACAGCATTGCTCCTATTTAAAAGATCCAGCAGATGCTTTCTCCGTGTGTCACTCGACAGTGGATTACATGAAATATTATCAAGTAAGAATTCTGTGTATAAAACGCTAGTTAGGCCACAGCTGGAGTACTGTGTACAGTGCTGGGCACCACACTATAGGAAGGATGTGATTGCACTGGAGAGGGTGCAGAGGAGATTCACCAGCCTGGGCTGGAGCAGTTCAGCGATGAAGAGAGACTGGATAGGCTAGGGTTGTTTTCCTTAGAGCAGAGAAGGCTGAGGGGGGGGCATGATTGAGGTATATAAAATTATGAGGGCATCGCTGGGACAGATAGGAAGAAACTATTTCCCTTAGCGGAGGGGTCAGTAAGCAGGGGGCATAGATTTAAGGTAAGGGGCAGGAGATTTAGAGGGGATTTGAGGAAAAGAAATTTCACTCAGAGGGTGGTTGGAATCTGGAACACACTGCCTGAAGAGGTGGTAGAGGCAAGAACTCTCAAAACATTTAAGAAGTATTTCGATGAGCACTTGAAATGACATAGCATACAAGGCTACGGGCGAAGTGCGGGAATATGGGATTAGAATAGTTAGGTGTTTGATGGCCGGCACAGACACGATGGGCCAAAGGGCCAGTTTCTGTGCTGTATAACTCTATGACTGTGTAACAATGAAAGCCTTGAAAGCAATGTAAATTCAGAAGCTGTTAATAGATACATTAGCCATATGTATTTAATTCATAAAATGCCAGCAACTTTTAGATTAAAGGTGGCCTAATGCCTTTTAAATTAGTACAGTAGCACAGTAAAGAAATATTTCAATACATCACAAATAGCTAAAAGAAAAACACATAAACAATGTAAACTTAAGTCATGAGTTTAGCCATAGGAATATTCCATATGTTCCAGTACTAAACCAAAACTCATCAAAAACAAACAAGAATAGTTAACATTGTGTTAGTCTTCACTAATACACCCACCTTTTTCCTGTTAGAAACAATATACTCGCAATTCAACATTCAGACTAGTCCTGCAATGTTAAATACACAACCTAAAATAATTTTATTGAGATTTGTTGGTTTTAACTTTTTTTTTGCTATTTTCACCTCCACAACATCATCCTACTCCTCTACTGCCATGGCTCATCTGCTGCTGAAACTCTCATCCTTCAATTTGTTTACCTCTAGACTTGACTGTTCCAATGCAATCCTTGCTGGCCTCCCACATTTTACCCTCCATAAACTTGAGGTCATCCAAAACTCTGCTGCTTGTTTCCTTACTTGCACCAAGTCCTGTTCACAAATAATCCCTGTGTTCACTGACCTACATTGGTTCCCCATCACGTAATGCCTCAATTTTACAATTTTCCTCCTTATTTTCAAATCCGTCCATGGCCTTGCTCTTCCCTATCTCACTAATCTCCTCTAGCCCTACATTGTACCTTCAGCTGCCCAGGCTGTAAGGTCTGGAATTTCCTTCCTAAACTTCTCTCCCTTTCTACCTCTCTTTCTTCCTTTAAGACAGCCCTTAAAATGGACCTCTTTGATCAAGCTTTGGTCATTGACTGTAATATCTCCTTATTTGGCACAGTGACTTTTCTTTTGTCTCACAATGCCCAAGTGAAGTACCTTGGGATGTTTTATTACATTTAAGGTGCTATATAAATACTAGTTGTTGTTGTTGTTGTTGTTGTTTCTGCTGTATTGAAATAGTCTTATGTTTTACCCCATTTCTCATACCAACCATTTGGGTCAAACTTGGAGGCAGTAATGGAAGCAGAGGAGTGGGGAGCAAACAAAATGGCAGAGGGCGCCATTCCCAACATTGTCCAGGCCCCCTGCCATTTTGTCCAGGGCAGGGAAGACCAAGCACGGCCTTCCTACCCCAAACCAATTCAGGCCCTTAAGTGGCCAATTAATTGTGGCAGGGGGGTCACTCTTTTGGGGGCAACTGAGGACCTCCTAAGGCCCCCCCCCCCCACCAGTGACGATTGCCATCCCCCCCAACTCCCCAAGAAGACACTCCTGTATCCTGTCACCGGGACCTACCTGAATGGCCCCTGCAACCTCCACCACACTCACCTGTGCCAGGGTCTTCTGTAGTCTTTGGTGTGGCAAGGCCTCCTGCAGTACTCACAGTCGCCACTGCTCCCTGCGGTGCCTGCCTTCCAATTGGCCAGTAGATTTGAAGGTGGCTCATCCCTTAAAGGGACAGTGCCCTGGATGGCGAGCAGTTAATTGCCTGCCTGTCTGCCATCAAATAGCTTTGAGGGTCTGACGGAGGGCTGAGGTAGGGTCTCCTCCCTGCCTTTCGGCCTGCCGCTGGGACCCCCATCGCTAGAATAAAATCCAACCCTATGATTCATCTGAACCCAAGGCTATTTGGAACTACAGTCAAAACTCCTATACTAAATTCAAGAAAAATGTTTAAGATTATCAAAGAGACTAGACCTTTATTGAAGCAGTTTATGCTGGATTCAAATTCTGGTGAAGGTAGTTTATTTTAAAGTCGGAGGGTTTTTGTCATTAAGTTCTTTTCCTGAAGTAGGCAAGCTATAATAGCTAACTTTGTATTTGGGAGAGCATAATACCAATACTTCTTATCACCCTGAACAACATAACTTTTGCACATGAAAATGTATTTAATAATCTTACAAGAGAAAAGGGAGGAAAAAAGTAAGATTTAATATACAAAGTGCTTTTGTCTGGTTTGTAACAACCAAGAAAACATAAAAGAACTCATCGACATTGTACTTTATCACATTCTTGCGAAATTCCAAAGTGCTTTATAATCAGTTAATTAATCTAAGCACTAATAGGAAAGCTAATTGTACACATCCAGGCCCTACAAACAACAAATGAACAAAATATCAAATATCTGTAGCATATCTGTGACAGGACTTGGTGATGCAACACACTTGGCCGGAATTTTACGCCACCCCAGCGAGCCGGGTGGTGGTGGAGGGTGGCGTAAAATGGAGCGGGAAGCTCCGGGAGGCCTTCCCGACCTGCTCCCGCCTCCGCCCCACTTTACATAAGGCGGGGGGAGGGGGGGAGGGGAATGGGCAGCCTGTCACAGGCCAATCAAGGCCCTTAAGTTGCCAATTAACAGCCATTTAAGGGCCTTAACCTGCCTCCATGCAGATTTTATGCATGGCAAGCAGGCGTCCTGGAACTGGGATAGGAAGCCCGGTAAAAGCTGACGGCCGCTCAGTGCACCAGGGGTGGGCCCTGACAATCAGGCACAAGGTGCCCGACTGAGGGCTGCCCCCATTTTCCCAACCACTCCAGGACCAAGATGCCCCCCTTCCTGCCAAATGACCACCCTTGCCTTGCCAGGGCCTGACCAATTACCCCCAGCGAGGCAACCCAAACTTACCTGGACTCCTGGGTCCATGTTCTCGGCTGGGCTGCAGTCCCAGCAGTGGCCGCCGCTCCCAGCGGGTGGAAGTCCCGCCTTGGAACAATTAAAGCCCGGGGATCCGTAAAATGCGGGACAGATCCCCAGGCTAAGTGGAAGCGGGACTTTTACGTCAGTGGCCAGCTCCCGTCTGCCGAACGTAAAGTCCAACCCTGTGGCTTTCATACCGATATACCATGGATTCTCCGAGTCAAAGATAATGTATAAGTCCACCATCCCATGAATTTACAGCTATTTCAAGTTGCTGATACTAATTTAGGATTTATCCGTCAATCAGGCAATAATACTGAAAATAGTCCTTGCCAAAACTTCAAGTACACAAAATTCAAACAGGACAGACCATCAAATAGGAAGTATACAATGTCACACAAGAGCCTGTGTTTTCAGGGTTGAATTGCCAAGGTTTGGGGCTGCTTGTAGCTTTCAGAGCACAAATTGGACACCTCTTGTTTTAAAGCTTAAAACAACAGAAGTGGATGAACAAAATTCTGCTAAAGCTGTAAAGATGATGCCATTTCTACGTGCCGTCAGTGGTGTTATCATATTTCAGTGTGTTCTCGATGAAACAATTTAGAATGAACCTGAAATAGAAAGGTTAAGCTGCTGGAAAAAAAGTCCAAGTGAATTTTGAGTTTGGGATTTCCCCACAAGGATAATAGTACTTGGGGCAGCTAGCTACTGTAATTTAGAAATCCAGCAAAGTTGAAGATAAATCAGAGAGAGGTCCTACGGGGCCCGGAACAAAGAGCATGACAACCCTTATGGGGATTCATGACCTTAGGGAAACTGGCGAATTGAAGAAATAAAACATGACCAACTGAATGTGGGGTCTGTAGCTTTCAGATAGATAACTGGATGTCAGATAGGAAACACTGTAGATAAACAGTTAATAAAATGGGTCAGTATTAGTAGAGAATGCACTATCAAGTAGATGGTTAAAGCCATTGCTTTGGGGCTATAGTAGGGAGAATAGAGTTTAAATTCTCTTATTGAGGCTTTAATAGTGCTGGGGGCCCAGATAATAGAAATAATCAAATAAGATCTGAATAATCTTATTTGAGCATTTAAGCAAAAAATTTAAAATATTTTTAAAACACAAACATATCTCCTGCAACATTGTTTGCAGTGAGTCTGATGGTATGCTCCTTTATTGATATTAGTTTTATATTTGAGATTGCAGCAATTGATTGCTCTATTTATTTATTGACTATTGAGCAACTTATTACCGCAACAGCAAGCTGCCCTGATTTGTTTATTTAGCTGCCTTATTTATGCATTTAAATATGGATTGTGCATCAGTTGAACTATTTGTGATTTGTTAGACTAATTTCCTTAACTCCTTTTTTCCAGATGTGTGCAGCTGCTACCTGTGCCTGTGAGAACATCAATGATTGTCTGTGTGCAGCTTTGGGAGCCTATGTTCATGAGTGTGCTACTAATGGCATCATCATCAGAAACTGGAGAAGAGACATTTGCAGTGCGTTACAAAAATGCTTCTGTTTTTATAGAATTGTTCTTCAGTCTTAATGGTCTTAACCTTAATCTGACTACAGTAAAATATGTAGATGAACATAAAGATACTATTGTACATTCCCTCAAGTTTATTACATTTCTATAGCACCCGCCATGTACAAGGAGACTCAGTTAGCACTCAAAAGTCACAGGCTTTCTCAAAAGCATTTGGCCCTTGGAAAAAATGAAAACAATTAATGACGTGATTTGAATATTTTATTTGTAATATGATGTAATGGACAACCTCTGCAAAAAGGAACCATCCTCAATATGACTTTTAAAATTAAAATTATGTTTAAATTGTCAGCAAATGCAATTGCTGGATTTGAACCGAAGCCTACTTGACTCACCTGTGCGCCATTTTCAAATTATTTAGCGCAACCTTTATTGTGTCGCAGGTCTACATTGTGTAGAAGTAATAACTAGCACGCCTTGTTGATTATTCCTTTCAAAATTGATATTTAATATTGTCAAAGATTCACATGTCGTTAAAAAAGTAACAACATAAAAGTTTTGTGTTTGGAGAGACTTCAGTGGAGAACCCTAAAGAGCAATGGGATGGTGTGGCCTAAACAACCATAGCCTTGTAAAGTCAAACCTCATGGCATGCAAAATGCATTACTTCTTTTCAAAGATCATTAGTTTCTGATTGCTTGGTTATTATCTGTTTCTAGGTACTTTGTGCCGTAGTTCACTGGTTTTTGAGAATGACATGAGAACATGCAACCGCACCTGTAGATCACTATCAGAGAATGATTACACCTGTGCAGTTAAGGATGTTCCAGTTTATGGATGTGGCTGTCCTGAGGGAAAGTACATGGACGAAAGTGGAGACTGTGTGGATAGATCAGACTGCCCGTGTTATACTGAAAGGCGGCTTATAGAGAAAGGGCAAAGTATTAACCTACATGGCAGACTCTGGTAAGTATTTTCTAATAATTTGACAAAAATGGAAAATTAATTACATGCAAAACATATTGTAATTATTATTTTACACTCAGCATTTGCCAAGATGGAAAACTTAATTGCTTCCAAGTAACAGCAGGTCCCTTGCCTCCAGGTAACTAATGTTATAACCTCTACTAACAGTGCATAAATTGAGTTCCATACTAAAGTAACAAATGGCCATTTTCCAAGTTCTTTTTGAATGTTGTTTTCTTTAGCTTGCCCGAATGGGAAAGTATTCTTTGATTGTGCAAACGATGCTGCGCCTTCATCCGAATACCTGTGTGAGAGGACTTGTCGAACTCTAAATACACCATGTGTGAGTGTCTTTCACATTTCCATCAATTAACAAAACTCACTTGCATTTCAATTTGCAGAATAGTGAATTGGACAATTACACAAAATGAGTTTCATATTAAATTATTTAAGGTTGAGAGGAGTGTTGAAGAGAAATTTTTCACCCAGAGAGAAGTGGGAATCTGGAACTCATTGCTTGAAAGGGTGGTAGAAGCGGAAACCCTCATTGCATCTAAAAAATACTTGGATATGTGCTTGAAGTGCTGTAACCTACAGAGCTATGGACCAAGAGCTGGAAAGTGGGATTAGGCTAGATAGCTGTTTTTCAGCCAGCACAGACAGAAGGGCTGAATGGCTTCCTTCTGTGCTGTAAATTTTCTAAGTAAATACAAACACCTAAGACACCAATGTTAAAAAATATGGTTGTCATGCCATTTTGTCCTGATGTCCCATGAATTCTAGATTCATTAAAGAGGCTTAAGGTTCAAATCTATTGGAGCCAAGCATGATATGAGGCAAAGATTTAAGCCGATGGTAAAAATCGCATTAGTTGACAACCTCAGTGAAAACACTTTGAAGCAAACAGTAACATTTTAATCTTTTATAAAAGCAGATTCCATGTATCCCTGACTGTGTCTGTCCCCATGGTCTTGTGGAAGACGATGATGGAAACTGCATTGCCCGTGAAAACTGTCCTTGTTTATTTAGTGGTGAAGTTTACACGGATGGAAGAATAATCCAAAGGGATTGCAATAAATGGTAAGATTAAACAAACGTGATTAGAATTTCAATTATAGATTGAAAACCAGGTTGTTTTCTGTGTGGCACTAAACAACATCATCCACTGTGCTCTTCATTTGCAGCACATGCCAGGGAGGGTCATGGAACTGCACTAATAAAGCATGCCCAAAGACTTGTGAAGTTTACGGCGATGGTCATTACGTAACATTCGATGGGAAGAGATATGTCTATGATGGAAACTGTGAATATACTTTTGTTGAGGTGTGTATAGGTTCAAAATATTAATATCATTTGTAACTGCAGTCATGATTTTATATGCATCAATGCAAATACCATTGTGAACACCATCTAAATTAGTCCAGTTACTCTGGTGCTATATCATGCACTAATAGTGTAGGTGCAGAAATAAACTTGCAGTAAAATACAAAAATGCTTTCCTCAGGCATTAGACCGCAGAAAATAATTCATGGAATTTGTGGCCTGTTTCTACAAGACTCTACTGCATATGACGGGCTGGATTTTGGCAGGGTGTCAGTGGCCCCAATGATCATAGGAAATAGAAGCAGGAGTAGGCCAGTTGGTCAGTCGAGCCTGCTGTGCCATTCAAACAGATCATGGCTGATCATCTACCTCTAATGATGGGCTGGAAAGCCGGGGGCATCATCACCTTAGCCATATGGGAGAGTTCCAGCTGAACTCTATGCCAATCTAGCAGCTAATGAGCGGCCCCTGGGGCTCCCATCCCTTTTAAGGGATGATCGCCCACCTCCAAGAGCTGTCGGCCAATTGGAGGGCTGGCAGCTCCTCGATTCCAGCAGCGCCACCACAGGTATTGGCCCCTGTTGGAATTGCACCCAGCCGAGAGACACAACAATGTAAGGGGTGGGGCGGGGTTTGGTGAGGGCAGACATGGATAGGGCTCATTTAAATAGAGGGGGCAGTGCGGACGCCCCGATGACGTAGAGGGAGCAACCTCTACGTCCCCGGCAACGGCATCCGGCACCACTGCGCAGGCGCCAACGCCATCTTTAAAGGGCCTTAAGCCGGCTCAAATAAGTTTAATTTTTAAAGGGTATAAAATAAAATATTTTTAATACATTGAAAGATAAGTGATGGATGCCCTTCCCAAACCCCCAGTTGTCATTTCAGGCAATGAACTGACCATCAGTTGTTTGTTCCAATACCTGAACTTTCCCCCGCAACCTCCAATCTTTTGCCTTTCAACCCCTTCCCACCATCCCCACAATAAAAATGGATTCCCCCGTTCCTCCACCCCTCCCACCCTGTAAATGTTATTCCTCCCCCCTCCCCACCAGGTTCTCGCCCGGAATTCCATCCGGAGTTCTGAAGGTGGGCGGAACACTAACGTCGGCCGTAATATCAGAGTGGGACGGCTGCCGCCTGTAGGTAAGTTTATTTAAATAATTTACATGTTCATTTACATATGCTGATGAAGGGCCCACCGCCCAAGCAGCAGGGGGGGGGCGCGGGGAGGTGGCTGCACAGAGGTCCCGCTGCCACCGGTAATATGCGGCGGGCGCACTCGACATCGCGGGTCGAGACAGGCCACTTCCCACAGTATTTTACCAGCCCCTGCACTGTGACTGGTTGCTAACAACCAGTGAATCACTCTTGGCTCAGATATTTGCTTTATTGGCCCAAGTGACTCATCAGATATGCTTTTTCAAACACTGTTGATAAGTTTCCTTATAAAAGACCAACTACATTGTAAATATTGATTAATCAAAATGTTTGCATATCTGCTTTTCTAGTTTCAATCATTTGACTTGTATAACATTTTTAAGGTTGCCAAACAATATATATGTGTGGAGCGCACGTGGACGGATGGACTTTTATGGGGCCTGCAAGAGCAGGATAGGAGGTGGGGGTGCCCAAAAATCAGCACGGGCAAAAAACAGCCCAGTTACATCAGAGGTCATGTGTTTCTTGCTACATCAGAAGCCTGAAGGAAGAGGATGACTCGGTAATGTCTTTGCAGTCCGACATACTAAGGATCACCAAATCCTTTGATGCTGGGCTGTATGATGCGAAGCCCACAGACAGCAGAGCCTCCCAGTCCTTCCTGTTATCTATCACAGAGGTCTTAGATGACAGCATGAAGGAGAGACTGGACAAGCCGTTAACCCTGGACGAGCTGACAAAGGCTGTCGAGTCCTTCGAGACGAACAAAACTCCCGGAAGCGATGGCTTACTGGTTGAGTTGTATTCGGCCCTGTGGGACTGGGTCGGCCCGGACCTGCTGGAAGTATACAAGAGTATACTTCTGGCCGGCAGCATGTCAGAATCCATAAGGAAAGGCATCACCACCCTCATCTACAAGCGGAAGGGGGAAAGGGCAGAAATCAGAAATTAGCGGCCCATCTCACTGCTTAATGGTGACTACAAGATTCTGTCAAAAGCCATAACCAGTCGAGTCAAGTCTGCTCTGGAGTTGGTGATTCACCCTGACCAGACCTGTACTGTGCCTGGCAGGAAGACCTCTGATAGTCTCGCGCTACTCAGGGATACGATCGCCTATGTAGGGGACAGGAGGGTGGACACCTGCCTCATCAGCCTGGACCAGGAGAAGGCTTTTGACAGGATATTGCACACCTACATGATGGACGTGCTTTCCAAAATGGGGTTTGGGGAGGAATCTGCAATTGGATCAAACTGCTCTACACAAACATCAGTAGCGCAATGTCAATCAATGGGTGGGAATCGGAACGTTTCCCGATCCAATCAGGAGTCAGACAGGGCTGTCCTCTCTCCCCTGTCTTGTTTGTTTGCTGTATTGAACCCTTTGTTGAATCTATTAGGAAGGATGCGAGCATAAGAGGGGTGACAATCCGAGGCAGCGGAGGCACTCAGGTTAAAACCTCCCTGTACATGGATGACGTCGCCGTCTTCTGCTCAGATCCGCTGTCCGTTCGCAGACTGATGAGGCATCTGCGACCACTTCGAACTGGCCTCGGGAGCCAAAGTTAACCACGGCAAGAACAAGGCCATGTTCTTTGGGAACTGGGCTGACCAATCCTTTGTCCCCTTCACCGTCAGGTCAGACTACCTGAAGGTGCTGGGGATATGGTTCGGAAGGGCCGGGGCATGCGCCAAAACCTGGAAGGAGCGTGTAGCCAGGGTACAACATAAGTTGAGCATGTGGGAGCAGTGGTCTCTCTCCATTGTGGGCAAGAACCTGGTCATCAGGTGCAAGGCACTCACGTTGTTGCTGTACGTGGCGCAGGTCTGGCCCATACCCCACTCCTGCGCCATGGCGGTCACCTGAGCCATTTTCCGCTTCATCTGGGGATCCAAAATGGACCGGGTCCGGAGGGACACGATGTTCAAACCCCTTGATAAGGGCGGGAAAAATGTACCCAACGCCGCCCTCATCCTGATGACCACCTTTGAGTGCGGCTGCATCAAGCTGTGCGTAGATCCCCAGTACGCAAACACCAAGTGTCACGACGTGCTGAGGTTCTATCTGTCCCCAGTGTTGCGAAGGATGGGTCTGGTTACATTGCCGTGGAACGCGCCATCCAGTTGGTCCGTGCCGTACCACCTATCCTTCGTGGAAAAGTTTCTATGGAAAAACACCTTTGACCATCAATCCATCAGGCAGTGGTCTGCATGGAATGTCCTCAAGGCCCTACGGGAAAAGGAGATGGTGGATCCGTTCGGATGGTTCCCTGAGCAGATTACCAAAGTCATTTGGCAGAATGCCTCATCACCAGAACTTTCAAACAAGCACCAAGATGTAGCTTGGCTGGTGGTGAGAAGGGCCTTCCCTGTCCGATCCTTCCTGCTCGCGCGGAGTCTCACACCTCTGCACAATGCCCTCGAGGTGGCTGTGGTGGGGAGGACGCTGTTGCCCACCTCCTTCTGGAATGTGGCTTTGCAAAGCAGGTGAGGAAAGAGATGCAGTGGTTTTTGTCGAGGTTCATCCCAAGCTCTACGGACTGTTCCCAGGGATGCACACGGAGACAAACATCAACCGCTGCTGGAGGATTATCAATTCGGTGAAAGACGCCCTTTGGTCTGCCCGAAATTTGATGGTCTTCCAGCGCAAAGAGTTGTCCACGACCGAATGTTGCGGACTGGCACATTCCAAGGTCCAGGACTACGTGCTGAGGGACGCACTAAAGCTTGACGCAGCCACGGCAAAGGCTCAATGGGGAAAGACCACTGTGTAAGGTCTCCCCCACCAAGGTGAACTGAGGGACTGGAACAATGAAAAACCCCTCAACTGTATCCGGAAAATATTTGTTTTGCTGTAAAATATGCATAGCATGTAAAATGAAATGGAAGGGTTGTGAGGCAGCTCACTCCTGTATTGAAGGAAACTGATCTCTTTTGCACTCCTTGTATTAGTTGACTTTGCGCTTTTTGGAACTGTTTTGTAATGTATTTTTTACAGTTTTTTATGAATAAAGTATATTTTGGAAATAAAAAAAAGTGTGTTTCTTGCTACATTACTGTGTTGGAGGCTTCAGAAACGCAAACTGAATGAGTATCAGATAATATCATGGGCTTTGTGCTATGTAATCCTATCTTAAATTCATTGTTTTGTTCTTAGGACCAATGTAATCGTCGAGAAGGCACACTCCAAATACTCACAGACAGTGTTCCCTGCTGTGAAAGGGGAATGACGTGTTCAAGAAATATCAGGATCTTACTCGAGGTGTTTTGTTTCCTCTAATCATAATTATACTTTTTCTGTTCTGGAATGACACTTTAAATATATGCTTACAATACCTGCACTGGAAACATAAATGACCATATACCTTCGACAGCATTCTGATTCTGTTTTCACATGAATTCTTACAGGGTAAGGAACTCATTCTAAAGGATAACCATGTGGAAACAATTGAGAAGTCTCCAAATCAAACCCATTGCACAGATGATTTCTATTCACTCCACACTGTTGGGCTCTATTTAATCCTTACGTTTCCCAATGGGATCACTGTGATATGGGACAAGAGCACAAGGCTTTCAATCACACTGGATTCAAGATGGAAAGTAAGTACTGTTTGGAAATCAAAATATTCATACTTGTTCCTATTGATCAGAGCTGAAAACAGTGAGGACATGAGTGAGTCATTTAATCAACAAAGGACTGTTTCACAAGCTTAATTTTCATCAACCTTTTATACTTAGAACTGTACTGCAGATTATTCCAATCGAGGCTATTATGGAGCACTGTATAAGATTCGTAAATGTATGTTTCTGTTTGCAATAAAGTCGGAGAAAATTCAAATCATTCTGAGTTTGCATATGGACCAGCCAAACTGCTCTCATCCTCAAAACCATCAGAAGACTATGGACTGAATTGTCAGGCCTCGCCAAAGGTGGGAATGGAGGTGGATGGGGCCCGAAATAACCAGCGCTGGTTGGTCTGTCAGTTTCGAGACGTTGCTTCCAGGGCTGGCAATATTCACCAAGGTGTGGGAGGGTGGACAATAATCCCGCTGCCTCCCAATTAAGACCATTTAAGGAAGTTAAACATCTTGTCAAGAACTTTTTAGAGGAGGAGGTTGAAATTTTCACAGAGGCGCACGGGTTACACGCGCTGTCCATTGCTGAGCAGCTGAAGGGAGATGGATACAGAGTGGCGATCCTGCCATGGCTGCCCCATCTATATATGAGGATCAGTGGGGCAAACGGGGAGGTGGCCTTTGGAAAGAAGGTGCCCTTGGTGCTGCACAAATGGCAAGGAGAGTGGGCACCCAGCACTCAGGCATTGAATGGGGTTGGCATCCTCCACCCCCAGCATTGTGGGGCACGACTGACAGATTTTGGGGCAGTGGCAATGCCCTCTGCATGAAGGGTGGAACCCCAAGCAGCAGGGGCACATGGGAGAGGAAAGAGCGGAAGGAAGGCAATGGGGACCATACCCTCACCACAGGATCTACTGCCAAAGATGGAGCTACCTGGAGATGACCGTGATCCAGTGCCTCAGGAGACTGCGATTCCCAGGCAGATGGTCACAGACATCCGTGACCTCATCGCCTAAGATCTCACACCTCACAGCACTGGTCACCATGCCCTGCAAGTAGCCATCAAAGACACTGTGGCCTTGAACTACTTCACTTCTGGCTCCTTCCAGGGAACAACTATGGACCACTGCCATTGCGCAAATGGCAACACATCACTGCGTCTCACAGGTCACTGATGCACTGCTTGCCAGAACTGGACAGTATATCCATTTCACGACAGATACAGCGTCACAGGCACAGAGGGCAGTAGGTTTTAGCGCCATCCCTGGTTTCTCACAGGCACAGGGCATCATTGAATGCATGCATGTGGCTATCAAGGCACCAGTGATTGCCCAATCAGATTCATCAACAGGAAGGGCTTCCATTCCCTCAACTTTCAACTGGTCTGCAACCACAACAAGAACTTACTCTATTTGTGTGCTTCTTTTCCTGGCAGCTGCCATGACTCATTCATCCTCCGCCAGTCCAGGCTGCCTCGGATCGTCACTAGATTCCCCAAAGTGCATGGATGGACCCAAGGGGACAAGGAAAATCCCTTAAAGCAATGGTTACTCGCCCCTCTATAGGAGCTCTAGACAGAGGCGAAACAAACAATGCCACCTGTTCAGCAGGACCAACATTGAGCAGGCCATCAGGCTTTTGAAGATGCATTTCCGGTGCTTGGATTGGTTGGGTGGTGCCAACCAATACCCTCCTGCAAGGGTCTCGGTCATTGTGGTGGTCTGCTGCACTATCCATAACATGGCCCTCAAGAGGGATGTGGACTTGGAAGGAGACAGCTCATTTGGGGGTGGGGGGAGGAAGAGCAGGGGGACGAGGTGAGTGGAGGAGGAGGAAATGGAGGCGGAGGGAAATGACACTGAACAGACAGGTGCCCTAATTGCACAAAGAGGTGGCCGGGCAAGGCTTGGAATGCAAAGGGCTCGTGAGGATGTCATGAATATCGGGGATCATCTGATTCAGGAACATTTCAACTGAGCCCCTCTGACCCAGGAAGTTTAATTTATTTACAATAGCTATTCATTTCTAATGATGATTTATTACCAACCATAAACTTGCAAAGCCATTATGAGTACAGGCCTTCTCACTAATTACTAAAGTAACAACTTGATGGACCAGCTGTTTGTGAATCTTTAAATCAATCTGTCTATAATGGTGGATTTGTAATAACAGAGCTCTGAGGAAATATGCATCTTTTCCACACAAATATGATAATGCTCCAGATCTATTTTCATAATTTTATATTTTTATTACAGAACAATGTATGTGGTCTGTGTGGAAATTTCAATGATGATGTTTCAGATGATCTAACAACTAAAGGGAACTCCCTGGTGACCAGTGCAGTGGAATTTGGAAACAGCTGGAAGTCTATGACTTGCTCGGATACAGTCAATCAGACATCACCATGTGATAGAAATCCATATTGTTTAGCCTGGGCACAGAGGAAATGTGGCATAATTAAGCATGTCATCTTTCAATCATGCCATAAAAAGGTAATTTTCCTGAAAGGGCCCACGCTATTTGAGACTGGGATCCAATACAATGACCTCAGCCCTTGGCAGCTCAAGTATTGATTCAAACATTTAAGTGAAGCTTCTTTTGCATAAAGAAAGAAACCAACTTGCATCTCTATAGTTCTTTTCACATCCTTAGGACATCCCAAAGAGCTTCACAACCACTCAATGACTTTTGTTGTGTAGTCATCATCATAATGTAGGGAAACGCAGTAACCAATTTAAACTCAGCAAGGTCCCACAAACAGAAATAAGATAAACTGCCAGATATTCTGTTTCTCTCTAAGGATATTGGTTCAGGTATAAACAGTGGTTGGGCCACCAAGAGAACTTCCCTACTCCTCTTTGAATACCATAGGATCTTTTGGGTCCACCTGAAAGGACACATAGGGCTTCAGGTTAACATCTCATCAAAAAAAAGCAGCACTTCCCCAGTACCACACTCAAGTGTCAGCCTAACTTATGTACTCAAGCCACTGGAATGAGTTTTGAATCTACAACCTTCTTATTCAGAAGTGAGAGTGCCACCAAAGAACAAAGCCTGGCATCACACAAACATATCCACGTTTATCACAGTAACCCTCCTAGTTCATCTTTAATTCTCCCAATTCCTGTAAATATTATGACTATTATGCCTATTTACCTGTTGCTTCTGTTTATATATAAACTGACACTATATTTAT
The DNA here is from genome assembly GCF_036365525.1 of Heterodontus francisci. Classification (NCBI taxonomy): domain Eukaryota; kingdom Metazoa; phylum Chordata; class Chondrichthyes; order Heterodontiformes; family Heterodontidae; genus Heterodontus; species Heterodontus francisci. The sequence goes on from NC_090397.1 coordinate 28,122,174, forward strand.
CAGGTTGACCCAACTTCATTCTATGATGCCTGTGTCCAAGAAGCTTGTGCCTGTGACTTAGAAGGAAAATTTCTGGGTTTCTGTACTGCTGTAGCAGTGTATGCAGAAGCGTGTAATAAAGCTGGTGTTTGTATTGATTGGAGAACCCCAGAACGATGCCGTAAGTCTAAACTGTTACATTCATAATAACAGAGGACCATCTGTCACAGTTATTGTTTAATAGCATTATCAGCAAGTGCACTACATCAGATATGTGTTTTAAAATAAAGGGGAGAATGTCTGAGTTAAAGTTGAGTAACAAGTAGCAGTTGTTTACGATCTGCTTTAGCTTAAAATACATAATGATAAATTTGTTGCATGATTTGATCCAATGTAATATGGATTACATGAATTGCAATTATATTTGAAACTGAATCAATATTACTGATTATGTATTAACTATTTTGATTTTACATTTCAGCTGTGTATTGTGACTATTATAACTCTCCTGGTGAATGCAGCTGGCATTATCAACCATGTGGAACATTAACAACAAAAACATGCTCGGACCATTACATTGGAAAAAAATACTCTGCAGTTCTTGAAGGTTGTGTTTGAAAACTAGCTTATATTTTAATTGTTGTTCAATGACTGTGTAATAAGACCTTTCCTATTATATTTTCCAAAAATAGTTTTAAACTAACGTTATGAATCTTTAGTCTCTGTTAACAAAACACAACATAATGAAAAAGCCTAATCCCAGAAGCCCCATTGAGCAGCAATCCATGTAAGTACATCAGTGGTGTAACAACCAGTAACCTCCACAGCTGACCTCAAAGTAAGCAGGGTCAGGGAGCAGTCATCTAATTGATATGCCTTCAGGAGATGCCACCTTGTGCAGCGAGCTGTAAATTGTGGCCTAAATGCCCAGGCCAGAAGGACCATCTGGCATACTCTGGAAACTTCTTGGAGGAACCACCTAAAGAGTTCAGGCCTTGGAGCCAGAGGCAACCCCAACCACCGTCAATAGAGTGGCAAATTCACCACATTCACTGGGCACCAAGGATCCACCAGATCTTTGAGAGACCAAGAGCACAGGAACTCTTGGCCTTGGAAGTCCTCACCTTTCCATCCCTCTCTGCCCCCACCCCATATTCCTCCACTGATGGCTTTATTTGGAATGAGCGGAGACTCTGCCCATTACAAGACCATCAGGGGATTGTGACAGCCAGAATCTGAATATGGAATTGTGATGCGAGTTTGCCTGAAGGCCGAGGATTTCTATGTTTCCACATAGAAATTAAAGAGTTACATACAAATCAATCAGTTAACAAGCCACTGCAAACTGCAGAAACCCACTCTGTCCATCTGAGTGTAATGCTCAAATGATCAGATCTGTGGATCTTGCTATTTGGCAACATAGTTATCCTGTATCACTTCTCGGTGCAAAATATTTTTAAACGTCTCAGTATATTGAAAATCCTATTCTCTATTTAAGTCCTAAATTAGTGGGAATTTAGAACACCAGTCACAAGAAGCTGAAGATGTTATAGGCCTCCAGCTTTGAAAGTTCTTTTTTTAAACTTATCAATCTGCATTTTATGCCAGGGTCATTAATTATCACTATATCGGAATAAGTTTTTGTTCGAAGAAACTTATAGCCGTGCAAAATAATATTTCCAATCAGTCTTTTTTTAAATTATCAATCCCCTAGTAGTGGACTTATCTTGAGAGCTATGCTTCTTATTTGATACAAGTTCACTACTTTACACATGTTTGATTCTTTCACGCTTCCAACATTCCCATTCACAAAGACTTGAAAACCCACCAAGAAAGTGCTTAAAATTGCACTGGGAAACAGCAACTAAAATTGATGCAGCTGGTATCAACCTACGATCCAGTTAGGTGGAATTGTGTTACACATGCAGCATAAGGAACCAAAACCTCATCACTGACCTAACAGCAGAGGTCCCTGGATTCGACCCCTCTCGAAGACAGTGGATAGAATTCAACCAAATTCACACAGGACATGGATGATGTGGCCGCCTGATCTATATTGGAAGGTGAGGGAAGATCCAAAGTGTGATTGTGGTCATAAGTCCCAGACAACAGAAGACATTACATCAACCTACCCATTAAGATCTGTTGCTGAAGGCACTTCATTTCTCCATTCAGCATCTCAGAAGGCTATCAAATGGCTAGGTAGACTAGACATCCCATTATAAGTGTTTACTGTCATACGAAAGTAGTACTACCTTGCACAATATCTGGTTTCTGCTATCACAAAGCAGACAGAATAATCAAACAACCATTCAGCCATCAAATGTAAATGCTGGGAAACTGGTGTGAGCAGACATTGAAACAACTGTGGCAGGTTACAAAATAACCAAAAGGTATTTTTATCTTGGAATGTGATACATTAATTTATGTTCAACAATAGTGAAAGATTCTACTCATTTTTTAATCACACCCAGTGGCTGTCAGTGGCACGTATTACCAGGAGCCCAATGCCCTCCGCTTCATGTAGAGGGAGCATTTTTTCAAATAAAGCGATGCGAGAAAAGATGTGGGCAAAACAAAGCATTTTAGATAGCTTGAAACCTTCTGAATGCTATATACGACAACCAATAAACTTGGATAGAATTCAAAAATCTAAGCAGAAAATGATGGAAAGGTACAGCAGATCAGTCAGCATCTGAAACAGAAAATGGCCCATTTTTTCAGATGGGATCTGTTTTGTTTCTGATTTCCAGCATTCACACGTTTTCTTTTCATTAGCTGGGATTATGTGAGTGTTGGTGTCTCACAATGATCTTGTTACTTTCTACTAAATATAGGTTGTTATGCAAAGTGCCCAGGGAACGCTCCTTATCTGGACGAAAACAAAATGAAATGTGTGAACTTGCCTGAATGTACTTGTTATTATAATGGAAAAATATTGGAACCTGGTGAACGAAGCAATGACTGCAGAAATTGGTACAGTATCCATCCAGACATATTCTGGACAATAAATGGATGTTTCTTGTTGACCTCAATACTATATTGGAAATTTAATGCAGGTGGTTGATGGATACATAGACAGATAGGATAGTTAAATAAGACAGATAGTTCTTGAAATTATTCAATTGTAAAAGGTGCCAGGACTTTATAAGATGAAAAGACAGCGAAATAATTTAAAAGATCTCCTTACTACATTAATTTGAACATATGTTGTTTTAAATCCACCCCATTAAACATAGGTGATCATACACCTATGTGTTAGGGGTCCTATATATTAGCATATCCTCACATAAAAGTCCTGTCTGTGGGCACTTAACAATCAACACGTAATACTGATGTGTACTTAGCAGCAACAATATTCTGCAATGTCATCACAGGGCACCAGACAATGAGTGCAGGGTATTTTTATTTGTTTAAAAATGTTTCTTTCTGAAAGGCATTAAAAAATGCCAACAGTGAGCCGTTGTATTTGGCTTCAAGAGCTTTGCTCAGTTGGAATCAAGCAAAACAAACTTCTATTTAAAGAAATACTGTCACTTGAATTTAATTATCCTGCTGTTAACTTGCTGATTCTGAAACAATGTTACTTAAACTGTTTTTTGTTACAGTGTCTGCATTGATGGAAATATGAATTGTACAGGTAATTATGCCTTTAAGTATGCAGCATAAAAAATAATGAATAGCTACACAATAATATTATTGTTACTAGTCTTTCAGTCTGATTTTTTTTTTTAACAACTCTTTAATGTACAAGGAGATAGAGGTTACAACACTGTTGACATTGCACATGGTTTAATCTGGATAGTAAATTGTCAATTTTAGCAATCAAAATGATTATTGACAATGCAGCCAGCCACTGACGTCATCAGACTGCATCAAGCTACACACATGCGCAAACGGGCTCCTGCTCTCTGCGCGTGCGCTGTGTTCCAGATTGCTAGGACTGGTTGGTGCATGCTCAGATGACGTTATCGCGTTGCGCAGGGAAGCGGGGAGAGAGCGGGGAGTAGTGGGGGGGGGGGGGGGGAGGAAGAGCGGCCAAAGACCTTGGTGGTGGTGGGTGCCGGTGCGCTCTCCTCCTCCCCCTCCCCCCCCCCCCCCCACCGGCCAAGCCTGCCTGCTCACTCTCCAGCAGCCACCCCCCCCAGCCCACTCTCCTCACATGGTGATAGAGGGTATTTGAGGGTAGATGGTAGAGTAGTGTTAATGTCACTGAACTAGTAATCCAGAAGCCCAGGTGGGGACACTGGTTCAAATCCCACCACAGCAGCTGGTGCAATTTAAATTCAATTAATTAATAAAAATCTGGAATTGAAAAATAGTCTCAGTAATGGTGCCATGAAACTGGCATTGATTGTTGTAAAAATCCATCTGGTTCACTAATGTCCTTTAGGGAAGGAAATCTGCTGTCCTTACCTGGACTCCAGACCCACAGCAATGTGATTGACTCTGAACTGCCCTCTGAAAGTGCCTAGCAAGCCACTCAGTTGTCAAGGGCAATTAGGGGTGGGTAGCAAATGCTGGCTTTGCCAGCAATGCCCACATCCCATGAAAGAAATTTCTTTTTTTTAAATGCATGGAACTGCAGTCCAATAAACAGACAGAACCTTCAACATAGATTGGAGGAAGTAAGCAATTCTACTTTTCCAAAGTCTAAAATGTAAAACTCTCCAAACAAGCATTAAAGGAAAGCACATAAATAAACAATGTAACTTTGGCATCCTATGTTTATTTTGCCATGGACATCCATATCTAGAAAATGTTATATTTTCAGGTGCTATTACGAAACAGGGCACACAATTTTCTCCTGTATATCTTGCAATTGGTCGATTTCTCCCCTCCCTATCCCAGGGGCATCGAGTCTGCTCATTGTGTCCAGCCAGAGACTGAGCTTTGGCATTTCTGGTCCGTAATGCTCAGGGTCGTGGCAACTGGTGCCATGACGCATTGATCTTCTGCAGAGTCTAAGGGATTCCTGACTAAAATGTAGCGTTTCTGTCTGAAACAATGGATTACCAAATTTCAACTGAAAGTTTAATTCTTAATCAGACAAACATTCCAATAATTCATGCTTACCTTTTTTTAAATCTCAAAACACTGTTCAATAAAATTGACTGTGTTTATTTTTCTCTATTTATACTTGGAGGCACTGTAACAACAGTAGAAGTTAATATTTGTTAAAGTAATGAACTTCATGTGTCTTGTTGCCCACAAAATAGAATAGAACAGACCACAAAACATTACCGAACGCACTAGCAACAAGCACTCAACTGCTGTTAAAATAATCTTCAGGATCACTAAAGATGAGGTTAATGTTCTTATTTAACGAGTTGCATTTTACTATTGAAATGTTTCCATTCAACAAGCAGCCTTTAAAACAGCTATTAAGATATTACAATCTTATGAATCATAAATCATAAATTATTAATGATTTAGATGTGAATATAGGAGGTATGATCAGTAAGTGCGCAGATGACATGAAAATTGGTGGTGCTGTAAATAGTGAGGAGGAACGCCTTAGATTACAGGACAATATAGATGGGCTGGTAAGATGGGCAGAGCAGTGGCAAATGGAATTTAATCCTGAGAAGTGTGAGGTGATGCATTTTGGGAAGACTAACAAGGCAAGGGAATATACAATGGATGATGTGATCCTAGGAGGTACAGAGTCAGAGGGACCTTGGTGTACTTGTCCATAGATCACTGAAGGCAGCAGCACAGGTAGATAAGGTGGTTAGGAAGGCATATGGGATACTGCCTTTATTAGCCAAGGCATAGAATATAAGAGCAGGGAGGTTATGATGGAGCTGTATAAAATGCTAGTTAGGCCACAGCTGGAGTACTGTGTACAGTTCTGGTCACCGCACTATAGGAAGGATGTGATTGCACTGGAGAGGGTGCAGAGGAGATTCACCAGGATTTTGCCTGGGCTGGAGCATTTCAGCTATGAAGAGAGACTGGAAAGGCTAGAGTTGTTTTCCTTAGAGCAGAGAAGGCTGAGGGGGGACCTGATTGAGGTATATAAAATTATGAGGGGCATTGATAGGATAGATAGGAAGAAACTTTTCCCTTAGCGGAGGGATCAATAATCAGGGGGCATAGATTTAAGGTAAGGGGCAGGAGGTTTAGAGGGGGTATGAGGAAAGATTTTTTCACCCACAGGGTTGTTGGAATCTGGAACACACTGCCTGAAGGGGTGGTAGAGGCAGGAACCCTGATAACATTTAAGAAGTATTTAGATGAGCACTTGAAACGCCATAGCATACAAGGCTACGGGCCAAATGCTGAAAAATGGGATAAGAATAGATAGGAGTTCCGAAGAAGGGTCACCGACCCGAAACGTTAACTCTGCTTCTCTTTCCACAGATGCTGCCAGACCTGCTGAGTGATTCCAGCATTTCTTGTTTCTGTTTCAGATTTCCAGCATCCGCAGTATTTTGCTTTTATTATATAGATAGGGGCTTGATGGCCGGCACAGACACGATGGGCCGAAGGGCCTGTTTCTGTGCTGTATAATTCTATGTCTCTATGACTCTATGAATCTCCAACAATCAAGTAGTATGAATTAATTTTAATGTAATTCTTTGGGGAAAAGTTGGCACGTAGCATAATCTGATTTGTAAGGCCTACAGTGATGTTCCGGCTCATTATTTATTTAGAGATACAGCACTGAAACAGGCCCTTCGGCCCACCGAGTCTGTGCCAACCATCAACCACCCATTTATACTAATCCTACATTAACGCCATATTCCCTACCACATCCCCACCTTCCCTCAATTCTCCTACCACCTACCTACACTAGGGGCAATTTACAATGGCCAATTTACCTATCAACCTATAAGTCTTTGGCTGTGGGAGGAAACCGGAGTACCTGGCAGAAACCCACGCGGTCACAGGGAGAACTTACAAACTCCGCACAGGCAGTACCCAGAATCAAACTTGGGTTTCTGGAGCTGTGAGGCTGCGGTGCTAACCACTGCACCGCCGCAATGTTGTACCCTCAAAGCAAAACTAAAATCAAAGGGAAATTACCCTATTTCAAGCCTTCAGTGCAGTCTATTATTGTGCAACGTATTTGAGTTAAGCTTTCAGCTGTGGATCGAGGCTCAAATAGTGGCCATTTTGATTGGGCTTATTAGTAAAAGCAAATGAGACAATTCCTGTACGTCACTAATGAATAACAGAGAATTATGGGACCATTGTCCGAGCAACAAGAAAGGTAGAAAAGCTAAGTAAGGAATTTTCATTGTATAAATGTAACATTATAGAACAATGACCGTTGGGATAAAACGCGGAGAGAGCTTCAACATGTGAGCCCCTCGGCTGAGTCATGTGCCATGAGGAAGACTGGGAGTAAGCAATTTACAAACTTCGGCATTAACTGATCTCAGGAGTATTTACATGATGGCACAGTCACCTTTTATATTCTATATTAATTTCTCCAACTGATACATTAAAAAATCATGCGGCCTTTCATGCGTGTTCCTCCTCAAGGTAACACACAAGCTTTAAATAGATGCTTAGACACTGAATGTGTCTGCAGGCATATCATGAGTGTCACGTCATGAAGCTGCCACTCCATCATTGTGGAAGGAAGTATCTGTCTTCTATCAAAAAGTGATGGTCTAAATTCACTATTTAAATGCTTATGGTCTGGTTATGTTACTGGACTAGTAATCCAGAGGCCTCGACTACTAATCCGGAGACATGAGCACAAATCCCATCACAACAGCTGCAGAATTTAAATTCAGTTAATTAACTAAATCTGGAATAAAATGTTAGTATCAGTAATGGTGACCATGCAACTACTGGATTATTGGAAATATTCTGCTCATTGCATACCGCCCTCCCTCAACTGATGAATCAGTATTTCTCCATGTTGAATGCCACTTGAAAGAAGCACTGATGGTACCAAATGGCTTCAATGTCCATTAGCAAGATTGGCTTAGTAACACCACAACTGACTGATTTGGCCGAGTCCTGAAGGACATCTGCTAGTCTGGGCCTGCGGCAGGTGGTGAGAGCGCCAAGAGGGAAAAACTTACTTGATTTCGTACTCTCACCAATCTACCTGTTCCACATGTATCTGTCTATGTCAGTATTGGTAGGAGTGACAACCATACACTCCTTGAGGAGACAAAGTCCAGTCTTCAGAGTAAGGACACCATCCATCATGTTGTCCGGCACTACCATCGTGCTAAATGGGTTAGATTCAGAACAGACCTAGCAGCTTAAAACTGGCATCCATGAGGCACTGTGGGCCATTAGCATCAACTGAATTGTATTCAACCAAAATCTGTAACCTAGCATATCCTTCACTCTACCTTTACCATCAAGCCAGGGAATCAATCCTGCTCCAATGAAGAGTGTAGAAGAGAATGCCAGGAGCAGTTCCAGGCATACCTAAAAATGAGGTACCAACCTGCTGAAGCTACAACACAGGACTACATGTGTGCTAAACATCAGCAAAGCATGCTACAGTCAGAGCTAAACAATTCCACATTTAATCTAAGAGAAAGGTTATTGCTAATGTTCTTAAAACCCAACTCTTGCAATTATCAAAAGTTCAAATGGTGCAGTGAGTTTCCAGTTTTTTTATAAAAAGATTTTTTTTTCCTCTTTAAATATAACACTTCCAACAACTGAGATGTCAACAGCCACAAGTCTTCCTACAAGCTCCTCAACTTTTGGTAAATAGCTGAACTCTATAAGAAGAAAACTCTATGTTACGAATCTAATGTACACTTGCAAAAACATTGATGTTTCCTCAAACATTTTATAAATAGCCTTTAACCCTGGGTGTGGGTACAGAGTATGACATTGTACTGCTCCCTAAACCTGTAATAACTAATATTTGCCTATATAACAACAGTTTCTGCATTCCAAAAGGAATTCATATAATACAATTTGGGATGTTTCAACATAATAATTTACTAAATAAATGCCAATATCATTTACAAAATTAAAACTTGTCACAGTAGTAACCAAAGCATGTGGTTAAAATCAAATGAAGTACTTGGCAGTGGTGGTTGATAACAAGAAAGAATTGCATTTATATTGTCCTAAAGTGCTTCACAGCTAAATGAAGTATCTTTAAAGTACTTGTCACTGTTGAAATGTAGGTAAATCTAGCAGCCGATTTGCATTACAGCAAGGTCCCGTAAACAGCAATGGGATAAGTGACCAGATCATCCGTTTTTGTGATGTTGGTTGAAGGATAAATGTTGGCCGAAACACCAGTGAGAACTCCCCTGCTCTTTAAGTAGTGTTATGGGATTTTTTACATTCACCTGAGAGGTCAGCGCCTCAATTTAATATCTCATTCACCAGGCAGCATCTCTACTAGTGCAGCACTCCTGCAGTATCGTTCAGACATGTCAGCCCAGTTCGTGTACGTGTGTCTGGTGGAGATTGAATGCACAACCTTCTGACTCAGAGGCAAATGTGTTACCACAGAGCCAAGGCTAACACTCAATAAAGTAAATTAGCACAAAAATGGAGTACAAACCAACTTGCCCTTCACCTCTTCAAATGTTGCTTGAAGGCTTATTTTGTGCTTTAATTACAGCACTTAGGTGGCAATAATATAAAAGTCTGAAGCATAAAATTGTCCAGAAAACCATGGCTCCAGCTCCCCACTACTTCTGAGTAGGTGGTAGTGGTGAAGTAAATCCATCACATTTTCCATTGTTACCAGCTTAGTAAAAGTGGGTTCTAGTAATACCAGCATGTCATTGTCTTCCAAAGTTCCTAAGGGCAAGTAGAGGGCTTGTAAATTTTTCATCCCCATCTCAAAGAATGGCATTGTGACAATCAATCCAATACTTCCACTACAAACTATTAATCAATCTTCCTACATTTCTTAACTCAAAAGCTAGACAAACAAAAACACAAAGAGAATGGAAATGTTTTTGACTAAGCTTGAATACTAGGACATCAAAAAAGGCGTACAATAATGGGACATTCTTGAGTAAAGTTATCAAGCCATGACACTAGCTTCTAGATATTTTGCATGTACCTGTCAAAAAGGGTCATCTCACCAGAAACTGATGAAAAATTATAATTTTATTTCTGTTCATTAGTTTTATTCAGTGTTAGACAAACAAATTACCTGGATGGAAGGATCGTGTCTCGACTGCTATTGCTTGGGTCACCCTGTGAATATTTTGTACATGGACAGTTTAAGACCAATAACACCTGTCCTAGAGCAGAGGACATGGTGTAGGTGGCCAGGTTAGATAGGACTATCCATGTGCTGACAAAGCTTTGATCTGAAATGAACTACAGAGGAAGCAGAGATAGAATTTCTGTGTATATTTCAATTTTTTTTCCTTTTTGAATGTCAGGTTGACTAGGTCATGACATACTCACTCCCAGAACTGGACTATTGTGCTCACTCCTGCGACTGGACAGCTATGCTCATCCCCAAGACTGGACAATTGTGGGTTTAAGCTCCACACCAGTATTTGAGTGCATGTAGCATCAGTGCAGGAGCACCTTTCTTTTGAAGTGCAGTGCTGAGAGTGTGCTGCATTGTTGGAAGTGCTGCTGTTCAGATGAAATGTTAAATTGAAGTTTTGCCCTGATGTTGCACCTGTAAATGAGGGGATGGTATGATTGCTATTACGGAAGGTTGAGCTTAAATTGGTTGTCCATTTGTTGTAGGACTTGCTTCATCCAAAACAGTCTTGTGGCTCCCAAAAAAATGGGGGTAAAAATTCCACTTCTGGAATTCCATATTGATGATGATGATGAATGGAAAAATGCAGGATGGCAAGTGTAGAAGCGGAATTTTTGCTTATCTTCTTTGCTAAGCTTTTTTTTTTATTGAAAGGGCGAAGTAATATTTTACTTTTAACTGTAGAATTAAATGCAACTATAATAGAGACAGAAAGCACAACTCATCCCAGCACTAGTATTGGTACATCAAAGTTAATCTCCTTTCTCCTCAAGATAAAACAACAGACCTTATTACAAAAAAAATAATATTTTTTAAACATTTTATTGAAGGTACACCTACAACAAGCAGACCAACAACTACAAGTTTGTCCACCATCAGCACTACAGGTTAGTGACTGATTCACAAAAATGGGAAGGATGGAGTAGATTTTATGACTTGAAGCTCCAGGTACCAAGCTTTGCATGACAGGCATGCTGTGTCAGAAATTCAGACAAGGAGATCAACACACTGCTCATATTTAGCTTTCACAGATGGAAAACCCTGCAGGGTGTACTGGCCCCAGTGCCCAAATTCCCAATATGTGCCCCTGCACCAAGACCCTTAACATATAAAATTTTTCCCATAGTCTACGTGCATGCAATAGCAACAGAAGTTGCTGGAATACATAGCACGTCCATCAAAATTTAAAAAGGACCAAACAATAGTTAACAATTTGGATGTGGAGTCCTCAGATTTACTCCACTCAGATACTGCCAGAATCCTTTTTATTTTTGTTACTTCATATTTTCAGCAATAACAGTTTTTTCTTTTTACCTGCAAACTCTATGCACCCAATCATATTTTATATGGCAGTGTTCCTAGAGGGTATGGTAGCCTAGTGCTTATGGTACTGCACTGGCAACCCAGAGGTTTGAGTTCTAATTCCAACAACTTCTGAAAGTGAACTCAACAAATCTGCAAAAGGGGAAGTTAGCTCTGACGATGGATTGGATATGGGCTTTGTGCTCAGCTCTGGGTCAAAGAAGGATATCAAATTTGCATACCATCCATTTGAGCCTTTATAATGTGAGAATCTGAATGAATCAGAAGATAAGGAATAAAAGGTAAAGAATATCAGCCACGAGTTTGGGAAAAGCCTCAAAGTTAACCCTCCCCCATTTGTTCTATTGCCTCTATGCTGACAATCTCAATGAACCCACTTCATAAGCTGTCATTCAGCCTTGGTTTGGTAATCACTCCTGTCTGCAAGTGTTGCCTCCTGCTATTGGGCAGCCTTCTCCTGAGAGCAGATGTAAAAGAACACATGCTGGGAAGAGGATTGAAAGAAGGTGAATGCTACCCAATTCCTAAGGACACTAACAAATTCCAGTGAATATATGAACATGTAGCATGAAAGAACCTTGTGCTGGCACAGTATATGATGCTCATTATTTGCCACATCTAATGGGTGACATGGCCAACACTTCAATATGGCAAATGCAGTGTAAGACTGTGAGCAGGCCCGTGTATTTAGAAAACTCACTACATTTTCTCTCTGTGGGAGTCTATTAAGGTTATAGAGAAGGTGCTTTGTAATATGTTTCCTCATTTACCTTGGCAACCTTGCACAGCCCAAAATATTTCCTCCTCAAGTTAGCCAGTAAATACAATAAACCAATTAACCCTGAAAGAATGTTTCTATGCTTTGGGGAAAAGGTTTTTTATGGATGGAGATAAGTGCTGTGTCCATTACCAACTATCGAGGTATACCCTGATTTTGGGAGTAAAATTAGACCTTACACATAGATGCATGTGGGCAGATAGTGCAGAGGACGTGATGGACTGAATCTCACCTTACTTTGATTAAGCTATATGCAAGGAAAAAGCTTGCCCAGTGAATGTGGTCTCAGGGACATTCGGCTGTTAGAGGAGCAGCTCGAAATGAGCTGCCACTCACAAAACAGTGGAAAATGTGGCAGCCAGAAAGCTGACTAATTATTCACCTTGTCACAGCATAGGCATCTGTTTGTTGCTGGAACACAAGAGTTGCAACTTTTATACATTTCTACATTGTGTTTCGCTATGGACGTGGGTGGAGTTGGGCCAAAAATAATAAGGCTTAATAGATGTCTTATTATGATCCCTGCACATGCCTGAGATAAAGGCCCCAACAATGCCTGGGTGAGGTGTACTGGCACAGGGGCACATGCAGGCTGTGTGCAAGGACCACCGACGCCTCTCAGTAGGCGGAGCCTCGCAGAATGGTGGCTATGATATAGCATGCAATCAGTCATAATACAAAGCTGTTTTTCATTTATAAATATCAGTTAGAGGTAAATGTTCTCATTTGTTGAAATATACTTCTCACATGTAATAAATTGGCTGGGTTGTCTGACATACTCAGTTAACTCCGGAAACACATTCTGCAATCATTGTTTCTGTGCTGATTGTGCTTTGTTCTTTGTTATTCATTTCTTACAGAATGGAATTGTGATGGTGAATGGTCTCAGTGGTTTAATGAAAATACACCAACTCTTCAAAACAGAGCTGACACTGAATTATTGAACCTCATGCGCAGTCCTCTGTGTCCTTTCTCTCCTTATCAAATTACAGCCATCCAATGTGAGGCTCTGAAATTTCCTCAGCGTCCAATAAGTGAGATGAAAGATAACGTGACATGCAATAAGGAAACAGGACTTGTTTGTACTTATAATCAGCAGACTTCCGATGGTGGTTTAATGTGTTTGGACTATAGGATAAGAGTTTGCTGTCAGTCACTCTTAACAAGCACAAGTCAAACCACACAAACACCACTTACAACCACAGCTACCCCAGTGCAGACAACACCGACATCCACAAGAACAACAGTGCAGACAACACCGACATCCACAAGAACAACAGTGCAGACAACACCGACATCCACAAGTACAACAGTGCAGACAACACCGACATCCACAAGTACAACAGTGCAGACAACACCGACATCCACAAGTACAACAGTGCAGACAACACCGACATCCACAAGTACAACAGTGCAGACAACACCGACATCCACAAGTACAACAGTGCAGACAACACCGACATCCACAAGAACAACAGTGCAGACAACACCGACATCCACAAGTACAACAGGGCAGACAACACCGACATCCACAAGTACAACAGTGCAGACAACACCGACATCCACAAGTACAACAGTGCAGACAACACCGACATCCACAAGAACAACAGTGCAGACACCGACATCCACAAGTACAACAGGGCAGACAACACCGACATCCACAAGTACAACAGGGCAGACAACACCGACATCCACAAGTACAACAGCGCAGACAACACCGACATCCACAAGTACAACAGTGCAGACAACACCGACATCCACAAGTACAACAGTGCAGACACCGACATCCACAAGTACAACGGTGCAGACAACACCGACATCCACAAGTACAACAGTGCAGACACCGACATCCACAAGAACAACAGTGCAGACACCGACATCCACAAGTACAACAGTGCAGACACCGACATCCACAAGTACAACGGTGCAGACAACACCGACATCCACAAGTACAACAGTGCAGACAACACCGACATCCACAAGTACAACAGTGCAGACACAGACATCCACAAGTACAACAGTGCAGACAACACCGACATCCGCAAGTACAACAGTGCAGACAACACCGACATCCACAAGTACAACAGTGCAGACAACACCGACATCCACAAGAACAACAGTGCAGACACCGACATCCACAAGTACAACAGGGCAGACAACACCGACATCCACAAGTACAACAGGGCAGACAACACCGACATCCACAAGTACAACAGGGCAGACAACACCGACATCCACAAGTACAACAGTGCAGACAACACCGACATCCACAAGTACAACAGTGCAGACAACACCGACATCCACAAGAACAACAGTGCAGACACCGACATCCACAAGTACAACAGGGCAGACAACACCGACATCCACAAGTACAACAGGGCAGACAACACCGACATCCACAAGTACAACAGTGCAGACAACACCGACATCCACAAGTACAACAGTGCAGACAACACCGACATCCACAAGTACAACGGTGCAGACAACACCGACATCCACAAGTACAACAGTGCAGACACAGACATCCACAAGTACAACAGTGCAGACACAGACATCCACAAGTACAACAGTGCAGACAACACCGACATCCGCAAGTACAACAGTGCAGACAACACCGACATCCGCAAGTACAACAGTGCAGACAACACCGACATCCACAACAGTGCAGACAACACCGACATCCACAACAGTGCAGACAACACCGACATCCACAAGTACAACAGTGCAGACAACACCGACATCCGCAAGTACAACAGTGCAGACAACACCGACATCCGCAAGTACAACAGTGCAGACAACACCGACATCCGCAAGTACAACAGTGCAGACACAGACATCCACAAGTACAACAGTGCAGACACAGACATCCACAAGTACAACAGTGCAGACAACACCGACATCCGCAAGTACAACAGTGCAGACAACACCGACATCCGCAAGTACAACAGTGCAGACAACACCGACATCCGCAAGTACAACAGTGCAGACAACACCGACATCCGCAAGTACAACAGTGCAGACAACACCGACATCCACAACAGTGCAGACAACACCGACATCCACAACAGTGCAGACAACACCGACATCCACAACAGTGCAGACAACACCGACATCCACAACAGTGCAGACAACACCGACATCCACAACAGTGCAGACAACACCGACATCCACAAGTACAACAGTGCAGACAACACCGACATCCGCAAGTACAACAGTGCAGACAACACCGACATCCGCAAGTACAACAGTGCAGACAACACCGACATCCGCAAGTACAACAGTGCAGACACAGACATCCACAAGTACAACAGTGCAGACAACACCGACATCCACAAGTACAACAGTGCAGACAACACCGACATCCACAAGTACAACAGTGCAGACAACACCGACATCCACAAGTACAACAGTGCAGACACAGACATCCACAAGTACAACAGTGCAGACAACACCGACATCCGCAAGTACAACAGTGCAGACAACACCGACATCCGCAAGTACAACAGTGCAGACAACACCGACATTCACAAGTACCAGAGGCCAGACAACAACTCTATGTTTACCAGTTCCTAAGCCCACGTGTCAGAAACCTTCCCGTGTTCTTGATGAAAATGGCTGTGAGATATGGGATTGTTACTGTAAGTATCATTTATCTTTTGAGTTGATTTCTGTTATTTAAAACACTTTCCGAATCATTAACCAGTCTGTTTTTACCCAAAACCTTCTTTTCTTCCAGGTCAATGTCAAGTATGGGGAGACCCACACTATCTCACATTCGGTGGTACACAGTATGATTTTTTTAATAATTGCACATACACTCTTGTGGAAGAACAAGTTCCAAAATACAATTTCTCAGTACTAGTAGATAATTATTTTTGTTTTACGGACGTGGAGTTGTCTTGTGCAAGAGGGATAATCATGTTTTACAATGAAAGTGTGGTAACTATTACAACTGGGGATCAGCGTCAGGTAAGTACAACACTAAACAACAACCAGCATTTATAGATTCTTTGGGCCTCTGTGGAAGTGGGTGGTTTTTGAATGGGTTGAAGATAGGCCCTTTAATGTAAAATATGGTTCAACGTGTATCACAAACAGGCAGATGGAAAAAAGATGCCAAACAAGGAATGAATCATATAATCATAGAATGGTTACAGCCTATCTGTGCTGGCTCTCTGAAAGACAAACTCAGCTAGTCCCACCCCCTTGCCCTTTACCTGTCGTCCTGCAAATTTTTTCTCTTCAGGTGCTTACCCAGTTCCCTTTTGAAAGCCACGATTGAATCTGCCTCCACTAGACTCTCAGGTAGTGTATTTCTGATCCTAACCATTCGCTGCGCAAAACAGTTTTTCCTCATGGCACCATTGGTTCTTTAGCCAATCTCCTTAAATCGGCATCCTCTGGTCCTCAACCCATCTGCCAATGGGAACAGTTTCTCCCTATCTACTCAGTCTAGACCCCTCATGATTTTGAGCACCTCTATCAGATTTCCTCTTAACCTTCCCTCCTCTAAGGAGAACAGCCCCAGCTTCTCCAATCTTGCAACATAACTGAAGTCCCTTAGCCCTGGAACCATTCTCATAAATCTACACCCCCTCTAAAGCCTTCACATCCTACTAAAGTGCAGAGCCCAGAATTGGACACAATTATCAAGTTGAGGCCAAACCAGAGTTTTGTAAAAGTTCATCATAACTTCCTTGCTTTTGTACTCTCTGCCTCTATTTATAAAGCCCAGGATCCCATATGCCTTTTTAACCCCTTTCTCAACTTGCCTTTGCGCCTTCAATGATTTCTGCATATATCCCCTAGGTGTCTCTGTTTCTGCACCACCTTTAGAATTGTACCCTTTATTTTATATTGCATCTCCACAGCACTACTTTCTTTTCTGTCACTCAGCTGACTTTGTATCCATGTTACTACTGTCCATTTTATGCCATGGGCTTCAACTTTGCTGGCAAGTCTATTATATGGCACTTTATCAAACGCCTTTTGAAAGTCCATATACACAACATCAACCACATTACCCTCACCAACTATCTCTGTTGCCTCACTAAAAAAAACTCAATCAAGTTAAATAAGATTTAACAAATCCATGCTGGCTTTCCTTAAATAATCCACATTTGTCAAAGTAATTGTTAATTTTGTTTGGGATTATTGTTTCAAAAATCTTGCCCACCACCAAGGTTAAACTAACTGGCCTATATTGATGGGTTTATTCGTACATCCTTTTCTGAACGAGGGTGTAACATTTACAATTTTCTACTCCTCTGGCACCACACGCCCTCCCCTCCCCCCCCCACCCACCCCCCCAACTGCAGTACCTAAGGAGGATTGAAAGTTTATGCCCAGTATCTCCCATAATTTCCACCCTTACTTCCCTCAGTATCCTTGGATGCATCCCATCTGGTCCTGGTGACTTATCAACCTAAAGTACAACCAGCCTTTCTAATAGTCCTTTTTCTCAATTTTAACCTATCCCATATCTCAACTAACTCCTCATTCTCTATAACTCCAGCAGGATTTTCTTCCTCAGTAAAGACAGATGCAAAGTAATCACTTCGTATCTCAGCCATGCCCTCTGCCTCCCAGCATAGATTCCATTTTTGCCCCCCCCCCTCCTCTTACTCGTTTACTAATTATATGCCTTTAGAAAACTGTTGGATTTTCTTTTATGGTAGCTGCCAGTCTCTTCCCATAAACTCTCTTGGCCTCTCTTATTTCCTTTCTCACTTCCACTCTGAACTTTTTATATTCAGCCTGCATTATCAACATGGCATCTATCAGTCACCCCCTTTTCCTACTTTATCTTACTTTCTATCTCCTTCATCATCCTGGTTCTAGCTTTCGCTGCCCTACCGTTTTCCCTCATGGGAATGTATCTCAATTGTAGCTGAGCCATCACACCTTTAAAGGCAGCCCACTGTTCCATTACAGTTTGTCCTGCCAATCTTTGATTCAAATTTACCTGGGACAAATCTGTTCTCACCTCAATGAAATTCACCCTCCTCCAATTAAGCATTTTTACTCTAGATTTCTCCTTATCCTTTTCGCTGGATAATCCAAACCTTATGATACTATGATCACTGTTCCCTGGATGTTCCTCTACTGACACTTGATCCAACTCATTCCCCAGAGCCATAACGAGCAAATCCCCCTTCCTCATTGGGCTGGAAAAATAGTGATCAAGAAAATTCACCTGAGCACATTCCAGAAACTCTTCTCCCTCTCTGCCCTTTTCATTATTACCATTCCAGTCTATATTAGGTTAATTAAAGTCCCCATTATCACCGCTCTATAGTTTCTGCATCTCTCTGTAGTTTCCCTGCAAATTTGCTCCTCTATATCTTTTCCACTAGTTGGAGGTATATAGAATACACCCAGTAGTGTAATGGTGTCTAACTAAATAGATTCTGTCCTTGATCCCTCCAGGACATCATCTCTCTCCAGCACAATAATATTCTCCTTAATCAATACTGCCACTCGTCCTTTTTTTTTTAGTCCCTGATCTTTCCTGAACACTTTGTATCCAGGAATATTTAATACCCAGCCCTGCCTTTGTATGAGCTAGGACTCTGTTATCACCACCTCATATTCCCAAGTGGCTATTTGCATCTGCAGCTCACCAACCTTATTTGCCACACTTTGTGCATTTACATACATGCACTGTAAATCTAATTTAGACCTTATTTCATTCTCTCTTAGTCTTTCCTCACTTAATATCTTACTATTTCTTTCTCTAGTACTGTCTGTTTCCGTATCTTTTGTGTACCTTGTTTCTCCTTTCTAATGCTACATCCAGGTTCCCCTCCCTCTGCCAAGTTAGTTTAAACCCTCCCCAACAACACTAGCAATCCACCTCACAAGGGCATTTGTTGTGGCACTGTTGAGGTGCAACCAGTCTGGCCTGTATAGGTCACACCTCCTCCAAAACTGGTCCCAAAGTTCAAGGAATCTAAAGCCCTCCTTCCTGCACCATCTCTCCAGCCACGCATTCATCTGCTCTATCCTCCTATTCCTATACTCACTAGTGCGTGGTACCGGGAGTAATCTGGAGATTATCACTTTTGAGGTACTGCTTGCTAGTTTCCTTCTTAGCTCCCTAAAATCTGCCTGCAGGACCTCAATCCTCTTTCTACCTATACTATTGGTACCAATATGGACCATGACCTCTGGCTGTTCACCTTTCCCCCCTCAGAGTGCTGTGTAGCTGTTCAGTGACATCCTTGACTGTGGCACCAGGGAAGCAACATACCATCCTTGAATTATGTCTGTGACCACAGAAACACCTGTCTGTTACCAAAAGTATAGGATCTACAATCAATATTGCTTTCCCAATCTTCCTCCTACCTCTCCCTCACTCCCGTTCCACCAACCCCACATAGCTAAGTCACCTATAATTCCATGGACATGGCTCTGGTTGTACTCCCAGAGGATCCACCAGTATTCAGAACTGTATACAAGTTGGAGAGCAAGATGCACTCAGGGAACACCTACACTACCTGCCTGGTCCCGTTTGCCTGGTGGTCACCCATTCCCTCTCTGCTGCACGTACTTAAGCTGCATGGTGATCATCTCTAGAAATGAGCCATCCACGAAAGCTTTGCAGATGCGCTGCAGTGACTCCAGTTGATGCTCGAGCTTCAAAACCCGCAGCTTGAGCTTCTTCAGCTGATGACACTTCTTGCACATGTGGCTGTCCAGAACACAAAAAATGTCCTGGATTTCCCATGTGGAGCAGGATGTGCATCTGACTGAGGTACACTGCCATGCCTCTACTGATTGGACTACTAACTAATTTTACCAGAAATAAAACTCAAATCTTTGAGAACTTATGATTAAAACCCAATTGAATTATTCTAGCTCTTTGTCTTAGACCCTTACCTCAATACTTATCCTCTAACTTGATTAGTTTCCTTTGTTCCTTCCAGTCACAAGCCTGCTCTGCCACCGTGCCTTTTATCCAGCTCCGCTCTCGCTCAGCTCCCACTCTTCCTGGTCTGGGGCCTGCTGCCGCTGGGCCTTTTATCCCTTTTATGAAAGCAGGGGTGACCAGTAGCTTGATCAGGAGATGAGTTTTATGGAGGAGGCTTTTAAAGGAGAAAATAGAGATTGAGAATTGGAGAGGCTTAGGGAGGGATTTTAACAGTGCAGGGCACAGTTACTAAAGGCGACGGAAGGGGACGAGACACATAAGGACAGATGGAATAACGGGGCTTTTGGGGTGGGGGTGAGGAAATGTAGAGGTCGGATGAGGCGCTGAGTGATGAAGAGTCAATACAAGCTGCAAGGACGGCGTGATGGGTGAGCAGAACTTAGTGCAAGATACCTGCAGTAGTACATGGTTCAATTACCAGAAGATATTACATGCAATATACACTGCCAGTTATTTAAGGATTTTAACACATTATTCACCTTTACAGATAACTTTTGATGGCGATATTGTGACTGTTCCCTACAGTTTGAATGGAATTAACATACACTCCATGCATCAGAATATATATATTTCTATTCCTGACATTCAAGCAAGCATAATGTCTTTTGGAGATACCTTTCAAATTAGATTATCACAAAAATACTTTCTGAATAATACTCGAGGACAGTGTGGTATGTGTAATTTATGGCTTCAATCCTACTTATATTATGAAAGATGAAAGTGCGGTTCAAAATTTTCACTATTCACTGTATTAGTAAGGATGTTGTTAGTAGGTGATTTCTCTCAAATGTATCACAGATACTTCTGACAAAAGAATGTTTCTTTTCTCAAAGGCGTTTGTGTCGATCATGGAGTTGATGAGTGCGTGAAAAGGAATGGAGAAATAATGCCCCCAGACTGCTGCCACATTACTGCAGATGACTGGAAAGTTTATGACCCAAATAAGCCATACTGTGAATTAAATCGTATAAATCAGACTTGCAGTACACCTTCTCCTATCCCTCCAACATGCCACCCTGCAGATACAATGTGTGGACTAATTTTGGGAAAGTACGTGAATGTCTTCTTGAATATTTTACTTCTATGTAAATAAACACAAGACAGTAAATTATAAATATAAAAATTATTAAAATGTATTTTACAGATGAACTCCTGTTAATGCAGTTGTAACAATAATCAGAACTCTTAACGATCAACGAACGGATAAACCGCGGCATTGCAGCAAAATAATGTTTCCAAACTCATAATAGAATCAGGAAGCAAACTATTTTGTGCTTGGGTATTTTTTAATTCATCAGTTGCTGTCTCACTTATTCATTAAGGCACAATTCACTGAGATTTAAACTTAAATACTTTGAGTTGGAGCATTACCTGGAGCACTCAAGCCTCCAGATTTAACCAATATGTCAGCTGATCCTGGTGCTCAAGTTTCAGTTTTATGTTAAAATCTCTTTTGATGACTTCCCATTACTGCATTGGAGCTAGGTTGAGCAGCATCAGGATTCAGGACAATCTGTATTATATCAGAAGAAATCAGCTGATAGGCTCCTACGAGCTGTAGACAGTGATTTTGCATTAGGATCTCTACTGCAGTGTTGTTAAACATCCTTTTCCAATTCATGTGCTTAGTTGTCTCATTTTATTAAATTTACCCCTTTTTAAGTTACATGTCAAGTTATTGATCGTTAATATATTTGAATCCCAGATTATGTTAAGATTCATCATTTTGGTCACATAGTTCCCTTAATTTGAATTTCTTGTACATTGTCAGGGTTAGGATTAATGAACAGTTTAAGATACTAAACAATGTCTGTTTATTTTATACATATTATTTTCATGGGATTTTACGCAACAAAAATATACATATTAAATCATCTTACTTCTCACCATGCTATAATTCAGGGTGGCGCAGTGGTTAGCACCGCAGCCTCACAGCTCCAGTGACCTGGGTTCGGTTTTGGGTAGTGCCGGTACGGAGTTTGCAAGTTCTCCCTGTGACCACGTGGGTTTCCACTGGGTGCTCTGGTTTCCTCCCACAGCCAAAGACGTGCAGGTTGATAGGTAAATTGGCCAATATAAATTGCTCCAGGTATAGGTAGGTGGTAGGAGAATTGTGGGGATGTGGTAGAGAATATGGGATTCATGTAGGATTAGTATAAATGCGTGGTTGATGATTGGCACAGACTCAGTGGGCTGAAGGGCCTGTTTCAGTGCTGTATCTCTCTATGACATTAACAAATATAGGGTTAAATAAACCAGTTGATTAACTTTGTAATGCCCAATTTCTTGGTCTTATTTTTATCAGTTGGTAATAATGACTAGTAAGTAAAAGTATTTGGCAGTTGATAACAGTGATTGTAATGCCTTACTGCTGAAGGGGCAGAACATAGTTAATAGTCAAATTATTTTTTTATTTGTTAATGTCAACAGTGATTTTTTAAAAAGTCTATCTCCTTTTGAACATACTTGGCTCCCCTAAAGGATCAACTGGAGCATTTAACTGAGCAACATAAACCAGAAAGTCTTAGCTGCAATTTGCAATCTGTGCAGAAGTAGTTGACATTGACTGGGCTCTTGGTAGAGGTTTGTATTTGACCTCAGATTCCCTACACTAGAGAGGACAAGTCCAACTAAGGGCCTTGCTTCCATTCAAATCAGGAGTGACTCCTACAAGCTAGTGAGTATGTGGACATCAGATGATGAGAGAATTGCATTTGGCTCTGTTGCCTCCAAGATAAAATCTCTCTAAGTGGCTAGATTAATGTTGAACGTTGCCCATTTGAATGGACTGCTGGCTTGTGATTATCACTTCATGAAACATACCTTTGGCTATTAGCAGCTACAGTGGAGGGAAAATAAATTGGCAAAGAAAAATAGTAACTGGAATCTCAATCTTAGCAGCAAGATTCCAGGCATACATTTTAATTTAAATAGTACTTCACACAGAGAATGAAGACAACTATGAACAATGTTCTCAGGTTTTTGAATTGCGTCCCCATATTAGCACCTCCCCTTTCCTTATTACGAGCAGATGGCATATTTTGTGGGGTGAAGGTTACTGGAACACCAGTCTTTAACTATTTTAAGCTGGGGACATTACCAGCAGCCATATGAAATGCAACTGACAATTGATCAGCATATTTGCCAATGCCCAAAGGGGAAATTTTACCTGCAATGTGATGTAGTTTAGGGCTTATTATTGTTGTAACTATCATCTGGGAGAACAAATGTCCTTGTACTTTAATTGCCACTTCAAATATTTTTATTTTACACCATGTAGACCATTTGAAGATTGCAGGAAACAAAGTAATGAAGATGTCAAGCATTATTACAGCTCTTGCCTCTTTGACCATTGCAATACAAACTCCTCAAAATTTGACTGTTCCAGCTTGCAAGCTTTTGCCATTGCTTGTAAAAATAGAGACATATGTGTTGACTGGAGAAACTTTACAAATGGATACTGTAGTAAGTATCATTAATCTATAATCCAGAACTGAGAGGTTATGCCTATCTGGAAAGATTGAAAAGGCTGGAGCTCTTTCCTGTGAAAAGAGAAGGGCTGAGGGTTGAGCTAATAGGACGTCTTTTAGAATATAAAGGGATTGATAGTGTAGACGCAGAGATGACATTTTCACTTTGAGATCAAAATTAAGGGCCAGAAGAAATACCTAATGTTCTTTAAACTCCAGACTGTTAAGTGGTGCTGCTGTTCACAGTATTTAGGGTTCAAAAGTCAATATGGACCTCAGATTGGATCAGTATTTCTGCCCTTCACCGCAAACATTCCAAAATTGCGGAATCAGTGTTGTGGATGGAAGTTGAGCACTTCAGACCTTGGTTATGGGGATTAAGAGATGCTGCCAGCAATATCAACTTAACACCTGAGTGCATAACAGGGCACACTGTCATCTTTCAGATTTTCAACACAGAACTTTGTACACCAGGAGTGAATATGCACTTCCCACAGTTTCCCAGCCATTAATTTTAATGAATGGAAAATCATGGAGTGCATATGCCAGAATTTCTGATGTGCACAAAGCTCTGTGCTTTAGGTAAAGATCTTCAACTGGAGGTAAAAAATAATAACTCGTATTTGTATAGTGTCTTTAACATAATTAAACATCCCAAGGTGGTTCACAGGAGCATTATGAAACAAAATTGGACACCAAGCCACATAAGGAGATATTAGGCCAGATGGCCAAAAGCTTGGTCAAAGTGGTAGGTTTTAAGGGGCGTCTTAATGAAGGAAAGAGAGGTAGAGAGGCAAAGGCACTTCATGGAAGGAATTCCAGAGAATCTTCAAGATGTTGTTGTACTATAGCAGAAGTCAACCAGGAAACAGTAGCTGAGATATAATCAAATCTTTAATCATAAAATAAAATATTCATATGACAAGCTGGGATGTTTGTTGATTTATTACAATTCACACATTGTAATTAAAGTTTAGAAATACCACTATGGTGTTACAGAATTTATTCATGATCATTTGTTAGCTGGCTGTCATTTGTCATTTTCTAGTTGATATTTATAGGAATACTTTAATGATGTACATTCGTACACCACACATTTCTGTTTGCTTTTCAAGATTATACCTGCCCTGAAGGATTCATTTATAAGCCTTGTGAACATCAAGATAATGACTACTGTGAGAATACGTAAGTATTTTCTTCTGTCAGGGATACACCGGGGGAACTGTCTGATGAGACAAGCACTCAGGCATTGTAAAGGTTTTAATTTAAAAGATCTGATTTGAAAAGTGTCTTCAAATACATTTTGAAAAACTATACATCTACAACCATAGTTTTGGAATGACAGTTAAGGAATTATTCACCCAGATTATCTCAGAAAATCATTTTTTTTTAAAAAATCGGTGTCTTTTTCATGCAAAGTGGAAAAACTGAAATGTCTGAGGAAATGCCCCAGATTTGGTTACACGTTA
Source organism: Heterodontus francisci (assembly GCF_036365525.1). NCBI lineage: Eukaryota > Metazoa > Chordata > Chondrichthyes > Heterodontiformes > Heterodontidae > Heterodontus > Heterodontus francisci. The sequence continues at coordinate 28,147,306 of NC_090397.1, forward strand.
GGCTGCCATTTGTCTTCAGTGAGGAAAGATATCAATGATGTACCCGACACGCAAATGTGGATTTTACTAAAATATTTTAGGAGCAGTGAAAGTAAACAGACTGCATATTTGATACTCTGGGTAAAGAGCTGCTCCCTGTGACACTAGCACAGACAATGGCATGAGAGGGGAAAACATATTCCTACAGTGGGCAAGGAAGACATTTATGCGTTTTCGAAGACCTAAGGATAAACACTTATTTAACTGTCTGCCCATGTCACATTTTAGCCCCAATACTTTCAGAGGTGAAGTACACCCCTCCTGGACTACAACTCACCAGTAAAATTAGTCCCAACATGATCAATGCCATTGGAGGTCTGCTGGTATAATAGGATGCTGTTATGTTGGTTTCATTGTTTAAAATATATTTGATTTTCAGCACGCTGATCCATGGCGAGAAATTATACCCTTTCTCAGAAGGTTGCTTTTGTCCAAAAGGAATGATGCTTTCTGAAAACAAGACCACATGCGTTAACTCATGTAAGTTGCTTTATTTTAAGTTAATTATAGCATGAACTACTTGATCAATAGAAAGCCATTAATTAATACAATTACATATTTCATTAACAATTAAGTTTGTTTGTTACTTATAGAAATATAATGCACAGATAAAGTTATTTCCCTCATTTTTACAGGTTGCAGAGACAATTCAGGAAATCCCAGACATGTAAGTGTCCATTTACTGATACATGTACATCACTTCCATATTGTGGCAATAATGATGCCAGAAGCTTAACAGATTTTAGACTATCACATCACAAAAAATTCTCATATCTAATTTATTACATTGAATTTATGATCTGCAGTTATTTTGTCAGATACAATTATGAGGATATTATTCATTGAATATGTTGCATCCAAATGGCCCATCAGCTGAATGACTGTTTCTTGTAATAATTTCAAGATAAATTAGTCATCTACCAACCATGTAACACACCAGGAACCACAGCAGCACCTTGAATTCATTTTGTTTATCACCTATCCTTTTGTAATAACATTGAAACTAAGACCAAAACTCCAGTTCCCACCACTCTTGAAAATAGATACACAGCAAATGGCCACTAAAATTCCAATACAAGCCAGTAGGAAATATACAACTGGAAAATATCCATTTAGCACATCAAGTTCAATCTATACCTGCTTCAGTGCAGTATCTCTCTATGACTCTATACCATGGACCATGTATGATTGGGTTCCGCCAGGGCCACTCAGCTCCTGACCTCATTACAGCCTTGGTTCAAACATGGACAAAAGGGCTGAACTCAAGAGGTGAGGTGAGAGTGACTGCCCTTGACATCAAGGCAGCATTTGACCGAGTATGGCATCAAGGAGCCCTAGCCAAACTAAGGTCAATGGGAATCAGGGGGAAAACTCTCTGCTGGTTGGAGTCATACCTAGCGTAAAGGAAGATGGTTGTGATTGTTGAAGGTCAATCAGCTGAGCTCCAGGACATCACTGCAGGAGTTCCTTAGGGTAGTGTCCTAGGCCCAACCATCTTCAGCTCCTTCATCAATAACCTTCCTTCAATCATAAAGTCAGAAGTGGGGATGTTCGCTGATGATTGCACAATGTTCAGCACCATTTGCGACTCCTCAAATACTGAAGCAGTCCATGTAGAAATGCAGCAAGACCTGGACAATATCCAGACTTGGGCTGATAAGTGGCAAGTAGCATTTGCGCTACACATGTGCCAGGCAATGACCATCTCCAACAAGAGAGAATCTAACCATCTCCCCTTGACATTCAATAGCATTACCATCGCTGTATCCCCCACTATTAACATCCTAGGGGCTACCATTGACCAGAAACTGAACTGGAGTAGCCATATAAATACCATGGCTACAAGAGCAGGTCAGAGGCTAGGAATCCTGTGGTGAGTAACTCACCTCCTGACTCCCCAAAGCCTGTCCACCATCTACAAGGTACAAGTCAGGAGTGTGATGGAATACTCCCCACTTGCCTGGATGGGTGCAGCTCCAACAACACTCAAGAAGCTCGACACCATCCAGAACAAAGCAGCCTGCTTGATTGGCATGCCATCCACAAACATTCTCTCCCTCCACCACTGACGCACAGTGGCAGCAGTGTGTACCATCTACAAGATGCACTGCAGCAACGCACCGAGGCTCCTTAGACAGCACCTTCCAAACCCGCGACCTCTACCACCTCGAAGGACAAGAGCAGCAGCTGCATGGGAACACCACCACCTGCAAGTTCCCATCTAAGTCACACACCATCCTGACTTGGAACTATATTGCCGTTCATTCACTGTTACTGGGTCAAAATCCTGGAACTCCCTTCCTAACAGCACTGTAGGTGTACCTACTTCACATGGACTGCAGCAGTTCAAGAAGGCAGCTCACCACCACCTTCTCAATGGCAATTAGGGATGGGCAATAAATGCTGGCCTTGCCAGTGACGCCCACATCCCATGAATGAATAAAAAAAAAAATTGGGGAAAACTAAAATTACATTGCATTTCTATTAGCCAGTGATATACATTTCCAGTACAAATAGTTAATTATTTCCCTGTGGAAGGGTGCACAGTGCTGCAGTGTGACAAGGTCAGAGTTGACATCGCAGGGAATGTAGATGGTTTCGGATCAGTGGTGAATATTTCATGCATTTTCACCAGTTGAGCTTGAGAAAATAGACCTGATTTTATGTGTTGCAGATGTACTGCAACAGGTATTATATGTATTAGACTTCTAAATAGGGTCAGATAGCCCATTTGTTTGTTCATTACTAACTAACTTCATTCTTGCTCCCACTGTCAAACAAAGGTTGAACAAACTTGACTTATTGAAAATACCTCACGATTCACCTTCAAAAATAAAACCCTTTGAACAAATGGTCAGACATCAACTAAACCATTCAAAAATATCATCCAAAGCTTAAAAATCTCCATGAGATTCACAGGATGCCTCCTACATTTGGCAGTTTTATTTTCAAAGAAACCTATTGGCTGCTAAATCGAGCTCTTGACAGAACCTATGGATATACACATACATACACGCAGTAAGATAGAGTACAGAACATTTCCACACAGACTATAATCAAATAAAGACCTTTCTATTTGACTGCCACTTATAATTTGGATTGAGTGACCTATATGGCTTATAAGTACTTTACTTCCTAAATCATTGGAAATGTTTGTCTAACCTGCAAACAGCTTATTATTTTAAGAATTTTGACCCAGATTGTACTGATAGAAAATCTACCAGTATGTCAGCTTACCAGAATAATTCATTCTGGGTGATTTTTCTGGAACTGCAGCTAGGTCCCTGGATCTCCTGGATATATTGGATATTGGACAATTGGGAGGGTGAGAGTAAAGGAAGCTGATGGTTTTCAGAAATTCTCTGCACTCAAATGTAGAATGGAGATATCTCCCCTATGATGCTAAATAGAGATTTATTTTGATGTGTTTGGGAAATGTCTCATGTCATTTATTATTATTTGCATGTCTCATTCCTAGGAAGGGGAAACATGGATGCATGCCACTAATACATGTACTTCCTATACATGCTTTGAATCTCAAGTTGTGACATCAGAAAAACCATGTGATTGTATGGTTGGTATAGCACTTTGTTTATATTTATCAGACGTCTCTTAATCTTGAGAAATGTTAACAAGTACAGATCAATAGTTCAATAAATATAAATGAAATTACTGCACATATGATTACTTTATGAGTGTACATGATATTTTGAAGCATATAAATGGAAAAGGACCTGAAGTAAAGAAAAATTATACATCTTACGTGAAATAATTTTATTTTTCATGTTATGAAAAATATTGTGATATGCAAAAGCTTGCCTTTAGATTATGCTGAATGTAAAGTTTCCCCAAGGTGGGTGTAAGGAAAATCAAGCCAGGAAGGTAAATGATTAGGAGGGCTGACCAAAGGCTTGATCAAAGAGATGTGGGTTGAGAACATTTTTAAAGGGCAGAATGGAAGGTTGTGAGGGAGACAGCTTAGGGAGGACCCAGATGGCTGAAGATTGCAGAGTTAGGCTGGGATGAGGTGATGGATGGAGTTAAGATGACACGGATGAGGATCTCAAATTGTGTGTTGGTTAAGGGGGATAAGGAATCATTCTAAGTCAGCGAGGATAGCAGTGATGGTAAGTGGGGCATGATATGCGTGGGAACTTTGCAAAATTTGGAGTTTGTGGAAAGTGGGGGCAAGCCAGCATGGAGAGCAGTGAGAGAAGGTGAATCTGGTGAAGGCATAACAACAGTTTCAATGGTGAAAGGGATAATATTCTATTTCACATAGGTAGTAAACTAAAAAAAAATATATCTGATATCATTTAGATTTTTGCCTATAATTTGATTGTTGCAAAATATAGTTGCATGTATTTTGTTATCCATTAAATGGGAACCAGTTAAAAGGTGTGAGATAATTATGCGGGATCACCTGCATACCACGATTACTACTGTAGGATGCAGATTTGAATTGCTTTTCTAGTCAGTTTATAACACTGTAGAAAAAATACTTTAACACAGACTCCTGGAACTCCAGGCAAAACAGACTCTTAATTTTCTAGAAGAAAACTGCCCTATTTCAGCAGAAAATTAAATAACTGCAAGGCATTTATGAATATTCCTGGGATTCCTGCGTAATCCATATTCCGAGACCCTTTACACTATTAACTACACATTATTAATTCTGTGTGTTTAGGCTGCCAAGTTTTGGACTGATGATTACTGCTCCCACCGGTGTGGCAAAGAATATGGTAATAACCTACCTCTTTTACACTCTGGTTATTAATTGATCATTCTTTCCCGGTTTATGTTTAAATCAATGTTTCATTAACATTATAGAAGATGGGGACTTAGCTCTGCATTTGCTCGTTGGCAAATTGGATGGTCCAGTATGGTACAGGCCCACGGAGTGGGGAAAATCTCAAGTTTGACAGCTGAACTCTGCTAAATTAGCTAATCCCTCACAGGATAGTCACAGAGTGTTATCAATAACCCTGCCACAGCAGTGAGAAAAACTAGCCAGTGAAAAATATACACAGTACAACTAATATTGTTAGCAGTCATCTACTGGTCTAGTTGACTAAAGAATGTAAATTCTTCTGCATCTAGTTGCATTTTTTCTCATTATTTCATACTGTTTGCAGACATCTGGCTTTTGAGATCCTCATCCAAACTGACACATCTAGGGCCTGAAATTCCTTTTTGCTTAGCGGAAGAGTGGTGGAGCGGAAACCAATTACACCTGAACCTCCCCCCCCCCCCCCCCCCCCATCATACAGCTTCATCTCATACCATAACTCATTTGAAATATGTAGGGTGGGCACATCATACCAGGAAGGGTGCTTTAATGGTGCCCACCCCAGACTGCAGCCAGAACGTTGGAATGGCAAGGTGAAAGGCTCAACAAAAATCTCCTTTCAATTCATGGCGAAGATAATCACTCACTTCTGGGATGAATGATCTTTCTCTAGTAAAGATTTGGGGCCTTCATAAGGCCCTCAAGCAGCTCTTCTGATGAAGGGTCACTGACCTGAAACGTTAACTCTGTTTCTCCCTCCACAGATGCTGTCAGACCTGCTGAGTATTTCCAGTATTTCTTGTTTTTTTTTCAGATTTCCAGCATCTGCAGTATTTTGCTTTTATTTACGTCAGCTCTTAGCTGGTGAAAGTTTCCCTGAGACTTTCTGAGGCTGTAATTCCTGGGGTAGCCCGGAAACCCCCGCAGACACACTCCCTTAATGCAGTGGGGAGACAAACACAAGATGTAGCCTTGGCAACCACCCGCCTCCCCCCCCCCCACCTCCCCTTCCCCAAAATGGTTAGTAGGAAGAAATGGGACGGAACCTAGTTTCAGGTTGACAATCCTACAGCTCTCTCGCCAAACCTGGATTGGAATTTTAAGGCCCATGTGTACAGTATATCCATCATACTTGAATAAGCCACTCATTCAGGCATGCACCACCTGCATCTGATTGGCTCCAATATCATATTAGTAAAACAGCAAGTCACAATCGAATAGAAAACTGGTTATTTTCTGGTTCATTCAGCTGATTTCAACCTCCCACCACAGCTAGTTGTGACACTATTGCAACTATGCTAGGTGGGACTGGGACTGGGTTTGAACCTGGAGTCTTTCTGTTCAGCAAAGCCCAATACCATACTGCGCAAGGTACATTTACTGACCAAGCCATCTGGGGGTGCCACTCATTTTACTTTCTTTATTTGACAGTTTGTCCACTCTAAATTGTCCGTAGGGATTGTGCTTCAGATTAGTCCTTGCATTCTGAAATTCCATTCTCCACTTCCCCAACCAATTTGTCATTTACAAGCTAATGGCCATATTTGTAGCAATTTTTGATGTTTTAATCAGCTGTTACTCAGGAATTCCATATTGCCACGTCTATGTGACTTTATCCTTTCCTCTGCCCCACATCCTTGCACAGTTCCTGCCAGGGATGCTACATTATGCTGGTTACAACCAGCCAATTGTCCATCGCAATCAGTATGAAAACATTTCTTTGAATTGCTGAATTAGTAAAAAAACCTTTTGAGACCCATTTTGCTGTTTTAAACCAGGACATATTTGGCCTTAGGATACTAACGGCAGACAGACCTACTAGGGAAAACATTGAATTTAATTAACGCACTCAGGAGAGATGGATCTGCTCAATGGCCCTACCATTTGATGTTTGAATCATCTAACTTCTTACCAAAGCAAATTCTAAAAGATATTTTCAATGTTCAACAATAGTAGCTGCTTTTTTTGCAAGTAGGAACATTTCATTTGTATTGTTCTGAGTTTTTTTTTTTAATTTAGGTGCCATCATTTCTTGTTTCATAGGTCATTGTAAGATGATGTCTTTTTCCAAAAATGTCACAAAGGAAAATTCAAACTGTTCAGCAGAAGTTATGGTGACGAGTTGCGAAGGCAGCTGTCCCGGACGGTCTGAGTAAGTATTTCCTTGTAATAATTTTACTATAATTAAGAATCATGAAATATTTTGTGTGTCTAATAAATAATACAAATGAATGAACTAATAATCAAGATTAAGAATTTTCTAAAATACACAAAATGAAGGTTGATTTGTACAAAGATCCCTCCGCTCATTTAATCTCATCCTTCCAGAATGCTAATTTCACCATTTTTTTTGCAGTACAGCCCCTAGTTGTTTGTTATATACCTCTAGTCTCCCAGCCTCAACCACACTTTCTTTTTTTATTTAGAGATACAGCACTGAAACAGGCCCTTTGGCCCACCGAGTCTGTGCCGACCATCAACTACCCATCTATACTAATCCTACACTAATCCCATATTCCTACCACATCCCCACCTGTCCCTATATTCCCCTACCACCTACCTATACTGGGGGCAATTTATATAATAGCCAATTTACCTATCAACCTGCAGGTCTTTGGCTGTGGGAGGAAACCTGAGCACCCGGCGAAAACCCACGCAGACACAGGGAGAACTTGCAAACTCCACACAGGCAGTACCCAGAATTGAACCCAGGTCGCTGGAGCTGTGAGGCTGCGGTGCTAACCACTGCGCCACTGTGCCGGAAAATATTTGCATCCTGAGGTCTGTTATAAAAATGTCCATCACACCCCTGAACATTTGGCCCCTTGGCCTGTTGTCCCAACATATCTGGAAGCACTGTCCTTGATTTGCTCCCTCAATCCTATATGTCTCTGAAGAACTGCTCAGAAGTCTCTTTTTGAAGCTGAAGAGCCCTATCAAGTTATCCCTCATAAGCTTCCTTTTTAACTGCAGGGATTTCCCTCATACTGTCCTCTGCCTGGATGGCCTGTCCTCTGTTTCAGCAACTAGAACTGTACACAGTACTCTAGGTTTTCTATGACCTCAGATCCGTAAACTTTTAGAATGACCTCTAGGCATTTGAACTCAACTAACGTAGCAACATCGCCCTGTCTAGTCTGTACTTTGTTTACTGTAAAACTTTAGTGTCATATCTAACCTTCAGCTGAGCTTCATATCCTACGTCCTCGCTATCGTGAAAACCACTTACTTCCACCTCCATAGGAATGTCTGCCTCAGTCTCTACTTGATCGCCCACTTCACCTGCCACCATAATGAAAATCTTATCCATCCTTTATTAACTTCCAGGCACAATTACTGCAATATTCTCCCTGCTCGCCTTCCATCGCCTATCCTCTGTAAATGCTAATTTGTATAAAATGTAACTGTCACACAAAAGCACACTTATCCATTGCCACTGTCCTTACTAGCCAACAGTGGCTTCCTGTCCCCCAACACATCCAATTTAAAGTATTTATTCTCAAGTTCCTCCATAGCCTTGCACCTCCCTACCTCGGCGACTTTCTCCAAAGTCTTCTCCTGCAGAGTTTGGACCGAAGTCTACCCTCCTGCACGTTCCCTTTCCTTTCATTGATGGCAGAGCCAACAGTCACCATGATCCTACTTTCTACAAGTCCCTTTCTAAATTTCTCCATCCTCACAAAAACCTAGTATTCAGTCACCTTTCCTAACCTCTATCCCATGGCTCAGTGCTGTTACTCGAAATGCTAAAGCATTTTGGGACAGCTTGTGTTTTGTTGCTTAGATATTGTGAATGACAAGTCTCGACAATGCCCTTGGCAAATTCTATCCCATCTATGAGCAATTTTCATTTCTGTGGCACTCTTCATATGCAGCAAAAACATCTTGAAACATTTAACATTGGAAAGACAATGGAAAACATAGTCATGGGTGAGGCTATCAACAACATAGTTAAAGAGAATGATTTTGTGAAGGTTTTTAAATTGCTGGCAGGCAGGTAACAAGGCAGAGGGAATAACTAAAGAGCTTCAAAGATCAGGAATGTAGTGGCTCAACAAGCTGCTAACAACGGTGGACTCAAGGAAATATGTGATAAGGTTAAAGAGGGGCTCCTATGAGTAGGTGGATGAGTCAATGTGATGGGTGAGATTGAGGGAGGTGAGCAGAGCAAAGAAAGGAGGGTGAATTAAGATGAAAATTTAAACTAAGGATAAGTAATCACTCAGTGTAGAAGTTGGAGTTGGGAGAAGACTTGGCAAGGAAGATGTCTGAGAGTCTACAGGACAGCTATGAGGAGGAATTTCAAGGAGAAGGAGCCAGAGGAATAGAAAGGAAGGCCAATTGATTTTGCCACAAATGCCACTCCGTCAACATAGCAGTCTGAATGGAGGGCATAATAGAATGTGAAGCGGAGCGGTGGGGGACAGCCTTGGTTAAGGGATAGGAGTCAGCAGTGGAGGGTACATTGCAGACAGGTCAAGGATGTCAACTTGATCTTCCCAAATGAAAGCAATGAAGAGAAGATTTAGGGGATTAGTTCCAGAGGAATGAAGGACATATACCTCCTAATTTTACTTTCAAATACAGTTACTTCCATTTATCAATATTTAAACTTAATTTTTAGTGATCAGTCCAAGGGAAGTTAAGCTTTCTTTCTAAGATTTTCAGTGACTTTTCCAGTCGGTGGTTCTCCCTTAGCTTGATATTGTCTGTAACTTGCTTTATCTTGAGGCAGCCTGTGTACCATGCACAAGAAAGGCTCCTACGTAGAGATTTGGAGCATCCCATTCAGTATGATTTAACTTTCTGTAAGACTATAGTCTGCTTCTTTCCTTTTAGCTAGTTAGTAATTCATATACATGTACTACCTGCCCTTGATACACATTGACTTTTTTAAAAAAAAATAATTCTCTCAGGAGGATCATGGACACTGGCACCGAAAATGGTAAGTCGGGTTTTGGGCCTCACCAGGGAGAATCAGTTGACTGGGGTGGGGGTCAATCAAGAGGGCAGTGGGAGGTGAACTAGTTGGGGTGGCAGGAGCTGCTCAGTGGGCGCTCCATGGGGCACAGAGTGCCCGATCAGGAGGCACCTCCCTCGGGTCAGCAAGGAGGCCGCCTGGTATTACTGGGCAGCCTCCACAGCTGACAAAGTGCCCATCTGCCGCTGGTAACATACCCGCGGCGGTGGGAGAAGGCCCTCAAGTGGCATTTTATTGGCCACTTAAGGGCTTCAATTGGCCTGCGGTGGGGAGCGTTTGTCACCTCTCCCGCTGCTTGTGAAATTGCAGTGGGGGCGGGAAGGTGACAGGAATGACACTTCCACCTCCCACACAATTTTACGCATTTTCTGCCCCCCCCCCCCACATCCAGCCCGCTCCCGCAGGGGGGTGGGGGGGGCATAAAATTCCAGCCATAGGACTGGATTTTAGCATCAATGGCGATGTGACTGCGCTCGCCACTGACTTCAAAGAAAGCCACCCACAAAGATCTGCGGTGCAAACTGCTCCTTTCCCAATGTCAGATTGAATCTGGCAACAAGCTGAAGGGATCTCCAGGTGTTCAGCAACAGTAATGTTATCAAGCAGGGTAAACAGCCAATCACACTGAAGCCTTCTCACAGACAGCAAACCAGAAAGTGAAAAAAATTTTAAAAGTGAAGGGATTTATTGGTTTAAGCTTTACAGATAGTGAAATAAATGATTGAGACAGACATATGGGATTAAAATAGAAGCTAAAATTTCACAAACAAACTTTATAATTTTAAAAATGTGGAATTTCTCATCATAATGGAGAAAATTGACATTCAACAAGTATAAAATAACTCTTTCAGAGCCAGTGAAGCTGTTCAACAGTGTAATTACAAACGTAGTACTCTATTGAAAACCCAGTTACACTGTGTAACTGAGGTATGTTTGTCAAGGGTTTTTACAGTGGGACTAAGGGAGTAAGGGCTGAATTTAGTGCTGGTGTCAGGGGTCCTGCCGCTGGGTCCAGAAGAGTGGGGGGGGGGGGGGGGGGCAGTGACCCCACTTTGACAGTCAGTGGGGCCCGGGGTCGCATCTCGTCAGCGGCAGCCAATTAATTGGCTACTGCCAGGGTGGGCATCCCTATTAAGGACACCACTCACCAAGAGCTGCCAGCCAGTCAAAGGGCAGCTCAACCGGGAGCGGTGGCCCCTGCTGGGGGAAGAACACACATTGATGGGCATATGCCCTCACAAGGCGGCAAGTGGGGTCTGGCACACTGGAGCCAGTCAGGCAGGCCCTGGAGGGATTGGGGGGTGAGTGGGGAGGGGGGGGTGGTGGGGAGGAGTTTTTGGTGAGGGCAGGCAGCACAGAATGCCTGAAAAGGAGGCCCCACTCCACCAGAGGCTGCCAGGAGGTCGTGGCAGTCTCACCACATGGTGGAGGCCCCCCCCCCCCCCCCACCCATCGTCGCTGGTAAAATGCCAGCAAAGGAGAGAAGAGGCCCTTAATTGACCACTTAAGGAGGGCCATCTGCCACCTTCCACTCCACTAGCAAGACGTCAGGGTGGTGGGAAGACAATGGACATGCCACCCCTGCCTTTTCACGGGCCCTGTCTCCTCCCAGCCTAACCCCAAAGGACTGGTAAAATCGAGCCTGAGTGCAAGTTCTCGTCAGTTCAATGATTACTAATTGATTGCATTCTGGGGCGAAGCTCAGTAGCGCACCCTCAGGAGAAGCACTGAATCACTGACACCAACGTCCAGGTTGCCAGGTTTAACTGCACATGTGCGGACTCCAGAAGTTTCTGTCAATTTCAGAGTGCAGACAGTGAATGTTGACAGTCTCGCTGTCACTACTACCACAAAATCCAGCTCACAGTTTGGTTGTTTGCAAGGTTTAGTTTTTCTGATCATGTCCTCAATGTGCATTGTCCAGATATTTCTTAAGCTATTCAAAGTACCCTCCTCACTGACATCTCCCAAGATAATTAACACAACTATATGTGGTCCCTGTGGATTTGAAACATTTCGACTGATTTTTTTTTAACTTATTTTCCAGATTTGACATTGTTACATATACCATGATAAATGAGTGTAGCTGCTGCAAAGCTACAAAGACTGAAAATAGCACAGTGAACCTTGATTGTGGAAATGGAGACAGCATACCGTACACCTACACTTACATTTCATCATGCGACTGCATTGCTAATACGTGTTATAACTAACACTCGCTCTAATTCCTTTTTGTTGTGCACAGCCTATTCATTTAATGCAGGCCCTTTAAATTTTTTTGCGTGACTGCACGCATGCTGTAACTTAACGGGGCCACTTTGGGCTCAGCCTGCGCAGGAGCTTCTGGGTTGCTGGACGGTCGCGCAGCATAGAAGGAAAATTGGTTAGAACAATGTACCTGCTCAATTAAGCATCTATTGATCTTGAAATCTAAAAGTAAATGAAATTTCCAGTTATCTTTATAATGATTGTCTTTGTGTAACATTTGTCTGGAAACAAAGCCTCCAGTAGAAATAAGTTACTTGTAATTGCTTTTTGTAGAGGAATAGTGGGATCTTTGCAACATTTTTCATATGTTATAAACTCGTCAGCTTCTGAGAAATTAAAATCAATAATTGCAAGCAATTAAATTTCCTGTGAAGTTAATTATTTTGAAATGTGACTTACTTTTAAAATCATATAGGCCATCAGTTCACTGAAGCTCAACTCTCTAGTACAAGATGCTCATAATCCCTCCTCTGTTACCAAGAAAACAAATGAAGGAAATATAAAAAGATTGCAGTTTCCCTGCACAGAAAACATGACAATATTAAAAATATCAGCCAAGCGTCCACCATCATAGCAGGATGGATGGACTCGGTTCTTGGCTGCACACAACCTTCCGATTTGTGATAAACCCTTTTCTGACACAACTCTATTTTCCCAGCGGCGGGAAGGTGACAGGTCCTTCAGCCATTTGAGACCCTTAACTAGCCAATTAATTGCCACTTAAGGGCCTCTACCCATCGCCACTGGTATTATACCAGAACGGAGGAGCACTTCGGCACCTGAGGAGGCTCCTAGCAGCATAGGCCACCTTCATTAAAACAACCCTCCAACTCCAACCCCCACCCCGATCCCCGTGGCCGAGCTGATTGCCTTGGTGAGGCCCGACCCCCACTTACCTTTGCCGGGCCCTCCTCCATTGTTGCTGGTCCTGGCTGGGTGCAGTCCCAGCAGTGGCCACCACTGGCACTGAAGAGTTACCGGCCCTCTGATTGGCTGACAGCGCTTGGAGGCAGGACATCCTGCCTCAGAGGAGCTGAAGCCCCGACTGAAGCCAATTAGGTGCCTGAGCCACTCAAAATAGTGTGACTTTCAGGCCCAGTGAAGGTAGACTCACCCCCAGCTTTCCAGCTAGTGGGCAGGGCCACCACCTTCCCGTTAAATTCCAGCCATAATCTCCAATGAGAAAATTGGGTTCCGTGGGATTGTACTACCTCTAAGCACACCTAACATTTATAATCTATCAGAAACTTGGCAGGGGAGAAATGAAGCGGTTTACTGAAGAAAGATGGCAACAAATATTAAACTTTTTACTCCATCAGAGGAAGGAAATGTTTGTAGAAATTGACACTTAGAATTTTACAGCTAGATAACATTTATTGCTCAAGGTATCCCTCAAGTCTCAAACTTGCTTAGAACTCCTTAAGCACAGTGGTGGCTTTTTATGGGTCAGACATTTGACAGACAAATATATACATTATTCCAACACCTTGCCTGCAATTCCATGAATCAAGAGGGAGCATGTCATATTAGATTTAGTCATGAGTAATGAATCAGATTTAGTTAACAGCCTAACAGCGTGTGATGTAAAGAAAGACTTACATTTATATAGCACCTTTCACGACCTCAGAACATGAGCAAAGTGTTTTACAGATTTTGAAGTACTTTTGAATTGTAGTCATTTTTGTAGTGTAGGAAACATGGCAGCCAATTTGCACACATCAAGGTCCCACGAACAGCAATGATATAATGACCAGATAATCTGTTTGTTTTTTTTTTTGAAGTGATGTTGTTTGAGGGATAAATATTGGCCAGGACAGAGGGAGAACTCCCCTGCAATTCTTAAACAATTGCCATGATCCTTTACATCCATTTTTGAGGGCAGACAGGCTTCAGTTTAAGAACTCGTTGAAAGACTGCACTCACCCCATTCAGTGAGTGCCACACTAAAGTGTCAGCCTAGATTTTGTACGCAAATTTCTGGAGCAGGACTTGACCCCACAACCTCTGACTCACTAAGGGTGCTACCACTGAGCCACAACTGAAACCACTTAGCAAAGAACTATTCTTTTAGGCCCTGTCCTTAAATCTTGCCTTTGCAACCATACTGTGAACTCTCCAATTGCTACAATCCTTTAGCATCAGGTTCATTTGATACATTTCCATTATCTCTATGGGAATTAAAGCAAGCTAAAGAGAACAGCAAGTGGTACAAATGACCTGTGCTCTTTACACACAGAGAATCAAAATGTGACTTTTTAAAGATACTCGTGTTTTTCAATTTTTACACGCTCACCTGTTCCCTTTAACAAGATCATAATGAAAATACAAAACTGTGGTCACAGTATTTTATAAATGCTGCCTCATTATATGCAGCACACAATTGTACCTGATGTCTAAAGACAGTGCAGATAAAAAATTTAGACACTAAATGAATTAATGAATTTCATACACTTTTTTGGCAAATGCCATATTTGGTGGTATTTACAGATACCATATACAGTTCTATGTGCTTAGACAGTACTATGCATTGAGCGTTGACAGGAGGCTTTACCTAAGCAGATAGGGTGGAGTGGGCTTGGTCTGCATGGAGTATGAATGAAAGCAAGGTCTGTATGTGCTTAAGCTGGCAGTGGAACGCCAGAGCCCAGAAATATAATTTGGCTGTAGAGTGTTGGAAAAGTGGACACTACAAAAAAAAAATCTCCAGATCATACTAATATTGGCAATTATCCAACAGATGCTCTGTCAGGAGGAACTGAGAAAGTCAGAAATGTGCGGCGGCCTTACCCAGTTTATAGCAGATCAAGAAAGCATGGGTTATATCTGGGAAGATGGCAAGATTCATCATAGCTCTAGGGCCTCCATAACCTCTCTCCGAAAGAGCAGGAGGTAGGGCACGACAACATACATTGTAGAATACCCTATTTGCCCACAGTTTACATACCACTTAATTACCAGCCTGCATTCTTCTCATCAGTGATGGCTCAGGTACAGCAGGCTCTGCTAAAGAGTACCAGATCTGGATGTAGCAGAAGAAATCATGCAGTGCAATTTGTTAAAGTGCTGGGAGATGATGAACCAATCTTTATAGAGCAGCTTGCAGACTTTAATGATGCCTGGCCCCGTGTCTTCAAACTGCTCACAGCAAATATCTCAGGGAGGCTATTTCTGTAGCATAGAGGGGAAAAAGCTGACAGACCCAGGGACACCTTCAGTGAAATGCAGGATGCACTCCAAGCCATCAGTGTGAGGGTGTGTCCTAATTCCTGCAACTACTTTCTGGGAGTCTGTGAAGGGGAGGATGTATAAGCAGCTTTACAGGGCAATGCAAGCTCCCATGTGTAACCAAAAGGTTCCATTCAACAATTGCCTAGATCTATGCTGCACTGTGGTTAACTTTGAAGTTAGGAATACTTAACCTGCCTGCCAGATGGAAGTTGCAGCCACTACCAACACGTTCACTTGTCCCCCACACAGAGGGCTGGATCTTGTTCTCCTGCTGCCGGGAGCAGCAGCAAGTGCAGAAAATGGTGGCCACCATACACAGGCCCCATGCCACCGTGAACTTGCGTCCAGCGGCCACTTAGCATATGGACGGCAGCCGCCCACCCCACCCCCCACCCCCCCCCAACAATCATGTGGCGAGGTGGCATTGATGAAAGAGCAGTGCTGGCACCATTTTTAAAAGGCTGCCAGCCCTACATTGTCGTGCTACTGAAATCGGCCTGGCCCAGGTCAGACTGTTTCAGCTGTCAGGAATTTTCCCAAAACGCCCTTTATGATTGATTGTATATAAAACAGGATCAAAAAAAGAAAAAAATTTTCAATCGCTGCTTTCCCAATAAGCATTACAGAACCATTGAAGAATAACAAGCCAAACCCATTTTTCCACCATACAGCATCAAAGTTTCCAGTTATTTAACGAAAGCCCTCTAATGCAGGCCTAGTCGCTAATTCACTTCACAAGAATCATTCTTGTAATATTCAGTATGCAGTCAGCCACTGATCATTTGATTGAATAAAGTTACAGCAATTTATTTCTGCAATAGTTATGCAATAAAAGAGATGTGATGCTTCACCTGGGGAATGCAGCCAGAGCCATCCATGGCACCACGGGTGGCTCAGCTGCACAGTGGGGTATAGGGAAGACTGGAAGAGCCATAGTCATAGGTGATTCGATAGTCAGGGGAATAGACAGGTGTTTCTGTGGCCGCAGACGTGAATTCAGGATGGTGTGTTGCCTCTCTGGTGCCAGGGTCAAGGATGTCACTGAGGGGCTGCAGAGCATCCTAAAGGGGGAGGATGAACAGCCAGCAATCGTGGTCCACATTGGAACCAACGACACAGGTAGAAAGAGGGATGTGGTCCTGCAGTCAGAAATTAGGGAGGTAGGTAAGAAATTAGCAAGCAGGACCTCAAAAGTAGTAATCTCCGGATTACTCCCAGTGCCACACGCAAGTGAGTATAGAAATAGAAGGATAAGACAGATGAATGCGTGGCTGGAAAAACAGTGCAAGAGGGAGGACTTTAGATTCCTGGGACATTGAGAACGGCTCTGGGGGAGATGGGACCTGTACGGGCCGGACAGGTTGCACCTGAACAGAGCCAGGACTGAGTTCCTTGCGAGCCGTTTTGCTATTGCTGTTGGGGAGGGTTTAAACTAGTTTGGCAGGGGGATGGGACCAGAGGTAGACTCAGTTGGGACAAAATCAGAAATTAAAATGGAAGGCAGAAAGTTAATGGATGAATCTGGAAGACAAGGGAAATGAGGGTTAGAATATTTTTTTAAAAAGAATTTGGCAGTGCTCAAGGGTATCTATTTCAATGCAAGGAGTATAGCAAATAAAGCAGATGAGCTGAGGGCAAAGATAGACATGTGGCAGTATGATATCATAGCTATTACAGAAATATGGCTGAAGGAGGGACAGGAATGGCAGCTCAACATTCCAGTTACAAGGTTTTCAGACGCAATAGGGAAGGGGATAAGAAAGAAGGGGGAGTGGCAATTTTGGTCAGAGAAACTATTACAGCTGTGAGGAGGGATGATATGTTGGAAGGTTCATCAAATGAGGCCATATGGATTGAGCTGAGGAACAAAAAATGGGCAATCGCACTGCTGGGAGTGTACTACAGACCCCCAAACAAACAGTCAGAGGGAGATAGAAGAGCAGATATGTAGACAAATCTCTGAGAAGCGCAAGAACAATAGGGCAGTAATAGTAGGAGATTTTAATTACCCCAATATTAACTGGGATAGTTTTAGTGTGAAAGGAATTGAGGGAGCAGAATTCTTGAGATGCATTCAGGAGAACTTTTTTGCCCAGTATGTAGCAATTCCAACAAGAGAGGGCACAGTTTTAGACTTAGTTTTAGGAAATGAAGATGGGCAGGTGGAAGGAGTGGCAGTGGGACAGCATTTTAGTGGTAGTGATCACAATTCAGTCAGTTTTAACATAATTATGGAAAAGGACAGAGATAGAACAGGAGTTAGCATTCTTAATTGGGGCAAGGCAAATTTTATTATACTGAGGAGTGATTTGGCGAAAGTGGACTGGAAACAGCTACTTGAAGGTAAATCAGTGTCAGAACAGCGGGAGGCATTCAAAGGGGAGATTCAAGGGGTTCAGGGTAAACATGTTCCCACAAAGAGAAAGGGTGAGGTGGCCAAATCTAGAGCCCCATGGATGTCAAGGAACCTACAGGGTAAGATAAGGCAGAAAAGGAAAGTTTATGTCCAACACCGAGAACTCAATACTACAGAAAGCTGAGAGGAGTATAGAAAGTGGAGGGGTGAAATTAAAAAGGAAATTAGGAAAGCAGATGGAGGGCATGAAAGAATATTGGCAAGCAAAATAAAGGTGAACCCCAAGTTGTTTTATCAATACATTAAGAGTAAGAGGATAACTAAGGAGAGAGTAGGGCACATAAAAGACCAAAAAGGTAACCTATGTGTAGGAGCAAAAGATATTGGTATGGCTCTTAATGAATACTTTGTGTCTGTCTTCACAAAAGAGGGGGACGATGCAGATATTGTAGCTAAGGAGGAGGAGTGTGAAGTATTGGATGTGATAAACAAAGGGAGAGAGGAAGTATTAATGGAATTAGCATCCTTGAAAGTTGATAAATCACTCGGGCCAGATGAAATGTACCCTAGGCTGTTAAAAGAAGAGGGGAAATAGCGTAAGGTCAGACCATCATTTTACAGTCCTTACTGGATACAGGTGTGGTGCTAGAGGATTGGAGAACTGCTAACATTGTACCTCTATTTAAAAAGGGAGTGAAGGATAGACCAAATAATTACAGGCGAGTCAGCAGTGGGCAAATTATGGAATCTATTCCGAGAGACAGGATAAACTGTCACTTAGAAAGGCACAGGTTAATTAAGGAGAGTCAGCATGGATTTGTTAAGGGAAGATCTTGTTTGACCAACTTGATCGAATTTTTTGAAGAAGTAAGAAGGAAGATAGATGAGGGTAGTGTAGTTGATGTGGTCTACAAGAATTTTAGCAAGGCTTTTAACAAGGTCCCACATGACAGACTGGTTAAAAAAATAAAATCCCATAAGATCCAGGGAAATGCAGCAAGGTGGATACAAAATTGGCTCAGTGACAAGAAACAAAGGTAATTGTTGACAGGTGTTTTTGTGACTGGAGAGCTGTTTCCAGTGGCGTTCCGCAGGGCTCAGTACTGGGTCCCCTGCTTTTTGTGGTATATATTAACGATTTGGATGTAAATGTAGGGGGCATGAACAAGATGTTTGCGGAAGACACAAAGGTTGGCCGTGTAGTCGATAGCGAGGAAGATAGCTATAGGCTGCAGGAAGATATTGATGGTCTGGTCAGGCTGGGCAGAAAAGTGGAAAATGGAATTCAACTTGGAGAAGTGTGAGATGATGCATTTGGGGAGGTCAGACAAGGCAAAGGAATACACGATTAATGGGAAAATACTGAGATGTGTAGAGGAAGAGAGGGACCTTGGAGTGAATGTCCACAGACCCTGAAGGTAGCAGAACAGGTCGATAAGGTGGTTAAGAAGGCATATGGAATCTTTTCCTTTATCAGCCGAGATATAGAATACAAGAGCAGGGAGGTTATGCTGGAACTGTATAACTCATTGGTTAGGCGACAACTTGAATACTGTGTGCAGTTCTGGTCACCTCATTACAAAAAGGATGTAATTGCACTAGAGAGGGTACAGAGGAGATTTATGAGGATGTTGCCAGGACTGGAAAAATGCAGCTATAAGGAAAGATTGGATAGGCTGGGGTTGTTCTCCTTGGAACAGAGAAGGCTGAGGGGAGATAGGATTGAAATATACAAAATTTTGAGGGGCCTGGATAGAGTGGAGGTGAAGGGCCTATTCACCTTAGCAGAGAGGTCAATGACTAGGGGGCATAGATTTAAAGTGATTAGTAGAAAAATTAGAGGGGAGATGAGGAAAAACTGTTTCACCCAGAGGATGGTGGGTCTAGTACTCACTGCCTGAAAGAGTAGTTGAGGCAGAAACCCTCACCTCATTCAAAAGGAGTCTGGATATACACCTCAAATGCTGTAATCTACAGGGCTACAGACCAAATGCTGGTGGATCATTTTTCGGCTGGCACAGAAACAATGGACCAAGTGGCTTCTTTCTGTGCCTTAAACTTTCTACGATTCTATGATTCTATGAAAACCTTAGCAGTAACCAGCAACAATGCCACAGTGGACAATTCAAAAGAATCTTACCATTTTAAAGTTGACCAATTCCCTCACCGCCCCAATACAGTACATAGTGCAAAGTTGACCCCCTTCCCTACCTTGGTGGCACCAGCTTTCCATGGATGGGAAAATGAAGGCACACGAGTGCTACACATCACGCTGAAGATCAGGAACTGAAGGTAAGATTGCTGCAGATTACATTTGAATTCATACAAAGATGTAATTTAAATATGCCAACTCAGGTCCCGTTGCAGACCAGCGGACGGGCCACCACGAAGCTTCCCCGCCACCGGGAAGATCGGGACCGGCAATCCTGGCATTGGGTTCCATGGTGGCGTGCTGTGGGGGGTGGGGATGGGTGGCAGAAACTTGGAACGGCAGCAGCTTGCCATCGGGAGGAGAACAAGATCCAGTCCAGAGTCTACAGATATGCTTATCCAAGTCCCAGAACTTTGGTGTTGAGCAACAACTAGAAGAGTGAGGAAAGGAAGAAAAGTATTTTCATTCTTAGAGTGCTGGCTTTCTCTAGCAACAAGATTTAGAGCTATCCCACCTGTCCCAGATTTCATCTGTAAGCTGTAAGTCGGGGAAAGGTTCACAATGGGTGAGGAAAGTCATTCAGCCCATGCAACTACAAAAACTCTCAATACCGTCACCAGTGCCCAATTGCCTCAAAGGTCTTTGCCTTCATTACTCTATGCAGTTCATTCTGTCAATCACACTTTACTTGAAAAGTTACAGCATTGGTGATTAATTTGCCTTTCCCCAAATTCAACCTGTGCCTCATTGTCTCAATTTCATGACGCACGTTGATGTAGGTTTCCAGACTCAGTTTTCCCATACTATTTATATCAAAAGATGTATTTATACTACAACTATAGTGGCAACAAACGTGGTACCAATGCTACAATTATAATGTAAATGCTGCCTGAATTGCAGCACGGTCCCCAAGTAAAGGACACTCCATTTCATTCTGGAGTCAGGTCAGTCCTTAACATCTACCTGAAATTAGTACTGATGCAAAACCTAATACTATTTGCTTCATTGATGATTACTCTTCTGGAACTGAACCCCATATTACTTTCATTTCATGTTTAACTAGTCTGACAGCATCCACTGAGTTTGCACATCACCCAGTTTTCTTGCAATATGCAATAGCATTGTCAAATTTCACCTGCAATGTTCGCTCATTTATGAATTTGATTTTTGGCAACATAGCAAACTAGTAAATAGTTACACAGATTGTTTACTATTTTTCTTGGTTAGCATGAATGAAAGCAAGCACTGCCTCAAAAAAAAAGGTTCATCTCAACATACATCTGAATATTCCTGCATTCTACTCAATGATTTTCCTCATCTTTCTTCATTCAGGCATTGTAAAGTTGATTGTACAGCTTGGGCACCTAAGAAAATAAGTGTAATTTGAACAGCCACCAAAACAATCAGCGAATTTCGCAATTTTGACCATGAGCGTGTGGTCAGTTTGTAGGCAGGGCCCGATTTGGGCAAATTAAATCTTGAATCAGCGTGAAAGATTGTGGAAAACAGAAACATAATTGGGTTTGGGCATAACTCACTTAGGTTTAACATTCCCCTATCTTTTGTGCTGGTTCAGCCAATTCCACCCAGATTCCAGTAATATAACTTACATTAACAAGCAGAACCTCTACCCCATTTTAGCAAACACTTTATTTAAGTTCTTATCATTCTCTTGAGGTTATCCTTTCTAAAATTATATCTACAACTTATTTGTATTCAGCAGTGTTTAGATCCTTAATCATATCAAAATTTAATGATTTGCTCTGACTGGATATTTTCAGTGTGAAAAGAGTATAGACAGTCCTATCGATCAGACTACGGAGGAGGTTAATTTACTTTATGAAAAGCTAGTACTATATGTAGACTAGGAGGTTATCTTGTGGTCACCATCGCCCATTAACCACTTGTTGGCCAGGGGCTGCAAGAAGTACAGAGTCTGTTACAAACTGTTGCATAGCTCATGAACTAAAGTAACCTGAGCTCAGACACTGTTGGATTGCTTGTGAACTAAAGTAACCCGAGCTCAGACACTAGCCTGTGCTGGTAAAAACCAGTTTGAACTAATTAATTTATGTGACAGACAAGGGAGAGATCACAGGAATAGAGCCTTATTTGGACACGGTGTGAAACCGGGGTCTTTGGGCCTGGGCAAATAAGGAGAAGATACGAATGAGGTGAGCAGGCCTAAACCAACAGGAAAGAGATAGCACAGTTTTGAAGAGATAAGAAAGAGAATAAGTATGGAGAATCTCAGATTTAGAGCCAGGAAGAAACTCCAGAGACCAACCATCGCGGAAGTGAAAGACCCTGCGTGAGCAACGGTGCGACGACGTAAAAAAGAGAGAGAACGGAACGCCTGGCCAGCGTCAGCTCTCCCCTTTTTCGGGTATTATCCTTTGTTTTCTGTGACTAAGTCAGGGAAAGGTCAGAGGAACCTAGTGGGTGTGCTTATCAATTCTAGTTAGCTTTGTTATTAACTGTATAACCCAGTTTGAGTTGCATGATTTTGTCTAACCAAGTGTATAAGCCTTATTCTTACATTGTAAAACAACGTGAATAAAGTAAATTGATAGTTAAAGAAAGGACTGAGTTTCCTCCTCTTTGTACTAGGCCATTAACCTTGGATTAGGTGGAGGGTGGCTCTCCTGTAACCCCGATATCCCAAACACCTAGCCTTAGCCTGAATTAAGAGGACTTAGTCCCATGTGACGGCCAGGATCAAGTGGGTGAAGGGAATAAAGGGGCCAAGGGGGTGTTGACTCCGCGCCATGGTTTACACACTACTCTGTTTAGTGTTCTTTGACTAACGTCCTATTCACACTGACACATTGGACAGGACCCCAACTGCACTTGCTGGCAGTGGGACCAGCTCAACAATTTTACCACAGGCAACCTTCTAATTGGCTGCTTCAGGATTTGCCATCCAAGTAAGGACGGTGAGCAGGATGTAGATGCTACTGGCCCAGAGGGCCACCGGCATCGGGAGAGGTGGGCACTGCTGAGGCAACTCAGGTAATGAGAGGGCACCTCAAAATGTGGGCACCCTCGGAGAGGGAAGTAAAAAATTTAAATTCAGAAGGGCCAAGCAGGCAGGCCCCCCCTGACGGTCCATTGGGGTGGCCTTCCCTGCCTGTGGGCCCCTCTTTGGGGCATGGAGCCTCCAGCTCTAATGGTTCCCCGGTTGGCTGCAGGAAGGCCATTCCATGAAGCTGACGGGGGGGCCACTCCACTGCCAGCATAATGCCAAAGGACTAGGAAAATTTCCCTTAATACTCAATTACTCAAATCGGATGTCCACCTGTGTTTGGCAAGTAGCTGCTCCGCCTTTGATCCTGCCACTGGGAAACTTCTCCAATAGGATCGCATCAGGGAGCAGTCCCGACTCAGCTTCCTACTATTTTCCTAATACCCTGCCTCCCAGTGTCCACTGTTTTTAATGTTATATGTCTTAATTTTATCACCACATCTCATGTGGAGCACCTTAACATATACATTTTAAAAAATTCATACATACAACATTCCCTTTATCAATAGACTACTATTTCCACAAAGAACTCCACAAAATTTGCAAGATATAACTTACATTTTATGAGTCCTTATTGACCATCGTTAAATAATATAAGACTTGCTGTTTCACCGATATCTTTCTAATTTTCATATGTATTTCAGTTAGCAATAGATGGCTACAGTTTATTTAGATGCATTACACAGTAATTTGATTAGTTTTGGCATTGTGGCTTTTAAAACAACAGCTTCATTCATATAGCACCTTGAAAGTATAAAACATCCCAAGGCATTTTAAATGAAAAGTTGAGAGAGGAATAGGATCACTAATTCAAGGACAGAGTTAATTGAGTGATTGAAAGTTTGGGAACAAAGATGCAATTGGGGAAGATTTTTAAAGGAAAAGGTAGAAGGATCTCAAGGGAGTACAAAGAAAAGGGCGTAAGTGACTGAAAACTCTGCCATGAATGGTGGAATGTACAAGAGGCCTGAGGCCAAAAAAACAGAGTGAGAGAAACAAGAGCAGGTCAGGAGGTGGTTGTAGATGTAGGGTGGAGGAAACCCTGAAGGAGGTCGGACAAGGGTAAGGATTTTAAGTTTAACCAGCCGGGAGACAGGGAGTCAATGTGGGTCTGAGGCTGGGAATGACGGACAAGCAGAGAAAGAGGCAGAAATATGCAGTCTTGATCGTGGGAGAAGATTGGGCTTGAAATACAACTCAGTTGAGCATAATACCAATGTTGCACGCAGTTTTGTTGAACCCAAGTGGGAGGCCAGGGGGAGGGATGGAGCCAAGCAAACAAACTGTTTAGCTATTTGCAATTGAATATGTTTGTCTGGAATTATGACCTCGGAGAGGAAGCCAACTTTGAAGGATAACGTTTGACCTCAGATTAGTGAAAATGTTTTCCACAAGAAAAAGGAGAGCAACTAACATCTAATTTCAGTTTAGAGAAATAAATTGAATAAAATCAGGGGGTTATCTGGTCTGTACTCACAAATGGTAGGCAAACTTTAAAACAGATACTAAGTTTATATGGTAGATATTTAAAATTATAGAAGCTTGTTAATATGTCTAGACATCAATAATGATTTGGCAAGGTAAATACTCACTAAGAATATGTCACTTCTGCTATTTAAAATGATGAAACTTTTTAGTTTGCTGGTAATTAATGTAACTTAGCTCAACAAGATTAAGTATTGGCTTACAAGTCACAAAAATCTGTAGCATATATGCAAATGTTATACTACTTAATATAAAGTAGAACATGAGTTAAAAGTTTCTTAGGGACATGTTTTGCATTATCAGCATGCTGTTGCAGTAATGGCTGTAATAGAAATAGAGAGTGTGATGTAGGAGTTGCAGTTTTCACAATATGTGTATTTCTCCCTGACAAATATTATCCATAAGAACCACCTATTTAAAAAAATGCTTTAAATGATGAGCTCAATTTATTGTCTGCTGCAGGGAGAAAAAAGGGGCACTGTGATGTGTTACAGTACATAAGTACATAGTTTAAGATACTGACAATTTACTCCTCAAAGCTCTTTTACTCAATTATTTGTATGACTAGAACATACTTTTCTCCCGTCACCGATAGCTTCTAGTTTTTGTTAAAACTGCTGGTTTAGTGCTGCATTGGGGATTTTCCTAGATCAAGCGGCACAGTGGTCAGCACCACAGCCTCACAGCTCCAGCGACCTGGGTTCAATTCTGGGTACTGCCTGTGTGGAGTTTGCAAGTTCTCCCTGTGTCTGCGTGCGTTTCCTCCAGGTGCTCTGGTTTCCTCCCACGTGCCAAAGACTTTCAGGTTAATTGGCCATTATAAATTGCCCCTAGTATAGGTAGGTAGTAGGGAAATATAGGGACAGGTGGGGATGTGGTAGGGATATGGGATTAGTGTAGGATTAATACAAATGGGTGGTTGATGGTCGGCACAGACTCAGTGGGCCGAAGGGCCTGTTTCAGTGCTGCGTCTCTAAACTAAACTAAATAAAGTCTGCACTGACATACACCTTGTACAAGTGGTCATTCTTTTGGTCTGGGCCTAGGTCCAGCAGCAATGACCGAACTCAGCATCAAGGTCATCCTCCAACTCCAATGCAAACTGCTTATCCCAAAACAATATTAGCACAGCATTTTTATCTCATAAACTGTACAAAATGAAATCTTTCCAAAGATGTTGGCTTCATGTTATTTACGTTCTCTGCTCGGTTGCCTTGTATAGAGGAACTAGATATACCTTTTTCTAAATATCTAACTCCTGCATGCAGCACACACTTCTTGTAATATTTTCTTGCCACACGATTGCCGTCACCATAGTGCATAGCGACACCTGCCTTGGAGGTTCTAGAGTTGGGCCTGGGGCCTAATGCTGTCTGTCCCTTCCCTGCTGCAGCTATCATTTCCCCCCTACCTCCACCCAGTGCCATCAGCTCCCTCACCAGCTGTCCCCTAACCTCTTTGCTGCGACCATACCTTAAGCCCAATTATAGTCCCTGGACTGCACCACAAAAAGTTATTTTGCCCAGCTACATTCAAACTCATACATGAATAAAGTGCACTTAGGTATGGTTGTGGTGACTTTGGAATCATACACCCAAACAAGGAGAGAAGGGAAGCAGAGAAATTCTTTGAGGGGGTATTTAATTGGTAGACACAGGCAATTTAATGGATGAAATCTGCTTGATTTTCTGAAATCCAAAGTGCATTTCAAAATGTTCCAACCTTAGACAGATCACTGGGAAGGCCACATCTATTCATCAGTAAATACAAAACTCTTGAGGCCATTACACTTGAGGATTCAGTTTAAAGTCATCACATGTGGATACAAATACTAAACTTTTCTTTTTAAAAAAGCAGTAAGTTAGTCAATTCCGGTTACATCTTTGACCTTAAGGCAGCACGAGGAATTTACAACCAGCTGTCACTCTACAGAAAAACAATGATCCAATTGACCTCAGGATGTACCCTAAAGGAATTATCCACTGGATATAGCAGTTTGTTGGAATTAGACACTAACTTTAAATGGAGGCAGATCTACCACATCGGTGGAACGCACTGTGCATTACAAAGTATAACGCTCCCAACCTTGTAAAACAGCAAATTCAACCACATGGATAGGGAGCAACATCAAGGGAGCTCTCATAGCTTGTATCATTGTTCGTGGTTGTGGGTGACGTACCTTCAATATCAGATACAATAACTCAGTGCTTATGTTGCTGGACTAGTAGGCCAGAGGGAGTTGATATCCCCCATGGCAAGTTGTAAAATTGATTTGTAAATTGTGGACTGGCCCCTGGAATAGTGACCATAGAAGCTGCTCGATTGTTGTAAAAATCCAATTGGCTCATATGTATTTCAGGGAAGGAAACCCTACCAAGTCTAGCCTACATGTAACTTCAGTTGTGCACTTTGTGGTGGATTCTTAATGCCCTCAGGGAAACTCAAGATGGGCAAGAAATACTTTCTTGCCAGTGTTGTCCACATCTTGAGAAATATTAAAAGGATATTGCTTTGTACATAGAAAGTCTAAAGAGCAATGTGGGGCTAAAGGTTCTGTGAGCCTCTTTCAATAGCATGATCTGGATATTCGAAGTGCTCAGGGGAATGTCTAATGGAGCTGCAAGAAGATAATTCATTACTTCCTTGTTATTGTTTTCTTAATCAGTGAAATCTACTTCCACCTTATTTACAGTCAACAGAAAATTAAGTATGAAACCAAGTTAGATCACTATCAAGTTTGAATATCCAATTGCATCATCTCATTTTCCAGCGTCACGTTCAGAAAACAATAAAATGAATAAATGGCATAAAAAGAGCAGTGTCTGACTAGCAGATATAAATGCAATCATATCATTCTGCTGATGTTCACAAACTATTTACCTCCTCTTTTGCATTTATGATGGCTGCAAGCCTGCTCATTTGCATTCCTTGAATTCCTACCTTGTAACTTAATGCCAGCTGATTAGTTACCTGTGGTATAGCATTGTTTTGGCATCTTTTACTTAATTAACCAAGAAACATATTAAGCCAAATACTAAGAGCACAGCCCAAGGTGGAAAAATGGCTTAAAATACAATCTGGTAAATTGTACCTTGGACATTTGAAAAGACTGTCCCAGATGCCAGCAAAACAGCTGTTAAAGATGAAAGAACCTACATTATATAGCACCTTTCATGACTTCAGCATGTTCCAATACACTGCACAACCAATTAATTATTCTTTGAAGTGTAGTTCTTATAATGTTGGAAACACAGAAGCCACAGAAAGTTGCGCACAGCAATGTCCCACAAACAATAAAATGACTTGATAATCTGTTTGAGTGATGTTGATTGAAGAATGAACATTGCCCAGGACACCAAGAGACAGATTCAGCTGTGCCCAGTTTTAATGATTTTGTATCATACCACAGTAACTAAAAATTTCATGGTCTCCCAGGCAAGTTACATAAATTTCTTTGAAGGGTTTAAATTTTTCTATGGATTGCTTCTAGTCCAGATATGTATCTATATTCTAGTGAATCACCTGCAGCACTGCTCGCATCAAGTCAGAGGAAGCACTGTTTTACAAAGACAGTGCATTGCACAATTATTCTGCTGCCAAAGTGTAGTTGTGTGTCTCTTTAAAGATAAAAAAAAGTCCAGCTGCATTATGTAAACACTAGGCGAGTCCATCCAAAGTCAATTAAGAAGTTGTAGAGACAGTAACCTCAGTACTTTTCTTTTACGAGACGAACCATAACTTTTGTATCTTTATAATTTCTTGTGTAATAGTCATTTGTATTAGCCAGTGCGCAATACCTGAACTGCAATGGACAACTGATGTGTGCTAGGAAGTGTGTGTGTATGTGTGTTATATATATATATAAAAACATTTTCATAATATAAGTAGTAACGTCAAGCAATGAGCACTTCCAGTAGGAAAAGGTTGATCTCCTCCCCTGACCTTCAAAGGCACCATCACTGACTCCTCCACCATCAATATCCAAGGAAGCGTAATTAAAGCATTGCTATGAGCACGGATAAGGCTGAGTACTCTGCAATGAGTGACTAATTTACTGACCCTTCAAAGCCTAGCCTCTACAAAGCTCAAGTCAGGAGTATGAGGGAATACTCACATATCTCTTGGATTAACAATCAAGAAGCTCACAATCCAGGACAGAGCAGTCCAGTTGAACAGTTGGATACTGTTTGCACCATATATTAACATAACTTGGGTAGCAGCTCCTAGTCTCTCAAAGTCTACTAAAGAGGAGCCATAACATCATAGGGACACCATCACCTCCTAATCACCCATCCTGACTCAGACATGCATCAACTTCCCTTCCTTGCCACTGGGTGAGAAACCTGGAACTTCCTATCTAGCACAATCATGAGACTACCATCAGATCAAGGACTTGCAGTGCAAGAAGGCCCAGTACCACCTTTTCAGTACTCTACCAACAGGCAATAAATTCAACCCTGTCACTGTCAATCACATTCTGTGAACATTTAAAAAAACAAATCTCCCTTGGCACTGCTCATAGTAATTCAGTTAGTGATATTTCATAAAGTCAACAACATTGCACCACACAAAAATCAAAAAATTGTTCTAGCGCTAATTGTGATGTTGTCATCCTTTAATGATAGAAAGTCTAACTGTTCTTATGGAGTAATAAAAATTTGCAATGCAATATTTGAAGCCTGACAGCAACATGAGATGTGCACTAGACATGTATTTGCATCATTATAAATGAGCATTACTTCAATTACATTTTTAAACAAAGATAGAAGAAAATGTCTGGCAGGGAACCTCAGTCCCATTCGATTCTCATTCTGTTCCATGTGGGAACTCCAGGACTCTCCTAATGTCCTGGACAAGTACATGTGCAGTAAGTGTCATCAGCTGGAGGAGCTTAAACTCCAAGTTTCAGATCTTATGCAGCAGCTGAAGTCGCTGTGACACATGTACGGGACTGAGAGTTTCATTTATAGCATGTTTTTAAGAGGTAGTAACCACACAGCTAAAGAGTGGTGCAGGCAGAGGGAATGGGCAACTAATCAAACAGTTAAACAGGACCAGGCAGGTGCTACAGGAGTCCCGAGTACATCTCACTCACAAACCACGATTCCGTTCTCAATACTGCTGAGTGTGATGGTTCCTCTGGGGATTACAGCCAGTCATGTCCAAGGCACCATGGCTGTCTCAGGTGCATGGGGGGGTTGGGGGGTGGCAGGAAAGTGATCAGGAATGCTATAGATAGGGGACCAGACAGGCATTTCTGCAGCTGCAGACATGATTCCAGGATGGTATGCTGTCTTCCTGGTGCCAGGGTCAAGGATGTCACTGTGTGGCTGCAGAGCACTGAGGGAAGAAGGTGAAGAGACAGAGTTTCTGGTCCATATCAGTACCAATGACAGAGGTGGCAGGAGGGATGAGGTCATGCAACAGATTTTAGGAAGCTGTGAAAGAGACTAGCAAGCAGAACTTCAAAGGTAGTAATCTCCATATTACTCCCAGTGCCACAAGCTAGTGAGTATAGGAATAGGAGGATACAGATGAATGCCGAGTTGCTGTTGCAGAGAGCTGGCACGGACACGACAGACCAAGTAGTCTCCTCCTGTGCTGTAAGCGGTCTATAATTCTATAACTATTGACAGAGAGATGAAACCACCTTTTTTTTTTGCAAAACTAGAACACAGATGACCAAGATAAATCCCATTTGATCCAATCAACATATCTTTCTGTCAATCCTCTTCATCCTGAATAAGGGTCTTATTCTCTCCCTACCCCATCAAAGCATTTCTGCACCCTGGCAACAAGATCACCAAGAATAGGTAGTCTCCAAGGGAGTCATTCATTTGCTGCCTTCTTCAAAAAAGCACCTGCCTCCACTTGCCTTCTCTGCAACTGGAGTTCATTCATTGGATAGGAACTCCTGTGCCTCATTTCCTCTCCCTTGGCCCTCCTTTACTTCTCACCATGCACGCCACCATTACATTTCACTTTCTCTTTTACTCCCTTTTCTCTTGGAGCTGCTTGTAAAAGAGAACCACAAGCTGCAAAGATGATACTGAATCCAAGTTGGTTAAGTTTTTTTTAAATTAAACCGTTAGGTTTGTTACATGATAAAGTTCATGTGTATGCATTTATGGTGGGCAGATGATTGAGGGATCATACATATCTTGGAACCTTTTTGCTGGAACTCGAATGGGGATAAAACTGAACTTGGGGAGAAAAAGTTAGATTACACAAAAGCTAAAGACAATAAAATAATTTGAAAAATGAGAAAAATACAGACATGAAACAACCAACAACAACCATCCTGATGGTGCCTGCATCCCATGAACAAATAAAATAAAAAGTACAGTCTGTCAAAATAGATGAACAATGTTCTACATACCACTTTGGTACAAACATTTCAGGGAATAATGACAGATTTGTGGTTTCATGTTCATCAGGAGTCAGTCTGATTGGAAAGGACTGCTTTTGATTAGTGTTAAAGAGTTAGTCAAAGCTTCTTTAAGTAATTGTGTCCAGCCCGGTCATTCTAGGTGGTGACTTCAACTGGACGATCCTGCAGTGACGACAGCAAAATGGACGCTACGTCCAGATTCCTAATGTCTTCAACAAACCTACAAACAGAGCGCAGCATAGATACACCTGGTCAAGATCGGACGGGTCTGCCCATTCCAGGATTGACTTCCTGTTTGTGTCCCGTGCTGTCACGGTCAGCTCAACCGACGTCAAGCTGGTGTTCTTCTCTGCCCATTGCCTCTTACTTGTCGACTGTCACTTACAGGATGACAGGGAAACTCAATGCTACACAGCTAACCCCAGAGAACGTTAAGGAACTCAAAAGGGATTACAAAGGTTGGAGGACCGTGAAACCCCTCTTTGAGTCTCCAGTTCACTGGTGGGAGGTGATCAAGGAGAATATCAAGAGGTTCTTTATCTTCAAAGGCGTTCAGAGGGCGAGAGACAGAGGGAAATGTCCCAACTCCAGAAAAGTATGCAAAATCTGCTCCGGCTGCAGTCGATAGGGGTCGAGGTCAAGGAGGACCTCCATGAGGTGAAGAGCCAGCGGGCCTCGCTCTTTGCCACGGAGGCCTCCAAGATTATCTTCCGGTCCACAGTCCGCTCCATTGAGCAGGATGAGACGTGGTCGCGTTACTTCTTCCAAAAGGTACAGAGAGTGAGCTCTGTGATCAGAAGCCTGTAGGAAGAGGATGGCTCGATAAGGTCTTCACAGTCCGACATACCAAGGATCACCAAATCCTTTTATGCTGGGCTGCATGACGCGAAGCCCACAGACAGCAGAGCCTCCCAGTCCTTCCTGTCAACAATCACAGAGGTCTTAGATGACAGCATGAGGGAGAGACTGGACAAGCCGCTAACTCTGGACGAGCTGACAATGGCCGTCAAGTCCTTCGAGACAGTAAAACTCCCGGAAGCGATGGCTTACCTGTGGGACTGGATCGGCCCGGACCTGCTGGAAGTATACGAGAGTACGCTTCTAGCCGGCAGCATGTCAGAATCCATGAGGAAAGGCACCATCACCCTAATCTACAAGCGGAAGGGGGAAGAGGGCAGAAATCAGAAATTAGCGACACATGTCACGGCTTAATGTTGACAAGATTCTATCCAAAGTCATCGCCAGTCAAATCTGCTCTGGAGTTGGTGATTCACCCTGATCAGACCTGTACTGTACCCGGCAGGAAGATCTCTGATTGTATCCCTGAGTAGCGCGAGACTATCACCTATGTACGGGACAGGAGGGTGGACACCTGCCTCATCAGCCTGGACCAGGAGAAGGCTTTTGACAGGATATCGCACACCTACATGATGGACGTGTTTTCCAAAATGGGGTTTGGGAAGGAAATCTGCAATTGGATCAAACTGCTCTACACAAACATCAGCAACGCAGTCTCAATCAATGGGTGGGAATCAAAGTTTCCCGATCCAATCTGGAGTCAGACAGGGCTGTCCTCTCTCCCCTGTCTTGTTTGTTTGCTGTATTGAACCCTTTGCTGAGTCTATTCGGAAGGATGTGAGCATAAGAGGGGTGACAATCCCAGGCAGTGGAGGCACTCAGGTTAAAACCTCCCTGTACATGGATGACGTCGCCGTCTTCTGCTCAGATCCGCTATCTGTGCGCAGACTGATGAGCATCTGCGACCAGTTCGAACTGGCCTCAGGAGCCAAAGTTAACCAAGACAAGAGCAAGGCCATGTTCTTTGGGAACTGGGCTGACCGATCCTTTGTCCCCTTCACCGTCAGGTCAGACTACCTGAAGGTGCTGGGGATATGGTTCAGAAGGGCCAGGGTGTGCACCAAAACCTGGACGGAGCGTGTAGCCAGGGTACACCATAAGCTGAGCATGTGGGAGCAGCGATCTCTCTCCATTACGGGTAAGAATCTGGTCATCAGGTGCAAGGCGCTCACGTTGTTGCTGTATGTGGCGCAGGTCTGGCCATAACCCCACTCCTACGCCGTGGCGGTCACCCGAGCCATTTTCCACTTCATATGGGGATCCAAAATGGACCGGGTCCGGAGGGACACGATGTTCAAACCTCTGGATAAGGGCGGAAAAAATGTACCCAACGTCGCCCTCATTCTGATGACCACATTTGTGTGCAGCTGCATCAAGCTGTGCGTAGATCCCCAGTACGCAAACACCAAGTGTCACGACGTGCTGAGGTTCTATCTGTCCCCGGTGTTGCGAAGGATGGGTCTGGTCACATTGCCGTGGAATGCTTCATCCAGTTGGACCGTGCTATTCCACCTATCCTTCGTGGAAAAAGTTTCTGCGGAAAAACACCTTTAGCCACCAATCCATCAGGCAGTGGTCTACACAGAATGTCCTCAAGGCCCGACAGGAAAAGGAGATGGTGGATTCTGTCGGATGGTTCCCCGAGCAGACGGTCAGTCATTTGGCGTAATGCCTCATCACCAGAACTCTCAAACGAGCACCAAGATGTAGCTTGGCTGGTGGTGAGAAGAGCCCTCCCCGTCAGATCCTTCCTGCACGCTCGGAGTCTCACACCCTCCGCACAATGCCCTCGAGGTGGTTGTGGTGGGGAAGAGACAGTTGCCCACCTCCTTCTGGAATGTGTCTTTGCAAAACAGGTGTGGAAAGAGATGCAGTGGTTTTTGTCGAGGTTCATCCCAAGCAGCTCTAACACGGGAGTCTGTGCTCTACGGGCTGTTCCCAGGGACGCACATCGAGATAAACATCAAAGGCTACTAGAGGACTATCAATTCGGTGAAAGACACTCTTTGGTCTGCCCGAAACTTGCTGGTCTTCCAGCGCAAAGAGTTGTCCACGACCGAATGCTGCAGACTGGCACATTCCAAGGTCCAGGACTACGTGCTGAGGGACGCACTAAAGCTTGGGGCAGCCACAGAAAAGGCTCAATGGGGAAAGGCTACTGTGTAAGTTTCCCCCACCAAGCTGAATTGACAGACTGGATCCATGGAAAACCCCTTGAACAGTATCCGGAAAATATTTACTGTAAAATGTACATGGCATGTAAAATGAAATGGAAGGGTTCTGAGGCAACTCACTCCTGTATTGAAGGAAACTGATCTCCTTTGCACTCTTTGTATTGTTTGACTTGGTGCTTTTTGGAACTGTTTGTAATGTATTTTTTACAGATCTTTATGAATAAAAAGATTTAAGTAATTCTTTTTGCCTTTCTTAAAAATGGAGAAGGCAGGAAGAGCATTTACACATTTGGTAACGTGCCATACTTTACGATGGCCAAAATTAGTGCTCTTCATGATAGAATACTGATATCACACTATTCCCTCCAGCCATTCTATAAATAGACAACCTTCAATTTTTACTGAATCTATAATTTAAGTGCACACTTACCAGTCTGGCAGTTGCAAATCTGAGCAAAAAAAAAAAAATTGTAAAAAATGTAAAGCCTCACATGCATCATTTATTAAAAATATATTAACCTAATATATGTTGGTCAACAGCACTGAACTTGACCCTGTCCAATAGTAGGTACAAACTCTACTGACGTACCAAATTAAAGCAACTGCTCAAAATACCAAGAGCTCAAAGAGGAAAAAGGAAAACAAAAACAAACAAAAAAAATTCAACAAGAAGCTTATGCATATTAATAAATCCAAGTATGCAGGAAAGTGCATCAATCTTTTATGTGAATATGTTGAAAGATATTGAAAAGTACAGTCAACTCCAGAAATAAAATCACTATTTACAAAGGTTGTTATGCAGATGTATTTATTCTTGGGTGCACATTGCACCAAAGACCATTGGTGCTAATGTGTTTTTAGATCCACAGCAAGATACCTACAGGTCAGCAACAACACTTGAAACTTAACATTTGAACAGTAAAGTCATGAATATTCAAAGTAATTAACAGCTTTAACTACTATTGTGAAAACTTAACAGCAATTTTATGAACTGTCTAAATTTACAGAAATTGTTAAACTAACCAAAAAGTGTAATAACAAATGCATCATGTCTAGCAGATTTTTCCTTTTTTTAAAAATAGCTCTTTGTAATTTAGTACAAAGCACCAGTTTTGTTACAGTACTTTGATTAACCAATGAGTGTTGCAAAAGGTAGATCTGCTACAATAACATTTGTCCAACTATTTACTAGTACCTTATTGGTTTCTCTAGACTAGATCACACAACAAATGTGGCTTTTTAAAAATTCCAGATCACTGAACTGTGCTATCCTTTCTGTAGCTCAAATGCAAATAGACAATGCATACATCAATTATTCACATTTTTAGATTTCAAACTGAAATTCAGTCTCCTTAGGAAGCATGCAGTCTGCACGGGTTGTTCCTTTTAATCAAAAGAGAGCTTCTTGTGGATCTTGATGGTCTGACAAACATACCGTTCATTGTTTCCAGGTCATCCTTATCTGCAGGTTGCAGTGTTGAATGCACCATCTCTATTAATGCCAGGAAAACGGTAAGAAGTGTCAAGAATGCTCCAAACAAGTATAATTTGACTATTTTTGCACTTGGTCTCTGTCCAGCAATAATCGCTTTGATCAAAGTCACCCAGACATGACTGGCACTTTCCACCATGTTTGTGTGTAATGCCAGGTTGATTTGATGATTCAGTTCTTCAGATGACTCTATAAATCTCTAAAAATATAAATTGCTTAATGAATTTATCTACAATGTTGAAATTACAATACTGAATAATTTTATATAAGTGCCATACACACATTTCAGTTAAATGCAACCCTTGAGATATGGTAGAGGGTTATAGATCCCAAGCCTTAACACTGTACATTTAACTATTCATTCTTAACATTGTGCTAATCCTGCATCCTTTGACCAAATGCTTCACCATGCCCAAGAATACCGACTCTACTAGATTATTTTAGTAACATTTCTCAGTTTGAGTTTAAATATTATTGAATAAATCCCCAAGGGTAATTTTCCAGGAGCAGAGAAACTGGTTGCCAGTGTACACCAGAAAATTATAAGCTCCAAAAATAAGCCCCCGATCTGTATAAGGAGTAACATAAGTCCTCCATGATACAAAGGAATACACCAACTGGCACCTCATCACTGCCTCAGCCTTACCAATCTACCTGTCACAGATGCATTTGTCCATGACAGTATTGATAGGAGTGACAACCGCACAGTCCTCGTGGAGAAGTAGTCCTAGCTTCACATTGAGAATACTCTCCACCATGTTGTGTGGCACTACCACCATGCTAAACGGGATAGATTTTGAACAGATCTAACCTGGTGAAGCTACAACACAGGGCAAACAGCAGAAGCTGCATGCAATAGACAGGGCTAAGCGATCCCACAACCAACAGATCAGATCAAAGCTCTGCAGTCCTGCCACATCCAGTCGTGAATGGTGGTGGACAATTGAACAACTAACAGGAGGCGGCGGCTTCACAAATATCCCCATCCCCAATGACGGGGGAGCCCTGCACATCAGTGCAAAAGACAAGACTGAAGCATTTGCATCCATCTTCAACCAGAAGGGCCGAGTGGATGATCCATCTCGGCCTCCTCCTGAAGTCCCCAGCATCACTAAGGCCAGTCTTCAGCCAATCCAATTCACTCCACGTGATATCAAGAAACAACTGAATGCACTGGATACTGCAAAGGCTATGGGCACTGACAACATTCCAGCAATAGTACTGAAGACTAGTGTTGCACCCCTAGCCAAGCTGTTCCAGTACAGTTACAACACTGGCATCTACCCTGTAATGTGGAAAATTGCCCAGGTATGTCCAGTGCACAAAAGGCAGGACAAATCCAACCCGGCCAATTACTGCCCAGTCTACTCTCGATCACCAGTAAAGTGATGGAAGGTGTCAGCGACAGTGCTATCAAGTAGCACTTGCTCAGCAATAACCTGCTCACTGATGCTCAATTTGGGTTCCACCAGGGCCACTTAGCTCCTGACCTCATTACAGGCTTGGTCCAAACATGGACAAAACAGTTGAATTCCAGAGTTGGGGTCAGAGTGACTGCCCTTGACATCAAGGAGCCCTAGCAACTTGGAGTCAATGGGAATTGGGGGGAAAGTTTCAGCTGGTTGGAGCCATACCTAGCACAAAGGAAGATGGTTGTTGGAGGTCAATCATCTCAGTCTCAGGACATCACTGCAGGAGTTCCTCAGGGTAGTGTCCTAAGCCCAACCATCTGCTTCATCAATGACTTCAATCATAAAGGTCAGAAGTGGGGATGTTCACTGATGATTGGTGCTGAATATTGCACACTCATGACTCCTCAGATACCGAAGCAGCCCATGTCCATATGCAGCAAGACCTGGACAACATCGAGGCTTGGGCTGATAAGTGGCAAGTAACAGTCGTGTCACGCTAGTGCCGGGCAATGACCATCTCAAACAAGAGAGAATCTAACCATCTCCCCATGACGTTCAATGGCATTACCAATGCTGAATTCCCCCATTATCAACATCCTGGGGTGGGGGTCACCATTGACCAGAAACTGAACTGGGCCAGCCATATAAATGCTGTGGCTACAAGATCAGGTCAGAGGCTGGGAATTCTGTGGGATATAACTCACCTCCTGTTTCCCCAGTGCCTGTCCACCATCGACAAGGCACAAGTCAGGAATGTGATGGAATCCTCTCCACTTGCCTGGATGGCAGCAGCGCCAACACCACCATCCAGGACAAGCAACTGCTTGACTAGCGCCCCGCCCCATCCACCACCAACACACATTGGCAGCAGTGTGTATCATATACAAGATGCACTGCAGCAACTCACCAAGGCTCCTTAGACTAGGCAGTAAAATTTATAAGTTTTTGGAAAACAATTCTTGTAGACTTGATCTGATCCACTGCCATCTTAGACAGCACCTTCCAAACCTGCGAGCTCTACCAGCTAGAAGAACAAGGGCAGCAGATGCATGGGAACACCATCACCACCACCTACAAGTTCCCTTCCAAGCCACACACCATCCTGACTTGGAACTATATTACCTTTCCTTCATTGTCACTGGGTCAAAATCCTGAAACTCCCTTCCTAACAGCACTGTGGGTGTACCTACCCCACATGGACTGCAATGGTTCAAGAAGGCAGCTCACCACCACCTTCTCAAGGGCAAGTAGGGATGGGCAATAAATGCTGGCCTAGCCAGCGACGCCCACATCCCGTGAACAAATAAAAAAGCTCTCTGCCTTTGCTAAGTGGGATGTGGACCCATGGAGCAGCGTGCAATTAGCATCGGGAAAATGCTATATCGACGTGATTAGTAGTTTAGTTGGAAGCAAGGTGATTGATGGGTTGTTCCCCAAGCCTCAACAGTTTGACTAAAAAGAAATCCCGACTGTGCACTCACAAATCTCTCAATTCTGAGGAATACTCACCAAAGCAGGAGGTCTAACTATATTCAGCTCAATTAAATTATAACCTCCAGAGCATCTTTCGATTTGATGAGCAGCTGTTCGCCACAGGGCTTATACTGACGCCTTGGAAGGTCAATGACTTGCACTGGCGCTACAACAACAGAACCCAGCTTCCCGACTGCAGCAGGAGCTGCACTGCCCCGGAGCGCTGGCTGATAGCCGGACCCCGCTCCGACACACAAATCGTTCCTGGTCACCCGCGCCTGACTTTACCCTTCCAGCGAATGTTCGCACTCCGGACCAATCCCTTTCCTCACCGCATTGTGACGTCATCCCGTCATTAATACATTGGGCAGGCTCCTGCGGGACATAAGGATCAGCATCGACTTGCTGAGTTAAATGGCCTGTAAAAGGGTTTTAAATGGTCTGTCATTCACCCAGATCGACTCCACACTCCTCCCGTTTTGTTTCCAGTCGTTTCTTAAATTATTCCAGGTCTTTTTTTGCCTCCATCACTCTGCTCCGAAGTCCATTCCAAGCTATCTTTTACTAGTTTGAGCCTGCCTTCCCTTGTCCTACTACCACTGTTTAAAGTATTCCTAATAAATCTTTTCCATACCATTTACAATTGTAATATCTTTAAATGTAGAAAAACTTTTCAAGTTGGGTTGCCAACTCAACAGGATTCTCCAGGAATTAAGAATTAATCTCCTGCACACTGCTGCAAGTAATTTAGCAGGGTAATCATAGGAACATTACAAAATTGCATTCTTTCATTTTCTTTGAACACTTTCATCTATTAGTCAAAATACTGGAGATGGGGAAAAACAAGCTGATTGACTAACATCCTATTGGGCAATGAGTAATCTTTCCATTTTCCAATTGGCATGGACGGGAAGGTACAATAGAGTCCAGAGTCAGAGGAATGGAGAGTTCTGGGATAGAGTTATAGGGCTGGAGGAGGTTACGGCAATAGAGAGGGGTGAAGCCATGAAGAGGTTTAAAACGCATGGATGAGAATTTTAAACAAAAACAGAAAATGCAGGTCAAGCAGCATCTGTGTAAAGAAAAGCAAAGTTAACGTTTCAGGTCAATGATCTTTCAGAATTTTAAATTTGAGCCTTTGGACTGGGAGCCAATTCAGTTCAGTGAGGACAGTGTGTAATGAGCGAGTGGGAATTGATGCAGGATAGAATATGCTCAATAGAGTTTTGGATGACCTAAAGCTGACAAAAGGGTGGAGGATGAGCATAAAAGCAAAATATTGTAGATGCTAGAAATCTGAAATAAAAACAAAGTGCTGGAAATACTCAGCAGGTCAGGCAGCATCTGTGGAGAGAGAAACAGAGTTAACGTTTCAGGGCTGTGACCTTTAATCAGAACTGAAGGAAGGTTGGTAGGTGGGGAGGAGGAGTTGGGAGCCTGGGGTGTTAGCATCCTACATTATTCTTGTATGGCCCAGAGACACATGCCTGCCTCTTCTATCCTAAGTAAATAATTTTTCACTTACCACATTGAGGCCACTTCTGTTGTATATTGTTGATAACAGTTAAGATGCTAGGTCGAGCTTTGTCTACAGAATTCTCAAAGTCTGTGCAGATCTAAACAATAACTCTATTATTGTATTTACACACCTATATACACTTTCCTTAAGTATGTCTCACTAGCGCCTTTCATGATGCTTCTTCCAAGCCTATTACCCATGTGACTATGACATCATCATCACCACTACAATGGGAGGGGTTACTCTCACTGTCTCAAACATTAACACTTTCAGGCCCGTATACTACACCTTCCTCTCCACTGCCTGATATGACGAGGCAGTGTGTGCATAGCGCACCCTCCACCCAATTGTACCTCAGTTTTGCAATCAGGATCCTACAACTGTCATATAACCTTAATTTTCATGTTTAGCAGCCTTACATCTGTTTTGGAAGAACGTACTGATCGCCTATTTACAAGCTCATCTGAATCATGCATCAGGTGGGCCTTGGGTGTCAATGGAGCAGCTAATTTTCAGCTGTTTGGCTGTCCATTTCTCAGGTACAAAACTGGTAGCCATTAAATGAATTTCTCCCTGTGTATCTCTCATCATTTGCCTTTTCTCTTTCACACTTTCTTTATCTCCAATGAAACCACTTGGTGTTAATGTGTAGATTTGATTATTATTTATTTATTCCAGGACCATACTGGATAGGTTCCAAAGGGATGAATTTTACCAAGGAGAGGCTGGCAAAATGGCACAGGAAGGCCCACCCACCCGGAACCCAATTGAGTCACTTAAATGTCTAATTAAGGGATTTTTCCCACCTCCGCTGACATTTTACCAGTGACTGGAAAGCCCACCACAGTGTATGGAGACCATCAGGTAAATCCTTGCAGCCTCCCAGTGGGCCCGGGGGAGTGGGGGGGTGGGTAGCCTCCTTTCTGGGCACTTTTTGGCCCATGGAGGGGGCTCGCTGGCAACAATGCCCTCCATCTGGTGCCATGGTGCTGCCTGCCCTCAGTGAAAGCACACCCCTTGCCAGTGCCTACATGACTGGCCCTTGTGCCCCCAGACCGCACTTACCTGACTTTGAGGGCGCATGGCCATCGGTGCTCTCATCCTCAAAGTGCAGCCCCAGCACCGGCCACCACTTGTGTTGGTGCTGCTGAGCTGCTGGCCCTCTGATTGAGCCGAAAGCACATGGGGGCGAGCTGGCCAACCTTAATAGGGACAGCAGCCCCGGCAGCAGCCAATTGAGTGGCAAAATGTGCCCCCGGGTCCTGCTACCTGCCGAAGTGAGGTGCCCCCCCGCCCCCCACACCCCACTTCCAGCCCCAGTGGTGGGTCCCCACTGCCTCCACTAAATTGAGCCCAATGTGTCCAAATATCTAATTCATTCCATGTTTCATGGGCTCATGTTTAAGATGCGTTTAATATTTGGTTCCTTTTGGTGTTGGTTATAAGGTTGAAAACCAAAGCAAAAATGAATGAATATTTTCCCAGATGAAAAGACCATTTTTTTTTTGTGTGTTGTGTACATGATACTCTTATATTTGTCTGCCTGTGTACACAATTTTCCTCCAGCCCTTCCCCAAGGCATTGCCTTCCTGCTTGGATGCATTTCAACAGGAATTGTTCAGGGCAGAGGTGACTCCTGCACAGCCAGTGCTGATTGGCCGCATGCAGGAGGCTTGGACAGTCAGGCTGCCACCAGGAGTCATGCCTCTCTTTGATAGGTGTCGAACAATGGGAATATATGTGCTTGCAGGAGAAGAGAGCTCATCATGCTTGGGAAATGTCCAGAACCAGAGGCAGTGTGCCCTACATGGCTATCCTGACTTGCATGGTGGAAGAGGTGCTGGAGCTGGTTGGAATAAAAGCCGGCCTCAGGCAACTAGAAGATGACCGCCACGTTCATCGAATTCCACAGAGCTGAAAAGTTAGCAGCCTGCCTCCACATCAGCTGACAGCGTAGGCGGAGCCTGACACCCTTGTTTTCACAAACAAGCATGTGAAGAAGTTCACATAGCTGCACCTGAGTTGCATGGAATTA
Organism: Heterodontus francisci; assembly: GCF_036365525.1. NCBI lineage: Eukaryota > Metazoa > Chordata > Chondrichthyes > Heterodontiformes > Heterodontidae > Heterodontus > Heterodontus francisci. The sequence goes on from NC_090397.1 coordinate 28,188,983, forward strand.
GATCCTGATGTTAAATAGCATTTTGATGTGTACTTGTCTGAAATGAACTGTGATATTATGACCCACTGAGAGAACCCTTTCAACATTACTGGGCCATTAACAGTTTGCTCACTCACACAAAGGGTGTGATGGGAAGGAGCTCATTGAGTGAGGTCACAGTATTTCCATGCTGTTGCCTCGTATGATGAAAGCTCCAGGAAAATGGGAAGGCCAATCAAAGACATGACAACAGGTCTGCAGAAAGTGGAAGATCACAGAATCACGGAATTGTTACAGCGCAGAAGGAGGCCATTCGGCCCATCGTATCTGTACCAACTCTCCAAATGAGCAATTCACTTAGGGCCATTCCCCCGCCTTCTCCCCCTAACCCTGCACATTCTTCCTTTTCATGTAACAGTCTAATTCCTGTTTGAATGCTTCAATTGAACCTGCCTCCACCACTCTCTCAGGCAGTGCATTCCAGACCTTAACCATTCGCTGCATAAAGTTTTTCCTCATGTCGTTTTTGCTTCTTTTACCAATTACTTTAAATCTGTGCCCTCTTCGTCTTGATCCTTTCATGAGTGGAACAGTTTCTCTATCTACTCTGTCCAGACCTCTCATGATTTTGAATACCTCTATTAAATCTCCTCTCAGCCTTCTCTTATCCAAGGAAAACAGTCCTAACTTCTCCAATCTACCTTCAGAACTGAAGTTCCTCATCCCTGGAACCATTCTTGTGAATCTTTTCTGTACTCTCTCCAATGCCCTGACATCTTTCCTAAAGTGCGGCGCCCAGAGCTGGACACAATACTCCAGCTGAGGCTGAACTAGTGTCTTATACAAGTTCAATATAACTTCCTTGCTCATGTACTCTATGCCCCTATTAATAAAGCTCAGGATACTGTATGCTTTATTAACCGTGCTCTCAACCTGTTCTGCCACCTTCAATGATTTATGCACATATACATCTAGGTCCCTCTGCTCCTGCACCCCCATAAGAATTGTACCCTTTATTTTATATTGTCTCTCCACGTTCTTCCTACCAAAATGAATCACTTCATATTTCTCTGCATTATACTTCTGCCACCTATCTGCCACCTATCTGCCCATTCCACCAACTTGTCTATGTCCTTTTGAAGTTCTACACTATCCTCCTCACAGTTCACAATGCTTCCAAGTTTCATATCATTCACAAACTTTGAAATTATGCCCTGTGTACCAAGGTGTCTTTGGCATCCTTCCACCTACGAAAGATGATGGACATGCAGCAAACAATCCATTTAAACGGGGTGTCTTCTTTTGGTGCACCTTTGCTGATGGCTGTGAAGGTCAATCCTTGAGAGACAGATTCTGCCACAAGTGCTGCACATGAAGCTGCCAAGTGGCCCTGTGAGTTATTGTTTTTGGCACTGGTACCTGTTGCCAAGCTGCTGTAGCAACTGGTCCATCGTGGTAGTGCACACCAGTCCACAAGATGTGTCACCATTTCCCTCTTTCGACAGCTAGTGACTCCCAAGTGTGACAGTCGACATTTAGGGCCTTCATGTTTCACTTGTAAGCATCCTTGAAGCAGAGCTTTGGGTGCCCCACTTGTCATCTGACCCCGGCTACCTCACCATACAGAAGGTCCTTGGGTATGTGACTGTCTTCCATCCTGCAGATGTGTCCGATCCACCAAAGCAGCCTCTGTTTTATTAGTGCCAACACACTTGGGAGCTCTGCCTTTGAGAGGATTGCCGCATTTGTGATTTTGTCCTTCCAGGATATACCCATAATGTGCTGCAGACAGCGAAGATGGAAATTATTGAGCTTCTTTCCCTGGCAGCTGTAAGTCACCCATGTTTCACAGCCATTCAGCAAGGTGCTGAGAACACAGGCCTTGTAAACCATCAGCTTGATCCGAAGAGTCAGCTTGGCGTTATTCCATGCATGTTTTGCAAGTCGGCCAAAGGTGATAGCTGCTTTCCCTTTACGTGTATCAAGCTCTGCTTCAAGGGACAAATTGTCTGTCACTGTGAACCCAAGGTAGCAGAATTTGCAATTCACTTCCAGTGGAGCGTTATTTAGTGTGATCGGGGCAGAAATGCAACACCTTGTCCCATGACCATGCTTTTCTTGATGCTTACAGTCAGTGAGAAAAAGTTACAGGCATGGGAGTCTTTGTAGCTGAGTTTCCATGTGAGCTACCAGTGCAGCATCATCAGCGTAGAGGAGTTCTTTGATCAGGATGTGATGTGTTTTTGTCTTTGCTTTCAGCATTGATAGTTTGTAGAGCTTACCGTCTGATCTAATGTGCAAGTAGACTCCGTCCATATCTGCGGGGAAAGCGATGGTCAAGAGCATGGAGAAGAAGATGCCAAACAGAGTGGGGGCTAGGGCACAACCCTGTTTCACTCCATTCTTCACTCCAAAACTGTTGGAAGTGGAGCCAGCAAACTGTACAGTGCAATGCATGTTGTCATGGAAGGAGTGGATGAGACTGAGGAGCTTCGGTGGACAGCCAATTTTTTTCCAAAATCTTTTAAAGCCCTGCTCTGCTGATGGTGTCAAATCACATCACATTTCTCTGCATTGAACTTCATCTGCCATCTGTTCACCCATTCCACCAACTTTTCTATATCCTTTTGGAGTTCTACACTATCCTCCTCACAGCTCACAATGCTTCCAAGTTTCGTATCATCCACAAACTTTGAAATTGTACCCTGTACACCAAGGTCTAGGTCAATAATATATATCAGGAAAAGTAGGAGTCCCAACACTGGCCCCTGGCAAACTCCACTGCAAACCAGCCTGAAAAACATCCATTAACCACCACTCTTTGTTTCCTGTCACTCAGCCAATTCTGTGTCCATGTTGCTACTGTCCAGTTTATTCCATGAGCTTTAACTTTGCCGGCAAGTCTGTTGTGTGGCACTGCATCAAATGCCTTTTGGAAATCGATGTATACCACATCAACTGCATTATGCTCATCGACCCTCTCTGTTACCTCCTCAAAAAACTCCAACAAGTTAGTTAAACATGAGTTTTCCTTAAGAAACCCATGCTGTCTTTCTTTAATTAACCTGCATTTGTCCATGTGACTATTCATTTTGTCCTGAATTATTCTTTCTAGAAGTTTCCCCACCACCGAAGTTAAACTGACTGGTCTGTAATTGCTGGGCTTATCTTTACACCCTTTTTTGTACAAGAGTGTAACATTTGCAATTCTCCAGTCCTCTTGCACCACTCCTGGGTCTAAGGAAGGCTGAAAAATTATGACCAGTGCCTCCATGATTTCGACCCTCACTTCCCTCAGTATCCTCAGATGCATCTCATCCGGTCCTGGTGCCTTATCCACTTTAAGTACAGACAGCCTATCTAATACCTCCTCCTTATCAATTTTAAACCCTTCTAGTGTCTGAACCACCTCCTCTTTCCCTATTACCTGAGTTTCATCTTCTTCCTTGGTATAGACAGGTGCAAAGTATTCATTTAATACTTCAGCTATGCCCTCTGCCTCCATGCGTAAATCCCCTTTTTGATCCCTAATCGGCCCCACTCTTTCTTTTACCAACCTTTTACTATTTTTATGTCCATAGAAGAATTTGGGATTTCCTTTAATGCTAGCTGCCAGTCTCTTTTCATGCTCTCTCTTTGCTTCTCTTATTTGCTTTTTCACTTCCCCTCTGAACCTTCTATACTCAGCCTGGTTCGCAATAGTATTTTCTACCTGGCATCTATCATAAGCACAATTATTTATTTATTGGATTGACTAGGTGTGTAAGTAAGAAACGTGCCAGTATTAGCGCTGTGCGAGCCTCCCTTGTGTGTCTCTCATCACGCCTTTCCTGCTGTCCCTTGGGGTCTTCATCCTGTGGTGCCTGATTCTCATTCCCCACCATATCCTCATTGTCGGAGGAGGCATCATGCTCCAGAATGTTCCCATTGTTTAAAGCTTCTCCCCTCTGCAGTGCCAGGTTGTGCAGAGCACAGCACACCACTACAATGCACGAGACCCTTGCTGGGTGTATATTGAAGGGCCCCGCAAGATCTATCCAGGCATCTGAACCGCATCTTCAGAAGCCAAATGGCCTGCTGGATGCTCATTTGAGGTGCCCCTTGGCCCCTTGCCTCAGCATCTGTGCTTGGATTACTCACAGGTGTCAGCAGCCATCTCTTCAGTGGGTAGCCCTTATCACCCAGTATCCATCCTTGAAGGTATGCCAGGCGCCTGAAAAAGTTGAGCACCTGGGATTGCCTTAGTATGTAGGCATCATGGCAGTGTCCCGGGAACCTTGAAAAGTACTGAAGGATCCATTTGCAGTGGTCGCAGACTAGCTGTACAATGAGTGAGTGCAAGCTCTTCCTGTTGATGAAGGCCGCTGCCTGGTCTGTGAGAGCCTTGATGGTCACATATGTGCAGTTGAGGATACCCTGCACCGGGGGAAATCCAGCAATGGCCCTGAGTCCTGGAGGCCTCCTCAATTTGTCTATCCAGATCAGCACGAAAATACATATACTGGTTGGCCCTCTTGAACAAGGCATTGGTGACCATCTTGATGCAGTGATGAGCAGCAGACTGGAGATCCCACAGATATCACCAGAAGATCCCTGAAATGAACCTGTGGTGTAGAAATTCAGTGTGACTGTGACCTTCAATGTGACAGTAATTGGGTGCCCGCCCCGCCCCATAGGGCTCAGCTCATCCACCATCATGGCACACAGCTTGGTAACGGTCTCCCTGGAGAGGCACAGTCTTCGGTCACACTACAGGTCCAATATTTGTAGGAAATTGAGCCGCTGATGGTACTCACTCACTGGGGGGTATTGTCATCTGCGCGCATATACCTGTTGCATGCCCTTCTGCGCCCTTCTCCTCCCTGCCCCCTTCCAAGTTCCTGATCCTTTGGCTGCAGCTCTCTGCCTCTCTGATGCTCCTTCTCACTGGAAGTCTCAAAGCCTGAGTGAATGAGGCCCACGGTAAATAGCCACGCTCAGATCTCGGGGCCTCCCACCCGTCTTGCTCCATAGATACCAGTGCCAAGTCTGAGAGGGCACTTAAGCGAAATGACCCTGCTGTGCTTAGCAAGTTAGCCCCTGCTCCCTATCCTAATAGCCACACTACCAATCACAATGGCTGCTGACTGCAGCCAACACTGACATCCCGCTAAGCCTCCACCTGGTTATACCTCACAAGGCTCTGAAGCACCATTGTTCCCGCACAACCGTGGAAAAATTAGAAAAATCTAGTAAAATTGCTGTTAATTGCCTGTTTAACAGGCTTAATTACTTTTCCGCCTCGATCCAGCACAACCTCCTTCTACCAGCCCGGCCACATATTGTGATATCCGGTCGCGACGTGAAGGTATCGGGCTTCCCTTCCGACACCTTCCACCTCAATTTTACCACTCCTCCCGCCTCTCTGCTCATCTCCAGTGGGCTGGTAAAATTCAGTTCTGAGTGTTGATAGGCTATCTATTCACTGCAGGTGTCACAGTTGAGTGCATGCCATCTTTTCTTCACCCAAATTTCACATATGCATCATTTCACAGAACTTGAGGAATAATCACCAGGAGCAAAACAATTAATTAACAATTGTTCTCCAAATAATTATTTGAGCTTGGTACCTGCTGACTACCAGAAATCTGAAATATTTAATTTGTAAGCACATGAATGAAAGAATTCAGTCCTCTGCAGATATGTTTATTGATTCTCATTTTTGATCATGTAAAAAGCGAGTAACAGGTATAGTACAGGAAGTGAAAATATTCAACCACCTCCCACCACAAAACAGTAGCCATTATCAGAAACACGATTATCAAGTTTTTTAAGAAACAACTTTTCATATTGTGACATTTGATTAAAAGTAGTCAATTGGTAAGGATAGCATGAGAATAATTTCCCAAATTTGATTTTAATTTTATATTTGAAAGCTTTCTCGATAAGTTATCGAAATTGTCATCTTTTGTTCAGTAGATGTACTTGTGTGTCTGATGTGACTTCCCCGTTCCACAAGCTTTACATATGCAAGACTTGATGGCAGTATACTCGACTGTATGGGTTTTTCCATTTTTACACTGTAGATCCGCTGTCATTTTTTGAGTCTTGTATTCTTGGCAGCACTGGCAATAATGGTCCATGTGATTTATTTTGAAGTCATATCTGGAAAAATAATCATTACATAAGATGCAGCACATATTTATTAACTTGTCAGTACAATGTTTGGTCACCCTGTCTCTTGTGAAACTGTTATGAACAGAATATTGCTGCTGTATCTTAACTCGCAACAAGTCCTGCTCACGCATCATCCCTATGCTCGCTGACCCACATTGGCTCCCAACCCAAAAATGCCTCGATTTTGAAATTCTCATCCTGTGTTCAACTCTCTCCAAGGCCTCACCTCTCCCTATCTCTGTATCCACCTTCAGCCCTACAACCCTTCGAGATCTCCACTCTCTTCCAATAACATCCTTAATTTCCATAACTCAATGACTCAGCTGCATAGGCTCTGAGTTCAGGAATTCCTTTCTTAACCTCTCTGTTGTTCTACTTCCCTCTCGTCTTTGAAGCCTATGGCCGGAATTTTACGGTGGATGGATGGGAGCTGGACTCTGACGTGAAAGTCGGTGGCGAACACGCTTCCGCCTAGCCTGGGGAACCGTCCCGTATTTTACGGATCCCCAGGCTTTAATTGTCCCGAGGCAGGACATCCATCCACTTGAGGGAGGAGGTCCCGCCTCAGTGAGCTGCCGGCCAATCAGCGGGCTGGCAGCTCTTAGTCCCTGCAGCGCCATCAGGAGCGGTGGCCACTGCTGGGACTGCAGCCAAGCTGACACCATGGATTGAGGAGGGAAGGTAAGTAGGGGCATGCCTCACCAGGGGGATCAGTCCTTCCCTGGTGAGGCTGGAGTGGTCCTTTGGGGGGAAGGGGGGTGTCTTGGGTCCAGGGATGAGTTGGAAGGCGGGGGCAGCCCTCAATCGGGCACCCTGTAAAATACCCTTGGAGGCGGCGAGGGCCCTTAAGTGGGCGTTAAGTGGCCACGTAAAGGTCTTGAGTAGCCTCGGGTGGGCGGGCAGTTTCTCACCCCCGCCTGACCTCTGTAAACTTGTCCGGAGGCGGAATCGGGCTGGTAGGCCTCCCGGAGCCTGCCACTCAATTTTACGCTGCCCCCACGCCACCATCTGACCCACTGGGGCGCCGTAAAATTCCAGCCTATGTCTTTGACCAAGCTTTTGGTCACTGTCCGAATATCTGTTTATATGGTTCGGTGTCAAATTCTGTTTGAGAACACTTCTGTGAAGTACCTTGGGCCATTTTTACTGCATTGAAGGTGCTTTATAAATGCAGGTTGTTGTTGCTGCAGAGATTTTATTGAATATTAATAATTCCACAGTGCCGTAATTTCTATTTCCCCCATTAATAAAATAAAAACTATTTCCACATTCGTTACCATTCCACAGGCAAGCTGTGGTTGCCAAACAGCTGCCCTGCTGCTATTTGCCAGCTCCTGGCTAACATAGCAGACCCAGCTGTCAGAAGGATAAATGCAGCAGGTTGCGGTCAGGGTGGAGGGGAGCCTGGTGGGGAGTGGGGGCAGTGACCCACATTATTCTCGTGGAGCCCAGAGGAGCACTCCTGCTCCTTTTGCCCAAACATAATTTCAATACTTAGCACTTCAGGCTTGTTCTGCTGTACTGCCTTGTTTTACTGAGCAAAGTGTTCATGGCACCACTCCGCCCAATAGACAGCTAAGATAGCATCAGGTCCCACACTTGTCACCAATGAGACTCCCACCTGATTCAGGTGAGCAATTTGGCTGCACTGTGGAAAGCTCGGGACAAAATAGCAGGGGAGGAGGCACAGTACAGTAAATCCACCACCTCCATTTTAATTCTGTTACCTCCCCATTTCCACCTGATGTAGGGAGTTAAAATCTCCCCAGTGTTGTCTGATAAAAATAAGAAGTTTCTGAGATAACCTTAAGCAGAGCAATTTATTCCTGTACCATCTTGTTGCCATTATTTAAGGCTGATTAATTAAATTTTTCTCATTAGACATCCTTGACATATTTCTGTTGAAGCGGATTAACAACAAAATTGGGTCCTCGCAATATAATGTGTCACTTTGATTGGTTAGGCATTGAGATGGGCAGAAAATGGGCTTTACTTTGTCAAATTATAAATGTAGAAAAGATTTTTTTTTGATACCCAATCAAATGGCTTTTTGCAAGAAAAAAATTTACCAACGTTCAGAAAGGCTTGAATTAAACTGGAGAAGGTTACAGAAGGTTAAATAGAGGAAATGCTTAAGCAGCTGATCTTCCAAGTACTAAGGTGTCAGGGTAAAAACTGGAAGTTAAAGAAATTTACTGGTAAAGGCTGAAGTTAAAGGTGAGAATTTTAACTTCAAGGTAGGAAAGATGCCTAGCGAGCAGTGGGGTTATGGGAGGTTGGATGATTTTAACGGCTGGCCTTCATTAATACACTGACAGCTGATATTACACCCAAAATGGGAGGGAATTCAGTGGGAAGCACTGGAAAGTTGGATGAACTCTAAGCCCCCTGCCAGGCCCAAGGTAAAAGTGGGGACTGTGGCGAGGGGATAAGGTAGGACAAGGTGGGTTGTGGTGAGGGGGAGGGGAGGGGGGGGGGGGGGTAGTTTCCAGGGTGGTCTGTGAATCACAAAGTGGGGGACAGTTCTGGCAGGAGAGCCCAACACTTCCAATGTGGGATCCGATCAAACACACCTGCTCATCCTAGCCCCACAAAAGAATTTTTTTTAAATTACCTGAAGAGTCCACTTTGGTCTTTAGACCTGTTGTGACTGATGGAGGAGCTGCTGAGGGAGCCCTGCTCTTATCTGGGTTCAGCTGGTGCCAGGGTCCTTTTGACATAATAGTACCCGATTTGCATACATTTATGAGGCTCCCAAGTGGGTGCCTGATATGCCTGAAAAATCAGGCATTTTAAAATGGGAAATGGGGTGGATAGTTCACCTACTCCATTTTAACGGCTCTCATGCCATGTTTCCATTGGGTGGAGGGAGACAATATGCCCCTCAAAGCGTTCACCTGTTATGTATTAATTCAAATGACTATGAAATGAGATCATCTCCATAGTGAGACTGCTTCATTCTGCCAGTAAAATCATAAAGGACTGAGGTTTCTAATGTTCCAAAGCAATGGTCCCGAAACATGTAATTGAATTGGGTAATGATTTATTTTGCTGTAGGATAGTCAGCTAAGAATTTAAGTTTTCTTTTTATGTACCTAATTCGTATTGTAAACCTCTGAGTCATTGACAGAGTCGTGTTCGGGGACACAGATTGAAGGTTTTGGGCAAGAGATGCAGGAGGAACATGAGGAAGAACTTTTTTTACCCAGCGGGATGTAATGACCTGGAACTCACTGCCCACAGTTTTGGTGGAAACAGAGACAATCAATGATTTCAGAAGGAAATTGGATGACCACTTGAAGGAAATAAACTTGCAGGGCTACGGGGATTGAGCAGGGAAGTGGGACTGAGTGGATAGCTCCAATGGAGAGGTGGCATGGACTTGATGGGCCAAATGGACTCCTTCTGTGCTGTAAATGACTCTGACTCTAAGTAACAGGGAAACAAAAATTATATTTAGCCATCGTCAGGTATAATGACAGATACACAAGTTTGACTTTGCCAGGTAGAAAAGCAGATGACCGCGGGCAGTCATAAAGGCGGGACTAAAGTGTGGCGAGTCGAAGAGACTTAGCAGTTGGCAGGAAAAAAGACAAAAGCACAAGGGGAGAGCCAACTGTGTAACAGCCCCGACAAACAAATTTCTCTGCAGCACCTGTGGAAGAGCCTGTCACTCTAGAATTGGCCTTTATAGCCACTCCAGGCGCTGCTCCACACACCATTGACCACCTCCGGGCGCTTACCCATTGTCTTTCAAGACAAGGAGGCCAAAGAAACAGAGGAAATAGACACCATGGGTAGATTTTAACTTTCACTGAGGTAAATGATTCCAGTAGACCAAGTTGAATATGAACTCTCAATTCAGATGTAAAATATGGCTTTCTAATACATTATGTTATTTATAGTTTGTGTGTTTAAGATGTCAGAATCCTACTTACTGAGTTGCTGAAGAACAATGCCCTTCACAATGTTTTGCTTCAATAGTTGCTTCACAAGTTCCCAATCTGATTGTTTCATTGACTGTTCTAGCCCTGCATAGGCCTAAGGTAGGGAAAAATAAATTACAGCACAAGTTAGAACTAAAGAATATTATTTGATCTACTTCACCAAATTTGTCTCCTTTTATTTCCTGTTGAATTAGTAACCTATTTCTTTTACACATGCCTCAGCTATGTCTGCATGCTTAATGCTAGGAAGCAGTTTATTCTGTAAATCAATACCATGTGCATCTCATAGCATTAGATAAGACGATAAGTTTGTCACAGGAGTTATGGATCCTTTGATTTTGTTGTATTTTAAAGAGTCCCAGAAGGTGGCAGTGCTGCAGTGGTTCCTCCTATTTGGCCGAATGCTTGTCAGTCACAAAAAGCCTTCAAGAAAATCATTCTTGTGTTTAGTTAGCCACAGAAGAGTTTTTTTTCTGCCATAAATTTTATCCAGGACACAGATTTTTTTTTTTTCCAGGATGGAGAACTGCTGTTGTATTCAGAAATTAGAGCTGGATTATCCTGAAATGGCAGGGTAAGACTTCTGTCTACTTGTGGTTCCACATTTTCCTTGGGGGGGTGGGGGTGGCGAGGCTCTAATTTTATTTGCAGAGCAGGATTGGAGCGGTAATCCCACTAGGTCTCTGCCACTGGGTTGAACAGAACCAGGGGATAGCAATCAAATGTCTGATACAGCTGAAACAGCCAGGTAAATGAAGGCATAAATATCTATCCAGGTGCTGAGATACTGCTGGAAGCATGGCGCAACTTCATGCTACCCAGAACACCTTAGTGTCAGAGACAAAATGAATCTTACCTTTAGGAGGCATAAGAAATCCAGACCATTCCCCTCATGGGTGCACCTCCTCTCCTAGCATTCCACTGTCTTAGATCACATCTCATGCAATGTATGAGTGACAAGTAAAGAGATTGCTGTATGGCTTGCACTTGATTGCATGTCCACAAGGGCATGTTTGCAGACTCTTAGGTAAATGACACTGCAAATTATCTTGTAGCATGTCTAAATCTTTGCTTTCTTTCCAAAGGACAAACATGCACAGAGAGGCAAAGAACTGCTATGGGTGGAGGAACAGCAGGCACCATGCCTTTGAGTCGGCATGAGGAGGAAATTCTACAATTCCTGGGCAAACACACCAAGGAGTCTGTAGGAGATGGAGAAGAGCTGACTGGTTCAGATTAGTAATGGGGTGAAGTACTTACACCACTATAAGTTTCTGACGTCTGCAGACATTCTGATAATTTAAAAGATTGTATGAGTACATAAGTTCATTGTCATCGCTCACACTTTACCTGACAGTAAAAAAGATGCACATACTATAGGAAAAGATCATAGTCATTACGAGGAGGACACAATAAGCACTAGGGAAGAAGTGACAGCAGTTCTAGCAATTGATAAAAGCCCATGTCGTGCAGAATGCAGGACAAGCATTCTGAGTGTCCTTTCTGAGTTGAATGGATAGATAGACCATAGTAAGCCTGCTTTGTGGAAAGCATTGGAAGACAGGATTTTAAGACCTTAAGGAAACCGAGTATTTTAATCAAACCTAGACCAACAAGATGACAATGTCTTCCAAAATTGGACTGCATGGAAAAGAACAGAAGCAGCCTGTTGGCAATCCTGTCAGCAACACTCTGTGCCATCACATGACCCTGCCCTATTCCATTAGGCACTGCCTCTGAAAGTACTGAACTCACAGTGGCTGCAGCAAAGAAGACCCCCAGTGCTAATGAAATTACATCTTGGTTAATTAAAGGCACATGTAGCAAGCTTCCTGTATCCCTTACAATCACTCACCAATGGCACAATTAGGGGAGAGTTAAGTAATCTGGCACATCCAGAATTTTATGATACTCAAATTTCAAATGTGCCAGCAAGAAACACATTGAACAAGTACGCCATTAGCATCTTTAATATATCCTAGATTCTGATATTCTTTCATTGTTGATAATTGAAACTGGCAGATGTCCAAAGGGCCTAACTAAGTTGCAGACTCTTGCTTTGTCTCCTGTGGGTGTCTGGAAGTCACCTGCAGATGCTATCCAAAAGTCTATTGAAATGCACTGTGTCGACTCACAGGAATAAATCCTCCCAATTCAATTAGATACTAGTGGAAGAGCAGTGCCCATCAGCCCATACCACAGAAAGGAGATAACATTTCGGCAATGAAAGGCAGAAGAAAAACTTGAGTGTCTTGCTTGCATCGATTAGAAAGAAATGGAATTTTTCCATTTCTAAAAATAAATTAGAAACACACAGCAGGAATTTATCATGGGTTCTCCTGATAGGGTGCCATTATTTTGATAGGATTGGCAGAAAATTATTTGCAAAAGTTACAGTGGCTGATTGGGAGGAAATTCCGAACAATAATTTCGATAACAAAGGTTTGTCCCTTGTTTAAGTTGTCATCGATTGTGCAGAGGCATTTAGCTATTCCATTTTTACATGTCAGTATTAAAACTAGCTTTCAGTAAATACTGTAAATACAATAAAAGAGTACCTTGTGCTGCTGTGCATATAAAACAACAACGATCGACATAGATTCTGAGAGCCTAAAATTAATTAATAAAAATTGAATAGTTAGAATAGGATATGTTGCTCCTTAAATATAAACAGCTCATGATGAAAACAAGCTCCTTTTTTGAAGAATTGTCATATTTGTACTTACAACTGTGCCACTTACAATGTTACAGTGTCTTTATAATAGGATAAATTAAATGTAAAAATGTATCTTAATGCTTCAACATACTGACAGACATAGATTGCATTTTACTACAGATCTGATATGATCTCTGGAATTAATATTATGTGAATTCTGGAATCAAGTCCCATAGGACTGAAAAGTTTAAATGGGTTCAAAATATGTTTAAAAGACCTACATATATTACAATGACAATGATGGAAGACAGTATGTTCAATTTAAGAGAGGATAGACAACTTCATTGAAGCAATAAAAGAACAGTAATATTCTCTTTAATCAAAATGCTAAACTTAATTATAATCTACTGTATGATCACAAGTTAATTTGTATAATGGGGGTGAAATTGGTCTATGCCAGCAGCGCAAAATGGGCTCGCAGCAAATCAGCAGCCGATTTTTCACGCGTCAGTTTTTATTTTCCATGGACTCAGAAAATATTGTCAAGATTTGTAATTTTAAACCAAATAAAAGCGACAGTGAGACTGGAAAATGAGTCTCCAAAAAGAGTTTGAACTATTGTTCTCTGAAGGCAAACAAGATTGGACGCAGTGAAAAACCGGCTGCCGATTGGCCACGAGCCCATTTCTGGTGTAGATCAATTTCACCCCTAATGACCTTGAAAAATGTAGCTTGAAATAACATATTTTACATGGGATTCTGAGACTGTTAAGTGACAGCTGTTGTCACTATCTAGTAAATTTGCTGCATAGAATAATTAGATTCTAAATGTAAAATGCTCAGGCTGTTTATAAACACAGGCCATGGCGATATTACAGAAGGGCTTCCTCAATTATCTGAACTTGGTGCTTCAGAGATCTGGAAAAGTACATAAATGTGATGAAGCATAACATGCTAGTAATAAACAGTGATCATCACACACCTCAGGGCAGGTTTCATCCTGATTGCAGGATTTATTTTGGATTACAACTCCATACTCAGTACATCCATATGAGATGCATGGATTTTTTGCATCCTCCCATGTTTCACCCTCCTGTGAACAAAAGCACACAAATAAAGTAATGATATATTAGGTATTTCATTACCAGGCCTAATTTATATTTTGTCCATCGACTTGAACCTGTTCTGTGTTATTAATGGTGCAGAAAGCTTCTTTGTTACCATGGTCCTCATTACAGAAATTCAAAGATTCCCAAGTCTTTAAATTATCTCTATTATGGAATAATAATTCAATCATTCTGGGTAAATGTGCTTGTGTCCTCCTGATTAAGTTCTCCCAGGCAATTTCTGATTAAATCCAATTTACTTTGAAACTTGGGCCCTCCCAATTCCTTTCCTCAAACAATACCATTTTCAATAGGATTCCCATCAGGAAAGAGATAGCCGACATATGGTTTTTAAACTACTGAGGTATCTTGGCTTATTAGTCTGAAAAGGAATGTTACGAAAGTGCTTCTTTTTTTTTGCTAAATCCTTTTTGAGGACTCATATTTAAATTGTGGAAATGGATTCATTTTGGAAGGCTGAAGATTTCATAGATGCTGGACTTTGGTTTTTGTTGAAAGTTCACTGAGAAGACACGAGATGTTGTGTTGAAAAAAACCTTTACAGGATATCACATGCCTTAAGATAAATAAAAAACAGAGGCCTTGGTGACTTGGGGGAGATGTTTACGAAGAAGTGACATGTCAAGATTTATGAGGTTCAGGAGCTGGTTTTGCCTCTGAGATATTGTTTTGGTTCATTTGGGATGTGGACAATGTTGAAAGGCAGTTGGTCTTATAGCCAGCTGAAACAAATCCCCCAGCTCATCTTTCCTGCACCTGTCTAAGAGATCCTGAGAAATTCAGAGTGTCAGCTCTTCTTTCTCTACCTCTTTGAAAAAACCATGTGAATCCAGAGTGTGATAACTGAAACCCTTGATGCCACATTTCTCCTGCAAAACCTACCAGACTATTTCTCGACATCTCCAGAATGAACTGCTTCTGAAAAGATTGCAGTGACCCACCTCCATATACCCACACACCAGAACAAAAGAGATAATTGACATCCTTCCATATCTTCTCCTTTTTTTCTTCAAGAATTAGCAATTATTTGGCCAAAGTATTCCTTTTTCTTGTACAAGACCTCTGCAGAAGGAATTTCTTTATTTTTTTTCCAGTGTGTGTGGGGCATTTGAAAAGGGAACTTTCATATTTCAATCTGTGTTAATGCTTTACTTCATTACTGGATAAGTCTTGTTTTATAATAAACTGATAATTTTGTTGTTTATTAATGAAACCTCGTTGGTGTATTTTAATTCTGGAATTAAGATTAGAGTATGTGATTGACCGTATCAGTAGTTGGGTAAACATTTAAAATATATATTGTGACCTGTGGAGAAGGGGAATTTGAAAAGACTCCCATCTCATCCCATCTCAGCCGTAACAATAAATATCTGATTTAATTTACAGATCTTTTACTAAAACTAGTGTTAGAGGTTTTGAACACTCACCTGTCTTGGATGTCCTAAATAGTCACGGCAAACTACAGAAAAACCAGAGGAGTTGTTTGTTAATATGTCTGTTTTCTTTATAATATGCATGCAACATATTTGACTTATTGGTAAACTAGTGACAATGCTATGACCTTGCTCAGTTAATCAGAAAACAATGTTGTGTCTTTTCATCGTGTTTGTTGTAACAGGGCGAGGGAGCTTATAGAGCCACCTCTGGAGCAAGAAAGAACAACAGTGTTTTACAACATGACCCATTGACTTGTGTACTGGGACGTTAGTGTTACCAACTCCATGGGCTGAATTTTAATGAGTGTGCCGCAAATTGCAATGACGTAGAGGGGGCAGTCGCTCCATCCCCAGCAATGGCGTCCGGCGCCACCATGCAGGCACCGGTGCCATTTTTAAAGGGCTTCAAGCCCTTCACTAGCATTTGCATTTTCAAAGGGAACAAACATTCAAAATTAAACTTACACATGCAATAACATTTTCACTCCACTCACCCACATTCCCAAGGAAGAATTGATTCATTAATTTCTCATTCCCCCCTCCCACCCCCGCAAAAAACTTTTATGCCAATTCTGACCTTTCCCCCAACCTTTATTAACTTTAAACCTTAACCCCTTCCCACCATCTCCCCCACCTTTCAAAGATTTGTCCCCCTCTCACCCCTCTCCCACCCTGAGAATTTCACTGCTGCCCCCTCCCCATCAGTGTCACACCTCGGATGTCTGTGCGGACATCCAAAGGCATGGGAGTCCCAGCCGGCACCCGAAATATCGGCGTGG
Source organism: Heterodontus francisci (assembly GCF_036365525.1). Lineage (NCBI taxonomy): Eukaryota > Metazoa > Chordata > Chondrichthyes > Heterodontiformes > Heterodontidae > Heterodontus > Heterodontus francisci. The sequence goes on from NC_090397.1 coordinate 28,205,063, forward strand.
GACAGCCGTCGGGACCAGGTAGGTTTATTTGCATGTTTTTAAAATTAATCTTAATATTAAAATGAAGGCCCCGTCGCGGCCACACCGAGGCCTTGTCACTACTGGTACAATGCAGTGGGGCCTTCTCGGCGTCGGGGGTCGGGGTGGGCCTTTCCCGGAAGAATTTTCTGGGCCCCCCCACCCCCCGCCACAACCCCCGATGTCGGAGGGCTGGTAAAATTCAGCCCCATAGATTGTATTTGTTTCAGTGTAGAGACCATGGGCTGGCTATTCAGCTCCCACTAAGGCCAGGATCAGAGGTAGACGGGAGCTAAAAATAGTCCCAGCAATTAGTGTGCCGGTTCCCTGACTCTATCCCGCCTCCAAGCCATTTTTGCAGAGGCAGGATCAGGGCACGGCAGGCCTATCCACTCACAGGTGGTGGGCAGCTGACACAGCTCATTAAGAGCCACTTAAGGAAATTAAGGTAGTCCAATTGGAATTTTCTAGTCAGCCTTCAGATTCCTGCAGGTGGCAGGGGCCAGTTTAGGTGCCTGGAGGCGCCTTCCCAGCAACAGACCCAGGGGTAGCGATCCTGGCAGGCCTAGTGGCCCTTCTTGCCTACCTGGGTGCAGCAGCAGCTGCAAGCCACCCTGTAGAGGGGTTCTCTTCCAACAATGCAAGATCTACTTTTTAAATTGAGATTTAAAAATGTTGCTGAGACAGCGCCTCCATCTTGAAGCATCCTCTCCTTTATTTAGACTCCATTGCAGTCTACTGCTCCTTTCAAACTGGAAAGCCTCTGATTGGCCCTCCAGCTTTGAGAGTCTGCCTGCCATCCTTAATTCGATGATGGGCCTGTCTCCATGCCAATTAAGGGGCGCCCCGTGAAAATCACAATGAGTGACTTTTTCTCGCTGGGGTCTGGTTCAGGACCTGGAAACTGTCCCAACTTTTGTTTCTGCCCCCGAAGGGAAAATCCTGCCCCATGTTCATGTCAGGCACTGATGAGGCGAGATGCTCCTGGGCCACTGGATTGCCAAGGCACAATGAATTGGGCAGGTTACTTCACTGGTGTGCATTCTGACCTGCTTGAATTTCTGATATCCACTGTGCCCAGGTGTCTACTGTTCCTAAGCACAGACCCAGGAAAATCTCCCCTGTGATGTCATAAACTGTATCAATTTTTTAATTCTAATTTCCATTGGTATAAATAGGATGAAGACAGTTTTCCTCTTCCTGTTACCCAAGCACACTTGCTAAATGCACCAACTCTATCAGACCTGAACCAAGTTCCAAGGTCAAGCAACTTGCATTTTGAAGATGTACGGTGTATGCAGTGCCAGGGTATGTCCAATGGGAGGAGAGAGTCTGTGTGCAGCTACAGGCCTTAAAGGCCATTGCTTGTTTGGGAAATTGACTGAAGAGATATCTGGCAACAGTGTGAGGAGAAACGGGACTCCCTGTTTTGATTTTGAGGCAATTGAAATATTTCAGCAAAAAGTCTTCACAAGACGGCTGCTGGGTCAGCAAGACTGTGGAGAGATGAGCATGGCAGGAAGTGGCTGACTGCATTATGATATATCTTTGTCAGCTATGTATTCATGTTGGCTTGAGTTATATATTCTATTGCAGCCACAAGTAAATGGGATTATGAGTGTATAATGTGGAGTTGCCTTTTCGCAAATGAAAACATATGAATAAGGTCCATATGAAAATTAAAATAAAAATAACCTACCTTGACAAGAAGCAACACATTTGAATTTGTCTTCAGATAGGATCATTCCATCTGGACAAAAACAGCCCTCCACAGCGGGAGTGAATGTCGCCCCGGCTATCACCACACTGAAGAAGGAAACAGTAGCTCTGATTTTAAAAAGTAAATCAAAATAGCGGATATTTTATTGAAAATTATTTTGTCTAAATTTATGTTTGAAATGTCACGGGTCTCTTAATCACATCATAAATAATGGGCACATTGTGGGGCAGCACAGTGACGCAGTGGTGGGGCGGCACAGTGGCGCAGTGGTGGGGCACAGTGGCGCAGTGGTTAGCACCGCAGCCTCACAGCTCCAGCGACACCGGTTCGATTCTGGGTACTGCCTGTGCGGAGTTTGCAACTTCTCCCTGTGTCTGCGTGGGTTTCCTCCGGGTGCTCCGGTTTCCTCCCACAGCCAAAAGACTTGCAAGTTGATAGGTAAATTGGCCATTATAAATTGCCCCTAGTATAGGTAGGTGGTAGGGGAATATAGAGACAGGTGGGGATGTGGTAGGAATATGGAATTAGTGTAGGATTAGTATAAATGGGTGGTTTATGGTCGGCACAGACTAGGTGGGCCGAAGGGCCTGTTTCAGTGCTGTATCTCTAAATAAAAATAATAAAAAAATTTAAATAGCTGAGAGTTGAATTTTATGTTCGAATACATGGGTAACACACTTACTGATTTTCACATTGATCATCTTTCTTGCTTTGACATGGCTTGTACACTAATCCTTGATCGCAGGTATAATCTTTAGTATGAAAAAAATGTATTAGGTACAAATATAGACAAAATATCTATCTACAAAAGCAACCATTTTAAACATGGTATTATTGAACAAAGCACTGTAAATATTGGCAATAGCTCAGCTTGTCTGGCAGTATCCAACTTCCATCATAAATGGCTTGAGCACTAGCACAGAGCAGAAATAAATTGCAGGTTTATCCTCAACAAAGTTACAACACAGGTTTCCCAACAATGAAGACTCTGATATAAAAGCAAAATGCTGTAGATGTTGGAAATCTGAAATAAAAACAAGAAATCCTGGAAATATCAGCAGGTCTGGCAGCATCTGTGGAGAGAGAAACAGAGTTAACGTTTCAGGTCAGTGACGCTTCTTCAGAACTGACAAATATTAGAAATGTAAAAGGTTTTAAGCAAGTGAAGCGGGGGGTGGGGCAAGAGATAACAAAAGAGGTGTTGATAGGACAAGGTCACAGAGAATAACTGACCAAATGAAGACTCTGAACTAGGTGACGGATAAGGAGTTACAAGCTTGGGCAGAATTTTCCTGCAGGCTTCAGGACCCTGCTGTCAGGCTCAAATGGGGATCAGAAGCCCGCACAGTGTGGGAAACAGTCAGTAACCTGTGATTTTCCCCAATTTGGCCAATTAGTCCAGAGGGCGGGCTCTTGAAGCTAGTGGATCAAATAGAAATTGCCTTTGCAGCTGGGCCACCACTGTGAGGGAGAGGGGGGTGGGGTGGGGAGGGGGGGTGGCAAGCCATTCCAAGGGCCAGCCTGTGACTGCTGCTGAACCCAGGGCCTCTAAACCTGCCTAGAGTGCTGGCCTTCCTGGTCTGCTGCTGGTAGGCTGCCTCCAGGTAGCTAAACTGGCCCCACTGCCTGCAGGGATCTAGAGACCTTACAGCGAAACCTCAATAAGTCTTTAACTACTTGAATTGGCTACCCAACACTTGCAAGCAAGCAGCCCTGCCACTATGCCCCACCACCACCACCCCCAACCACCCATCCTGCCTCCAGGAAAATGACCCCAGGGCAGGATGGAGCCGGGAAACCGGCACGTAGGCTGGCAGCGTGAAATTCCACGCCCGGCTGCTTCCGTCCCCCGCCCCAACAGAAGCTAAAAGTCCTGCCAAAGGTGTCCATCACCTTTGAGAAAAAAAATGCCTGCAGCACTAGGTCCAGCATCTGGCAAAAGTCTCATTTTTTGTTACATTGTCTTTTTTTTCCATTCTTCTCTGAGAAGACTAAACATGTACAGACACTTTGGGCAGGCGCAACAAGGGACATTAAACTTTTGGCATGTGGATTGTGAAATGAGTATGTTTGCTGTTCTGTTAATGACAGCATTAAGGTCAGAAACAAAAGTTCAACTACACATAGCACATTGTATTATTTTTATATTGTATTATTTTCAACTCATTCACTATTAAAGATATCATTTGACTGGATGCCAACAAATCTACTGGTCCAGAGAAGCTGGCTGGGATCATTATGATTCATGCATGATATGAACTATAGGAATACTGCCATCATAGCAATGTGCAGTAATTAACTTAAGTTACATAAGAATTGTAAACATGCAGTGCAAGTTGGGTCAAATTTCTACATGACACTTGACATAACAAGAGAGTTAGTTCACAGGGAACCTTTCTCGATGTTGTTTATCTATGTCTTACGCATTTGAATGATTCTGTCTGCAAGCCTCAAACCTGATTTAGCAGGGCCATTGTTGAGTTTGGACCAAGCACTGGGGTTTATGAGGCATAAAAAAGCAGAACATCACTCAATGCAGCCCTGGTTACAGGACAGTCTGTGAGTAATGCAGACATTCAACTTGTTTCAGTTTCAATTTCTTCACAGATAATCTGGGAAATTTGGATCAAATAGGTCTCTCGACAGTACCCTGCTACCGAAACTACATTGCTGAACGTGAGGCAATACACAGGTTGTTATTATTGCCACTTCCTCATAACCAGTCCAGAATTATGTGTCTCCACATTTCTGCTAAATATGGGGCCAGAATAATGTCTTCAGAAAAGTTATTCGACCTCAAACATTAAATCTGAATAGGATGGCAATCCACCATTTTAGAATGCTCCATTTACAAACACCTTAACATGTTATTGTTTTATTCAGAGTTACTTTTGGAGAGAGCATTGTCATGCTAGGTCCTCACCTGCCAAGAATGAGGCACATTAATTTTGTCATGAATATTGATTTTAAAATGTTGCCGGAGCGAGGAAATGACTTATTAAACAGATCAACCGTGGCTGGAAAAGACATTTGCATATTAACAGACAGTGCTTGGAAGGACAAAGGACCATTCCCTGACACATTCAACCCACAATGGACCTTGATCACCAGGTATTGTGTGTAAGAGCAGCATTCCAGAGACTGCTAAGGTGATACAATCCAGGACTGGTTAGACCAGCTGGTCACATGAATAAATGGCTATTCCAGGGGGTTCTTTTGAACTAGCCCGAGAGAGTTTGAGCTCAATAAGATTGTTTGCTCCTGGACTGAGAAGATCTCTCCTGTCTGCTCCCATCTTTTTCTCACAAGCCTCTGAATCCACTGAAGACACATGAACCCCAAGAGAGAAAAGTCTCCTGCAGCAAAGTGTAAGAACAATACTGGGCCCCAATGAAAAGCAAGATCTACCTACAATCAAGGACTCTACAGTGAGCTCAAAGAACCGTAACAAAATCTCTTCAGATATTGCCTCAAATGTTTTCACTTTATTTTCCTTCTACTCTTTTCTGTCTCGATTTGCATGTATGTATCACATATGCATGCTAGCATGAGCACGTCATGTATCCATAGGCGTCAACCAAATTAGACTTTAAGTTCAAGTTTAATAAATTTCAACTTTTCCTCTTTAAACCTAAGAAAACCTGTTTGTTCTGGTTTCTTTGCCTTATAATTGGAAAGTGGTGAACAAGGATACACCAAGAGCAAGCTAAAAACACAGTGTGTTTAAAATTAAACCCTGTTACGGTAAGACCGGGTGAAGGCTGAGAGGGACCCCTAGACTCTTTCCTCACCGGCTCGTAACAGCTTGTAGTACAGGAAGCACTCCATTTATCATGGAGTTGTTCCCATTAAGGGGCTTTTATTGTGTATGGCAACCTAATGAAAGAAAATTCATAACCATATATTTGCACAAAGTCACAATCACATTGGTGTCACCATATCAGTTATAAAACAGTTTGGTTAGAAATAATTGTTTGCTTTTTGTATCTTGTTGAGTAGCTCCTGTACCTGGAAGTAATTCTTTTTCATTTCTAAACTACTTGATTATCATCCACATTTAAAACACTTACTGCACACTCCATTGGTGAAAGGCCTCCAGTCAACACATATGCCAACACTTGCACAAACCAAAGCAGCAGTTTCCAAGCTACTACAGTCAATGGTGGAATTTAGCGCGCAATAGTCAAAGATACAAGTCTTGATGTACTGGTCAAGGTTGATCTTTCTTCTGCATTGTTCAAATGGCCTGAATAATGCAAAACAGAGTGCTTAAAGTGCAATGAAAGTCATTTATCAAAGTATCACTTCATATCTCAATCAATTTAATAGACAGAGACTTAAACATTCAGACCATTTTCTATTACTTTCTAAAGTGCTTTAATTCTTGTGAAAATATTTAGCCTATTAGACCTTTATAGGTTCCTGTTCCTGAGGTTGCCCCAGCTAGATTTTTCCAGATTTAAATTACTATTTAGAAGTCTCGTGAACATTTTTTTTTACTGTTCCCTGGCCATTAACCCATTAATTAGCTTCACATCTATGTCACAACTGGCTTTCTGGCTTATTTTTTGAAAACCTTCGCCCAAAACCTGGAACGCATTCGACACAAAATGTGATTTGGTTGCAGCAACCGTTACAAATACCTGAAGAGGTCAGCAGCAGGACCAGGGAAAATTGATCCAACAGCCCCGCTTGTATATTGCCAGTTATCTGCTGGCAGCTTGCTGGTTGTGGGGTGTGGTGGGAGCTAGCATGGGACAGGATGGATGGCTGGGACACTAGCCAAGGTCAGCAGATAAGTCCAAGAGAGGGGGCAAGGCAACTGGGAGGGGTCAAGAGCATCTGTGCTCCTCCTGGCACCACATTCAATCAAGTATAAGATCTGTACCTACATTTTGTGTGGGCAGCCTCCAGTTTTCCCTTTTAAGGACCACTGGTTTGGCTGCCATGGTTCCATAAAAACTGATCACAGCATTCAACAACAACAACTTATATTCATGTCGCACCTTTTAACATAATAAAACATCCCAAGTCGCTTCATAGGTGCATTACAAAGCAAAGTATGACACCGAGCTACAAAAGCAGATATTGGGTCAGATGACCAAAAGCTTGGTCAAAGAGGTAGGTTTTAAGGAGTGCCTTAAAGGAGGAAAGCAAGGTAGAGAGGCAGAAGGGTGTAGGGAGGGTATTCCAGAGCTTGAGGTCAAGGCAACTGAAGGTGCAGCCAATGGTGGAGCGATTAAAATCAGTGATGCACAAGAGGCCAGAATTAGAAAAGTGCAGGTAATCTTGGACAGTTGTGGGACTGTAGGAGTTACAGAGATAGGAAGGGGCAAGGCCATGGAGGGATTTGAAAACCAGGAGGAGAATTTTAAAATCAAGATGTTGCTTGACTAGGAACCAATGTAGGTCAGCAAGCACATGGGTGATAGGAGAACAGGACTGTGAGTTAAGACACAAGCAGCAGAGTTTTGGATAACCTCAAGTTTAGGGAGAGTAAAATGTGGGAGGCCAGCCAGGAGTGCCTTGGAATAGTCAAGTCTGGAGTTAATGAAGGCATGAATGAGGCTTTCGGCAGATGAGCTGAGACAGGGGTGAAGTTAGGCGATGTTAAAGAAATGGAAATAAGCGGTCTTAGCGCGTGAATATGAGATCAGAAGCTCATCTCAGAATCAAATGAAACACCAAGTTGTGAACAGAATGGCTTAATCTCAGAGTGTTGCCAGGGAGAAGGATGGAGTGGGTAGCTAGGGAACAGAGTTTGGAGTGGGGACCGGAAACAATGGCTTCAGACTTTCCAATACTAAATTGGACGGAATTTCTGCTCTTCCAGTACTGGATGTTGGATCTATGGCATATGCTGTGTCCAGTTAGGAACCAATTTGGCAAAGGAGCCAGAAGCAGGTGCTAGGCCTCCAAATTGCATAGGCAACAGGCTTAATGTCTGTTTCAAGTGAACTACAGTAACCACCAGCATTAGCAAAACATTCCAGATGCCTCACAAGACCCTTATCAAACAAAATCTGTCACTGGCCACATAAGGGGATATTAGCATGGGTAACCAGAAGTTCAGTCAAAGAGGTAGTTTTAAGAAGCTCTTTCAAGGAGGACTGAGAGGTAGGGAAGTTTAGGGAGGGAATTCCAGAGCTTAGGGCCTAGGCAGCCAATATTAGAGCAAACAAACTCAGGAGTACATCTGTTCCAAAAGGCGGCACCTTTGACAGTGCAGCAGCCCCTCAGTACTGTACTGAAATGTCAGTTTAGATTTCGTGCTCAAGTCTCTGACTCAGATGCAAGAGTGCTACTCACTGAGCAACGGTTGACACCGCAGATGGAAAGCAGTAAGTATAACTAGGGTAAATACAGATGGATGTGTAACTCGTGTTTTGGTTATTTACTTTGAAAAAAATTAAATGTGAAGAACGAGTTCACTTACTTTCCTTGAATGATGTCGCAGATTGTTTGCTCAGGTTTGCATGTTGGCGGAGGAGGAACTGGAGTACAAGGCAAATTAGTAGGAGCTGATTGACAATAAGGTTTATTGGGATCAGCAACTCTCCAATCATAGGCAGTTCTGTGACAACAGTCAGACGGTTCGACTTTCCCATTCTTTCTTATGCATTGGGGTGGGGTGTGTGAGCAGGATCCTAAGATCAGAAAAACATGTTGCAGTGTTTTGTGTACTAAAGTTCATATTACCAGCATAATTATCAATACAATATATATTTTTATATAACTGTATATAGTCACAGAGCACGTACCACATTGGCCTTGGGTGTTATTAATGAAGTATTGTTCTGGCACTCTGATATTAAAGGCATTACGGAAAGCAGTAATACTTGTTCGGATATCAGGAATAGAAATATATGTACTAATGCCCAGTTTAGTAATGTTAAATCCCTCTGAACTGAAGGGAAGACTCACATCATTTCCATTGACCGTTAACTGTAAAAGAAAAGAATAGAACTTTGTGAAAGATGTCCCAAGCGACAAGGAAATCCATATACATGTTGTAAGGTATTAGGTGGGTGATGTGCATTATATAATTAATAAACTAACTTGAAATAGTTTCTTAAATGAAAAAACTTAAGCTGTCCAGTAACTCAGCATTAGATATCTTGTGTTTGAGGTGTAGACTGGAATTTTGCAAGGTTACATAGTCAGGTGATACATATTATACTGTTATTTATATATCTAGATATTATTTTGGATGATTATATGATTGCTGTCACAGCCTATGCTTGTCAAAGGCAAGTGAAATGAGTGAAGAAATCAAGACCTTCTAGATAGGTAATGGCTGTACTATATTGTCAGTGTGCTGTTAGTATTAAACGAGGATAGTACATAATCAACCCAGCAAAAGTTTATGTACATTATAATACAATGGTCATAATAGCAGAGTAACAGAATGTTATTGCTATTATTTTCACTCTTAATGTTTCTCCACTATTTTGGTGCGCTTTCTTTTGCAAAGGTTTGTTTCAAATTGTTCAGGTCACAGGAGTATTAGATGGTGCCATAGAGCAACACACTGTTTGCTCCTCTTAAAACTACAGTTGAATTTAGCTCATACAGCGGCAAGCCTCTTCTCTGCTACCTGCAGGATGCTACACTAAATGGACTTGGATAATCTTGTGTTACAAACTTGATTTCCAATATTTCCTGCAGATGGTAAGGATCCCCAGCACAGAGCTTCTCAAAATACAAATTTGCATTAAATTCTCAATTAGGACTACTCCACCTGCTCCAGGACTTCAGCACATTCTAGCCTGTCATTCTAATTCTTCACCTTGTTCCCACTCTGATCTCTCTATCCTCGAGCTGCCAGACCTCCTGAGTATTTCCAGAATTTTCCGTTTTTACTTCAGTGCCGTACTAAGGAAGTGCTGCACTGTCAGAGGCGGCATCTTTCAAATGAAATGTTAAACTGAGGCTCAGTCTGCCTGTTTAGATGAATGTGAAAGATCCTATGGTACTAAGTAGTCCATACACATATTACAAAGAAGACACAAGGAGTTCTAGCCAACAATAATTAACAAATCACCTACAACAAAAAGAAAAAAAAATCAACTGGTCATTTAGCTCATTGCTGCTTGCGGCATCTTGCTGCGTACAATTTGAATTCAGCATTTGTCTACGTAACAGTGACAACATTTCAAAAGTATTTTATTAGATGTGAAGCACCTTAAGATGTCCTGAGGATGTGAAAAAATCTACATAAATGAAAGACCCTTTTTTCTTCATCAAAAGTAGCAGGTGGAAGAGCATGGAATGGTAATTTGTGAGTGTAATCTGAGAAACTGGCAAAAATGTAATATCATGACAAATGAATCATCAATATTTTGAAGGGTAAAATTTCAGAGGTGCATATTGTAGGCAAGATGATTATCTGGGTGTTAGCCATGCTAAAATAAAACCATACTGCTGATCATGCTTAGGTCAAATCTTTTGAGAGAATGGATAATTTGTAGATTAACAGCAGCCTCTGTGAACTTAATAAGAGAAAGCAGGCAGTAGCTGAAAGGGGTCATAAGAATATGGTAGATAGAAAGGTGGACTGTGGATAGGAGATGAAATAGGTCATGGTTACAGTCAGAGGTTGATGTGGCTCCACACCATTTATCCTTGAAAATTATCAAGATGTTTGGCTGATGGGCAATGAGTAAATTAATAATCAATTGTGGATGTGTCATTCTTACTTAAACCATATATTGGTTGGTGACACCAGTTATTATTAATAATAAACTGCCAATGAATTTTTACAATATAAGCAACACATATAAAAGTACTTACCGAATATGTTTCTCCAGTTGAAATTTGTACAACATTTCCATTGTAAGAAATAACTAGGCCCTTTGGACAAGACTTCCTTATGGAGGGGAGGCAAAAATAATTATCTACCAGAACTGAGAAATTGTATTTTGGAACTTGTTCTTCCACAAGGGTGTATGTGCAGTTCTCATAGAAGTCATACCATAGACCATCAAATGTGTGAAAGTGTGGGTCTCCCCATACTTCACATTCGCCTAAAATTAAATCAAACAGAATTTCAGAGAAGCATCCGTGCTATGGGGTGGAACTCTCAATGTTGGCGGGGTGTGTAATACGGGCAGCATTGGATCAGCCACCCATGATCCATCCTGTCCGTTTTTCACTTCCACTAATTTCAATTGAAAGGAAAATTGGCTGGGATGTATCACAAGCAATTGATCCATTACTGCCCATTTATGGCACAGTCAAAGTTGAAACTTGCCCCCATCATTTCAAACAATATCAATATGACAGTACAAAAGTAAAATACTGCAGATGCTGGAAATTTGAAATAAAAACAGAAAATGCTGGAAATACTCAGCAGGTCTGGCAGCATCTGTGGAGAGAGAAGCAGAGTTAACGTTTCACGCCAGTGACCTTTCATCAGAACCAATCAATGTGACACTAATTTGAACAAATCACTGATACTAACAGTCACATTCCCATTTCTCACAACATCCATTTGCGGTGCGAACTTTCACAGGCTGTATGTCATTGCGGCATGTCGGTTTAATCAATTCTGGACAGACAATGGGATCCATTTTGAATAGATCTCCTTTTATACAAGTAATCATTGTGCAGTTTTCCTTCCATGTCTCCATGCACTAGAAAGGAAATTAGAAATAAATTCATCACTAAAATGTTGATCCAGTTTAATTAGACAAATTTATAAATATAAAAGTAACTAGTATTTAATTTTGGCAACTATTTGAATAAACAATAATTATTCCATGAGAAATGAGAAAGTAGCTTCTCCGAATCTATAAACTGAAGAATTTTAGGTTTCCAGAACTTTGCCTAATTTAAATTATCGATAATTGTTTTATATCAATCGGCATGTGCAATTTTACTGGAGCAACATATTGCTGAACCTGGGAGGACAGCCAAATTAACAACCCAAAAATGTAACAATGTAGAACTAATGTGGAATAATAGAATGTTACAGCAGAGAAGGAGGCCATTTGGCCTTCATAGCTGTGCCACATCTTTGAAAGAGCTACCCAATTCATCCCACTCCCCTGTTCTTTCCCCATTGCCCTGCAAATTTCTTCTTTTCAAGTATCTCTGCAATTTCCTTTTGAAAGTTACTATTTAATCTGCTTACACCAGCTTTTCAGGTTTCAGATCATAACTGCTTGCTGTGTAAAAAGTAAAATTCTCAATTCCCTGCTGGATCTTTTGCCAATGACCTTAAATCTGTGTCCACTGGCTACTGACCTTCCTGCCAGTGGAAACAATTTCTCCCTACCTACTCTATCAAAACCCCTCATAATTTTGAACACCTTTATTAATTTTTCCTTTAATCTTCACTGCTCTATGTAGCCAGCTTCTCTAGTCTCTCCAAATAACTGAAGTCCCTCAGTCCTGGTAACATTCTGGTAAATCTCCTCTGCGCCTTCTCCAAGGCCTTATCACCATTCCTAAATTGCGGTGCCCAGAATTTGATACAATAATTTAGCTGAGGTCTGACCAGTGCTTTTTAAACGTTTACCATGATTTACTTTTTCTGTATTCCATGGGCTGAATTTTACACCACCCCAGCGGGTCAGATGGTGGCGTGGGGCAGCGTAAAATTGAGCGGGAGGCTCCAGGAGGCCTACACGTCCCGCTTCCGCCCCAGCCAAGTTTACGGCATCGGGCAGGGGGTGGGAAACGACCCCCCGCCTGAGGCCAATCAAGGCCCTTAAGTGGCCACTTAATGGCCACTTAAGGGCCCTCACCTGCCTCCATGGTTATTTTACCCATGGCAAGCAGGCATGCTGGGGACGTAAAAGGCCGCCCAGCCATAGCTACCGGCCTTTCTGCGTCCCGGGGCGAGGAGGGCATGGCAATCAGGCACAGGGTGCCCGATTGAGGGCGCCCCCTGCCACCCAACCTACCCCTGGGACCCAAGACACGCCCCCTCCCTCCAAACGACCACTCCAGCCTCACCAGGGAAGGACCGATCCCCCTGGTGAGGCAACCCCTACTTCCCTTCCCTCCAGGGTTCCTGGCATCAGCTGGGCTGCAGTCCCAGCAGTAGCCACCACTCCCGGTGGCGCTGCTGGGACTAAGAGCTGCCGACCCGCTGATTGGCCGGCAGCTCACTGAGGCGGGACTTCCTCCCTCAAGCGGGTCGAAGTCCCGCCTCAGGACAATTAAAGCCCGGGGACCCGTAAGATGTGGGACAGATCCCCTGGCTAGGCGGAAGCGGGTTCGCCACCGACTTTTACGTCGGTGGTAAATTCCCGTCCGCCTATGGTAAAATCCAGCCCCGTGCCTCTATTTATAAAGCCAAGGATCCCATAGGCTTTTTTTTTAAACAGCCTATCAATGTCTCCTGCCACCTTTAAAGATTTGTGTATGTGAACCTCCAGGTCTCTCTTTTCCTGTACCCTCTTTAAAATTGTACCATTTAACATATTGTTTCTACTCATCTTTCCTTCCAAAGTGCATCATTACCTTTCACACTGGTTGAGGAATAGATCATAGAGCACAGAAATAGGCTGCGCAGTTGTTCAGGAAAAGAAACAGAGAGAAGAGGAAAGCAAGAGTTCAAAGCATGCAGAAATATGGGGCAAAATCTTAACTGCCAAGGAATCGGTTTCAGTAGGTTGGGTTGGAATCCCAACATCATTCCGCCTTCTTCCCTGTTTCACCAGGGTGGGACTGCAAGTAAGTGGGGAGTGCCCTTGGATCTGTCATGTAAGTAATTAAAGCACTTAAAAAGCTAATTAAGCATCGTTTTAACCCTCAATTCTGCCTTTAACAGCCAGTGCACATGTTTCCTGACCTTTCAACAACTTGCCAGGGTCACGGAGGCGAGTGTTCAGTGAGAAGAGCTTCTTCAGTGAAACTGACAGGCTGGGCAGCCTTTGATCAGTTACATTGAAGAACTCCAGCTATGGTCAGGTGAGAGGCTGCTGTTCAAAGCACTTCTTCTCTCAGACAGTGCTAACACTGCTTGGCAGATGATTTCCAACTTCTCAGAAGGCACTTCACCTGTCCAGCATTTCACTCACCTTCCCTGCTGCCAGCCTTCACCACAGCATGGGAGCAACTTATGCAGCAGCACTGTGCACCTCTGATGAGGGTCAAGAGGAGAAGCCACACCACCAACAGCACCAGCAGCAGCACTAGCTGCCTTCCTCAGCCACATGCCCCTCCATAGGTCAGAGGGGATGGACACCGAAATCTACCTGGAAGGAGGCAAAACTCCCGACACCGGGTCTACAGGCAGAGGATCAGCTCTCTTGACACCTCTGAGTATCAGGAGGCTCAGGCTCATACAGCAGGTCGCCGCTGGCATCTGCTGGAACAAGACCTCCTTCCCAGTGGAGCAGGTCGGCAAGCATTGCCGGTGGCCAACACCAGAGGACGACCTCACCACGCGTAGTCCCCCACCCTCCATCGGGTCTCTGCCTCTCACCAAATTGTGTGATATCTTCTCTTGAAAGGAGAAAGCAGAAAGGCGCAAGTGTTCGTAATGGCTTGTGTGGAGCGGAGAGAAGGACAACATTTGTGAAGGGGGAGTCTGAGGTATGGTTGCAAAAGGGCAGCTCAGATGGGGATGTGAGGTGCTTGCAGAGAGAGGAATGAGTGGAGCTGCAAGGTGTGTTACTGAGGAGTGCAGTGCAGGAGAATGCTGACAAAGTCAAAGTGTGAGGTCTTGATTTTCAAGCCCCAACTAAGACTGGGAGTGGAGGCAGGTGGGCAGGCACCAACAATAGTGCCACTGGCCAGAGCACCTGTTCCTCAGCTCCATCCCGCTCCCAGGCCATTTTCGCAGCGGGAGTGGGATGCAGGGCTACCCGCCTTCACGTGACAGCTAGCCAACTGGCTTGTTAAGGGCCTATTAAGGCCAATTAAAGGAGACGGCCCTGTAGAGGTGTTCCCACCCCCCACAGTATTGGCCTGGCTACAAAAACCATTTTTAATCTTAAATTCAAAAATTTGGAGAAGGTGCCCTTCATTTTGAAGCACCCTCTCCCTTGCTTACTTGACATCACAGCCTGCTGCTTCTTTCAAGCTGGAAGACTACTGATTGTCCCTCCAGCTTTGAGAGCCCATCCAGCCACTGTCCTTAATTGAACAGCAAGCAAGCCCACCCTCCGGCTATTAATTGGCCGCCCCAGGTGAAATCACATTGAGTGACTGTTCCCACGTAGTGCTGGTTTCTGACCCACATTTGAGACCAATGGCAGGGCTCAGTTCACAGACAAAATCCTGCCCCGGGGCTTGGCACCTGAAAGTGCTATGCCACTCACCTGTCATGCCCTCCTGAGGTCCTGGATCCTCTTGGTTAACTGTCTCCAGGCTGGAGGGACCACACTTCAGCTATTGACCTCCTCGGTCCCCTCCAATCACGCCTGCCTGGTTGGAGAGACTGTCCTCTTCCTCCTTGGGAGAACTCACCTCTCTGCAGCCCCTCAGGTCTCGCAGCAGGACCTACAGGTAAGACTGAGATCTCCACCGAGACCTTCCTAGGTCTCTTCTCCAATATTGTGGTTGCTGCAACCTCAAAAATCCAAATGCAAGTGAGCCCTTGTAACCCATACCATGGTCCCTTTAATTAAAGAGCCTTCCTTTGGCAGAATAGATGGGTCATCCTGCCTGCTCTCCTTGATTGGTCAGGGAGCCCTGAGGCAGGATGCCAATGTTGCCGCTTAGTTAAAGAGCCTCGGCAAAGCTCACTGCTTCACCATTCAGGTTCCCGACCTGCAAATGGTCCTGCCATTCCAGTAGGGACTAAGTTGATAAAATTTTCCCCATGGAATAATGGGAAAGCATATGTGATGTAGACAGGAGGAAGTATTGGAAATCAAATATATAACATGAAATGGAAAAGCATGAATTCAGATCAAAAGGTGCAGATTTAAAAACAAAAAGAGTAACTGGGGAGAGAAAAAGATTAGATAGAAATAAAATGTAATTTTATTTGTTCTTATTTGACTTTTCTGTCTGTTTGATGGTGTTTCTTTGTAATATCTTTGGTTTGCTCTGATTTGGTCCGAGAGTTAGATATGCTATCTTATGCTACATTGTGGTATATGTTGGTAATGTGGAATTAACAACATACGATTTTATTCTGCCACTGTAAATGTGAAAGTAGGATTGATGAAATCACACAAATATTTTAAAGGGAAATTAGAATGTTATAGGCTAAATCTTGGTTTCTGCTATTACAGGTGCAGCACCATACTGAACAAAATTCAATGAATTGGCTTGTGCCGTTACCCAGTTGGTGTCTCATGGATGTAGTAATACTGACATTCTAGGCATCATTTTACAAGTGCCACTCTTGGTGAGGATCCCTGACAACCTGCAGTGTATTCCAATGCACATAGTTCATGATTTAATGTTATGCAATCATTAAGAGTACACACTAACATGTCCAATAGCTGCTCCCAACAGGTTAGACTTACCATTGGAAATGTGTGGATTTTCTGGATTGATTCGGAATGTTGAAGTGCAACACTTATGTTTTTGGAATAAAAATGTAAGTGTAACTTAATGGCTAGACACAGTTAATTTTCTTCTTTAGCCATAAATTCTATAGAATTGACAACATCTCTCTGCTGCCATCCTTGTTCAGTCTACTGCTCCACATGGCTTAATACTTGACAGAGTCGAAGAGATGGAGATCCTCTGATGTCCATCGAAATGACTACAATGTTCTATCACTGGATGAATATAATAACTCATATTTCTGTAGTGCCTTATCTCATCAGGAATTATCATAAAATGAATTATCCTGACTATTTTATGTAGGGATATTCAATTGCCATTAGGTAATTTCCCAACAAAAAAACCTGTAACTTCTTTCACATATTCTACAGATGACTAAAATGACAACATCTGCTGAACTCTATGAATGTCTCAAGTATTAGGTCAATACACTATCAATGTTATAAGAAATGAGTCAAATTTTCTTACCTTCCTCGGTGGGTTTGAACTGCACTTACATGATCCTACATGTGGTACTGTGACTTGATGTATTGTGGGTTCATAGATTGTAGTGTTTACTTTGGGTATTTGTGTTGTTAGTGTTGGCTCACAGCATACTCTAATTCTATAGTCCAAACACATGAGGTGATTCTCGGGCATTTGTTCATTGTAATTGCAAACCAGTCCTTTGTTTATATCACAAGTAACGTTATCCTTTGTTTCAGTTATTGGGCGTTGTGGGAACTTGACAGCTTCACAATCGATGGCACTTATTTGATAAGGGGTGAAAGGACATAGTTTATTGTGAATTGGCTCCAATAATTCAGAATCTCCTTTGTTCTGAATAGATGGTGTATTTTCATTAAACCAAGGTGACCATTTACCATTGCAAAACAGTTCTGTGAAATAAAAGGAGACAAGCTTGTCAACTTCATCATAAATATGAGATCAGAAATTCAGTTAGATGTCGGGTGACACAGTGCAATAGAAAGCTGGCCTTTCAAGGCTAGAGCCTGGTTTTGAATTCAACCCAGATTGAGGTGGAAGCAGGTTTCATTTCTCTCTGGCTGAGTGGGCAGTCTCAACCCAGTTCTTAATGGATATAGGTTCACAGTACAAAACAGTTCAATACTAACTGACAATAAATTAGCAATCACATTCAGACATGCCATGAGAATGATAGGTGCAGAAAGCAGAAACCTGAAGGTAGTACTCTCCTGAGACTGCAGCAATGGCACTTTGCTGGAGTACAGAGGAGGGTAATTTACTCTGCATCTGGCTTTCCTATATCCAACCTCGCAATATTAAGAAAATAAACTAAAACCCTGATTTTAACTCAGAGTGGATTTTGAACAGATTGGTGGTGTGGTGGGTTTTGTAAACTCTTCCCCCGTTACAGAATGAGGCCCAGGCTATTTTAACTCCCAGGTTTCATTGACATGCTGCTGATTCACTTCCTGCCAGGAACTTTTTTTTATTTCCAAAATATTTTATTCATACATGACAAAACAGTTCCAAACAGCACCAAGTCAACAATACAAAGAGTGCAAAGGGGATTAGTTTCCTTCAATACAGGAGTGAGTTGTCTCACAACCCTTCCATTTCATTTTACATGCCATGTACATTTTACAGCAAACACATATATTCTGGATACAGATCGAGGGGTTTTCCATGGATCCAGCCCCTCAGTTCACCTTGGTGGGGGGACCTTACACAGTGGTCTTTCCCCATTGAACCTTTGCTGTGGCTGCCCCAAGCTTTAGTGCGTCCCTCAGCACATAGTCCTGGACCTTGGAATGTACCAGTCTGCAACATTCGTCATGGACAATTCTTTGCACTGGAAGACCAGCAAGTTTTGGGCAGACCAAAGGGCGTCTTTCACCAAATTGATAGTCCTCCAGCAGCAGTTGAGGTTTGTCTCGGTGTGCGTCCCTAGGAACAGCCCGTAGAGCACAGACTCCTGTGTTACTGAGCTGCTTGAGATGAACCTCGACAAAAACCACTGCATCTCTTTCCACACCT
Source organism: Heterodontus francisci (assembly GCF_036365525.1). NCBI lineage: Eukaryota > Metazoa > Chordata > Chondrichthyes > Heterodontiformes > Heterodontidae > Heterodontus > Heterodontus francisci. The sequence continues at coordinate 28,223,280 of NC_090397.1, forward strand.
GTTTTGCAAAGACACATTCCAGAAGGAGGTGGGCAACTGTCTCTTCCCCACCACAGCCATTTTCTGCCAGGAACAAGTAGAAACTGACCCCTCCTTCAAAATGGACCTATCTGCCTTCCTGCCACTTCCTATTCAATGACTGTACGTCACACTTCTCAGTCATAGTATCTTATGAAACTATGGCCTTGTTCAGGGTGCAATCACAACTTGTGGGGGAGGAGCAGTGATTAATCAGAAAATTGCACTGACAATGAAATTTAAAGGGACATCATCACTTTAAGTGTCGGCATGAGAGAGAAGCTCAGCATCAGCTTTCTCGAACACCAATACGTTGACCATGTTTAATTGGGTAATGACTCAAAGCGCAGTGAAAGATCTGGTCATACATCATATTAGTTGTTACCTGTAGTGGTGGTGCTGATAGACTGACTTGTGGTTGTTGTCACTGTTGTATATCTTCCTAAATAAAACACAAAAGAATTAAATGACCAATGTTTGAATATAACAAAGGAAAATCAAGTGTTTAAATATGTCTCTCTGTAGCTTAATGCACTTTATATTACTTATAAGAACAAGTACCTATTAAAAACATCACTGAAATGCCATATGGGTTGATTGAATGGCACATTTTATTACATTTCCTTGTGGATTTGGAGCCTTATAGGCTTCACATTGCATGTCCTTGTTTCTGTTGGTTGCTGTTTTAAAGTGGTGCTGCTTTTCATTTCACACTTCTACCCTTCGCCTTTAAGGTGTTACTACAGGCCCTTCAAATTCAGCCACCCAACTTGCCTTTCTGCCTGTAGATTGGGATTTTATGCTGGCCAGATACAGCGACTCCTCTGGTTGGGTGCTGAAAAAGCCCTGTCCCACCATCCACATGATTTATGTTCCTCATGAAAATCTATATTTCTATCAGCTACTAATTCTCAGCTGAACTGACAGGAGGTCTTGATACCCGACTCTACATTGATGTCTAGGCATTAGGGAACTGTAATCTCGTTGAAATGTTTAAAAAGATTAATGCAGTGAAAACATTTAACAAGCTCCTAAACTACGAGATGGCTCACACAGCAGCAAACCACCATAATGTTCATTGCCAACTGCACACAAATTCAAAAGGAAAGAATTAAAAATAATCAGAAAATGAAAGGAAATGAATATAAGCAATAAATCATTACCCAAAACAGAAGCACGAATACTTTCTTGGAATTACTGAAAGTATCTCAGAGCTTTCTATGTCGAAAAGAGGGGGTTTTCACTTGCCCAGAGATCTAAGTGAATTTGTAGCATGTTCAAGAAGAAAAAGAAACTCTCTTTAGCTTAATTCAGCTACTGGCTTTAAGACAGAAGATTAACACTACACTACGACGTGAAAGCGGAAGGAGAGAGAGCAGGACCCTGGCTTGAGAACTCCCCTCCCTCAAGGCAACACTTGTCCTGTCTGCGCAAAGACCTGTGGTTCCAGGATTGGCCTGCTGAGTCACCTGAGGGCACACAAATCACGAACCCTGGCAGACGTTATCCTCATTTCGCGAGACTGACGACGCAACGACAATGTGACATAGACTTAGCTGTGAAACAAATTTATTAAAAAGGAAGAGAACAAATAATGCCAACACTACCAGTTTTTGCCATAGTTGTTAGCTTAGCTAACTCCTCGTGTCATAGCAAATAAATCGTTTGCCACTGCTGTGCCTAACTATAACATATGTTATAAAGCAATTTTTTTTGCCTTTCTGCACAGTGGCGCAGTGGTTAGCACCGCAGCCTCACAGCTCCAGGGACCCGGGTTCGATTCCTGGTACTGCCTGTGTGGAGTTTGCAAGTTCTCCCTGTGTCTGCGTGGGTTTTCTCCGGGTGCTCCGGTTTCCTCCCACAAGCCAAAAGACTTGCAGGTTGATAGGTAAATTGGCCATTATAAATTGTCACTAGTATAGGTAGGTGGTAGGGAAATATAGGGACAGGTGGGGATGTTTGGTAGGAATATGGGATTAGTATAAATGGGTGGTTGATGTTCGGCACAGACTCGGTGGGCCGAAGGGCCTGTTTCAGTGCTGTATCTCTAATCGAATCTTATCAGCTATATTCTGCCAGTCTCTTTGTTAGGACCACAGCCAGAATTTAACATTTGAAAAATAAACTAAGAACTAACTGCACAAAAATGATCACGACCAAGCTAGTGTACGTAATTACTTTTTTAAATTGGTAAATACATACATATTTCAGTAACTACCAATGAAACAAATTTTGCAACAAATCCAAAAAAAAATGTTTCTAATTGAATTGAATAGTTTGCTTCCTTCTTTTCAGATATCCTGAAGGAAGTGACTAATTGTTCCAACAATATGGGATGTCATTTCTATTAGTAAAGCTGTATTTTTTAACCCTGGCTGCTTTAAGTGCTACGGATGTTAACTCGCTGGGGGCTTTCTTGTAGTTCAACAGTGCAATGCGCTTAGTGGCTATGACAGGTTCCAGCTCTTCAGTATGAGATTGAAACCAGTCTGCATTCCTCTTCGCACGTTTGTCGTAGGTGGTCAAAGCTGACTCATAGATGGCGTCTCTGATGTGGGCCCACTTGGTCTCAGCATCCCCTGTGGGAGTGTTTTGAAGGGCTGTTACAAGTGAATTTAGAAATTTTTGTAACAGCTGTGGATGAGAAATTCTGCTCGTGTTGATGTGCGGGTGGCCCTTCTGCTTGGAATGATGCAACTTCTTTGGTCTGAGTCTAACCTTGCTGCACACCAGGGAGTGGTCGGTGTCGCAGTCCGCACTGTGGAAGCTGCGTGTGATTTGAACACTGTTTAAGGAGGCTCGCCTTGTGACGATGAGGTCTAGCTGGTGCCAACGACGCGATCTTGGGTGCCTCCATAAAACCTGGTGACAGGGTTTAGTGTGAAAGAACAAGTTGGTGATGCAGAGGTTATGATAGGTACACAACTCAAGCAGTCTCTGCTCGTTCTCATTCATCCTTCCAACGCCATAGCGCCCAAGGCAGGAGGGCCATGAGTCATGGTCGGTCCCAACCCTGGCATTAAAGTCCCCCAGCAGGAACAGGTGTTCAGTGTTGGGGATTCTACTAATGATATTATGGAGTTCCTCGTAGAACTGGTCTTTAGCTTCAGGTGGGGAGCAGAGTGTTGGAGCATAGATGCTGAGTAGGTGTACTGGACCAGAGGTGGCGAGCAGTCGGATGGACAGTATGCGTTCCGAGCCATTTGAGGGAGGCTCTATCATGCTGAGCAAGGAGTTTCTGATGGCGAAGCCCACTCCATGCTGTCTTGGTTCTTCAGGATCCCTGCCCTGCCAGAAGAAGGTGTAGTCTTGCTCTGCTAGAGATCCACTCGCGGGGAGGTGTGTCTCCTGAAGTGCTGCAATATCTACATGGAGTCTGCTGAGCTCGTTGTTAATGATGGCGGTCTTCCGAGAATCGTTGATTTGTGTAAGGTCTTCCGACAGGCCAGGACACATAGATCTGACGTTCCAGCTTGCAAAGCGAAGGGCTGGTACCTTCTTTCCTTTTTTCATGTTGTTTGGTGCGGTGTTGTAGTCCACTTTTCGGGCAATGACCCTGAGCTCCAAGCACCCATTGAAGCAGGTGGACTGTGGCGGGACAGAACCTTATTGATCGGGGGCTACCCGGTTTGAGGCGGGCGGTAGCTGTCCAGTGAGGTGCGATGACCTCTCCCACCAACAAAGGCAACCCGTGGTGCCCAATCTCTAAGCCAATTTAGCTGGACTTATAACCCTTAACTGCTGCCTTCTGTGTTGTTTCAGTCGCTGTGAGGCGACTATGGAGTGACCTCTCCATGGCGCATGCCTGGGTGAATGTATAGAGGTTGAGAGTTGCCCAAGCGTCAAAACCCCCCTCTCGGCCTTTCTGGTGGGGTCCAAAGGAGTGCAGAGCACGACGTTTGGCACCGGTATGGCTGCAGGAACTGCCGGAAACATGCCAAAGGTGACACATGACCGCCTACGGGGTTCCGCTCCGGATTTTCTGTTAGGGTTTACTCCCTTAGCCTTGGTCTCTCCCGAGATGCCCACAAGGCAGTGGGGTTGTTAGGGCCCCTACACAGGTGTAGGAGGATGCCGGTGGGAGGAGGGGGAGGGGTTGTGAGGTGGGTGCGGGGGGGTGGGTGGTGAGCTGAGAGAGTGGAGCTGGGAAGGGGAAGGGGGGGAAAGGGAGTGCAGGTAATAAGCCATTTCCTCAGTTCCCACCATCGATGCCTGGAAAGCTCATCCGCATCCTTCGGGAGGTGAGCGACATCCTCGGGCGCCGGTACCAGCATTGCCGACAGTGTGCTGTAGATGCTCTCCGAGCCATCTCCCGCGGGCGCTTTGAAGTTGCGGCTGAGGAGCCGTTTGTGGCTTTTTGCGTGTTCGGGGCTTCCCTTCTGTGATACCTATTTCCCTAGGGTCCCGCTGCTCCTTCTTCTCTGCAATGGACTTACCGCACGCCGTGGCCGCGGACACTCCAGACGGTGTAGACAGCAGGATCGGAGATCAAAGTATCACCAGCTGTACTTTGCAGTTTTGTTTGTTTTCTCAATGAAATTGAACGTAATCCAAAGAGCAGCAAGGAAGCTCCCTTGCTGCTCAACTCTATCCATGGCCATCTGCTCCCATTCTTAGTGTTTTCTCCCCCAATCTACCCTCAAACTGCTTAAACACCCCTGGCTCTTTAATCAGTTAATTTTAGCACTTAAAGCAGCCAGAAGCACTGCACAGCCAGGCGTTGCACAAACGACTACTGGCAACACCTATGCAGTCATATTGAGCTGGCCTCAGACACCGGAAACATCAGAGGAATGTATGATGGCATTAAGAGAGCTTTTGGGCCAACCATCAAGAAGATCGCCCCCCCTCAAATCTAAATCAGGGGACATAATCACTGACCAACGCAAGCAAATGGACCGCTGTGTTGAGCACTACCTAGAACTGTACTCCAGGGAGAATGTTGTCACTGAGACTGCCCTCAATGCAGCCCAGCCTCTACCAGTCATGGATGAGCTGGACGTACAGCCAACAAAATCGGAACTCAGTGATGCCATTGATTTTCTAGCCAGCGGAAAAACCCCTGGGAAGGACAGCATTACCCCTGAAATAATCAAGAATGCCAAGCCTGCTATACTCTCAGCACTACATGAACTGCTTTGCCTGTGCTGGGACGAGGGAGCAGTACCTCAGGACATGCGCGATGCCAATATCATCACCCTCTATAAAAACAAAGGTGACCGCAGTGACTGCAACAACTACCGTGGAATCTCCCTGCTCAGCAGAGTGGGGAAAGTCTTTGCTCGAGTCGCTTTAAACAGGCTCCAGAAGCTGGCCGAGCGCGTCTACCCTGAGGCACAGTGTGGCTTTCGAGCAGAGAGATCGACCATTGACATGCTGTTCTCCCTTCGTCAGATACAGGGGAAATGCCGCGAACAACAGATGCCCCTCTACATTGCTTTCATTGATCTCACCAAAGCCTTTGACCTCGTCAGCAGACGTGGTCTCTTCAGACTACTAGAAAAGATTGGATGTCCACCAAAGCTACTAAGTATCATCACCTCATTCCATGACAATATGAAAGGCACAATTCAACATGGTGGCTCCTCATCAGAGCCCTTTCCTATCCTGAGTGGCGTGAAACAGGGCTGTGTTCTCGCACCCACACTTTTTGGGATTTTTTTCTCCCTGCTGCTCTCACATGCGTTCAAGTCTTCAGAAGAAGGAATTTTCCTCCACACAAGATCAGGGGGCAGGTTGTTCAACCTTGCCCGTCTAAGAGCGAAGTCCAAAGTACGGAAAGTCCTCATCAGGGAACTCCTCTTTGCTGACGATGCTGCTTTAACATCTCACACTGAAGAGTGTCTGCAGAGTCTCATCGACAGGTTTGTGGCTGCCTGCAACGAATTTGGCCTAACCATCAGCCTCAAGAAAACTAACATCATGGGACAGGAGGTCAGAAATGCTCCATCCATCAATATTGGCGACCACGCTCTGGAAGTGGTTCAAGAGTTCACCTACCTAAGCTCAACTATCACCAGTAACCTGTCCCTAGATGCAGAAATCAACAAGCGCATGGGAAAGGCTTCCACTGCTATGTCCAGACTGGCCAAGAGAGTGTGGGAAAATGGCGCACTGACACGGAACACAAAAGTCCGAGTGTATCAAGCCTGTGTCCTCAGTACCTTGCTCTATGGCAGCGAGGCCTGGACAACGTATGTCAACCAAGAGCGACGTCTCAATTCATTCCATCTTCGCTGCCTCCGGAGAATACTTGGCATCAGGTGGCAGGACCGTATCTCCAACACAGAAGTCCTTGAGGCGGCCAACATCCCCAGCTTATACACACTACTGAGTCAGCGGCGCTTGAGATGGCTTGGCCATGTGAGCTGCATGGAAGATGGCAGGATCCCCAAAGACACATTGTACAGCGAGCTCGCTGTTGGTATCAGACTCACCGGCCATCCATGTCCCCATTTTAAAGACGTCTGCAAATGCGACATGAAGTCCTGTGACATTGATCACAAGTCTTGGGAGTCAGTTGCCAGCGTTCACCAGAGCTGGCGGGCAGCCATAAAGGCGGGGCTAAAGTGTGGCGAGTCAAAGAGACTTAGCAGTTGGCAGGAAAAAAGACAGAAGCGCAAGGGGAGAGCCAACTGTGCAACAGTCCCGACAAACAAATTTTTCTGCAGCATCTGTGGAAGAGCCTGTCACTCTAGAGTTGGCCTTTATAGCCACTCCAGGCGCTACTTCACAAACCACTGACCACCTCCAGGCGCTTACCCATTGTCTCTCGAGATTAGGAGGCCAAAGAAAATTTTTTTAACTCACTATGTATTATGACAGAATTAAAGAAACCAATACCTAGATAAATTTCAGACAAAAATGTTTCATATTTGTCACAGCCACATGTTCTGGAAATAACTATAAAAAGCCATTACTTACCAGGGGTGGTGGAAGGTTCAGTGTATTCTGTAAAGGAAGGTTCAGCACTGAGGATTACAATAGCAAATGCAGAAAAAAACTGAAGGAAACAATGAATTTATTCCCATGATTGACAAATTCTAAAAGAAATCATTGGTCTGGATTTTGCAGTCAGTGTGAAGGAACAGCGCTCACTGTTCATCAAGCTGACAGTTTCCCACAGACTTTTTGAATAGCAACTTGCTGTCATTGGGTGTCAGATCCAGCATGGCACCCTCTACAGGGAATCTGTGGTATATATGAGCAGGGCAAGCACCAATGTGGCTCTTCAACCAATCAGATTGAAGAATCATTGAAACATGCAGGAGGAGATTTTAATTCACTCAAAACCCATTCAATTGCAAAGAGTTAAAATCAGGCCTGCCGAGTATGAATGAAGAAGTACCATTGAGCAAATTTAATTCATTGTAAAATCATATTCAGAAAGTAAAATAAAGAGGGGGAAGAAATATGGGATTAAGACAGAGAGATAAAAGAGACAGAAAGAATAAAGTAAAAAAAAAAGAACCAGAAAATTGCATTTTTATTGAAATTTAAAGGGATGTCAACATTTTGAAAGAAGCAACATGGAAAAGAGGCCAAAGTTCATGTCATTTTTGGAAAAGCTGAAAAGGCATTTTAATTCATTTACAAGGTAGCAGAGGCAAAGGGAAAAGAGGGACACTGTTGTATATATTCCTAAATAAAACACAAAAGAAGTAAATAACCAGTGCCAGGGATATAACAAATGAAAATCAAGCTGTTAAATGTGCCTATCAGTAGCTTACTATAACTTCTTGGAGAGGAAATAATTGCTAAGTACAGCAAGTAATTTAAAATAGTAAATGAACACATGGTTTGAGGTTACAGAACTCTCAGTATGGGTGTTTCCTTGCCCCAGGCAGCCAACAAGCTGGGAGAGAACAGGTATAGCAGCCTCCCAGCCTGTTATTTATATAGAAGGCATTGGACAAGCATCCACACAAAAGATTACTGGCAAGACAAAGTGATTAATTGTTTCAACAATATGAGTGTCATTATTTTGAGTGAAGCTGTATATTTTAACTGTTTGTGAACCATGACAAAGTTAAAGAAACAAATACAGAGCTAGATCGTAGATGATATTTTGGCTGCAAAATTTGATAATGCCTGAAAACGGGTGCGGGGATCGCAATGCATGATTAATACCTCCACCCCCCACCAGCAACCCCCACCCCGATACAGGCAGCATACAAACTTCAGGCTGCTTGCTCATTTACATGATAGCTGCATGCAGCGAGCATTTAGTAAACTGCTGAGTTGTTGCACACCTGAGCAGAGGGTACAAAATCATGAGAGGCTAGCATCAGTTAAAGGCAGCTTGTACCAGTTAAAGCCAACCTGCACCGTTTCAAGAGTGGGTTCATTCTGGCTGAAACAGGTGCTGGAACTGGTTACAGAAGAGAGTGTGAGCCAGGAGAACATTGAATGATGGCACAACATGGCAGAGAGCTGGCTCCAAGATTTTTAACACTGCATTGGAGGCCTGGGTCAAGGAGGTGCAGAAGAGGAGAGATGTCATCTATCCACTGGGTGCCCAGACAATCTCTCAGAGGGCAGTGAGCAGATAGCTGTGGTGGTCAATGCCAGGAGTGTAGCCCCGAGGACCTGGATGCAGGGTTGAAAGAGGTTCAATGGCCTCACACGAGTGGTCAAGGTCAGCGAATGTATATTGAAATGCCATATTCCACCAACTGCACCATTAGCCCCACACACTGCTCAATGCAGCACACCCCCATCAGTCACTTACCAACAATCTCTATCAAGCTAACCTAGCATTCATAAGCATAAAGTATGAGATGGATCAGCTGCATGACTTTCTCCCATTCCTTGATATCCTCATCCTCAGTGGTGACATTTTGTGACAAATAATCTCGATAACTGAAGTAGTATTTAATAAGAATATACATTATAATACATCCTTCTTGGTTGGAGCTTCGATACTGAGAGCACATATCAGCTCGTGCAAGTTAATGCACATTGCAGATTTTACCTCAATTGACGCCAAATTCTTGAAATACATTTTAGTTGCGCTAAACACTATGGGCTAGATTTTACGTCAGGCGGACGGGAACTGGCCATCGACATAAAAGTCGGTGGTGAACCCGCTTCCGCCCGACCCAGGTATCCGACCTGCATTTTATGGGCTCCCCGGGCTTTAACTGTTCTGAAGCGGGACTTCCACCTGCTTGAGGGAGGAAGTCCCGCCTTATTGAGCTGCCGGTCAATCATCGGGCAGGCAGCTCTTAGTCCCAGCAACGCCAGTGGGAGCGGTGGCCACTGCTGGGACTGCAGCCCAGCCAAGGACATCGAGCCAGGACTACAGGTAAGTTTGGTTTGGTTTGCCTTGCCAGTGTGATTGGTTGCGTCCCGGCGAGGCAAGGGTGATCGTTTGAGGGGAAGGGTGGGGGGGGGTGTCCTGGATCCTAGGGGTGGTTGGGAAGCAGGGGCGGCCCTCAATCAAGCACCTTGTGCCCGTTTATCAGGGCCCACCCTCCGCTGAGAGTCCACCAGCTTTCACTTGGCGGCCTTTCACGTCTCCCAAAAGCCCACTTGTCACAGGTAAAATCCCCATGGAGGCGGGCGAAGGCCCTTAAGTGGCTGTCAAGTGGTCACTTATGGGCCTTGTTTGGCCTGGGACAGGCAGCCTGTTTCTTGTCACCACCATTACCTACCATTATCTGCAAAAGAACCTGTTGTCCAAGGGTTGCCAAGCTCGATTTCGAAACAAAAACTGGCGAGTCCTGTATCTTGTCTCGGAACTTTGATCAATAGTCTGATAGGGTTTTGCAACTAAACCTGTATGATGGAGTGAGATGGACTGGCTGCATGACTTCCTCTCATTTCTTGATATTGTTTTACATCCTCTGTGTTGAGGATGTAACAAATAGGTCTGGTAACTGACAGTGCGTTATTTGATAAAAACATATATCACAATATACCCTTCTCACTTGGAGCCGGGGACATAGATCAGGATTAATGGCATGGCAGTTACTGATCATCACAAAATAATCCATCAATTTGAAGTCAATTTGCTGATTGCATTCCATTTTGGCAAACAGTATGTCAGGAGCACAATTTCCTAAACATTGCCCTATAAATTACAACTTTATATCCACTAATATAAACATTTTCACAGCAAACAATTAGAATGGAAAATTTAGGTGTAAAAATGAAAGCCATAGCTTGTTCCCAACTCAATGACAGACCACATACATTTAGAAAACAATCCACTTGTGGAAACTGACTTTGTGCAAGGTATGAAACCACTGTCACTTACCAGGTATGTAGCTGGTAGTAAATGTAGTTGAAGTCAAAGTCTGTATTGGCGGCATTGTTTCTACAGAGCAGGAAAATATTTCAACTTGCTACACTACACACTAAGGCTCAGGGTATCAGGTTTAAAAACTTACTTTTCTGTTGCATGTAGCCAAAAATGAAAATTGCAAAATTAAATCTATTCACTTCTATCTTCGTCTACTCAATAAAATTATTTTTACAGAGGGAGAATACACCTATTTGATGGCTGTTGCATTTAGGGCAACAATTCCACAAGCATAAGTATTGCTGGAATTAACACATAGATTTGACCATGCTCTTCATAGAGTTCCTGCAAATATTAGAGTCATTATGGCAGAGAATGAGGCCATTCAGCCTATCAAATCCTGCCGGCTCTCTGTTGAGCAATCTATTCAGTACCATTCATCCTTTCTATCCCCATAGCCCTGCAAGTTTATTTCCCTCAAGTTCCCATCCAATTTCCTTTCTACATCATTCATCATCTCCATTTTCACCACCCTCATCAGCGGTGAATTCCAAGCCATTACCATTCGCTGTGTACAAAAGTTCTCTCTCATATCCCCCTGCACCTTTTGCCCAAAACCTTAAATCTGTGTCCCCTAGTCCTTGTACCATCTGCTAATGGGAATGCTTTCCTTTGTCTACCTTATCTAAACCTGTCATAATCTTGTACATCTCTATCAAATCTCCCCTTAATCTCCTTTGCTCCAAGGAGAACATCCCTAGCATCTCCAACTTATCCTTGTAGCGAAATTCCCTTATCCCTGGAACCATTCGGGTTAATCTCCTCTGTACCCTCTCAAGGACCCTCTCATTTTTCCTGAAGTGTGGTGACCAGAACTGGATGTAATAATCTAACTGTGGTCTAACCAGAGTTTTATAAAAGTTCAGCATAACTTCCCTGCTTTTGTACTTAATACCTCTATTTATGAAACCCAAGATCCCATATGTTTTGCTAACCACTCTCTCAATATGTCCTGCCAACTTCAAGGATCTATGTACATGGACGCCAAGGTCCCTCTGTCCTTGCACATTCTTTAGAACTGTGCTATTTAGTCTATATTGTCTCTCCCTCACCCTTCTGCAAAAATGCACACTTCACACTTCTCTGTATTAAATTCTATCTACTATTTGCCTGCCCATTCTGCTAGCCTAGTCAATTTGTATCATCCTAACTGTTTGCCATAACTTCAAGTTTGGTATCATCAGCAAATTTTGAAATTTTACTCTGTCTTCCAATATCCAAATCACTTACATATGTCAAAAACTGCAGTGGTCCTAGCACTGAACCTTGGAGAACACCACTGTCTACCATCCTCCAGTCTGAAAACAACCATTTACCACAACTCGCTGTTTTCTGTCCTTAAGCCAATTTTTTATTCAAGCTGACATTGACCCTTCTATTCCATGAGCCTCAATTTTGGTAACTATCCTTTTGTGTGGTACTTTGTCAATTGCTTTCTTAAAATCCATATAGACAACATCCATTGCATTCCCTCCATCAACCTTCTCTGTTACTTCATCAAAATATTCTATTAGATTAGTCAAGCCTTTTACATAGCCATGCTGGCTCTCCTTAATTAACTCAAACCTTCTCCAAGTGCTTGTTGATTTTTTCCCTTGATTATTGTTTCTAAAACCTCATCCACCTCTGATGTTAATCTGACCGGCCTGCAGGTACTGGGAATATCTTTATACCCTTTCTTGAATAGGATTGTCACATTTGACACTCTCCAATCCTCTGGCACCTCCCCCTCTAGGGAATATTGTGGCAAGTACTACCACTATCTCCATTCCTACTTCCTTTAGCAACCTAAGGTGTAAGCCATCCAGACCAGTGACTTATCCACTTTAAGCATAGCCAGCCTTTCCAGAACATCCTGCCTATCAATTTTCACCCCATCCATTACCTCTGCCAACTCCATTTCTACTGATATCTTATCTTCCTTAGTAAACACCAATACAAAATACTCAAGTACTCTGGCCTTGCCCAGTGCCTCTAAGCATATCTTACCTTCTTTGTCCCTAATAGGCCCCACCTATTACAATCCGCTAACTATTTACAAGATGGTGGAAGATGTCTGGGTTCCCTTTTATGTAAACTGCCATTCAATTCTCATATTCTCTCTTTGCCAGTCTTATTTTCCTCTTCACTTCCTCTCTCAACTTATTGTATTTGGCATGGCTCTTATTTGAAGAATTCACCTGACATGCATCATACACCCTCTTTTTTTTTGTTTAATTATGTTCTCTATCTCCCTCATCATCCAAGGAGCCCTGGCATTGGTTTCTCTACCTTTCACCCTTGTTGGAATGTACCTAGCCTGTTCCTGAAACATCTCCTCCTTAAAGATCACCTATTGTTCCATAATCCTGTTTTTCCTGTCAGTCTTTGGTCCCATTTTACCCTGGCTAGATCCCCTCTCATCCCATTGATGTTAGCATTCTTCTACTTTAGGTTGTTCCTTGCTCTGCTCCATTACTAACCTAAACTTTATGATACAAAGATCATTCTCACCCAAGAGTTCCCCCACAGACATTGGGCCCACCTCACTTTTCAGCACCAGATCCAGCACAGAAAATACTGGTCAACAAAGTTCTCCTGAATGCATTTTAGAAATTCCTCCCCCCCACCCCACTGCACCCCACTGCACCTTATCCTTTACTCTAACATTATCCCAATCAATATTTGAGTAAAGTCACCCAAATCGCCAATCTATAATTCTTGCACATCTCTGTGATTTCCCTGCAGATTTGCCCTTCTATCTCTCTTGCATTATTTGGAAGCCTATAGAATACCCCCAGTAGTGAGATCATCCCTTTTTTGCTTCTCAAGTCTAACCAAATAGATTTTGTCTTTGCTCCTGAAGGACATTCTCTCTTTCCACCACTACAATGTCTTCCCTAATCAGTCTTGCCACTCCACCTCCCTTTTTCCCTTCCCTGTCTTTACTGAATACTTTGTATCCCTGAATATGAAGCGTCTAGATCTCACCTTTTTCAAGCCTCATTTGCGTTATTGCCACAACACAATTATTAGGCCCACTCAATTATTTGTACTCATAGCTCACCAATCTTATTCAACACACTTTGTGCATTTGCATACATGCATTCTAAACCTGACCTTGTATTTCACATCGGCCTTCTTTGTCTGCTCCTATTTAATATGGTACTACTTCCTTCTCTAGTACAATCCAACACTCTCACTCCTTTATGCACCTTATACAATGTTTTCAATGGACAGTGGAAACTACTTACAAGAGACAATCTATATTGACCCTTAGCTGTCCAGATAAACATAGGCTCTGAAAATACTTGGGCAGAAATCCTGACACTGACATCTGAGTAACTCCTCTGAGTAACTGTCCTGACCAGAACATACAGGGTCAGTGGAAGGTCCTGTCATTTAAAAACTGTGCTAGGAACCAGCACTGCCATGTTCAGCCATATTACATGCTGCTGCTTCTATTAAGTTTGAATAGGGATTAAACAGTTGGCCATGCCAACCTATGCATAAGTCACTTTATTGATATATGTGTGGACAACTTGTTGGCTTATAATGCAGAAGATTTTTGTGTTAGGTGATGGCATTAAAGTTAATGTAAGAGTTAAATAGTGAGTGCAACAATGTCAGACAAAGATTTGAAAATATATTAGTCACCTTGTCACTATTCACTTCTCTAACTGAGGCATTAGGCCATTTACTTTGTATAGCTCAATGACTCAATTAAAATGACATGCAGATAATGTCTTATGAATCTGTACAGATTTTGAGCTGACTGACAGTAATTTCTAGTCTTAGATCTACTTATTGCTTTATCTGATTGATATACTGATCCACTGATCTACTGATTCGATCCAGAACTTCCATTGAAATAGGACAGATTTGTACTCAGTGCTTTTGTACATAAAAGTCATATTTACCAGAAATCGTGGTTGTAGAGAATATACATTATCATGCATCCTTCTCACTTGTAGCTTTTTGGGTGCAATCATGAGGTACATGGGTGTGCAAGTTAATGCTTTTCACAAAATAATCCATCAATTGCTGTCAATTTCCTGATGTACATTCCCATTCTGCTAACTGCTATGTCAGGTGCACAATTTCCTAAAAGCTGCCCTATAAGTGTTTATTTTAATTCTTTCAAGGGATGTGAGGGTTCCTGGGAATGCCAGCATTTGTTTCCCATCTCTGATTACACTTGAGAAGGTGGTGGAGAGCCACCTTCTTGAACTGCTGCAGTCTATCTGGTGCAGGTACATCTACAGTGCAGTTAGGGAGTTCCAAGTTTTTGACCCGGCGACAGTGAAGAAACAGTGATATAGTTCCAAGTCAGGATGGTGTGGCTTGGAGAGGAACTTGCAGGTGGTGGTGTTCCCATGCATCTGCTGCCCTTGAACTTCTAGGTGGTAGAGGGCGTGAGTATGAAGGTACTGTCGAAGGAAGCTTGGCAAGTTGCTGCAATGCATCTTGTAGATGGTACATACTGCTGCCAGTATGTGCCAGTCATGGAGGGAGTGACTGTTTAAGGTGGTGGATGGGATATCGATCAAGCAGGTTGAATTGTCCTGGATAGTGTCGAGCTTCTTGAGTGTTGTTGGAACTGCACTCATCCAGGCAAGTAGACAGTATTCTGTTACACTCCTAATTTGTGCCTTATAGATGCTGGACAGGCTTTGGGGAGTGAGGAGGTAAGTTACTCGTCACAGAATTCCCAGCCTCTGACCTGTTCTTGTAGTCTGGTCTGGTTAAGTTTTTGGCCAATGATAACGCCCAGGGTGTTGATGGTAGGGATTCAATGATGATACTGCCATTGAACATCAAGGGGAGATGATTAGATTTTCTCTTGTTGGAGATGGTCATTGCCTGGCACTTGTGCGGCAAAATTTTACTTACCACTTATCAGCCCAGACCTGAATATTGTCCAGGTCTTGCTGCATATGGACACAACTGCTTCAGTATCTTTATTTTGTTATCTGCTCAATAACAGACCACATGGAGTTAGAAAACAATCCACTTGTCGAGACAGACTTGGTGCAAGGTACAAAACACCTGTCACTTACCAGGTATGTAGCTGGTGGTCGACGTAGTTGAGGTCGATGTCAGTATCGATGATGTGGGTTCTATGGAAAATGAAAATATTTCACCCTCTTACACTGCACACTGAGGCTCGTCTGCATCAGTTTTAAAAATTCACTATTCTGCTGCATGTCGCCAAGAATAAAAGTTGCAAAACCCAAATCCAGACACTTCTACATAAGTATACTCATTAAAATTATTTTAGTAGAGAGAGAATACAACATTTGACGGCCTTTACATTCAGGACACCATTTCCACAAGTATTAGAATTGCTGGAATTGTCAAATGGATTTGATTCTGCTGTTAAAGGAGTTCCTGAAATATTTGTTATCAATAGACAGTGGAAACTTCTTACCACAGACAGACTCATATTGACCTCATCTGCCCAGATAAACAATGACTCTGAAGATACTTGGGCAGCATCGTGACAATTATGCAGGACTCACTCCTCCCAAATGCTCGCCTGCCCAGAGTAATTAAAGTCAGTGAAAGATCCTCTCAGTTAAATATTGATGCCGGGAACCTGCACCACCATATTCAGACACATGCCATGTTGCTCTTTCTAATCAGTGGTGATAGAGATTAGATTTATGTCACACCGACCTTTGTATTATTCACTTTCTTGGTATGTATGTGCATTGCATATCGGCTTATAATGTGGAAGGTTGCGATGCCAGTCCGGAAGGTAGTAAAGGCATAAAAGATGAGGTGAAAATTTAAATAATGGGTGAAACTATGTTAGGCATAGAATTCAATGATATATTAATATCTTATCACTATCATCTTCACTAATTGTTGCATTAGCCCATTTACCTTTAATGGATTATTGATTTGATTAAAATAGCAGTAGATGTCGAAAGAATCTGTGCTGCTTTCCAGGCTATTATCACTGACAGTAATTTCTAATCTTAGATATACGTATTGGTTTATTTGCTTGATATACTTATCCATGTTGGATGTACATAGGAGGATGTGGGGTCTAACCTTTCACATATTTTGAGGATGGCTGACCAGACAGTAGGGGTTTTCATCCGGGATTCCTCCCGGACTTCCTTTAACCTGCCCTTGTGGTCACTTTTTCCCTTTCCCTGTCTAACCTTTTGCCAGCCTTTTGCCTGCCTGTCCCCTTTTGTTCTCAGCAGGGTCCCTTACAGCTCACCAGCCCTCTGCTGGAGGGTCCTCCTAACACCAGTACAGGACTTAGGGGTGCAGGTTTCACTGTAGGTTGGTGTTTCCCCTCAACCTGGCACATGTGGCAACTCCTGCAGTACTCCACCACATCTTTGTGGCGTTTTGGCCAGTCAAACTGTTGTCTTATGCGGGCTTTGGTCTTTCGTATACCAGCATGTACAGCCACTGTAGTCTTGTGGGCCCTTCTTAATATTTCTCTCCGGTCCCTCTACGGCACCACTAACTGGTGAACTACTATCCACTCCTTGCTCTCAGGTCTGTGAGGAGAACTCTATTTCCTCATCAGTACCTCCTTCTTTAAATAATAGCAATCAGAGACTCCCTCTGCTTCACTTTCAGACTGGGCAGCCTGTGCTAACTCTCGCAATACTGGGTCGGCTCACTGAGCCTCACCTAGGGAAAATCCATTAAATTCATTCCCTGGGTCTCCTAAATTTCCAAAGAAAGTCTCAGACAGACAGACCTGGTCATCTGCCTGCAGGGCCATTGCAGTGTCCTCTGGGGGAACTGGTTTGATCATGGCCTGATCCACTGCACATTCAGGGAAACTGCAGGGGTCCGTCTCCTGCCACTGCCCTGTCTCTCTGACCTCCTGCGGTCTTTCTTTCACTACTGGGAGGGGGGGCAGTGGGGCTACCACCTTCAATCCTGCCAGATCATTACCTAGGAGCAGGTCAACCCCGTCCACAGGCAAAGTAGGGACAATCCCTATGGTCACCAGTCCCTAAACTAGGTCGCACTCCAGGTGCACCCGATGTACACTACAGACATGCACTGCCCTCCAATACCATTCATCACTATTTTGGTGTTCACTGCACTCTCTGGGGGGAAATGTCAGGCCTTTTCCCAGTAAAAGGGATCTCGTGGCCCCTGTGTCCCTGAGAATTACTATGGGCTTGCTTTCCGCACTCGAGGTGTACAGGGTTACTTTCCCTTCAGATGCTAAACCCTGATAACCTTCAGGAACCCTGTAAAATTTTCCTGCACTTGCAGCCGTAAGCTTCATAGTCTCAGTCTTCCTGCAGTTAAAGCCACAGCTAGTTCTGCTGTGCTTTCCATCAGGTTCACTTCTTCACTGAGCAGGTGTGCCCTGATCAACCCTACCAGTTTTCCCTTTAGTTTCCAGCAGTCAGCTTTCAAATGCCCTGCTTTATTAAAATGGAAGAACACAGGTCTCTGGGTCACACTCTTGCTCACAACACCTTCCTTTTTGGCTACAGAAGGGCCCCCTGTGTCTCCTGCTTTCCTTTCTCTCACAGGACTGCTTAGACTCCTATCACCTTCCCAACCTTTGTCCTTCTCGGATTTGTGGGAGTGAGTAGGAAAGGTTTTCCCCTGGGAAACCGACTTATAAATTAAAGCAAACTCATCAGCCAGAACGGCCGCTTGCTGGGCTCTCTGCACCCATTGCTCCTCTACATGGGTCTTTATGGAGAGTGGAAGAGAGTGTTTAAATTCCTCTAACAGAATTACTTCTCTGAGAATCTCATAGCTCAGCTGTACTTTAAGAGCTTGGAGCTGGTCAAAGGCCAGCTGTTTACTTCTTTCAAACTTCAGATAAGTTTGATTAGCTTGCTTCTTGAGTGTTCTAAACTTTTGGTGATCAGCTTCGGATACTAATTCATATGCCCAGAGGATAGCATTTTTTGTCAGTTCATAATTTGATGAACTCTCATCTGGAAACAGGGAATAAACCTCATGGGCTTTTCCAGTTAATTTGCTTTGCAGTAACAGAGGCCAGGTCTCAGCTGGCCATTTTAGCTGCCTTGCCAGTTTCTCAAAGGACACAAAAAATACTTCTACATCTTCCTCATTGAATTTTGGAATTAATGTTTTAACAATTCTGTACCCAGCCCTGAATTACGCTCCCCCATATTGGCCATGCTTTCACTGGGGTTACTCTGTCACCCCCTAGTTAACTCAAGCTGCTTCAGCTCTCTTCCTTTGCATTCCTTCTGGAATTTTCTTTCTGTCTCTCTCCTCTGTCTCGTGTTCCTTCTCCTGTCTTTCTTTTTCTTCATGTTCCTTCTGGAAGACTCTTTCTTTCTCCCTCTCCTGCCTCTCTGTCTCTTTTTCCTGTCTCTCCCTATCTCTTTCTCTTTCCCCGTCTTCTAATACAAGTTTTCTTTGTTTCAATTGTATCTTTGCTCGCAGTATCCTGTCTGGGTCTACTTCTAACACTGCTTCTGCTTCTTCAGATTGAATGGAAAAATGGTTGGCCCCTAGCCTTAGGAGTTCAGACTTCCGAGCCTTGCCCACACTGCTCAGCCATTTTCCTCAACTCCTCCATAGACAGAGCTTTTAAACTTATCTCAAGTTACTTCACCCTGGCTTGGAGAGCTACTAGCTTCAGTTGCAGACATGTTAGTATTCAAGCACACACAACCACAAGAAAGCCTGTAATAAAATCATGCTCTTTTTTGATTGGGAACAATTTGGCTTCCCACTTCCAATTTCTCATGTTTGTCTGTGGGTCAATTCCAGATGCTAACACCTACATTTCTGTTACGACCTTGTGAGAAAGGTGTCTAGGGGTTCCTCTCAGCTTTCACCTGGTCTTACTGTAACAGGGTTTCATTTTAAACACACTGTGTTTTTAGCTTCTCCTTGGTGAATCCTTGTTCACCGCTTTCCAATTATAAGGCAAAGAAACCAGCACAAACAGGCTTTCTTAGGTTTAAAGAAGAAAAGTTGAAATTTATTAAACTTAAACTTTAACTCTAATTTGGTTAACAGCTATGGATACACAACGCGCCCACTCCAGCATGCATACGCAATTACACACATGCAAATCGAGACAGAAAAGCAGAAGAAAACTAAAGTGGAAAAGTTTGAGGCAATTTCTGAAGAGTTTTTGTTATGGTTCTTCAAGCTCACTGTAGAGTCCTTGATTGCAGGTAGATCTTGCTTTTCATTGGGGCCCTGTATTCTTCTTAAACCTTGTTCACTGAAGGAGACTTTTCTCTCTTGGGGTTCATGTGTCTTCACTGGATTCAGAGGCTTGTGAGAAAGAGATGGGAGAAGACAGGAGAGATCTTCTCAGTTCAGGAGCAAACAGATGTTCTGCCCAAACTATTTGTATAAATTCAAAAATCTCAGGTTGCCCAGCAGGTTAGTCATGTGACTAGCTGGATTGACCATTTCCGTTTGTAAATACAGCCATCTCAGCAGTCAACCTGGAATGCAAGCTCCCCCACCTTCAACTTCTGGTGATCAAAAGTCCATTGTGAGTTGAATGTGTCAGAGAATGGCTGCTTTGTCCTTCCAAACACCATCTGTTAATATGCAAGTGGCTTTTCCAGCCACGGCTGATCTGTTTAACAAGTCCTTTCTTCACTCCAGTAACAGTCTAAAATCAATGCTCAGGATAAAATTAATGTGCCTCATTCTTGGCAGGTGAGGGCCTAGCATGACAATGGGTTCTTCTGAAACAACGAAAATGAGAAGTTGCCAAATCCTAGGCCATTGTTGATCACTACAGGGAAGAAAATACCTTTCTTCCAGCAGAGATGAGATGTAGCACATCTTTACCTTAAAAAGGTAGCCTAGAGAGAGAGAAAAAGAGAGAGAGAGACACCCTGAAAGCATCATCCAAGAAGCTTGCTTCCAGCAAACCGAAAGGAAGATGCCCTGCGATAGAATTATACATCTACGTTTTATACAGCTGTGGATTAGAAGTGATTCACAGTCTTCAACTGAACTTTCAACCAAGAGAGAAATCTACAAACACCTCAGGCCCGCAACCAATGAGAATTTAACTTCCAAGAGAATTCAACAGGTTTACTATGACCGCACCCCCCCCCACCCCCCCCGCCAAAACCTACTTCCACTTAAACCCACTTATCCTTTTTCCTCTCTATCTGTCTCTTCTTGTGTGTGAGCAAATAAATGAGTGTGTGAATGAGGTTGCAATAATTTCGAGATAAGGAATACTGATCAATAAATAATTGATTTTCTCCTTTAAACCAACAAGAAAACTTGTCGGTCTGTTTATTTGACAAATAAAGCACAAAAGGGTGAAACCCTAATGCCAAATCACACTTGTTGCATTCAGGTGGGAGTTGAAGAGTGGGATCCACCCAAACCTCTCATCACATGACTGGAACAAATTGGAGGCTCGAAGCCAGGATCTGAACTGCCAGACAAATGAGAGGTTTGGAAAATGGGAGGAAAATTGACCTCCAAAATTATGAGAAGTAAATAGAGAGGTTTTATTGTATTCTTCTGTTTTTTTCTCTACGGTGCAAGAAAAGAAAGAGATGGCCACATTTACTGCTAAGGAGTTTGTCGAGCAGGGAAACATATCCCATGCTAAGTTAATTAAATCAAGGTGTTCCCAGAGGACATCCCACTTTCTAACCAGTATTCAGTTCTGAGTACCAATGGGAAAGACGGTTCCTCTGGAGAATGCACCGAGAGTCATAACCGGAACATCATGGGTGACTCAGCTGTGCTGGGATGGAGAAAAAGGGACAAGAGTGCAATAGTGGTTGGGAATTCTACGGTTAGAGGAACATTTAGGCATTTCTGTGGTTGTAGACGTGATTCCAGGATGGTATGTTGCCTGCCTGGTGCAAGGGTCATGGATATCACCGAGCGGTTGCAGAGTATTCTGAAAGGTGAGGGTGCACAGCCGGAGGTCAGGTCCACATTGGTATCAATGACATAGGTAGAAAGAGCGATGAGGTCCTGCAAAAAGTTAGGGAGCTAGGTAGCAGATTAAAAAGTAGGACCTCAAAAGTTGTCATCTCTGGATTTCTCCCAGTACCACGGGCTCGTGAGTATAGGAATAGGAGGTTAGTGCAGCTGAATGCATGGCTGAAGAGATGGTGCAGGAGGGAGGGCTTTAGTTTCCTGGATCACTGGGCCTGTTTCTGGCGAAGGTGGGATCTGTACATGTTGGACGGGTTGCACCTGAACCGGAACGGGACCAACATCCTTGCTGGGAGGTTTGCTAGTGCTGTTTGGCGGGGCGGGGGGTAGGGGGTTTAAACTAATTTGTCAGGGGGATGGGATACAGAGTGGAGGTACAGTAGGGGGTGATGTACAATCAAATACTGAAGAGAAGCTAAGTCAATCTGGAGGGTAGAGTAAATATAGACCTGTTAAGGCTCAAGCAAATAATGCAAGGGTGGATTGTATCTCTTTTAATGCAAGGAGTCTTACTAGTAAGGCAGATGAATTGAGGGCATTGATTAACACATGGGAATATGATATTATTGCTATCACTGAGACATGGTTGAGGGAAGGGCAGAACTGGCAGCTCAATATCCCAGGGTATAGAATCTTCAGACATGATTATAGAAGGGGTAAAAGAGGAGGTGGTATTGCACTGTTGATTAAGGAGTCAATTACTGCAGTAAGGAGGGATGATATATCAGAAGGTTCCTCTAATGAGGCCATATGGGTAGAATTTAAAAATAGAAAGGGGGCACTCACTTGCCTGGGAGTGTACTGCAGGCCTCCAAACAAACAGTCAGGGAGAGATAGAGGAGCAGATATGCAGGCAAATCTCAGAGAGGTGCAAAAATAATAAGGTAATAATAGTAGGTGAATTCAACTTCCCCTATATTAGAGGGGATAATATTAGTGCAAAAGGCTTAAAGGGGGCGGAATTCATCAAGTGCATTCAGGAGAGCTTTTTGAGCCAGCACGTAGAGAGTCCTACAAGAGGAGGAGCGGTACTGGACTGAATCCTAAGGAATAAAGCCGGACAAGTGGTAGAAGTGGCAGTGGTGGTGCATTTCGGGGATAGTGAGTTATGGAAAAGGACATAGAAGGACCGAAAATAAAAGTACTGAATTGGGGGAAAGCAGATGTCAATATGATAAAACAGGATCTGGCTAAAGTGGACTGGGAGCAGCTTCTTATAGGAAGACATCAGCCCAGTGGGAGTCATTCAGAAAGGAAATAGTGAGGGTTCAGATCCAACATGTTCCCGTAAAGGTGAAGAGTAGGGCCAACAGGTCAAGGGAACCCTGGATGTCAAGGGATATAGAGGATTGGATAAGGAAAAAAAAGGAGGCTTATGGCAGATTCAGAGCGCTGAAAACAGCTGAGGCCCGAGAGGAGTATAGAAAGTGTAGGGGGGTACTTAAAAAAGTAATTAGGAGAGCGAAGAGAGGACATGAAAAAACACTGGCAGACAAGATAACGGAAAATTCCAAGGCATTTTATAAGTATATTAAGGACAAGAGGATAACGAGGGAAAGAGTGGAGTCCATTAGGGCTCAAAGAGGCAATCTGTGTGTGGAGCTGAAGGACATAGGTGAGGTTTTGAATGATTACTTTTCATCTGTGTTCACTATGGAGAGGGATGATGTAGGTGTAGTGATCAGGGAGGGGGATTGTGATATATTTGAACAAATTAGCATTGAAAAGGAGGAAGTATTAGCTGTTTAGCGGGCTTAAAGGCAGATAAATCCCCAGGCCCAGATGAGATGTATCCCAGGCTGCTATGTGAGGCAAGGGAGGAGATTGCAGGGCCTCTGACACAAATTTTCAAATCCTCCCTGGCCACAGAGGACTGGAGGACAGCAAATGTTTACCATTATTCAAGAGGATAGCAGGGATAAACCAGGTAATTATAGGCCTGTGGTCGGGAAATTATTGGAAAAAGTTCTGAGAGACAGGATTAATCTCCACCTGGAGAGGCAGGGATTAATCAGGGATAGTCAGCATGACTTTGTCAGGGGGAGATTGTGTCTAACAAATTTGATTGGATTTTTTGAGGAGGTGACTAGATGTGTAGATGTGGGTAAAGCAGTTGATGTCGTCTACATGGACTTCAGTAAGGCTTTTGATAAGGTCCCGCACGGGACATTGGTTAAGAAGGTAAGAGCCCATGGGAGCTAGGGTAATTTGTCAAATTGGATCCAAAATTGTCTTAGTGGAAGGAGGCAGAGGGTGATGGTCGAGGGTTGTTTTTGCGAACAGAGGCCTGTGATCGGTGGTGCACTGCAGGGATCGGTGCTGGGACCCTTACTGTTTGTAGTGTACATTAATGATTTAGATGTGAATATAGGAGTATGATCAGTAAGGTCGCAGATGACACGAAAATTGGTGGTGTCGTAAATAGTGAAGAGGAAAGCCTTAGATTACAGGACGATGTAGTTGGGCTGGTACAGACACGATGGGCTGAAGGGCCTGTTTCTGTGCTGTATAACACTATGGTAAGATGGGCGGAGCAGTGGCAAATGAAATTTAATCCTGAGAAGTGTGAGGTGATGTATTTTGGGAGGACTAACAAGGCAAGCGAATATACAATGGATGGTAGGACCCTAGGGAGTACAGAGGGTCAGAGGGACCTTGGGTTGCTTGTCCATAGATCACTGAAGGCAGCAGCACAGGTAGATAAGGTGGTTAGGAAGGCATATGGGATACTTGCCTTTATTAGCCGAGGCATAGAATATAAGAGCAGGGAGGTTATGATGGAGCTGTATAAAATGCTGGTTAGGCCACAGCTGGAGTATTATGTACAGTTCTGGTCACCACACTATAGGAAGGATGTGATTGCACTGGAGAGGGTTCAGAGGAGATTCACCAGGACGTTGCCTGGGCTGGAGCATTTCAACTATGAAGAGAGACTGGATACGCTGGGGTGGTTTTCCTTGGAGCGGAGAAGGCTGAGGGAGGATCTGACTGAGGTATACAAAATTATGAGGGGCATTGATAGGATAGATAGGAAGAAACTTTTCCCTTAGTGGAAGGGTCAATAACCAGGAGGCATAGATTTAAAGGAAGGGGCAGGAGGTTTAGAGGGGAGTTGAGGAAAGATTTTTTCACCTCGAGGGTGGTTGGAACCTGGAACACACTGCCTGAAGGGGTGGTCGAGGCAGAAACCCTCACAACATTTAAGATGTATTTAGATGAGCACTTGAAATGTCATAGCATACAAGGCTACGGGCCAAGTGCAGGAAAATGGGAATAGATTGGAGGGTGCTTGATGGTCGGCGGAGATGCATTGGGCCGAAGGGCCTGTTTCTGTGCTGTATAACTCTATGACTCTAAGTATTGAAGATTTAAAAAGCTTAGCTACGGAGTTGGGAACTACTTTCAAACAAAAAGCAATGAAACCTGAAATGATGAAAAGTCTAGCTAACCATTTTAAAATTTACCCCTGAAATAGAAGAAGAAAGACTAGAATCAGAGTCTGAAAAGGCAGCTTGTGCTAGAATTCAGTTGCTAAGAGAGGAAATGCAATTAAAAAAAGGAAAAGGAGGAAAGAGTGTTTCAGCTTCAGAAGGCAAATGAAGAAAGAAAGTTTCAGCTTTGAAAGGAAAGAGAAGAAAGGGAATTTCAGTTGAAAAGAGAGGAAGTACACTTGCAGAGAGTTGAATTAAAAAGGCTACAAACCCAAAATGAGAATGCTGCTGGCTACTGAAACCCTATCCCCAATTCAGAGCAAAACTGTGATGTACTGAGACACTCACGGTCAGTGCCAAAATTTAATGAGGAGGAGGTTGAGTCATATTTTATCTCATTTAAGAAAATAGCAACCAGGCTAAAATGGCCAAAAGAATTTTGGACTCTCCTCTTACAAGGCGAGTTAGTGGGTAAGGCATGTAAAGTTTTTTCCCTGCTGTCAGAAGAAAGTTCCTCCGATTATGAACAAACTAAAACTGCAATTCTAAATGCATATAAGCTGGTACCGGAAGCATACAGACATAAATTCAGACACACCAGGAAAGGGCCTAGACAGACTGAGTTTGAAAGAATTAAACATATGGTTTTTCATCGCTGGATATGATCTCTCAAGCCAGAACACTCATATGTAATTTTGAGAGAAGTGATGTTGCTGGAAGAATTTAAAAATACTTTCCCAGTTAGGATAAGGACCCACATTGAAGAACAAAGAGTTACAAGAGTAAGAAAAATGGCTGATGATTATGAGTTAATTCACAAATCCCTAACGAGGAATAAATTTGGGTCTAATAACTCTTACAAGCTAGGGAGAGAAAGCAGGGATGCAGAGGAAGCAGAAATGAGCCTGAAAGAAAAGGAGAGTACAAAAGGAAAACCAGACCGTCTCCAGCTTTTACAAGGAACCCACGTGAGAAACCAGTAAGGGTCTGCCCGACATGTTTTCGATGTAGCAAATCTGGGCATGTCCAGGCAAATTATCGTTATGCCAAAAAAACAACAGGAGGTGCTGCAGTCAAACCAGTGTCTGTAGCTTTGAAAGTGATAAGCATGTACTATGACATCACTCAAGAACAGAGCACTAACAGAATGTTTTACACAAATGAAAAATGACTCCTTTTGTGTCCCAGGAGCCAGGGAAGAAGATAAACATCCTCAGGGATTCCAGTTGTTTTCAAACCCTACTGGCAGCCAAATTTGCAGAAATGCCACCAGAAAGCAGAACAAATACCATGGTATTGGTAAAAGGGCTTACTGGCAAATACTTGAATGTTCCTTTAGTTAAAGGTTACCTACAGAGTAAGCTGTTCACTGGAATAGTGACATTGGGGATCATTCTGAGCTTACCCATGCAGTGGGTAGACCTATTGCGAGGCAATGACTTGGCAGGAAGCACGGTATTGTATCCAGAAGGTCCAGAACAGTCCACAGAGACTGGAGAAACTGAGGGGAACAAGCAAAGCTCTGTACAGCTGCAGAGGGCTGAGAAAGTCTGAAAATTCCCACAGGGAGCGATACAGCCAGAAGAATTTAGAAAGGCCACAATAGAGCCAAAAGAATTTAAAGGTGCTAAGATAAAAGTGGCAAAGGTTGAAGGATAAGCACCAGAGATATCGTTAGCTGAAACCTTTTTTAAAGATTTAAACAGAGATGGGGTAAGTTCCCAAATAGGGAAGCCAAGAATGAGGGAGATGCCTCACATAGTTGAAATGGAGAGTGCAGTGGAAGCTGGACAGCCACCTGTGAGCAGTAATGTCCCAGAGGGCATGGGTCAGATTAAGGAAGAACCTATCTCTGAAGTAAAAGAAAAAAGGAAGGTAAAATACCCTAAAGTGAACCAATCTTGTGAAACTCACAAGTAAACGAAAAGTGAGGTCAATGTGGATCTACCCACTGAAGAAGCAAAATTCAAAGCTAACCAAACCCAACAATTTAGATTCCAAACTGAGCAAGAACAAGGGGCAAGAGGAAATCCAATATCCTTCACGTGGCAAGCTGGCGTCCTGGAGCTGGGAAAAGCTTCCTGGGAAAAGCAGGTGGCTGCAGATCATCCCACGGGGGGCCCTTCTCATGAGGCACAGGGTGCCCAATGGAGGGCCGCCCCTGCTACCCCAACCACCCCAGCACCCAAAACGTCTCCCTTCCCCCCAACCGATCACCCTAGCCTCACAGAGGCCTGACCGAATACCCCCAGCAAGGCAATCAAAACTTACCTTTCTTTCTGGCTCCACATCTTGTTCTATCTTCGGCTGGGCTGAAGTCCCAACAGTGGCCACCGTTCCCGGTGGCGCTGCTGGGACTAAGAGCTGCCAGCCCACTGATTGGGCAGCAGCTCAATGAGGTGGGACTTCCTACATCAAGCGAGTGGAAGTCCCACCTCAGCACAAATAAAGCCTGGGGACCCGTAAAATATGGAATGGATCCCCAGGCAAGGTGGAAGCGGGTTTGCAACCAACTAGGTGTAGAGGTTGTGGGTTTGGAAGGTGCTGTTGAAGGAGCCTTGGTGAGTTTCTGCAGTGCCGCCTGTAGATGGTACACACTGCTGTCACTGTGCGTCGGTGGTGCAGGGAGTGAATGTCTGTGCATGGGGTGCCAATCACGTGGAATGCTTTGTCCTGGATGGTGTCGAGCTTCTTGAGTGTAGTTGGATCTGCACCTATCCAGGCAAGTGGAGATTATTCCTTCAAACTCCTGACTTGTGCCTCTATATGGTGGACTGGTTCGGGAGTCAGCAGATGAGTTATGTTCAGCAATGATAATGCATTGAACGTCAAGGGGAGATGGTTAGATTCTCTCTTGTTTGAGGCGGTCATTGCCTGCCACTTGTGTGGCACGATTGTTACTTGCCACATATCAGCCCAAGCCTGGATGTTGTCCAGGTCTTCCTGCAAATGGACACTGGCTGCTTCAGTATCTGAGTCATTGCGAGTCACACTTGAGAGATACTTTATCACACTCCAGTTACACAGTTTTATCACAATCGTGCAAAGAATATCAAGTCAGAACAACATTTGACAGCACAAATGATCTAGCATCAGGTTGTTTTTGATACTCGTATTCCACTCAGCATCAGCCGCCTAGAAAGGGAAGGAGTGGTGGTGGAAGGAAATGAAATTCTACAAAAGAACCTGCTGCCCAGCAGTTGCCAGCCTAGATTTTCTAGGGGGCATCAAAACAAAACTGGTGAGTCCGATACCTGAGCTTTGAACAGTGAGGAACAGTACAATAGGGTTTTCCAGTTGAATCTGTTTGATGGAGTGAGATGGATCGGCTGCATGACTTTCACTCACTTCTTGGCATTTTTTACAACCTCAATGTTGAGATTGTCTGACAAATATGTTTGATAACTGAAAATATATATAATACTAATAGATCATACACCTTTTTTGCTTGGAGTCCGGAGCACATATCAGGAGCGTGGGTGTGGAATTTAATGCACATCACAACATAAATTAATTGGCGTCAATTTGCTGATCCACATTCCCATTCTGCTAAATGCTGTGTCAGGAGTATTAATTCCTAACAGCTGCCCAATCAGTTACAACATAATGAGTAGAGATAGAAACATTTTAAAGGAAACAATTTGGAAGGAAAACTTGAGATAGACAAATGAAAGCCATATTTGTTACCGACTTAATGACAGACAACATGGATTTAGAAAACAATCCACTTGTCGAGTCAGATTTGGTGCAAGGTACAAAACCCCTGTCACTTACCAGGTATGTAGCTGGTGGTCGACGTAGTTGAGGTCGATGTCAGTATCGATGGTGTGGGTTCTATGGAAAATGAAAATATTTCACCCTCTTACACTGCACACTGAGGCTCGTCTGCATCAGTTTTAAAAATTTGCTATTCTGCTGCCTATAGCCAAGCATAAAAGTTGCAAAACCCAAATCCAGACACTTCTATCTTAGTCTATTCAATAAAGTTGTTTTAGTGGAGAGAGAATACAACTTTTGATGGCCTTTACATTCAGGACACCATTTCCACAAGTATTAGAATTGCTGGAATTGTCAAATGGATTTGATTCTGCTGTCAAAGGAGTTCCTGAAATATTTCTTATCAATAGACAGTGGAAACGTCTTACCACAGACAGACTCATATTGACCTCCCCTGCCCAGATAAACAATGGCTCTGTAGATACTTGGGCAGCATCGTGACAATTATGCAGGACTCACTCCTCCCAAGTGCTCACCTGCCCAGAGTATTTAAAGTCAGTGAAAGATCCTCTCAGTTAAATATTGATGCTGGGAACCTGCACCACCATATTCAGACACATGCCATGTTGCTCTTTCTAATCAGTGGTGATAGAGATTAGATTGATGTCACACCGACCTTTGTATCAATCACTTTCTTGATATTGTACGGACTGCATATCGGCTTATAATGTGGAAGGTTGCTATGCCAGTCCGGAAGGTGGTGAAGGCATAAAGGTTGAGGTGAAGATTTAAATAATGGATGAAACTATGTTAGGCGAATAATTCAAAGATATATTAATCATCTTATCATTATCATCTTCACTAATTGTTGCATTAGCCCATTTACTTTATGTGGATTAATGATTTGATTAAAATAGCAGACAGCAAAACCTCTGGCAAATCTGTGCAGCTTTGCAAGCTTACTATTACCACTGACAGTAATTTCTAATCTTAGATCTAATTATTGCTTTTTTTGCTTGATATACTGATCATGTTGGATGTAGAACTTTCACTGAAATGGCACAGATTTGTTCGAAGAGCGTTTGCACTAAAAGACAATTTCCTTGCACATAAATGTCATATTTACCAGAAGTCATGGTTGTAGAAGTGGTTTCAGGCAGAGTGGTTGTTGTCCATTCTGTTATTATTTGCGGCTCACAGCAAACTCGAATTTGGTAGTCATAACAAAACTTCGTCTCCTGCACAGTATTTTCACTGAATATACAGACAAGTCCTGTGTCTTTGTCACAGGTCACATTGTCTGTTGATTCACTTACTGGCCACTCAGGGTAATCAACAAATTGGCACTGAATTTTATTAATTGCATCGGAAGAGGAAGGACACAGTTCATTGCGCGTGGGATCCAATAATTCAGAATCGCCTGGGCTGATCAGAGAAGGTGTGTGTTCATTAAACCAACGAGACCATTCACCGTTACATTCATCCCCTGCAAAAGTAGTCTCGGCTTAATGAATCAGCCTTTAATCAAGTTAATTAACAAGAAATACAACGATTAAGATTGCAAGACAACTTTTCTAAATTGGTACCATTTCCTTTAGATTTGAGATGCTACATCACATCCAAGTCACACAATTTCATCACAACGGTGGAAAGAATATCAAATCAGCACAACATTTGACAGCATGACTCATCGAGCATCAGGTTGTTTTTTTCATACTAATATTATACTCAACATATGCAAGAGTGTGGGAATGTTCTTTAACTGCTTACAAGTGGGTTGATCTGGAAATGGAATATTACAAAAGAACCTACTGCCCAGAGAATGTCAGACTTGATTTTCTAGCGGGCATAAAAACGACAAGCAAATCTTTAACCTGCACTCAGAATGGTGAGAAATAGTCCAACAGGGCTTTGCAGCTGAACTCTTATGATGGAGTCAGGTGCATCGTATGTGTGACTTTCATTTCTTGTTCCAATTTTCTATCCAAGTGTTGATATTATGTGGCAAATGTGGGATAACTAAAAACATGGGGCTGGACTTAATGTTGGGTGGACGGGAGCTGGCGGGCCCCGGCAATGCAATGGTGGTGGTTTGCAGGGAAGGGTGGGTGTCTTGGGTCCTGGGGGCGGTTGGGGAAGAGGGGCGTCCCTGAGCCCGATTATCAGGGCCCACCCCCGGTGTGCTGAGTGGCCGCCAACCTTTTCCGGGGGGCCTTTCCCGGCTCCAGGACGCCCACTTGCCACAGGTAAAATCCCCATGGAGGTGGGTGCAGGCTCTTAAGTGCCCGTTAATTGGCAACTTAAGGGCCTTGATTGGCCTGGGACGGGTGGCCTGTCATTCACCCCGCACCCTCCCCCCACCCTATGTAAAGTACGGCAGAAGCGCGAGTGGGTCGGGAAGGCCTCATAGAGCCTCCTGCTCCATTTTACGTCAGCACCACCCCCGCACCCCACACCCCCACACACCATCCAGCTCACTGGGGTGGCGATAAATTCTGGCCATGCTTTATAATAAGAATATATATTACAATAAACCCTTCTCACTTGGAGTTACACATGCCAGGGGTAAATATGAGGGATATGTGTGGCGAGGTTGATGCCCATTGCAAAATAAACTGTCATTTCCCATCAATTTCCAATAAACATACCCACCCTGCTAAATGTCAGGTCAGGAGCACAGTTTCGTAACACTTTGCTGTAGGTCACAACATAATGACCAGAGATACAAACATTTTGAAAGCAAACAATTGCAAAGGAACCTTTGGGAGTAAAAATGAAAGCTGTATTGTGTTATCTACTCAATGACAGATCACATGGAGTTAGCAAACAACTCACCTGTGGAGCCAGATCTGGTGCAAAGTATAAAATCACTGTCACTTACCAGGTATGTAGCTGGTGGTGGATGTAGTTTTCGTTGGTATCACTGTTGTTGACGTGGTTTCTATAGAGCAGGAAAACATTTCAACCTGTTACTGCCGAACCTCAGCGTGCAGTGTATCAGATCGAAAAACTTAATTTTCTTTTGCATGAAGACAAGCACGAAAATTGGATAATTGAAATCTCTTCACTTCTATCTTAATCAACTTAATAAAATTATTTTAGTGGAGAGAGAATATATTTATTTAATGGCCCTTATATTCAGGGCATCATTTCCACAATATGAAAGTAACTAGAAATCTCACATAGATTTAATAGAGACCTTGCAAATATTAGTTTCCAATAGCCAGTTGAAAATTCTTACAATGGACAAATGCATATTGACCTGAGTTATCCAGATAAACAGTGATTCTGAAAATACTCAGGAAGGAATCTTGTCAATTATACGAGGAGAACACCTCTCAGGGCCATCCAGAGCTGACCGCAGTAGAGTATGCAGAGTGAGTTTTTGTTTATTCATTCGGGGGACACAGGTGTCGCAGGCGATGCCTGCATTTATTGTCCATTCTTAATTGCCCTTGAGAAGGCGGTGGTGAGCTGCCTTCTTGAACTGCTGCAGTCCATGGGGTGTAGGTACATCAAGAGTGCTGTTAGGAAGGGAGTTCCAGGATTTTGACCCAGTGACAGTAAAGGAACGGCAATATAGTTCCAAGTCAGGATGGCGTGTGGCTTGGAGGGGAATGTGCAGGTGGTGGTGTTCCCATGAATTTGCTGCCCTTGCCCTTCTAGGTGGTAGAGGTCGTGGGTTTGGAAGCTGCTGTTGAAGGAGCCTTGGTGAGTTTCTGCAGTGCCGCCTGTAGATGGTACACACTGCTGTCACTGTGCGTCGGTGGTGGAGGGAGTGAATGTTAGTGCAGGGGGTGCCAATCACCTGGAATTCTTTGTTCTGGATGGTGTCGAGCTTCTTGAGTGTAGTTGGAGCTGCACCTGTCCAGGCAAGTGGAGATTATTCCTTCAAACTCCTGACTTGTGCCTCTATATGGTGGACAGGTTGGGGAGTCAGCAGATGAGTTATGTTCAGCAATGATAATGCATTGAACGTCAAGGGAACATGGTTAGATTCTCTCTTTTTTGAGGCGGTCATTGCCTGCCACTTGTGTGGCACGATTGTGACTTGCCACTTATCAGCCCAAGCCTAGATGTTGTCCAGGTCTTCCTGCAAATGGACACTGGCTGCTTCAGTATCTGTGTCATTGCGAATGGTGCTGAACCTTGAGCATATTGAGTGGGAGCTCCTGACGTTTACATACTCAGACTCATGCAATGCTGCTGTTTCTACTCAGTGGGAATAGAGATTAAACAGCTGACTAGACTGACCTATGTCTCAGTCGATTTCTTGAAATGTGTATGGGCAGCAGTCAATTATAATCGCCCAGGAGGAGGTGAACACATAGCAGCTATTCGACGTTTGATGGCTTTTCAAAGCAGACTTGAGAGATACTTTATCACACTCCAGTTACACAGTTTTATCACAATCGTGCAAAGAATATCAAGTCAGCACAACATTTGACAGCACAAATGATCTAGCATCAGGTTGTTTTTGATACTCGTATTCCACTCAGCATCAGCCGCCTAGAAAGGGAAGGAGTGGTGGTGGAAGGAAATGAAATTCTACAAAAGAACCTGCTGCCCAGCAGTTGCCAGCCTAGATTTTCTAGGGGGCATCAAAACAAAACTGGTGAGTCCGATACCTGAGCTCTGAACAGTGAGGAACAGTAAAGTAGGGTTTTCCAGTTGAATCTGTTTGATGGAGTGAGATGGATCGGCTGCATGACTTCCACTCACTTCTTGGCATTTTTTACAACCTCAATGTTGAGATTGTCTGACAAGTATGTTTGATAACTGAAAATATATATAATACTAATAGATCATACACCTTTTTTGCTTGGAGTCCGGAGCACATATCAGGAGCGTGGGTGTGGAATTTAATGCACATCACAACATAAATCAATTGGCGTCAATTTGCTGATCCACATTCCCATTCTGCTAAATGCTGTGTCAGGAGTATTAATTCCTAACAGCTGCCCAATCAGTTACAACATAATGAGTAGAGATAGAAACATTTTAAAGGAAACAATTTGGAAGGAAAACTTGAGATAGACAAATGAAAGCCATATTTGTTACCGACTTAATGACAGACAACATGGATTTAGAAAACAATCCACTTGTCGAGTCAGATTTGGTGCAAGGTACAAAACCCCTGTCACTTACCAGGTATGTAGCTGGTGGTCGACGTAGTTGAGGTCGATGTCAGTATCGATGGTGTGGGTTCTATGGAAAATGAAAATATTTCACCCTCTTACACTGCACACTGAGGCTCGTCTGCATCAGTTTTAAAAATTTGCTATTCTGCTGCCTATAGCCAAGCATAAAAGTTGCAAAACCCAAATCCAGACACTTCTATCTTAGTCTATTCAATAAAGTTGTTTTAGTGGAGAGAGAATACAACTTTTGATGGCCTTTACATTCAGGACACCATTTCCACAAGTATTAGAATTGCTGGAATTGTCAAATGGATTTGATTCTGCTGTCAAAGGAGTTCCTGAAATATTTCTTATCAATAGACAGTGGAAACGTCTTACCACAGACAGACTCATATTGACCTCCCCTGCCCAGATAAACAATGGCTCTGTAGATACTTGGGCAGCATCGTGACAATTATGCAGGACTCACTCCTCCCAAGTGCTCACCTGCCCAGAGTATTTAAAGTCAGTGAAAGATCCTCTCAGTTAAATATTGATGCTGGGAACCTGCACCACCATATTCAGACACATGCCATGTTGCTCTTTCTAATCAGTGGTGATAGAGATTAGATTGATGTCACACCGACCTTTGTATCAATCACTTTCTTGATATTGTACGGACTGCATATCGGCTTATAATGTGGAAGGTTGCTATGCCAGTCCGAAAGGTGGTGAAGGCATAAAGGTTGAGGTGAAGATTTAAATAATGGATGAAACTATGTTAGGCGAATAATTCAAAGATATATTAATCATCTTATCATTATCATCTTCACTAATTGTTGCATTAGCCCATTTACTTTATGTGGATTAATGATTTGATTAAAATAGCAGACAGCAAAACCTCTGGCAAATCTGTGCAGCTTTGCAAGCTTACTATTACCACTGACAGTAATTTCTAATCTTAGATCTAATTATTGCTTTTTTTGCTTGATATACTGATCATGTTGGATGTAGAACTTTCACTGAAATGGCACAGATTTGTTCGAAGAGCGTTTGCACTAAAAGACAATTTCCTTGCACATAAATGTCATATTTACCAGAAGTCATGGTTGTAGAAGTGGTTTCAGGCAGAGTGGTTGTTGTCCATTCTGTTATTATTTGCGGCTCACAGCAAACTCGAATTTGGTAGTCATAACAAAACTTCCTCTCCTGCACAGTATTTTCACTGAATATACAGACAAGTCCTGTGTCTTTGTCACAGGTCACATTGTCTGTTGATTCACTTACTGGCCACTCAGGGTAATCAACAAATTGGCACTGAATTTTATTAATTGCATCGGAAGAGGAAGGACACAGTTCATTGCGTGTGGGATCCAATAATTCAGAATCGCCTGGGCTGATCAGAGAAGGTGTGTGTTCATTAAACCAACGAGACCATTCACCGTTACATTCATCCCCTGCAAAAGTAGTCTAGGCTTAATGAATCAGCCTTTAATCAAGTTAATTAACAAGAAATACAACGATTAAGATTGCAAGACAACTTTTCTAAATTGGTACCATTTCCTTTAGATTTGAGATGCTACATCACATCCTAGTCACACAATTTCATCACAACGGTGGAAAGAATATCAAATCAGCACAACATTTGACAGCATGACTCATCGAGCATCAGGTTGTTTTTTTCATACTAATATTATACTCAACATATGCAAGAGTGTGGGAATGTTCTTTAACTGCTTACAAGTGGGTTGATCTGGAAATGGAATATTACAAAAGAACCTACTGCCCAGAGTATGTCAGACTTGATTTTCTAGCGGGCATAAAAACGACAAGCAAATCTTTAACCTGCACTCAGAATGGTGAGAAATAGTCCAACAGGGCTGTGCAGCTGTACACTTATGATGGAGTCAGGTGCATCGTATGTGTGACTTTCATTTCTTGTTCCAATTTTCTATCCAAGTGTTGATATTGTGTGGCAAATGTGGGATAACTAAAAACATGGGGCTGGACTTAATGTTGGGTGGACGGGAGCTGGCGGGCCCCGGCGATGCAATGGTGGTGGTTTGCAGGGAAGGGTGGGTGTCTTGGGTCTTGGGGGTGGTTGGGGAAGAGGGGCGTCCCTGAGCCCGATTATCAGGGCCCACCCCTGGGGTGCTGTGTGGCCGCCAGCCTTTTCCGGGGGGCCTTTCCCGGCTCCAGGACGCCCACTTGCCACACGTAAAATCCCCATGGAGGTGGGTGCAGGCTCTTAAGTGCCCGTTAATTGGCAACTTAAGGGCCTTGATTGGCCTGGGACGGGTGGCCTGTTATTCACCCCGCACCCTCCCCCCACCCTATGTAAAGTGCGGCAGAAGCGCGAGTGGGTCGGGAAGGCCTCATAGAGCCTCCTGCTCCATTTTCCGTCAGCACCACCCCCGCACCCCACCCCCCCACACCATCCAGCTCACTGGGGTGGCGATAAGTTCTGGCCATGCTTTATAATAAGAATATATATTACAATAAACCCTTCTCACTTGGAGTTACACATGCCAGGGGTAAATATGAGGGATATGTGTGTCGAGGTTGATGCCCATTGCAAAATAAACTGTCATTTCCCATCAATTTCCAATAAACATACCCACCCTGCTAAATGTCAGGTCAGGAGCACAGTTTCGTAAGCACTTAGCTGTAGGTCACAACATAATGACCAGAGATACAAACATTTTGAAAGCAAACAATTGCAAAGGAACCTTTGGGAGTAAAAATGAAAGCTGTATTGTGTTATCTACTCAATGACAGATCACATGGAGTTAGCAAACAACTCACCTGTGGAGCCAGATCTGGTGCAAAGTATAAAATCACTGTCACTTACCAGGTATGTAGCTGGTGGTGGATGTAGTTTTCGTTGGTATCACTGTTGTTGACGTGGTTTCTATAGAGCAGGAAAACATTTCAACCTGTTACTGCCGAACCTCAGCGTGCAGTGTATCAGATCGAAAAACTTAATTTTCTTTTGCATGAAGCCAAGCATGAAAATTGCAAAATTGAAATCTCTTCACTTCTATCTTCATCAACTTAATAAAATTATTTTAGTGGAGAGAGAATATATTTATTTAATGGCCCTTATATTCAGGGCATCATTTCCACAATATGAAAGTAACTAGAAATCTCACATAGATTTAATAGAGACCTTGCAAATATTAGTTTCCAATAGCCAGTTGAAAATTCTTACAATGGACAAATGCATATTGACCTGAGTTATCCAGATAAACAGTGATTCTGAAAATACTCAGGAAGGAATCTTGTCAATTATACGAGGAGAACACCTCTCAGGGCCATCCAGAGCTGACCGCAGTAGAGTATGCAGAGTGAGTTTTTGTTTATTCATTCGGGGGACATAGGTGTCGCAGGCGATGCCTGCATTTATTGTCCATTCTTAATTGCCCTTGAGAAGGTGGTGGTGAGCTGCCTTCTTGAACTGCTGTAGTCCATTGGGTGTAGGTACATCAAGAGTGCTGTTAGGAAGGGAGTTCCAGGATTTTGACCCAGTGACAGTAAAGGAACGGCAATATAGTTCCAAGTCAGGATGGCGTGTGGCTTGGAGGGGAATGTGCAGGTGGTGGTGTTCCCATGAATTTGCTGCCCGTGCCCTTCTAGGTGTAGAGGTCATGGGTTTGGAAGGTGCTGTTGAAGGAGCCTTGGTGAGTTTCTGCAGTGCCGCCTGTAGATGGTACACACTGCTGTCACTGTGCGTCGGTGGTGCAGGGAGTGAATGTTAGTGCAGAGGGTGCCAATCACGTGGAATGCTTTGTCCTGGATGGTGTCGAGCTTCTTGAGTGTAGTTGGAGCTGCACCTGTCCAGGCAAGTGGAGATTATTCCTTCAAACTCCTGACTTGTGCCTCTATATGGTGGACTGGTTGGGGAGTCAGCAGATGAGTTATGTTCAGCAATGATAATGCATTGAACGTCAAGGGGACATGGTTAGATTCTCTCTTGTTTGAGGCGGTCATTGCCTGCCACTTGTGTGGCACGATTGTTACTTGCCGCTTATCAGCCCAAGCCTGGATGTTGTCCAGGTCTTCCTGCAAATGGACAATGGCTGCTTCAGTATCTGAGTCATTGCGAATGGTGCTGAACCTTGAGCATATTGAGTGGGAGCTCCTGACGTTTACATACTCAGACTCATGCAATGCTGCTGTTTCTACTCAGTGGGAAAAGAGATTAAACAGCTGACTAGACTGACCTATGTCTCAGTCGATTTCTTGAAATGTGTATGGGCAGCAGTCAATTATAATCGCCCAGGAGGAGGTGAACACATAGCAGCTATTCGACGTTTGATGGCTTTTCAAACCAGACTTGAGAGATACTTTATCACACTCCAGTTACACAGTTTTACCACAATCGTGCAAAGAATATCAAGTCAGCACAACATTTGACAGCACAAATGATCTAGCATCAGGTTGTTTTTGATACTCGTATTCCACTCAGCATCAGCCGCCTAGAAAGGGAAGGAGTGGTGGTGGAAGGAAATGAAATTCTACAAAAGAACCTGCTGCCCAGCAGTTGCCAGCCTAGATTTTCTAGGGGGCATCAAAACAAAACTGGTGAGTCCGATACCTGAGCTCTGAACAGTGAGGAACAGTACAATAGGGTTTTCCAGTTGAATCTGTTTGATGGAGTGAGATGGATCGGCTGCATGACTTTCACTCACTTCTTGGCATTTTTTACAACCTCAATGTTGAGATTGTCTGACAAATATGTTTGATAACTGAAAATATATATAATACTAATAGATCATACACCTTTTTTGCTTGGAGTCCGGAGCACATATCAGGAGCGTGGGTGTGGAATTTAATGCACATCACAAAATAAATCAATTGGCGTCAATTTGCTGATCCACATTCCCATTCTGCTAAATGCTGTGTCAGGAGTATTAATTCCTAACAGCTGCCCAATCAGTTACAACATAATGAGTAGAGATAGAAACATTTTAAAGGAAACAATTTGGAAGGAAAACTTGAGATAGACAAATGAAAGCCATATTTGTTACCGACTTAATGACAGACAACATGGATTTAGAAAACAATCCACTTGTCGAGTCAGATTTGGTGCAAGGTACAAAACCCCTGTCACTTACCAGGTATGTAGCTGGTGGTCGACGTAGTTGAGGTCGATGTCACTATCGATGGTGTGGGTTCTATGGAAAATGAAAATATTTCACCCTCTTACACTGCACACTGAGGCTCGTCTGCATCAGTTTTAAAAATTTGCTATTCTGCTGCCTATAGCCAAGCATAAAAGTTGCAAAACCCAAATCCAGACACTTCTATCTTAGTCTATTCAATAAAGTTGTTTTAGTGGAGAGAGAATACATCTTTTGATGGCCTTTACATTCAGGACACCATTTCCACAAGTATTAGAATTGCTGGAATTGTCAAATGGATTTGATTCTGCTGTCAAAGGAGTTCCTGAAATATTTCTTATCAATAGACAGTGGAAACGTCTTACCACAGACAGACTCATATTGACCTCCCCTGCCCAGATAAACAATGGCTCTGTAGATACTTGGGCAGCATCGTGACAATTATGCAGGACTCACTCCTCCCAAGTGCTCACCTGCCCAGAGTATTTAAAGTCAGTGAAAGATCCTCTCAGTTAAATATTGATGCTGGGAACCTGCACCACCATATTCAGACACATGCCATGTTGCTCTTTCTAATCAGTGGTGATAGAGATTAGATTGATGTCACACCGACCTTTGTATCAATCACTTTCTTGATATTGTACGGACTGCATATCGGCTTATAATGTGGAAGGTTGCTATGCCAGTCCGGAAGGTGGTGAAGGCATAAAGGTTGAGGTGAAGATTTAAATAATGGATGAAACTATGTTAGGCGAATAATTCAAAGATATGTTAATCATCTTATCATTATCATCTTCACTAATTGTTGCATTAGCCCATTTACTTTATGTGGATTAATGATTTGATTAAAATAGCAGACAGCAAAACCTCTGGCAAATCTGTGCAGCTTTGCAAGCTTACTATTACCACTGACAGTAATTTCTAATCTTAGATCTAATTATTGCTTTTTTTGCTTGATATACTGATCATGTTGGATGTAGAACTTTCACTGAAATGGCACAGATTTGTTCGAAGAGCTTTTGCACTAAAAGACAATTTCCTTGCACATAAATGTCATATTTACCAGAAGTCATGGTTGTAGAAGTGGTTTCAGGCAGAGTGGTTGTTGTCCATTCTGTTATTATTTGCGGCTCACAGCAAACTCGAATTTGGTAGTCATAACAAAACTTCCTCTCCTGCACAGTATTTTCACTGAATATACAGACAAGTCCTGTGTCTTTGTCACAGGTCACATTGTCTGTTGATTCACTTACTGGCCACTCAGGGTAATCAACAAATTGGCACTGAATTTTATTAATTGCATCGGAAGAGGAAGGACACAGTTCATTGCGCGTGGGATCCAATAATTCAGAATCGCCTGGGCTGATCAGAGAAGGTGTGTGTTCATTAAACCAACGAGACCATTCACCGTTACATTCATCCCCTGCAAAAGTAGTCTAGGCTTAATGAATCAGCCTTTAATCAAGTTAATTAACAAGAAATACAACGATTAAGATTGCAAGACAACTTTTCTAAATTGGTACCATTTCCTTTAGATTTGAGATGCTACATCACATCCTAGTCACACAATTTCATCACAACGGTGGAAAGAATATCAAATCAGCACAACATTTGACAGCATGACTCATCGAGCATCAGGTTGTTTTTTTCATACTAATATTATACTCAACATATGCAAGAGTGTGGGAATGTTCTTTAACTGCTTACAAGTGGGTTGATCTGGAAATGGAATATTACAAAAGAACCTACTGCCCAGAGTATGTCAGACTTGATTTTCTAGCGGGCATAAAAACGACAAGCAAATCTTTAACCTGCACTCAGAATGGTGAGAAATAGTCCAACAGGGCTTTGCAGCTGAACTCTTATGATGGAGTCAGGTGCATCGTATGTGTGACTTTCATTTCTTGTTCCAATTTTCTATCCAAGTGTTGATATTATGTGGCAAATGTGGGATAACTAAAAACATGGGGCTGGACTTAATGTTGGGTGGACGGGAGCTGGCGGGCCCCGGCAATGCAATGGTGGTGGTTTGCAGGGAAGGGTGGGTGTCTTGGGTCCTGGGGGTGGTTGGGGAAGAGGGGCGTCCCTGAGCCCGATTATCAGGGCCCACCCCCGGTGTGCTGAGTGGCTGCCAACCTTTTCCGGGGGGCCTTTCCCGGCTCCAGGACGCCCACTTGCCACAGGTAAAATCCCCATGGAGGTGGGTGCAGGCTCTTAAGTGCCCGTTAATTGGCAACTTAAGGGCCTTGATTGGCCTGGGACGGGTGGCCTGTCATTCACCCCGCACCCTCCCCCCACCCTATGTAAAGTACGGCAGAAGCGCGAGTGGGTCGGGAAGGCCTCATAGAGCCTCCTGCTCCATTTTACGTCAGCACCACCCCCGCACCCCACACCCCCACACACCATCCAGCTCACTGGGGTGGCGATAAATTCTGGCCATGCTTTATAATAAGAATATATATTACAATAAACCCTTCTCACTT
Source organism: Heterodontus francisci (assembly GCF_036365525.1). Classification (NCBI taxonomy): domain Eukaryota; kingdom Metazoa; phylum Chordata; class Chondrichthyes; order Heterodontiformes; family Heterodontidae; genus Heterodontus; species Heterodontus francisci. The sequence goes on from NC_090397.1 coordinate 28,264,377, forward strand.
GGAGTTACACATGCCAGGGGTAAATATGAGGGATATGTGTGTCGAGGTTGATGCCCATTGCAAAATAAACTGTCATTTCCCATCAATTTCCAATAAACATACCCACCCTGCTAAATGTCAGGTCAGGAGCACAGTTTCGTAAGCACTTTGCTGTAGGTCACAACATAATGACCAGAGATACAAACATTTTGAAAGCAAACAATTGCAAAGGAACCTTTGGGAGTAAAAATGAAAGCTGTATTGTGTTATCTACTCAATGACAGATCACATGGAGTTAGCAAACAACTCACCTGTGGAGCCAGATCTGGTGCAAAGTATAAAATCACTGTCACTTACCAGGTATGTAGCTGGTGGTGGATGTAGTTTTCGTTGGTATCACTGTTGTTGACGTGGTTTCTATAGAGCAGGAAAACATTTCAACCTGTTACTGCCGAACCTCAGCGTGCAGTGTATCAGATCGAAAAACTTAATTTTCTTTTGCATGAAGCCAAGCACGAAAATTGCAAAATTGAAATCTCTTCACTTCTATCTTCATCAACTTAATAAAATTATTTTAGTGGAGAGAGAATATATTTATTTAATGGCCCTTATATTCAGGGCATCATTTCCACAATATGAAAGTAACTAGAAATCTCACATAGATTTAATAGAGACAATGCAAATATTAGTTTCCAATAGCCAGTTGAAAATTCTTACAATGGACAGATGCATATTGACCTGAGTTATCCAGATAAACAGTGATTCTGAAAATACTCAGGAAGGAATCTTGTCAATTATACGAGGAGAACACCTCTCAGGGCCATCCAGAGCTGACCGCAGCAGAGTATGCGGAGTGAGTTTTTGTTTATTCATTCGGGGGACATAGGTGTCGCAGGCGATGCCAGCAGTTATTGTCCATTCTTAATTGCCCTTGAGAAGGTGGTGGTGTGCTGCCTTCTTGAACTGCTGCAGTCCATGGGATGTAGGTACATCAAGAGTGCTGTTCGGAAGGGAGTTCCAGGATTTTGACCCAGTGACAGTAAAGGAACGGCAATATAGTTCCAAGTCAGGATGGCGTGTGGCTTGGAGGGGAATGTGCAGGTGGTGGTGTTCCCATGTATTTGCTGCCCTTGCCCTTCTAGGTGGTAGAGGTCGTGGGTTTGGAAGCTGCTGTTGAAGGAGCCTTGGTGAGTTTCTGCAGTGCCGCCTGTAGATGGTACACACTGCTGTCACTGTGCGTCGGTGGTGGAGGGAGTGAATGTTAGTGCAGGGGGTGCCAATCACCTGGAATTCTTTGTTCTGGATGGTGTCGAGCTTCTTGAGTGTAGTTGGAGCTGCACCTGTCCAGGCAAGTGGAGATTATTCCTTCAAACTCCTGACTTGTGCCTCTATATGGTGGACAGGTTGGGGAGTCAGCAGATGAGTTATGTTCAGCAATGATAATGCATTGAACGTCAAGGGAACATGGTTAGATTCTCTCTTTTTTGAGGCGGTCATTGCCTGCCACTTGTGTGGCACGATTGTTACTTGCCACTTATCAGCCCAAGCCTAGATGTTGTCCAGGTCTTCCTGCAAATGGACACTGGCTGCTTCAGTATCTGAGTCATTGCGAATGGTGCTGAACCTTGAGCATATTGAGTGGGAGCTCCTGACGTTTACATACTCAGACTCATGCAATGCTGCTGTTTCTACTCAGTGGGAATAGAGATTAAACAGCTGACTAGACTGACCTATGTCTCAGTCGATTTCTTGAAATGTGTATGGGCAGCAGTCAATTATAATCGCCCAGGAGGAGGTGAACACATAGCAGCTATTCGACGTTTGATGGCTTTTCAAAGCAGACTTGAGAGATACTTTATCACACTCCAGTTACACAGTTTTATCACAATCGTGCAAAGAATATCAAGTCAGCACAACATTTGACAGCACAAATGATCTAGCATCAGGTTGTTTTTGATACTCGTATTCCACTCAGCATCAGCCGCCTAGAAAGGGAAGGAGTGGTGGTGGAAGGAAATGAAATTCTACAAAAGAACCTGCTGCCCAGCAGTTGCCAGCCTAGATTTTCTAGGGGGCATCAAAACAAAACTGGTGAGTCCGATACCTGAGCTCTGAACAGTGAGGAACAGTACAATAGGGTTTTCCAGTTGAATCTGTTTGATGGAGTGAGATGGATCGGCTGCATGACTTTCACTCACTTCTTGGCATTTTTTACAACCTCAATGTTGAGATTGTCTGACAAATATGTTTGATAACTGAAAATATATATAATACTAATAGATCATACACCTTTTTTGCTTGGAGTCCGGAGCACATATCAGGAGCGTGGGTGTGGAATTTAATGCACATCACAAAATAAATCAATTGGCGTCAATTTGCTGATCCACATTCCCATTCTGCTAAATGCTGTGTCAGGAGTATTAATTCCTAACAGCTGCCCAATCAGTTACAACATAATGAGTAGAGATAGAAACATTTTAAAGGAAACAATTTGGAAGGAAAACTTGAGATAGACAAATGAAAGCCATATTTGTTACCGACTTAATGACAGACAACATGGATTTAGAAAACAATCCACTTGTCGAGTCAGATTTGGTGCAAGGTACAAAACCCCTGTCACTTACCAGGTATGTAGCTGGTGGTCGACATAGTTGAAGCCGATGTCAGTATCGATGGTGTGGGTTCTATGGAAAATGAAAATATTTCACCCTGTTACACTGCACACTGAGGCTCGTCTGCATCAGTTTTAAAAATTTGCTATTCTGCTGCCTATAGCCAAGCATAAAAGTTGCAAAACCCAAATCCAGACACTTCTATCTTAGTCTATTCAATAAAGTTGTTTTAGTGGAGAGAGAATACAACTTTTGATGGCCTTTACATTCAGGACACCATTTCCACAAGTATTAGAATTGCTGGAATTGTCAAATGGATTTGATTCTGCTGTCAAAGGAGTTCCTGAAATATTTCTTATCAATAGACAGTGGAAACGTCTTACCACAGACAGACTCATATTGACCTCCCCTGCCCAGATAAACAATGGCTCTGTAGATACTTGGGCAGCATCGTGACAATTATGCAGGACTCACTCCTCCCAAGTGCTCACCTGCCCAGAGTATTTAAAGTCAGTGAAAGATCCTCTCAGTTAAATATTGATGCTGGGAACCTGCACCACCATATTCAGACACATGCCATGTTGCTCTTTCTAATCAGTGGTGATAGAGATTAGATTGATGTCACACCGACCTTTGTATCAATCACTTTCTTGATATTGTACGGACTGCATATCGGCTTATAATGTGGAAGGTTGCTATGCCAGTCCGGAAGGTGGTGAAGGCATAAAGGTTGAGGTGAAGATTTAAATAATGGATGAAACTATGTTAGGCGAATAATTCAAAGATATGTTAATCATCTTATCATTATCATCTTCACTAATTGTTGCATTAGCCCATTTACTTTATGTGGATTAATGATTTGATTAAAATAGCAGACAGCAAAACCTCTGGCAAATCTGTGCAGCTTTGCAAGCTTACTATTACCACTGACAGTAATTTCTAATCTTAGATCTAATTATTGCTTTTTTTGCTTGATATACTGATCATGTTGGATGTAGAACTTTCACTGAAATGGCACAGATTTGTTCGAAGAGCGTTTGCACTAAAAGACAATTTCCTTGCACATAAATGTCATATTTACCAGAAGTCATGGTTGTAGAAGTGGTTTCAGGCAGAGTGGTTGTTGTCCATTCTGTTATTATTTGCGGCTCACAGCAAACTCGAATTTGGTAGTCATAACAAAACTTCCTCTCCTGCACAGTATTTTCACTGAATATGCAGACAAGTCCTGTGTCTTTGTCACAGGTCACATTGTCTGTTGATTCACTTACTGGCCACTCAGGGTAATCAACAAATTGGCACTGAATTTTATTAATTGCATCGGAAGAGGAAGGACACAGTTCATTGCGCGTGGGATCCAATAATTCAGAATCGCCTGGGCTGATCAGAGAAGGTGTGTGTTCATTAAACCAACGAGACCATTCACCGTTACATTCATCCCCTGCAAAAGTAGTCTAGGCTTAATGAATCAGCCTTTAATCAAGTTAATTAACAAGAAATACAACGATTAAGATTGCAAGACAACTTTTCTAAATTGGTACCATTTCCTTTAGATTTGAGATGCTACATCACATCCTAGTCACACAATTTCATCACAACGGTGGAAAGAATATCAAATCAGCACAACATTTGACAGCATGACTCATCGAGCATCAGGTTGTTTATTTCATACTAATATTATACTCAACATATGCAAGAGTGTGGGAATGTTCTTTAACTGCTTACAAGTGGGTTGATCTGGAAATGGAATATTACAAAAGAACCTACTGCCCAGAGTATGTCAGACTTGATTTTCTAGCGGGCATAAAAACGACAAGCAAATCTTTAACCTGCACTCAGAATGGTGAGAAATAGTCCAACAGGGCTTTGCAGCTGAACACTTATGATGGAGTCAGGTGCATCGTATGTGTGACTTTCATTTCTTGTTCCAATTTTCTATCCAAGTGTTGATATTGTGTGGCAAATGTGGGATAACTAAAAACATGGGGCTGGACTTAATGTTGGGTGGACGGGAGCTGGCGGGCCCCGGCGATGCAATGGTGGTGGTTTGCAGGGAAGGGTGGGTGTCTTGGGTCTTGGGGGTGGTTGGGGAAGAGGGGCGTCCCTGAGCCCGATTATCAGGGCCCACCCCCGGGGTGCTGTGTGGCCGCCAACCTTTTCCGGGGGGCCTTTCCCGGCTCCAGGACGCCCACTTGCCACAGGTAAAATCCCCATGGAGGTGGGTGCAGGCTCTTAAGTGCCCGTTAATTGGCAACTTAAGGGCCTTGATTGGCCTGGGACGGGTGGCCTGTTATTCACCCCGCACCCTCCCCCCACCCTATGTAAAGTGCGGCAGAAGCGCGAGTGGGTCGGGAAGGCCTCATAGAGCCTCCTGCTCCATTTTACGTCAGCACCACCCCCGCACCCCACCCCCCCCACACCATCCAGCTCACTGGGGTGGCGATAAATTCTGGCCATGCTTTATAATAAGAATATATATTACAATAAACCCTTCTCACTTGGAGTTACACATGCCAGGGGTAAATATGAGGGATATGTGTGGCGAGGTTGATGCCCATTGCAAAATAAACTGTCATTTCCCATCAATTTCCAATAAACATACCCACCCTGCTAAATGTCAGGTCAGGAGCACAGTTTCGTAAGCACTTTGCTGTAGGTCACAACATAATGACCAGAGATACAAACATTTTGAAAGCAAACAATTGCAAAGGAACCTTTGGGAGTAAAAATGAAAGCTGTATTGTGTTATCTACTCAATGACAGATCACATGGAGTTAGCAAACAACTCACCTGTGGAGCCAGATCTGGTGCAAAGTATAAAATCACTGTCACTTACCAGGTATGTAGCTGGTGGTGGATGTAGTTTTCGTTGGTATCACTGTTGTTGACGTGGTTTCTATAGAGCAGGAAAACATTTCAACCTGTTACTGCCGAACCTCAGCGTGCAGTGTATCAGATCGAAAAACTTAATTTTCTTTTGCATGAAGCCAAGCACGAAAATTGCAAAATTGAAATCTCTTCACTTCTATCTTCATCAACTTAATAAAATTATTTTAGTGGAGAGAGAATATATTTATTTAATGGCCCTTATATTCAGGGCATCATTTCCACAATATAAAAGTAACTAGAAATCTCACATAGATTTAATAGAGACCTTGCAAATATTAGTTTCCAATAGCCAGTTGAAAATTCTTACAATGGACAAATGCATATTGACCTGAGTTATCCAGATAAACAGTGATTCTGAAAATACTCAGGAAGGAATCTTGTCAATTATACGAGGAGAACACCTCTCAGGGCCATCCAGAGCTGACCGCAGCAGAGTATGCCGAGTGAGTTTTTGTTTATTCATTCGGGGGACATAGGTGTCGCAGGCGATGCCAGCAATTATTGTCCATTCTTAATTGCCCTTGAGAAGGTGGTGGTGAGCTGCCTTCTTGAACTGCTACAGTCCATGGGGTGTAGGTACATCAAGAGTGCTGTTAGGAAGGGAGTTCCAGGATTTTGACCCAGTGACAGTAAAGGAACGGCAATATAGTTCCAAGTCAGGATGACGTGTGGCTTGGAGGGGAATGTGCAGGTGGTGGTGTTCCCATGTATTTGCTGCCCTTGCCCTTCTAGATGGTAGAGGTCGTGGGTTTGGAAGGTGCTGTTGAAGGAGCCTTGGTGAGTTTCTGCAGTGCCGCCTGTAGATGGTACACACTGCTGTCACTGTGCGTTGGTGGTGGAGGGAGTGAATGTTAGTGCAGAGGGTGCCAATCACGTGGAATGCTTTGTCCTGGATGGTGTCGAGCTTCTTGAGTGTAGTTGGAGCTGCACCTGTCCAGGCAAGTGGAGATTATTCCTTCAAACTCCTGACTTGTGCCTCTATATGGTGGACTGGTTGGGGAGTCAGCAGATGAGTTATGTTCAGCAATGATAATGCATTGAACGTCAAGGGGAGATGGTTGGATTCTCTCTTGTTTGAGGCGGTCATTGCCTGCCACTTGTGTGGCACGATTGTTACTTGCCACTTATCAGCCCAAGCCTAGATGTTGTCCAGGTCTTCCTGCAAATGGACAATGGCTGCTTCAGTATCTGAGTCATTGCGAATGGTGCTGAACCTTGAGCATATTGAGTGGGAGCTCCTGACGTTTACATACTCAGACTCATGCAATGCTGCTGTTTCTACTCAGTGGGAATAGAGATTAAACAGCTGACTAGACTGACCTATGTCTCAGTCGATTTCTTGAAATGTGTATGGGCAGCAGTCAATTATAATCGCCCAGGAGGAGGTGAACACATAGCAGCTATTGGACGTTTGATGGCTTTTCAAAGCAGACTTGAGAGATACTTTATCACACTCCAGTTACACAGTTTTACCACAATCGTGCAAAGAATATCAAGTCAGCACAACATTCGACAGCACAAATGATCTAGCATCAGGTTGTTTTTGATACTCGTATTCCACTCAGCATCAGCCGCCTAGAAAGGGAAGGAGTGGTGGTGGAAGGAAATGAAATTCTACAAAAGAACCTGCTGCCCAGCAGTTGCCAGCCTAGATTTTCTAGGGGGCATCAAAACAAAACTGGTGAGTCCGATACCTGAGCTCTGAACAGTGAGGAACAGTAAAATAGGGTTTTCCAGTTGAATCTGTTTGATGGAGTGAGATGGATCGGCTGCATGACTTTCACTCACTTCTTGGCATTTTTTACAACCTCAATGTTGAGATTGTCTGACAAATATGTTTGATAACTGAAAATATATATAATACTAATAGATCATACACCTTTTTTGCTTGGAGTCCGGAGCACATATCAGGAGCGTGGGTGTGGAATTTAATGCACATCACAACATAAATCAATTGGCGTCAATTTGCTGATCCACATTCCCATTCTGCTAAATGCTGTGTCAGGAGTATTAATTCCTAACAGCTGCCCAATCAGTTACAACATAATGAGTAGAGATAGAAACATTTTAAAGGAAACAATTTGGAAGGAAAACTTGAGATAGACAAATGAAAGCCATATTTGTTACCGACTTAATGACAGACAACATGGATTTAGAAAACAATCCACTTGTCGAGTCAGATTTGGTGCAAGGTACAAAACCCCTGTCACTTACCAGGTATGTAGCTGGTGGTCGACGTAGTTGAGGTCGATGTCAGTATCGATGGTGTGGGTTCTATGGAAAATGAAAATATTTCACCCTCTTACACTGCACACTGAGGCTCGTCTGCATCAGTTTTAAAAATTTGCTATTCTGCTGCCTATAGCCAAGCATAAAAGTTGCAAAACCCAAATCCAGACACTTCTATCTTAGTCTATTCAATAAAGTTGTTTTAGTGGAGAGAGAATACAACATTTGATGGCCTTTACATTCAGGACACCATTTCCACAAGTATTAGAATTGCTGGAATTGTCAAATGGATTTGATTCTGCTGTCAAAGGAGTTCCTGAAATATTTCTTATCAATAGACAGTGGAAACGTCTTACCACAGACAGACTCATATTGACCTCCCCTGCCCAGATAAACAATGGCTCTGTAGATACTTGGGCAGCATCGTGACAATTATGCAGGACTCACTCCTCCCAAGTGCTCACCTGCCCAGAGTATTTAAAGTCAGTGAAAGATCCTCTCAGTTAAATATTGATGCTGGGAACCTGCACCACCATATTCAGACACATGCCATGTTGCTCTTTCTAATCAGTGGTGATAGAGATTAGATTGATGTCACACCGACCTTTGTATCAATCACTTTCTTGATATTGTACGGACTGCATATCGGCTTATAATGTGGAAGGTTGCTATGCCAGTCCGAAAGGTGGTGAAGGCATAAAGGTTGAGGTGAAGATTTAAATAATGGATGAAACTATGTTAGGCGAATAATTCAAAGATATATTAATCATCTTATCATTATCATCTTCACTAATTGTTGCATTAGCCCATTTACTTTATGTGGATTAATGATTTGATTAAAATAGCAGACAGCAAAACCTCTGGCAAATCTGTGCAGCTTTGCAAGCTTACTATTACCACTGACAGTAATTTCTAATCTTAGATCTAATTATTGCTTTTTTTGCTTGATATACTGATCATGTTGGATGTAGAACTTTCACTGAAATGGCACAGATTTGTTCGAAGAGCGTTTGCACTAAAAGACAATTTCCTTGCACATAAATGTCATATTTACCAGAAGTCATGGTTGTAGAAGTGGTTTCAGGCAGAGTGGTTGTTGTCCATTCTGTTATTATTTGCGGCTCACAGCAAACTCGAATTTGGTAGTCATAACAAAACTTCCTCTCCTGCACAGTATTTTCACTGAATATGCAGACAAGTCCTGTGTCTTTGTCACAGGTCACATTGTCTGTTGATTCACTTACTGGCCACTCAGGGTAATCAACAAATTGGCACTGAATTTTATTAATTGCATCGGAAGAGGAAGGACACAGTTCATTGCGTGTGGGATCCAATAATTCAGAATCGCCTGGGCTGATCAGAGAAGGTGTGTGTTCATTAAACCAACGAGACCATTCACCGTTACATTCATCCCCTGCAAAAGTAGTCTAGGCTTAATGAATCAGCCTTTAATCAAGTTAATTAACAAGAAATACAACGATTAAGATTGCAAGACAACTTTTCTAAATTGGTACCATTTCCTTTAGATTTGAGATGCTACATCACATCCTAGTCACACAATTTCATCACAACGGTGGAAAGAATATCAAATCAGCACAACATTTGACAGCATGACTCATCGAGCATCAGGTTGTTTATTTCATACTAATATTATACTCAACATATGCAAGAGTGTGGGAATGTTCTTTAACTGCTTACAAGTGGGTTGATCTGGAAATGGAATATTACAAAAGAACCTACTGCCCAGAGTATGTCAGACTTGATTTTCTAGCGGGCATAAAAACGACAAGCAAATCTTTAACCTGCACTCAGAATGGTGAGAAATAGTCCAACAGGGCTTTGCAGCTGAACACTTATGATGGAGTCAGGTGCATCGTATGTGTGACTTTCATTTCTTGTTCCAATTTTCTATCCAAGTGTTGATATTGTGTGGCAAATGTGGGATAACTAAAAACATGGGGCTGGACTTAATGTTGGGTGGACGGGAGCTGGCGGGCCCCGGCAATGCAATGGTGGTGGTTTGCAGGGAAGGGTGGGTGTCTTGGGTCTTGGGGGTGGTTGGGGAAGAGGGGCGTCCCTGAGCCCGATTATCAGGGCCCACCCCCGGGGTGCTGTGTGGCCGCCAACCTTTTCCGGGGGGCCTTTCCCGGCTCCAGGACGCCCACTTGCCACAGGTAAAATCCCCATGGAGGTGGGTGCAGGCTCTTAAGTGCCCGTTAATTGGCAACTTAAGGGCCTTGATTGGCCTGGGACGGGTGGCCTGTTATTCACCCCGCACCCTCCCCCCACCCTATGTAAAGTGCGGCAGAAGCGCGAGTGGGTCGGGAAGGCCTCATAGAGCCTCCTGCTCCATTTTACGTCAGCACCACCCCCGCACCCCACCCCCCCCACACCATCCAGCTCACTGGGGTGGCGATAAATTCTGGCCATGCTTTATAATAAGAATATATATTACAATAAACCCTTCTCACTTGGAGTTACACATGCCAGGGGTAAATATGAGGGATATGTGTGGCGAGGTTGATGCCCATTGCAAAATAAACTGTCATTTCCCATCAATTTCCAATAAACATACCCACCCTGCTAAATGTCAGGTCAGGAGCACAGTTTCGTAAGCACTTTGCTGTAGGTCACAACATAATGACCAGGGATACAAACATTTTGAAAGCAAACAATTGCAAAGGAACCTTTGGGAGTAAAAATGAAAGCTGTATTGTGTTATCTACTCAATGACAGATCACATGGAGTTAGCAAACAACTCACCTGTGGAGCCAGATCTGGTGCAAAGTATAAAATCACTGTCACTTACCAGGTATGTAGCTGGTGGTGGATGTAGTTTTCGTTGGTATCACTGTTGTTGACGTGGTTTCTATAGAGCAGGAAAACATTTCAACCTGTTACTGCCGAACCTCAGCGTGCAGTGTATCAGATCGAAAAACTTAATTTTCTTTTGCATGAAGCCAAGCACGAAAATTGCAAAATTGAAATCTCTTCACTTCTATCTTCATCAACTTAATAAAATTATTTTAGTGGAGAGAGAATATATTTATTTAATGGCCCTTATATTCAGGGCATCATTTCCACAATATAAAAGTAACTAGAAATCTCACATAGATTTAATAGAGACCTTGCAAATATTAGTTTCCAATAGCCAGTTGAAAATTCTTACAATGGACAAATGCATATTGACCTGAGTTATCCAGATAAACAGTGATTCTGAAAATACTCAGGAAGGAATCTTGTCAATTATACGAGGAGAACACCTCTCAGGGCCATCCAGAGCTGACCGCAGCAGAGTATGCCGAGTGAGTTTTTGTTTATTCATTCGGGGGACATAGGTGTCGCAGGCGATGCCAGCAATTATTGTCCATTCTTAATTGCCCTTGAGAAGGTGGTGGTGAGCTGCCTTCTTGAACTGCTACAGTCCATGGGGTGTAGGTACATCAAGAGTGCTGTTAGGAAGGGAGTTCCAGGATTTTGACCCAGTGACAGTAAAGGAACGGCAATATAGTTCCAAGTCAGGATGACGTGTGGCTTGGAGGGGAATGTGCAGGTGGTGGTGTTCCCATGTATTTGCTGCCCTTGCCCTTCTAGATGGTAGAGGTCGTGGGTTTGGAAGGTGCTGTTGAAGGAGCCTTGGTGAGTTTCTGCAGTGCCGCCTGTAGATGGTACACACTGCTGTCACTGTGCGTTGGTGGTGGAGGGAGTGAATGTTAGTGCAGAGGGTGCCAATCACGTGGAATGCTTTGTCCTGGATGGTGTCGAGCTTCTTGAGTGTAGTTGGAGCTGCACCTGTCCAGGCAAGTGGAGATTATTCCTTCAAACTCCTGACTTGTGCCTCTATATGGTGGACTGGTTGGGGAGTCAGCAGATGAGTTATGTTCAGCAATGATAATGCATTGAACGTCAAGGGGAGATGGTTGGATTCTCTCTTGTTTGAGGCGGTCATTGCCTGCCACTTGTGTGGCACGATTGTTACTTGCCACTTATCAGCCCAAGCCTAGATGTTGTCCAGGTCTTCCTGCAAATGGACAATGGCTGCTTCAGTATCTGAGTCATTGCGAATGGTGCTGAACCTTGAGCATATTGAGTGGGAGCTCCTGACGTTTACATACTCAGACTCATGCAATGCTGCTGTTTCTACTCAGTGGGAATAGAGATTAAACAGCTGACTAGACTGACCTATGTCTCAGTCGATTTCTTGAAATGTGTATGGGCAGCAGTCAATTATAATCGCCCAGGAGGAGGTGAACACATAGCAGCTATTGGACGTTTGATGGCTTTTCAAAGCAGACTTGAGAGATACTTTATCACACTCCAGTTACACAGTTTTACCACAATCGTGCAAAGAATATCAAGTCAGCACAACATTCGACAGCACAAATGATCTAGCATCAGGTTGTTTTTGATACTCGTATTCCACTCAGCATCAGCCGCCTAGAAAGGGAAGGAGTGGTGGTGGAAGGAAATGAAATTCTACAAAAGAACCTGCTGCCCAGCAGTTGCCAGCCTAGATTTTCTAGGGGGCATCAAAACAAAACTGGTGAGTCCGATACCTGAGCTCTGAACAGTGAGGAACAGTAAAATAGGGTTTTCCAGTTGAATCTGTTTGATGGAGTGAGATGGATCGGCTGCATGACTTTCACTCACTTCTTGGCATTTTTTACAACCTCAATGTTGAGATTGTCTGACAAATATGTTTGATAACTGAAAATATATATAATACTAATAGATCATACACCTTTTTTGCTTGGAGTCCGGAGCACATATCAGGAGCGTGGGTGTGGAATTTAATGCACATCACAACATAAATCAATTGGCGTCAATTTGCTGATCCACATTCCCATTCTGCTAAATGCTGTGTCAGGAGTATTAATTCCTAACAGCTGCCCAATCAGTTACAACATAATGAGTAGAGATAGAAACATTTTAAAGGAAACAATTTGGAAGGAAAACTTGAGATAGACAAATGAAAGCCATATTTGTTACCGACTTAATGACAGACAACATGGATTTAGAAAACAATCCACTTGTCGAGTCAGATTTGGTGCAAGGTACAAAACCCCTGTCACTTACCAGGTATGTAGCTGGTGGTCGACGTAGTTGAGGTCGATGTCAGTATCGATGGTGTGGGTTCTATGGAAAATGAAAATATTTCACCCTCTTACACTGCACACTGAGGCTCGTCTGCATCAGTTTTAAAAATTTGCTATTCTGCTGCCTATAGCCAAGCATAAAAGTTGCAAAACCCAAATCCAGACACTTCTATCTTAGTCTATTCAATAAAGTTGTTTTAGTGGAGAGAGAATACAACATTTGATGGCCTTTACATTCAGGACACCATTTCCACAAGTATTAGAATTGCTGGAATTGTCAAATGGATTTGATTCTGCTGTCAAAGGAGTTCCTGAAATATTTCTTATCAATAGACAGTGGAAACGTCTTACCACAGACAGACTCATATTGACCTCCCCTGCCCAGATAAACAATGGCTCTGTAGATACTTGGGCAGCATCGTGACAATTATGCAGGACTCACTCCTCCCAAGTGCTCACCTGCCCAGAGTATTTAAAGTCAGTGAAAGATCCTCTCAGTTAAATATTGATGCTGGGAACCTGCACCACCATATTCAGACACATGCCATGTTGCTCTTTCTAATCAGTGGTGATAGAGATTAGATTGATGTCACACCGACCTTTGTATCAATCACTTTCTTGATATTGTACGGACTGCATATCGGCTTATAATGTGGAAGGTTGCTATGCCAGTCCGAAAGGTGGTGAAGGCATAAAGGTTGAGGTGAAGATTTAAATAATGGATGAAACTATGTTAGGCGAATAATTCAAAGATATATTAATCATCTTATCATTATCATCTTCACTAATTGTTGCATTAGCCCATTTACTTTATGTGGATTAATGATTTGATTAAAATAGCAGACAGCAAAACCTCTGGCAAATCTGTGCAGCTTTGCAAGCTTACTATTACCACTGACAGTAATTTCTAATCTTAGATCTAATTATTGCTTTTTTTGCTTGATATACTGATCATGTTGGATGTAGAACTTTCACTGAAATGGCACAGATTTGTTCGAAGAGCGTTTGCACTAAAAGACAATTTCCTTGCACATAAATGTCATATTTACCAGAAGTCATGGTTGTAGAAGTGGTTTCAGGCAGAGTGGTTGTTGTCCATTCTGTTATTATTTGCGGCTCACAGCAAACTCGAATTTGGTAGTCATAACAAAACTTCCTCTCCTGCACAGTATTTTCACTGAATATGCAGACAAGTCCTGTGTCTTTGTCACAGGTCACATTGTCTGTTGATTCACTTACTGGCCACTCAGGGTAATCAACAAATTGGCACTGAATTTTATTAATTGCATCGGAAGAGGAAGGACACAGTTCATTGCGTGTGGGATCCAATAATTCAGAATCGCCTGGGCTGATCAGAGAAGGTGTGTGTTCATTAAACCAACGAGACCATTCACCGTTACATTCATCCCCTGCAAAAGTAGTCTAGGCTTAATGAATCAGCCTTTAATCAAGTTAATTAACAAGAAATACAACGATTAAGATTGCAAGACAACTTTTCTAAATTGGTACCATTTCCTTTAGATTTGAGATGCTACATCACATCCTAGTCACACAATTTCATCACAACGGTGGAAAGAATATCAAATCAGCACAACATTTGACAGCATGACTCATCGAGCATCAGGTTGTTTATTTCATACTAATATTATACTCAACATATGCAAGAGTGTGGGAATGTTCTTTAACTGCTTACAAGTGGGTTGATCTGGAAATGGAATATTACAAAAGAACCTACTGCCCAGAGTATGTCAGACTTGATTTTCTAGCGGGCATAAAAACGACAAGCAAATCTTTAACCTGCACTCAGAATGGTGAGAAATAGTCCAACAGGGCTTTGCAGCTGAACACTTATGATGGAGTCAGGTGCATCGTATGTGTGACTTTCATTTCTTGTTCCAATTTTCTATCCAAGTGTTGATATTGTGTGGCAAATGTGGGATAACTAAAAACATGGGGCTGGACTTAATGTTGGGTGGACGGGAGCTGGCGGGCCCCGGCGATGCAATGGTGGTGGTTTGCAGGGAAGGGTGGGTGTCTTGGGTCTTGGGGGTGGTTGGGGAAGAGGGGCGTCCCTGAGCCCGATTATCAGGGCCCACCCCCGGGGTGCTGTGTGGCCGCCAACCTTTTCCGGGGGGCCTTTCCCGGCTCCAGGACGCCCACTTGCCACAGGTAAAATCCCCATGGAGGTGGGTGCAGGCTCTTAAGTGCCCGTTAATTGGCAACTTAAGGGCCTTGATTGGCCTGGGACGGGTGGCCTGTTATTCACCCCGCACCCTCCCCCCACCCTATGTAAAGTGCGGCAGAAGCGCGAGTGGGTCGGGAAGGCCTCATAGAGCCTCCTGCTCCATTTTACGTCAGCACCACCCCCGCACCCCACCCCCCCCACACCATCCAGCTCACTGGGGTGGCGATAAATTCTGGCCATGCTTTATAATAAGAATATATATTACAATAAACCCTTCTCACTTGGAGTTACACATGCCAGGGGTAAATATGAGGGATATGTGTGGCGAGGTTGATGCCCATTGCAAAATAAACTGTCATTTCCCATCAATTTCCAATAAACATACCCACCCTGCTAAATGTCAGGTCAGGAGCACAGTTTCGTAAGCACTTTGCTGTAGGTCACAACATAATGACCAGAGATACAAACATTTTGAAAGCAAACAATTGCAAAGGAACCTTTGGGAGTAAAAATGAAAGCTGTATTGTGTTATCTACTCAATGACAGATCACATGGAGTTAGCAAACAACTCACCTGTGGAGCCAGATCTGGTGCAAAGTATAAAATCACTGTCACTTACCAGGTATGTAGCTGGTGGTGGATGTAGTTTTCGTTGGTATCACTGTTGTTGACGTGGTTTCTATAGAGCAGGAAAACATTTCAACCTGTTACTGCCGAACCTCAGCGTGCAGTGTATCAGATCGAAAAACTTAATTTTCTTTTGCATGAAGACAAGCACGAAAATTGGATAATTGAAATCTCTTCACTTCTATCTTAATCAACTTAATAAAATTATTTTAGTGGAGAGAGAATATATTTATTTAATGGCCCTTATATTCAGGGCAACATTTCCACAATATGAAAGTAACTAGAAATCTCACATAGATTTAATAGAGACCTTGCAAATATTAGTTTCCAATAGCCAGTTGAAAATTCTTACAATGGACAAATGCATATTGACCTGAGTTATCCAGATAAACAGTGATTCTGAAAATACTCAGGAAGGAATCTTGTCAATTATACGAGGAGAACACCTCTCAGGGCCATCCAGAGCTGACCGCAGTAGAGTATGCAGAGTGAGTTTTTGTTTATTCATTCGGGGGACACAGGTGTCGCAGGCGATGCCTGCATTTATTGTCCATTCTTAATTGCCCTTGAGAAGGTGGTGGTGAGCTGCCTTCTTGAACTGCTGTAGTCCATTGGGTGTAGGTACATCAAGAGTGCTGTTAGGAAGGGAGTTCCAGGATTTTGACCCAGTGACAGTAAAGGAACGGCAATATAGTTCCAAGTCAGGATGGCGTGTGGCTTGGAGGGGAATGTGCAGGTGGTGGTGTTCCCATGAATTTGCTGCCCGTGCCCTTCTAGGTGTAGAGGTCATGGGTTTGGAAGGTGCTGTTGAAGGAGCCTTGGTGAGTTTCTGCAGTGCCGCCTGTAGATGGTACACACTGCTGTCACTGTGCGTCGGTGGTGCAGGGAGTGAATGTTAGTGCAGAGGGTGCCAATCACGTGGAATGCTTTGTCCTGGATGGTGTCGAGCTTCTTGAGTGTAGTTGGAGCTGCACCTGTCCAGGCAAGTGGAGATTATTCCTTCAAACTCCTGACTTGTGCCTCTATATGGTGGACTGGTTGGGGAGTCAGCAGATGAGTTATGTTCAGCAATGATAATGCATTGAACGTCAAGGGGACATGGTTAGATTCATTCTTGTTTGAGGCGGTCATTGCCTGCCACTTGTGTGGCACGATTGTTACTTGCCGCTTATCAGCCCAAGCCTGGATGTTGTCCAGGTCTTCCTGCAAATGGACAATGGCTGCTTCAGTATCTGAGTCATTGCGAATGGTGCTGAACCTTGAGCATATTGAGTGGGAGCTCCTGACGTTTACATACTCAGACTCATGCAATGCTGCTGTTTCTACTCAGTGGGAAAAGAGATTAAACAGCTGACTAGACTGACCTATGTCTCAGTCGATTTCTTGAAATGTGTATGGGCAGCAGTCAATTATAATCGCCCAGGAGGAGGTGAACACATAGCAGCTATTCGACGTTTGATGGCTTTTCAAACCAGACTTGAGAGATACTTTATCACACTCCAGTTACACAGTTTTACCACAATCGTGCAAAGAATATCAAGTCAGCACAACATTTGACAGCACAAATGATCTAGCATCAGGTTGTTTTTGATACTCGTATTCCACTCAGCATCAGCCGCCTAGAAAGGGAAGGAGTGGTGGTGGAAGGAAATGAAATTCTACAAAAGAACCTGCTGCCCAGCAGTTGCCAGCCTAGATTTTCTAGGGGGCATCAAAACAAAACTGGTGAGTCCGATACCTGAGCTCTGAACAGTGAGGAACAGTACAATAGGGTTTTCCAGTTGAATCTGTTTGATGGAGTGAGATGGATCGGCTGCATGACTTTCACTCACTTCTTGGCATTTTTTACAACCTCAATGTTGAGATTGTCTGACAAATATGTTTGATAACTGAAAATATATATAATACTAATAGATCATACACCTTTTTTGCTTGGAGTCCGGAGCACATATCAGGAGCGTGGGTGTGGAATTTAATGCACATCACAAAATAAATCAATTGGCGTCAATTTGCTGATCCACATTCCCATTCTGCTAAATGCTGTGTCAGGAGTATTAATTCCTAACAGCTGCCCAATCAGTTACAACATAATGAGTAGAGATAGAAACATTTTAAAGGAAACAATTTGGAAGGAAAACTTGAGATAGACAAATGAAAGCCATATTTGTTACCGACTTAATGACAGACAACATGGATTTAGAAAACAATCCACTTGTCGAGTCAGATTTGGTGCAAGGTACAAAACCCCTGTCACTTACCAGGTATGTAGCTGGTGGTCGACGTAGTTGAGGTCGATGTCACTATCGATGGTGTGGGTTCTATGGAAAATGAAAATATTTCACCCTCTTACACTGCACACTGAGGCTCGTCTGCATCAGTTTTAAAAATTTGCTATTCTGCTGCCTATAGCCAAGCATAAAAGTTGCAAAACCCAAATCCAGACACTTCTATCTTAGTCTATTCAATAAAGTTGTTTTAGTGGAGAGAGAATACATCTTTTGATGGCCTTTACATTCAGGACACCATTTCCACAAGTATTAGAATTGCTGGAATTGTCAAATGGATTTGATTCTGCTGTCAAAGGAGTTCCTGAAATATTTCTTATCAATAGACAGTGGAAACGTCTTACCACAGACAGACTCATATTGACCTCCCCTGCCCAGATAAACAATGGCTCTGTAGATACTTGGGCAGCATCGTGACAATTATGCAGGACTCACTCCTCCCAAGTGCTCACCTGCCCAGAGTATTTAAAGTCAGTGAAAGATCCTCTCAGTTAAATATTGATGCTGGGAACCTGCACCACCATATTCAGACACATGCCATGTTGCTCTTTCTAATCAGTGGTGATAGAGATTAGATTGATGTCACACCGACCTTTGTATCAATCACTTTCTTGATATTGTACGGACTGCATATCGGCTTATAATGTGGAAGGTTGCTATGCCAGTCCGGAAGGTGGTGAAGGCATAAAGGTTGAGGTGAAGATTTAAATAATGGATGAAACTATGTTAGGCGAATAATTCAAAGATATGTTAATCATCTTATCATTATCATCTTCACTAATTGTTGCATTAGCCCATTTACTTTATGTGGATTAATGATTTGATTAAAATAGCAGACAGCAAAACCTCTGGCAAATCTGTGCAGCTTTGCAAGCTTACTATTACCACTGACAGTAATTTCTAATCTTAGATCTAATTATTGCTTTTTTTGCTTGATATACTGATCATGTTGGATGTAGAACTTTCACTGAAATGGCACAGATTTGTTCGAAGAGCTTTTGCACTAAAAGACAATTTCCTTGCACATAAATGTCATATTTACCAGAAGTCATGGTTGTAGAAGTGGTTTCAGGCAGAGTGGTTGTTGTCCATTCTGTTATTATTTGCGGCTCACAGCAAACTCGAATTTGGTAGTCATAACAAAACTTCCTCTCCTGCACAGTATTTTCACTGAATATACAGACAAGTCCTGTGTCTTTGTCACAGGTCACATTGTCTGTTGATTCACTTACTGGCCACTCAGGGTAATCAACAAATTGGCACTGAATTTTATTAATTGCATCGGAAGAGGAAGGACACAGTTCATTGCGCGTGGGATCCAATAATTCAGAATCGCCTGGGCTGATCAGAGAAGGTGTGTGTTCATTAAACCAACGAGACCATTCACCGTTACATTCATCCCCTGCAAAAGTAGTCTAGGCTTAATGAATCAGCCTTTAATCAAGTTAATTAACAAGAAATACAACGATTAAGATTGCAAGACAACTTTTCTAAATTGGTACCATTTCCTTTCGATTTGAGATGCTACATCACATCCTAGTCACACAATTTCATCACAACGGTGGAAAGAATATCAAATCAGCACAACATTTGACAGCATGACTCATCGAGCATCAGGTTGTTTTTTTCATACTAATATTATACTCAACATATGCAAGAGTGTGGGAATGTTCTTTAACTGCTTACAAGTGGGTTGATCTGGAAATGGAATATTACAAAAGAACCTACTGCCCAGAGTATGTCAGACTTGATTTTCTAGCGGGCATAAAAACGACAAGCAAATCTTTAACCTGCACTCAGAATGGTGAGAAATAGTCCAACAGGGCTTTGCAGCTGAACTCTTATGATGGAGTCAGGTGCATCGTATGTGTGACTTTCATTTCTTGTTCCAATTTTCTATCCAAGTGTTGATATTATGTGGCAAATGTGGGATAACTAAAAACATGGGGCTGGACTTAATGTTGGGTGGACGGGAGCTGGCGGGCCCCGGCAATGCAATGGTGGTGGTTTGCAGGGAAGGGTGGGTGTCTTGGGTCCTGGGGGTGGTTGGGGAAGAGGGGCGTCACTGAGCCCGATTATCAGGGCCCACCCCCGGTGTGCTGAGTGGCCGCCAACCTTTTCCGGGGGGCCTTTCCCGGCTCCAGGACGCCCACTTGCCACAGGTAAAATCCCCATGGAGGTGGGTGCAGGCTCTTAAGTGCCCGTTAATTGGCAACTTAAGGGCCTTGATTGGCCTGGGACGGGTGGCCTGTCATTCACCCCGCACCCTCCCCCCACCCTATGTAAAGTACGGCAGAAGCGCGAGTGGGTCGGGAAGGCCTCATAGAGCCTCCTGCTCCATTTTACGTCAGCACCACCCCCGCACCCCACACCCCCACACACCATCCAGCTCACTGGGGTGGCGATAAATTCTGGCCATGCTTTATAATAAGAATATATATTACAATAAACCCTTCTCACTTGGAGTTACACATGCCAGGGGTAAATATGAGGGATATGTGTGTCGAGGTTGATGCCCATTGCAAAATAAACTGTCATTTCCCATCAATTTCCAATAAACATACCCACCCTGCTAAATGTCAGGTCAGGAGCACAGTTTCGTAAGCACTTTGCTGTAGGTCACAACATAATGACCAGAGATACAAACATTTTGAAAGCAAACAATTGCAAAGGAACCTTTGGGAGTAAAAATGAAAGCTGTATTGTGTTATCTACTCAATGACAGATCACATGGAGTTAGCAAACAACTCACCTGTGGAGCCAGATCTGGTGCAAAGTATAAAATCACTGTCACTTACCAGGTATGTAGCTGGTGGTGGATGTAGTTTTCGTTGGTATCACTGTTGTTGACGTGGTTTCTATAGAGCAGGAAAACATTTCAACCTGTTACTGCCGAACCTCAGCGTGCAGTGTATCAGATCTAAAAACTTAATTTTCTTTTGCATGAAGCCAAGCATGAAAATTGCAAAATTGAAATCTCTTCACTTCTATCTTCATCAACTTAATAAAATTATTTTAGTGGAGAGAGAATATATTTATTTCATGGCCCTTATATTCAGGGCATCATTTCCACAATATAAAAGTAACTAGAAATCTCACATAGATTTAATAGAGACCTTGCAAATATTAGTTTCCAATAGCCAGTTGAAAATTCTTACAATGGACAAATGCATATTGACCTGAGTTATCCAGATAAACAGTGATTCTGAAAATACTCAGGAAGGAATCTTGTCAATTATACGAGGAGAACACCTCTCAGGGCCATCCAGAGCTGACCGCAGTAGAGTATGCAGAGTGAGTTTTTGTTTATTCATTCGGGGGACATAGGTGTCACAGGCGATGCCAGCAGTTATTGTCCATTCTTAATTGCCCTTGAGAAGGTGGTGGTGAGCTGCCTTCTTGAACTGCTGCAGTCCATGGGGTGTAGGTACATCAAGAGTGCTGTTAGGAAGGGAGTTCCAGGATTTTGACCCAGTGACAGTAAAGGAACGGCAATATAGTTCCAAGTCAGGATGGCGTGTGGCTTGGAGGGGAATGTGCAGGTGGTGGTGTTCCCATGTATTTGCTGCCCTTGCCCTTCTAGATGGTAGAGGTCGTGGGTTTGGAAGGTGCTGTTGAAGGAGCCTTGGTGAGTTTCTGCAGTGCCGCCTGTAGATGGTACACACTGCTGTCACTGTGCGTCGGTGGTGGAGGGAGTGAATGTTAGTGCAGAGGGTGCCAATCATGTGGAATGCTTTGTCCTGGATGGTGTCGAGCTTCTTGAGTGTAGTTGGAGCTGCACCTGTCCAGGCAAGTGGAGATTATTCCTTCAAACTCCTGACTTGTGCCTCTATATGGTGGACTGGTTGGGGAGTCAGCAGATGAGTTATGTTCAGCAATGATAATGCATTGAACGTCAAGGGGACATGGTTAGATTCTCTCTTGTTTGAGGCGGTCATTGCCTGCCACTTGTGTGGCACGATTGTTACTTGCCACTTATCAGCCCAAGCCTAGATGTTGTCCAGGTCTTCCTGCAAATGGACAATGGCTGCTTCAGTATCTGAGTCATTGCGAATGGTGCTGAACCTTGAGCATATTGAGTGGGAGCTCCTGACGTTTACATACTCAGACTCATGCAATGCTGCTGTTTCTACTCAGTGGGAATAGAGATTAAACAGCTGACTAGACTGACCTATGTCTCAGTCGATTTCTTGAAATGTGTATGGGCAGCAGTCAATTATAATCGCCCAGGAGGAGGTGAACACATAGCAGCTATTCGACGTTTGATGGCTTTTCAAAGCAGACTTGAGAGATACTTTATCACACTCCAGTTACACAGTTTTACCACAATCGTGCAAAGAATATCAAGTCAGCACAACATTCGACAGCACAAATGATCTAGCATCAGGTTGTTTTTGATACTCGTATTCCACTCAGCATCAGCCGCCTAGAAAGGGAAGGAGTGGTGGTGGAAGGAAATGAAATTCTACAAAAGAACCTGCTGCCCAGCAGTTGCCAGCCTAGATTTTCTAGGGGGCATCAAAACAAAACTGGTGAGTCCGATACCTGAGCTCTGAACAGTGAGGAACAGTACAATAGGGTTTTCCAGTTGAATCTGTTTGATGGAGTGAGATGGATCGGCTGCATGACTTTCACTCACTTCTTGGCATTTTTTACAACCTCAATGTTGAGATTGTCTGACAAATATGTTTGATAACTGAAAATATATATAATACTAATAGATCATACACCTTTTTTGCTTGGAGTCCGGAGCACATATCAGGAGCGTGGGTGTGGAATTTAATGCACATCACAACATAAATCAATTGGCGTCAATTTGCTGATCCACATTCCCATTCTGCTAAATGCTGTGTCAGGAGTATTAATTCCTAACAGCTGCCCAATCCGTTACAACATAATGAGTAGAGATAGAAACATTTTAAAGGAAACAATTTGGAAGGAAAACTTGAGATAGACAAATGAAAGCCATATTTGTTACCGACTTAATGACAGACAACATGGATTTAGAAAACAATCCACTTGTCGAGTCAGATTTGGTGCAAGGTACAAAACCCCTGTCACTTACCAGGTATGTAGCTGGTGGTCGACGTAGTTGAGGTCGATGTCAGTATCGATGGTGTGGGTTCTATGGAAAATGAAAATATTTCACCCTCTTACACTGCACACTGAGGCTCGTCTGCATCAGTTTTAAAAATTTGCTATTCTGCTGCCTATAGCCAAGCATAAAAGTTGCAAAACCCAAATCCAGACACTTCTATCTTAGTCTATTCAATAAAGTTGTTTTAGTGGAGAGAGAATACAACATTTGATAGCCTTTACATTCAGGACACCATTTCCACAAGTATTAGAATTGCTGGAATTGTCAAATGGATTTGATTCTGCTGTCAAAGGAGTTCCTGAAATATTTCTTATCAATAGACAGTGGAAACGTCTTACCACAGACAGACTCATATTGACCTCCCCTGCCCAGATAAACAATGGCTCTGTAGATACTTGGGCAGCATCGTGACAATTATGCAGGACTCACTCCTCCCAAGTGCTCACCTGCCCAGAGTATTTAAAGTCAGTGAAAGATCCTCTCAGTTAAATATTGATGCTGGGAACCTGCACCACCATATTCAGACACATGCCATGTTGCTCTTTCTAATCAGTGGTGATAGAGATTAGATTGATGTCACACCGACCTTTGTATCAATCACTTTCTTGATATTGTACGGACTGCATATCGGCTTATAATGTGGAAGGTTGCTATGCCAGTCCGAAAGGTGGTGAAGGCATAAAGGTTGAGGTGAAGATTTAAATAATGGATGAAACTATGTTAGGCGAATAATTCAAAGATATATTAATCATCTTATCATTATCATCTTCACTAATTGTTGCATTAGCCCATTTACTTTATGTGGATTAATGATTTGACTAAAATAGCAGACAGCAAAACCTCTGGCAAATCTGTGCAGCTTTGCAAGCTTACTATTACCACTGACAGTAATTTCTAATCTTAGATCTAATTATTGCTTTTTTTGCTTGATATACTGATCATGTTGGATGTAGAACTTTCACTGAAATGGCACAGATTTGTTCGAAGAGCGTTTGCACTAAAAGACAATTTCCTTGCACATAAATGTCATATTTACCAGAAGTCATGGTTGTAGAAGTGGTTTCAGGCAGAGTGGTTGTTGTCCATTCTGTTATTATTTGCGGCTCACAGCAAACTCGAATTTGGTAGTCATAACAAAACTTCCTCTCCTGCACAGTATTTTCACTGAATATACAGACAAGTCCTGTGTCTTTGTCACAGGTCACATTGTCTGTTGATTCACTTACTGGCCACTCAGGGTAATCAACAAATTGGCACTGAATTTTATTAATTGCATCGGAAGAGGAAGGACACAGTTCATTGCGCGTGGGATCCAATAATTCAGAATCGCCTGGGCTGATCAGAGAAGGTGTGTGTTCATTAAACCAACGAGACCATTCACCGTTACATTCATCCCCTGCAAAAGTAGTCTAGGCTTAATGAATCAGCCTTTAATCAAGTTAATTAACAAGAAATACAACGATTAAGATTGCAAGACAACTTTTCTAAATTGGTACCATTTCCTTTAGATTTGAGATGCTACATCACATCCTAGTCACACAATTTCATCACAACGGTGGAAAGAATATCAAATCAGCACAACATTTGACAGCATGACTCATCGAGCATCAGGTTGTTTATTTCATACTAATATTATACTCAACATATGCAAGAGTGTGGGAATGTTCTTTAACTGCTTACAAGTGGGTTGATCTGGAAATGGAATATTACAAAAGAACCTACTGCCCAGAGTATGTCAGACTTGATTTTCTAGCGGGCATAAAAACGACAAGCAAATCTTTAACCTGCACTCAGAATGGTGAGAAATAGTCCAACAGGGCTTTGCAGCTGAACACTTATGATGGAGTCAGGTGCATCGTATGTGTGACTTTCATTTCTTGTTCCAATTTTCTATCCAAGTGTTGATATTGTGTGGCAAATGTGGGATAACTAAAAACATGGGGCTGGACTTAATGTTGGGTGGACGGGAGCTGGCGGGCCCCGGCGATGCAATGGTGGTGGTTTGCAGGGAAGGGTGGGTGTCTTGGGTCTTGGGGGTGGTTGGGGAAGAGGGGCGTCCCTGAGCCCGATTATCAGGGCCCACCCCCGGGGTGCTGTGTGGCCGCCAACCTTTTCCGGGGGGCCTTTCCCGGCTCCAGGACGCCCACTTGCCACAGGTAAAATCCCCATGGAGGTGGGTGCAGGCTCTTAAGTGCCCGTTAATTGGCAACTTAAGGGCCTTGATTGGCCTGGGACGGGTGGCCTGTTATTCACCCCGCACCCTCCCCCCACCCTATGTAAAGTGCGGCAGAAGCGCGAGTGGGTCGGGAAGGCCTCATAGAGCCTCCTGCTCCATTTTACGTCAGCACCACCCCCGCACCCCACCCCCCCCACACCATCCAGCTCACTGGGGTGGCGATAAATTCTGGCCATGCTTTATAATAAGAATATATATTACAATAAACCCTTCTCACTTGGAGTTACACATGCCAGGGGTAAATATGAGGGATATGTGTGGCGAGGTTGATGCCCATTGCAAAATAAACTGTCATTTCCCATCAATTTCCAATAAACATACCCACCCTGCTAAATGTCAGGTCAGGAGCACAGTTTCGTAAGCACTTTGCTGTAGGTCACAACATAATGACCAGAGATACAAACATTTTGAAAGCAAACAATTGCAAAGGAACCTTTGGGAGTAAAAATGAAAGCTGTATTGTGTTATCTACTCAATGACAGATCACATGGAGTTAGCAAACAACTCACCTGTGGAGCCAGATCTGGTGCAAAGTATAAAATCACTGTCACTTACCAGGTATGTAGCTGGTGGTGGATGTAGTTTTCGTTGGTATCACTGTTGTTGACGTGGTTTCTATAGAGCAGGAAAACATTTCAACCTGTTACTGCCGAACCTCAGCGTGCAGTGTATCAGATCGAAAAACTTAATTTTCTTTTGCATGAAGCCAAGCACGAAAATTGCAAAATTGAAATCTCTTCACTTCTATCTTCATCAACTTAATAAAATTATTTTAGTGGAGAGAGAATATATTTATTTAATGGCCCTTATATTCAGGGCATCATTTCCACAATATAAAAGTAACTAGAAATCTCACATAGATTTAATAGAGACCTTGCAAATATTAGTTTCCAATAGCCAGTTGAAAATTCTTACAATGGACAAATGCATATTGACCTGAGTTATCCAGATAAACAGTGATTCTGAAAATACTCAGGAAGGAATCTTGTCAATTATACGAGGAGAACACCTCTCAGGGCCATCCAGAGCTGACCGCAGCAGAGTATGCCGAGTGAGTTTTTGTTTATTCATTCGGGGGACATAGGTGTCGCAGGCGATGCCAGCAATTATTGTCCATTCTTAATTGCCCTTGAGAAGGTGGTGGTGAGCTGCCTTCTTGAACTGCTACAGTCCATGGGGTGTAGGTACATCAAGAGTGCTGTTAGGCAGGGAGTTCCAGGATTTTGACCCAGTGACAGTAAAGGAACGGCAATATAGTTCCAAGTCAGGATGACGTGTGGCTTGGAGGGGAATGTGCAGGTGGTGGTGTTCCCATGTATTTGCTGCCCTTGCCCTTCTAGATGGTAGAGGTCGTGGGTTTGGAAGGTGCTGTTGAAGGAGCCTTGGTGAGTTTCTGCAGTGCCGCCTGTAGATGGTACACACTGCTGTCACTGTGCGTTGGTGGTGGAGGGAGTGAATGTTAGTGCAGAGGGTGCCAATCACGTGGAATGCTTTGTCCTGGATGGTGTCGAGCTTCTTGAGTGTAGTTGGAGCTGCACCTGTCCAGGCAAGTGGAGATTATTCCTTCAAACTCCTGACTTGTGCCTCTATATGGTGGACTGGTTGGGGAGTCAGCAGATGAGTTATGTTCAGCAATGATAATGCATTGAACGTCAAGGGGAGATGGTTGGATTCTCTCTTGTTTGAGGCGGTCATTGCCTGCCACTTGTGTGGCACGATTGTTACTTGCCACTTATCAGCCCAAGCCTAGATGTTGTCCAGGTCTTCCTGCAAATGGACAATGGCTGCTTCAGTATCTGAGTCATTGCGAATGGTGCTGAACCTTGAGCATATTGAGTGGGAGCTCCTGACGTTTACATACTCAGACTCATGCAATGCTGCTGTTTCTACTCAGTGGGAATAGAGATTAAACAGCTGACTAGACTGACCTATGTCTCAGTCGATTTCTTGAAATGTGTATGGGCAGCAGTCAATTATAATCGCCCAGGAGGAGGTGAACACATAGCAGCTATTGGACGTTTGATGGCTTTTCAAAGCAGACTTGAGAGATACTTTATCACACTCCAGTTACACAGTTTTACCACAATCGTGCAAAGAATATCAAGTCAGCACAACATTCGACAGCACAAATGATCTAGCATCAGGTTGTTTTTGATACTCGTATTCCACTCAGCATCAGCCGCCTAGAAAGGGAAGGAGTGGTGGTGGAAGGAAATGAAATTCTACAAAAGAACCTGCTGCCCAGCAGTTGCCAGCCTAGATTTTCTAGGGGGCATCAAAACAAAACTGGTGAGTCCGATACCTGAGCTCTGAACAGTGAGGAACAGTAAAATAGGGTTTTCCAGTTGAATCTGTTTGATGGAGTGAGATGGATCGGCTGCATGACTTTCACTCACTTCTTGGCATTTTTTACAACCTCAATGTTGAGATTGTCTGACAAATATGTTTGATAACTGAAAATATATATAATACTAATAGATCATACACCTTTTTTGCTTGGAGTCCGGAGCACATATCAGGAGCGTGGGTGTGGAATTTAATGCACATCACAACATAAATCAATTGGCGTCAATTTGCTGATCCACATTCCCATTCTGCTAAATGCTGTGTCAGGAGTATTAATTCCTAACAGCTGCCCAATCAGTTACAACATAATGAGTAGAGATAGAAACATTTTAAAGGAAACAATTTGGAAGGAAAACTTGAGATAGACAAATGAAAGCCATATTTGTTACCGACTTAATGACAGACAACATGGATTTAGAAAACAATCCACTTGTCGAGTCAGATTTGGTGCAAGGTACAAAACCCCTGTCACTTACCAGGTATGTAGCTGGTGGTCGACGTAGTTGAGGTCGATGTCAGTATCGATGGTGTGGGTTCTATGGAAAATGAAAATATTTCACCCTCTTACACTGCACACTGAGGCTCGTCTGCATCAGTTTTAAAAATTTGCTATTCTGCTGCCTATAGCCAAGCATAAAAGTTGCAAAACCCAAATCCAGACACTTCTATCTTAGTCTATTCAATAAAGTTGTTTTAGTGGAGAGAGAATACAACATTTGATAGCCTTTACATTCAGGACACCATTTCCACAAGTATTAGAATTGCTGGAATTGTCAAATGGATTTGATTCTGCTGTCAAAGGAGTTCCTGAAATATTTCTTATCAATAGACAGTGGAAACGTCTTACCACAGACAGACTCATATTGACCTCCCCTGCCCAGATAAACAATGGCTCTGTAGATACTTGGGCAGCATCGTGACAATTATGCAGGACTCACTCCTCCCAAGTGCTCACCTGCCCAGAGTATTTAAAGTCAGTGAAAGATCCTCTCAGTTAAATATTGACGCTGGGAACCTGCACCACCATATTCAGACACATGCCATGTTGCTCTTTCTAATCAGTGGTGATAGAGATTAGATTGATGTCACACCGACCTTTGTATCAATCACTTTCTTGATATTGTACGGACTGCATATCGGCTTATAATGTGGAAGGTTGCTATGCCAGTCCGAAAGGTGGTGAAGGCATAAAGGTTGAGGTGAAGATTTAAATAATGGATGAAACTATGTTAGGCGAATAATTCAAAGATATATTAATCATCTTATCATTATCATCTTCACTAATTGTTGCATTAGCCCATTTACTTTATGTGGATTAATGATTTGATTAAAATAGCAGACAGCAAAACCTCTGGCAAATCTGTGCAGCTTTGCAAGCTTACTATTACCACTGACAGTAATTTCTAATCTTAGATCTAATTATTGCTTTTTTTGCTTGATATACTGATCATGTTGGATGTAGAACTTTCACTGAAATGGCACAGATTTGTTCGAAGAGCGTTTGCACTAAAAGACAATTTCCTTGCACATAAATGTCATATTTACCAGAAGTCATGGTTGTCGAAGTGGTTTCAGGCAGAGTGGTTGTTGTCCATTCTGTTATTATTTGCGGCTCACAGCAAACTCGAATTTGGTAGTCATAACAAAACTTCCTCTCCTGCACAGTATTTTCACTGAATATGCAGACAAGTCCTGTGTCTTTGTCACAGGTCACATTGTCTGTTGATTCACTTACTGGCCACTCAGGGTAATCAACAAATTGGCACTGAATTTTATTAATTGCATCGGAAGAGGAAGGACACAGTTCATTGCGTGTGGGATCCAATAATTCAGAATCGCCTGGGCTGATCAGAGAAGGTGTGTGTTCATTAAACCAACGAGACCATTCACCGTTACATTCATCCCCTGCAAAAGTAGTCTAGGCTTAATGAATCAGCCTTTAATCAAGTTAATTAACAAGAAATACAACGATTAAGATTGCAAGACAACTTTTCTAAATTGGTACCATTTCCTTTAGATTTGAGATGCTACATCACATCCTAGTCACACAATTTCATCACAACGGTGGAAAGAATATCAAATCAGCACAACATTTGACAGCATGACTCATCGAGCATCAGGTTGTTTATTTCATACTAATATTATACTCAACATATGCAAGAGTGTGGGAATGTTCTTTAACTGCTTACAAGTGGGTTGATCTGGAAATGGAATATTACAAAAGAACCTACTGCCCAGAGTATGTCAGACTTGATTTTCTAGCGGGCATAAAAACGACAAGCAAATCTTTAACCTGCACTCAGAATGGTGAGAAATAGTCCAACAGGGCTTTGCAGCTGAACTCTTATGATGGAGTCAGGTGCATCGTATGTGTGACTTTCATTTCTTGTTCCAATTTTCTATCCAAGTGTTGATATTATGTGGCAAATGTGGGATAACTAAAAACATGGGGCTGGACTTAATGTTGGGTGGACGGGAGCTGGCGGGCCCCGGCGATGCAATGGTGGTGGTTTGCAGGGAAGGGTGGGTGTCTTGGGTCCTGGGGGTGGTTGGGGAAGAGGGGCGTCCCTGAGCCCGATTATCAGGGCCCACCCCCGGTGTGCTGAGTGGCTGCCAACCTTTTCCGGGGGGCCTTTCCCGGCTCCAGGACGCCCACTTGCCACAGGTAAAATCCCCATGGAGGTGGGTGCAGGCTCTTAAGTGCCCGTTAATTGGCAACTTAAGGGCCTTGATTGGCCTGGGACGGGTGGCCTGTCATTCACCCCGCACCCTCCCCCCACCCTATGTAAAGTACGGCAGAAGCGCGAGTGGGTCGGGAAGGCCTCATAGAGCCTCCTGCTCCATTTTACGTCAGCACCACCCCCGCACCCCACACCCCCACACACCATCCAGCTCACTGGGGTGGCGATAAATTCTGGCCATGCTTTATAATAAGAATATATATTACAATAAACCCTTCTCACTTGGAGTTACACATGCCAGGGGTAAATATGAGGGATATGTGTGTCGAGGTTGATGCCCATTGCAAAATAAACTGTCATTTCCCATCAATTTCCAATAAACATACCCACCCTGCTAAATGTCAGGTCAGGAGCACAGTTTCGTAAGCACTTTGCTGTAGGTCACAACATAATGACCAGAGATACAAACATTTTGAAAGCAAACAATTGCAAAGGAACCTTTGGGAGTAAAAATGAAAGCTGTATTGTGTTATCTACTCAATGACAGATCACATGGAGTTAGCAAACAACTCACCTGTGGAGCCAGATCTGGTGCAAAGTATAAAATCACTGTCACTTACCAGGTATGTAGCTGGTGGTGGATGTAGTTTTCGTTGGTATCACTGTTGTTGACGTGGTTTCTATAGAGCAGGAAAACATTTCAACCTGTTACTGCCGAACCTCAGCGTGCAGTGTATCAGATCGAAAAACTTAATTTTCTTTTGCATGAAGACAAGCACGAAAATTGGATAATTGAAATCTCTTCACTTCTATCTTAATCAACTTAATAAAATTATTTTAGTGGAGAGAGAATATATTTATTTAATGGCCCTTATATTCAGGGCAACATTTCCACAATATGAAAGTAACTAGAAATCTCACATAGATTTAATAGAGACCTTGCAAATATTAGTTTCCAATAGCCAGTTGAAAATTCTTACAATGGACAAATGCATATTGACCTGAGTTATCCAGATAAACAGTGATTCTGAAAATACTCAGGAAGGAATCTTGTCAATTATACGAGGAGAACACCTCTCAGGGCCATCCAGAGCTGACCGCAGTAGAGTATGCAGAGTGAGTTTTTGTTTATTCATTCGGGGGACACAGGTGTCGCAGGCGATGCCTGCATTTATTGTCCATTCTTAATTGCCCTTGAGAAGGTGGTGGTGAGCTGCCTTCTTGAACTGCTGTAGTCCATTGGGTGTAGGTACATCAAGAGTGCTGTTAGGAAGGGAGTTCCAGGATTTTGACCCAGTGACAGTAAAGGAACGGCAATATAGTTCCAAGTCAGGATGGCGTGTGGCTTGGAGGGGAATGTGCAGGTGGTGGTGTTCCCATGAATTTGCTGCCCGTGCCCTTCTAGGTGTAGAGGTCATGGGTTTGGAAGGTGCTGTTGAAGGAGCCTTGGTGAGTTTCTGCAGTGCCGCCTGTAGATGGTACACACTGCTGTCACTGTGCGTCGGTGGTGCAGGGAGTGAATGTTAGTGCAGAGGGTGCCAATCACGTGGAATGCTTTGTCCTGGATGGTGTCGAGCTTCTTGAGTGTAGTTGGAGCTGCACCTGTCCAGGCAAGTGGAGATTATTCCTTCAAACTCCTGACTTGTGCCTCTATATGGTGGACTGGTTGGGGAGTCAGCAGATGAGTTATGTTCAGCAATGATAATGCATTGAACGTCAAGGGGACATGGTTAGATTCATTCTTGTTTGAGGCGGTCATTGCCTGCCACTTGTGTGGCACGATTGTTACTTGCCGCTTATCAGCCCAAGCCTGGATGTTGTCCAGGTCTTCCTGCAAATGGACAATGGCTGCTTCAGTATCTGAGTCATTGCGAATGGTGCTGAACCTTGAGCATATTGAGTGGGAGCTCCTGACGTTTACATACTCAGACTCATGCAATGCTGCTGTTTCTACTCAGTGGGAAAAGAGATTAAACAGCTGACTAGACTGACCTATGTCTCAGTCGATTTCTTGAAATGTGTATGGGCAGCAGTCAATTATAATCGCCCAGGAGGAGGTGAACACATAGCAGCTATTCGACGTTTGATGGCTTTTCAAACCAGACTTGAGAGATACTTTATCACACTCCAGTTACACAGTTTTACCACAATCGTGCAAAGAATATCAAGTCAGCACAACATTTGACAGCACAAATGATCTAGCATCAGGTTGTTTTTGATACTCGTATTCCACTCAGCATCAGCCGCCTAGAAAGGGAAGGAGTGGTGGTGGAAGGAAATGAAATTCTACAAAAGAACCTGCTGCCCAGCAGTTGCCAGCCTAGATTTTCTAGGGGGCATCAAAACAAAACTGGTGAGTCCGATACCTGAGCTCTGAACAGTGAGGAACAGTACAATAGGGTTTTCCAGTTGAATCTGTTTGATGGAGTGAGATGGATCGGCTGCATGACTTTCACTCACTTCTTGGCATTTTTTACAACCTCAATGTTGAGATTGTCTGACAAATATGTTTGATAACTGAAAATATATATAATACTAATAGATCATACACCTTTTTTGCTTGGAGTCCGGAGCACATATCAGGAGCGTGGGTGTGGAATTTAATGCACATCACAAAATAAATCAATTGGCGTCAATTTGCTGATCCACATTCCCATTCTGCTAAATGCTGTGTCAGGAGTATTAATTCCTAACAGCTGCCCAATCAGTTACAACATAATGAGTAGAGATAGAAACATTTTAAAGGAAACAATTTGGAAGGAAAACTTGAGATAGACAAATGAAAGCCATATTTGTTACCGACTTAATGACAGACAACATGGATTTAGAAAACAATCCACTTGTCGAGTCAGATTTGGTGCAAGGTACAAAACCCCTGTCACTTACCAGGTATGTAGCTGGTGGTCGACGTAGTTGAGGTCGATGTCACTATCGATGGTGTGGGTTCTATGGAAAATGAAAATATTTCACCCTCTTACACTGCACACTGAGGCTCGTCTGCATCAGTTTTAAAAATTTGCTATTCTGCTGCCTATAGCCAAGCATAAAAGTTGCAAAACCCAAATCCAGACACTTCTATCTTAGTCTATTCAATAAAGTTGTTTTAGTGGAGAGAGAATACATCTTTTGATGGCCTTTACATTCAGGACACCATTTCCACAAGTATTAGAATTGCTGGAATTGTCAAATGGATTTGATTCTGCTGTCAAAGGAGTTCCTGAAATATTTCTTATCAATAGACAGTGGAAACGTCTTACCACAGACAGACTCATATTGACCTCCCCTGCCCAGATAAACAATGGCTCTGTAGATACTTGGGCAGCATCGTGACAATTATGCAGGACTCACTCCTCCCAAGTGCTCACCTGCCCAGAGTATTTAAAGTCAGTGAAAGATCCTCTCAGTTAAATATTGATGCTGGGAACCTGCACCACCATATTCAGACACATGCCATGTTGCTCTTTCTAATCAGTGGTGATAGAGATTAGATTGATGTCACACCGACCTTTGTATCAATCACTTTCTTGATATTGTACGGACTGCATATCGGCTTATAATGTGGAAGGTTGCTATGCCAGTCCGGAAGGTGGTGAAGGCATAAAGGTTGAGGTGAAGATTTAAATAATGGATGAAACTATGTTAGGCGAATAATTCAAAGATATGTTAATCATCTTATCATTATCATCTTCACTAATTGTTGCATTAGCCCATTTACTTTATGTGGATTAATGATTTGATTAAAATAGCAGACAGCAAAACCTCTGGCAAATCTGTGCAGCTTTGCAAGCTTACTATTACCACTGACAGTAATTTCTAATCTTAGATCTAATTATTGCTTTTTTTGCTTGATATACTGATCATGTTGGATGTAGAACTTTCACTGAAATGGCACAGATTTGTTCGAAGAGCTTTTGCACTAAAAGACAATTTCCTTGCACATAAATGTCATATTTACCAGAAGTCATGGTTGTAGAAGTGGTTTCAGGCAGAGTGGTTGTTGTCCATTCTGTTATTATTTGCGGCTCACAGCAAACTCGAATTTGGTAGTCATAACAAAACTTCCTCTCCTGCACAGTATTTTCACTGAATATACAGACAAGTCCTGTGTCTTTGTCACAGGTCACATTGTCTGTTGATTCACTTACTGGCCACTCAGGGTAATCAACAAATTGGCACTGAATTTTATTAATTGCATCGGAAGAGGAAGGACACAGTTCATTGCGCGTGGGATCCAATAATTCAGAATCGCCTGGGCTGATCAGAGAAGGTGTGTGTTCATTAAACCAACGAGACCATTCACCGTTACATTCATCCCCTGCAAAAGTAGTCTAGGCTTAATGAATCAGCCTTTAATCAAGTTAATTAACAAGAAATACAACGATTAAGATTGCAAGACAACTTTTCTAAATTGGTACCATTTCCTTTCGATTTGAGATGCTACATCACATCCTAGTCACACAATTTCATCACAACGGTGGAAAGAATATCAAATCAGCACAACATTTGACAGCATGACTCATCGAGCATCAGGTTGTTTTTTTCATACTAATATTATACTCAACATATGCAAGAGTGTGGGAATGTTCTTTAACTGCTTACAAGTGGGTTGATCTGGAAATGGAATATTACAAAAGAACCTACTGCCCAGAGTATGTCAGACTTGATTTTCTAGCGGGCATAAAAACGACAAGCAAATCTTTAACCTGCACTCAGAATGGTGAGAAATAGTCCAACAGGGCTTTGCAGCTGAACTCTTATGATGGAGTCAGGTGCATCGTATGTGTGACTTTCATTTCTTGTTCCAATTTTCTATCCAAGTGTTGATATTATGTGGCAAATGTGGGATAACTAAAAACATGGGGCTGGACTTAATGTTGGGTGGACGGGAGCTGGCGGGCCCCGGCAATGCAATGGTGGTGGTTTGCAGGGAAGGGTGGGTGTCTTGGGTCCTGGGGGTGGTTGGGGAAGAGGGGCGTCACTGAGCCCGATTATCAGGGCCCACCCCCGGTGTGCTGAGTGGCCGCCAACCTTTTCCGGGGGGCCTTTCCCGGCTCCAGGACGCCCACTTGCCACAGGTAAAATCCCCATGGAGGTGGGTGCAGGCTCTTAAGTGCCCGTTAATTGGCAACTTAAGGGCCTTGATTGGCCTGGGACGGGTGGCCTGTCATTCACCCCGCACCCTCCCCCCACCCTATGTAAAGTACGGCAGAAGCGCGAGTGGGTCGGGAAGGCCTCATAGAGCCTCCTGCTCCATTTTACGTCAGCACCACCCCCGCACCCCACACCCCCACACACCATCCAGCTCACTGGGGTGGCGATAAATTCTGGCCATGCTTTATAATAAGAATATATATTACAATAAACCCTTCTCACTTGGAGTTACACATGCCAGGGGTAAATATGAGGGATATGTGTGTCGAGGTTGATGCCCATTGCAAAATAAACTGTCATTTCCCATCAATTTCCAATAAACATACCCACCCTGCTAAATGTCAGGTCAGGAGCACAGTTTCGTAAGCACTTTGCTGTAGGTCACAACATAATGACCAGAGATACAAACATTTTGAAAGCAAACAATTGCAAAGGAACCTTTGGGAGTAAAAATGAAAGCTGTATTGTGTTATCTACTCAATGACAGATCACATGGAGTTAGCAAACAACTCACCTGTGGAGCCAGATCTGGTGCAAAGTATAAAATCACTGTCACTTACCAGGTATGTAGCTGGTGGTGGATGTAGTTTTCGTTGGTATCACTGTTGTTGACGTGGTTTCTATAGAGCAGGAAAACATTTCAACCTGTTACTGCCGAACCTCAGCGTGCAGTGTATCAGATCTAAAAACTTAATTTTCTTTTGCATGAAGCCAAGCATGAAAATTGCAAAATTGAAATCTCTTCACTTCTATCTTCATCAACTTAATAAAATTATTTTAGTGGAGAGAGAATATATTTATTTCATGGCCCTTATATTCAGGGCATCATTTCCACAATATAAAAGTAACTAGAAATCTCACATAGATTTAATAGAGACCTTGCAAATATTAGTTTCCAATAGCCAGTTGAAAATTCTTACAATGGACAAATGCATATTGACCTGAGTTATCCAGATAAACAGTGATTCTGAAAATACTCAGGAAGGAATCTTGTCAATTATACGAGGAGAACACCTCTCAGGGCCATCCAGAGCTGACCGCAGTAGAGTATGCAGAGTGAGTTTTTGTTTATTCATTCGGGGGACATAGGTGTCACAGGCGATGCCAGCAGTTATTGTCCATTCTTAATTGCCCTTGAGAAGGTGGTGGTGAGCTGCCTTCTTGAACTGCTGCAGTCCATGGGGTGTAGGTACATCAAGAGTGCTGTTAGGAAGGGAGTTCCAGGATTTTGACCCAGTGACAGTAAAGGAACGGCAATATAGTTCCAAGTCAGGATGGCGTGTGGCTTGGAGGGGAATGTGCAGGTGGTGGTGTTCCCATGTATTTGCTGCCCTTGCCCTTCTAGATGGTAGAGGTCGTGGGTTTGGAAGGTGCTGTTGAAGGAGCCTTGGTGAGTTTCTGCAGTGCCGCCTGTAGATGGTACACACTGCTGTCACTGTGCATCGGTGGTGGAGGGAGTGAATGTTCGTGCAGGGGGTGCCAATCACGTGGAATGCTTTGTCCTGGATGGTGTCGAGCTTCTTGAGTGTAGTTGGAGCTGCACCTGTCCAGGCAAGTGGAGATTATTCCTTCAAACTCCTGACTTGTGCCTCTATATGGTGGACTGGTTGGGGAGTCAGCAGATGAGTTATGTTCAGCAATGATAATGCATTGAACGTCAAGGGGAGATGGTTAGATTCTCTCTTGTTTGAGGCGGTCATTGCCTGCCACTTGTGTGGCACGATTGTTACTTGCCACTTATCAGCCCAAGCCTAGATGTTGTCCAGGTCTTCCTGCAAATGGACAATGGCTGCTTCAGTATCTGAGTCATTGCGAATGGTGCTGAACCTTGAGCATATTGAGTGGGAGCTCCTGACGTTTACATACTCAGACTCATGCAATGCTGCTGTTTCTACTCAGTGGGAATAGAGATTAAACAGCTGACTAGACTGACCTATGTCTCAGTCGATTTCTTGAAATGTGTATGGGCAGCAGTCAATTATAATCGCCCAGGAGGAGGTGAACACATAGCAGCTATTCGACGTTTGATGGCTTTTCAAAGCAGACTTGAGAGATACTTTATCACACTCCAGTTACACAGTTTTACCACAATCGTGCAAAGAATATCAAGTCAGCACAACATTCGACAGCACAAATGATCTAGCATCAGGTTGTTTTTGATACTCGTATTCCACTCAGCATCAGCCGCCTAGAAAGGGAAGGAGTGGTGGTGGAAGGAAATGAAATTCTACAAAAGAACCTGCTGCCCAGCAGTTGCCAGCCTAGATTTTCTAGGGGGCATCAAAACAAAACTGGTGAGTCCGATACCTGAGCTCTGAACAGTGAGGAACAGTACAATAGGGTTTTCCAGTTGAATCTGTTTGATGGAGTGAGATGGATCGGCTGCATGACTTTCACTCACTTCTTGGCATTTTTTACAACCTCAATGTTGAGATTGTCTGACAAATATGTTTGATAACTGAAAATATATATAATACTAATAGATCATACACCTTTTTTGCTTGGAGTCCGGAGCACATATCAGGAGCGTGGGTGTGGAATTTAATGCACATCACAACATAAATCAATTGGCGTCAATTTGCTGATCCACATTCCCATTCTGCTAAATGCTGTGTCAGGAGTATTAATTCCTAACAGCTGCCCAATCCGTTACAACATAATGAGTAGAGATAGAAACATTTTAAAGGAAACAATTTGGAAGGAAAACTTGAGATAGACAAATGAAAGCCATATTTGTTACCGACTTAATGACAGACAACATGGATTTAGAAAACAATCCACTTGTCGAGTCAGATTTGGTGCAAGGTACAAAACCCCTGTCACTTACCAGGTATGTAGCTGGTGGTCGACGTAGTTGAGGTCGATGTCAGTATCGATGGTGTGGGTTCTATGGAAAATGAAAATATTTCACCCTCTTACACTGCACACTGAGGCTCGTCTGCATCAGTTTTAAAAATTTGCTATTCTGCTGCCTATAGCCAAGCATAAAAGTTGCAAAACCCAAATCCAGACACTTCTATCTTAGTCTATTCAATAAAGTTGTTTTAGTGGAGAGAGAATACAACATTTGATAGCCTTTACATTCAGGACACCATTTCCACAAGTATTAGAATTGCTGGAATTGTCAAATGGATTTGATTCTGCTGTCAAAGGAGTTCCTGAAATATTTCTTATCAATAGACAGTGGAAACGTCTTACCACAGACAGACTCATATTGACCTCCCCTGCCCAGATAAACAATGGCTCTGTAGATACTTGGGCAGCATCGTGACAATTATGCAGGACTCACTCCTCCCAAGTGCTCACCTGCCCAGAGTATTTAAAGTCAGTGAAAGATCCTCTCAGTTAAATATTGATGCTGGGAACCTGCACCACCATATTCAGACACATGCCATGTTGCTCTTTCTAATCAGTGGTGATAGAGATTAGATTGATGTCACACCGACCTTTGTATCAATCACTTTCTTGATATTGTACGGACTGCATATCGGCTTATAATGTGGAAGGTTGCTATGCCAGTCCGAAAGGTGGTGAAGGCATAAAGGTTGAGGTGAAGATTTAAATAATGGATGAAACTATGTTAGGCGAATAATTCAAAGATATATTAATCATCTTATCATTATCATCTTCACTAATTGTTGCATTAGCCCATTTACTTTATGTGGATTAATGATTTGATTAAAATAGCAGACAGCAAAACCTCTGGCAAATCTGTGCAGCTTTGCAAGCTTACTATTACTACTGACAGTAATTTCTAATCTTAGATCTAATTATTGCTTTTTTTGCTTGATATACTGATCATGTTGGATGTAGAACTTTCACTGAAATGGCACAGATTTGTTCGAAGAGCGTTTGCACTAAAAGACAATTTCCTTGCACATAAATGTCATATTTACCAGAAGTCATGGTTGTAGAAGTGGTTTCAGGCAGAGTGGTTGTTGTCCATTCTGTTATTATTTGCGGCTCACAGCAAACTCGAATTTGGTAGTCATAACAAAACTTCCTCTCCTGCACAGTATTTTCACTGAATATGCAGACAAGTCCTGTGTCTTTGTCACAGGTCACATTGTCTGTTGATTCACTTACTGGCCACTCAGGGTAATCAACAAATTGGCACTGAATTTTATTAATTGCATCGGAAGAGGAAGGACACAGTTCATTGCGCGTGGGATCCAATAATTCAGAATCGCCTGGGCTGATCAGAGAAGGTGTGTGTTCATTAAACCAACGAGACCATTCACCGTTACATTCATCCCCTGCAAAAGTAGTCTAGGCTTAATGAATCAGCCTTTAATCAAGTTAATTAACAAGAAATACAACGATTAAGATTGCAAGACAACTTTTCTAAATTGGTACCATTTCCTTTAGATTTGAGATGCTACATCACATCCTAGTCACACAATTTCATCACAACGGTGGAAAGAATATCAAATCAGCACAACATTTGACAGCATGACTCATCGAGCATCAGGTTGTTTTTTTCATACTAATATTATACTCAACATATGCAAGAGTGTGGGAATGTTCTTTAACTGCTTACAAGTGGGTTGATCTGGAAATGGAATATTACAAAAGAACCTACTGCCCAGAGTATGTCAGACTTGATTTTCTAGCGGGCATAAAAACGACAAGCAAATCTTTAACCTGCACTCAGAATGGTGAGAAATAGTCCAACAGGGCTTTGCAGCTGAACACTTATGATGGAGTCAGGTGCATCGTATGTGTGACTTTCATTTCTTGTTCCAATTTTCTATCCAAGTGTTGATATTGTGTGGCAAATGTGGGATAACTAAAAACATGGGGCTGGACTTAATGTTGGGTGGACGGGAGCTGGCGGGCCCCGGCGATGCAATGGTGGTGGTTTGCAGGGAAGGGTGGGTGTCTTGGGTCTTGGGGGTGGTTGGGGAAGAGGGGCGTCCCTGAGCCCGATTATCAGGGCCCACCCCCGGGGTGCTGTGTGGCCGCCAACCTTTTCCGGGGGGCCTTTCCCGGCTCCAGGACGCCCACTTGCCACAGGTAAAATCCCCATGGAGGTGGGTGCAGGCTCTTAAGTGCCCGTTAATTGGCAACTTAAGGGCCTTGATTGGCCTGGGACGGGTGGCCTGTTATTCACCCCGCACCCTCCCCCCACCCTATGTAAAGTGCGGCAGAAGCGCGAGTGGGTCGGGAAGGCCTCATAGAGCCTCCTGCTCCATTTTCCGTCAGCACCACCCCCGCACCCCACCCCCCCACACCATCCAGCTCACTGGGGTGGCGATAAATTCTGGCCATGCTTTATAATAAGAATATATATTACAATAAACCCTTCTCACTTGGAGTTACACATGCCAGGGGTAAATATGAGGGATATGTGTGGCGAGGTTGATGCCCATTGCAAAATAAACTGTCATTTCCCATCAATTTCCAATAAACATACCCACCCTGCTAAATGTCAGGTCAGGAGCACAGTTTCGTAAGCACTTTGCTGTAGGTCACAACATAATGACCAGAGATACAAACATTTTGAAAGCAAACAATTGCAAAGGAACCTTTGGGAGTAAAAATGAAAGCTGTATTGTGTTATCTACTCAATGACAGATCACATGGAGTTAGCAAACAACTCACCTGTGGAGCCAGATCTGGTGCAAAGTATAAAATCACTGTCACTTACCAGGTATGTAGCTGGTGGTGGATGTAGTTTTCGTTGGTATCACTGTTGTTGACGTGGTTTCTATAGAGCAGGAAAACATTTCAACCTGTTACTGCCGAACCTCAGCGTGCAGTGTATCAGATCTAAAAACTTAATTTTCTTTTGCATGAAGCCAAGCACGAAAATTGCAAAATTGAAATCTCTTCACTTCTATCTTCATCAACTTAATAAAATTATTTTAGTGGAGAGAGAATATATTTATTTAATGGCCCTTATATTCAGGGCATCATTTCCACAATATAAAAGTAACTAGAAATCTCACATAGATTTAATAGAGACCTTGCAAATATTAGTTTCCAATAGCCAGTTGAAAATTCTTACAATGGACAAATGCATATTGACCTGAGTTATCCAGATAAACAGTGATTCTGAAAATACTCAGGAAGGAATCTTGTCAATTATACGAGGAGAACACCTCTCAGGGCCATCCAGAGCTGACCGCAGCAGAGTATGCCGAGTGAGTTTTTGTTTATTCATTCGGGGGACATAGGTGTCGCAGGCGATGCCAGCAGTTATTGTCCATTCTTAATTGCCCTTGAGAAGGTGGTGGTGAGCTGCCTTCTTGAACTGCTGCAGTCCATGGGGTGTAGGTACATCAAGAGTGCTGTTAGGAAGGGAGTTCCAGGATTTTGACCCAGTGACAGTAAAGGAACGGCAATATAGTTCCAAGTCAGGATGGCGTGTGGCTTGGAGGGGAATGTGCAGGTGGTGGTGTTCCCATGTATTTGCTGCCCTTGCCCTTCTAGATGGTAGAGGTCGTGGGTTTGGAAGGTGCTGTTGAAGGAGCCTTGGTGAGTTTCTGCAGTGCCGCCTGTAGATGGTACACACTGCTGTCACTGTGCGTCGGTGGTGGAGGGAGTGAATGTTAGTGCAGAGGGTGCCAATCATGTGGAATGCTTTGTCCTGGATGGTGTCGAGCTTCTTGAGTGTAGTTGGAGCTGCACCTGTCCAGGCAAGTGGAGATTATTCCTTCAAACTCCTGACTTGTGCCTCTATATGGTGGACTGGTTGGGGAGTCAGCAGATGAGTTATGTTCAGCAATGATAATGCATTGAACGTCAAGGGGACATGGTTAGATTCTCTCTTGTTTGAGGCGGTCATTGCCTGCCACTTGTGTGGCACGATTGTTACTTGCCACTTATCAGCCCAAGCCTAGATGTTGTCCAGGTCTTCCTGCAAATGGACAATGGCTGCTTCAGTATCTGAGTCATTGCGAATGGTGCTGAACCTTGAGCATATTGAGTGGGAGCTCCTGACGTTTACATACTCAGACTCATGCAATGCTGCTGTTTCTACTCAGTGGGAATAGAGATTAAACAGCTGACTAGACTGACCTATGTCTCAGTCGATTTCTTGAAATGTGTATGGGCAGCAGTCAATTATAATCGCCCAGGAGGAGGTGAACACATAGCAGCTATTCGACGTTTGATGGCTTTTCAAAGCAGACTTGAGAGATACTTTATCACACTCCAGTTACACAGTTTTACCACAATCGTGCAAAGAATATCAAGTCAGCACAACATTCGACAGCACAAATGATCTAGCATCAGGTTGTTTTTGATACTCGTATTCCACTCAGCATCAGCCGCCTAGAAAGGGAAGGAGTGGTGGTGGAAGGAAATGAAATTCTACAAAAGAACCTGCTGCCCAGCAGTTGCCAGCCTAGATTTTCTAGGGGGCATCAAAACAAAACTGGTGAGTCCGATACCTGAGCTCTGAACAGTGAGGAACAGTACAATAGGGTTTTCCAGTTGAATCTGTTTGATGGAGTGAGATGGATCGGCTGCATGACTTTCACTCACTTCTTGGCATTTTTTACAACCTCAATGTTGAGATTGTCTGACAAATATGTTTGATAACTGAAAATATATATAATACTAATAGATCATACACCTTTTTTGCTTGGAGTCCGGAGCACATATCAGGAGCGTGGGTGTGGAATTTAATGCACATCACAACATAAATCAATTGGCGTCAATTTGCTGATCCACATTCCCATTCTGCTAAATGCTGTGTCAGGAGTATTAATTCCTAACAGCTGCCCAATCCGTTACAACATAATGAGTAGAGATAGAAACATTTTAAAGGAAACAATTTGGAAGGAAAACTTGAGATAGACAAATGAAAGCCATATTTGTTACCGACTTAATGA
Organism: Heterodontus francisci; assembly: GCF_036365525.1. Taxonomy (NCBI): domain Eukaryota; kingdom Metazoa; phylum Chordata; class Chondrichthyes; order Heterodontiformes; family Heterodontidae; genus Heterodontus; species Heterodontus francisci. The sequence goes on from NC_090397.1 coordinate 28,307,632, forward strand.
CAGACAACATGGATTTAGAAAACAATCCACTTGTCGAGTCAGATTTGGTGCAAGGTACAAAACCCCTGTCACTTACCAGGTATGTAGCTGGTGGTCGACGTAGTTGAGGTCGATGTCAGTATCGATGGTGTGGGTTCTATGGAAAATGAAAATATTTCACCCTCTTACACTGCACACTGAGGCTCGTCTGCATCAGTTTTAAAAATTTGCTATTCTGCTGCCTATAGCCAAGCATAAAAGTTGCAAAACCCAAATCCAGACACTTCTATCTTAGTCTATTCAATAAAGTTGTTTTAGTGGAGAGAGAATACAACATTTGATAGCCTTTACATTCAGGACACCATTTCCACAAGTATTAGAATTGCTGGAATTGTCAAATGGATTTGATTCTGCTGTCAAAGGAGTTCCTGAAATATTTCTTATCAATAGACAGTGGAAACGTCTTACCACAGACAGACTCATATTGACCTCCCCTGCCCAGATAAACAATGGCTCTGTAGATACTTGGGCAGCATCGTGACAATTATGCAGGACTCACTCCTCCCAAGTGCTCACCTGCCCAGAGTATTTAAAGTCAGTGAAAGATCCTCTCAGTTAAATATTGATGCTGGGAACCTGCACCACCATATTCAGACACATGCCATGTTGCTCTTTCTAATCAGTGGTGATAGAGATTAGATTGATGTCACACCGACCTTTGTATCAATCACTTTCTTGATATTGTACGGACTGCATATCGGCTTATAATGTGGAAGGTTGCTATGCCAGTCCGAAAGGTGGTGAAGGCATAAAGGTTGAGGTGAAGATTTAAATAATGGATGAAACTATGTTAGGCGAATAATTCAAAGATATATTAATCATCTTATCATTATCATCTTCACTAATTGTTGCATTAGCCCATTTACTTTATGTGGATTAATGATTTGACTAAAATAGCAGACAGCAAAACCTCTGGCAAATCTGTGCAGCTTTGCAAGCTTACTATTACCACTGACAGTAATTTCTAATCTTAGATCTAATTATTGCTTTTTTTGCTTGATATACTGATCATGTTGGATGTAGAACTTTCACTGAAATGGCACAGATTTGTTCGAAGAGCGTTTGCACTAAAAGACAATTTCCTTGCACATAAATGTCATATTTACCAGAAGTCATGGTTGTAGAAGTGGTTTCAGGCAGAGTGGTTGTTGTCCATTCTGTTATTATTTGCGGCTCACAGCAAACTCGAATTTGGTAGTCATAACAAAACTTCCTCTCCTGCACAGTATTTTCACTGAATATACAGACAAGTCCTGTGTCTTTGTCACAGGTCACATTGTCTGTTGATTCACTTACTGGCCACTCAGGGTAATCAACAAATTGGCACTGAATTTTATTAATTGCATCGGAAGAGGAAGGACACAGTTCATTGCGCGTGGGATCCAATAATTCAGAATCGCCTGGGCTGATCAGAGAAGGTGTGTGTTCATTAAACCAACGAGACCATTCACCGTTACATTCATCCCCTGCAAAAGTAGTCTAGGCTTAATGAATCAGCCTTTAATCAAGTTAATTAACAAGAAATACAACGATTAAGATTGCAAGACAACTTTTCTAAATTGGTACCATTTCCTTTAGATTTGAGATGCTACATCACATCCTAGTCACACAATTTCATCACAACGGTGGAAAGAATATCAAATCAGCACAACATTTGACAGCATGACTCATCGAGCATCAGGTTGTTTTTTTCATACTAATATTATACTCAACATATGCAAGAGTGTGGGAATGTTCTTTAACTGCTTACAAGTGGGTTGATCTGGAAATGGAATATTACAAAAGAACCTACTGCCCAGAGTATGTCAGACTTGATTTTCTAGCGGGCATAAAAACGACAAGCAAATCTTTAACCTGCACTCAGAATGGTGAGAAATAGTCCAACAGGGCTTTGCAGCTGAACACTTATGATGGAGTCAGGTGCATCGTATGTGTGACTTTCATTTCTTGTTCCAATTTTCTATCCAAGTGTTGATATTGTGTGGCAAATGTGGGATAACTAAAAACATGGGGCTGGACTTAATGTTGGGTGGACGGGAGCTGGCGGGCCCCGGCGATGCAATGGTGGTGGTTTGCAGGGAAGGGTGGGTGTCTTGGGTCTTGGGGGTGGTTGGGGAAGAGGGGCGTCCCTGAGCCCGATTATCAGGGCCCACCCCCGGGGTGCTGTGTGGCCGCCAACCTTTTCCGGGGGGCCTTTCCCGGCTCCAGGACGCCCACTTGCCACAGGTAAAATCCCCATGGAGGTGGGTGCAGGCTCTTAAGTGCCCGTTAATTGGCAACTTAAGGGCCTTGATTGGCCTGGGACGGGTGGCCTGTTATTCACCCCGCACCCTCCCCCCACCCTATGTAAAGTGCGGCAGAAGCGCGAGTGGGTCGGGAAGGCCTCATAGAGCCTCCTGCTCCATTTTCCGTCAGCACCACCCCCGCACCCCACCCCCCCACACCATCCAGCTCACTGGGGTGGCGATAAATTCTGGCCATGCTTTATAATAAGAATATATATTACAATAAACCCTTCTCACTTGGAGTTACACATGCCAGGGGTAAATATGAGGGATATGTGTGGCGAGGTTGATGCCCATTGCAAAATAAACTGTCATTTCCCATCAATTTCCAATAAACATACCCACCCTGCTAAATGTCAGGTCAGGAGCACAGTTTCGTAAGCACTTTGCTGTAGGTCACAACATAATGACCAGAGATACAAACATTTTGAAAGCAAACAATTGCAAAGGAACCTTTGGGAGTAAAAATGAAAGCTGTATTGTGTTATCTACTCAATGACAGATCACATGGAGTTAGCAAACAACTCACCTGTGGAGCCAGATCTGGTGCAAAGTATAAAATCACTGTCACTTACCAGGTATGTAGCTGGTGGTGGATGTAGTTTTCGTTGGTATCACTGTTGTTGACGTGGTTTCTATAGAGCAGGAAAACATTTCAACCTGTTACTGCCGAACCTCAGCGTGCAGTGTATCAGATCTAAAAACTTAATTTTCTTTTGCATGAAGCCAAGCACGAAAATTGCAAAATTGAAATCTCTTCACTTCTATCTTCATCAACTTAATAAAATTATTTTAGTGGAGAGAGAATATATTTATTTAATGGCCCTTATATTCAGGGCATCATTTCCACAATATAAAAGTAACTAGAAATCTCACATAGATTTAATAGAGACCTTGCAAATATTAGTTTCCAATAGCCAGTTGAAAATTCTTACAATGGACAAATGCATATTGACCTGAGTTATCCAGATAAACAGTGATTCTGAAAATACTCAGGAAGGAATCTTGTCAATTATACGAGGAGAACACCTCTCAGGGCCATCCAGAGCTGACCGCAGCAGAGTATGCCGAGTGAGTTTTTGTTTATTCATTCGGGGGACATAGGTGTCGCAGGCGATGCCAGCAGTTATTGTCCATTCTTAATTGCCCTTGAGAAGGTGGTGGTGAGCTGCCTTCTTGAACTGCTGCAGTCCATGGGGTGTAGGTACATCAAGAGTGCTGTTAGGAAGGGAGTTCCAGGATTTTGACCCAGTGACAGTAAAGGAACGGCAATATAGTTCCAAGTCAGGATGGCGTGTGGCTTGGAGGGGAATGTGCAGGTGGTGGTGTTCCCATGTATTTGCTGCCCTTGCCCTTCTAGATGGTAGAGGTCGTGGGTTTGGAAGGTGCTGTTGAAGGAGCCTTGGTGAGTTTCTGCAGTGCCGCCTGTAGATGGTACACACTGCTGTCACTGTGCGTCGGTGGTGGAGGGAGTGAATGTTAGTGCAGAGGGTGCCAATCATGTGGAATGCTTTGTCCTGGATGGTGTCGAGCTTCTTGAGTGTAGTTGGAGCTGCACCTGTCCAGGCAAGTGGAGATTATTCCTTCAAACTCCTGACTTGTGCCTCTATATGGTGGACTGGTTGGGGAGTCAGCAGATGAGTTATGTTCAGCAATGATAATGCATTGAACGTCAAGGGGAGATGGTTAGATTCTCTCTTGTTTGAGGCGGTCATTGCCTGCCACTTGTGTGGCACGATTGTTACTTGCCACTTATCAGCCCAAGCCTAGATGTTGTCCAGGTCTTCCTGCAAATGGACAATGGCTGCTTCAGTATCTGAGTCATTGCGAATGGTGCTGAACCTTGAGCATATTGAGTGGGAGCTCCTGACGTTTACATACTCAGACTCATGCAATGCTGCTGTTTCTACTCAGTGGGAATAGAGATTAAACAGCTGACTAGACTGACCTATGTCTCAGTCGATTTCTTGAAATGTGTATGGGCAGCAGTCAATTATAATCGCCCAGGAGGAGGTGAACACATAGCAGCTATTCGACGTTTGATGGCTTTTCAAAGCAGACTTGAGAGATACTTTATCACACTCCAGTTACACAGTTTTACCACAATCGTGCAAAGAATATCAAGTCAGCACAACATTCGACAGCACAAATGATCTAGCATCAGGTTGTTTTTGATACTCGTATTCCACTCAGCATCAGCCGCCTAGAAAGGGAAGGAGTGGTGGTGGAAGGAAATGAAATTCTACAAAAGAACCTGCTGCCCAGCAGTTGCCAGCCTAGATTTTCTAGGGGGCATCAAAACAAAACTGGTGAGTCCGATACCTGAGCTCTGAACAGTGAGGAACAGTACAATAGGGTTTTCCAGTTGAATCTGTTTGATGGAGTGAGATGGATCGGCTGCATGACTTTCACTCACTTCTTGGCATTTTTTACAACCTCAATGTTGAGATTGTCTGACAAATATGTTTGATAACTGAAAATATATATAATACTAATAGATCATACACCTTTTTTGCTTGGAGTCCGGAGCACATATCAGGAGCGTGGGTGTGGAATTTAATGCACATCACAACATAAATCAATTGGCGTCAATTTGCTGATCCACATTCCCATTCTGCTAAATGCTGTGTCAGGAGTATTAATTCCTAACAGCTGCCCAATCCGTTACAACATAATGAGTAGAGATAGAAACATTTTAAAGGAAACAATTTGGAAGGAAAACTTGAGATAGACAAATGAAAGCCATATTTGTTACCGACTTAATGACAGACAACATGGATTTAGAAAACAATCCACTTGTCGAGTCAGATTTGGTGCAAGGTACAAAACCCCTGTCACTTACCAGGTATGTAGCTGGTGGTCGACGTAGTTGAGGTCGATGTCAGTATCGATGGTGTGGGTTCTATGGAAAATGAAAATATTTCACCCTCTTACACTGCACACTGAGGCTCGTCTGCATCAGTTTTAAAAATTTGCTATTCTGCTGCCTATAGCCAAGCATAAAAGTTGCAAAACCCAAATCCAGACACTTCTATCTTAGTCTATTCAATAAAGTTGTTTTAGTGGAGAGAGAATACAACATTTGATAGCCTTTACATTCAGGACACCATTTCCACAAGTATTAGAATTGCTGGAATTGTCAAATGGATTTGATTCTGCTGTCAAAGGAGTTCCTGAAATATTTCTTATCAATAGACAGTGGAAACGTCTTACCACAGACAGACTCATATTGACCTCCCCTGCCCAGATAAACAATGGCTCTGTAGATACTTGGGCAGCATCGTGACAATTATGCAGGACTCACTCCTCCCAAGTGCTCACCTGCCCAGAGTATTTAAAGTCAGTGAAAGATCCTCTCAGTTAAATATTGATGCTGGGAACCTGCACCACCATATTCAGACACATGCCATGTTGCTCTTTCTAATCAGTGGTGATAGAGATTAGATTGATGTCACACCGACCTTTGTATCAATCACTTTCTTGATATTGTACGGACTGCATATCGGCTTATAATGTGGAAGGTTGCTATGCCAGTCCGAAAGGTGGTGAAGGCATAAAGGTTGAGGTGAAGATTTAAATAATGGATGAAACTATGTTAGGCGAATAATTCAAAGATATATTAATCATCTTATCATTATCATCTTCACTAATTGTTGCATTAGCCCATTTACTTTATGTGGATTAATGATTTGATTAAAATAGCAGACAGCAAAACCTCTGGCAAATCTGTGCAGCTTTGCAAGCTTACTATTACTACTGACAGTAATTTCTAATCTTAGATCTAATTATTGCTTTTTTTGCTTGATATACTGATCATGTTGGATGTAGAACTTTCACTGAAATGGCACAGATTTGTTCGAAGAGCGTTTGCACTAAAAGACAATTTCCTTGCACATAAATGTCATATTTACCAGAAGTCATGGTTGTAGAAGTGGTTTCAGGCAGAGTGGTTGTTGTCCATTCTGTTATTATTTGCGGCTCACAGCAAACTCGAATTTGGTAGTCATAACAAAACTTCCTCTCCTGCACAGTATTTTCACTGAATATGCAGACAAGTCCTGTGTCTTTGTCACAGGTCACATTGTCTGTTGATTCACTTACTGGCCACTCAGGGTAATCAACAAATTGGCACTGAATTTTATTAATTGCATCGGAAGAGGAAGGACACAGTTCATTGCGCGTGGGATCCAATAATTCAGAATCGCCTGGGCTGATCAGAGAAGGTGTGTGTTCATTAAACCAACGAGACCATTCACCGTTACATTCATCCCCTGCAAAAGTAGTCTAGGCTTAATGAATCAGCCTTTAATCAAGTTAATTAACAAGAAATACAACGATTAAGATTGCAAGACAACTTTTCTAAATTGGTACCATTTCCTTTAGATTTGAGATGCTACATCACATCCTAGTCACACAATTTCATCACAACGGTGGAAAGAATATCAAATCAGCACAACATTTGACAGCATGACTCATCGAGCATCAGGTTGTTTTTTTCATACTAATATTATACTCAACATATGCAAGAGTGTGGGAATGTTCTTTAACTGCTTACAAGTGGGTTGATCTGGAAATGGAATATTACAAAAGAACCTACTGCCCAGAGTATGTCAGACTTGATTTTCTAGCGGGCATAAAAACGACAAGCAAATCTTTAACCTGCACTCAGAATGGTGAGAAATAGTCCAACAGGGCTTTGCAGCTGAACACTTATGATGGAGTCAGGTGCATCGTATGTGTGACTTTCATTTCTTGTTCCAATTTTCTATCCAAGTGTTGATATTGTGTGGCAAATGTGGGATAACTAAAAACATGGGGCTGGACTTAATGTTGGGTGGACGGGAGCTGGCGGGCCCCGGCGATGCAATGGTGGTGGTTTGCAGGGAAGGGTGGGTGTCTTGGGTCTTGGGGGTGGTTGGGGAAGAGGGGCGTCCCTGAGCCCGATTATCAGGGCCCACCCCCGGGGTGCTGTGTGGCCGCCAACCTTTTCCGGGGGGCCTTTCCCGGCTCCAGGACGCCCACTTGCCACAGGTAAAATCCCCATGGAGGTGGGTGCAGGCTCTTAAGTGCCCGTTAATTGGCAACTTAAGGGCCTTGATTGGCCTGGGACGGGTGGCCTGTTATTCACCCCGCACCCTCCCCCCACCCTATGTAAAGTGCGGCAGAAGCGCGAGTGGGTCGGGAAGGCCTCATAGAGCCTCCTGCTCCATTTTCCGTCAGCACCACCCCCGCACCCCACCCCCCCACACCATCCAGCTCACTGGGGTGGCGATAAATTCTGGCCATGCTTTATAATAAGAATATATATTACAATAAACCCTTCTCACTTGGAGTTACACATGCCAGGGGTAAATATGAGGGATATGTGTGGCGAGGTTGATGCCCATTGCAAAATAAACTGTCATTTCCCATCAATTTCCAATAAACATACCCACCCTGCTAAATGTCAGGTCAGGAGCACAGTTTCGTAAGCACTTTGCTGTAGGTCACAACATAATGACCAGAGATACAAACATTTTGAAAGCAAACAATTGCAAAGGAACCTTTGGGAGTAAAAATGAAAGCTGTATTGTGTTATCTACTCAATGACAGATCACATGGAGTTAGCAAACAACTCACCTGTGGAGCCAGATCTGGTGCAAAGTATAAAATCACTGTCACTTACCAGGTATGTAGCTGGTGGTGGATGTAGTTTTCGTTGGTATCACTGTTGTTGACGTGGTTTCTATAGAGCAGGAAAACATTTCAACCTGTTACTGCCGAACCTCAGCGTGCAGTGTATCAGATCTAAAAACTTAATTTTCTTTTGCATGAAGCCAAGCACGAAAATTGCAAAATTGAAATCTCTTCACTTCTATCTTCATCAACTTAATAAAATTATTTTAGTGGAGAGAGAATATATTTATTTAATGGCCCTTATATTCAGGGCATCATTTCCACAATATAAAAGTAACTAGAAATCTCACATAGATTTAATAGAGACCTTGCAAATATTAGTTTCCAATAGCCAGTTGAAAATTCTTACAATGGACAAATGCATATTGACCTGAGTTATCCAGATAAACAGTGATTCTGAAAATACTCAGGAAGGAATCTTGTCAATTATACGAGGAGAACACCTCTCAGGGCCATCCAGAGCTGACCGCAGCAGAGTATGCCGAGTGAGTTTTTGTTTATTCATTCGGGGGACATAGGTGTCGCAGGCGATGCCAGCAGTTATTGTCCATTCTTAATTGCCCTTGAGAAGGTGGTGGTGAGCTGCCTTCTTGAACTGCTGCAGTCCATGGGGTGTAGGTACATCAAGAGTGCTGTTAGGAAGGGAGTTCCAGGATTTTGACCCAGTGACAGTAAAGGAACGGCAATATAGTTCCAAGTCAGGATGGCGTGTGGCTTGGAGGGGAATGTGCAGGTGGTGGTGTTCCCATGTATTTGCTGCCCTTGCCCTTCTAGATGGTAGAGGTCGTGGGTTTGGAAGGTGCTGTTGAAGGAGCCTTGGTGAGTTTCTGCAGTGCCGCCTGTAGATGGTACACACTGCTGTCACTGTGCGTCGGTGGTGGAGGGAGTGAATGTTAGTGCAGAGGGTGCCAATCATGTGGAATGCTTTGTCCTGGATGGTGTCGAGCTTCTTGAGTGTAGTTGGAGCTGCACCTGTCCAGGCAAGTGGAGATTATTCCTTCAAACTCCTGACTTGTGCCTCTATATGGTGGACTGGTTGGGGAGTCAGCAGATGAGTTATGTTCAGCAATGATAATGCATTGAACGTCAAGGGGAGATGGTTAGATTCTCTCTTGTTTGAGGCGGTCATTGCCTGCCACTTGTGTGGCACGATTGTTACTTGCCACTTATCAGCCCAAGCCTAGATGTTGTCCAGGTCTTCCTGCAAATGGACAATGGCTGCTTCAGTATCTGAGTCATTGCGAATGGTGCTGAACCTTGAGCATATTGAGTGGGAGCTCCTGACGTTTACATACTCAGACTCATGCAATGCTGCTGTTTCTACTCAGTGGGAATAGAGATTAAACAGCTGACTAGACTGACCTATGTCTCAGTCGATTTCTTGAAATGTGTATGGGCAGCAGTCAATTATAATCGCCCAGGAGGAGGTGAACACATAGCAGCTATTCGACGTTTGATGGCTTTTCAAAGCAGACTTGAGAGATACTTTATCACACTCCAGTTACACAGTTTTACCACAATCGTGCAAAGAATATCAAGTCAGCACAACATTCGACAGCACAAATGATCTAGCATCAGGTTGTTTTTGATACTCGTATTCCACTCAGCATCAGCCGCCTAGAAAGGGAAGGAGTGGTGGTGGAAGGAAATGAAATTCTACAAAAGAACCTGCTGCCCAGCAGTTGCCAGCCTAGATTTTCTAGGGGGCATCAAAACAAAACTGGTGAGTCCGATACCTGAGCTCTGAACAGTGAGGAACAGTACAATAGGGTTTTCCAGTTGAATCTGTTTGATGGAGTGAGATGGATCGGCTGCATGACTTTCACTCACTTCTTGGCATTTTTTACAACCTCAATGTTGAGATTGTCTGACAAATATGTTTGATAACTGAAAATATATATAATACTAATAGATCATACACCTTTTTTGCTTGGAGTCCGGAGCACATATCAGGAGCGTGGGTGTGGAATTTAATGCACATCACAACATAAATCAATTGGCGTCAATTTGCTGATCCACATTCCCATTCTGCTAAATGCTGTGTCAGGAGTATTAATTCCTAACAGCTGCCCAATCCGTTACAACATAATGAGTAGAGATAGAAACATTTTAAAGGAAACAATTTGGAAGGAAAACTTGAGATAGACAAATGAAAGCCATATTTGTTACCGACTTAATGACAGACAACATGGATTTAGAAAACAATCCACTTGTCGAGTCAGATTTGGTGCAAGGTACAAAACCCCTGTCACTTACCAGGTATGTAGCTGGTGGTCGACGTAGTTGAGGTCGATGTCAGTATCGATGGTGTGGGTTCTATGGAAAATGAAAATATTTCACCCTCTTACACTGCACACTGAGGCTCGTCTGCATCAGTTTTAAAAATTTGCTATTCTGCTGCCTATAGCCAAGCATAAAAGTTGCAAAACCCAAATCCAGACACTTCTATCTTAGTCTATTCAATAAAGTTGTTTTAGTGGAGAGAGAATACAACATTTGATGGCCTTTACATTCAGGACACCATTTCCACAAGTATTAGAATTGCTGGAATTGTCAAATGGATTTGATTCTGCTGTCAAAGGAGTTCCTGAAATATTTCTTATCAATAGACAGTGGAAACGTCTTACCACAGACAGACTCATATTGACCTCCCCTGCCCAGATAAACAATGGCTCTGTAGATACTTGGGCAGCATCGTGACAATTATGCAGGACTCACTCCTCCCAAGTGCTCACCTGCCCAGAGTATTTAAAGTCAGTGAAAGATCCTCTCAGTTAAATATTGATGCTGGGAACCTGCACCACCATATTCAGACACATGCCATGTTGCTCTTTCTAATCAGTGGTGATAGAGATTAGATTGATGTCACACCGACCTTTGTATCAATCACTTTCTTGATATTGTACGGACTGCATATCGGCTTATAATGTGGAAGGTTGCTATGCCAGTCCGAAAGGTGGTGAAGGCATAAAGGTTGAGGTGAAGATTTAAATAATGGATGAAACTATGTTAGGCGAATAATTCAAAGATATATTAATCATCTTATCATTATCATCTTCACTAATTGTTGCATTAGCCCATTTACTTTATGTGGATTAATGATTTGATTAAAATAGCAGACAGCAAAACCTCTGGCAAATCTGTGCAGCTTTGCAAGCTTACTATTACCACTGACAGTAATTTCTAATCTTAGATCTAATTATTGCTTTTTTTGCTTGATATACTGATCATGTTGGATGTAGAACTTTCACTGAAATGGCACAGATTTGTTCGAAGAGCGTTTGCACTAAAAGACAATTTCCTTGCACATAAATGTCATATTTACCAGAAGTCATGGTTGTAGAAGTGGTTTCAGGCAGAGTGGTTGTTGTCCATTCTGTTATTATTTGCGGCTCACAGCAAACTCGAATTTGGTAGTCATAACAAAACTTCCTCTCCTGCACAGTATTTTCACTGAATATGCAGACAAGTCCTGTGTCTTTGTCACAGGTCACATTGTCTGTTGATTCACTTACTGGCCACTCAGGGTAATCAACAAATTGGCACTGAATTTTATTAATTGCATCGGAAGAGGAAGGACACAGTTCATTGCGTGTGGGATCCAATAATTCAGAATCGCCTGGGCTGATCAGAGAAGGTGTGTGTTCATTAAACCAACGAGACCATTCACCGTTACATTCATCCCCTGCAAAAGTAGTCTAGGCTTAATGAATCAGCTTTTAATCAAGTTAATTAACAAGAAATACAACGATTAAGATTGCAAGACAACTTTTCTAAATTGGTACCATTTCCTTTAGATTTGAGATGCTACATCACATCCTCGTCACACAATTTCACCACAATGGTGCAAAGAATATCAAGTCAGCACAACATTCGACAGCATCGTGTTGTTTTCTCATACTAGTATTCCACTCATCATTTGGAAGATTGAGGAGAGAATTTCAGCTGCCTACAAGAGCTGGGAAGGAGAAATAAAATTCAAAAAACCTTCTAGCCAGAGCCCAACCGATTTTCCAGTTGGCTCCTGTATCTGGGCTCAAACAGGTGAAAACAGTCCCACCGGGATTTGCAGCTGCACTTGTATGATGGAGTGAAATATATTGTCTGCATTGCTTTCTCTCATTCCTTCATATGGTTTGATTTCCTCAGTGTTGGCATCATGTGGCAAATATGTTTGATAGCAAATCGTGTTATTTAATAAGAATATATGTTGCAATATACTCTTCTCAATTCGTGTTTCACAAGTTAGGGGCAAATGTCAGGAATATGGGTGTGGAAATTAATGCTCATTCCAAAATAATCCATCAACTGGCATCAAGTTCTTGACATACATTCTTGTTCTGCTAAACATTATGCCAGGAGTACAATTTCCTAAATGCTACCAGGTACAACTTAATGATGAGAGGTACAAACATTTTCAAAGCAAACAATTAGAAAGGAATATTTCAGTGTACAAATGAAATCCAAATCTTGGTAACTACTCAATGACAGATGACTTGGAGTTCGAAAACAATTTACTTGTGGAGACAAACTTGGGACAATGTATGAAACCACTGTCACTTACCAGGAATGTACTTGGTGGTGGACATAGTTGATGGCGTTGTTTCTAGAAAGCAGGAAAACATTTCAACTTGTTACACTGCACACTGTGGCTTTTTTTGGATCAATTTTAAAAACTTATTTTTCTGCTGCATGTAATTGAGCACAAAAGTTGTGAAACTGAAATCTAGATACTTCTATCCTAGTCTACTCGATAAAATTATTTTATAATTTATTATTCTATAATATACAACTATTTAATGTCACTTGCACTCAGGACATTATTTCCACAGGCATAAGTGTTGCTGGAATTGCCACGAAGATTTGATTGTGCGATCAATGGAGTTCCTGAAAATATTAGTTATCCATGGCTCATAGAAACCTCTCACAACAGACAGATCGATATTAACTTCAGCTGTCCAGGTAAACAGTGGCTTATGTTATGAAGAAATCTGAGATTTTTAATAGTGGCACCCAATTTAGGAAGGGATGGTTTTTGTGTTCTTAAGTAGACTGATGCTCTTTGACCTTATTATTATTTATTGGCAAAAAAATTAAAAAGCAAAGAATAGAAGTTAGTCATTTAAGAACACAATTTATGCCTCCCTTGAATTGAAATCTGCTGTGAACGTATGGGATATCTTCATGATGGATCACGCTATAAGGAGCATTTTTAACAGGTAGGCTCGGTTACCTCCTACAAGATACTTTGGCAGTAATCCTGGTAATTATACCAGACTCATTCCTCCCAGGGCCCTACAGTGCTGACCTGACCATAGTACACAGTGTCAGTGGGAGGTCCTTCAGTTTAATATTTTGCTGGGAACCTGCACTACCATATGAAGACACATGCCACAATGTTATTTTTATTCAATATGAATATAGATTAAACTGTTGGCCATGTTGACTTCTGCACCAGTCACCAGAGTGGTGTATAATGTGGAAGACCCTATGCTAGTCTGGAAGGAAGTGAAGGTATATCAGCTATTCTAAGTTTGATGGCATTTCCATATAGACTTGTCAGATACTTTATCAGATTCTAGTTACACAATTCCAACACAATGGTACATAGAATATCAATCCAGCACAACATGTCACTGCATGACTGGTCCAGCATCAGGCTGTTTCTTTATATTAGTATTCCACTCATCATATCAAAGAGTAAGGGGTGGTTTTCAGCGAGCAACAAGAGCCAGGGCAGTGGTGCGAGGGGAGATGAAATTTTACAAAACAACACACTGCCCTGAGGCCGCCAGACTCGATTTTCTACTGAACTTGAAAACAAAAACTGGCAAGTCCTTTACTTGGTCTCAGATAATTGAGGAATAGTCCGAAAGAGTTCTGCAGCTGAACCCATATGATGGAGTGAGATGGATCAGCTGCATGACTTTCATTCCTTGATATGGTTTGAAATCCTTAGTGTTGACATCGTGTGAAAAATTTTAAAAAAGCAAGGAGCAGAAAACATTGGTGGGAGTTGTTTGTTAGCCTCCAACAGTAGTTCTAGTGTAGGGCAGAGTATAAATCAGGAACTTAGAGATGCTTGTAATAGGGATACTGCAGTAATTGGGGGACTTAAATCTTCTTGCAGATTGGGCGAACCAAACAGGCAACAATAGGGTGGAGGACAAGTTTTTGGGATACATAAAATAGTTTTCTAGATCAGTATGTTGAGGAACCAACTAGAACACAGGCTATTTTGGATCTAGTGTTGTACAATGAGAAAGGGTTAATTAATAACCCTGTAGTAAAGGGGCCTCGAGGAAGAATGACCATAACATGATAGAATTTTGTATTGAGTTTGAAAGTGATTTAGTTAAGTCCAAAACTAGGATCTTAAATCTAAATAAAGCAAATTAGGTAGCTGTGAGGGGTGAGTTGCCAAGGGTAGACTGGAAAACTACATTAAAAGATGTGAGGGTTGACAAGCAATGGATAGAATTTAAAGAATTAATACATCATTTGCAACAAATATACATTCCTTTAAGGCACAAAAAACCCAACAAAAAAGTAGTCTAACTGTGGCTAACAAGAGGGGTTAAAAATAGTATTAGATCAAAGGAAGAGTAGTAAGCCTTAGGATTGGGAGAATTTTAGAATTCAACAAAAGAGGGCCAAGAACTAGATAAGGAAAAAGAGAAACAACAACAACTCATATTTATATAGTGATTGTAATGTAATAAAATGTCCCAAAGCACTTTACAGGAGCATGATAAAACAAAATATGACACCAAGCTACAAAAAAGATATTAGGTCAGATGGCCAAAAACTTAGTCAGAGAGGTAGGTTTTATAGAATATCTTAAAGGAGGAAAGCAAGGTGGAGAGGTGTAGGGAGGGTATTCCAGAGCTTGGGGCTGCGGCAACTGAAGGCATGGCCACCAATGGTGGAGCAGTTAAAATCAGGGATGCACAACAGACCAGAATTAGAGGAGCGCAGATATCTTTGAAGGTTGTGAAGGCTGGAGGAGATTACAGAGATAGGGAGGGGCAAGGGCATGAAGCGATTGAAAACAAGAATGAGAATTTTAAAATCAGGACATTGCTTGATCGGGAGCCAATGTAGGTCAGCGAGCACAGGGGTGATAGGAGAACAGGACTTGGTGCAAGGTAAGACACAGGCAGCAGAGTTTTGGAGAATAGAATGTGGGAGACCAGCCAGCAGTGCATTGGAATAGTCAAGTCTGGAGGTAACAAAAGCATGAAAGAGGGTTTCAGCAGCAGATAAGCTGAGACAGGGGTGAAGTTGGGCAATGTTACAGAGGTGGAAATAGCTGGTCTTTGTGATAGCACGACTATGAAGTCAGAAGCTCATCTTGGGATCAAATGTAACACCAAGGTTGTGAACAGATTAGCTTAATCTCAGCCTGTTGCCAGGGAGAGCAATGGAATTGGAGGCTAGGGAACAGAATTTGGAGTGAGGACCGAAAGCAATGGCTTCAGTCTTCCCAATATTTAATTGGAAGAAATTTCTGCTAATCCAGTACTGGATGTCAGATAAGCAGTCCTATAATTTAGCAACAGTGGAGGAGTCGAGAGAAGTGGTGGTGAGGTAGAGTTGAGTGTCATCAGCATACATGTGAAAACTAATATCATGCTTTCAGATGATGTTGCCAAGGGGCAGCATGTAAATGAGAATGAGGAGGGAGCCAAAGATAGATCCTTGGGGGACACCAGAGGTTACGGTGCGGAAGCAGGACGAGAAGCCATCGCAAGTGATTCTCTGGCTACGATGCCAAAAGAGAATGTGAGACTAGACTAGCAAGAGACATAAAAAGAGTGTAAATGTTTCTATGGGTATGTAAACAGAAAGAGATTGATCCAAGTCAATGTGGGCCCATTAAAAGCAGTGACAGGAGAAATTATAATGGGAAATAAGGAAATGGCAGAGATATTAAACAAATACTTTGGTCAGAATTTTATGAGCTCTGTAGCGATGGCAAAGGAGACGGGTGCCCTGTAAATTGAAAGGGAAGGTGGGGGAGGAGTGCCCATTGTCTTCTCGTTGCCATGGAAATTAGTCCGGGGAGGAGAAGGCCGAGGATGACCTTCCCGCCCAGAGGTCAATTAAAGCCCTTAATTAGCCAATTAATGGCCACTTAAGAGCCTCTTTCTGCCTCTGCTGGCACTTTACCAATGGCAGGGGGGTGCCACTGCCACGTGAGGAGGCTGCCCAGTAACTCCAGGCAACCACGTCCTGCATGGTTAATCTGTGGCCCAAGGAGGGCCCCCAGTGGCAAAGGCCGCCCCCATGCCACCACCAACCTTCCTGCCCTCAACTACCCACCTTCCCACTGCTCACCAGGGCCTGCCGGACTGGCCTTGGCTGAGCTCCGGGGCTCCTGCGCTGCTCCTGGTCCTGGGCCTCCTGCAGTACCAGCGGTGGCCACTGCTCCCATTGGCGCTCTGATTGGCCAGCTACTGTTGAGGGAGTGGGATCCCCATCCCAGTAGGCAGTTAATTGGCTGCCCGCCTTGGAATTCAGCCCGGGTCCGAAACAGGGCCGTGGCCAGATCACCCTCCCCCACAACACCTCCGGTCCGTTGCTGGGACCGCTATCATTGGGATCAAATTTGTATTTGTCTTCATGGTAGAAGACACAAAAAGCATTCCTGAAACAATGGGGAACCAGGGGTGTAGCAAGAATGAGGAACTTCAAGAAATCAGTATAAGTAAAGAAATAGTACTGGAGAAATTCATGGGACTAAGTGATGACAAACCCCCAAACCTGATGGCGTGCATCATAGGTTTTTAAAAGTGGTAGTTGCAGAGGTAGTGAATGCATTGTTTTGATCTTCCAGAATTCCTTAGATCCTAGAACAGTTCCCAAAGTGTGAAGTTATCCACTTGATAGGGAAAATAAAAAAGCAGAATATTTTTAAATAGTGAGAAAATGCGAAATATTTATATTCAGAGGGACCTGGTTGTCCTTGTACATGAATCAAAGAAAGTTAACAAGCAGGTACAGCAAACATAACCTTACTACTTAAGAAAGGGAGAAGAGAGAAAATGGAGAACTATAGGTTAGTTAGCCTAACATCGATAGTAAGCTTATGCTGGAATCCATTATTAGGGACATGGTAATAGGGCAGTTAGAAAATCATAATGTAATTAAACAGAGTCAACAAGGATATTGAAAGGAAACTGTGTCTTTGAGTTTTTGAGAATGTAACTGGTGGAATCAATAAGGAGGAACCAGTGGATGTTTGGATGTTCAAAAAGCATTCGATAAGGTTCCAGACAAGAGGTTATTACATAAAATTAGGACTATGGGATTGAGGGAATATATTAGTAGTGATTTATGGACACAAAACAGAATATAGGATTAAACGGGATATTTTTGGCTAGGCAGGCTGTAACTAGTAGGGTACCGCAAGGATCTGTACTTAGATGAGGAGATTAAGTGTAGCATATTCAAGTCTGCTGATGATACCAAATTAGGTGAGAAGGTAGGCTGTGAGGAGAATGCAAAAAGGCTGCAGAGAGGTATAGACAGGTCCACTTGTCATTCTCAAAGACCTGTGTGTTGGTGCATGGTTTATCTAGATAGAGAAACAATACCTTCATTAGTAAAAAGGAAGGGATTAGTGAAAGTAAATATGTATCCTTTCGAAGCAGAGACAGGAGAAATTACAATGAGGAATAAGGAAATGGGAGAGACGTTAAAAAATATTTTTCAGGTCAGGCAGCAACTGTAAAGAGAGAAGCAGAGTTAAAGTTTCAGGTCTGTGACTATTCATCAGAATTGCAAAAGGTTAGAAAAGAATTAGGTTTTAAGCAAGTGAAGGAGGGGTGGCTTGGTGGGGAAGAGAACAAGAGGGAAGGTGTGTGATAGAACAGAGAGCAGGAGAGATTCAATAACAAAGCTGTCATGGGACAAAGGCAAAGAGTGTGTTAATGCTTGTGGTGAAAGACAAAGCATTAGTCCAGAGAGAGTGATAATGGCAGAATAATGAACAGCTCTGTCCACATGAAAAAACAGGCACACGGTTAAAAAAATAAAATAAAATAAAACAAAATAATTTTTAAAAAGTATTTTTAAAAAAGGTCAGTCATGCTCTGAAATTGCTGAACTCAAGGTTGAGTATGCAAGGATGTAGAGTGTCTCATCGAAAGATGAGACAGGTGCTGCTCCTCGAGCTTGTGTTGATGTTCACTGAAACACTGCAGCAGGCCAAAGACAGAAATGTGGGCATAAGAACTGAGGGCGGGGGGTGTGGGGTGTTGAAATGGCAAGCAACCGGAAGCTCAGGATCATGCTTTCGGACAGAGCTGAGGTGTTCTGCAAAGCGGTCACCTAATCTGCATTTGATCTCCCCAATGTAGATGCGACCACAGTGTGAGCAGCGAATACGGTATACTAAATTGAAGGAAGTAGTAAATCGCTGCTTCACCTGAAAGGAGTGTTTGGGGCCTTGAATGGTGAGGAGAGAGGAGGTAAAAGGGCAGGCATTACATCTCCTGCGATTGCATGGGAAGGTGCCGTGGGAAGGGAACGAGGTGTCGGGGGGTGATGGAGAAGTGGACCAGGGTGTCGCAGAGGGAATGATCCCTTCAGAATGCTGACAAGAAAGGGGAAGGGAAGATGTGTTTGGTGGTGGCATCACACTGGAGCTGGTGGAAATGGCGGAGGAGGATCCTTTGGATGTGGAGGCTGGTGGCGTGGAAAGTGAGGAAAAGGGGAACCCTGTCGTGGTTCTGGGAGGGAGGGGAAGGGGTGAGGGCAGGTGTGCCGGAAATAGGTCGTACACAGTTGAGGGCCCGTCAACCAGAGTGGGGCGGAATCCTCGGTTGAGGACAAAGAAAGACATGTCAGATGCGCTGTTGTGTAAGGTTGCAGGTCAGAACAGATACATTGGAGATGGAGAAACTGGGAGAATGGGATGGAGTGCTTACAGGAAACAGGGTGTGAGGAAGTGTTGGCTGTGTTAACAAAAAACTTTTTCTCTTCTTTTCAGGTGTTAAGGAATGCAAGCTCCAGCAGCTCATGAGTACCAATGCCTCGCCAGATCTTTCTTCCCCTTCACTTTCCTCTGACCCCATCCCTTCTCCTAATCTGACCCCTTGCCATGTATTCACAATACCCTCTGACCTTCCCATCTCTGATGCTGAAAGATCTGTACTTAAAAAAGGACTCAGTTTTATCCCCTTGCGCCCCTACCTCAATGAATTTCGGGCCGGCATGATGTTGAGCTCTTCTTCCGTCATCTTTGCCTCTGGGCTCACTTTTTGACCAGGAGTCCTCCCCCTGACAAGCGGACCCTTTCACCCGCCTCCAGTATTCTCCCTCCCTCTGGCCTGTTACCCACTCTTGATCTTTTCATTGAGAACTATTGGCATGACATGGGCCATCTTAATTTCTCCACTCCCCTTGCTCACGCTAACCTGTCTTCCTCTGAACTTGCTGCACTCCATTCTCTCAGGTCTAACCCCAACATTGTGATCAAACCTGCTGACAAGGGTGGTGCTGTTGTTGCTGTCTGGCGTACCAACCTCTACCTTGCAGAGGCTGAGCGCCAACTCTGGGCCTAACCGCCTCCTCTTCACTATGGACATCCAATCTCTACACCTCCATCCCCCACCAGGACAGTCTGAGGGCTCTCCGCTTCTTCCATGGACAAAGGCCCAACTAGTCCCCATCCACCACCACCCTCCTCCGCGTGGCTGAACTTGAACAACTTCTCGTTCAACTCCACTCACTTCTTTCAAATAAAAGGTATTTCTATTGGTACCCACATGGATCCTAGTTATGCCTGTCTACATCATAGGGTTTTAAAAGAAATGACTGCAGAGATGGTGGAGACATTACCAGCTTCCAGAATTCCCTAGACTCTAGAATGGGCCCCGTGAATTGGAAATTAGTAAATGTAACCCTGCTGTTCAAGAAAGGAGGGAGAGAGAAAACAGGGAACTATAAGTCAGTTAGTCTGACATCAGCAGTAGGGAAAATGCTAGAATCTAATTTTAAGGATGTGGTAACAGAACACTTGGAAAATCACAATATGATTAGGCAGAATCAACATGGCTTTATGAAATGGACATCATGTTTGACAAATCTATTCGAGTTTTTTGAGGGTATAGCTAGCAGGGTCAATAAGGATCAATCAGCGGATGTAGTATATTTGGATTTTCAGAAGGTATTTGATAAGGTGTCATACAGGAGGTTGTTACAGAAATTTAGGGCTCAGGGGATTGCATTAATATATTAGCTTGGATAGTGGATTGTGTTACGGCCAGGCAAGAATGGTGTCTAGGGTTCCCTTTCAGCCTTCACCCGGTCTTACTGTAACAGGATTTAATTTTAAACACACCGTGTTTTGAGCTCCCCCTTGGTGAATCCTTATTCACCGCTTTCCAATTATAAGGCAAAGAAATGAGCACAAACAAGCTTTCTTAGGTTTAAAGAAGAAAAGTGAAATTTATTAAAACTTAAACTCTAATTCAGTTAATACCTACTGATACACAACACGCCCATACTAGCATCCATTCACGATACACACATGCAGCTAGGGACAGAAAAGGGAAGAAAAAATAAAGTGGAGAGGGTTGAGACACTATCTGAAGAGTTTCTTGTTACTGTGCTTCGAGCTTACTGTAGAGTCCTTTTGTAGGTAGTTCTTGCTTGTAGGTAATTCCTGATTTTCATTGGGGCCCAGTATTCTTCTTAAACCTTGTTCACTGTAGGAGACTTTTCTCTCTTGGGGTTCCTGTGACTTCAGTGGATTCCAAAGCTGTTGAGAATGAGATGAGAGCAAACAGCAGAGATATGTTCTCAATCCAGGAGCCAGGAGCTTTCTGTCTTCAAAATATCTGTGGCCAATTTAAAACTCTCAGTTCAAAACACTGCAACAGCAGTTAGTCATGTGACTAAACTGGTCTGACCATGCCTTCTGTGTATTGGGAGCAGGGAATGAGTCTTCTGTTCCAACACTGTCCACCAGTATGCAAAAAATGTCTTTCCAGCTAGGGGCCTGGCAATCCCTTGTGCTGGCCCTCTTTGCTTCCCAGCAACAATTTGAAGTTTAATGTCTATGTGACGACATTAACGTGCCTCATTCTTGGCAGGTTTGGGCCTGCATGACAATTGGTTAACAAATAGAAAACAGAGTAGGAACAAATGGATGATTTTCGGGATGGCAGGGCATAAATAGTGCAGTGCCGCAAGCTTCAATGCTTTACAATCTATGTCAGTGACTTAGATGAGGAGACTGAGTGTAACATATCCAAGTTTGCTGGTGATACAAAATTAGATGGGAAGGTAAGCAATGAGGAGGATGGAAAGAGGCTGCAGAGGAATATAGACAGGTTGGGTGAGTGGGCTAGAACATAACAGATGGAATACAATGCGGCAAAGTATGAAGGTAACCACTTTGATAGGGAAAATAAAAAAACAGTATACTTTAAAATGGTGAGAAACTGGGAAATGTTTGTATTCAGAGGGACCTGGTTGTCAATATACATGAATCAAAGAAAGTTAACAAGTAGGTACAGCAAGCGATTAGGAAGGCAAATGGTATGTTAGCTTTTTCTAAAAAGGCATTGGAATATAAGAGAAAGAGGTCTTACTACAATTATTCAGGGCATTGGTAAGGCCACACCTGAGGACTGTGTGCAGTTTTGGTCTCTTGCCTAAGGAAGGACCTACTTGTTGTAGAGGGAGTGCAATGAAGGTTTAATAGAACTGGGTCCTGGGATGAAGGGATTGTCCTGTTAGGAGAGATTGAGTAGACGAGGCCTATGTTCCCTCGAGTTTAGAAGAATGAGAAGTGACCTAATTGAAACATATAATATTCTTTAGGGGCTTGACAGGGTAGATGCTAAGAAAATATTGACCCGAGCTGGAGAATCTAGAACATGGGGTCACAGTCTCAGAATAAGGTGTCAGCCATTTAGGACTGAGATGAGAAGATGTTTCTTCACTCTGAGGGTTATGAATCTTTGGAATTCTGTTCTCCAGGGAGCTGTGGGTGCTCAGTTTTTGAGTATATTCAAGACAGAGGTCGATAGATTTTTCGGGTACCAAGGAAATCAAGGGATATTGGGAAGGTGCAGTAGGTGGAGTTGAGGTAGAAGATCAACATGATCTTATTGAACGATAGAGCAGGCTCGAAGGGCCAAATGGCCTACCCAGCTCATACTTCTTATGTTCTTTTGTTCAAATATATTTGATAACTGAAAACATGTTATTTAATATGAAGACATATCATAATACAACCTTCTTGCTTGGAGCTTTCCATGCCGGGGTAAATATGAGGAATATAGTCC
Source organism: Heterodontus francisci (assembly GCF_036365525.1). Classification (NCBI taxonomy): domain Eukaryota; kingdom Metazoa; phylum Chordata; class Chondrichthyes; order Heterodontiformes; family Heterodontidae; genus Heterodontus; species Heterodontus francisci. Next base: position 28,329,935 of record NC_090397.1, read on the forward strand.
TGGAAGTTAATGCACATCGTAAAATGCTCCATCAACTGGTATCAAATTCCTGATTTGCATCCTGTTTCACTAAACGTTGTCAAGAGCACAATTTCCTAAAAGCTCGCTTATAATGTATAACATAATGACCATGAATACAAACATTTTCAAAGCAATTAGGAAAATTTGAGATTAAAAAGTGAAAGCTGTATTTTGTTACTTTCTCAATGACAGACCACATGGAGTTAGAAAATAATCCACTTGTGGAGGCAGAGTCGATGGAAGGTATAAAACCCCTATCACTTACCAGGTACGTAGCTGGTGGTAGACGGTGTTGTAGTCGGTATCACTGGTGGTGGTGTCATTTCTGTGGAGCAGGAAAACATTCCATCAGAAAGGTAACCTACGTGAAGCAGTAAGTGTTTTCGCTACACAGATGCTGCCTGACCCGCTGAGTATTGCCAGCATTCCCTATTTTGATGGAAGATTTATTTTCTGGCTTCATGCAGCCAACCCAAAAAATAGCAAATGTGAAATCTATTCCCTTTTATCTGAGTCTCCTCACTAAATTATTTCAGCAGGGAAAGAATACAACTGCTGACTAACCTTTACATTCTGGCCACCATTTCCTCAAATATAAGAGTTGCTGGGATTGCCAGGCAGTTTTGATCATGATGCTAACAGAGTTGCTGTAAATATTAGTGCTCAGTGTCCAGTGGAAACATCTTACAATAGATAGATCCATATTGACCTGATTTGCCCAAATAAACTATAGCTCTGAAAATTCTCAGGCAACAATCCTGGCCATCACGCCTTATCCTATATCGGAAAGAAGTACGATAATGATATATGTAAGATCAATGTGCTTCTTTCGTTGTGTACCAGTACAGCCCATCTATGAGGCCAAGGTAACAGAAATTTTCAATGTACCAAATCTCTATGCATCCAGCCCTGTCCCCTTCACATCACTGACATTGTGAGTGGCGTGTGAAGTCTTCCCTACTTACAAGGTCATTTGGCAACTCCCAGCACAGCCTTGTTTGTGGCCCTTCTGCCATTCTCACCAGACTTGTGACAGTAGTGCACCATTAGGGTGAAATTTCAGCCCCAGGATCTGATACAACCTAGGAAAGGACTGTCAATGACTATCTAATTACTGACGTTCGTAATCCTGAAAAAAACATCTTTACAATGCACCAACATAAATGGTCATTGGTTTTTGCCAAAAGTCAGCTGAATAACTTGAAATGTAGGGCTGAATTTTACCAGCCCCTCGACGTCGCGGGTGATGGCTTGGGGAGGCCCATAAAATACTTGTGGGAGAGCCCCGCCACAACCCACGACGACAAGAAGGCCCCGCCACATTTTACCGGTGGCAGCGAGGCCTTGGTGTGGCCCCCACCCCCGCCACTTTGCAGTGGGGCTTTCATTTACGTATTAAAATTATTTAAAGCAAAATGAAAATAAACTTACCTGGTCCTGCAGCTGTCCTACCCCGATTTTATGGCCGCCAGCCGCACCTCGCACACCTTTGAAACTCCATTCGGAGTTCCGAAGCGAGACACTGCTGGGGAGGCAGCAGGACTGAAATTATCAGGGCAGGGGGGTGCTGATGGGAAAAACACTTCTTACTGGCTGTGAGGATGGTTGGAAGCGGTTAGAGGGAAAATGTTAAGAGATTGAGGGGGAAAGTTCGGGTTGGGACTAAAATACATTTTCTGCATATAGGCCGATAAAAAAACCTTTTGGTGGGGGTTGGGAAAGGGCCTCCAGCTTTTAATTTTTTAAAGAAAATGAACAATAATATACCTTTAAAAATTAAAATTTTTGCTAAGGCTTGAAGCCCTTTAAAATGGTGCTGGCGCCTGCACGGTGACACCAGACGCCATTACTGGGGACGGAACAGCCGTCCCCCTCTACGTCATCAGGAACGGCCGTTCCGTCTCCTCCATTTAAATGAGCCCCCGAGATATTACGCGTGGGGGCTCAGCGTTGGCGGATGCGTGCAGGCATGTCACCGACATCAGAGTGCACTGCCGCGATTTGCGGCACACTCATAAATTTCAGCCCGTAAAATACTTACTGATAAATTGTGATTGAATAAATAACAGACTCAGATTAAAACTTTAAACTTGATAAGCAGTACCAGAGAGAGAAAAATGATTCCAGATACACAGTTAGATCATGGAATTTGATTTCGTCACATTAACTAGTACACTAAACATAGTGCTTGGAGGATTTAACCCCTAAATGTATTTGGTTTGGGAAAACCCTTCTTCTCCATGAAGGTCTCAAATGTAGGTCCCTTACAGTCAGAAACAGGGGAAATTAGAATGGGGAACAAAGAAATGGCAGAACAATTAAACACATCTGTCTTCACAAAGAAGGACACAAATAACCTCCCAGAAATGTTAGGGAACCAAAGGTCTAATGAGAGGGAGGAACTGAAGGAAATCAGTATTAGTAAAAAAAATAGTGCAAGGGAAATTAATGGGGTTAAAGGCTGACAAATCCCCAAGGCCTGATAATCTACATCCCAGAGTACTAAAGGAAGTGGCCTTGGAAATAGTGGATGCATTGGTGGTCATCTTCCAAAATTGTATTGACTCTGGAGCAGTTCCTGCAGATTGGAGGGTGGCAAATGTAACCCCACCATTTTAAAAAGGAGGGAGAGAAAAAACAGGAAATTACAGACCAGTTAGCCTTACATCAGTAGTGTGGAAAATGCTAGAGTCTATTATAAAGGATGTGATAGCAGAACACTTGGAAAGCAAAAACGGGATTGGACAAAGTCAGCATGGGCTTACGAAAGGGTTTAACAAATCTACTGGAGTTTTTTTTGAGGATGTAACTAGTAGATAGATAAGGGAGAACCAGTGGAATTGTTGAATTTGGATTTTCAGAAGGCTTTTGATAAGGTCCCACATAAGAGGTTAGTGTGCAAAATTAAAGCACATGGGATTGGGAGCAATATATTGGCATGGATTGAGAATTGGTTTACAGATAGGAAACAGAGAGTAGGAATAAACTGATCTTTTTCCAGGTGGCAGGCAGTGACTAGTGGGGTACTGCAGGGATCAGTGCTTGGGCCCCAGCTATTCACAATATATATTAATAACTTGGGTGAGGGAACTAAATCTAACATTTCCAAGTTTGCAGATGACGCAAAGCTGGGGGGGATTGTGAGCTGTGAGGAGGATGCAAAGAGGCTCCAATGTGATTTGGACAAGTTGGGTGAGTAGGCAAATGCATGGCAGATGCAGTATAATGTGGATAAATGTGAGGTTATCCACTCTGGTTGTAAAAACAGAAAGGTAGATTTTTATCTGAATGATGATAGATTGGGAAAGGGGGAGGTGCAACAAGACCTGGGTGTCCTTGTACACCAGTCACTGAAAGCAAGCATTCAGGTGCAGCAAGCAGTTAGGAAGGCAAATGGTATTTTGGCCTTCATTGCAAGAGGATTTGAGTACAGGAACAAGGATGGCTTACTGCAGTTATACAGGGCCTTGGGAGACCACATCTGGAGTATTGTGTGTAGTTTTGGTCTCCTTATCTGAGGAAGAATGTTCTTGCTATGGAGGGAGTGCAAAGAAGATTTACTAGGCTGATTCCTGGGATGGCAGAATTGACATATGAGGAGAGATTAGGTCGACTAGGCCTATATTCACGAGAGTTTAGAAGAATGAGAGGATCTCATAGAAACCTATAATATTCTAACAGGACTAGACAGGCTAGATGCAGGGAGGATGTCCCCGATGTCTGGGGAGTCCAGAACCAGGGTTCACAGTCTCAGGATACGGGGTATGCCATTTAGAACCGAGATGAGGAGAAATGTCTTCACTCAGAGGGTGGTGAACCTGTGGAATTCTCTACCGCAGAAGGCAGTGGAGGTCAAGCCACTAAATATAATCAAGAAGGAGATAGATATATTTCTTAACGCCAAAGGGTTCAAGGGATATGGGGAGAAAGTGGGAACAGGGTACTGAATTAGACGATCAGCCATGATCTTTTTTGAATGGCGGAGCAGGCCCGAAGGGCCGAATGGCCTACTCTTGCTCCTATTTTCTATTTTTCTATGTTTCCATAGTTTATACAATTATAACTGAGGGCTTTGTAAAAGATAATAGCATAACATTTTTTTGCAACTGTTAGGTATAAAGTAAGCATAGTTTTCTCCAATGTACTGATAATAGCTTATTCACTTCAAAGTCTCGGACTATTCATCAGTATTAGACATCAGTATTATTGATGTTCCTCTTATAGCTTAATAATGACTGCTTAATAAAATCTTAATAACCACTTTAGACACTTCTCCATAAGTAGCAGACTTTTCTTATTTACCAGGGGTGCTTTTTCTAGGCAGATTAGTTGTGGAGGATCCTGCAGCAGGCTCACAGCAAACACGAATTTTGTAGTAAGAGCACTGGTTGGCATCCAGAGAAACATCTTCATTGTTTGTAGAAATAAGACCCACATCTTCATCACAGGTCATATTTTTTTCTGATTCACTCATTGGCTGAAGATTATTGATGCATTGACACTGAACTTTACCAATATTATAAGATGTGGAAGGACACAGTTCATTACGTATGAGGTTTAGTGATGAAGAATTGTTTGGATTTATAGTTGTCAGCACATAGTCCTCAGACCAGGGAGACCATATGCCATAGCAAGGCAATTCTGCAACAGAAAAAAGTAACTTTCTGGCTTTAATTTTAATCTTTAACAAGAGGTACAAACGAGGATATGGCAAAGCAGATTTTCAAAGTTTCTGTTTCTAGACAATTGCGAAAGTACTAGATTTGTTTCTATGGTAGCCAATATTATGAGCTGAATTTTATCAGCATGCCCCGCTCCACAGCAGCGTGCTGTGAAAGCAGCGGCTGCCGCCGAACCCCCGTGATATTAGCGCGGGGGCTCATTTAAATGGAGGGGGCGGAGCAGCCGTCCCCGATGACGGAGAGGGGGCAGCTGCCACATCCCCGGCAGTGGCATCGAGTGCCACTGCGCAGGCGTCAGCGCCATCTTTAAAGGGCTTCCAGCCCTTAGAGGACATTTAAATGATTAAAGGGACTGGTTCTTTAACAATTTTAATAAAGATTTGTTCACACCTGCAATCCCCTATCCCAACCCCTCCAATGCACATACAGACATTTTTTGGCCTATCACCCCCCCCAAAAAAATAGCAGTAACGACCTTTCCCCCACGAACCTTATTCCCTTTGACCCTAAACCTAAACCCCTTCCCACCATCCTCACACACAATGAAAAAGGTTTTCCACGCTTCCCCCCGCTCCCACCCTGATAATTTTACTCCCCCCGCTCCCCACCAGTATCTTGCCTCGGAACTCTGAAGAGATGTTCTGAAGACATGCGAGTTGCAATAGGTAGTGGTAAAATCGGCGTGTCACAGCCAGCGGCAGCAGTTAAGCTCATTTGCATTTAATTACTGCTCATTTAAATATTTAGATGAAGGCCCTACTGCTTGGATGCACCAAGGTTCCCCCCCACTCCACCAGTAACATGCGGCGGGCCCTTCTCGACATCGGGCGTCGACGTGGGCCTCTCCCCATAGAATTTTACGGGCTCCCCTGCCACGACCCACGGCTCTGAGGGGCTGGTAAAATGCAGCCCTATGCCTCTCAACAATTTTTCTGTTTGCCATGTACAGAATGACAGCAGACATATTAAAACAACCAGCAAAGTTAAAAAAAGTTGTAATGCTGTTATGTTAATATGCCAATTATATGATTTATTAAATCCTGTGAAGAAAAAAACGACTTGCATTTATATAGCGACGATCATGACTGCAGGACATTCCAACATGCTTTTCGAGTGTCTCCTGACAACGTAGAACGTGCGCAGAGTGATCGCCAACATCATCAGGGCGTCCGGACATTTGCTAGCTTTCTAGTATGAATTTGCGCATGTGCGCACCCCGTCACCATGCAAAGAGTCCCGAGCATTGTCTCACCCCTCATTGGGTGCCTCCATTTCCCCCAACAGTACCCTGCTTCACCCACTCGCTCCCTGCCTCACCGCTGCCTTCTCTCAGCCATTCACTCTCCGCTTCCCCTTAGCCGCTCACTCCTAGTCTCGCCGCTTCCACCCCCCCCCCCACCCCACCTCCCGCTTCGGCTGCTCGATCCCCACTTCCACCCCTCAGCCACTCCCCCCCATCGTCGTGTCGGCCGCTCGCTCCCCGCCTCGCTGCAACCCCCCAAACCCCCCCACCTTGGCCAATTGCTCCCCGCCGCCCAGTGAAGTGGCAGAGGAGGGGGGACAGGGAACAAGTGGCTGAGGGTGGAGCAAGCGGCTGAAGGGAGACGGGCTGACACGGGGAGTGAGGGGCTGAGTGGGGGGAAGCAGCAAGGCCGGGAGCGAGCGGGCGGGGGAGGAAGCGGGAGCGAGCGGCTGAAGCAGCAAGGCGGGGAGCCATTGGCCGAGGCGGGAAATCGGCGAGTGAGTGGCTGAATGGGGGAAGTGGCGAGGTGGAGTGCATGTGGCCAAGGGCGACGTGGTGAGGCGGGGAGCGAATGGCCAAAGGGGGAAAGTGACAAGGCGGGGAGCGAGTGGCCGAGGGGAGGCAGTGGTGAGGTGGGGAGCAAGTGGTGAGCAGACAGGTGCGGAGGGAGCGGCAAAGAGAATGGCGATGGTGGAGAGAGCGGGATACTGCAGGGGGTGGGATGGAGGCTGCAATCACAGCCATTATAGGGGTTTGGGTTTAATTTGTTTTTGTGTTAACTTGAGCAGTGCCCTCTATTATTGGCAGCTGCCTGAGATGTCGCAGACAGTGACGTTTCAGTCGATGAGGCTGCATTTACGCATGTGCCGGTACTGCGCCACCTGGTGGTCGCGTTGTCAGCAAATGCAGTCAATTGCTTTACATCCAATTAAGCACATTTTTGAAAAATGCAGTCACCTTTGAAATGTAAGAAACACAACAGCCAATTTGCACACAGCAAAGACCCACAGACAGCAATGTGATAATGACCAGATGATTTGGCAGGCTGACACAAAGGGAAAAGGAGCCCTAGGTACAGAATGACTCTTTCAAAAAGCAACAGAACAGCCAATGTTTGACGATTGCTGAAGTCAAGGCATTCATGCGTGAAGTTATTAGGAAGAGGGATACCCTCTATAGCACTCCATCACACCATCTCTCGACCTGCAATATTTCTTCAAGAACATGCACTCAAGATTCACAACTGACTCTTACTTTCCCTGCATATGATAGACCTTTGTACCATGGTCGTGACAAATATCCTTTCAGAAGATGGCACAGCTCTGCATCCGCTCGTAGGCTGACTCAATTCCTGAGAAGGTAGTTCCCTATATTCACTGCCAGATAAGTGCGCCATGGCCTGCAAAACTATTTGGTGGCATTATTGAGGGGTGTGCTTGCCAGTCACACTAGTTTCCTGGAGCTTGCTTGTTCAAAGTCAGGGGTAAGAGAGGATTCCTCAGACCTTTTCCTAAATCTGGGCTATTTTTTGCTTCTCCCAGGCTCAAACAGGCTCAAATGAGTAAGAGGTAAATTCAAGACGGACTAAGCCAAAGTTGAAAAAAACATACTTGTGTGAAATTACTTTCTAATGTATATTGAAAGCGAGTACACACAGTGAGTAGTTATGATCTAGGATGCACTGCTTGAAGGATGGTGAAGGCAAGTTCAATAATAACTTGCAAAGAAAATTAGATAAATGCCTGAAGGAAAACAAATTGTGAGGCTATGGGGAAAGAGCAAGGGATTGGGAAGAATTGGACAGTTCTTTCACTGAGCTGGAACAGAAATGATTGGCTGAATGGCCTTCTTCGGGGCAGTATTAGTCTACAATTCTATGAAGGAAGACATCACTAACCAGTTGTGGTTGCTTTCCATATTGTTGTTGTAGTTGTTTCTTCTGAAGAAAAAACAAAAAACATTCAAAACATTACAGTCAAACTTGAAATGCTATACTGTTGCGAGTTTCACCTGTAAGCTCAAATGATGAGAACAGTATTCACTTCTGCGAGTAACTAGATCTCCTTATTTCTTTAATTAATATAAGCTGGAAACACTCAAAAGTGTATAAATCAGGTACAAATCTTCATCAGAGCATTCTTGCTCCCTGCAAGGAATGAAAAAAATATTATTCATCTTCAGCCTTAAGGGTCTTTCACTCCTCCAGCCAGATGCTGCTCTGATATTCCAGCAACACTGTGGGGTGAGTGTCACAGTTATTTCATTACGTATATGGGTCATTCTCCTGATTATTCAAATTACTCCATCCCTGAGATTTGGGACATGGTCCCAAATGGCGAGGCCTAATGCTCGCTTCATTGCACATCTGTCCCTATGAAGAGTTTGCAGAATTTCTGGGCCAGGATGTTCAAAATAGCCTAGTAATCTGTATCTATTGTCTCATAGCCCTGACATACTGGGCCAGATTTTGTTTCACCAACAAGGGTCCCGGCGACAGGCCAGAAGGCTCTGGGGGAGAACCTGCCTCAGCCCTCTATGGGACCCTCAATGCACTTCCAGAGTGGGCAGCCAATTAACTGCCTGCAGTCGGGGACGCCATCCCTTTAAGGGATGAGCTCCTGCCTCCAGGGCTGTTGGTCAATTGGAGGGCTGTCATATGGGCAACACTACCGGGAGCAGTGACCACTGCTGGTATCGCAGGAGGCCTGCAGTGCAGAAGATGGAGGGAACCCTGGGACACAGGTGTGGGGTTAGGGTCGCCAAGGCCAGTCCAGCAGACCCGGCGATGGGGTGGGGAGGGGCATTGGTGAAGGGTGTGGTCTTTCTGGGGGGGCGTGGCCATCACCACTGGGGGTCCCTCCACGTTCCATGTATTGCCCCCAAAGGAGAGCCCCCCCCACCACCACCGAGCCCACTAGGAGGTCACCAGGTTAGACCTGGCAGTTTCTCCACATGGCGATCGCCCTTCCGTCTTCCATAAAGTCAGAACGGAGGCAGAAGGCTGCCCTAAAGTAGCAATTACTTGGCTACTTAAAGGCCTCAATTGGCCTGGGGCAGGAAGGACATCCTCGGTCTTCCCCATCCTGGACAAAATGGTAGGGGCCAGGACGACATCAGACATACCATTTTGTGAGCTCCCCGACTTCATTCCTGTCTCCAAGGGCAGGATAAAATCCTGTCCACTATCTTCAAGTAGTCTGCTTATTAATTCAGATGTACAATCAATAACACAGAAGAAATAAGCATTTTTTGTAGAGTGTCCTTGTTTGAATGGATTGATCCCAAGTGGATGGCATCCTTACCTGTCTCCCAGTGACTGTTCATTTTCTAAATGAACAGGTTGTATTTACAATTGAGAAGTCTATAATTTTAACTAATGGACATAAATTCCATCAATTAAATGAAGATATTAACTATTCAAAATAAAAAGATTAATATTTGATATGTAGCAAACGCACAAACTCTGAACATCTGGGTGCTTATATTGTGAGTTATAATTTCAAGATAAATGCATTATCTTGATTTTTTTAAATGGAAAACTAAGTCATAATTTACCAATTGTGTAGGTTGTAGTAGATGTGGGTGTTGTCATCACTGTTGTTTTAGATGGTGCTAAACAGCAAAAAGAAATCAAGAAAAATGTTTAAAATATTATCTACGTTTTTCTAGCAAGTACATACATCTTTGAAGCGAACAGATTATCTGATTGCAGACCTACAAACTGAATGTTCCCTGGGCCATGTAAATGGAAGGGGAGAGCAAAACAGTGAACACCTTTCCTGTCACAGGAGCAACATATCTCCAGTATCCAACAGGGGCCCAGAGAGGGAAATGGTGCTCAGTTTCTCCAAGTATTGAAACTCATACTTCTGTTTTCTTCCTTCTTTTTCCACCAAACTTTTTCCCTTCTCCTGAAGGTGCTGATTCACAGAATCACAGAATCGTTACAGAGCAGGAGGCGGCCATTCGGCCCATCTTGTCTGCACTGGCTCTCCGAATGAGCAATTCCCACAGTTCCATTCCCCTGCTGTCTCCCCATAACCCTGCACATTCTTCCTTTTCATATAACTGTCTAATTCCCTTTTGAATGCTTCAATTGAACCTGCCTCCACCACGTTCTCAGACAGCGCATTTCAGACCTTAACCACTCGCTGTGTGATAAAGTTTTTCCTCATGTCACTTTTGTTTCTCTTACCAAATACTTTAAGTCTGTGCCCTTTTGTTCTTTATCCTTTCAGGAGTGGGAACAGTTTCTCTCTATCTACTCTGTCCAGACCCCTCATGATTTTGAATACCTCTATCAAACGCCAGAACTGGTATTCAGTTCCAATGCCATCAATGGAATTAGATACCAGACACTGTGTATAGTAAGCAACTGATCTGAAACCGCCTGTTTTGCGCCACCAGGCGGGACAAATTCTACCCATTTATCTTTTGAAGATTGAAAGCTAAGAGAACAACTTTCTGCACTCCACAATTATGAAAGCTTTGAAAAATCTTAAATATGGAGATCAAAGATCCACAACCCCTTTTCAACACATATCCCCCCAAAAGACTGACTTTCCCCAGATTTGCTGCAGGGCTTTGTTGGGGGTGGCATCTAGAACCCTCGCTAATGACATAGGACAGGGCATGGTTGGGGAGGGGACACAAGCAACAAATAGGTGGCATGACTGCAACATGTGAACAAAGGGATTGATCTGAGGACCTTCCGTTATTGGTCCTTGGGCCTCATTTTAATAACCTCAGCAAGCTGCCAACATGTGGCAGACCTCCAGTGGCAGTTTGTCTGGTTGCAGCTGGATCAGTGTAGGCCAGCTGCCTTGCCAGCGTGACCCTCAGGTAAATGCTCGACTGGGTTGGAGGAGATGGGGGTTGGCTAGCACAGGTTGCTACAGGCCCACAGTAGTGCTGTGGAGCTGGATTGAGCACTCTTGTTCCCTCCAGCTCCACATAAAGGTAATTTTAAAAGATTGACTTGCCATTTTGATGGCAGCCTTGAGGGACCCCTTTAAGGACCACTGGTTAAGCCACATGACAATTCAAACCGAAATTGGTTCTTTTAGTCCCCGATTATTAAACGGGCACAACATGGACCAATTTCTGCCCTCCCCGTGCCCACAGACGAGCAGAGTATTAGGCCTAACCCTGAAACCTTTAAAGGGAGATTTTTGGGCCATTTCATGCATTTATTGTGTTACAGGTAGCCACCAGGGATATTTTAATTAGCTGACTCCCTCTGACTCTGCCAACTTTGGCAACATCAGAGGTCACCAGCCCACAGCTATTCCAGGCCAATGATCCTATATGTACTACAGAAAAACATTTCTGACTCCATTTTGTAGTAATGTAACAATTGCAGCATAGCAACAATTCATTTTATTGCACATTAAATATTTCAAAGCTTACTAACCTATACATGTGACTTTCCCATTCTTGCATTCACTAGAAAAGATTGCAAAATAGATTTAGGTCATTGGGAGAACCGGATAATAAAGTTCTTGCATTTTCATCTGCTAATTACCACTAGAAATATTTCTTGGGCAGATATTTTATTACTTTCTTAGCCATGATTATTATTATAAAAACAAACTTCAAATCTGCTGCATCAAAGGGGCATTTCTTGGTGCTATTATGTCAAATCTTCCAAAGAAAAATGTATATTGAATCAACCTGACATTTGAAAACTCAAATGACGTTTTTCCATTTCCTGATGCCTGCAACTTTTCACAGAGAAATGGAACTCCCTCTCTATACCAACAGGATGGTCCACCCCTAACCTCAACAGCCTCATAGGGAGTCAGTTACCTCTTCTAAGAATTGAATTGAATTCCAGATCTCCAGTACTAGGTAATTCTTTATAGTAACGTCATCTAATTGTATATTTAAATAAATATTCCCTCGTGATAGTTTTTACAGAAGATTGTTTTCATAGAAAGAAGCAGAAAATTATACTCATTCGATCAAATGTTTTCATTCATTGCTAATAAGATCTAAAAATTGAATGCATTTTTATAAATACCATTCTTCACAGTCGTTCCTTGTACTTTTGCCTGGTAGCAGTATTTTTCCATTATAATAACAAGTGCATTCAGATAAGTTAACACATTTCATTTTGTTTTCATCCAAATAAGGAGCATTCTCTGGACATTTTGCATAACAACCTATATTTAATAGAAAGTGATAATATGAGTATTTCATAATTTGTTAGTATGTTTAATGAAGACATTTCATATTCTATTGTCATAATTTTTTCATGAGTATTTAAAACGACAACCACTTAATTATCTCAAATCCCACCAGACATTTTTTTAAATCTATGCTGTTTTGTCATATAAATTATTAAACATTTCATATTTGTAAAACTGTTTAAACACGACATTGACATCATTATCATTTACAAATCGATCTTAGAACGTATAAAAAGTGAATAAGGAAAGAAAAAGCAATGTTCAAACACAACCTTCAAGTACTGCAGAGAACTTCTTTCCAATGTAATGGTCCGAGCATGTTTTTGTTGTTAATGTTCCACATGGTTGATAATGCCAGCTGCATTCACCAGGAGAGTTATAATAGTCACAATACACAGCTGCAACATAAAAGGGAAACAGTTATCTATAACCATCAGTGATTAGTTTCAGCTTTATAAATCCATTTCATTTGTTTTACATGATTAATGGATTTCCTGTGGTGCTGCTCATGACGAGTCAGAGGCCGAACTGACCTGGATGTTGTGGTAAGAACAATGGTGAGGCTATCAGTGCTCACTGTTGTTAAAGTGCAAATTGGACAGCAGCTTCCAGTATCTACACATGCACAGTTAAAGGCGGAAATCAGGATTTGCCCTACTACACCAGAAGCTTCTCTCTCACAGTATCTTGCTGAGAGGCACAATATTGAAATACATGAAGGGCATGAAGTTGTGGCACATACCCACTAAATTCACCAGAGAAAGTTAGGGCTTAGCCATTTCAATACAAGTGATTTTTTAATGACATTATAAGTATTAATGTTTACCAAACAACCTCTCTGGCACTGAAAATCAAACTTTTACATGTGTGGAGTCTCATTCCATCAGGTTTTAATTATTGCTGGAGATTTTAAAAAAGCTAAAAGGTTTTAACTTTTTCTTTCTCTCTTTGATCTCTCTCTCTTAATCCCATTTTCTGCCCCTCTCTTTATTTTGCCTTGAATTAAATATTCTAATTTACACTTCCTGGTTCTGACTCTGTGACTCAGTGAGGATTCTTCAATCTTATTGGTTAAGGAGACACAGTTGCTTGTTCTGTTCACAAAGGTTCCTGATGCCCTATGGAGGGCACTGTGCTGAAATGGCTCTGCAATTACCACAAGTTATAGTGCAAAAGCCCACAGAAAATCTGTAGAAATGTGCAAGTTTGGGATGAAGAGGAGGTGTGTAGATTTATGGGAGGAGGGATGTTGAGGTTTGGGATGAAGAGGAGGTGTGTAGATTTATGGGAGGAGGGATGTTGAGATTTGGGATGATGAGGAGCTGTGTAGATTTATGGGAGGAGGGGTGTTGAGGTTTGGGCTGATGAGGAAGTGTGTGGGATTTATGGAAGGAGGGTTCCAAGGTTTGGAGATCCCATTCGTGGTGTGTTGGTGATGTAGAAATGGTGATTGGGTGGTCTTGGAGTGGGAGCACTGGAATTATGGTGGTGGAACTTGGGTGCAGTGGAGAGAGGCGTTTCACTATATAGAAGTCTTGGTCGGCCGAAGGGCCTGTTTCAGTGCTGTATCTCTCTATGACTCTATGACTCTATAACTATGATGGGAGAATCCTAGGGAATGGAACAGTGGGATGGGAGTTGCAGGATGGCATTGAGAAAGCATTATAGTGAGTTTAATGATCTGACTTTATTACCTTAGTTAAAAACAGAGTACACTCTTTAAAGAAACTAAAGCCATTTCCCATGTCAATGTCGGGAACTCAGAGATAGGGGTTTTTGTCCAGGGAAGGTTACCAATGAGGAACGGGGGGTAAGGCAATGGGCAGATAGTGTGGGGTGTTGGGAGCATCAAGAGATGACAGGAGGAAGAGGGGTAAAGGAAGGGCGGTTGGGTGTAACATCATCTCTCTACAGTGTGAATCATTCTGCTGTTCAGTACCTACTCATCTAACCTGAAGGGTTTCATTGTTACAACTCTGCGTAACACTATTGCATGACTAGATACTGAGCAGTAAATATAAATTCAAGATCCAGACCAGTGATGCTGAACTCAAGAGAATATCCACAACAGCATGCACTCTATAAGCAAGACGGAATATATTATAGATTAATATAAAATGAAGTACAATAGAAAACAAATTTCCTTTATGACTTTTTCAAATTTTTGTAAATCATCGGTGACGTTCTGGAATATAATTTGTAATGAACATTGAATAAATACAGGTGTCTGTTCACTTACTTACAATAATCTAATAATCATTACAAATATTTATCAGTCATTAAAATTATTCTTAATACTTACGACACAGTTCTGGGGTTCTCCAGTCTACACAAACACCAGCTTTATTACAAGCTTCTGCGTACACTGCTACAGCGGTACAGAAACCCAGATATTTCCCCTCCAAGTCACAGGCACAAGCTTCTTGAATACAAGCATCATAGAATGGAGTTGGATCAACCTGATAAAGTACATGATTAGAAAGTAGACTTTGCAAGCAGCTTTACAATGATTTAAGTTTATTTGCTTCAAAAGATGCTATCTCACCTTTTTATAGCATTTTTGAAACGCAGCATCTTTTATTATGCTACACCTCCTCTGAGCCCATGCTAAACAGTATGGGTTTCTGTCACAGGGGAATGTTTGATTCATTGCATCAGAACACGACAGAGATGATTTCCAGCTGCTTCCAAATTTCACAGCATTGCTCACCAACGAGTTCCCCTTAGTTGTTAGATCATCTGCAACATCATCATTGAAATTTCCACACAGACCACATACATTGTTCTGTAATAGAAAATGCATCTATATATTATTACAAAAATCTTGGCCCTGAAGATGTTCTCATGCTGTAACTCTGGCAGGAGACTGATGAATCTCCCCCAGGAGAATGATGGAGACTGGATTCTTTTCCATTTCCCTGGGAGTTCCACCACTGTCCGATTGAATTTAGACTAGAGAATAGAAGAACTCCTTTCAAATTTCAGTGCCCATCAGCGACCACTTCCTGTCAACAAAACCTTAATTTATGTTGTCACACTTTCCCATTATAAATTCCTCTATCAACCAGAGATAGCCCTGTATCACTTCAATTTTGCCTCTCCCAGCTCCTCAGCCTATATTTCAGAGAACCTTCTATGCTCCAACTAATTCTACTTCTGTGCTTCCTAAATGTCATAACTTTGGCTATCCGACCAAAAATCTGATGAATCCCTTTCATTGCTCAAGGCATCAATTGTCCCAATACCAACACCCCAACTGAGATTGGCTAATTCAGCTCAAACTGAAACTATTTCAGTTCTGTATGGCTCCATTTTAAACTGGTCAGTGAAAAATTTTCTACCAGGATGGTTTCATACTTTAACTATAACAAGGCAGCTTCCCTTTACACTGACTCTGCCCTCATAGCATAAACTCAGCTGGAATCGAGAGTCAGGGCCTGATCTGACACTGCAGCAAAGAGGTACCCTGGAGACACTGGTTTCACTCCACTTTACTTCAGAACCTGTTCAGTCCTTGACACCTATTTAGCCCCAAATCTGTCAGAAAAATTGTTTTTGTATTTAATTGGCTTTGAGGTTAAAATATTCCCTGTGCTGTAAGTGAGCCAAATGGATTCTTGCAGCTATTTTCAATTTATTACACTACGAGTCAATATAAGATGATAGTAAATTGTTTCGGCGTTAACTGCACAATACGATCAACAATGTATATAATTAAGAATACCAGATATATTCACACACACAAACCAAATGTTCAGCTTGATATTAATGTATGAAAGCTTAGCAACTTTGTAATGAAACTCATTTGTCTACCACTTTAGCAAAAGCATTAACCCATTTATGATAGAACATAATAATATGGAATGCAACATATATTTATTTCTCCAAGTGATTAAATCCTTAATTCCAAATATAGTTAATTCAGATTTACTAATTGTTACCCTCATTCATAAATTAATACAAACATGAATATCTGATCTTCAAATCCTTCTTACCTTCCATCTTGGATCTAGTGTGATTGAAAGTCTTGTGCGTTTGTCCCATATCACAGTGATTCCATTAGTAAATGTAAGGATTAAGTACAGCCCAACAGTGTGAAGTGAATAGGAATTATCTGTGCACTGGGTTTGACCAGATTTATCAGCTCGAACCACTCTTCCATCCGTTAGAATGAATTCTTTATCCTAAAAATAAAAAGTTCCAATGAGTTCTAATCATATATGTAATAATATATGATTCCAGTTGGGTTTTGCAAACAGACATTTTAAAAATATAATGCTAGATTATTGACACAAATCTAAAAACCACCCCCCATCTTCCAGTAATGGTGTTTTTCTCCATCTGTGTCTAATTCATTCTGTGATCTTTTTGGGTATTTTCATCTATTTTCCCTGCCTCTTTCTTTCGCTCTTGTTTACCTTATTGTTGTCTTTCATCCCCACTTAGTTACTTTTAAATATGTATTCTGTTTATCTTTTTTTAATCAGATTTCAAGAAAGTACCTTGACATATTGTAGCTTTCAACAATTTTTGAAGTCCAGACCATGCAGCAAGATGACATCAAGTAAACATTGAAATGTGGCCAGCTGGGGAGAGCTGTCCTTGAATCTCTGTAGCAAGTGTGGATGGGAGAGGAAGTGAAGGATGTAAGTTGGCAGAGAGCAGAAGGTGGTAGCTGGAGTCTGGGAGGAAGTGGGGGATTCACCAGGCAGCATGTTCCTAGAGAACTCCTCTATAGCAGGGCAGGGGGTTACACAAAGTCATGGCATGCTCTGTGAATGGCCCATTTTGCTGGCAATCCTAATAATCCCTGGTTTTTCACCCGTCTCAAATGTGTTGCATGAATTGGGAACAATAAAAGTTTAGATATCAAGCCTGGATATTTTTCAGATTGGCAGCAAGCTGGTCACCCACAGAGTAAGTGATAGTTCCTGTTCAGAAGCCCTGCTCCTTGTCCAGCTCAATGTAGCAGCCTTGAGCTGCATTCTGGGACTTTTAGTCCACCACAGTGTATAAGCAGAGTGATGTTGTTGAACTCTGAGTGATCTATCGGAAATTTCTTGAAGTCATTTCTAATGTAAAATGGCTTTTTTTTGTTTTTGGGGGATTTATTTTACTATAATTTTACTACGCTCATGTGATGAAAGTAACTTTCAGGTATTATACAACGGCGTGGTTGAATAAATAGTGGATTATGTTGGGATGCAACTGCTGCTAAAATAAACTTTTCAGCATTGTGATTGGGTATTGTTTGGGAAACATATTTTTTTTTTACTGATTAAAACCTTTTGCCCTTTGAACATGAATGGAATTTTTCTTAATTTCATATAGGTAATGTGGTCAGGTGAGGAGAGATGTTCTTAAGCTTCTGTAAAATTTAAGCCAACTAGAAAACTTTGTATCCTAGGAACTTACAGACATGCCATTTCCCCTTGCTTTATGGATATACAGGTACAAGTAAAGAATATAGAAGTGTGACAGTGGTTAAAAATCAATATGTTAAAAATACAGACCTCAAGTAAAATTTTGATATTTCTGGAGCATGTCACACCATTTTCACAACATGGCACACTTTCTGTTAATATTTGGAATGTTTCATTTCCTTGATTGCAATAATCCTGAACAGAAAAATAAAAGTAAAAACATAAGAATGTTTAGAACAAGAAAAAATCTTCACCCTTTCCTATCATGCACCCATACAAGTGAACCTTCAGTTTTTGAAAATGACAGTCACTTTTTTCACTTGTGTGTCAGCTTGTTAACACTTCACAAGCTGAAGGCTGTCAGAACCAATCAGATCAATTGGAATAGCAACAGAAGGTTGATAAAGGCAATATTTTCTGTCACTGTTAGTTGCCCAAAATATGAAATAGAAAAGTTTTAAGATGAGTTGATAGTTTTTGAAGATTACAGTTCCAGGTGACGAGGAGGAGGAAGAGTGAGTGGGGTCGGTAAAGTGCACATGTCTCACTCCTCCTCCTCCTCTTCATGCTGCGATGGCCCTAATGGCCTGGATTCCCAACTCTTATGGCAATAGGAGTTCCCATCTATCATCTAGAGAGACAGCAATTCCAGCTATTAACACTGAAATAGTAGCAAGAGGAGGAGTGAAACCTGTCCCGTGCATCAATAACCAGGACAGGCGAGGTCAGGGTATAATAGATTAGAGACAATGCATAACAAGGCACAGGAAGAAAATTGGAAGGAGGAAGATAGAATAGAATAAGAGGAGAGGAGCAGATCACCCAGCAGGCAAGAGTGGATGGGGAAGAGAGGAGAGAGTGGATGACAGTGAAAGAGTAGGCAGCGGACAGCAGTGAGGGAAAAAGGAAAGGTAGAAAATGAAGGGGAGATGGAAAGAGAAATCAATGACAATGAAGGTGTAAGTAAATGGATGGTGATAATAGGAAGGCAAAATGGATGGTAATGAAGAGAAGGAAGGGCAGAGGATGGGATTAATGTTTTGGGGGAAAATAGGAGCAGCCAAACACATATAAAGACCACTTTTTTTTAATAATCCAAATTCATTCCATTCAGTACTGCATTATTTTTGGATTGCTCTGGCTAAGAGCCGGCTCAAACCGGATAAACAGGGTGTGCTGTAAACTTCCATTTTGACTCTATGTTACACACATGTTTAATCCTTCTCCCATACCCCAAACTCAAAAATGGAAAAGGGGGAAACGTTCTGCATGAAGTGAAGGATAAGAAAATATAACCAATAAAGGGAATAATTTGAAAAATAAGAAATAATATTAACTGTCACCACTAGAATTCAAAGCATAGGGATATCTGTGTACATAGTAAGACATGTGAGCCTACAGACAATCCTGTTTGCAATCTATGACAACCCAGTTTGGAAGAAATGCAAAAATACAGTCTTATTGGATAAGTTTAACTAGGAGAACAGCATTTTATATCACCATTTATTCTTATTTAGTTACCTCAGCAAAGATATATTCACAGTTGCCATCAAACATGTATCTTTTTCCATCAAAGGTTACATATTGACCATCTCCATAAACCTGGCAGGTCTTTGGACATGGGTTGGTAGTGCAATGCCACTCTCCAGCTCTGCAAGTACTGCAATATAAAAAAAAGTAGTATTGTTCCATAATGCCATTCAGATGTGGATATGGAGGATAAGACAAATATTGTCTAATAACCTTCCTGCTATGTAAATGCAAGTTGTTATTGTTGTTAAGTGAGGGAAGACCCAAATTACTCATGAGTAACATCACGTTAGACTCTGCTCACATGTCAAATCATTTTTATATTCAATGAGTCATAGAGTCATACAGTCATAGAGTTTTACAGCATAGAACCAGGCCCTTCGGCCCAATGTGCCTGCGCCGACCATCAAGCACCCATCTAAAACT
Source organism: Heterodontus francisci (assembly GCF_036365525.1). Lineage (NCBI taxonomy): Eukaryota > Metazoa > Chordata > Chondrichthyes > Heterodontiformes > Heterodontidae > Heterodontus > Heterodontus francisci. Next base: position 28,349,451 of record NC_090397.1, read on the forward strand.
AATCCCACTTCCCCGCACTTGGCCCATAGCCTTGTATGCTATGGCATTTCAAGTGCTCATCTAAATACTTCTTAAATGTTGTGAGGGTTCCTGCCTCTACCACCCCTTCAGGCAGTGTGTTCCAAATTCCAACCACCCTCTGGGTGAAAAAATTTTTCCTCAACTGCCCTCTAAACCTCCTGCCCCTTACCTTAAATATATGCCCCCTAGTTATTGACCCCTCCGCTAAGGGAAAAAGTTTCTTCCTATCTATCCTATCAATGCCCCTCATAATTTTGTATACCTCAATCATCTCCCCCCTCAGCCTCCTCCGCTCCAAGGAAAGCAACCCCAGCCTATCCAGTCTCTCTTCATAACTGAAATACTCCAGCCCAGGCAACTTCCTCGTGAATCTCCTCTGCACCCTCTCCATTGCAATCACATCCTTCCTATGGTGTGGTGACCAGAACTGTACACAGTACTCCAGCTGTGGCCTAACTAGTGTTTTATACAGCTCCATCATAACCTCCCTGATCTTATATTCTATGCCTCGGCTAATAAAGGTAAGCATCCTGTATGCCTTCTTAACCACCTTATCTACCTGTGCTGCTGCCTTCAGTGATCTATGGACAAGCACCCCAAGGTCCCTCTGACCCTCTGTACTCCCTAGGGTCCTACCATCCATTGTATATTCCCTTGGCTTGTTAGTCCTCCCAAAGTGCATCACCTCACACTTCTCAGGATTAAACTCCATTTGTCACAGCTCCGCCCATCTCACCAGCCCATCTATATTGTCCTGTAATCTAAGGCCTTCCTACTCACTATTTACCACACCACCAATTTTCGTGTCATCTGCAAACTTACTGATTATACCTCCTATATTCACATTTAAATCATTAATGTACACTACAAACAGTAAGGGTCCCAGCACCAATCCCTGTGGTACAGGTCTCCATTCGCAAAAACAACCCTCGACCCATCACCCTCTGCCTCCTTCCACTAAGCCAATTTTGAATCCAATTTGCCAAATTACCCTGGATCTCATGGGCTGTTACTTTCTTAACCAATCTCCCACGCGGGACCTTATCAAAAGCCTTACTGAAGTTCATGTAGAAGATATCAACTGCTTTACCCTCATCTACACCTCTAGTCACCTCCTCAAAAAATTCAATCAAATTTATTAAACATGATGTCCCCCTGACAAAACCATGCTGACTATCGTTGATCAATCCCTACCTCTTCAAGTGGAGATTAATCCTGTCTCTCAGAACTTTTTCCAATAATTTCCCTACCTACATTAGACTCATAGGCCTATAATTACCTGGTTTATCCCTGCTACCCTTCCTGAATAATGGTACCACATTCACTGTCCTCCAGTCCTATGGCACCTCTCCTGTGGCCAGAGAGGATCTGAAAATTTGTATCAGAGCCCCCACTATCTCCTCCCTTGCCTCACATAGCAGCCTGGGATACATCTCATCTAGGCCTGAGGATTTATCCACCTCTAAACCCGCTAATACAGCTAATACTCCCTCCTTTTCAATGCTAATTTGATCAAGTATATGATAATCCCCCTCCCTGATCACTACACCTACATCGTCCCTCTCCATAGTGAACACAGATGAAAAATATTTGTTCAAAATCTCACCTATGTCCTCCGGCTCCACACACAGATTGCCTCTATGATCCCTAATGGGCCCCACTTTTTCCCTGGTTATCCTCTTGCCCCTAAAATACTTATAAAACGCCTTGGGATTTTCCTTTATCTTGTCTGCCAGTGATTCTTTATGCTCCGTCTTCGCTCTCCTAATTACTTTTTTAAGTACCCCCCTACACTTTCTATACTCCTCTCGGGCCTCCGCTGATAAATATTCTGCTTATGCTGCAAATAGGATACAAGAAAAATATTTTGTTTAAACCAATGCTATTTTAGTCTTGGCTATTGTAACCACATAGGAAATTTCTGTCAGCTGATGATAGCTCTACTTCTGGAGACTGCTCCATCTCAATGGTCTAGATTTCTTTCATTATTTTGAAAATCCTATTATTTGGAATCATGATTTTCAGCCTGTCAAATGTTCAGTACACAGCACAGTGATATTTGACCGAATATGTATGATATGTCTCACAAACACATGCTATGCGGAATGATGATTTTTTATCCATTGGCTGGACACCTGAATTAAATTTTTAAAAAGGAAAAAGGAACAGAAAAAAAGTGGCTGCTCACAGCTAAAATGGCCACCAAAATTTGCATCAAAATCCCTTGCATTACACTGCATTGAGAGGGAGTCAGGATGTCTGGCCAGTCCCCTCCAGAACCATGATTTTAGAGGTTTGGAGTGCCTCACCTGGCCAGTCCCCATTAACAAAACATTAAAGGAAATATTGGGGCATTAAACTGGTGGAGATGGACCACTCAATGGGACCCTGATTGAGAGATGGGGCATTCCTATACATGAACTAATTAAGTTGCAAGAGGGAATACACACTGAGTTATCATGTGAAAGGCCCACCATCTGGGTGTTTTAAGCTGGCTGTTCTCTCCCTGCAGCAGACAAGCAACCGACACAGATCAGAAGAGACCCAAGTGTGGTCCCTCTCTTGTTCTCTCTCCCCAGTCCACCTGGCAAGTTTCAAATCCTGCCTGCTGGCTATATCCACCTAAGCATCACTGCGGCAGACAGAGACCCTGTGAAAGAAAGCCGCTGCTTCGCTGTTCTCCAGGGAAACCCTGAATCTGCTAGCCACCTATACAAGTTGGACGCCTCAGGACCACCGAGTTCAGCTGAAAGACAACAGAGTCACCAAACTCCACATACTATATACTCCTTTTTCATTGCTCCAGACTCTAAGCCAATCAGTCTATCCTTCCCCATTCTGTGACCGATTTGTGTGTGTGTGTGAATCTTTTGTGTGTGTGTGTGTGTGTGTCTGTGTGTGTGTGTGTGAAAGTTGGAGCGTAATTTATTATTTTACTTAGATCGATTTAGGTTCAATAAAGGTTCACTTTTAAAAAGAAATAAACCTTGTTGCGGTCAAACAAGGAGGGAAAAAAGGCGAGCTCTACGACCCCTCCTCACCTTTCATTGTTAAACTCAAGAAACTTGTCTGATTGGTTCTGTTATGATCATAGCATGTTGTCAGGCAACAACCCCCCCCCCACCCACCTGCAATACTGAGGCACATGTTATTTCACGACATGAACATTAAAACTTAAAAATTGCAAACCCGGACTGGAAATACATTTACATAGTACCAGACAATGGGGACTCAGCAGTTTCTCCAATACACAAAAGTGGTCAAACCAGTTCTAGTCACATGTCTAGCTGGCTGGAGCATTTGGATTTGAACATCCAACAAAGGATGTTGACAAGATTATTCCATATAAGATGCTAGTCACATATCTAACCTGCTGAGCACCCTGGGAGCTCTTTGAATTTGAAATTCCCAACAAAGGGAGACAAAGCCATGAGCTCATGAAGTAAAGACCTTCTCCTAGTTCTGAGAACATCTCCTCTCCTGGCTGCCTGCCTTCGTCTCTCCCCACAGAACTGAATCTTGTGAAAACACATGAAACTCAAAGAGAAAAAGGTTTGCCATGTGAACAAAGTTTTAAGAAGATTACTGGGCCCCAATGAATCGCATCAGCATAGCTTCAATCAAGGACTACAGTGAGCTCGAGAAACAGTAACAATATATTGCCTCAAACTGTTCTACGTATCTTTTCTTCTGCTCTTTTCTATACCTATCTGCATGTTTATATCATGTGTGCATGCTAGCTTGAGTGTGTTGTATATCTGTAGGCGTGAACCGTATTAGAAGTTAAGTTTAAGGTTTTAATAAATCTCCTCTTTCTGCTTTAAACCAAAGAAAGCCTGTGTGTGCTCAGTTCTTTGCCTTATAATTGGAATCTGTGAACATGGATTCACAAAAAGGGGAGCTCAAAACACAGTGTGTTTAAAATTAAACCCTGTAACAATAAGAGCAGGTGAAGACAGCAAGAGACCCCTAGATACATTGCTCACCTGGTCGTAACACATGTAAATAGTGAAACACTTACTAAATTGGCAAGTACGTTCACTTTTAAAAAGAAATAAACCTTGTTGCGGTCAAACAAGGAGAGGGAAAAGAGGGAAGCTCAGTGGCGCAGTGGTTAGCACTGCAGCCTCACAGCTCCAGCGACCCGGGTTCAATTCTGGGTACTGCCTGTGTGGAGTTTGCAAGTTCTCCCTGTGTCTGCGTGGGTTTTCTCCGGGTGCTCCGGTTTCCTCCCACAAGCCAAAAGACTTGCAGGTTGGTAGGTAAATTGGCCATTATAAATTGCCACTAGTATAGGTAGGTGGTAGTGAAATATAGGGACAGGTGGGGATGTTTGGTAGAAATATGGGATTAGTATAGGATTAGTATAAATGGGTGGTTGATGGTCGGCACAGACTCGGTGGGCCGAAGGGCCTGTTTCAGTGCTGTATCTCTAAACTAAACTAAACTAAAACTAAACCCCTCCTCACCTTCTCGTAACATATGTTTTTCATGCTATGCTTGTTCTTCCAGGATAGCATTGCCAAATGGCAACATAAATAACAAAAGAAACAGAAAGTTCAGATCTTTTTCAATTTATAGATAAATGGCTAAGGATTTAATTCTCAGTTTGAATCACTTTATGCCATATAATATAAATAAAAACACAGTAACAAATTTGCATGAAAATTCTTAGTCTGCTGTTTTAGTGAGTGTTAATCCATTTATTTTAAAGGTGTGACACAATTTCAACCCACGTGAATCCCGAGAAATGAAATGAGCAATGCTCCACAAAATTTATAAGGCTTGCAGGGCACAGCTCGGAGTAAAGGTGGAAATTATGGACAAGGACACCACTGTCAGAACAAAAGTCCATTTAATGTCCTGGGCAGCGTGTAGAACCAAGGCAGAATAAATTCGGAGCAGCATATTATGAATTAAAACAGCTTTTCTACTGAGTATGGAATTGTAAGCCATGCATTGTGTAAGGGGATGCAGGGAACAGGCATATCTACAAATAAAGAGAATGATGCAATGTCTGAAAGTAAGCACTCAGAAATATTTGTAATGATCTGGAATACGCTTATCTGATCACTGGTGCTTATGAGAAATGCTACTGAACTAATTAAGGCAATGTATCCGAGTAATGAAATAATTGAAAGGGATAGACAAGGACAAAATGTAGTTTAGCTCCGTGCATTAATTGCTTATACTATGTATCTTGGTTTCACTACAATTAACTGGTTATACTGTCACTTCCATGTATCTTTGCTTCATTGTAATTTATTGATAATATGCATGAAATGTAATGATCAAAGGAAAAAATGGTATTTGCATGTGAGCAAACCATTGCAGAGGGAAACTCATACTGGAATCATGAAGTATGATGTCTTAATAGCAATCTGACCTTGCATTGTTGGATCTGCATGTATGTGTACTCTGGTGTTTAAAGCAATGAGATGAATTAGCACAAGAAAGCAGTCCAACAGCCCCAAAATCTGTTACATTTAAAAATGTAATGGTGTATGCTTCTATTCCTAGTAGTGCCGGTATGTCACCTCAGGGCTAGTTGTTTATAATTCACTTCAGTTCCTCTCCAAATTGTTGATTTCAGATATCCATATATATCAAATTAACAAGACTATTACATAAATCCACCTATCTTGCTATTCTGGTGGGAGGCATCATAGTATCCAGATATTCCTGTAAATATAAAACTACCCCTCCTGCCCTTCTACCATCACAAGCTTTCTTCAGTCAGTTGAATCCTGGAATAAACCACGTTTCAACAATCCCTATAGTATCATCCTTTATGCTCTATATACTCCCATTCCAGTACTTTGCTATGCTTCTACCAATCAAGTAAAGGTTCTTGATTGTGGTCTTCAAGTTAGTCTTAGATATTTTGGCCTCCTTAAGTTTATGTCAAAATGCATATCTTACTTCATCTTATTTTCACTGTCTCCATGACCACCCTCCCAAGTTGTTTTTCCATAGTTACATTTCTGCTCCCTGGCCTTTTTAAGGTTTTCAACCATTGATTGATATAAACAAAGTGTCATCAGAGGGCCCCACGTGACAAGTTAGATTGGCCAATGACAAGCGAGCCTATTTAAATTTGTTGACAGAGGTACTTCTGCAGACTGAATGGAGTATTGGAATGTAGGCATAGGCTCATTCCTTAGTAGACAAGGTTACAGGATAATTGCAACATTCTCAATGGTCCAAAATCCGACAAGAGTGATATAAATTTTCTTTTAATTTTTTGAATTATTTAATCTCACCATTTATTGCAGTCCCTTTGGATTGTTTTTCCAGCAGCGTGACTTTCTCCTCCAAATAAACAAGGGCATTGTTCAGGAAGAATACATCTTCCACTGTCATCTTCCACAAGATTATCAGGACAGATACAGCCAGGGACACAATGACTATTCGACTTTTAACAAAAAAAACAAATCATTTTTTTCAGTTCAGTGTTAAATCCATTGAGAAACAAACAACGTGGATTTGCATGACATATTATTAATTTTACACAAGCATTATTATTCCAAAGTCAAATATTACATGACCTTTTTTAGCAAAAAGAAAAAAATAGATAATCAATATACTGCACAGAAGTTAATTAAATTTGTCAGCATATGTTTGAATTTATAGAACAAGGCAAAAATGAATAAGAATAATTAGGTATTTGTTTATTTATGATGTTATATTGCAGTTACTGTAAGGTGTGATATATAGCCATCAGAGATACTCAGCCCAGGTGCAGAGAAACTGTGTGAGAGCTCTGCTCCCCTATCATTAGGAGAGCGCAGACATGAAAGATGGTCCTCCACCAACATTGACAATCAAGTTTTAGATGTTTTCAGGCAGTTCAGTGACCTTCCTAAGATTAGTTTCACACCAATTGCAAAACTTAAGTAATGTGAGACTATCTCCTGAAGTGCTCTCAGATTGCTACGGTTCAGTCAGCTCAGGAATCAAATCATCAACCTGACTTCCAAGTTACATCACCATTTTCACGTCAGTGTGCATCCAAAATTACCCCTCATTGGCACAAAAAAATGTAAAACTAGACAGCTAGTGATATCAAACAAATAATTCACAGTCATTTTTCAGTTCCGTTTGGTGTAAATTAAAGCCCACAAAAATTACAAATTGATGAATACACAAACAGCACTTACAGATGGGATATTCTGACTTCTGCATGTCTTTTTATTGTACTTTTTATTTAAGACAGCATTGGCACAATCATTGTACACTTTCCCATTCAGACATCCTAAGAAAGAAAATCCCAATGTTAGTTGAAAAAAAATTTAACTTTTAATATCTATTAATACTGATCGCATTGGAAGAAATAGAAGCAACAGCTCACCTGGTTTGCTAGTTGCAGGAACTATAGGACAGGAAGGTTTCCCATTTTCACAAGTGCTGAATGAAGAAACAGGGTTATTGTTTTACACATATTTAATGAACTATTCACTCAATGTTTGCAGAATAGGATAAAATATACTTACCAGGTTCTACCATTCAGAGTAATGCTTTGACCTTTTTTGATAACCCGTTCACCAATATAACACGAGCAGTCTGATTTGTCAATACAAACTCCAGTGTTGTCCATGTACTTTCCCTCAGGGCAGCCACAGCCATAAACTGGAACATCCTTAACTCCACAGGTGTAATCGTACTCGGATAGTGATCGACAGGTACGGTTACAGGTCCTCATGTCATTCTCAAAGACCTGAGTGTTGGGACATGGTTTATCTAGGTAGAAAAACAACACTTTCATTAGGAAAGGAAGAGATTAGTGAAAGTAAATGTGGGTCTCTTAGAGGCAGAGACAGGAGAAATTACAATGAGGAATAAGGAAATGATAGAGAAGTTAAGCAATTTGTTTTGTCTGTCTTCACAGTAGAAGACACATAAAATTACCATAAATTCTGGGGAACCAAGGGTCTATGGATATTGAGAAATGTAAAGTAATTAATACTAGCATAGAAAATATACTGGAAAAAGTAATGAGACTAAAATCTGACAAACCACCTGGACCTGATGAGCTACACCATAGGGTTTTAAAAGAGGTGGCTTCAGAGCTGGTGGATGCATTGGAAACTTCCAGAATTCTCTAGACTCTAGGATGGCCCCTGTGAATTGGAAAGTAACAATTGTAACCCTGCTGTTCAAGAAAGGAGGGAGAGAGAAAATAGGGAATTCTAGGTCAGTTAGTCTAACATCAGCAATAGGGAAAATGCTGGAACCTAATTTTAAGGATGTAGTAACAGAGCATTTGGAAAATCACTATGATTAGGCAGAATCAACATGGCTTTATGAAAGGGAAATCACGTTTGACAAATCTATTAGAGTTTTTGCGGGTGTAACTAGCAGGGTCAATATGGATCAACCAGTGGATGTAGTATTTGTTTTTCAGAAGGCATTTGATAAGGTGTCACACAGGAAGTTGTTACAGAAATTTGGGGCTCATGGGATTGCGTTAATATATTAGCATGGATTGTGGATTAGTTAACAAATAGAAAACAGAGAGTAGGAATAAACGGGTCATTTTTGGAATGGCATGGCATAACTAATGAAGTGCCGCAAGGATCAGTGCTTGGGCCTCAGCTATTTACAATCTATAACACTGGCTTAGATGAGGAGACTGAGAGTAATGTATGCAAGTTTGCTGATGATACAAAGCTAGGTGGGAAGGTAATGTGCAAAAGGTTAAGTGATTGGGCAAGAAGGTAGCAGATGGCGTATAATGTGGGAAAGTGTAACATTATCCACTTTGGTAGGAAGAATGGAAAAGTAGAATATTTTTTAGAATGTGAGGCTCTAGTAAATGTTGGTATTCAGAGGGCTTTCTGAGTCCTTGTACATGAATCACAGAAAGTTAACATGCAGATACAGCAAGCAATTAGGTAGGCAAATGGTATCTTAGCCTTTATTGCAAGAGATTTGCAGTTTAAGAGTAAGGAAATCTTGCTGCAGTTATGTAGGGCTTTGGTGAGACACCCTTGGAGTACTATGTACAGTATTGGTCTCCTTACCTAAGGAAGGAGCCTTAGAGGGGTTCATTAAATTGATTCCTGGGGTGTGAGGGCTGACTTATGTGCAGAGATGGACTAAGATGGATCTATATTCTCTGGAATTTAGAAGTGGTGATGTCATTGAAACATAAAATCCTTAGAAGACTGGACAGGGTAGATACTGAGAGGCTGTTTCCCCTGGCTGGAAAATCTAAAACTAGGTGGTCATAGTCTCAGGATAAGGGATTGGCCATTTAGGATTGAGATCAGGAGAAACATCTTCACTCAGAGGGTTGTGAATCTCTGGAATTCTCTACCCCAGAGGGCTGTGGATGCTCAGTTGATGAGCAAATTCAAGGCTGACATTGATAGATTATCAGGCACTAAAGGAATCAAGGGTTATGGGAATCAGGTGGGAAAATGGAGTTGATGTAGAAGTTCAGCCATTATATTCAATGGTGAAACAGGCTCGATGGCCATATGGCCTACGCCTGCTCCTATTTCTTATGTTATGATGACATTTAGTGCTGTTGCCTACTGAAAGTTGGAGAATACAATGTTCTATTAGGAAATGCACCGCAGCTTCACAGCTCCAGGGACCCAGGTTCGATTCTGGGTACTGCCTGTACGGAGTTTGCAAGTTCACCCTGTGACCGTGTGGGTTTTCGCCGGGTGCTCCGGTTTCCTCCCACCGCCAAAGACTTGCAGGCAATAGGTAAATTGGCCATTGTAAATTTCCCCTAGTGTAGGTAGGTGGTAGTGAATATGGGATTACTGTAGGGTTAGTATAAATGGGTGGTTCTTGGTTGGCACAGATTCGGTGGGCCAAAGGGCCTGTTTCAGTGCTGTATCTCTAAAAAAAAATGAATATGGCATGCTATAGCTGATGGTAAATCAAAGGAGATAGCATTTGGGAAGTGGGATTTGATTTGTAGCAGTTTGGGTTGTGGAGTGGGAGAAGTTTGAGGGTAGCAAGTGAGGAATAATGGAACAGTAGCTTTGAGAGAAAGGTAGCGACAATCAATGTTCCCTCTAAACGTGGTGTGTGGTCACGCAGCAATTGGGAATGTGCTGTGCAGGGGGCTAACAGGCTGTACACAAGCAGTGGACCCTTTCATGTGCAGGCATGCACGGCCGCACGGCAATATTAAATGGACCGCGCAGTGCAACGAACGAGCTGGGCACAGTGAAGGGACATTAGAGCAAAATTGGGGATGATTTTGAGAATAGCGGGTAATTGAGGAAGATTGTACAGTTCTGAGGGGTAAAGAGGGCAAGTGAATAATTGAGTGGGCACATGGGAATAGTTTAACAGAACTAAAAGTGTCAGCAAAAGTAAACATGACACTCACTAAAAGCATCCATTATACATGAGACTTTTAATATGTAATACTATTAGATCACAATAAAATTGTTTCTTATTAGATTGTTGGGAAAACAGATAGATAGCAGCTGCTAGGGGTATAGCCGTATAAATCATACGTGACTGACATTAAGCTCTCTAACAATGTTAGACACTCTAGTCATGCCATCTCAGAAAAGAAATTAGCTTCTGCACTGATGTAAAAGCCAAACAAGAAATGAATCCCACCAAAATGTGTTACCTTTAATACAGCCAATGATTTTAAAGTCAATATTATACATTGTCTGTGAGCCAGATCATTTTACCTTCATTTCACAATCACACTAATTGCTAATTGCATGGCAGTGAAGTCTTTACAGCACTCCAAGTAGTTAATCCTATGTAACTGGGAGCGAGATAAGAGATTGGCAGTAATTTTACATTGGAATCTGTTTTGAACTGCTCTGTAAATGGTACCTCATGTACTTAGGTTTCTTGCTATCAGTTCACAGTGGAATCCAAACCAAGCATTTGAAGAAAACACCCTGTATATGCTATAAGATGGTTTCATGAAAAGCAGAGTGAAACATGTCAAGAAAAATGACCTTTATCTGCTTTTATGCCTCTTTCCATTTACAGATTTGATGATTTATACTCTATTTTAAATTGGTTTCTACAGCAAGCGGGGAGGTATAAGGTCTGGTAAGCACCTTGGAAACCACTGAGATACAGAGCATTGGATACACAGGAGGCTGGGAGGCAGGTGGATTCCAAATCAAGTTTCCTGCAAATTCTACTGTGGAGTTGACCAGCAGAGGAAACTCTATGTTTGTATGATTATTCCAATTCAACAGATTAGAGAGGACCAGGTGTAGTGGTCCTCTGGAATAAGCTGGTGGCTGGTGTGGTGGGTGTTGACTTTCTGCATGCCTGCAAGAGGGAGTTGGACCAGTTCTTGACTGGGGCAGAGACTGCATCATATAGACGGTAAATAGCTGTCTGGATAATATTTGGTCCAAGTGACCTCTTGGATTGGGTTTGGTCACCTAGGGGTGGGGGAGGGGGTGCAGTGGGGAGGTCAGAAAGGAATTTTCCAGAATGTTTCTCTCCCTTATTGGCTTTTCTTTAGTATTATGCCTCTCCCAGGAGATTATATGACTGCAGGAGAGAGACCTAATGCTAGTGGAGAGTCAGTTTTTATGTCAATATGTTACAGCCATCATTGTGTGGGACAGGCTTGATGGATCAGCTGGTCTTTTCCTGCTCATAAATTTTGTTTGTTTGTATGATGTGTAATAAATGAAACAGGCCAAATGACATCCTTAGTGTTTCATTGCCAGGTGTTCTCATTCATTTCCACAGAATAGACCACTTTATTATAACTTCAGTAATTATAACTGGACTGTTAGTATCACAAGAACCATGTACCACCATGGCTGGCCAGCTATTTAAATAGGAACAGGCTGAGTTCTACAGTTAACACAAACACAGAAGGTAGGTTTCCCCTTCGTTGAGATGCATTGTAAGAACACAAAAAAGTATCGAAGAAGAACATTTCTGTTCCTTCACCAATCCATGCATGACTACCTCCATCATGAACCATCACCCGCCCCCTCCCCCACCCCATCAAAGGACAATTATACTCCTTTTGCATAATGGAAAATACACTGGGGGTGAAATCAGGCATGAACAGGAATGCAAAACAGTCAATATTGCATCAAATGCTCATTATACGTTATAACCTAACATTCAGTTGCATTGCCTACAGGTGCATTATATAACGGACGAGAAAAGTGACTCTACCTGTTCTGTGTCCCTGCCAAGACCAAATTCACTCCCACTATTCTCGATTTACTTCTTTTATTTTACTAAAAATACAAATAAAATCACAACATACTGCAAATGTCTCCTCTCCAGTTTCTCACTAAGATACCATGAGCAGCACACTCATGAACATAGGCTCCCAATCCTGCACACAGACAGTCATTGATGTTCTCACAGGCACAGGTAGCAGCTACACACATCTAAATAAATAAAGCTAATTGTTAAAACAGGGTTATACATCATTCAAAATGTGGTGCGTAATACAATTCCATTATTCATTTATGTCCACAATGCATATTTATTTAATCTAAGTTTACAGTGCACATAACTAAACTGAAAAAAGAATACAGTATAAATGACTGCAGTTCAGGTTTGTAGGTTGTGGTATGACATTTCTGGATGATTTATTTTGTGGTAAACAACTTGTCATTATCCTTTATCAAACCTCAACAGCGAAAAAGGTGTACTTCACAATAAATTATTACGAAGCATCTGATTTATTTTCCATCAATTAGCATGACTGGGGAGACTTTATGCATCACTTCTACATATAAAGAAGGACTTGAAAATGTGCATTTATATAGTGCCTTTACACCTCAGGGTGCCCCAAATTGGCATTTTAAACCAATTAAGTGCTTAAGAAGTGTAGGCACTGTTGTAATGTAGGAAATGCACCAGCCAATTTGTGCACAGCAAGATCCCACAAATTACCAGATCATGTGGTTTAGCGATGGTGGTTGAGGACTAACTGTTGGTCAGGACCACCAGGGAACCTGTGTTCTTCTTTGAAATATCTACCCGAGAGGACAAATGAGGCCTTTACTTAACGTCTCACCTGAAGGACAGCACCTCTGACACTGTAGCACTCCCTTTGTACTGCACTGAAGTAGCAATTTGGATCATTGACTCAAGCGTCTAGAGTGGGACTTGAAGCGCCTACCTTCTGACTCAGAGGTGAGAGTGCTAGCACTGAGCCATGACAGATGCAATTTATACACATTTTAAAATTTACACAGGATTCTTACTTGATAATATTTCATGTAATCCACTGCAGAATGGCAAATGGAGAAAGCACCTGCTGGATCGTTTAAATGGGAGCAATGTTGTTTGGCATAGTTTTCTGTAATCAAATTTAAAGTGTGCAATTTTAATGGTTGAATCCAAACATTAACACGTACATGGAATCTTCTTAACTTATTCACATATTAAAAGACACTTTGAATCTCTTGTTCAAATAAACAGCAATTCCACAGAAAACATGCCATTTTAGATTTCTACTTTGTAAGGAGAAAACATGTGCAGATTATCAGTTGATAATAACATTAAATTAATTGTACAATTGCTGAATATGATGAACAAAACTGAGACTAAGGGCCACAAGATTCATAAATTCCTTAGCTGAGGAGAGATTTGATAACTATAATATTGAAACACATGCACCTAAAAGATGTCTTCTGTCTGTAACACTATTGCATTACTCATTCTGTGAACTTGTCAAATTACTTCTGAGAATCTGAAAGTTTTTGATGTTATGGTACTTTTTTTGCAGTTAAAAAAGACCAAGGCAGTATGGCAAGTAGTTGGTGTATTTCATTCTCACAGTATGATGGTTCCTTCCTCTGCAAGAGGTTGCAATCCAGCTTATCTTTCGAATCAGACAAGGTAGGTTTTTGAAATATATTTATGTGAATGTGGACTCAGGCGGAACAGGAATACTCCTGATGACCCCATATTAAAAAATGCTTCCCCCTCCCCCTCCAATTGCCACCACACCCGAGAGCCTCCGATGCCCTTGACCTCTGATCCACCCAATTCCCCGGCCCCCCACGCCCAGCCTCCAATCTCCTCAATGCCACCCCACTGCGGCATTCAATTGTCATGGGCTGTATCTTCACTTTGGGGGAGGGAAACAGGAGCCAGGACTGTTTCCAGATCCTGAACCGACTCCCAGGCAGAAACAATCAATCGTTGGTATCTTGACTAAGGACACAGGTTCCCTGTCCAATTAAGGGCAGTAGACGGGCTTTGAAATCTGGAGGGCCAATCAGAGGCCTTCCAGCTTCAGAGGAGCAGCAGGCTGTAGTAAATACAGCCAAAATATTGGCCAAACTGAAATGGAACATCTAAGTTGACCATTTTACCCAATATGCTCCAGGAAATGAAATTTGAAAGACTGAACTGCTGAGGGTGCAAAATGAGCTAAGCTGCAGACCAGCTCGAGCACAAAAATCTTTCAAAATGAGCTGACTGTTTAACCATGTAGTCCAAGGATAACCTTGTTTTGATATGGAGAATGAGACTGAAACAATGATATTAGTTTACATGAGACCACAATATCACAGCTGAAACGTCAGATTCCAAAAAATAAGGAAACGGAGGCCCAGTGGATTTTGCTGAAACTGACTAACACAGAGAAGAAATAGTGGCAGTTGTCAGACTTGCAGCATCCTGCACCAACTCATGTCTGTTCAACATTTGACCTGTGCAAGAGGTATAAAAGACAGCGATCTCTGGGGTTCATTGCTGCAGCTGAGTGAAGGTACCAGTAGCCTTGTCAGACTACAATCAACGCCTGGTGACCTCTCACAAGTGATTGTGTGTCGTTTCCTTTCTGGGGCGATTTGTGAGGCATTGCATTGCAGGATGGTTATTAAATTGTTAAATAAACCTAATAACTGATTAACCAGAATAACTTGGGTCTATGAAGCATGAACCTTATCTATAAGGTTGTTTTCCTTAGAGGAGAGAAGGCTGAGGGGGTACATGATTGAGGTATACAAAATTATGAGGGGCATTGATAGGTTAGATAGGAAGCAACATTTTCCCTTAGCAGAGGGGTCAAAAACCAGGGGGCATGGATTTAAGGTAAGGGGCAGGAAGTTTAGAGGGGATTGGAGGAAAAAAAATTTCACTCAGAGGGTGATTGGAATCTGGAATGCACTGCCTGAAGAGGTGGTAGAGGCAGGAACCCTCACAACATTTAAGAAGTATTTAGACAAGCACTTGAAATGCCATAGCATACAAGGTTACGGGCCAAGTGCTGGAAAATAGGATTAGAATAGGTAGGTGATTGATGGCCGGCACAAACACGATGGGCTGAAGGGCCTGTTTCTGTGCTGTATAACTCTATGACTCTATGAAGTCATTGTTTCTTGTAATTGTCGAGTCGAACTTAAGTTGGGGGAAACGGAATTCCCTACACCATTTAGGTGCAGGGACTGAGCCAACAATAGGCAAGCTTGAATTTCTACCTCTAAAAGAGCTTGAACAGGATGTGCAATAACCACCAAAATAGGTACATTTTCAAAAAGACATTGAAAAAGCGAATGAAGTTGAAACTAGAAATATCACCAATCCTCATCAGTATGCATTACAGAACACTGAGGGATGTTAGGATGCTCTTTTTCTCTACTCTTTAGATTTTTTTTGTTCAGCTATTTATGTGAATCTCTCTTAATTATTGTGATTGTCTCTGCTTCAATGCCCACTTATGGTAAAGTATTCTATATTCTAAATGTTCTTTGTGTGAAATATTCCTACTAATTTCACATATTATTCTTCTAGTTTTAATCCTGAGTTCATGCTTGCGACCAATTCAATAATCAGTGGAAATAATATTTTGCTCCAACAATGCACCTTGCTGTCAAGCTCACAAGTGAGTAGGGCCAAATTTGAATATTTCTATATTCCCAAATCACCCATCCTCTTTGAGTGACAACTGCTATCATTGGATAAATGAATAAAAAATTGTGAGCAGTTCTATGCTGTGGATTTGTTCCTTGCCGGCACTGCATTTAGAGACTGGAAATTAAAGAATCCTTATAGTCAGCAGAGAAAAGATCTTCATGCCTTTAGGCCGCACTAGGTTAAAACTCCAGTGGCAGAATTAAAAGGGCAGTTTCCTGAATCATCCAGTCACCAGGAGTGTAATATTTTAAAACTTGAATCTCAGGTGATTCATTTTAATGGCTTAGTTAAAAAGAAAATTACAAAGTAAACCTATTACTCTTGTGGTCAAAAGGAACATTAAAACGGACAATTACCATTTTCTGAACTGACACAAGGAGAGGGTATTGTTGGTTCGGAACAACTGTCCTCAGTCTTCCAGGAATTAGCAAAAGTAATGGGTGTGCTCTCCACGATGCCCTGTGCAGATAGGAAGTCATCATCTGCATCATCATTGAAGGTGCCACATAATCCTGGGGAAAAGAACAAAGCGGGTCATTCCAAGAGAACAGTTACCTCAGTTTCACTCTTAGTGGTTTGAAGATTATACAATATTTAATTGAGATATAAGGAAACGAAGATGTGATATGCCTTTGCTCATGTCACCTTGTGGCGCAATATTATTGAATTGAATTTTCAGAAATATCAATAAATTAAGGCATTTTATAGAACCATAGAAAAATTACAGCACAGAAGGAGGCCATTCAGCCCGTCGTGTCTGTGCTGGCCAAAAAACTAGCCGCCCAATCTAATCCTACCTTCCAGAACCTGGTCCATAGCCTAGTATGTTACAGCACTCAGGTGCATGTCCCGGTACCTTTTAAAAGAATTGAGGGTTTCTGCCTCCACCACCATTCCCGGCAGTGAATTCCAGACACCCACCACGCTCCGGGCGAAAAAGTTTTTCCTCATGTCCCCTCTAATCCTTCTACCAATCACCTTAAATCTGTGCCCCCTGGTAATTGACATCTCCGCTAGGCGAAACAAGTACTTCCTGTCTATCTAGACCCCTCATAATTTTGTACACCTCAAATAAGTCACACCTCAGCCTCCTCTGTTCTAAGGAAAACAACCCTTGTCTATCCAATCTTTCCTCATAGCTGCAACTTTCGAGCCCTGGCAACATTCTTGTAAATCTCCTCTGTACTCTCTGCAGAGCAACTATGTCCTTTCTGTAATGTGACCCCCGAACTGCACGCAATACTCCAACTGTGGCCTAACCAACGTTTTATACAGTTCCAGCATTACATCCCTGCTTTTAGGAATTCTACACCTCGGCCAATAAAGGAAATCATTCCATATGCCTTCTTCACGACTCTATCTACCTGTCCTGCCACCTTCAGGGACCTGTGGACATGCACTCCAAGGTCTCTCACTTATTCTGCCCCTCTCAATATCCTCCCGTTTATTGTGTATTCCATCGCTTTATTTGCCCTCCCCAAATGCATTACCTCACACTTCTCTGGACTGA
Organism: Heterodontus francisci; assembly: GCF_036365525.1. Taxonomy (NCBI): domain Eukaryota; kingdom Metazoa; phylum Chordata; class Chondrichthyes; order Heterodontiformes; family Heterodontidae; genus Heterodontus; species Heterodontus francisci. The sequence goes on from NC_090397.1 coordinate 28,366,837, forward strand.
ATTCCATTTGCCACTTTTCCACCCACTCAACCAAACCATTGATATCTTTCTGGAGTCTACGACTATCCTCTTCACTATCGACTACATGGCCAATTTTTGTGTCATCAGCAAATTTCAGAATCATGCCTCCCACATTTAAGTCCAAGTCATTAATATCTGCCACAAACAGCAAGGGACCCAACACTGAGCCCTGTGGAATGCCACTGGAAACAACTTTCCATTCACAAAAACATCCGTCGACTACTACCCTTTGTTTCCTGTCTCTGAGCCAATTCTGGATCCAACCTGCCACATTCCCCTGTATCCTATGTGCTTTCATTTTACTGATCAGTCTGCCATGTGGGACCTTGTCAAATGCTTTACTAAAGTCGACATAGACCACATCCACTTCACTACCCTCATCAATCCTTCTTGTTACTTCTTCAAAAAACTCAATTAAGTTAGTAAGACATGACCTTCCCTAAACAAATCCATGCTGACTATCCTTGTTTAACACATGGCTTTCTAAGTGACAGTTTATCCTGTCCCTCAGAATAGATTCTAACAATTTACCCACCACCGAGGTCAGACTGACCAGCCTATAATTATTTGGCCTATCCCACGCACCCTTTTTAGACAATGGTACAACGGTCACAGACCTCCAATCATCTGGTACCTCTCCTGTACCTAGTGAGGATTTGAAGATGATCCTCAGCACATCCGTTAGTTCCTCCCTGGCTTCCTTTAACAACCTGGGATGCAATCCATCTGGCCCTGGCGATTTATCCACTTTCAAGGATGTCAGACCCTCTAGTACTTCATCTCTCACGCTGATCATATCTGATATTTCACACTCCTCTTTAACCAAATGTCTACATCAACCCTCTCCTTTGTGAAGACAGAGACAAAAAACTCATTAAGAACCCTGCCCACATCTTCTGCATCAACGTTCCCCTGTACATCTCTGATAGGCCCTACCCTTTCGTTAGTTATCCTCTTGCTCTTAATGTACTGATAAAGCATCTGATAAAACCTGCCAATAGTTTTTCATGTCCTCTCTTTGCTTTTCTAATTTCTTTTTTTAACTGCACCCCTGCACTTTCTATACTCTTCTAGGCTTTCTAAAGTATTAAGATTTTTGTGATCGTCATAAGCTTTCTTTTTCTGCTTTAACTTACCCTGTAAGCTTCTAGATAACCAGGGGGCTCTAGATTTGGCAGTACCACCCTTTATCTTTGTGGGGACATGCCTACACTGTGTCTGTAGTATCTCGTTTTTGAATGCCTCCCATTGGTTTGCTGCTGATTTTCCTTCAAGTAGTTGTATCCAGACCACTTTCCCCAGGTCACTTTCTTAAAATATGCTTTCCCCAAATTTATAACATTTACTCCTGTTTTATCTTTGTCCTTTTCCATGATTATGCTAAAACTTACTGTATCATGGTCACTAGCTCCAAAATGGTCATCTCCTGTTACTTCCTCCACTTACCCAACTTCATTACTGAAGACTAAATCTAGAATTGCGCACCCTCTCTTTGGGCTTGTTACGTGCTGGCTAAAAAAGTTCTCTTGAACACAGTTCAAGAATTTTGTCCCCTCTGTGCCCTTCACACTATTTGTATCCCAGTTGATATTGGGGTAGTTGAAATCCCCAACTATTATTGCCCTATAGTTTTTGCAGTCAGAAATTTGCCATCATATTTGTTCTTCTATCTCCCTCTCACTATTTGGGGGTCTATAGTACACTCCTAGTAGTGTGGCTGCCCATTTTTTATTTCTGAGCTCCACCCGTATGGCCTCATTTGATGATTCATTTAGCATATCATCCCTCCTCAAAGCTGTTATTGATTCCTTAACTAATAATGCTACACCCCCTCCTTTTTTATCTCCCTCTCTATCCCACCTGAAAACTCTATATCCAAGGATGTTGAGTTGTCATTTTTGCCCCTCCTTAAGCCAATTTTCCGTTATAGCAACGATATCGAGTTGGCATGTGTCTATCAGTGCCCTCAGCTCATCGACTTTATTTACTATACTCGTTGGATTTAAATAAATACCCTTTCACACTGCCAAATTCCTGTGCTGCACACTTTTTAACCTTTGCTTCTTCTGTCTTTCAGAGTCACTCGCTAATTTTCTGCCTCCTGTTCCCTGCCATGAAATGATCCTATCTAAGACTGCGCTCCGGTTCCCATCCCCCTGCCAAGCTAGTTTAAGCCATCTATTATATACATTTGTATTCAACATGACAATGTTACTGTACATCTGATTTGAAAAGTCATATATAGTTATTATATAGAGCTCTCCCTTTGTAACTTCCTGCTCCCAAGCCTGGTGTAAAACCAGGACAGAGAGTAGAGCCAACAGGAATGGTCACAAGATGGGCTGCAGACAAGACAATCACTGGAAGCATAGCAACAGAATGGAGAATAGGCCATGGCCAGCGGAGGCTGAGCAGGGTCACCAGTGGGAGCTGCTGAAACAGTCAAGGGGAGCAGAAGTGAGGCCCGAAACTGCAACCTCGCTACTCTGCTAAAAGCACAGAGGAAGGAGGAGGGGAGAGAGAATAGGCACAGCAAGGTCCCAAAGGGCAGCATTACTACTTATAGCAAAGAGAAAGAGGCGAAAGGAAAAATCGTACATCTGCATTCACATCTTGTTTAAGAAACCTTATTTCCTATCCATTGCTTTTATAATATCTTGATTTTCCATTATTTATAGTTACATTTCTAAATTTTGATGGGTACCCCTGAACAAGCAGCATGGGGCATTTGGAGCCCTTCCTTTCACTGCCATAGACCTTGTGAGGTTGGAAATGGAGATGGGGGTTCGGCAACTCATGATTTATGTTAAGCAGAGTATTGCCTTCATTCAAAAGGTTGGCAGATCCATAATGTTGATCATGAATGGAACCACTTCAAACCCAAGGCATGCACTTGCCTTTGAACGCAGTGCTGTAAGATGAATAATTTATGCAGAAGTGTACTGCATTCTTAGCCATACCTTTTGTGCTTCCTTTGGCATCCACAGGCAGTGAGATGTAAAGCTGCATAACAGGAAATATCTGCACTTGCATTTTCAGTCCAAATGTCGTTGTGACTTGAAAGTACATTGAGGACTGCTGAAATATTATTATTCCACCTATTTAAAGAGAAAAGGTACACGTTCAACTCATTTTTAACCATTCATTTAGTTATTTCATAAAACACAAAAAAACATTTTTTACCTGTTCTCAGAGTAATTGCAACTTCATTTCCCTCAAAATATACATTGCCATCATTGCTGAACACAAAGGTGGTCTATAGAAAAATGTGCAGAAGTATCACTTTAGCGAACATATTTATAGAACCAAAGTATAAAAATGAATGGCTGTACAAATTCTCACCTGATTCATAGTTAAGGTAACACGCTGCAAACATGTTTGTTTAAATGCTGCTTGACACTGGTGGATATCTACCTTGATGGTCCAGTCCTCCGTCTGTTTGAGTTGTGGGGGAAGAGTTAAAACACTCACATTTTAAAACTAAAAATTCTGAAACAGATGTGATTATGTGCATCAATTTATAGTTACAAACTTAGTTAGAACCAGCTAATATGTTTCACGTACAAAAACAGCGTAGTACGAACAATCTCCGATCATACTGTAGTAAGTGTTGTCAAATGTTGTAAAATAGGTTGCTTCTTCAATTGTACATCTTCCAGGACAGCTATGATAAGAGCACGACCATTTTCCGCTTTCACAAATGCTGTGTAAAAACAATTGATAACAAAATAACGAACAGTATTTCCACAAACAAAATCCATAAAATTCCTGGAGGTAGAAAGTAAATTATCTGCAAACTATACCATGACTGGCACGAAGTGTTTCTGATCTCTCCAGATCGATAAATCTCTCCACTGTATTCACAAGGACATGCCCTTTCGGGGATGCATCTGTTTGTGCCTCTTATGTTATCAAGAACTTTGCCTTAAAATAATAAAGATAAACAAATAAGTACATTTATTCACAAGACAAAGTGCATGGCTTTTATTTAAAGTGGCAGAATACCTTGTGACTTTCATATTCTGGCAGTATTTCAACAATACATAATTTTTAATGTCTGACAGAAAATACATTTATTGCTGTTAGCATTTAGAAAAAAAGACACCCGAGTTTTTTAAATTCATTCATTGGATAAGGATGTGCTGGAAAGGCGAGCATTTATTGTCTATCCCTAATTGCCCTTGAGAAGGAGGTGGTGAGCTGCCTTCTTGAAACATTGCAGTCCATGTGGTGAAAGTACACCTACAGTACTTTTAGGCAGAGTTCCAGAATTTTGACCCAGCAACAATGAAGGAACACAATATATTTCCAATTCAAAGTGATGTATGACTTGGAGGGATACTTGCGGGTAGTGGTGTTCCCATTCCCATAATTTTCCCCATTTTGGATTCCTTCTGCATCCTAATTACCATTCCCCGCCTGTGCAAGTGAGTGTCTGCTGTCAGCATTTGTCAAGGAGAGTTCTGAAACATCAGTACTCGACTTTCAGTGAAAATGGCCTGAACTGTTTCATCCGTTGGTTTTCCATCCATCCATTTGCCAAAGTTGCCCATTTGCCACCTCCCTCTAAAAGTTTAGAAAAGATCAGGGCAGTATTATTTTGAGAATCACACATGCAAATCTGCACTGTGTCGTGATAAAATTGCTAGACCATCGGGTTGAGTTTACTAAATGGATTTTCCTCTGCTCTCACATTGCAAATCAGGTGGGATAATGCTTAAAAAATTGGGTCATAAGGTTTACTGCTGCCTCACAGCCCTGACCTCAATTTCTCTTCCCAACCATCCTTAATAAGACTTCCATGGCCATCTTTCCCTCCCATCCCAACTGCATACAAATGATGCGGAGCTTGAGGTCCAAGACTGTGACAGATTTTCCTTCTGTCTGCCTGTGTTGCTGCTTGTTCCCAGTGATTATGGCCCTGAGATTCCCAATGGAGGGAGAGGGCTTTGTTGCAAATTATCTCCCTCCAATCTGGCCACCGCCATTCTAGTTTTATAGGACCTGGTTGTTCTATTTCAGATAGCCAGGCAATGTAGGATAGAATTAGAGCCTAATCTTTACAACTTTATAAGCTTTTATTTACAAAGGCACACATTACAAACATGCACTTCCAAACTCAACCAGCTCATTTTCAGTCTGCTCCTATATATAGGAGCACAAGTGAATCGCCTGTTAATGCCAATCACCTGAAAACAATTAAATACTCAATTAATATATAATTAACAATGGTCTCTGCTGTAGTACAATGTAATATAGTGGGCATTGGGTTCTTACTGGGTGGATTATGTAAATGGAAAGTGCATCATCACAGAAAGTCATCGATTGATACAGCACTGAAACAGGCCCTTCAGCCCACCAAGTCTATGCCGACCAACAACCACCCATTTATACACATCCTACATTAATCCCATATTCCCTACCACATCCCCACCATTCTCCTACCACCTACCTACACTAGGGGCAATTTACAATGACCAATTTACCTATCAACCTGCAAGTCTTTGGCTGTGGGAGGAAACCAGAGCACCCGGCGAAAACCCACACGGTCACAGGGAGAACTTGCAAACTCCACACAGGCAGTACCCAGAACTGAACCCGGGTCGCTGGAGCTGTGAGGCTGCGGTGCTAACCATTGCACCACTGTGCTGCCCAAAAGTATTATAATGCAATCTGTACAGAACCTCGTGGAGCATTGTAGAGGAAACCTTAGATCCAAGACATGTCGAATAAACCCCTGTTATTTTAACCGTCAAACTGTACTATGACTTAATAGTTAGCAGAATATTACATCTGCTATGGACAATTTGCTGCTCTTCAGAACTTTTCAGCCAGTTAAGATGCCCAGCCTCCTCTTCTGGTACTGCAGTGACAATCCTGCTGGGATTTTGCACTGGCAAGTTTCCTCTTGTTGGCAGAAATACATTGGTGGGTAGGGCCTTCTGTGGAGAGATTACTTCCGACCCCTTCCCACCCTCTGCTCCATTTCTTGGTAATGGTGCAGGCCCAGTGGCACTACAACTAGAGCCCCCAAATCTGTTGCAGACTTTGCGTGTCCAGGTGACCCTGAATGAATGCATCTGCTCACCAACAGACTTCCAAAAACAAGCCACAGTACTTCCACTAACTTTGCCACAGCAGAAGTAAGTCAAAAGCACCTCACCTGAAAGTTGGATGGTTGGTCCTTTAAATAGTGCTAATGGGAGGGGAGGGCGGTGGGGTGCCTTGTGCAGTTGAACGCATGTTCCAGCTGTGAGTGATTAGCATAGATGTTCAGTGGACCTGCGCAAGCCAACTTAGGAATACTTGTGTCAAATCAGCTGGATCGCTGATTGATGTCACTACCAGACCTCTCCTGATGCTTCTGGCACACACAAGGCGCACCTGAGCTAGGGCCGTTCCCAGCACTGGGCACTGTGTGGGCAGCACGGTGCACACCATTCTCTGCCTTCAGTGCTACAGAGCCCAATTTTGTGGCCCTTCAGTCTCATTAGCGACATCTTCATTTTATAATGATATCTTTAGATTTTGTGTCCTGGTTTTGTGCAAAAATCTTTCTACATCTCCATCATCGATTGCTTCTGCTCCTGTTTGAACAGTTGCCTTTCCCCCAATATTTATCCAATCAGAATAAATTTAGATTTCATAAGTTAATTCACAATATCACAAAAATTGGGTGAAATTAAAATAAAATATATGATAAAAACAACAGAATTGTCAATATCTTCAAAATCTAATTACCTTCTGGGCATACACAAGTATTCACACACTGATCGCACTGTTGTTCTGGATTTGGATCGGTACAGGTTGGAAGACAGGCAGGGCCACACTCCTTGTATAATTGATTCCCAGGACAGGTGGGCAGTGCTGAGAAGGAAAAATTGTGGTTTTTATCATTTTGACCATTTAAAATGCCACTGAGTTACAAAATATAAACATGTGAAGCTATGTTTGATTTGTGTGTCAAAGTTGCTATTTGTCTCCAATTGGAAGAAAACTACTTACTACAATTTTCCTGTGTTCTCCAGTTTTGCCACATCAGAAAGGTCTCTTTATCACATTTCCGTGCAACTTCCGCAAAAAAAGCACATTTACATCCTGATCCTTTGCAGCTGCAAACATCTGCCTGACACATCTTCCAGTATTCTCCAATCACACGGTTGTCAAAACATGACAGGAACAGAGCTGAAATTGCTTCACATTGCTGAGAATAAAAAAATCATACCAAGAGAAATTATGTTATGAAAATGGAGTTCCATTTATTTGCCAAACTCCAAATAGCTGCACACCCATCTGTTCTAAATGCAATCTGGTGAGTTCATTATCACCAATATTATATAACCCAACAGCTAATGAGCTTGATGCAGAAATTAGGACTTACTGGATGTACGGGGAAGGATTTGGGGAAAGAGAATGTTGGGGTGGGTGGGGAAGGGGAGGACAGAGAAATTCACCATTGTTCCACCCAGTTTTTTGGGTGAAAAATGAAGGAATTGGGAACGATTTTATGACTTGAGATCTCCGACCATGCCCCAGAAGTGCACTGGCTGACAAGTTGGAAGCTGACAACTTCTAGACGTGCACGGCACCCACCTGAAACAGGCATTAGGCAGCCTGCATATGAAAGACAACCAAATTACAGGTTTATTTAGACAAAAGTTATGGTCCCAAAATTCCATGAGTGTTTCATCATTCTCCCCCATAGCTTTAGCAGAAGACCAGCAGTAACCCCAGGTAAATAGTGGCTAAACAAACATATGAATTAGAAGCAGAAGTAGGCCACTCGGCCCCTCTAGCCTGCTCCGTCATTCAATAAGATTTGTTTCTGTCTCGAATTCCACACTCCCATCTACCCCCGATAAACTTCGATTCCCTTACCTAACATGAATCTATCTACCTCTGCCTTAAATATATTCAATTACCCCGCCGCCACCACATTCTGAGGCAGAGAGTTCCAAAGTCGCACAAACCTCTGAGAGAAAAAAATTCTCCTCATCTCTGTCCTAAAAGGGCGACTACTAATTTTAAAACAGTGCCTCCTACTTCTGGACTCACCCACAAGAGGAAACATCACTCTTCTAAACTCCAGTGAAAATAAGCCCAGTCTGTCCAACCTTTCCTCATAAGACAAACCACTCATTCCAGGTATCAATCCAGTAAACCTCCTCTGAACCACCTCCAATGTATTTACATCCTTCCTTAAATAAGGAGACCAAAATTGCACACAGTATTTCAGATGTAATCTCACCAATGCCCTGTATAACTGAAGCATCACATCCTTACTTTTATTTTCAATTCCTTTCGTAATAAAGGATAGCATTCCATTCACCTTCTTTATGACTTGCTGTACCTGCATACTACCTGTGACTCATGCACCAGCACACCTAGATCCCCCTGCACCTTGGAATTCTGCAGTCATTTTCCATTTACGTAATACACTGCTCTTTTATTCTTCTTGCCAAAGTGAACAACTTCACATTTTCCCACATTATACTCCATCTGCCAGTCAGTCAACCTATCTATATTGGTCTGCAACCTCCTTATGTCCTCGTCACAACATGCTTTCCTACCCACAGAAGCAACCATACTGCAGATGCTGGAAATCTGAAAAAAAACAGGAAGTGCTGGAAATACTCAGCAGGTCAGGCAGCATCTGTGGAGAGAGAAGCAGAGTTAACATTTCAGGTCTGTGACCTTTTACCACTCTGCTTCTCTCTCCACAAATGTTGCCTGACCTGCTGAATATTTCCAGCACTTTCTGTTTTTAATTTAATCTTTCCTACCTATCTTTGTGTCATCTGCAAATTTAGCTACCATGCCATCACTCCCCTCATCTAAGTCATTGGTATAATTTGTAAAAAGTTGAGGCCCCATCACAGACCCCTGTAGGACTCCACTCGTTACATCCTGCCAATCAGAAAAGGACCCATTTATGGATACTCACTGTTTTCTGCCAGCCAGCCAATCTTCTATTCATGCTAATATGTTACCCACTACACCATGAGCTCCTACTTTGTGCAATAACCTTTTATGTGACATCTTGTCAAATGCCTTCTGGAAATGTCCGATTATGTCAGGTCTTTGCCTCAGCGAGGAGTTTCCTGATTGCCTTGGAAGAAGTGGATCTTCTGCCCAAACCCTACAAGGTAAATGATAGACTCTGGCTATGCTCCTGACCTTCGCTCCTGATTCTCGCTGCCAATTGATCATTATAGTGATACTGGTACATCAAGTGAGCTGAAGTATACCACCCCCCCACAAGGACACAAGTGGGCCATACCAATAAACTCTAGGCCAGACAAACAGCCTTGTTTCCAATGGACCTGCAAGGTTGAAAAGATATTTCTCCTGAATTTTCACTCTCCTCCGGGGCTAAATGGAGCATTACTGAGATGGAAGGAGGAACTGGTCAACTTCTACAAGTAAGTGGGTGGTCTGCACTTCTGCAGATATGGGGGCCAGTGGATACCAAAGATGTGCCCCAAGTGCCACTTGCGCCTGTTACCCTCATGGAAATGAAGTGCCCTCCCAGTAAACCTGCAAACTACAGCAGTGTTTAGAAGTAATTGCTGGGCATTATCTTGGAACAAATGCCAAGAATGCCAACCAGGGAATTTTGGGGCCTTTATATTTTACTGCATTTTTTAATATTTTCATGCAGAATTTTGTTTGCACAAGTACTTGGAAAAGTATGAATTTGGACGGGGCTGCTAAATCAAAGAGTTGGCCACTGGAGTTGGTTAAGACAATCTGCAATAAAAGCCAAGCTCCAGTTCACAATCTGCTGTAACTGTTTTGAGAGTTTTATTACTTGTAGGTCAGCAGCTCCTGTAATAACAGAGTGATAGTGGAGAACTTTGGATTGAAGGTGATTTAGTGCTTTGGATCAGAAATTGGCTAGCTGAAAGAAAACAGAGGGTGGGGTTGATGGCAAATGTTCATCCTGGAGTTTAGTTACTAGTGGTGTACCGCAAGGATCTGTTTTGGGGCCACTGCTGTTTGTCATTTTTATAAATGACCTGGATGAGGGTGTAGAAGGGTGGGTTAGTAAATTTGCGGATGACACGAAGGTCGGTGGAGTTGTGGATAGTGCCGAAGGATGTTGTAGGTTACAGAGGGACATAGATAGGCTGCAGAGCTGGGCTGAGAGATGGCAAATGGAGTTTAATGTGGAAAAGTGTGAGGTGATTCATTTTGGAAGGAGTAACAGGAATGCAGAGTACTGGGCTAATGGGAAGATTCTTGGTAGTGTAGATGAGCAGAGAGATCTTGGTGTCCAGGTACATAAATCCCTGAAAGTTGCCACCCAGGTTAATAGGGCTGTTAAGAAGGCATATGGTGTGTTAGCTTTTATTAGTAGGGGGATCGAGTTTTGGAGCCACGAGGTCATGCTGCAGCTGTACAAAACTCTGGTGCGGCCGCACCTGGAGTATTGCATGCAGTTCTGGTCACCGCATTATAGGAAGGATGTGGAAGCTTTGGAAAGGGTGCAGAGGAGATTTACTAGGATGTTGCCTGGTATGGAGGGAAGGTCTTACGAGGAAAGGCTGAGGGACTTGAGGTTGTTTTCGTGAGTGAAGGAGGAGGAGAGGTGACTTAATGGAGACATATAAGATAATCAGAGGGTTAGATAGGGTGGATAGTGAGAGTCTTTTTCCTCGGATGGTGATGGCAAACACGAGGGGACATAGCTTTAAGTTGAGGGGTGATAGATGTAGGACAGATGTCAGAGGTAGTTTCTTTACTCAGAGAGTAGTAGGGGCGTGGAACGCCCTGCCTGCAACAGTAGGAGACTTGCCAACTTTAAGGGCATTTAAGTGGTCATTGGATAGACATATGGATGAAAATGGAATAGTGTAGGTCAGATGGTTTCACAGGTCGGCACAACATCGAGGGCCGAAGGGCCTGTACTGCGCTGTAATGTTCTATAAAAAAACTCTGTCTCAGAAGGAAAGGAACTCTCGAGAAAAACTCTGTGAGGTTTGTGCGGATAATTACATAGAATTAATAGCACAGAAACAGCCCATGTGGCTCAATTGGCCTATGCCAGTGTTCATGTTCCACAGAGGACTCCACCCACCCTACTTCATCTAGCCCTCTCTGCTCATCTAGCTTCTTCTTGAAGGCTATTCACTTCAACTACTCCATGTAAAAACTCAACAGGTTGGGGCTCTTTTCTCTGGCAAAGTGAAGGGCAAGGCGTGACCTAAGAAAGGTCTTTAAAATTATGAAGGGCTTTGATAGAGTAGACACAAGATTTTAGCTCACTCAAAACCCATTCACTTAGACAGAGTTAAAATCCACATTTTAACCACTCTCTGGGTAAAGAAGTTTCTCTTGAATTCGTGTTGGATTTATTAGTGACTGCCTTATATTTAGGGCCCCTAGCTTTGGACACCCCCACAAGTAAAAACATCCGGCCCGATTTTAACTCTGTCTAAGTGAATGAATTTTGAGTGAGCTAAAATCTCGTGTCTACTCTATCAAACCCCTTCATAATTTTAAAGACCTTTCTTAGGTCACGCCTTGGCCTTCACTTTGCCAGAGAAAAGAGCCCCAACCTGTTCAGTTTTTCCTGATAGTTAAAACTTCTCATTTCTGGTATCATCCTTGTAAATCTTTTTTGAGCCTACTCCAGTGCCTCTATATCTTTTATACAACGGAGATGAGAACTGTACACAATACTCTATAATGAAGTACACTGATGTTCACAGCTCAGACTTTCATTGTCTTCCAAGTTGAAGCATTTAGACAATGATACAATACAACACATTATACAATGTATTAGCGAAAATGAGTGGTTTGGGTCAGGTGAGATGTAAAAATTTTTAAAATCTCAAACCTGATCCCAATCCCCCTTCAACCCATCCACTCCGGTTTTACAGGGGACAGGATGGGTTGAAGGGGGTGGGGGATGGGGGTGGGGGTACTGGCGACCAAACCACTTCCAGGAGGTAGGTTGGTCATTTAAATAATGTAATGAGGCTGTGTGCCTCAGACTTAACCTATCTTCCTGCTTTAACCTTTGCCAGCCAGGCTTCAGGAAACCCGGTACTAAAGGGAGAGGAGGAAGAAGGAAGTGCCTTTACAGCAGTGCTTGTGGCCGTGAGGAACAGGAGTGCTTCCCACCAGCCTCCCAAGCTAACCTGCTACTCTGGTCGACATGAGAACCCCCCAACATCATACCCACTCCTCTCACAATCAAACCCTCCCCTTACGATCGCTGACCCACCCCACATGATCAGACCCCCTCCCCCTTCCCCAGGACTAGTGACCACCTCTCCCCTAGATCTGGACCTCCACCCCACCATCTCTCACACTTTCACTAACCCAGCTGCAGGTTCCCCACCTGTTCCTACTCCTCCATAGCATTCTCCACCAGACAGGGAGCCCAACCTGTCAATGAAGTTGGCTTCCGGGTGAGGAATCTGTTGGAAAAAATAAGGCACTCGATGTGGAGACAAAACTACAGAGTGTGTAGTATGGCCAAAACTAATTGCAAAAGATAGAGTACTGTTTTTATTCATTCATGGGATGTGAGCAAAGCTAGTAAGGCCAGCATTTATTGCCCATCCCTAATTGCCCTTGAGAAGATGGTGGTGAGCTGCCTTCTTGAACTGCTGCAGTGTACTTGGTGTAAGTACACCCACAGTGCTGTTAGGAAGGGAGTTCTGGGATTTTGACCCAGCGACAGTAAAGGAACGGTGATATAGTTCCAAGTCAGGATGGCATGTGGCTTGGAGGGGAGCTTGCAGGTGGTGGTGTTCCCATGCAGCTGCTGCCTTTGTCCTTCTAAGTGGTAGAGGTCGCAGGGGGTTTGAAGGTGTTGCAGTGCATCTTGTAGATAGTACACACTGCTGCCACTGTGCGTTGGCAGTGGAGGGAGTGAATGTTGAAGGTGGTGGATGGGGTGAAAATCAAGTGGGCTGCTTTGCCCTGGATGGTGACAAGCTTCTTGAGTGTTGTTGGAGCTGCACCCATCCAGGCAAGTGGAGAATATTCCATCACACTCCTGACTTGCGTCTTGTAGATGGTGGACAGGCTTTGAGAAGTCTGATATACGGTGATCTACCCGCTGCAGAATTTGCAGCCTCTGACCTGCTCTTGTAGCCACAGTATTTATATGGCTGGTCCAGTTCAGTTTCTGGTCAATGGTAACCCCCAGGATGTTGATGGTGGGGGATTCAGCAATGGTAATGCCATTGAATATCAAAGGGAGATGGTTAGATTCTCTCTTGTTAGAGATGGTCATTGCCTGGCATTTGTATGGCATGAATGTTACTTGCCACTTATCAGCCCAAGCCTGAATGTTGCGCAGGTCTTGCTGCATGCAGGCACATACTGCTTCAGTATCTGAGGAGTTGCGAATTATACTGAACACTGTGTAGTGAACATCCCCACTTCCGACCTTATGATGGAGGGAAGGTTATTGTTGAAGCTGCTGAAGATGGTTGGGCCTAGGACACTACCCTGAGGAACTCCTGCAGCAATGCCTTGGGGTGGAGATGATTGGCTTCCAACAAGCACAGCCATCTTTCTTTGTGCTAGGTATAAGTCCAACTGTGGAGAATTTTCCCCTGATTCCCAATGACTTCAATTTTGCTAGGGTTCGCAATTCCACACTCGGTCAAATGGTGCCTTGACATCAAGCACAATCAATCTCACCTTACCTCTGGAATTCAGCCCATTTTTCCATATTAGGACAAAGGCTGTAATGACGTTTGCAGCCGAGCAGCTCTGGGGAAATCCAAACTGAGCACTGATGAGCAGGTTATTGCTGAGTAAGTGCCGCTTGATAGCACTGTCAATAACACCTTCCATCGCTTTTCTGATGATTGAAAGTAGGCTATTGGGGTGTTAATTGGCCAGATTGGTTTTGCCCTGCTTTTTGTGTTCAGGACATACTTGAACAACTTTCCACATTGTTGGGTAGATGCCAGTGTTGTAGACATACTGGAACAGCTTGACTAAGGGCACAGCTAGATATGGAGTACAAATCTTCAGTATTATCATAAAGGAGTTAAACTTGTGGAGGAGCCACTACTGCCTGGAAAAAGAATTATTCTAAAGGTGTGGTGATGTTATCAGGGAACAAGCTATTCCAAAGAGATACAGAGAGGAATTGGTGCCTAGGATTACCGTTGGGCTTGTTATGGATTAAGGTTCTGGTTGGCAAGATGTAATGAGTGGTGTGTGTCAGGCAAACCCCCAGACAGAGGCACACATTATTTCACCAATGAACATTAAAACTTTAAAAATTGCAATCTCTGACTGGAAAGACATTTCCATGGTAACTGACTATGTTGAAACAAAGGAGACACAGCAGCAGCTCTCCAATACACAGAAATGATCAGACTAGTTTAGCCACATGGTTAGCTGGCTGTGGCAGCGAAATTAGAGCCCCCAGAAAAGGCTGTTGAAAAGACTGTTCCATATAAGGCGCTAGTCACATGACTAAGCTGCTGAGCACCCTGGGAGCTTTTTGAATTTGAACTCCCAAACAAACAGATTTGAGCAGAGACAGAGCCATTTGCTCATGGAGTAACATCTCTCCAGGAACTGAAGCAAGACTTACAGCCTCTCCTGTCTGCCTGCCTATCTCTCAGGGAAGTGAAACCATTGAAGACACATGAAATTCAAAGAGAAAAAGGTTTGCCACGTGAACAAAGTTTTAAGATGATTACTGGGACCCAACGAAACGCAAGAATATAACTACAATCAAGGACTACCGCGAGCTCGAGAAACAGTAACAAGATATTGCCTCCAACTGTTCTACTTATCTCTTCTACTCTTTTCTGTCCCTATCTTGCATGTTTATATCACGTGTGCATGCGTTGTATATCCGCAGGCGTGAACTGTATTAGAATTAAGTTTATTTAATAAATTTCATCTTTCTGCTTTAAACCAAAGAAAGCCTGTTTGTGCTCAGTTATTTGCCTGATAGTTGGAAACTGTGAACACGGATTCACAAAAAGAGGAGCTCAAAACACTGTGTGTTTAAAATTAAACCCTGTTACAATAAGACCAGGTGAAGACAGCAAGAGACCCCCTAGACACATTGCTCACCTGGTCGTAACATGTGCCACAGGGATCAGCGCTGAGGCATCAACTTTTTACAATTTATATAGATGACTTGGATGAAGGGACCAAATGTATGGTTGTTAAATTTGCTGATGACACAAAGATAGGTAGGAAAGTAAGTTGTGAAGAGGGCATCAGGCTACAAAGTAAAGGCCTGCTCATGTCACGAAGAAAATACTCGACCCAAACCCGACAGAACCACATCGGACCCAAGCCCGACCCGACTCGACCACCAGAATGTTCCTTTTACCTACCTTGCGACTCCAAATCTGCAGGAAGCTGCAGCATGAGCGTGATGACGTCATAGAGACGCTCACTCGCTCACTGTGCAGACGCAAAGTTTTCCTCTTTGACGTCCCGGACTCCCAGCTCAGGTAGTATTTTTCACTTTTAACACTCCTTGCTGTGTGTGTCTGACCCGCACCCGGCCTGACCCGACCCGGACCCGGCCCGCCCGACCTGAGTCCGAAAGCCGGACCCGGAAGAGCGAACCGAACCTGACACATGTCGTCAGGTCCCGTCAGGTGCAGGTCGGGTAGCTGGCCTTTACTACAAAGGGATACAGATAGCTTAAGTGAGTGGGCAAAGATCTGGCAAATGGAGTATAATGTGGGAAAATGTGAAATTGTTCATTTTGGCAGGAATAATCACAAAAGGTTAGTATACAGGTTCAGCAAGTAATTAGGAAATCTAATAGAATGTTATTGTTTATTGCGAGGGGAATTGAATGCAAAAGTAGGGAGGTTATGCTTCAGTTATACAGGGCATTGGTGAGACCACATCTGAAATGCTGTGTACAGTGTTGGTCTCCTTATTTAAGGAAGGATGTAAATGTGTTGGAAGCAGTTCAGAGAAGGTTTACTAGACTAATACCTGGATTGGGCAGGTTATCTCTTATGAGGAAAGGTTGGACAGGCTAGGCTTGTATCCGCTGAAGTTTAGAAGAGTAAAGGTGACTTGATTGAAACATAAATGATCCTGAGGGGTCTTGACGGGGTGGATGTGGAAAGGATGTTTCCTCTTGTGGGAGAATCTGGAACTGGGGGTCACTGTTTAAAAATAAGGGGTCGCTCATTTAAGACAGAGATGAGGAGAAATGTTTTCTTTCAGAGGGTCATGAGTCTTTGGAACTCTCTTCCTCAAAAGGTGGTGGAAGCAGAGTCTTGGAATATTTTTAAGGCAGAAGTAGATAGATTCTTGATAAGCAAGGGGGTGAAAGGTAATTGGGGATAAGCAGGAATGTGGCGTTGAGGTTACAATCAGATCAGCCATTAACTTGTTGAATGGCAGAGCAGACTCAGAGGCTAAGTGGCCTACTCCTGCTTCTATTTCGTATGTTTGTATGTAAAATAAATAAGCCCATCAATCATAATTTGAGGCCTGAAGAACTGACATAACTTTACACAATTGCCTGCGTAAAACATCTAGCATTAAGAGTTTGGGAACTTGGCAGCTGGAAAACTTTGCTGACAGTTCAGGGTTATCATGACCCAAAAGAATTTCAATTCTCAGGTATGAAAGTAGGTGCTAGGGCCTAAAGAGCGTTTTTAATGGTTTACATATTCTTTAAATTTTTCTAAAAAATTTGGAGCTTGAATTTCAAGTAATTCATGATCACAGGTAGGTTCAAGATAAGGTCCCTATGTTTCCTTTTGAGATATTGACTATTTAAAATGTTATTCAATATTTCATGTGTGCTTATAGACTTGATTAGATTAGATTAGAGATACAGCACTGAAACAGGCCCTTCGGCCCACCGAGTCTGTGCCGAACATCAACCACCCATTTATACTAATCCTGCACTAATCCCATATTCCCACCAAACATCCCCACCTGTCCCTATATTTCCCTACCACCTACCTATACTAGTGACAATTTATAATGGCCAATTTACCTATCAATCTGCAAGTCTTTTGGCTTGTGGGAGGAAACCGGAGCACCCGGAGAAAACCCACGCAGACACAGAATTCCACTGCATTGAGTTTCGACGTGTTTTACTGTGGATTTTGGGGGGAATTTTAGCAAATGGGTTTGAGAGCAGGTGGGGGTTAAAAGTGCTGCAATTGACAGCGCATTGGGAAGCTGGTTCCAACCCATCGACTTCTGCATTTAACTGCAGCATGTTCGGCTGTGTGCAAGAAACCCCCTCAGGAGAGGCAGGTTGACAATTTAAATAAGTTAATGGGTGATTAAAAGCTTTTTAAAGAGAGATTTTCACCTTTAACTCTGGATGTATGGGTTTCCCAGGCTTCCTGGAACTCACCAGCGAAAGCAAGGTGAGAGCACAGAGACAAGCAAAAATTCCCATAGGTACTGAGACCTCATACCTGCTCCTTCATCTAATTGTGTGAAAGGCTTTTGCTCGCTGTACTTGTTCTGAAATTTTACTTTAACTATTTTACAGTTGATTTCAATTGCTTTGAGGCCACTTACACTATTTGGGTGGTTTGTGAGTCTGATCTCCACTTACCATTTGCCCCTCATGCTGTTTTAACCTGGACCTCAAATGAAGACCAACATGACCAGCAGCAGCAGCAACAACAGCAGGGGGATCAGCAGTGGGACAATCACCAGCAGCATCAGCCATCTCCTTACATACATGCCATTATGAAGGAGAGAGGGGATTAGAAGGGAGGTGCTGCCCTAAGAAGGTGATATCCACAAAATTGAGTGTACAGGCAGAGGATCAGCTTCCTGGACATGTCTGAACACCAGTGCCTCAGGCAGCTCAGTGGCTCACATCAGGTGGTGGGAGACATTCGCAGCCTGCTGGAAGAAGACCTGCTGCCAAGTGGACCTTATGGCCACATTTTACCAGTGGCTGTCAAAATGACCACTGCCCTCAACTTCTTTGCCTCCATTTCCTTACATGGATCTGCAAAAGACATTTGCAGGACTTTGCAGTCGGCTACCCACAAATACATCACACCGATGACCATGCCATGTCTGCTGGGGGCAGCAGACAATTGTGTACACTTTGCCACCAATTATGCCTGTCAGAGTGAGCAGTCACTCGAGTTTGTGCTTCTAGTCCCTCAGATGCCTGACATCATCCACTGTACACAAATAGCAATCAAGGCACATATCCCCACTGCCCCCATCAGATTAAGCAGGAATGATTGTAAAAAGGAAGGGCTTCCACACCATCTGGTCAGATGGTTTACAACCACAGAAAGATGATTATGCATGTGTGCGCAATTCCATGATGCATTCATTTAGTGCCAGTCCACCCTCAATGATCACCTCACACCTCGGAACAGCAACAACTGCTGGTTACTTAGATTCAAGGTTTACCCATTCCAAATGTGGCGGATGACACCCATAAGGAGCCCAAGCAATGAGGCCCAAGAGAGCTACAATCAAAGCCGTATAACAATGAGATGTATCATTGAACAACAATTGGCACACTGAAGATGTGCTTCAGACAGATCTGGAGGTGTCATTCAGTACACATCAGTCAGGGGCTCCAGAATGATTGTGGAGTGCTGCACCCTATATAACACAGCACAGCAAGTGAGAATTGGACTTTTAGGAGATGTAGAGCTGGTGAGGGCCCACCAAAGACTGCTTCACCTACACCAGTGCAGGGGCAAACTTGGCCATCGGGACATGAGGCAGCCTATGGTGTACCAACTGCAGGGCAGGAGAGAATGGGTGAGAAGTAGAAATGTTTTGAGCAGGCTCCCCAATTCCACACCTGCTTTTTCCATCTTCCATCTCATGGCCCACTCCCTGCTAGCAATGAGCTGGAGACCACTTTGCTACACATCAGTGAGGCACTGACCAGCCAAGGCTAGGGTTTAAGGTGGCATTCAGAGCGTGCAAGCCATTAGCGAGGGTCTGCGTGCACACATTCGACTGCCATGTTTGGTGCTCTATGCAGGTGGCCACCCTTTATATGGACGACGACAATGACACCATCGCAAAGGCCTGCAACATCAGGCTACTCGTGCTTGAGATGGACTTCTCCAATCTCTCTACAAGCATGCACAATATGACTGGAAAGCTGGCCAGTACCGCACACATTCTTTGCTGCTGCTCTGGAGCAGCGTGTCACACTTATCTCCAGCACCTCCTCCTCTGCAGCTGTCAAAATGGGGATGGCTCCAGTTCTTTGCCTCTCCCTAACATTCCATGCTCTCTTCTCCTGCAAAGGGGGCGGGGGTGGGGGATGGTGTTGAATAGATGGATGAACAACATTTGTTAAGAGTGACTATGAGGGAGAGGCACAACAGATGGGGATGTATTGAAATGTTTAAACAGAAAGGGATGGGTGCATCTGTCAGGTAAGTTGGTGTGAGGAGTGATGTGCTGGAGTAGACTTGGGAGGGCAGAGTGAGGGGTTTGGGATGATATGCGGATTGCAATGTAGCTGAATCTGCCACTGTTCTCACCTTTCTTGGCCTGATTAGGTCATTAAACTGCTTCTGGCACTGCATCTAGGAATACGGTGCCACACTCCTGCTGCTAACCTCAGCAATCCCCAGCCACGCTTTCTTGCTCTCTGGCGACTTCTTCCTCCCATTGGCAGGGAAAAGTATCAGCCTGCGGGCCCTTACAGATCACAGCATCGGGTCTAGAGAGGCATTTCTGCAACCTTGCCATGTTGGGAACCTGTAAAGTTAATTGTCTTCTTTGTTTCCCCCACTGCCTCAATCCATCAACTGTCATCTTTGTACTGTCACTTTAAAGAGTTTAATTGAAATTGACTAATGTGGGTTGTCATCACACCTGCTCCCACTAATTAGTTGGGAAACCCGGAAGTTAAATGCAAATACTGTTTGGGTGAAAAAGCCACTGACAGATGCGTTGCACTTAACTCCAGGTATCACCGCAAGCCACCCACCACCACCGCCACCCGCCACCACCATCACCCACCGCCACTGCCACCTACCAGCACCGCCACCATCACCACCCCTGCCACCCACCACCACCATCATCCACCACCACTGCCACCCACTAGCACCACCACCCGCCACCACCACTGCCACCTACCACCACCACCGCTACCCACCACCACTACCCCCACCGCCCCACCTGCAGCCTGTGGCTGTGTTAAAATTTCCCCCTTTGTTTCTATGTTTTATACATCTCAACCACAACATCAGACCTCAAATCTGTCACGTCCAATACCAAAATTGTTGAATGGAGAAGTGGAAAACTTCAAGTTATTAGAACTAGCAGGTCCTCATAACGTGTAGAAATACAGGGAGACCAAAATTTATCTCTGTCATTTTGCTGGACATTTAAATTATGCAGCAGACAAGAATAGATGATGAACCCATTCTGTTAGAAATGCAGGAATCCAAACATCGAACCAGAAAGAATATGAAAACAGAAGAGTAAGCGAATGGCAATGGCATGCTGCAACATTAAGGATGTTCTCTGAAGTCTACAAGGTAGACTATATAAGGGTTGTGGGAGGGCAATACTAAAATGACTGCTACTAGCACTCCTTCAGCTTGTATGGCAATCAAAGGCCAATTCAGAAAACTGAAGACCCAGTCTTTTGTGCATCTAACAGACCTGCAGTGGAACAGAATGAAAAGGAAAAATATTAGTAAATATTCTTTTCTGAATTTGTTAAAAGGAGAGTTGTAGAGGGGGGAATAGGTGTTGAATCTGCTCAGTGTGTATCGCTGGGTTTGGCTTGAGAAAATGTTCATTTTCCAAACTAGCTTACTTAAGTCAACTGAGAGTTGGTCGTATGAGTGGGCTAGAGAAAAATGAGAAACATTTGTCTGATAATTTTAGCGACAGTATATTTTCTATGGCTACAGACATGACTATCAGATTAAAGTTTCTCTGTTGTTTTTCTGTTGTTACTTCTAAATATATTTATTTCTCAATATATTTCTGGTTATAAACTTACAGTGCTTGCTTCACAGGATGATTCTGAATGGGGGTTGCTAGAGCATGTGTGCCCCAAAACATCCAGCTTGTTTGAATTTATGAAAGTTGAATCTGTAAAAAAAAGGAGTCATGATAATTGAGCTCATTAAATTATATCAACCAGAATAATCGTGCACATGTTAACAATTATCTTGAGGCTCTCAAATAATAATAGAGGCAATTATATCATTAGAAACCTAACTCAGTCTGTAAAGAAAATAGCCATTTTTCTTTTATTGTTTTTACCATAAGTGCTGCTGCTGTTTTTTTCAAATTTCCCACAAAGACCACACAAATGTCCTTGATATTTATCATCAAGAGATACCTATAAATAAAAAGTAAATGCAAAGTTTTAGACATGTGTTTGAAACAGCATCGCTTGACAGTTCCAAATCATCCAAAGAAGATACAAGAAACAATTGATTTCTATTTCTGCCGTACTTGCTTCTCCTAAACTGACAATCCCAGTCATAGGATGACTGATATGGCGAATAGAAAACAAGTCATCCTGACATATTTCTGAAATTCAGATGAGGCAGGGGGAACTTTAGACTCCATCTGGCCTATGCCTTTTTGAATCTAGGAGTATTTATTTTTATTTTTATTTATTTTAGAGATACAGCACTGAAACAGGCCCTTCGGCCCACCGAGTCTGTGCCGACCAACAACCACCCATCTATACTAACCCCACAGTAATCCCATATGCCCTACCACCTAACTACACAAGGGGCAATTTATAACAGCCAATTTACCTACCACCTGCAAGTCTTTGGCGGTGGGAGGAAACCGGAGCACCCGGAGGAAACCCAAGAAGACACAGGGAGAACTTGCAAACTCCACACAGTACTGGATGTTGATCCTCAATACACACAATGGAACAGTTTGCTATTCTCCAGGTCTGGGAAATAGCTCAAGCTAAAGAACATTTTTACAGAAACACAAAGGTATCGTCTTCCCATTTGTAATTGTGGCGGTTTTGACACATGTTGCTTCTGCCTGTCCCAGATGTTCAGTTTGGCTAAATACTAAAAGATGCACTCCCATTAGAAAGCAGCAAAACCAAAATCCACCACATTACCAGGCTATGACCAGGTAATGGAGTTTGGATGAGAGTTGCATACAGTTGAACCTTTGATTTTGTATTTAGGGCATTATCCAAATCTTTTATCAACTCACAGTTGTATTCATCACAAGGATGAATATAAATGAGGGAGACCATTCAATCTATCTAGCTCTTCCTTCCATGGAAACCTACCGTCTCCCCATAGGAGGCCCTAAACTATTCTTGGATAATGCTAGAGATTTTGCCTCTACCTGACTTCTAGATATTCATTCAACATATCTGTTATCACATGTAAAAATTGTTGACCAATAGCAGACCAATCCCTAAGAAACAGACATTTGTTAATGTACCTACAGATTTATATTGCTTACCAAAAGAACACACATTGCTCTCCATTGAAGAAAATCAGAATTGCAACGTGCTATTTGTCATCTGTTTACTCTGCTGGTTAAATAAACGTAAAACAACGTTAAAAATGAATCTGAAACTATTGAATAAAACTAGCTTACCGATAATGCATCTCCACTGTTCCAGTTCACAGATATAGTATGCTTCCTATTTGAAAGTCGTGTGTCAATTCCATATTTATAGATGCCAATTACCTTGTCATGATGTGGTAGATTTATTCTGTAAAATAAAGGTAATGTTGAATGAAACTTATTCTAAGCTAAAATGAGAAACAATTAAAATGTCATCTCATAAAAGTGATGCGCATCTCAAAATTCAACTTTGGACAAGTAAAGACTTCTTGAAATCAGTTTGTATATTTGGAATTTGGAGCAGGATGATGTCACATATCCCCACAAAGCACTATAAGCCCTTCACATGATTAATAAAAACTTTATCACACATGCTCATGCATCCAACCCTCATGAATCCTGTGCATGAAAAAAGTCCTCATTCGAATTTAATATTTATGGAGGAAACAGTGCTTCTGTCATTTCATATTTTTTTTCTTTTCAGGGTGAAGCTTTCCCTTTCATGAGGTATGATTTCCCCTTCCCATTCTTGGTTGTCCCTACACCGTACACTTTCATCACTCAAGGCAGTGGTCGAATGCCTCCTTGAAAGTAGTATCTAGATGCATAGGATAGGCTCATTGTTTTGATTTCAGCCCCATCACCATCCTCCTTGGATAAATGCATGGTTGCTGCTTAGCATTTTCACACAGTTTCATTCAGGAACTCAGCACATAAAGTTTGGTAAACATTCACGTCATGGCATGATGGCATTCATCACATAGTTTACCATCTGATTTCTGTCATATATGGATGGTGCTCCCATGCAGATAAAAGCAATTTAAAATGGTAATAGAGAGGTAGTCTAAAGTTAATGCAATTTGCAAAAAAAATTATTCCTCACAGCTTAATGTAAATCAAAAGTGGCATACAAATATCATGAAGAAAATCACAAAAATGCCAGTCGACTAAAACTGATATATTACAGATCATACTGCTCTTTTTTATTATTATTCATTCATGGGATGTGGGCTAAAGCCTGGCTACCCGACCCGAACCTAACTAGATCGGACTACCTGTGTCGGGTTCGGTTCGGGTCGGGTCTGGTCTATGTTCCAAGTCCAGCCGTCGGGCTTGAGTCGGGTCGGGCTGGACAGTGCTGCTTCCGGGAACTCACAGGATCAGGCTCACCTATGATACCCCACAACTCCATCTGCAGGGATAGCCTGCTGCTGGAATGGCTGAACAGGATCACTGGTACCACCATTTGGACAAGGTAGGGCATAATAACATGTTTGATATCATTAAATCTATTGCAACATTCGGGTTGGGTCGGGCGCAAAAAAATTACAGGACACTGGACTGGGTCGGGTTCGGGTTGGCTGTAGTCGGGTCAGGCCCAGGCCAGGTTTCACTTTTATACCCGAGCAGGCCTTTAATGTGAGCATTACTGGCTAGGCCAGCAATTATTGCCCATCCCTAATTGCCCTTGAGAAGGTAGTGATGAGCTGCCTCTTGAACCGCTGCAGTCCATGTGAGGTAGGTATACCCAACAGTGCTGTTAGGAAGGGAGTTCCAGGATTTTGACCCAGTGACTGTGAAACAATGGCGATATAGTCCCAAGTCAGGATGGTATATGACTTGGAGGGGAACTTGCAAGTGGTGGTGTTCCCATGCATTTGCTGCCCTTGTCCTTCTAGTTGGTAGAGGGTGCGTGTTTGGAAGGTGCTGTCTAATGGTTATACAACCAATATTGCTTCCACTGGTGGTCAGAAACAATCTACATCACATATTACTCATTATAATAATACTTGGTATAGCTCAGAAAGACAATCCTTTACTGAAATGGTTATACATTATGGTGTAATAATATCTTGGCAGTGTCCAATTAGATAGGAATTTAAGCCTCAGGTGTATGTTTGTATCTCATCCATTAGTACCGTCAATAAGAATAAAGTTTGAAATTATACACTTTGATTTCAAAATAATTTTTAATAAAAATTAAACCAAGCTGAATATAGACAGGACAGTGGAGATCTAAAAAAGGGAATAACAGGGGCAAAGAGAATATGAGAATAGAGTAGTTTTGAGATTTTAAGTTGATAAAACAGGATCTGGCCAAAGTGGACTGGGAGCAACTACTTGTGGGAAAGTCAACATCAGATCAGTGGGAGCCATTCAAAGAGGAAATAGTGAGAGTTCAGAGCCAACATGTACACATTAAGGTGAAGGGTAGGACTAACAAGTCCAGGGAACCTTGGATGTCAAGGGATATAGAGGATTGGATCAGTAAAAAAAAGAAGGCTTATGGAAGATTCAGAGTGCTGAAAACAGTGGATGCACTAGAGGAGTATAGAAAGTGTAGGGGAATACTTAAAAAAGTAATTAGGAGAGCGAAGAGAGGACATGAAAAAACACTGGCTGGCAAGACAAAGGATAATCCCAAGGTGTTTTATAAGTATATTAAGGGCAAGAGGATAACCAGGGAAAGAGTAGGGCCCATTAGGGACCAAAGTGGCAATCTGTGTGTGGAGCCAGAGCACATAGGTGAGATTTTAAATGATTACTTTTCATCTGTGTTCACTATGGAGAAGGACAATGTAGGTGTAGAGATCAGGGAGGGGGACTGTGATATACTTGAACATATTAGCATTGAAAGGGAGGAAATATTAGCTGTTTTAGCAGGCTTAAAAGTGGATAAATCCCCAGGCCCAGATGCGATGTATCCCAGGTTGTTATGTGAGGCAAGGGAGGAGATTGCAGGGCCTCTGACACAAATTTTCAAATCCTCTCTGACCACAGGAGAGGTACCAGAGGACTAGAGGGCAGCGAATGTGGTACCATTATTTAAGAAGGGTAGCAGGGATAAACCAGGTAATTACAGGCCGATGAGTCTAACATCACTGGCAGGGAAAATATTGGAAAAAGTTCTGAGGGACAGGATTAATCTCCACTTGGAGAGGCAGGGATTAATCAGGGATAGTCAGCATGGCTTTGTCAGGGGGAGATCGTGTCTAACCAACTTGACTGAATTTTTTGAGGCGGTGACGAAATGTGTAGATGAGGGTCAAGGCGTTGATGTAGTCTACATGGACTTCAGTAAAGCTTTTGATAAGGTCCCGCATGGGAGATTGGTTAAGAAGGTAAGAGCTCATGGGATCTAGGGTAATTTGGCAAATTGGATCCAAAATTGGCTTAGTGGCAGAGGGCAGAGGGTGATGGTCGAGGGTTGTTTTTGCGAGTGGAAGCCTGTGACCAGTGGTGTACCACAGGGATTGGTGCTGGGATCCTTCCTGTTTGTCGTGTACATTAATGATTTAGACATGAATATAGGAGGTGTGATCAGTAAATTCGCAGATGACACGAAAATTGGTGGTGTCGTAAATAGTGAGGAGGAAGGCCTTGGAATGCAGGACGATATAGATGGGCTAGTAAGATGGGCAGAGCAGTGATAAATGGAATTTTATCCTGAGAAGTGTGAGGTGATGCATTTTGGGAGGACTAACAAGGCAAGGGAATATACAATGGATGGTAGGACCCTAGGAAGTACAGAGGATCAGAGGGACCTTGGTGTACTTGTCCATAGATCACTGAAGGCAGCAGCACAGGTAGATAAGGTGGTTAGGAAAGCATATGGGATACTTGCCTTTATTAGCCGAGGCATAAAATATGAGAGCAGAGAGGTTATGATGGAGCTGTATAAAATGCTAGTTAGGCCACAGCTGGAGTACTGTGTACAGTTCTGGTCACCACACTATGGGAAGGATGTGATTGCACTGGAGAGGGGAAGAGGAGATTCATCAGGATGTTTCCTGGGCTGGAGCATTTCAGCTATGAAGAGAGTCTGAAAAGGCTGGGGTTGTATTCCTTAGAGAAGAGAAGGCTGAGGGGAAACATGATTGAGGTATACAAAATTATGAGGGACATTGATAGATTAGATAGGAAGAAACTTTTTTCCCTTAGCAGAGAGGTCAATAACCAGGGGGCATAGATTTAAGGTAAGGTGCAGGAGGTTTAGAGGGGATTGGAGGAAAAATGTTTTCACCCAGAGGGTGATTGGAATCTGGAATGCACTGCCTGAAGAGATGGTAGAGGCAGGAACCCTCACAACATTTAAGAAGTATTTAGATGAGCACTTGAAATGCCATAGCATACAAGGCTACGGGCCAAGTGTTGGAAAATGGGATTAGAATATTTAGGTGCCTGATGGCTGTCACAGACACAATGGGCCGAAGGGCCTGTTTCTGTGCTGCATAACTCTATGACTCTAGTGACTAACATAAAAGGGAACCCAAAATTATTTTATAAACACCATAAATAGTAAAAGGGCAGTCACGAGAAGCGTGGGGACGATTATGGTTTAACAAAGGGGATCTTCTTTTGGAGGCAGAGAGCATGGCTGAAGTACTAAATAATTACTTTGCATCTGTCTTCAATAAAGATGAAGACGCTGCCAACGTAGCAGTAAATGAGGAGGCAGTAATGATATTGGATAGGATAAAAAAAAAGATAAAAAGGATGCCATTAAAAGGTTGGCAGTCCCCAAAGCAGAAAAGTCACTTGGTCCTGACAGGATGCATCCTAAATTGCCAAGAAAAGTCGAATAGAAATTGTGGAGGCTCTGACCACAACCTTCCAATCTCCTTTGATGTGAGCGTGGTTGCCAGAGGCCTGGTGGATTGCAAATGTTACACCCCTGATTAAAGAAAGGGAAGAGGGATATACCCAGCAATTTCAGGCTAGTCAGGCCAAAATCACTGGTGGAGATACTTGTAAGTACAACAATCTCGGACAAAATTAATTAGCACTTGGAAAAATGTGGGCCAATAAATGAAAGACGGCATAGATTTGTTAAAGGCAAATTGTGTTTTACTAATTTGATTGAGTTCTTTGAAGTAACAGGGCGGGATTTTTATTTATTGATGAAGGTGAGTGGTTGCTTAACCGTGCCCCCCGCCCCCCTCAGGTCGGCATGCCAGTTTCCCGCTGCAAAACTGACGTTCTGAGTTTGAAAAGTAGCAGTGCGAGCATGAAGAAGCAACCCACTGGCTTTGTGCAATTGGCCACTGAAACCTATTAATGAGCTGTTGTTATCTCGTTAAAGGGCCGGTTTTGGATTTTCTTTCTAAAGTGCAAGTTCGACGCACCATCAGAACCACGGCACGGAGGAGGAGGCGGTGACACAGCAGGGAGTGAACTGGAACAGCAGGAAAGAAACAAGAGGCAGCATTGAAGAAGGAAGGTTCAGAGAAGGCCCTCATTCATAGTCAACCAGTTGTGCTCAGTGAGAAGAATTATCTTTCTTATCTCTGCACTCTTGACAATGGCATTTTGCACGTGTGGGATTGGAGTTACTGGGCAGGGTGGTTGGGGGAGGGAGCCAGTCCTCTGCTAATGGGTCTTACGGCTCAGAACTTGGGGAGGGGTTCAGGAAGACTCCACATTCCATTGCCAACGAAGGAAAGACATTAGAGGAAAAGGGATCAAGCTTCTCCAAAGTTACCCCAACCAGTGATGAGTTGCATCATCTGCTGGAGCAGAGGTAGATGCCTGGGTAATGAGGGTGAAGGGGTGAGGAAGGCTCCAGAGTCTGCACTTGACACAATTTTCACCAGCACCCTCCATCGCTCTGCCAACCCTCACTTCCCATTCTCCTGCGTCTCGCCAACATGAAATGGAAACTCACAAGTCAGCCTTAGTGCAACATTCCCAGTGCTTTATTGCTTAACATTTCACTATTATTTACATCAGAAACACCCAAGTGACATCACCTACGTGGTGGCCTGTGCTCACTGCCACTCCTACGAGTTGTTCCCCAGTGGCTGAGGATGAGGTGGAGGCAGACTGCTCCCTAGTGCCTGACTGGAACAGTTGGTCGGCCTCAGAATGGAGGTGCTGGGGGGGCACCTCTAAAAGCTGCTGCACTGGTGACACTGCGAGGGCAGCCTCAGTCACATGGCATGACTCCACAGATGCTTCGCCTGTCTGAGGGGACATGGGGATGGATGGTGATGATGGTTCCCCATTGGGGGTAGCCCCTGATTACCATCTGTTGCCTCCTCAGCCCTTTCATGGCACTCTTGATCACTGGAGGGACCCACCAGCTGGGGTGCAGCTGGCAGCCATTACATGCTTTGTTCCACCATTTACACCACTGACTGGTCAATGCTACAGACTGCAGCAGGCATTCCATGCATGCCAGTACACTGTTCCTGCATCCACTCTGAGTGCTGCCACACACAGCTCTCCATGAGGTTGGCCACTCTCTCAATGGAGGAGCTCATGTGCTCAAAGCACTGAGACATTGTGGTGCCCATGAGATGAATGGACTCCTCCATTCTCATCTCATGACTCTGCAGAGCCTCAGGTAACTCAGACATGTGGGTACGCATCTAAGGTAGAGCCACTATTTTGTGAGTCCCCAGGCTCTGCATCTCTGTTCTGATAAACAGGGCTGCGTCTGTCCATCTTCCAGGGGGGACTGGCCACAGCTGACTCTGCCTCCCCCAAATCCTCCAGCTCTTGTGTGGTTCACTTCATCCTGTGCCACCCTCTCTAATAACACACAAGGACCCACCAAGGTGTGAGTATCTGCACTGTGGAGGGTGCACAGGAAAGGTGTAACAGTGCAGGCTCCAAGGTGTCGTCCTCCTCTGACTCCTTGGGCACTTGTTGTCTTCGTGTGGTCTCCTGCCCCTCTGCAGCTGGCCCGGTGGGATACTTAATAGAGGATGGAGATGAGAGATTGGGACAGTGAAATGGCAGCTTAGACACTGACAGGTCGTTGCACATGAAGCAATGCCACACAACCCCTGAACCTGGAGATGTTGAGATATTTTCACCCTGTCTATGGTGGACCCCGTTTCTTCATCCCCTGCATCCCTGTGGTTTGACACTCTGGCCAGGTCAAAGGCCAGCTCAAAGTATGTCAGCAGCGCAATTTATGGTAACCCAACTTCCAGGCCTGCCCTCTCATTCTCCCATTTGGCTGACAAGTTGAACAAAGATGCATTTAGGACAATGTCTCTCTCCCTCATCATTTGCAGCTTTTCAGTTGCATACGCTGCTGCAGTCTGCACTCCAGCCTCCTATCCAGCAACACCAGGGTTCTGACTTTTGCTTATGGTGCATCAAGGCTGCCGGGCACACGTCTCTCTCATGGTCAGGAGAACTCTATGTGCCCTCAGGGTGCCCCTCTCTTTTGCACTCTGGTGAATACTGACCAGAGGCATGCCATATGGGTCTATCTTTGAATCACCTTTGCAGACCTGAGAAGGTCATTGAAAGCCTTCTGACGTTGCACCCATTTCTTCCTCACCACTCCTCTGCTGCTAACCTCGTGAGTCACCTCCAGCCATGCCCTCTTGGTGAGTTTTTCAGATTTCTGTTGACACCAACAGGGAACAGGATGTTTCTTCTCTCGGTCAGTGCCACCAGCAGCACCTCCATTGAGGCGTCCGAAAAACAGGGGTGGTGAAGGGGTGGGGGTGGTGGTGGTGGTGGGTGTGCTGCCCTAGCACGGGGGGCCTCCTTTCTCACTGCCCTTTGCTTTGCATCTTCCTCCATCCCTTGGATGAATGGCAATCTCAGCAATGGCTGCCACCCGCCCTTTTAATTAGGCCCTCCACTGCCTATATCCCACCTCCTTCCCGTGCCTGCCGCCACTAATTTTGCGGTGAACACACTCTGGCCAATTAGCTGCTTTACATTGCAAACCGGCAACACACATGTGTTGCTGGTGCAGTGTGGAGTGGGGGTCTGGAAGTAACCAAAACATTGGGGTCCCAACTCCAGAATGGAAATTCCACCCATGGAGAGAGTTGATGAGGGTCATGCAGTTAATATACATATGGACTTTCAAAATGCATTTGAAAATACCATATAATAAACTTGTCAGCAAAATTAAAGCCCATGGGATTTAAAGGTACAGTGGCAGCATGGATTTAAAATTGGCAAAAAGACAGCTAGCAGAGAGTAGTGGTGAACAGTTGTTATTCAGTCTGGAAGGACGTATACTGTCGTGTTCTCCAGGGATTGGTATTAGGATGACTGCTCATTTTGATATACATTAATGACCTGGACCTAGGTATTTATACAAGGCATAATTCAAAATTTATACATGATCTGAAACTCAGAAATGTAGTAAAAAATGAAGAGGATAGTAACAAACCTCAGGAGGACATAGTAAGACTGGTAAAATGAGCACACACGTGGCAGATGAAATTTAACACAGAAAAGAGGCAATATGAATTAAATGGCACAATTTTAAAAGGCAGGGGGCTAGAACATTGAGACCTCGGGTCCTTGTACACAAATCTTTGAAGGTAGCAGGACAAGTTGAGAAGGCTGTTGAAAAGCATATGGGATCCTTGGCTTTATTAACAGAGAACAAAAGCAAGGAAGTTATGCTAAACCTTAGTAAAACAACCAGCTTCAAGATGAAGAGGAAGGCCAGCCCCGGAAAAGAAGTGAGTTTTTCGGGTCTCGCCAGGGGTGATCAGTCGGGCCCCAGCGAGGCAAGGTGGGTTGACTGGGGGGATGGGGGGGGGGGGGGGGGGCGGTGTTGGGCATTGGGGGTAGTTGGGGCATCGGGGGCAGCCCTGCGTCAGGGACAGGATGCCCGATCAGGAGGGCCCTCCTCAGGCCGTCAGAAGGCCGCGTACTTCTATCAGGCGGCTTTTCTCAGGCCTGGGCCACCCGCCTGCCAGCGGTAAAATCCCTGTGGTGGCAGGTGGAGGCCATGAAGTGGCCATTAATTGGCTACTTAAGGGCCTTGATTGGCCTGGGGTGGCTGGGCTGTTTCGCACCGCCGCTGCCCTGTGTAAAATGGTAGCGGAGGCAGGAGCATGTCGGGGGAGGGAGGGGCCCCACGAGCCTCCCACTCCATTTTACACCCCCCTCCCCACTCCCACCAGCCAGTTCTTTGGGGGGGCTGTAAATTTCTGGCCTGTGACTCTAAAGTCTTGGAGAGGGTGCAGAAGAGGGTTACTAGCATAGTACCAGGGATAAAGGTTTTCATTTATGTGGAAAGATGGAAGAAGCTGGGGTTTTTGTCCTTAGAACAAGGAAGTTTAAGAGGCGATTTAAGAGGATATTATGAATGGTTTTGATAGTGTGACTAAGCAGAAACAGTTTCCATCGCAGCATTGTCAGTAACCAGTGAGCACAGATTTAAGGTGATTATCAAAAGAACGAAGGCACCATGAGGAAACATTTTCCTACACAGTGAGTTATTATGATCTGGAATACATTGCTTGACGTGGTAGGTGAAAACAGATTCAATTGTAACATTCAAGAGAGAATTGGATAAATACTGGAAGGGAATTATTTACAAGTCTTTGGGGAAAGAGCAGTGGAAAGGAATTATTTGGATAGATCTACCACAAAGAGCAAGCACAGGCATGATGGGCTGAATGGCTTCCTACTGTGCTGTGTTATTCCTTGATTCTATCATTTCCTAAAAAAGTAAATTTGATACTAGATGCTAATGTTAATTGGATTGAAATGTTTAGTGACGTGTTGGTAGCCAGAACCAAAAACACAGCTAACAAAAGTCTGTAATTAAAAAGCAGACACAGACAAAACTTACATCACATCTTGAACTGAAATTGTCTCATTCACCACCAGAATTTTGACGCCTTCTATCTGCATGTATATGTGTTCCAGATTACCATTTGACCCTCGGCGGATTTGGATGTTAAAATCCTCGGCACCACTTTTGCAATGACGACTCAGAACGTAGTTGCAGGTTGATGTAAAATGGTAAAACTGGTCATCAAATGTCCTGAATGCTCCATTTCCCCATGTGCTGCAAATTCCTGAAAAACAGTTGAAATACCATCAGATGGTGATGGAAGGAAGTAGGCTGTACTCTGCATACAGTAACCTAACCACATTGCATACAAATCCAGGTATTGTTCTTGTCTGTTACTTCCTGGTTGAGTAATCCAAGTCCTGAGAAAGCACAGTACCTCACTGCACCGAAGGAATGAGTTGGCAGACTAGAAGTGCTCTTAAACGACTTTGTTAACAGTTACACCAGACAGTATAAGACACCTCCATCAAATCATCCCATAATCTCTTCAGTTCAACAGCCCAAATTTATTAAACAGTGGGGTAGACTATAAAAGACATTGGGACATTGGGAAGAATAGACAGGGAGAAATTTGTCTCGGGCAGTGGCACAAAACAAGCAGTATCAAATCGCCTTCTTGTTATACTCAGTGCCTAAAGTTTAATTCCATTGACTGCAATGGAACTGAATATCAGGGGCTGTGTGTAACAGGCAGCCATTTGGATACCAGCTATTTTGCACCACCACCCGAAACGAATTTCTCTCCCGGACAGTTTACCAAAATGGGCAAACTGGTAACAGTTGCAAATATATGTAGATAAGAGTGAGGTGATACACTTTGGGAGTATACACAAACTGATGTGGATGAATGGAGAAATCCAGGATTTAAATAAGAATCAATGATCTAATTGAGGTATTTAAACAATTAAGGGATTCAATAGGATAGTATTACAGAGAAAACATTTCCTCTGGCGAAAGAATCCAGAACAAGGTGGCACACGCTTAAAAAATGGAGCTAGGCCATTCATGCATGAAATCAGGAAGCACTTTTTCACACAAAGATTATTCAAAATCTGGAATTCTCTCCCCAGAAAGGCAGTGGATGCTGAGTTAATTGAAATTTTCAAACTGAGATCAACCAATTTTTATTAGGTAAGTGTAGCAAGTGATATGGATCAAAGGCAGGTGAATTGAGTTGAGGTACGGATCAGCCACGATCTAATTGACTGACTGAACTGGCTTGAGGGCTGAACGTCGTACTCGTTTTCCAATGTTCCTATATTCAAACTCACTAAAAGTGCGAGTACAGGTAGTTAAAGCCATGAAAAAGGCCAATAGACCAACCACCTCCTTCTGTCTTGTAACTTTCATGTTCCTAAATATGGCCCGTAAGGAAAATTAAATGTCTCACTGTGCACTAGGAGTATTTTTCTGAGGTTGTGGGAATTTGACTGCAGCTGACTATGCCACATTAAACCTGGAAGTATTCGATATTTGACATGGATGCCCAGAATGGAAAACATTTTTTATTTCTCAACACAGGCATCTCTCTAATAGACATTTTTTTTTAAATTACAATTCTCAATGTTTGATTTTTTTTTGATTTAGAGATACAGCACTGAAACAGGCCTTTCGGCCCACCGAGTCTGTGCCGACCATCAACCACCCATTTATACTAATCCTACACTAATCCCATATTCCTACCACATCCTCACCTGTCCCTATATTCCCCTACCACCTACCTATACTAGGGGCAATTTATAATGGCCAATTTACCTATCAACCTGCAAGTCTTTTGGCTGTGGGAGGAAACCGGAGCACCCGAAGGAAACCCACACAGACACAGGGAGAACTTGCAAACTCCACACAGGCAGTACCCAGAATTGAACCCGGGTCGCTGGAGCTGTGAGGCTGCGGTGCTAACCACTGTGCCACTGTGCCGCCCGACATGTATGTTCATACATCTCTATAAGAAAATAAATGTATACTTACCACTGCTGCTACCTAATGTGGTTTCCTCCAAAGATCTGGGGACATGTTTCTCAGATATGCTTTCCAAACCTGGTTAGAAGAAGATATTAAATTTAAATCAGGCTTAGATATACAAATAACATGCAGACTTTCCATTGGGTTTCGCCATTTGCCACTGTAGCTTCATCAGAAGAGCCATAGAAACCCCAGAGGAACAACATAAACATTTAGCCACCCTACTATTTTCAAGTAACTGTTAAGTGTTAGAAAAAAGGAAAAGTAATGGTATATTACACACCCAAAGATCACCTAATCTTGTAGAAATGTCTCGAATGAAAGAAGAAACTGGGCCCGGAATTTCCTCCAGCCCACTTACACAAAAATTACATTTAAATTCATACCAGTTGCACACCGATCCTGCCAATGGGACATTATGTCCAAATTTCCTGCAGAGCTCATCCCCACCCACACCTTTGATTCTTGTACTGATAACAGACCAAGTAAAGCTATGCAGATCTTGCAGTATGAGATCATTGCCTAAATACCCGTGTCGTAGGAATAGCAGTTTCCTTGGCACTTCTGCTATAAATTTCCTCATCTTCTCTAAAAACATTGGGTGCCTGTGATGCTCTAAGAGCTTTGTATCAAAGTATTCTTCGCTTCCTGATATCTGCAATAACAGCAACTTGTAGTTACATAATGTCTTTAATGTAATAAAATGTCCCAAAGCTCTTCACAGGAACGTTGTCAAACAGAATTTGACACTGAGCCACATTCCTACTACACGGGTATTCAGGCAAAGATCTCATATTTAGTTACAACCGCAAGCTCTGCACAGCTTTACTTGGTCTGTTATCAGCACAAGAATCAAAGGTGTGGGTGGGGATGGAGATAATGGGAGCAAGTGCTTCAGGTTGTTCGGCTTCAAGGGGATCGGCAGTAAAGTGAAATAAGCTGTCAATCAGACACAATAAGATGTTGGTCCTGACAGTCGTGTGTTTTACCAAACCATAGAATTTCACTCTCAAGGCATTAGGAAAGACAATCATTTTGACAGGTAAGCTTTACTGTAAATGACGAAGATTACATTCCACCACACACCAGTGTAAAAAAGATTAGAATTACAGCCTGAATTTGTTCGGTCAAAATTCCATTCCAGCGAAGCTTTAGCAGCTTTTCTAGAATGACATTGCTGGATTTTTTTCAGTGTGTCTAGTGAGCTGTTGAATTGGACATGTAACTTTATCAAAAGAAGCAAACACTGGATTGTGATAAAAAACGTTATCTTCCAATAGCAGCACCAACACATGGGCATGCTCCCCACCCACTCTTTTTCTTATATTCAACTAATAAACTGATTGATACAATCTAAAATAGCTTTGCTCTTCTATTAATTACATGTGAAATTAGAATTGGGCAGTTTGCTAACAAGTGGTGAGCTATCTTCAGTCTGAGGTACCAATGAGAAAGCTTGATCATAATGCTTCTGGACACTTTCTTCTGTAAAAATTATCTGTTTTCTATGACTGCTTTCATCATAAAGAGTTAACAGACAAGCTTTAATTTTTCAAACCATTTCGATACTGTACCTGGATGATAACATAAGGGATTGAGGAGAGAGATTGGAAAAAATTTCAGCGTACTTGGATTCTGGAATGTTTAACCACAGGGAGCAGTTGAGGGAGAGACCATTCAATACTTTTAAAGAAAAACTAGATAAATATTTGAAAAAGAGGAAGTTACAAGGGTAAAGGCGGGCTCGGGTCTGTAAATGAAACCCGACCCGAGCCCGACCCGGCCCCAGTCCTTTCATTTTTTCCCATTCTCGACCCGACCGCCGGAATGTTCAGTTAACCTAGCTTCCATTTTTCACATTTTAAGCCTGTGCAGATAAGCAACAAAACTGTAACTGGACTTGAAAGGTTGTTTAAAAAGTACATTCAGATTGG
Organism: Heterodontus francisci; assembly: GCF_036365525.1. Lineage (NCBI taxonomy): Eukaryota > Metazoa > Chordata > Chondrichthyes > Heterodontiformes > Heterodontidae > Heterodontus > Heterodontus francisci. The sequence goes on from NC_090397.1 coordinate 28,402,846, forward strand.
AGCCACGTACCAGAGGTGATGAGCCGAAGATTGTTACCATAGAAGTTAGTGATTGGTCACTAGTTAAACAGAAACCCATGGAGTTGTGTCTAGACAGGTTGTCCCACACTGTACCAGTATCTGTATTGCTTAAAATAAACACAGCATTGCCTGAAGGCTCAGAAAATATCATTATATATTACCTAGACTCCTGCTTTACAGGTTGCTGTAAGTTGCTGCAAGTTTATCCAGTGAGCAACTGAGATGTAGAGACCATAAAGGTTCTGAGTGATTAATTATTACAAAATATACATTCCTATATTAAAGTGGTTGTGCTCTAGCTTCAATGGAATTGCTCACTGCAGACTAGTGCGGAGTGTTTCCCACCTTGACGTCCTGGCTGTCACTGGATCATGAGTCCAGGCCTCTGGATTACTAGTCCAGTAATCTTTGAAATGTCTCTCCTTGATGTAATATTTTAATCCGTTAGGTCAGATTTTACAAACAAAAATATTAACTGATTTAAGACTGCTTTGTATTTAGCGGTGTCATGTGAATTAAGAAACTAAAATAAATTCAAAATTATATATCAACTATTAAGTACTAATGTGCAACTTTGTATATAAAAAATGCCTCTTAATTTTGTTAATTATCCATAAACACTGCGGTCACATTAAACTAAAAACAGCGATTTATCAGGTCTGACAATTAATTAAATATATTCCAAATTCAGAGCATAATTCATTGTCTTTCCCCTTTCTTCTTCTTTGGCCTCCTTATCTCGAGAGACAATGGGTAAGCACCTGGAGGTGGTCAGTGGTGTGTGGAGCAGCGCCTGGAGTGGCTATAAAGGCCAATTCTAGAGTGACAGGCTCTTCCACAGGTGCTGCAGAAAAATTTGTTTGTCGGGGCTGTTACACAGTTGGCTCTCCCCTTGCGCTTTTGTCTTTTTTCCTGCCAACTGCTAAGTCTCTTCGATTCGCCACACTTTCCCCTTTAAATCTCTTAATTTACCTTACAAGCCTCCTTTGCTTTACATTCTTTATTCAATACAATATGTTTTGAGGCAGGCATGAGAAGTCTTACCAGTCCCTAATGGGATGCAGTCAATTCATTTGAAAACGGTGCAATTAAAGAAAAAGGCCAAGTTCCTATTAATGCAGATTGAAGCTGTTGAACTGCTTTTGTCACCAAGAATACAAAGCGCGAAGGAAAACCAAGAGATAAACCAAAACACAAAAAGGTTAAATTTGTGTCAATGCAAAATAGAATTCATTAAAAACATCTTATTACATTACAGTGCAGCAACTGATTACATTGTAAATATTTCATTAAGATTAATACGGCAAAGACCTTCAACACCCCTAGAATCAGGAAAGGGCAAGAAAGAGTTAGCCAGATAATTATGAGCCTGGGGCTGAGTTCTGCTACAAAATACGCAAGAACCGTTTATTGATTAGTACACAGTAAGCTGAAATACCAAGCAGAGTAGGAAGCACACTTCAAAAGATCTGCGGTTTCCAGTGTTTCACTAACACAATTGTAACGCAAGGCTGTTAGAGTGTTGGAGTGTGTCCAACCCGGCCCGACCCGACTCCGAATGCCAGACCCGGAAGAGCGACCCAACCCGACCTGAACCCGACACATGTCGTCGTGTCCCGTCGGGTTCGGGTCGGGTAGCCATGCTCTATACAAGAGTATTGGGAGAACACCAGACCGTAGGATTAGCTGCGGATTCCTCTAGCAATGAGTCAGTGGAGACATAATGGGCTGAAATTTATGTGCACGTCACAAATCGCAGCAGCGCCCTCTGATCTCGGCGATCTTCAGGCGCAGATACGCCGTTGCTGGGACCCTGCAATATTTTGCACGGGGGCTCATTTAAATGGAGGGGGCGGAACGGCCACACCCAATGACATAGAGGGGGCAGCCACTCCAACCCCGGCCATGGCGTCCGGTGTCATTTTTAAAGGGCTTCTGGCCCTTCAGTCTCATTAAAATTTTTAAAGGTCCCGTTTCAAAGAAAACTGCAGAATACTTTTAATTTTATTACGATTCCCCCTCCCACCCATTCCCCCCCACCCCACTGAGTCTTCATTTAATAATTTGACTTATCCCCCCAAAAAACGGCTTTTGATATTCTGAACTTTCCCTCCTGACTTCAGCACCTTTGACCCTCAACCCCTTCCCACCATCCCCACAACCAAGGCAATAGTTCTCCCCACTCTCCCCACCCTGAGAATTACACTTCTCACCCCTCCCCACCAGTGTCTCGCCTCGGTTCCCCAAATGGGGTTCTGAAGGCACGGGACTTCCAGCCACCAGCCGGAATATCGCCGTGGGACAGCCGCCCGATCCAGGTAAGATATTTAACATTTATTTGTATTCATTATAATATGCAAATGAAGGCTCCCCGCCATGTGGCGTGGGACCGCACCAAGGCCTCGCGCCACCAGTAAAATGCGACAGAGCCTTCCCAGCGTCGTGGCGGGCGTCTCCCGGAAGAATTTTCCAAGCCTTCCCGCCATGACCCCCGATGCCCGAGGACCTGTAAAATTCAGCCCTGTATATTGAATGGCCTCCATCTGTGCTTTAAATGTCTGTGGCCAATGGTTATGCTCTACCAAGGTATGAGTTTAATTCCGCTGATTTTAACTTCTCACTCAAATTTATTTTAGGAGAAAAGTATGTTATACTGAAGGAATGCTTATCCTGGAGAGATATTAAATACAATTTATGTGTTCTTAAAATATCATTGATTTTGCATAATTCACCTTGGTGGAGGAAACATATGTAAGTGCTGCAACCAATGATTCCTCTCATTCTATCAAACAGTAAGAAGAATGTCATTTTTTTTCTACTGATTGTATTGCTTTTGCTTTCATTACCCTTTATGTGCACAATGAAGGCCACTGGGTTAAAGAATTGTTCACCTTAAACATCACAGAATTCCCAAAGTCCATTGTGCAGGAGTCCAATACAAGGACTCACTTTGATGAAAACCAAAAATTCTAAAGCCCTGACTTTAATACCAGCACTTTAAGTAAATTAGGTTGCTCCTGCCTCCAGGAATGCTGAGACCCAACTGCCAACATGGACCCAGAAAATCCATAAACTTTCCAGAGGATTTGGGATGTGGGGAAAAATTCAGTGGGAGAAACTGGGATAGGACACAATGATGCTGTCCATTGGAACTTAAGCCTATATTGCCTATGAGGACTGGGACAGTTAGTTTTTGTGTCCACCCCTTGCAGTCTGAAACCACAAATGGAGGTGAGGCTGGTGGAATGAGGAGCACCCCCTGAAATTTCCATTTTCCCTGCTTCCATTGCCCCCAACTTTTTCATTCAAACCAATTGTGAAATTAATTAAAGAATAAAGTTTAGTTTAGTTTAGAGATACAGCACTGAAACAGGCCCTTCGGCCCACCGAGTCTGTGCCGACCATCAACCACCCATTTATACTAATCCTACACTAATCCCATATTCCTACCACATCCCCACCTGTCCCTATATTTCCCTACCAGCTATCTATACTGGGGGCAATTTATAATGGCCAATTTACCTACCAACCTGCAAGTCTTTTGGCTGTGGGAGGAAACCGGAGCACCCGGAGAAAACCCACGCAGACACAGGGAGAACTTGCAAAGTCTTTATGATAATACTATAATATTTCATATCACACAATAACTGTTTACATAAATCTAAAAACACATATAAGCTATACCACTGTAAAATTATAAATACTTTATAGTGTGTGAACTTGACTTACCTTTGCACATGGACAGAGCCCAGAGGACAACTAATACAAGTGTTCCCATTGTATTAGTTTGTGACTTGTTAAGACACTAGGGTCAACCCAGTGAATTATTCTCACTAATGGAGAATCTATTTCTTACATCCATTTATATAGCTCTGCTCCTCATTCTCATTTGAATAGAATAAGGAAGTTAAATGCCGTTGCTTGCTGAGCATTTTCACTTTGATGGTAAATTTAACCCTTTGCATTCTGAAACAACATTTCAACCTCTTAATTATGCACTTTTGTCTAACGAAAAGTAAGAGTAATAAAATGTTTTATGAAGTTTTGCTTAAAATTATGGCATCTGCTAGTTACACAATTCCAATTTGCTTACCACACATTGGCACAAAGCCATTTCCTATCAGCAGTCCTGTTCACAGTGTTACATGCAGTTACTCACAAAGGCGTTTCTGAATTAACCACCACCACCACCCACCCCCCTCACCCAACCTGCAGCCAAGGCCCAAATTTTATTGAACATCATACTGACATTAATGACCAAATTTTCAAGGCCCAATGGGAGCGGGACCAGAGTCAGGAAAGCCCGGTACTTCCCACTGCCAGCCAACGTGCCAGTTTGCCAGCAGGTTCCAACCCAGAGCCATTTTTTAAGAAGCCGAGTTGGGGGCAAAATGGCAACCTGCCCACACCTGGCAGGTAGCCAATTAGGCCAGTTAAGGGGCCTATCAAGCTCAGGCCTCCCCCAACACCTGCATTGGCCGTTGGGCCACAGCTGCAGCCACTGGCCATTCAATGGAGGGATTGCCCCTCCACGATCACAGCCAGACAGCTGTGGTCTTTTTCAATTTAAATTTTATTACCTGGTCTCCATCTTGAGGTGCCTTCCCTCTATGTTGGAATCAGCAGCTCCCATCTCAGCCGGTGGTGCTGCCGATGTATCACTGCTAGAGGGTTTCCTATTGGCCCTCCAATCTATGAAGCTTGCTCACCATCCTTAATTGAACAGCGAGCGCACCTTTTGGCCATTAATTGGCCGACCTAGTGTTCCCCTCCTATTTTTCATCTACATGCTGCCCCTCAGTAACATCATGTGAAAACGCAGCATCAGTTTCCACATATATACTGACGATACCCAGCTCTACCTCGCCCCCACTTCTCTCAACTCCTTCACTATCTCTAAATTATCAGAATCATTGTCCAACATTCAGTACTAGATGAGCAGAAATGTCATCCAACTAAATACTGGGAAGACTGAAGCCATTGTCTTGGCTCAGCGCCACATACACTATTCCCTAGTTACCAACTCCATCCCTTTCCCTAGCAAGTGTCTGAGACTGAACCAGATTGTTTGCAACCTTGGTGTCATATTCGAACCTGAGATGAGCTTCCAACCACATATCCACACCATCACTACGATCGACTATTTCCCCCTCCCTAACATAGAAACATAGAAACATAGAAAATAGGAACAGGAGTAGGCCATTCGGCCCTTCAAGCCTGCTCTGCCATTCATTATGATCATGGCTGATCGTCCAACTCAGTAACCTGTTCCCACTTTCCCCCCATATCCTTTGATCCCTTTCGCCCCAAGAGCTATATCTAACTCCTTCTTGAAAACATGTTTTGGCCTCAACTGCTTTCTATGGCAGCGAATTCCACAGGCTCAGCTCTCCCTGGGTGAAGTAATTTCTCCTCATCTCAGTCCTGAAAGGTTTACCCTGTATCTTTAGACTATGACCCCTGGTTCTGGACTCCCCCACCATCGGGAACATTCTTCCTGCATTTACCCTGTCAAGTCCTGTTAGAATTTTATAGGTTTCTATGAGATCCCCCCCCCCCCCCCCCCACCTCACTCTTCTGAACTCCAGCGAATATAATCCGAACCAACTCAGTCTCTCCTCATACGTCACCCAACTGCTCCCCTATCTCAGCTCATCAGCTGCTAAAACCTTCATCCATGCCTTTGTTACCTTTAGACTTGGCTATTCCAATGCATTCCTGGCTGGCTTCTCACGGTCTACCCTCGATAAACTTGAGGTCATCCAAATCTCTGCTGCCCAAATCCTAACTCGCACCAAATCCTATTCACCTATCACTCATGTGCTCACTGACCTACATTGATTCCTGGTTAAGCAATGCCTCAACCAAAAGAAGACAGCTCCATCAGATGCAGCACTCCCTGAGTACTGAACAGCAGTGTCAACCTTGATAAACAGCAGTCTGGGCTGGCTGAAAGGCAAAAGCAAGGGCACTGGTGGGAACACAAATGTTGTCATCCTGAGAGAGGACAGCACATTTCTGCTTCATGAAGTCACTGCCACTCCCATGGGACAACACATCAACAATCCTGGTAATCTGCTGGATCACAGATTACTGGACTGCTGGGAGAGCCTGCAGAACCCTTTGAGCACTAAGTATCACAACCATGATGGCAGCGGTCTGAGCCTGCATGGCAGCATGTATAGATCTCATGCATCCCGTCAGAGCTTCTGCTGCAGTACTGAGACATTGGGTGGCTTCCACCTGTGCTGCTGCGGAAGCTGAGACATGGTGGGTGGGTCTACTACTGCTGTCATGGAGATGGCCACCACTTCTATGGTGGAAAGGATCAGCTTCAAGCTTTCAATGTTCCAAGCACCTCAGTTAGCAGTCTCATAAGCATTCTCCTGTATGCCACCCCATCAAAGCCTTCATCTGAGTCTCCTGTAGCCGAACTCATCGGCGACCCCACCCTCTGGTCAGCTAGCACATAAAATATTCTTTCACCCAGGCCTGGTTGCAGCCCACTCGCATTCAGTGACACACCATGTGTAGAGCCTGACGCTTTAGCTTCTAAGGTATGTGTAGTGCCAGTATCTGAGCTGTTGGGTGCAAATACCAGAACAAGTGAGGGGGCCTCTTCATCAGTGTTTCCTCCTGGGGCTGTTGTGGCCAGACAGGTGGCAGTTCTTGGATATCCAAAGGCATAATCAGACAGGGAAGGTTGGGACGGGGTGTGGGGGGGGGAGCACAGGGCAGGAAGTGTGGCAGTAGTGTATAAAGCAAAAGGTCACACCATCTGCAGCTTGCACTGCATGCCAGATAGGAAGTTGAGGGTGAGGTGAGGGTTAAGAAGAGGCATGAGGCAGGAACATACAGACATCCTCAATGTTCTCAGCGTCACTGGATGCAATGGGGTCTGTCGCAGCCAGCCCCATGATGCCACCCACTCCGTTGGGTTCAGTGGATGAAGGTGTGCCTGGCTCCCAGTTGTTCTCTGCTGCTCACTGCGATTATAGGGCACCTTGTACTGCATGACAGAGGGCAGAATGTCAGTGCTTGTGTTGCACTGTGTTTGAGTTGTGCTTGCCAGAGCTGAATCCGTGAACCATGGAGACATCTCTCTGCCCTTGCAGCACTAATAGTCGGACCCAGCCTCCTTTGATTTAGTCTGCTTCCCTTTAAGAGGGACAGACTGCCATTAAGAGCTGGAGGCTAACTGCAATACACGCTAGCCTCACAAATTTTTATGCCCCCTTTTGTGCGTGCAGCCAGCCAGCAGCGCAGGTCGCACTGGGCTGTACAAAGAAATCATGGAAATGACAAGGCAGCATGAAGTTTGCGTGCTGCCTGTTTCAATGGGAACAGATGCGAGCAGATTGCCAATCGCAACCCCATCACCCGAAAATGAGTGCAAACCAATTTTTAGCCCAATATTTTTAAGATCCTGTCTTTAGCCATGTAACATAGTATAAATAATGACATCAATAATGGTACTATCCAACTTGCCATTGATAATTCATTTTTCAAGATGGATAGGCTCAGGGAGTCTCCCATCTGTGGATCCATGGATCTTGGAGTGCAAATACACATCCCAGCTAAAATTCAAGATTTGGTCAGGTACTCAATTGCATTTGCAAGTTCTTCATTATGGCAACATATAGCATGAAGGCAGAAGCCTGAAAGAATGTCCTGAAGCTCACTCACAAGGAATACATGGGGCTTTACACAACATTGCAGAACATCCTAATGCTCAGGAACATAGCAACAGGAGTAGTCCATACAGCCCCTCAAGCCTGTTCCGCCATTTAATTAGACCATGGCTGATCTGTAGGTCAACTCTATTTCACAGAATCACAGAATCGTTACAGTGCAGAAGGAGGCCATTCGGCCCTTTGTGTCTGCACCGGCTCTCTGAAAGAGCAAATCCCTCAGTTCCATTCCCCGGCCTTCTCCCCATAACCCTGCACATTATTCCTTTTCATAGAACTGCCTAATTCCCTTTAGAATGCTTCAATTGAACCTACATCCACCACGTTCTCAGGCAGCACATTCCAGACCTTAACCACTCGCTGTGTGAAATTAATCTAGATCCTTTGATACCCTTACCCAATAAAAATCTGTTAATCTCAGTCTTGAAAATTTCTGAGGGGAAACACATGAACGTTGCTTTGAAATCTTCATACAGTGAACAATTTTCTGGAATTAGCCTTGTGATGTTAATCCTTGTTATAATCTTGAAATCATTCATCAGGCCACCTGACAACGTTTCTTTTCCAAAAATAACAAGTCCAACTTATTCCACAACTGAAACTTTTCATGCATGGGCTCATCTTCATTGCCTCTGTGCCCTCCTGACAATGACATTCTGTTTATGACCAGATAACCAGAACCACATTCTGTAATCCAAGTGGACTCAGACCATACAATAATATAGGAGGTTCCTTGGGATCATGGCTGATTACGCAGAGAATACTGGAAAATTAGGCAGGTTGGAGCATATGCCTGTAATGGAAAGGAACCAGAGCCTGCTTTTCTTTTCAAATAAATTAATAGACGAATAATAGGGTAGATTTACAGGAATGCACTCCAACCCACCCAATTTTCCAATATTTGCTGCACCAAAACAATCCCAGTGTACTTAGTTGCAGACCCAGGAAAATCTCTCCAAATTGAACCTTTTCATTTGTAGTCCTTCCTTCTGGCAACACAACCCAGCACATTATTCATCACTTTTACTGCAGCTGAGCATTTTGTTGGTGGTTTCATTGATTGTTCCTCATTATTGCACAATGTGTGCAAGGCTCCCACTATTGCTGTTCACTGGGCCCTGAGTAGGGAGGAATAGAAGGAAGTCAACAAATTTAGATTTTTTTGTTGCTCAAAAATTGAATGATTTGGGGGTAGATTGATTACACCACACACTCCACACTTCACTGCATCTTGCCAACTCACTTCATCCTTCAAACTGAACCACAAAGAACATTGTGGTTGCCAGCTGTCAGTGCTACATATTTATAATGAGTTAGCCAAAAGATTTTTTTTCCAGTGATCAGAGATTTATATTTATAAACATTATAATTTAGTGGCTTTTGGGAAATTAGTTAAGGCAAGACTCCCAAGATGCTCAAATCACTTCATGGAGTGACCAGTACCACAGTATCTGAGAGAATATTCAAGGTAGATTCTAAACTTGGAACAACCAATCTCAGAAGAATATGTATATCACTTTTAATGGAAGCAAAACAAAAAGTAACCATGTCAAAAAATAACATCACGAAGTCCCAAAACGTTTTACAGTCAAAGAGGTGTAGGCATTGTTGTAATGTAGGAAATGAGGCAATCAATTTGCACACAGCAAGACTCCACTAACAGCAAGGAGATAATGACCAGATAATCTGTTTTAGTGGTGTTCATCAAGGGATAAGTTTTGGCCAGGACACCAGGGGATCTTTTACCTCCATCTGAGAGGGCAGACAGGTTTAACCGGGGCCTTTGGTTTTAATATCTCATCCAAAAGACAACACCTCCGACAGTGCAGTGCTCCCTCAGCACAGCACTGAAACGTCAGCCTAGATTTTGTGTTCAAATCTCTGGGTTGGTAACTGTGGAGCTATTTCTTCTAAGTACTTGTTCTACTCACCTGCTTATTTTCAAATTTTGTTTGTGTTCGTGCCTAAAGGGAAATTTGACCATGAAAGTTAATCAGTTAGGGTAGGGACATATTTTCTACACTGAGGACTTTTCAAATAACACTGAGCCATGTTATAGGTATGTATCTGACTGGTTCTTCTAGCTCAATATAATTATTGCCACTTAGGTTCTGCAAAGCAAACAGCTGGTTGACATTTTTCATGAGTTCATGAGATGTTAACATAGCCCATAAAAGGTGTGGTGGAACTATCCCTTGTGTTGATAAAGCATCCTACAATCTTGGCTGAAACACAAAATATTTTTGGGCACAGCTACTTGTGTGGGAATTTTTCTTTACCTTGTTCACATCTCAAATATATTGCATGTCATAGCTGTCCTATGTACGCTTTCATAGGAACAAAGGAGCAGGAGTAGGCCATTCAGCCCATCAATCCTACTCCGCTATTCAATATGATCATGGCTGATCATCCACTTCAATGCCTTTTTCCTACACTATCCTCATATCCCCTTATGTCATTGGTATTTAGATATCTGTCAATCTCTGCTTTAAGCATACTCACTGAGCTTCCACAGCCCTCTGCGGTAGAGAATTCCAAAGATTCACAACCTTCTGAGTAAAGAAATTTCTCCTCATCTTGATCCTAAGTGGGTTCTCTCTTATTTTTAAATTGTATCCCTGGTTCTAGACTCCCCAACCAGGGAAACATCTTACCTGCATCTACCCTGGCTATCCCTTTAAGTATTTTGTAGGTTTCAATGAGATTACCTCTCATTCATCGAAATTCTAAAGAATACAGACCCAGTTTCCCCAATCTCTCTTCATAGGACAGTCCCGCCATCTCGGTAACAAGTCTGGTGAACCTTGGTTGCACTCCCTCTATGGTAATGATATTCTTCCTCAGGTAAGGTGACCAAAACTGCATACAGTACTGCAGTGCAGTCTAACCAAGGTTCCATACAATTGAAGCAAGACTTCGCTACTCCTGTACTCAAATCCTCTTAAGATAAAGGCTAATATACCATTAGCCTTCCTAATTGCTTGCTGCACCTGTATGTTAGCTTTCAGTGACTTATTAACGAGGACACCCAGGTCCCTTTGTACTTCTACACTTTCTAATATCTTACCATTTAAGAAATACTCTGCACATCTATTCCTCCTACCAAAGTGGATAACCTCATATTTTCCACATTTTCTGCCATGTTCTTGCCCACTCACTAAGTCCGTCCAAATCCCCTTGAAGCCGCTTTGCATCTTCCTTTCAACACACATCCCCACTTAGTTTTGTGTCATCCGCAAACTTTGAAATATTACATTTGGTCCCCACATCCAAATCACTGATATATATTGTGAACAGCTGGGGCCCAAATACTGATCCTTGCAGTACCACACTAGTCACAGCCTGACAATGCAAGAATGACCTGTTTATTCCTACCCCCTGTTTTCTGCCTGTTAACCAATCCTTAATCCATTCCAGTATATTACCTCCTATTCCATGTGCTTTAATTTTGCTAACCAACCTCCTGTGAGGGACTTTATCAAAAGCCTTCTGAAAACCCACTGACTCCTCTTTATCAATGCTGTAGTAACATCCTCAAAAAACTCCAACAGGTTCGTCAAACATGATTTCCCATTCATAAATCCATGTTGACTATGCCCAATCAGATCATTATTACCCAAGTGTCCATTTATCACATCCTTTAGAATAGATTCTACTATTTTCCCGACGACTGATGTAAGGTTAACAGGTCTGTAATACCCTGTTTTCTCTCTCCCTCCCTTCTTAAATAGTGGGGTGACATTTACTACCTTCCAATCTGCAGGAACCATTCCAGAATCTATAGAATTTTGGAAGATGATCACCAACGCATCCATTATCTCCATAGCTACCTCCTTCAACACTCTGAGATGTAGAATATCAAGTCCCGGGGACTTATCAACCTGCAGCCCCATCAATTTCTCCAATACAACCTTCTTACTAATTTCTTTCAATTCCTCATTCTCTCATCCCTTGGATCTCTAATACTGAGAGATTTCTTGTATCTTCCTCAGTGAAGACAAACACAAAGTAATTAGCTTCTCTGCCATTTCTCTATCCTCCATTCCCTATTCTAAATTCTCCTGACTCTGCCTGTCATGGACCCATTAGTCTTAGCCAAACGTTTCCTTTTTATGTACCGAAAGAAGCTTTTACAGACTGTTTTTATGGCTTTTGCCAGCGTACATTCATATTCTATTCTTCCTTTCTTTATCAGTTTCTTCGCCCTCCTTTGGTGTATTCTAAAATCTTCCCAATCCTCAGGTTTACAATGATTTCTGGCAACCTTATAGGCCTTTGCATTTAATCTTATACAATCCTTAACTTCCTTGTTATCCACGGTTCACTGCTTTTACTTTTGGGGTTTTTGTGCCTTGAAGGAATGTATAGTTGCTGTAAACTATGTAATATTTCTTTAAAGTCTATCCATTGCCTATGTACTGTCATACCTTTTAATGTATTTTCCCAACCCACCTTAGCCAATTTTCCCTTCGTACCTTCAGAATTTCCTTTGTTCAAATTTAACACCCTGGCTTCAGAATGAACTACCTCACTTACAAACATAATGTAAAATTCTATCATATTATCGTTCCCCCATCCTAAAGGTTTTTTTACAAGAAGGTTATTAATTAGCCCTTTCTCATTATTAATGAGTAATTAGTATTTTTTAATTAAGGGAGTAACTAATTAACCTAAGGGTAAGTCATGACAGGAGAGCTCCACCCCGTGATATGCTCCTCCTGCGCTATGTGGGAAATCAGGCATGCTTCCAGTGTCCCTGACGATCATGTGTGCAGGAAGTGTATCCATCTGCAGCTACTGGCTATTTGCATTACGGAGCTGGAGCTGCGGGTGGATTCACTATGGAGCATCCGCGATGCTGAGGACGTCGTGGATAGCACGTTTAGTGAGGTGGTCACACCGCAGGTAACGGCTGCACAGGCAGAAAAGAGATGGGTGACTACCAGACGGAGTAGTAGGCATATGCCGGTAGTGCAGGAGTCCCCTGTGGCCATCCCCCTCTCAGACAGATATACCGCTTTGGATACTGTTGGGGGGGATGACCTCCCAGGGGAAAGCAGTAACAGCCAGGTTCGTGGCACCACGGAGGGCTCTGCTGCAAAGCAGGGAAGGAAAAGGGTTGGAAGAGCTATAGTGATAGGGGATTCTATCGTAAGGGGTGCAGATAGGCATTTCTGTGCCCACAAACGAGACTCCAGGATGGTATGTTGCCTCCCTGGTGCTAGGGTCAAGGATGTCTCAGAGTGGCTGCAAGACATTCTGAAAGGGGAGGGTGAGCAACCAGAGGTCGTGGTCCATATTGGTACTAACAACATAGGCAGGAAAAGAGACGAGGTCCTGCAAAGTGAATATAGGGAATTAGGCAGAAGGTTAAAAAGCAGGACCTCTAGGTTTGTAATCTCAGGATTACTTCCTGTGCCACGTGCTAGTGAGGGTAGGACTAGGAGGATAAGGCAAATGAATGCGTGGCTGAAGAGCTGGTGTAGGCAGGAGGGCTTCAGCTACTTGGATCATTGGGATCTCTTCTGGTGCAGAGGTGACCTGTACAAGAAGGACAGGTTGCATCTAAACTGAAAGGGGACCAATATCCTTGTGGGGAGGTTTGCTAGTAATACTCGGGAGGGTTTAAACTAGTCTTGCAGGGGAGTGGGACCCAAAGTAGTAGTCTCTCCAATGAGATAGTTGAGGTAAATGTAGAGGTTAAAGCAAGCAAGTCCAGTGGACAGGCCGGGCAGGGGCAGGACAGGGAGCATGGAAGGTCAAATAGGCTAAACTGCATTTACTTTAATGCAAGAAGCCTTACAGGTAAGGCAGATGAACTCAGAGCATGGATTGGTACATGGGATTGTGATATTATAGCTATTACGGAAACGTGGTTGAGGAATGGGCAGGACTGGCAGCTCAATGTTCCAGGGTACCGATCCTTCCGGCGTGACAGAGGTGGAGGTAAGAGAGGAGGGGGAGTTGCACTATTGATTAGGGAGGACATCACTGCAGTACTTACAGAGGATATCCCGGGGGGAACGTCCAGCGAGGTCACATGGGTAGAACTTAGAAATAAGAAAGGGGTGATCACTTTGATGGGATTATACTATAGACCCCCCAACAGACAGAGGGAAGTGGAGGAGCATATATGTAGGGAAATCCCAGATAGGTGTAGGAATTATAGTGTTGTAATAGTGGGTGATTTTAACTTCCCTAATATTGACTGGGACTGCCGTAGTGCAAAGGGATCAGATGGGGAAGAATTTGTTAACTGTGTCCAGGATAGTATTTTGAAGCAGTATGTGGATGGCCCTACTGGAGAAGGGGCTACACTCGACCTCCTCTTAGGAAATGAGGATGGGCAGGTGGTTGATGTGTCAGTGGGGGAGCACTTTGGGACCAGTGACCATTACTCTGTTAGCTTCAAGATAGTTATGGAAAAGGATAGGACTGGTCCTCAGGTTGAAGTCCTAAATTGGGGGAAGGCTAATTTCGATGGCATCAGACAAGAACTCTCAAAAGTTGAATGGGAGAGGCTGCATACAGGTAAAGGGACGTCTGGCAAGTGGGAGGCTTTTAAAAGTGAGATAGGAAGAGTTCAGAGCTGGAATGTTCCTATTAGATGGAAGGGCAAGGCTGGCAAGTTTAGGGAACCTTGGTTGATGAGGGAGATTGAGGGTCTGGTCAGGACAAAGAAGGAGGCATATGTCAGGTATAGGCAGCTGGGATCAAGCGAATCCCTCGAGGAGTATAGGGGATGTAGGACTACACTTAAGAAGGAAATTAGGAGGGAGAAAAGGGGCCATGAGATTTCCCTGGCAGGTAAGATAATGGAGAATCCTAAAAGATTCCATGTATATTAAGAGTAAAAGGGTAGCTAGGGAGAGAGTAGGTCCCCTTAAGGATCAGTGTGGCAATCTATGTGTGGAGCCACGGGAAATGGGCGAGGTCTTAAATGAATATTTCTTGTCAGTATTTACCGTGGAGAAGGTCATGGAAGCTAGTGAGTTCAAGGGACGGAACAGCGATATCCTGGAGCATATCAACATTACAAAGGAGGAGGTGTTGGAGGTTTTGAAGCGCATTAAGGTGGATAAATCCCCAGGGCCTGAACAGGTGTATCCTAGGATGCTATGGGAAGCAAGGGAGGAGATTGCTGGGGCCCTGGCAGAGATCTTTGCATCATCGTTAGCCACGGGTGAGGTACCAGAAGACTGGAGGATAGCGAATGTTATGCTTTTGTTTAAGAAGGGCAGCAGGGATAAGCCAGGGAACTACAGGCCAGTGAGCCTTACATCAGTGGTGGGAAAGTTATTGGAAGAGATTCTGAGAGACAGGATTTATATGCATCTGGAAAGGCATGGTCTGATTCGAGATAGTCAGCATGGCTTTGTGCGTGGGAAATCATGTCTCACGAATTTGATTGAGTTTTTCGAGGAGGTGACCAAGAGGATTGACAAGGGGTGGGCGATGGGCGTTGTCTACATGGACTTTTGCAAGGCCTTTGACAAGGTCCCGCATGGTAGGCTGGTCCAGAAGGTTTGAACACATGGGATCCAGGGTGAGCTAGCAAATTGGATTCAAAATTGGCTTGGTGATAGGAGGCAGAGGGTGGTAGTAGAGGGTTGTTTTTCAGATCGGAGGCTGGTGACCAGTGGTGTGCCGCAGGGATCGGTGCTGGGCCCTCTGTTGTTTGTCATATATATTAATGACTTGGATGTGAATGTAAGGGGCATTGCAGATGACACCAAAATTGATGGTATAGTGGACAGTGAAGAAGGTTGTCTAAGGTTACAACAGGATATAGATCAACTGGGAAAGTGGGCAAGGGATTGGCAAATGGAATTTAACGCAGACAAGTGTGAAGTGATGCATTTTGGGAAGTTAAACCAGGGCAGGACATATACAGTGAATGGCAGGGCCCTGGGGAGTGTTGTTGAGCAGAGAGACCTTGGGGTGCAAGTACATAGTTCCCTGAAAGTGGCAACACAGGTAGACAGGGTGGTGAAGAAGGCGTATGGTATGCTTGCCTTCATCGGCCGAGGCGTTGAGTACAAGAGTTGGGGCGTCATGTTACAGTTGTACATAACATTGGTTAGGCCGCATTTGGAGTACTGTGTACAGTTCTGGTCGCTGCACAGCAGGAAAGATGGGATGAAGCGAGAGAGGGTGCAGAAAAGATTCAAAAGGATGTTGCCTGGTTTGGAGGGCTTGAGTTATAAAGAGAGATTGGATAGGTTGGGTCTGTTTTCCCTGGAGCGAAGGAGGCTGAGAGGGGACATGATAGAGGTATATAAAATTATGAGAGGCATAGATAGGGTAGGTAGCCAGAGACTGTTTCCCATGGTAGGGGTGACTAAAACTAGAGGGCATATATTTAAGGTGAGAGGGAGGAGGTTTAAAGGGGATCAAAGAGGTAAATTTTTCACACAAAGAATAGTGGGTGTCTGGAATGAGCTGCCTGAAGAGGTGGTGGAGGCGGGAACAGTAGCAACATTTAAGAGGCATCTGGACAGGTACTTGAATGAGCAAGGCATAGAGGGATATGGAATTAATGCAGGCAGGTGGGATTAGTATAGATAGGCATTATGGTCGACATGGATGCGGTGGGCCGAAGGGCCTGTTTCTATGCTGTACGACTCTATGACTCTATTATATAATACCAGATCTAAAATGGCCTGTTGTCTAGTTGGTTCCTCAACATATTACTCTAGAAAACCATCCCTCAGAAACTCCAAACTTCTTCAGAATTTTAAGATGTATAAATTTAACTTGAACATAACCTTTGACTCCCTTGTCAATCAAAAATCTATCTAACTCAGCCTTGAATATATTCAATGACCCGGCCGCCACTGCTCTCTGGGGAAATGTATTTCACAGACTAACAACCCTCTGAGAGAAAAGATTTCTCCTCATCTCAGTCTTAAATGGGAGACCCCTTATTTTTAAACTGTATCCCCTGGTTCTAGACTCAGCCAAAAGTGGAAACATCCTCTCAGCATCCACCCTGTCAAGTCCCCTCAGGATCCGATATGTTTCAATAAGATCACCTCTCATTTTTCTAAACTTCAATGGGTATAGCCCCAACCTGCTCAACTTTTCTTCGTAAGACAACCCCTTCAACCCAGGAATCAATCGAGTGAACATTCTCTGAATTGCTTCTGATGCAATTATATCCTTTCTTAAGTAAGGAGACCAAAACTGTACACGGTACTCCAGATCCGGTGCAACTAAGGTCCTGTATAGCTGCAGCAACACTACCCCTACTTTTATTTTGTATTCTCTTTGCCATAAATGCCAACATTCCATTTGCCTTCCTAATCACATGCTGTACCTGCATACTATGTTTTTGTGATTCATGTACCTTCTTCTTCTTTGGCCTCCTTATCTCGAGAGACAATGGGTAAGCGCCTGGAGGTGGTCAGTGGTGTGTGGAGCAGCTCCTGGAGTGGCTATAAAGGCCAATTCTGGAGTGACAGGCTCTTCCACAGGTGCTGCAGAAAAATTTGTTTGTCGGGGCTGTTACACAGTTGGCTCTCCCCTTGCGCCTCTGTCTTTTTTCCTGCCAACTGCTAAGTCTCTTTGACTCGCCACACTTTAGCCCCGCCTTTATGGCTGCCCGCCAGCTCTGGCGAACGCTGGCAACTGACTCCCACGACTTGTGATCAATGTCGCAGGACTTCATGTCGCGTTTGCAGACGTCTTTAAAGCGGAGACATGGATGGCCGGTGGGTCTGATACCAGTGGCGAGCTCGCTGTACAATGTGTCTTTGGGGATCCTGCCATCTTCCATGCAATTTTCTTTGTTCTTTAGAGGTATAGACAGGGTGGATAGCAAGAAGCTTTTTCCCAGAGTGGGGGATTCAATTACTAGGGGTCACGAGTTCAAAGTGAGAGGGGAAAAGTTTAGGGGGGATATGCGTGGAAAGTTCTTTACGCAGAGGGTGGTGGGTGCCTGGAATGCGTTGCCAGAGGAAGTGGTAGACGCGGGCATGATAGCGTCTTTTAAGATGTATCTAGACAGATACATGAATGGGCAGGAAGAAAAGAGATACAGACCCTTAGAAAATAGATGACAGGTTTAGATAGAGGATCTGGATCGGCGCTGGCTTGGAGGGCCGAAGGGCCTGTTCCTGTGCTGTAATTTTCTTTATTCTTTGTTCTTTGTTCTTAGTTCATGCGGCTCACATGGCCAAGCCATCTCAAGCGCCGCTGACTCAGTAGTGTGTATAAGCTGGGGATGTTGGCCGCCTCGAGGACTTCTGTGTTGGAGATACGATCCTGCCACCTGATGCCAAGTATTCTCCGGAGGCAGCGAAGATGGAATGAATTGAGACGTCGCTCTTGGCTGACATACGTTGTCCAGGCCTCGCTGCCATAGAGCAAGGTACTGAGGACACTGGCTTGATACACTCGGACTTTTGTGTTCCGTGTCAGTGCGCCATTTTCCCACACTCTCTTGGCCAGTCTGGACATAGCAGTGGAAGCCTTTCCCATGCACTTGTTGATTTCTGCATCTCGAGACAGGTTACTGGTGATAGTTGAGCCTAGGTAGGTGAACTCTTGAACCACTTCCAGAGCGTGGTCGCCAATATTGATGGATGGAGCATTTCTGACGTCCTGCCCCATGATGTTCGTTTTCTTGAGGCTGATGGTTAGGCCAAATTCATTGCAGGCAGCCGCAAACCTGTCAATGAGACTCTGCTGGCACTCTTCAGTGTGAGATGTTAAAGCAGCATCGTCAGCAAAGAGGAGTTCCCTGATGAGGACTTTCAGTACTTTGGACTTCGCTCTTAGACGGGCAAGGTTGAACAACCTGCCCCCTGATCTTGTGTGGAGGAAAATTCCTTCTTCAGAGGACTTGAACGCATGTGAAAGCAGCAGGGAGAAGAAAATCCCAAAAAGTGTGGGTGCAAGAACACAGCCCTGTTTCACACCACTCAGGATAGGAAAGGGGTCTGATGAGGAGCCACCATGTTGAATTGTGCCTTTCATATTGTCATGGAATGAGGTGATGATATTTAGTAGCTTTGTTGGACATCCAATCTTTTCTAGTCGTCTGAAGAGACCACGTCTGCTGACGAGGTCAAAGGCTTTGGTGAGATCAAAGAAAGCAATGTAGAGGGGCATCTGTTGTTCACGGCATTTCCCCTGTATCTGGCGAAGGGAGAACAGCATGTCAACGGTCGATCTCTCTGCACGAAAGCCACACTGTGCCTCAGGGTAGATGCGCTCGGCCAGCTTCTGGAGCCTGTTTAGAATGACTCGAGCAAAGACCATCCCATTCATGTACCAGGACACCCAGATCCCTTTATACCAACAGGTTTTGCAATTTCTCTCCATTCAAATAATATTCTGCTTTTCTGTTCTTCCTGCCAAAGTGGACAAGTTCACATTTTTCCACGTTATAATCCATCTGCCAAATTTCTGCCCACTCACTGAAACTATCTAAATCCCTTTGTAGACTCTTTATGTCCTCTTCACAACTTACTTTCCTACCTATCTTTGTGTCATCAGCAAATTTAGCAACCATACATTCGGTCCCTTCATCCAAGTCATTGATATACATTGTAAATAGTTGAGGCCCCAGCACTGATCCCTGTGGCACTCCAATAGTAATGGTTTGCCAACCCGAAAATGCCCCATTTATTCCCTACTCTCTTCTTCCTGTTAGCTAACCAATCCTTTATCAATGCCAATATCTTACCCCCGACACCATGAGCTCTTATTCTGTGTAGTAACCTTTGATGTGGCACCTTATCGAATGCCTTTTGGGCTAATCACACAGGTAGGACCCTCAGGTAATTTTCATGGCCTACTAGCTGGGGCCATCACCATGGTTGCGCCAGGCAATGAGAAGCAGCAGTGGTCTCAAAAGGTAAGCAAAAAACTTTTCAATGTGGGAGCTGGAAGAGCAGGAGTACTCTTCCACGGCCCACCTGGACTCCCTCACCTGCAGAACCCTGACAAGCAGCCTCCACAACCTACTTGTGTGTTGGTAGGGCTCACAAATCTGGGCCTCACAAATTTCACCTGCAAGCAGCCAGACGGACACCTCTTTGTGCCTGTTTTGTGCAGGAGGCTGGCTGGGAAGCTGTTAATGAAGACAGGGCCTTAAAATCAACCTGGCCTCCCACAACGACTCCCAGGCTGAGGACCGGTGATTTCACATGTCTTTCCACCCTGAAGTTAACATTCACACCTTTACTTTTTTTTCTCTTCCTTTATCTTTTCTTTTTTACCAGCTACTTTAACTAAGGGAACATCTAGAAACAGAATGAATCATCCCCAAATTCAAAAAAGTTTGCAACTCACAAAAGGCAAATGCAGCAGCAAAATGCATTTAAATATCTACAACACTGGCACCGAAAAATGCAATAAAACTAATTTACTTTTAATACATTGTGCAGTTTGTCTTCATTTCATTGTGCAGTCACATTTTCAAAAGTCATATAAAGTAGTTGTGATACCTCCTGTAGATAGCTATAACGTAAAGATTGAAGGAAGTGGTGACAGTAACTACCACGTGTAGTGCAAGACAGATGATGGGCTGGATTTTGTCTTGGAGGTGGCGCTCCTGGTGCTGGGCCAAAAAGGCGGGGGACTCCCCACCTTTGCCTTTTCGTGCTCCCTGGAGTGATCCTCCGGTCTTTTTAAACCAAAGTTTCAGGAGTGGGTATCCCCTTTCCTTTAAAACTGGGGATCCCACCTCTCAGAGCTACCGGTCAATCAGAGGGCCGGCAGTTCAGCAGTATTGGCAGCACCACCGGAAGCAGCGGGCACTGCCGGTAATGCATAGGCCTCGGGCCCAGGCCCAGTGCTGGAACACCAGACCTCAGGTAAGTGAGGGGCAGTGAAGGGGTGTGAGAAGGTAGTGGTGGAGGGGGGGTGGAGGGGGGGTGGGGGGGTGATGGGTAGTGCAAGGAGACGGGGTTCCCATGGGGTAAAGTTGTTCCCAGTGGGGGGTCGTCCGTGGCCCACAAATTGCCCACAAAGGAGGAACACCCCCCACAAGCCCACAGGGAGAACGCCTCATGTTGCAAGCATCCTTCCCATGCAGCGGAGGCACCCCCTCCCCTCCCCCGCTGCTGGTAAGATCCCAGCAGCGGCAGTAAGAGGCTCTTAATTGGCCATTAATGGGCATGAAGGCTGTCATTTGTCATCGGTCTATCCCACCCCTGGAAAGATCACTCGGCGCGGGTGCTCCACCCCGCCACCCGTTGGGATACTCCGTGCCCCTCCGCCTCTGACCTCGTCTCAGGGGGCCACACAAAATACAGCCTGATGTCTCTGCCGGTCACCAGGGCCCAGGTGATAGATCCCATTCTCCTTGGCCTGAGTCTCCTCATGAATTGCTCCTCCCCTTTATCTAGGTTACTGGCAAAAGTAAAACTTCTGGCTTGTGTGCCTTCTTTCCCTCCCTGCTTTTGGGCTGTGCTCTCTTCATGCTTTGCTTACTTTGAAAACCAGCAATGACAGCTGCACCCAAATTCTCAGGGTGAAAGGTCCCCTGCAGTTTCACTTCTACTGTGATAATCTTTAAATTTTGCCTTTTGTTAAACCACTTACAGCAGTTCTGACCTGACACTTTTGATGTTTGGACTGTGAGCTCTAGAATTCTACACAAATTTGTTCTGAATAGCCATAGCCATTAGCAAATGAATTTGCCATTTTTACTAAATTTTGCTATCAATTATTAATTCATTTTTACAGGGTCAGGAATCCTCATTGACATAAAGCATACAGGATCATGATATAGCAGCCATTGGGAACAAACAATGTAAGAGGCAGTATCAAGCTGAAAGAAAAATGGTTACACAAGTGCATGGAAAAGTGGAAATCCAGCAGGCTGGAGAAGCTATAAGAAACAACAAAGGTATACAAAGAAAATAATGAGAGGTGGAAAGAAGGAGTATGAACAAAGACTGGCAAGAGATATCAAAGCTATGTAAATGTTTTTATAAATATATTAAGATAAAGGGAATGGTAAAGGGGAGATTAGGCCCATTGAAGGCAGATGCAGGTGTGACTATAATGGAAAATAAAGAAAAGGCAGACTTGTTAAATGAATACTTTGTAACTGTTTTCACAGTATAGGTAGAGTACGATGTACCGATAGTACAAGGTACCTAAAGATAAATCAGGGGGAGAAACGTACTGGATTTAATATGTTACAAAATGGTAATGGAGAAAATACTGGGACTTATGTTTGACACAAGGATTGATGGTTTGCACCCAAGGGTATTAAAAGAAATAGTTGGGGAAAATGCAGGTATGCTAGCTACAATTCTCCAAATCTCCATAAATTCAGGAATTGTGTCTTTGCATTGAAAAATTATGCACTCCATTGGTTAAAGCAGTTGGAACGGAGTAATCAAAAAGAATATTGATCTGTTAGTTTAACAGCAGGTGTGGCAAGTTACTGGAATCTGTCATCAAGGACAGAGTGACTGAGCATTTGAACAAGCATGAGCTGATTGAAGAGAGTTAGTGTGGATTTGTGAAGGGTAGATAATGCCTGACTAAACTAGTTGTATTTTTTGAGGAGGTCACCAGCATGGTTGATAGGAAGTGTCTGAGAATGTTACAAAGGCACATAGATTAAGTGAGTGGGAAAAACTGTGGAAAATTGAGTTCCATCTAGGGAAGTGTGAGATAATCCACTTTGGATCCAAAAAAGACAAATCTGAATGTTTTCTTAATGGTGAGAGACTAGGAACTGTAGAGGATCAAAAGGATTTGGGTGTCCAGGTACATAAATCACTAAAAATTAGTTCATTGTACAAAATGTAATCAAAAAAGACAATTAAAATGTTATCCTTTATCACAATGCAAAGAGGAGAGCCTTGGTCAGACTGTATTGTTCTGAACACTTCACCTTAGGTAGGATATATTGGCCTTGCCGGGAGCACAGTGCAGATTCACCAGAATGATACCAGGGCTTAAAGGATTAAATCATGAGGGCAGTTTCATAGGCTCACATTCCTTTGAGTTTGGAAGATTGAGAGGTGATCTAATTGTGGTGTTTAAAATGATTTAACAGAGTAGAGACAGAGAAGTCCTTTCCTCTGGTGGGAGAAGCCAAAACAAGGGACCACAGTCTTAAAATTAAAGCTAGGTCATACTGGGTGAAACCAGGAAACACTTTTAAATACAAAGGGTAGTGAAACTGTGGAATACTCTCTCCCAAAAGGCTGTGGATGCTGAGTCAATTGGTAGTTTTAATTTTTATTAAGTAAGGGTATCAAAGCAGGTAAATGAGTTAAGGTACAAATAAGTCATGATCTAATTGAATGGTTGAACAGGCCAGAGGGGCTGAATGGCCTCCTCTTGCTCCTATGTTTTGATGAGGTAAATGAAGAAAAGCTATTTCCACCAGTTGGTGAATCAGTAGCCAGAGGGCATAAATTGAAGATCACCATCAAATTAATGGAGAAGTTGTAGGGAAGAATTGTTTTATGCAAAGGGTAGTTATGGTATAGAAATCCACACCAGAAATTGTAATGTGAATAGAATTCATAATGGCCCGGATTTTAGTCAACAGTGAACAAATAGCAATACACCTACACTCGCCCACAGACTTTCTATGGGCTTTTACACTTCAATTTTGCAGTTTATTAGAGAGCCAAAACAGCACAGCACCCTCCATAGGGAATCTGGGACCTGGGTGAATAGGGCAAGCAACGGTGTGTCTCTTTAACCAATCAGATTGAACAATCCTTACTGAGAAACACAGAGTTGAAACTAGGAAGTGTAAGTTAAAATATTTAATTAAATGGCAAATAATAAACAAAAAGTGAAATAAAGAGAGGGAAAGAAAGGTGGGATTAAGGGAGAGGGATAAAAAGAGACAAAGAAAAAGTAAAAAAATACTTTAAAAAAAAAACTTCATCAATAATTAAAATCGGAAGGAATGAGACTCCGCACTTTTAAAAGTGAATCTTAATGGCAGAGGGGTTGTTTGTCAGTAATTGTGATGTATCATACGATTCAAAATTCACTTACACTTGAATGGACAAGCCCTGATTTTATCTGATAAGTTTAGTGGTTATCCAACAGATAAGTACCACAATGTGATGCTGCCTCATGTATGTGAATGCTGAGTTACTGGTATAGTGCAGCATTTGGAGGAGCAAGGGCAACTCGGAGAGCAACTTTCGCATTTAACTGCTTAGTAACCGTGAGTGCTAATGGCCTCACTGTTATTTCTATCGCAAAATGGGTGCCAATATAGCTTTTAAAAGAGTCATGGATAAATACTAACTGGTTGTTTATATTGTTGTTTGTTGGATATTTCTGGTGAAGAATAGCTGCCAGATTTGCCTACGTAACAACAGTCAGAGCGCAAGTAGCTTGTTGTGTGAAGCATTTTAAAATATGTTGCAATTGTAAGACACTATATAAATACAAATCCTTTTTTTTCCCTTACTCCGAATGTAGGTCCCAAAGTTTCTTCAAAGTTAACTCTTCAGAATAGGGTCGCATTTTCTATGCGTACTACTTTCAAATGTCATTGAACCATGTTGCAGGGAGGTACTTGACTGGTCCTTCCAGTTCCATAAGATTTCTTTTCACTCAAAAATTCTTTAAAGCAATTTAATAAATTTAAACATTGTGAATATAATCAGTGAAAGGCTTGGTTTAACTATAGATTGCTATTTGAAAAGGCTATTGTAAAGAGAAATATTTTGGCATTCCTGCATATTATGGAATGTACTCCCATTTCACAATTCACAGTCTCAGTTCAGGTGAAGATACACATCTCTTTCAAATGCTGATACATTTTCTATGCATTGCCAATCATTTCTATTTTATTTTCTGATTTCCAGAGTTTCATTTCTCATCTCACATCTCAACTTCACCACCCACAACCCCCCCCCACCCCCCACCCCCACACCTTATTCAAAATAAGAATATAGCATTGGCCAAGAAGTTGCAGGGTTTTGATGGCAAAATGTCAGCATTCTGTCATTCCCCCTGAAACTGACCACAACTTCAGGCTTTAGCACAGAGGCAGATTAACACAGGAATCCTGATATTCAGGTGTGTCATTCACTGCTGGACCCTGCCAAACCGGCAATAAGTGAAATCAATTGATCTGGTGAGAACTTTCCCACTCTCATATCACTGTCAGAAACACCATCAAAAGTTAAGCCCTGTTAAATCAGGTGTCGCTGGGTTTTTAATGGCAACGTGAGTAATAACTATTGCTAAACAATAGTTCATGAGATGTCTACAGAGTAAAGAGAAACTGTGCGCATTGGCGGATGCATTGAGATGAGAGGGCACATATTTAAAATGAGTGGCAAAAGAACCAAAGGAGACATGGGGAAAAACATTTTTACATAGCAAGTGGTTACAATCTGGAATGCACTGCCTGAAAGGGTGATGGAGGCAAATTCAATGGTGGCTTTCAAAAAGGAATTGGATAAGCACCTGAAGGAAAAACGATTGCAGGGCTCTGGAGAAAGGACAGTGGAGTAGGACTAGCAGAAAGCTGGCATTGGCTCAATGGGCCAAATGGCCTCCTTCTGTGCAGTAACTATCCTATTCTATAACAGATCTGGCCCTGTAAAGATAATTTTATATTTGTCAAATATTGTTAAATGTTTTCATTATTAATTACTAAATTTTTAAACTAGATTTTTTTAATTAATTAAGTTTCCTTTTAAAGTTGGTTCATGATAGTTCAGCTTCTACCTTCACCCCAAGTGTAAATCCCTTTACTTTGCTCTCTGTAAAAAATTTTTTAAAGTGATTTGATATTTTGTGCTTTTCATTTTGAGGTTGGCTGTCTGTGAGAATTCTTTAATGTGATTGGCTGCTTGGACAGCTTGATAACATCACTGCAGCTCAATGCTAGGAATCCCCATTAAACGACAATCAATTGCACATCAAGAGAGTTAAAGTTCTCACCACAGAGATTGCTGGATCTTTCACAGCAGCTTTCTTCAAGGTCAGTAGTGAGTTTCCTTGCTTCGCCGTTGACTCCAAAATCCGAGCCTTTATATTTGTTTGAGTGGAGGATGAAAAGCTTATAAGGGATTCTTTAATAAGAATTCAAGAAACTAAATAGTGAAAGATTATTTCCCTCCGCCAGTGAAATAAAGGGGCATAAATTTGTCATTTCAAGTGAAAAATTAGAAGGATTCTTTTTTAACCAACCAAATGTTATTAGGATATGAAGCGCATTACCACAAATGGCTATAAAAGCTGAGTATCAAGTCAACTAGGGAAACACTTTCCAAGTCCTCAACACAACCTTACACCTCTGTCACTGCATCTCATCCATACCGACACCTCCGCAGTCTGCAACTTACAATAGACGGTCTTGCCACACATGCATTTTCCAAGCGCAGTACACAACAAGTCATTGCAACATAATCTGGCTTTTGTTTTCTCTCTGCAGCAGCAGCAAGCGTCCTCCGCTCCAATGTATCACCAACTGCCACCAGCCTCCAACTCCATGGTGACTTTCAAAAAGGAATTGGATCTGCACCTGAAGGAAAAGAAATTGCAGGGCTATGGAGAAAGGACAGGGGAGTGGGACTTGCAGAGAGCTGGCATGGGCTTTATGGGTCAAATGGCCTCCTTCTGTGCTGTAACTATCCTATTCTATAACAGATCTGGCCCTGTAAAGATAATTTTATATTTGTCAAATATTGTTAAATGTCTTCATTATTAATAACTACATTTTAAATTAGATTTTTTAAATTAATTAACAATCTGGGGGTCGGAGGATGGGGGGAGTGGGAGACTGGGGCCGGAATTTTATGCCCCCGCAAAAGAGTGAGCTGGTGGTGGAGGGGGCATAAATTGCAGTGGGAGGCTGGTGGGGGCCTTCCCAACCCGCTCCAGCCTCCGCTGCCAATTTAAGCGGAGCGGCGACGGTGAGAAACGGCTCACCCGCCCCAGGCCAAACAAGGCCCTTAAGTCCTTAAGTGGCCAATTATCTTCCACTTAAGGACCTCTGCCCGCCACCACGGGTATTTTATGTTTGGCAGATGGGCGGCTGAGGTCTCAGAAAACCGACCTGATAAAACTAGGCGACCTTTTGGGGGGCTGGGGGGTTGGGGGGGCGCACCTGCTTGGGCACCTTGTTCCCCATGGTAGAACGCCCCCTAGGCCCCAACTGCCCAAAATGCACAAGACGCCCCCTGCCCCCTAACCGACTCCCCTTGCCTCGCCAGGCCCAACCGATTGCCCCCGGCGAGGCCCCAAAAACCTACCTCTTTTCCAGGGACAGCCGTCATCTTTCTACGACAGTTGGGTGTAATCCCAGCAGTGGCCACCGCTCCCAGTGGCGCTGCTCGGAATGAGCTGTCGGCCCACTGATTGGCTGGCAGCTCCATCAGGCGGGACCTCCTGCCTCAATGAAGTGGAAGTCGCGCCCAAGACCAATTAAGGGCCTGGGGGCCATAAAATCCGGTCTGGATTCCCAGGCCCGGTGGAGGCGGGATCGCCACCGACTTTTCAGCCGGTGGACAGTTCCCCTTCAACAACCATAAATCCAGCCCAAGGAAATGGGGATCAGAGGATCGTGAAGCAGGAGGCTGGGGAATGAAGGCCATGGAGCGGGAGACTGGGGAATGAGGATCATCGAGCGGGAGACTGGAAATGAGGATCGGAGCAGGAGACTGGAGAATGAGGATCATGGAGCGGGATACTGGGAATGAGTATCAGAGAATGGGAGAACAGGGAGACTGGGGATTGGGGGGCAGGAGATGGGGGGGAGGGAAACTGGTGATTTGGGATCAGAGGATGGGAGGGTAGAAACTGCAGAATGGGGGTCAGAGGAAGGGGTGAGGGAGACTAGGACATGGCGCTCAAAGGAGGGGAATAGGACACTGGGGGTTGTGGATCTGGGAGAAAGGTAGACTGAGGAATAGGGGTGTCAGGATTGTGAAGCGGGGAGACTGGAGAATACAGGTCAGAGGAAGAGGGGAAATAGGGAATAAGATCATGGAAGCAAAGGGGATTGGGATTGTGGATAAAGGAGGACTCAGGTTTGGGCGATTTTGGCTCAAGTGGGAGAAGAGAGGGATATGGGATTCAGGAGATTGGGGATCAAGTGGGGATGGGACTGAGGCTGGGAATGGGGTGGGCCTGGGAACCAGCATTTTCGGCAGAGCCATCGCAAGATGGTGCGTGAAACTGGCACTATGAGAGGAGCTATCAGTTTAGGGGCAAATTAAATCTGGGGACCTTGGTATAGGTGCCTGGTGGAAGTTTGTTTCCACCCATGGGAAAATGGAGAATGAGGGTCGGAGAATGAAGACTGAAAGAAAGGAAGACAGGATAAGGATGGTTCTTGAACTGAGGACTATTAGACCATGGGATACTTCACCACAAGTAGCTATTAAGATAGAGGTTAGAACATCATTTAATATAAAAGGATTCGGGGAGGGAAATGAGGTTCCAGGAGAGAGCACCTAAGCCAGCACCAGCCCAGACACTGAGACCAATGGTGGGTTTCCTACTGTCCTGTAATAGTTTGCAATTGCAGCAGAGATCAGGGGCCTGATGTTCCTTCCGGGGTCAGGAAACTGACGTCGGGACCGTTTCTGGGTCTCTACCTAGCCTGTTGAGGGACAGAAGCAGTCACAGTCCCCAATTTCCATGGAGGTGGGCTGCTAATTGGCCGTTGCGGGTAGGAATGGAGGTGGGACTGTGCAAGTGCAGGCCAAATTTAAACACATCACAGTTGCCACTTTTGTGGCTGCTGTTTGACTAAAGGAATGGATGCAGCAGTGATGGGAGAGGAAAGGCAGACTGCTGGCACCCCTAGCAGGGTTGCCCTTGCTTTGCCAACGCTATCCTGGAGATCCCCCTTGAGGCAGTAAGGGAGAGGAGGGAGGTCCTCTCAAAGGGTGGCAGGAGAAGGTCACCATTCCAAACTAAGCAGGCATGAATTGAGGTTGCTGAGAGGTGAGCAGACACTGTAAGCAGCAGGAACTGAGTGCAGTGCCAGAAAAGGGTCAATTACCTTTTTCGCTCTGGCAAAGTGAGTGCAATGCCAGACCCACAGGACAGGCTTCTGGATATTCAACCTCCAGCAGACACACCAGCTGAGGAGCCTCAGGGTGCATGCTGCTCCTGAACATGAGAGGAGTGTGTGCCCAGGGCATTTACTGACCCCTCAGCAAGACCCAGAGCCATAGTGCTGTTGAGGAACTGCCAACACTGTTACATGCAGCTTCCTATGTCAATGAGCCACTGGCACAGGCCATAGAAGACAGTAGTGCCTTATCTATCTCTCTTTTGTACTTGCAGGAGAAGAGAGCTCATAATGCCCAGGAAAAGGCGCTGACAGGAGGAGCAGTGCTCAATCAGCACATCATCACCGCCATGGAGGGGGGAGCCATGGAGATCGTCAGGATATCCCCCCAGGAACAAGTTGGGGAAGGCAAGATGGGCATTCCTGGTAGAGAGGGTAAAAAGATATTGCAATCTGTAGCTGAAGGGGTAGAGTGCACTGCACCCTGTTCGATAGCATGCCAACAACTCAGCGGCATTGGGAAGCCTCAGCAGAGTCTTCTAATCTTCAGGGCTCATGATGTCTACTTGTGTCTCCTGCAGGGTCTGACATGGAGGGCGGGCAAAGAACAGAATTCAGCGCGGGCTCCAAGGCAAACACTGGAAGCAAAGGCATCAGGGAAAGCACCGTCACTACAAGCACAGCTTCCACCAGTGTAGACACACTCACATCGGTGGGTCCTTGCAGCAATTAGATAGGGTAGCATTGTGTAAAGAGCATGTCACAAGGGTGCAGGAAGAGGTGAGAGAGGCAGAGGCAGCTGTGGACAGACCCCTTCGGAAAATGGAGGACAGATACAACCATGCTCAGCTGGGCACAGATGCAGGGCCTCAGGAGTCACAGTAAAGGAGGCTGTACTTAGACTGGCAGCAACAGATGTGCTCCCACATGTCACAGTTCCATGAGACAGTGCAGGGTCATGGGCTGAGAATGGAGGAGCTCATTCAGCTCATGTGCACCACCATGGCTCAGGGCACTGAATGCATGAGCTCCTCCATGGAGAGAGTGGCCAACCTCATGGAAAGCCATATTCAGCAGCACTCTGAGTGGGTGCAGGAGCAGCACACTGACATGCACAGAATGCATGCCACATGCTGTAGCATTGACCAGTCAGTGGCACTGGTGGTGCAGAGGGGCATGGAGTGGATGCCAGTTGCACCCCAGAAGGTGCTCCCCTCCAGCCATCTGGAGCACCATCCAAGGGCTGAGGCTGTCACAGAGGAGGATGAGGGTGCCGCCCTTCATAGGGTATCATCATCATCATCGGCCTCCTTGGCCCCTCTGACCGAGGGGCCATCTATGCTGCAGGACCCAGCAACAGAGGCTGCTCCTGCATTGACACCAGTGCAGCAACCTCTGGAGGTGCCCCCACTGGCATCTTCACAATGAGGTTGACCTCCATGTGCAAGCAGAGACAAACGAGCAGGCTACCTCCAGCTCATCTGAGGCCACAAGGACAGCACTGAGTAGAAGTGAATAAACTGGGATTTATTTCACCTGTAAATGTGCATTTTTCCTCTTATTCAACACAATGTGAATATTGACACATGAAGCCAGACATATGAGCTTCCATTCTTTAATGGGAACACTGGAAAAGAGGGAAGAGGTGACTAAAGGAAGCAAGGGTCCTTGAAAGGGAACAGTGAAACCTATGGACAGACGTAGATCATTCATTGACGATTGATCTATTCCAGGCTGCTCAAAGTGAGTTCCAGACCATGTGGTCCTCCTGGGTTAGAAGGGCTCAGCTGAAATGTGCCTGGATCAGATATCTCTTACATTGACGGCTGCCTGATGTGACCCTTGAGTCCTGTGCCGGGCCTGGCCACCTCCCTGTGCAGCTGGAGCACTTTTGTGTTCTACATCTTCCACCTCCACTTCCTCATCCTCCCTCTCTTCCATATCCTGTTCCTCCAATGAGCTGTGTTGTTCCAGGGCCTCACCCTCTCCAAGGTCCACACCTCTCTGTAGGGCCATGTTATGGAGAGCACAACAAACCACGACAATGAGCGAGACCCTTACAGGAGTGTATTGCAGGGCACCACCCAACCTGTCCAGGCACCGGAACCACATCTTCAGAAGCCTGATGGTCTGCACGATGTTGCTCCATATGAGCAGATAGCTTCAGTTGTAGTGCCTCTGTGTCTCTGTCTCAGGGTCTCTCAAGGGAGTGAATAGCTATCTCTTCAAGGGATGATCCTTGTTCCCTAGAATCCAACCATGAAGTTTGGTGAGTAGAGTGAAGAGCTGCGACAACCTGGACTGCCGGAAGATGAAGGAGTCATGGCAGCTGCCAGGAAAGTGAGCTCACACATGCAAAAAGCTCTTGTGATTACAGACCAGTTGAACTTTGAGGGAGTTGAAGCCTTTCCTGTTGATGACTCACAGTGGCGTAGCCTCCTGCGCCACTGATTCTCCAGCATGTTCTGGTTGCTCAATCTTCAGTGGTAGACCCTATGGTGAGGGCATGGCCTCAGTTGCCTGCCTGCCCCTTGTCCCTCTCTGCTGCCCTCCTCATACCCAGGGGTCTGCCTCTCCTGCTGATCATCATTGCCACTAGACCCAAAATTTGAGAGTCGCACTCCCATTGCCAGCTATTGTATTCCTTGTATTCAGCTGGACTTCCGATTATGTTTGGAAGTTTTTTTATGTTTTTGCAGTGCCAGGAGGGTGATGATCTCCTGCACTGCCCAAAGGTCTACAGCCCAGTCTCCCTGCAACCTGTGCACACCCAATGGCACCAGTGCGTCAATGGCTGAGTGCCCCTCCAAGCCATGCTCCTTTTTATGGGCCCACCTAAATTAATGGTGTGGCCATGACTGATTCGCTGCTGTATTGACCCCTATATGCACCCAACCCAGGCTGCAACCCGTGTGTCCCCAACAAAATCCTAAACTGGCCGTCAATGAGCTCTCAATGAGCTTGTTAACTACTGTAATTTGCCTCATTGTAGAATCGGGCAGGTTGCCAGGGCCTGCATTCCCCCATCCTGATAAAACCTATTGGCAGCAGGGAGGGCGATGGAAAACCAGCACGCCGGCCGGTGGCGCTATTTTTGGCGCCCACCTGCCTCTGTTTCTGCCCCCGCAGGACCTAAAATTCTTGCCCCAGGTTTGATCTGACAGGGGAGGCCAGGTCAATAAAGAACTGGTTGGCTATGGCAGGGGAGCTAGGTCATGAATAACAGCTGTGATCAGGTCAGATCTGTTGTAGAGTTAGCTTTGGAATGGGAGCTGGGAGTTAGTACAGAAATGGCAATGGGAACATTCCCATATTCTGCTTCAATCCTCCACATTACTTCTGGCAGTGACTAGAAAATGTTTTCCTTCTTTCAGTAATTAGCAGCAGCTCAGATTGGGATGACTGGAGACACTTTCCAGTTGTAGCTTGCACCACCACTACTCTCCTTTAGTTTCTCTTGGGCAAAAATTCATGAAGTGTGTACTCAAACTAGTGCAAGGTATGACAGCAATATACACTCCCATTCTTTGCAGAAGTTCAATTTAACTTCTTTGCCTAAAGTCAAATATTTTTGGGCACACTTGCCTCTGTCTGAATTTTCCATCAGCCTGTTTACATCACAATGGTCTTTCATTTGATTGGATAGAAATTCAGTCACTGTCCCTCCATTTGCGCCCTAGTAATACTGGGAAAAACAGGTGGCTGTCTGCCCTGGTACACAAAGTTCTTAATGGTCCCAGGGTGGAAGGTTTTTAAAAGCCCTATGGAGCAAATGAATGTAGTAAAGAAATAATCCTATTTAAAATGGGAAATTTAAAAAAAAAATTATTGTGAGACATAACTGGCACACTTACTCTATGGCAAGATGCCAAAGCAAAACCACCAGAACATTTCCGCTATAAATTTTCAAAAGATTGTCCCAATTAACACATTTCAAATTTCCAAGCATAGCCTTTAAATTGTTCTGTATTTTCCTTCCACATGTCCCTATTGTCCATCACCTCAGCCAGGTGAACTGCACAGCTAGGAGCACTGACCACTAGCGGGTTCACTATTCTCTGAGAAGGTTCTCGAGTATCTCTTAACCTATGTGGCATCACTTGACACTGGAAAACCCTGTCCGAGGTAACAGAAGCTGATTTTTCTTACCCTGGGATGTCAAAGGAATTTGCTAGGTTTCCTCCAACACATTTGTCTCTTTAAGACACATGGTGTTGCCCACTCTGTCCATACAGTCCTTTAAATGAGAATTTGGGTAGAAGTCTGCCTTCTTTACCACAGTGACTTTTCTAGAGTCTATGCAAGTTTGGGCCGACCCACCAGGTTTAGACATCAAGACCTAGCCATTCTGTATTCGCTAACTGGATAGTTGGAGGTTCAATCTGAAAATTTCCTCGGCCTACTTCTGCCTCATCCTCACTATCCTTTCCCTTTCCAACTGTCCCGATTACCAGACGTAACTGTATTGGCTTATCCTTCTCCCTGCAGTAATATTGTTTGAGCATATTAATGTGACACAACTGGTTCTTCTTCCAGTGATCAGGGGTGTTAATCAAATAATCTACCTTACCCATTATTTTGATCGCTCTACATGGGCCACTGAAGTGTGCTTTTAATGGTTCTCCCTGTAATGGTAACAAAACTAATACTTCATCCTCTAGTTTATGATAGGTTGTGGTTTTCCCACCATTTGACAGGTATGGCATATCCTACAAAATTGCCTCACATTCTTTGTAAACCTGGCCAGTAGTAATGTTGGCTTATGTGTGATTTGGTCTTCCAAATTCCCCTATGTCCTGCAAAAGGAATGTCGTGTGCTAACCTTAATAATCCTTGTCAATATTTAGGTGGCACCACTATCTGTTCAACAACTGTCCAGTCTTCATCGGCAGGCATTTTCTCCTAAAAACCCGTTTGCCATATAATAGCCTTCCGGAACTCCTTTCACCTCAGCATCTGACAGAGCTGTCTGTGCTATTCGGTACATCTCTGGATCAGCTTGCTGTGCTGCAATGATAGACGATCTGTTAAACATCTCATTTGGATTATCTAAATCCCCAAATAAGGTTTCAGGTACTTGGCTATCTATTTGTGGTGCCCCTTTTACCTCCGACAATGGATCTTGCTTAGCCATTGCTCGGGTAACTACACAGGCAGGAAATATTCCCAGAACTTTCTCCTGTAATTGTTCCATTTCCTTAGCTTCACTTGGCTCCTCTTTAACTATAGGAGAATCTGATATTTTTGATCCAGCCAAATAATTTCCTAGGAGTAGATCAATTCCCTTTACTGGTAAACTGTGGACAACACCTACAGTTACTATCCCAGATATTAAGTCACTCTCTAGGCATACTTTATACAAAGGTAAGGGTATACACACCCCACCAATTCCATGAACTAAAACTTCAGTGTTCAAGGCGCTCTCTGGTGGAAACCTCATATCTTTCCCCAGCAAGAGTGTTTGGGTTGCTCCTGTGTCCCTGCGTATAATGATAGGTTTTCCTGACTCATTTACAGGATACGGAGTTACTCTCCCCTTTGACAAAATTTCATTACAACTCTCAGGTATTTTATTCTTAACCTCTGAACTCCTCTTAGTTTTCGTATCTGGTTTCACAACTGTCGTTAAAGCTATCGCCTGGTCTGCTATACTCTCAGTCAGAATCTTTTCCTCTGCACTAACTTTGTGTACCCCAACAAGTCCTATGGGTTTACCATGCAATTTCCAGCACTCTGAACGAAGATGACCCAGTTTGTTGCAATTATAACACTTTGGCTTGCGAACCTCACTTCTACCCTCAGCACCTTCCTTTCTGACCTGAGGAGGTGATCCTGGGGCATTCCCAGCTGTTCCTTCTTGTCCCCCAGCTACTTGCCTTCCTTTCACTCTCTCACTTTCTATCCTTCTCGGGTTTATGGGGGTGACAAACAAAATAGGTTGGCTTATTCACAAGCTCAAAATCATCAGCAATCTCTGCTGCTTGCCTAGCTTTCAAAATTTGTATGTTATCTATATGAGTTCTCACTACTGAAAGAATGGAGTTTTTAATCTCTTCTAAGAGAATCGATTCTCAAAAGTTCTCATATATGGTTTCTATCTTTAATACCCATATCCAAAGGTCAAAAGTAATTTGTTTCACCCTGTCAAAAATTCTAAATATAACTGTCCAGCCAACCTCCACAAGTTCCTAAACTTCTGACGGTAAGCTTCAGGGACTAACTCATACGCAGCGAGAATAGTCTTTTTTGCCATCTCATAATCTGCAGAAGCCTCTTCAGAAAGCATGGCATAAGCCTCATGAGCTCTGCCTACCAGCCTGCCCTGCATGAGCAATGTCCAGCTTTCTTTCAGCCATTTCATCTGTTTGGCTATTTTTTCAAAAGATATGAAAAATGCCTCCATGTCCCTTTCCTCGAACTTAGGAAGAGCCTGCACAAATTTAAACATCTTTCGCTGGGTCCCGATCCAAATTCAGATTCTTCCTGACCCGAATTTTCCTTGGATTCAAGACTGCCCTTTTGTCTTAGTTCCATCTCTTTTAACTTAAATTCCTTCTCTTTCTCCCTGTCTGCCAATTCAAGTTTTCTTTAATTTTGAGATACAGCACTGAAATAGGGCCTTTGTCCCACCTAGTCTGTGCTGACCAACAACCACCCATTTATACTAATCCTACATTAACCCCATATTCCCTTCCACATCCCCACCATTCTCCTACCACCTACCTACACTAGGGACAATTTACAATGGCCAATTTACCTATGAACCTGCAAGTCTTTGGATGTGGGAGAAAACCGGAGCACTCAGCGGAAACCCACGCAGTCACAGGGAGAACTTGCAAACTCCGCACAGGTAGTACCCAGAACTGAACCTGGGTCACTAGAGCTGTGAGGCTGCGCCACTGTGCCTCAAGTCTTTTAGCTTCTAACTGAATCCTAGCCAATACCACTGCATCACTCTCGGTCCTACGACCTTCTTTTCTCTCATATTCCCTTTCTTGTTCCTCGTATTCCTCTTCAACAGTATCATCATCATCATCATTTTCTTCTACTAATTCCAGATGTTCGGCTATTATGTCAATTACCTTTGCTTTTTTGGCACCTGATTTCAATTCCAACCCCAACTGCCAATTATTTCAACTTGTTCTTAGTTTAAGTTATCAAATCACTCAGGGAAACATTCTGCTTTCCCAAAAACTCTGCTACTACCACTCATGAAATTACAATGGTATAGACTGTACTTTATTATACAAGAGACCTGGTTCTTTTAATTTCTTTTTAACTGTTGTTAGATTTAGATCCCAACAATTGAGTTTCCAATTGCTATGATCCCAAATGCAAGAGAAATAAATATGATGCCAAATACAAGACCCCAATTTAAATATGTTATCCCAGAGATGAGTAGTTAATATGATTCCAAATGCAAGCCCTCCAAATTAGTCTGATTCTGATCCCAGATGTGAGCCACTGAATTAAATATGATTCAATCTCGAGTGAGCCCCCAATTAAGATATGATTCAAATCCCGGACGAGAAATCCAATTAATATGCTACGACTGACCGCTAAAGTCAAAGCCCCCAATCAAAATATACAATTCTGAATGTGGTGGGAGAAACACGCTGTTTATTCAATCCCGTTCCTCCACAGATCGCCTAACATATAATTTTAAACTTTACAAATTAAAGAAAGACCCAGCCAAATTGTACCATCTATTAACCCCCGAATGAGGCTAACCAAATCAGGTGTCTCTAGACACTAAAGAAAAACTTTAGGAAAACTAAATTCTGAAGCACTACAAAGATATAAATAACATTTAAAATAGAAAAAAAATTAGTGTCCCTGCATATTACACTGCTGCCGAAGTGAAATATTCCAATGTGGAATAGTCCAAGGTTGCTTGAAGTCCTCACAGCCGTCCAATGGGGGAAAAAAAGGTTCTTCAACAGTAGGATAGTCAGTGGTCTAGTTCAGAAGTTAAAACGATGCTCTTCTTCCAGCGATGAATTCAACAATTACAGTTCAGTAGTTAAAGGAATTGGTTATTTTCTTTTTAAGAAATTAATCTGGCTTGACACCAGAATTCTGAGAGTATAATAAATATGGTTTAAATAAACCAAGAGAGAGCTCTCTTTCCTTCAGAGCATGCTGGTCCAGCTGTCTGTCTGTTTCTCTGTTAACTGTCTCTCCAAAGCTAGTTTTTCAAACGTCAATCAGCAACAATGTATCTTGTGTCTTTGGTCCTGAGTGGCCGTATCCCGGCAGTGAGAATGCATTCTTTGACTCAGTCTCTGGAGCTTGTTGCCTTTAAACTGTACTGCTCCCTCTCCAGCCTTAAAGGCACACCGCATTCCTCCCGGGAAAAAAAAACTACAGGATCATAGCACAAGTTTCCACCTTCTTTTCTGAGGCAACCAGAGTTGTGCTGTAAATGGTTTGAGCAACCACTTAAAATATATAAATGCAAAAAACTGCGGATGCTGGAAATCTGAAATTTCCACCACCTCCGGCGTAATGCCACCACCAAATGCATCTTCCCCTCTCCTCTCCTGTCAGCATTCCAAAGGGATCATTGCCTCCGTGACACCCTGGTCCACTTCTCCATTATCCCCGACACCTCATCCTCTTCCCATGACACCTTCCCATGCAATCACAGGAGGTGTAATACCTGCCCTTTTACCTCCTCTCTCCTCATCATCCAAGGCCCCAAACATTCCTTCAGGTGAAGCAACGATTTACTTGTACTTCTTTCAATTTAGTATACTGTATTCACTGATCACAATGTGATTGCCTCTACACTGGGGAGACCAATTGCAGATTGGATGACCGCTTTGTGGAACACCTTCACTCACTCCATAAGCATGACCCCGAGCTTCTGTTTGCTTGCTATTTCAATTCAGCACCCTGCTCTTACACCCACATTTTCTGTCCTTGGACTGGTGCAGTGCTCCAATGAACATCAATGCAAGCTCAAGG
This sequence comes from Heterodontus francisci, assembly GCF_036365525.1. Lineage (NCBI taxonomy): Eukaryota > Metazoa > Chordata > Chondrichthyes > Heterodontiformes > Heterodontidae > Heterodontus > Heterodontus francisci. The sequence continues at coordinate 28,440,511 of NC_090397.1, forward strand.
AACAGTGCCTCATTTACCGATTAGGGACTCTACAGACTTCCAAAGTGAACATTGAGTTCAATAATTTCAGAGCATGACTGGTCTTTTTTATTGTATTTTTTTTTAAGGCATGTGCCTGCCTTAAACTTGGTTTTTCATGTTAGTGCTTTTTGACAGAGCTGTTCATTATTCTGTCATTAACACTCTCTCTGGAGTAATTCTTTGTCTTTCACCACACCATGAGCACTCCCTTTGACTTTGTCCCATGACACCTTTGTCATTTAATCTCTCCAGCCCTCTGTCCTATTACACACTTTCCCTTTGGTTCTCTTCTGCACCCATCCAGGCAAGTGTGGAGAGCATTCCATCACACTCCTGACTCCTGACTCGTGCCTTGTAGATGGTGGGCAGGCACTGGGGAGACAGGAGGTGAGTTACTCACCGCAGACATCGCAGCCTCTGACCTGCTCTTGTAGCCACACCACTTATGTGGCTGGCCAGTTTAGTTCGTGGTCAATGGTGACCCCCAGGATGTTGATAGTGGGGGAATTCAGCGATGGTAATGCCATTGAACGTCAAGGGGAGATGGTTAGATTCTGTCTTGTTTGAGATGGTTATTGCCTGACACTTGTGTGGCGCAAACGTTACTTGCCACTTATCAGCCCAAGTCTGGATATTGTCCAGGTCTTGCTGCATATGGACATGGGCTGCTTCAGTATCTGAGGAGTCGCAAATGGTGGTAAACATTGTGCAATCATCAGCGAAATCCCCACTTCTGACCATATGATGGAGGGAATGTCACTGATGAAACAGCTGAAGATGGTTTGTCCTAGGCACTACCCTGAGGAACTCCTGCAGTAATGTCCTGGGACTGAGATGATTGACCTCCCAACAACCACAACTATATTCCCTGGAGGCTTTAATTAAGGAAGTGAGTGGAAGTAGGGAGAAGCTCTGCCCCACGATCCACATGAGTGTCTCCAAGGCCAGGATGAGGCAGGCATGGATAGAGGTAGCTGAAAGGGTCTGTGTCTTCAGCATCACTCGCAGGACCTGGCTTATGTGTAGGAAGAGGTTCCATGACCTCAGAAGACCATTTAGGGTAAGTACACTTCTTAATTTCTCTACCCCTCAACATGCTTTTGACTCACACCCCCACCACTCTCAACAATTCTTTCCCTTCAATCACAAGGGCACACATCTTTTTTCTCATTGCAATCTAACTCAACCCTTTCTTTCTTATCTTCACACCACACACCATCATTCTCTTCTAACATACTGGCACTTGCACCAATTCCTCTCATCATTCCTTCCTCACTTCCACAAACTTTGCCGTACATTCAGAACCTCCCCATATTCATACTATTTAGATTCTTCACCTCCCAACACATCCATTATATGCACAATCCCCACATATCTCCACTTACCTTTTCATCAGCCATTAACTCTCACCCACTCTTTCTACATGACCAACAACATAGGTAGGACTAGGAAAGAGGTTCTGCTTAGACAGTATGAGGAGTTAGGCAACGAATTGAAGATCAGAACCTCACGGGTAAAAATCTCTGGATTATTACCTGAGCCACGTGCCAATTGGCAGAGGGCACATAAGATTAGTGAAATGAATACGTGGCTCAAAGACTGGTGTGGGAGAAGTGGGTTTCGGTTCATGCGTCACTGGCACCAGTACTGGGGAAAGTGGGGGTTGTAACGTTGTAACGGTCTGCGCCCGAACCATGCTGGGACCAGTCTTCTAGCAAATTGTATAACTGCAGAAGTAGAGAGTGCTTTAAACTAAACAAGGGGGGAGAAGGATCAAGCTTGGGTAGATGGAGCAAATCAAGGGTTAGAGTCAAGGCAGGAAAGCAGAATAGTAATATGGGAAATGAAGATCAGAGAATGGCAGGAAGTGACAGAGAGAAAAAACCTAAGAACACACCAACAGTCAAGACTAGATGTTACAAAGATAACAAAAAGACAAAACTAAAGGCTCTGTATCTGAATGCACGTAGCATTCATAACAAAGTAGACAAACTGATAGTGCACATTGAAGTAAATAAGTATGACAGAGACATGGCTGCAGGATGACAAGGAGTGGGTCCTCAATATTGAAGGGTATATAACATTCAAGAAGAATAGGAAGCTAGGTAAACGTGGAGGGGCAGCACTGTTAATCAAGGATGGCATTGGTGCAATAGAGATGACCTTGGTTCAGGAGATCAGGATGTGGAATTGATTTGGGTGGAGATGAGGACTAGTAGGGGAAAGAAGTCACTAGTGGGAGTGGTCTACAGGCCCCCTAACAGTAACAACAACGTAGGACGAAGTAACCTAGAAGAAATATAGGGTGCTTGTGATAAAGGGACAGCAATAATCATGGGTGATTTTAATCTACATATAAATTGGAAAATTCAAATTGGTATTAGTAGCCTGGATGAGAAGTTTAGAGATACAGCACTGAAACAGGCCCTTCGGCCCACCGAGTCTGTGCCGACCATCAACCACCCATTTATACTAATCCTACACTAATTCCATATTCCTACCACATCCTGTCCCTATATTTCCCTACCACCGACCTATACTAGGGGCAATTTATAATGGCCAATTAACCTATCAACCTGCAAGTCTTTGGCATGTGGGAGGAAACCGGAGCACCCGGAGGAAACCCACGCAGACAGAGGGAGAACTTGCAAACTCCACACAGGCAGTACCCAGAATTGAACCCGGGTCACTGGAGCTGTGAGGCTGCGGTGCTAACCACTGCGCCACTGTGTAGAATGCTTTCGAGATAGTTTCTTAGAGCAGCAGATTCTGGAACCAGCCAGAGAGCAGGCTATATTAGACTTGGTATTGTGTAACATGACAGGATTAATTAATGATCTCAGAGTAAAGACATCTCTAGGTAGCAGCAACCACAATATGATTGAATTTTACATCCAGTTTGAAAGAGAGAGGAGCGAATCTAAGACTAGTATTTTAAACTTAAATAAGAGAAACTATGCGGGCATGAAAGCTGAGCTAGCTGAAGTGAAACGGGTTATTAGACTAGGAGATACATCAATAGAGAAGCAGTGGCAGACATTTAAGGGGATATTTCAGAATACTCAGAATAAGTATATTCCTACTCTAAAGAAAAATCCTAAGGGGAGGACCCACCATCCATGGTTAACTAAAGAAGTTAAGGAAAGCATCAAACTTAAGGAAAAGGCATATAATTGCGCAAAGATGAGCGGCAGGTCAGATGATTGGTCAGAATATCAAGAACGGCAGAGAATGACTAAAAGGTTACTCAGAAGAAAGAAATTAGAGTATGAGAGGAAGCTAGCTAGAAATGTAAAAACTGATAGCAAGGGTTTCTACAGGTATTTAAAAAGGAAAAGAGTAAGTAAAGTGAGTGTTGGTCCTCTAGAGAGTGAGATTGGGGAGTTAATAGTAGATAATAAGGATGAAATGAACAAATATTTTGCTTCTGTCTTCACTATAGAGGATACAAAAAACATTCCAGTAATAGCTGTAAATCAGGAGGTGGAGGAAGAGAGTTCTTTGAAGGAGTAACATGCACTGTGGATAAAGGGGAGCCTCTTGATATACTGTACTTGGATTTCTCGAAGGCATTTAACAAGGTGCCACATAAAAGGTTATTGCACAAAATAGGAGCTCATGGTGTAGGGGGTTAACATATTAGCATGGATAGAAGATTGGCTGGCTGGCAGAAAATAGAGAGTATGCATAAATGGGTCCTTTTCTGATTGGAGTCCTGCAGGGGGCTGTGCTGGGGCCTCAACATTTTACAATTTATATCAATGACTTAGATGAGGGAAGCGATGGCATGGTTGCTAAATTTGCAGATAACACAAAGATAGGTTGGAAAGTATGTTGTGAAGAGGACATAAGGAGGTTGCAGATCGATATAGATAGGTTGAGTGAATGGACAAAAATCTGGCAGATGGAGTATAATGTGGGAAAATGTGAAGTTGTTCATTTTGGCAGGAAGAATAAAAAAGCACAGTATTTCTTAAACGGGGAACGACTGCAGAACTGCGAGGTGCAGAGGGATTACTGTGTATGAGTCACAAAAGGTTAGTATGCAGGTACAGCAAGTAATAAAGAAGGCTAATAGAATGCTCTCCTTTATTATGAGAGGAATTGAAAAGCTTACGTTATACAGGACTTGTTGAGACCACATCTTAAATACAGTGTGCAGTTTTGGTCTTATTGAAGGAAGGATGCAAATGCTTTGCAGGCGGTTCAGAGGAGGTTTACTAGACTGATACCTGGAATGAGCGGGTTGTCCTATGAGGAAAGGTTGGACAGACTGGGCTTGATTTCACTGGAGTTTAGAAGAGTGAGGGGAGACTTGATTGAAGTATATAAGATCCTGAACAATCTTGACAAGGTGAATGTGGAAAGGATGTTTCCTCTTGTGGGTGAGTCCAGAACTAGGGGACACTGTTTGAAAATTAAGGGTCGCTCTTTTAGGACAGAGACGAGGATAATTTTGTTCTCTCAGAGGGTTGTGCGACTTGGGAATTCTCTGCCTCAGATGGTGGTGGAGGTAGGCTCATTGAATATTTTTAAGGCGGAGGCAGATAGATTCTTGTTAGGCAAGAGAATCAAAGATTATCGGAAGTAGATGGGAGTGTGGAATCCGAGACACAAACAGATCAGCCATGATCCTATTAAATGGCAGAGCAGGCTTGATGGGCTGAATGGCCTACTTCTGCTCCTAATTCGTATGGTCGTATGTCGAAAGACAGTGCACAATGTGAAGGGGAGAGTCAAGACCTTATCCCAGCACAGCAGGACGTCCAGGAGGAGCTGGTATTGCTGAATACAAAGCTGGCGGAATACCAGAGCAGGAGTTTCCAATATTACTTACAACCTTCCCTTTACCTTAGTGAAGGTGCAGCAAGTTGTTTTCTCAAGACTATCAACTGAAAATGTGCAGTTTCTATCTTCCATCCTAATTCTTATCCCTTTTCTCTTTTGCCATGCTAGACCCCCACCTGCAAAGAATGAGGAATATTAATTTTGTTATATGAACATTGATTTGAAAACTGTTGCTGAAGTGAAGAAAGGACTTGTTCAAAAAATCACCAGGCCCCTGGCTGGAAAGATATTTGCATATTAACAGACAGTGCTTGTGAAGACAAAGGGGTTACTTCCCTTATCAAATTTAACCCATAATGGACTTTGAGCACCAGGTATTGTGTGTAAGAAGAGACATTCCAGGGTTGGCTAAGACCAGAGAATCCACAGACAGGGTCAGACCAGCTAGTCACGTGACTAGCCAGCTGGCCAACCTGTTTTTTTCTGAATTGTACAAATAGTTTGAACTCAGAGTGTCTGTTTGCTCCTGGACTGAAAAGATCTCTCCTGGCTGACTCGCCACAGCCTCTCCTGTCTGTTCCCATCTTTTTCTCATGGAACTCCAAATCCACTGAAGACACATGAACCCCAAGAGAGAAAAGTTTCCTACAGTGAACAAGGTTTAAGAAGAATACTGGGCCCCAACGAAAAGCAAGATCTACCTACAATCAAGGAATCTACAGTGAGCTTGAAGATCTGTAACAAAAACCCTCTTCAGAGATTGCCTCAAACTTTTCCACTTCATTTCTTCTGCTTTGTTCTGTCTCTATCTGCATGTGTGTATCGTATATGCATGCTAGCATGGGCGCATCACGTCTCCATTGGCGTTAACCGAATTAGAGTTAAAGTTTAATTTTAATCAATTTCAACGTTCTTTAAATCTAAGAAACCTGTTTATGCTGGTTTCTTTACCTTATAATTGGAAAGCAGTGAACAAGGATTCACCAAGGGGGAGCTAAAAATACAGTGTGTTAAAAATTAAACCCGGTTACAGTAAGACCAGGTGAAGGCTGAGAGGGACCCCTAGACCCCTTTCTCACCTGGTTGTAACACTTTCCTCTGAGTCCTACTGACCAGTACAAGCCTCCTGGACAGGAAGATACTTCAGAGAAGGCCTGCCAAGGCGTTTCACCACTACAGCTAAGTTATTACTGTAGCCAAGTGTAAGACTTGGCTCAGTGGTAGCAATCTTGCCTCTAAATCAGAATGTTATGGTTTCAGGTCCCAATGTTGAGAATTGAGCATATAATCTAGATTGGCCCTTCAGTGCAGCACTGTGGGAATGCAGCATTGTCAGAGATTTCGCCCTTTTGGATGAGACTTTAAAGTGAAGCCCCATCCGCCCTCACAGGTTGGACACAAAATATCCCATGGCACTATTCAAAGAAATGCTCCTGGTGTTCTGGACAATATTTCTCCCTCAACAATACCAATAAGAACAGGTTATCTAATTATCTAATAACTGTTTGTGGGAACTTGTTCTGCGCAAATTGGCAGTTACATTTCTCTACATTCCTACAAGTGATTACCCTTCCAAAAAAAGTACTTAAATGGTTGTGAAGTATTTGGGATGCCCTGAGGTTGTGAACACCTCTATAAAAACAAAAATTCTTTTTTCCTTTTATGGAGATCTGCTTCCAGTCTATGTGATGTCATCTCATGTGTCATTGGCACTTTGCAGCCTATCCTGAATGATCTGGGCACCTCCGGGGATGTGGCAGTAAGGCAGTAAGGATTGGCAACATTCCTCATGGTAGAATGTTGTGCAGTGTCCTCTTATTGCTATAAAATGTTGCTCATATACATGAGGTCTGCCATAAGTAATGATTAAATTGATGTTCTTAAAATACATACATATGTAATTATGTCTGATTCAACATGGACTGAACCCAAATTATATTTAAAGACACCATGCAGGATTATCTAACAGCATTAAAATAAACTAGCTTATTAACATCCAGGCACGCAATTCAGCAACAACCACAGAACATGGCAGTATCAATAAGTTATAAATTTGAAACACTTATTTACAACACTAAAAGCCATACTACGCTAAAGAAATATTACCATATAGAAGAGAAAGAAATATTATGGCTTCCAGTAAAAGTGACCATTTGCATAGGTATTGAATTGAGTGCAGCTGGGAACAGCAGTGTTAATTTTAGGAAACCAAGGGCCACATTTTCTAAGATGATTTCTTGGCCTCTGAGGGGAAAGCTGGCTGACAGAAGCTGTCATGGCAATCTGTTCATCTGCATTTGCAGTTAACTCTGTGAATGTCTTTTTCCTACTCCATGAACTGCCCCATCATTAACTGCAGTTCCCAGGCAGCAGGAAATGTAAACCTCTATTTGAAGCTCTGAATTAACTGGCTCCAGCAAAAAACTGAGCCAGGATTGCATTCACCCTGCATTGTCATTTGTCTCATCAAGGACATGTCACCAACTGTTGCAGGGAAGAGAACTGTTTTTTTTAAAACTGTTACTGTGACGCACATTTTTCCCACCCTTTTCCAGAGGCTTGAACATCGTGTCCCTCCAGACCCAGTCCATTTTGGATCCCCATATGAAGCGGAATAAGGCTCAGGCCTAACCTAACCTTCCAAGAACCTCTCTCTCACCAGTGTTCTTGGAATCCTGTGACCCACCCCATTCCCCCACCCCCACCTCTAAGTACTGGTAGCCTTCAGACCCTATCCCAGTACTCCAAGCTAGCAGGATCACCCCAAAGCCAATCAGTCACGATTCCTAGTAATGCTACTTTGTATAATATTCTTGTTCTTATAAAGCCACAGTTCTCATTAAGCAATTCCATGGGACACCTATAGTTTTTCATTAAATATACTTCTTTATACACAATTTTGCAATACAGGAGTTTATTTATTGTTTGGTCAGACAGGCTATGTCAAAATACTTTGTTCATAACGATACATTTCAGTTCACAGGGTATGAGGAAAACCTATAGAAGCAGACTTATAATTAAGTAAAAGTATCTGGAGTGAGCAAACATCTGTCATGAAAAGTAAACTTCTAACATTGAGCACTAAACTGAAAGGTATGGTAAAAATGCAAATCCTCATTGTGAATGTGTCATTCAATCCCTTTGACAAAGTAAAATACTTTTGGGCACACCTACTTTGTCAGAGTTTTCCTTCAGTTTGGCCACACCTTAATTGTCTTTCATTGAATCCGATTAAAATCAGGCATTTACCCCTCCATTTGTGCCCTTGTAATGCTGGGCAAAAGAGACGACTATGTGCCCTGCTGTGCACTGTTGCTAAGGTTATTTAGTAGGCCAAGAGAACTGAATGTAGTTAGTAGGTTATACAAAATCTGGTACTAATGCAAAACATATGAATTGGATGAGTTTTCACACCAGTGGTTTAATCTGAATGTAATAAAACAGAGTTGATCATCAAAAGAAATCTATGGTTTCAATTATCTTTTACTTTACATTGTTGAATTTACGAGCAGGTGAGCATAACCCAGTTGATAGCATGACTTGGGACAACTCTGAAGTGTGATTCATAATATAAACAGGGCAGCTTTGAGTCATGAGTCAATCTTTAACCCAGAGTCATTCACAAGAGCAAGGCCATGTTCATTGGGAACTGGACCGACCGATCCTTTGTTCCCTTCATTGTCAGATCAGACTGCCTGAAGGTGCTGGGGATATGGTTCAGAGGGATGGGGTGTGCAGCAAAAACTGGAAGGAGCGTATAGCCATGGCAAAACATAAGCTGAGCATGTGGGAGCAGCGTTCTCTCTCCATTGTGGGTAAGACCCTGGTCATCGGGTGTGAGGCGCTCACGTAGTTACTGTATGTGGTGCAGGTCTAGCCCATACCCCACTCCTGCGCTGTGGCGGTCACCCAAGCCATCTTTCGCTTTATCTGGAGATCGAAAATGGACCGTGTCCATAGGGACACTATATTCAGTCCTCAGGATAAAGGGAGAAAAACGTACCCAACGTCACCCTCATCCTGATGGTCACCTTTGGGTGCGGCTGTGGTGTGCGTAGAACCCCAGTACGCAAACATCAAGTGTCACTACGTGCTGAGGTTCTATCTGTCCCCGGTGTTATGAAGGATGGGTCTGGCCACATTACCGCGGAACACTCCGTTCAGTTGGACCATGCCGTACCACTTTGTGGAAAAGGTTGTGCAGAAAAACACCTTTGACCACCAATCCATCGAGCAGTGGTCCACACAGAATGTCCTCAAGGCCCTACGGGAAACGGAGATGGTGGATCCTGTCAGATGGCTCACCGAGCAGACTGCCAAAGTCATTTGGCAGAATGCCTCATCGGCAGAACTTTCAAACAAGCACCAAGAAGTAGCTTGGCTGGTGGTGAGAAGGGTCCTCCCCGTCAGATCCTTCCTGCATGCCCTGAATCTCACTGCCTCCGCATGCTGCCCTCGAGGTGGCTGTGGTGGAGAAGAGACTGTTGCTCACCTCCTTCTAGAATGTACCTTTGCAAAGCAGGTGTGGAAAGAGATGCAGTGGTTTTTGTCAAGGTTCATCTCCAGCAGCTCTGTAACACAGGAGTCTATACTCTACAGGCTGTTCCCAGGGACGCACACCAAAATAAACATCAACTGTTGCTGGAGGACAATCAGCTCGGTGAAGAACACACTTTGGTCTGACCGAAACCTACTGGTCTTTCAGAGAAAAGAGTTGTCCACGACTGAGCTGCAGACAGGCACATTCCAAGGTCCAGGACTACATGCTGAGGGAAGCACAAAAGCTTGGAGCAGCCGCCACAAAGGCTCAAAGGGGAAAGGCCACTATGTAAGGTCCTCCCGCCATAGTGAACCGAGCGGCTGGAAACCATGAAAAACTCCTCAGGCTGTATGCACCAAAATGTTTTTTACTATGTAATGCCAATGTACATTGCATTTAAAATGGAATGGCAAGAATTGTGAGGCACTTCATGTTTTTCTGTATCGGAGAAATCTGATCTCTATTGTACTTTCCAAAATGTGAAATTTGAACTGTTTGGAATTGTTTTATAATGTATTTTTGCAAGTTTTTATGAATAAAGTATATTTTTGGAAAAAAAAGTTTCAGACTCTAGTCCATGGGGCTTTTCTAGTTCCAGCCACTGCCTCTTGGGATATCGTCAACAAGGTGGATTGACTTCCATCCTACCTTGAATGCCTACTTCATTCTTTGTTTGGGGGCTAAGGCTATGCCACTCCACTTTGCTTCCTGAAGAGACTAGAATCCCAGTAAAAAGTTAGAAAGGAATGAGCCATTAAAACCTGCTGTCTATCAGCAATATGACAGTAATGTTATTTGTTTTTATTAAGGGATTAGGGTCCCAGTTCAGCTCTTTGGGATAGAATGTTGGATCGGATTCCGACATGTTAAACTCTTCCAGAAGAAAATAAAAGGGAAAATTTTGCTTCTAATGTCTCACATTCAAACTAAGTATCAATATTGAGGAATTTTAAAGTTTGCTCTAAATAAATGGCCATAATTTGAGCTTCTTCCCAATCCTCTCTATTCATGCAAATTGCAGTTTCCATAGGCAGCCACACATTTGATATGATCTGATACTTATATCTTTATGCACCTTTGGAGAGGTTTTAAGGCGAAAACTTCATGTCATTTAGGCTGAAAGTAGTAGAACTTATTTACATGATTTTATAATTGTACAGAGGTAAATGGAATACAGCCAATCAGCAATTGAACACTTGACTCACACAACAGGTCAAACTGTCTTAGAATGTCAAAGTGTTCAAAATATTCTAACGGAGACTTTGATAATCACAATATGGATGCACATTTATTCCATGGATTCCCATCTGAATGATTTCCACTGCATGGAAATATGTGGTTGAAACAGGGAATCCCATTGGCTACTATTACGGACAGGTGAGAAATGATAGGGTTAGTTCTCCTACTTCACCTCTCAACTGACCAAAGACAGAGTTTATATTAGAATTGCGTTTTAACCCTTGAGCGTTTTAATGGTCAATATACAGCCAAATGACAAGTTTTCTCATATGTTTAAAGATAAATGTTCATTAGACAATATCCAAAAATTCGCAACTTAACACACACACACACACACACACACACATGTACACACAAGAAAAGATAAAGATTAAAAGATAGCATGCATTTAGGTTTGATGATTTTAAAAAAGAGTTTGTTGTGAAACCTTGTTTGTTTCCCCCTGGAGTGAGATTTAAAAATGGTGCAGGGCTGTTTTTCCATTTTCCTGGTTCAGTGATTTCAAACTTTGGAAAGTTTCAAGTGGACAGATGCTTTGTTGCCGACTTCTTTGGTCAAATCTCAGTCACTGTTCAATGGCGAAAATCCTGTTACAATTTCTTGGGTAGGGAGTTTCAAAGGTCACCTTTTTGTCTCTGCATCTAGATAGTTTAAAGATGGTATTCTGGTAGCGTCTTCTTGCTGGGCTGGGTCTCTCTCTTCATTCTGGCTTCTGGCTTTCTGGCTTTCTGGCTTCCTGCACAGAAAAATGTTTGTTACTAAAAAGCCGTATCAGAAACTTAGAGGGGAAATTTTATACAGTTCGCCGCAGCAGATTTTGTGGCGTGCGGGGTGATATAATTAGGCGGGAAGTGTTTTTCAGATTCCCGACGACAGGATATTTTAGAAGAATTAAGTCGGTGGCAGGTTTGCGGCGTTCCGGGGTTCCCCCAGCACAGTGGTAGATTGCAGCTTTGCATTCATTTCAATAACATGAATACTCATTACCCTATGCATAGGTACGATATTGTCCTACCTGTCAGATTAAGTGAATGGCAAGTGATATTCCAGTGCCATCCGGTTCACAAATGTTTCAACAGGGCGTGCAACAGTCAGATTTGTGCAGTTGAGTCTCAGGACTGTGTTCTTCTCTCTTTAACTCAGCCGCTAAACTAACGCCAGCATTGGAATGGATGTTTGTCTCCAGGCTCGGTACCAGCAAGGGTGAATCATCTCAGTGAATGGCGGCGACAGCATGGGCAGGGGCTACATGGAGGAGCAGGGGAGAGTAGTCGGGGAAGGAAGGGTGGGGTCTTGGGTGCATGGAGGAGCAGGGGAGGGAGTAAAGCAGTGTCTAGGGTTTGTATTTGGGTGCGTGAAGGAGCAAGGGAGGAAGGAAGGCAGAGTCTAGAGTGTATAGTGGCTGATTTTGATGATGAAGCTGGATGTGTGCAGTTTCAGGGAGTGATGAGTTGATGTGTTCCTGTCAGAAAACTGTTGGTCATGAGAGACCTAAAAGGTGGGAGGAACGCTGTCGATGTCAGAGTCTTGTGTGGCCACATCAGGGGACTAGCTGGCAGAAGGTACGGTCACAGTCACAGGGGGCAATTGCATATTGTGGGGGGAAGGTCAAGACTTATGATTGGGTATTTGAGGTCATCATAGGGAGGGGATTGGGAATCTGTAACTATACCAAGGTGGATTCTTGGAGGTTCAAGGGTGAGAGTCTGCAGTTGGATGGTAATTGGAGTATGGACAGGGTGGGGGATGGCATTGATGATGAGCCAGTCCATGGTAATTGGGGGAGGCTCTATGGTAACAGGGGGAAGGGGGAAGGTAAAGTTGGGTGGGTCAAGGATGATGAGAGTAGGCTGGAAGGTGACAGGAGGAGGTTGGAAGGTGGGAAAACTTGCCTGGTATCGCAGGCACAACATTTTCTGGAAGAAGAATGCAAACCACGTGCCCAAGAAAGGGAGGAAACAAATGATGATGGGTGGGATTTCCTGCTATATGCAAATGTAATGCACATAACAGCGATCTGCTCATGACTATCATGGTTCTGCTGAATGACAGAAGAAGAGCAGTTTTACAACACTCTTCTCATCTGAACAATTGAAAAGCTGCAAAGACATGAGTTTCATACGTGCAATTTGTCCTCTAACACGTGAACAATTGCACGGTGAGAAACTGAGGAGGGATTTTGGCGATAACAGATGATTCCACAACAGGAGCAGCAGGCTGCACAAGAGGATGAAGATGCTCAGAATCAAGCCATCCAGGAAAGGCATTATTGAAGATGGGCACTGGCATGTCATCGCATCCTCAGTTCAAGGACACATTACCTTCAGATGTCAGAGAGGCAATGACAAGAGAAGCACAAGGATGTGACTTGTAATGGCAACAGAAATGTGTACGATCCTTCAGCATTACCTGCAGCCATTTGTTTTCTTTGGAAACCCCATGCCACGGACCCTCAAGATTACAACTGCACTCAATTTCTTTGCTACCAGGAATCAACGGGTGACATTTGTGGTATCTCGCAGTCTGCAACCCACAGGTGCATCAAAGAGGTAACCAATGCCCTTTTTCAATGTGCCAATGATTTCATCTACTTACCTGTAGACGAGGATAGCCAGGCAGAAAGGTCTGCAGCCTTCAGCGCCACCACTCACTTCCCTAGAGTGCAAGGGGTGATCGATAGTATTCATGCAGCCATTAGAGCTCCCTGGGACCAGCCTGCTGTCTTTGTTAATCGCAAAGACTTCCACTCTTTAAATGTGCAACTGGTTTGTGACCACAGGAGAAGAATTATGAATGTCTCTGCACATTTCCCAGGCAGCTGTCATGACTCCTACATTTTGAGGAACTCTCAGCTGCCACCAGTTTTCGAGGAAGCAGCTGACGTGGACAGATGGATCCTGGGTGACAAGGGTTACCCACTTTGCACATGGTTGATGACACCAGTACACCATCCCCAAAGCACTGCTGAAAAGAGGTACAATGTTGCTCATACATCCACCAGAGCCATCATTGACCACTCCATTGGAATGCTGAAAATGCGATTCCCTTTCCTTGACCAGTCAGGAAGGGCTCCTCAGTATGCGCCACAGACAGTGGCATGAATAATCATTGTCTGCTGTGTCTTGCACAACCTTGCCATTAGACGCGGCAACATTCTGCAGGCGGAGGAACAGGAGGAACATCTGTCCTCCTCAGATGAGGATGACGATGAAGAGGGTAAGGAGGAGGACAACAATGACAACGATCCTGTCATCGATATGAGAGCCATGGAGAGACATGCAATGGACATCAGGGAGAAACTAATTTATGCACGTTTCAGCCAACAATAAGACACATCATCAAGGAATGTTGGGAGGAGACACATAACAATTCCCCACAGAAATTCCCTTTTACATGTGGTCTTATTCATCCCTGTAATCTTAATGAAACATGGCTGCACTTACATGTGATTGGCATTTGAAATCATCTATAGGCTATGATGAATGCTGTTACAACCAGGTGTGAAAGCTGTCTAGGGGTTTTTTGCTATCTTTAATTGGTCTTATTGTAACTGGGTTTAATTTTAAATACATTGTGTTTTGAGCTTCCCCTTTCTGAATCCTTGTTCACAATTTTCCAATTATAAGGCAGAGAAATGAGCACAAACAGACTTTCTTTGTTTTAAAAATGATGAAATTTATTAAATCTTAAACTCAAACTCTAATACAGTTCACGCCCACGGATATACAACGCACCCACGCTAGCATGCACATGTGATATAAATATGCAGATAGGGACAGAAAAGAGCAGAAGAAAAGATAAGGACAACAGTTTGAGGCAATATCTTATTACTGTTTCTCAAGCTCACTGTAGTCCTTGATTGAAGATATGGTCTTGCATTTTGTTGGGGCCCAGTACTCTTCTTAAAACCTTGTTCACGTAGAAAACCTTTCGCTCTTTGAGTTTACATGTCTTCACAAGATTCAGTTCCATGGGAAAAGATGGAACAGGCAGACAGGAGAGGAGGTGTTCTCAGTCCATGAGCACACGGCATTCTCTGTTTCAATCCCTTTGTTGGGAGTTCAAATTCAAAAAAACTACCAGGTTGCCTAGCAGGTTAGTCGTGTGACCAGCTCCTTATATGGAACAGTCTCTTCAAAATCCTTTGTTGGAAGTTCAAATTCTCTGCAACAGCCAGTTAGTCATGTGACTAAAACTGGTCTGACCACTTTTATGTATTGGGGAAGTAACTGCTGGATCCCCATTGTTTCAACATTGTCTGGTACTATGCAAAGTGCTCCAGTCAGGGCTTGCAATTTTAAGTTTTTGTTCATGTGGCGAAATAATGTGTGCCTCAGTCTTGGCAGGTGGGTGATTTGCCTGACAATGCGAACATACACCACTGCAAGCTGTGTTAAGTTATAACTGTAGAAAACAAAAGTAAGGCATGACAGTATTGGAAAAGTTAATAATCATCAATAGGAAAGCAGCCATCATTGAAGAGTGAAGACTAAAATTCCAATGAGATATGGACACTGGACATTTCCTGAGATGCTTTGCAAGTATCATTGCATTCCTACCATATGCCTCCAGAAAACTTCTTTGTATCCATCTGTAACCAAGCAAAACATTTCTGAGAGTGGATAAAATTTTGCAAGGAATAAAAATGTTTTAATACATCTTTGCATTCATTAACATTTCTACATCACCTGTGTCACCTCCATGCTCAAAACAGTTGCAATTTTATTTTCCTGCCACTACATCTAGGTGATACCCCAACATTAGCAGCTGAGGTGGAGGCGGTCTGCTCAGTGCGCTGCCCCATTGCTGTGGATGACTGTGGTGGGCATCCTCTGAAGGAACTGGGCCTTAATGGCTCCATCCTACTGGGGGTCTGCAGCACTGGTGCTTGAGTATCCCCCGTGTGCTCGCCTGCTGGAGGTAAGGGGGTCAATGTCAGGGGGGAGGACGAGATGCCGCTTTCCCTGGGGTGCCCTGAGAGGAAGGCCCCGGGGAAGCTGGCACATGCTCCTCCTCAATCTCTGTGCATGATGGCACTTGATCTCCCTGAGGCGAAGGAGCACCTGGAGGGAGGACCAGGTTCCTCGACCCCCTCTCGCTTAGACTCTACTGCATGGAGCCCACGGCAACAGCAATGGAGTGCAGGTCAGATCGCATATAGCTCGAGTGCTCAACCAGATATGCCATGGAACTTGCCATACTCTCTACTATG
This sequence comes from Heterodontus francisci, assembly GCF_036365525.1. NCBI lineage: Eukaryota > Metazoa > Chordata > Chondrichthyes > Heterodontiformes > Heterodontidae > Heterodontus > Heterodontus francisci. Next base: position 28,456,311 of record NC_090397.1, read on the forward strand.
GAAGCCATATGCTCAAATGCCTAGGGCATGGCAGACATCATGGCTTGCATGGACTCTTCCAGATCATGCGCTAAGACATGCATTACTGCAGGCATCTCTGACATATTTTCCACATGACTTAGCTGCACATCCAGCAGACCTCGTAGCAACTAACAGAGGATCATCATGAGTGTGGGCTGAGCAGGGGCCTAGTCCTCAACAGTCCTCCAATTGTCAGGGGACCAGGCTGGCACATGCTCCCTCAGCTGCTGGGACGTGTCTGTGTCGTGCCCACCAGCTTGTGACCCAGATTCAAATCTTAAACCCACCACAGACCATGTGGATGCATCTGCGCTGGCGGAGGTGTAAGAAGAGGCAGGTGACGGTGCATCCTCTGGGGCATTGGCTTCATCTTGCTCCCCAGAGGACGATTCTTGGGCCACGTGGCATTCTGCTACTCGAGTGTGGGCACCTGCAGTGGAGACATAAACAGAGACACTTTAAACATGTGCTTCACATGAGTTCAGAGAATTTCCTTCAGTTTCCACATATGACTACAAAAGCAGAGATGTCACTTCATCCTTACCCCTTGTGGCTCCTGCCTCACCATCTCCACTCGCCCTGCCTCACTCCTCTCTCGCAAGCTCCAAAGCCTCCTCCTCAGCCATAGTCAGCAGCCTGATGTCAGGGACCCTTCCTCCCATCTTAGCACATTCATGCTGGTTGTGGCTTCGTTTTTCCTGCAACAGACAGTGCAAATTTAATGACATGGCAAATGATGCATCAGAACCATTGCATTCATGCATCAACATCTCTCATTCTGCATTGGCTTTCGCACGACTCATCCAATCACATAAACAACGCTAATCTTCATCATTTAGTAGATGGCACCAAGGCTGCTCATGCATTCGAATGCATTCCTTGCGTACCCTCTGCCTTAAAGACATGGAGTCATGGAAGAAATCAATGCAGCAGTCTCACCAGGACCACTTACCCTCGCTGATCTGAGCAAGTCATTGATGCACTTGCAGCAGTGTAACCATATTTTAACAGTTACCCCACAGTTCGAAATCTCCTCCGATACCTCCATCCAGGCAGCCTTGGTGAGGCTGGTGAGCCTTCTGACTCCATCTGTTGGGAAGAGGACCTCCCACCTTTCCCTGACAGCCTGGAGGAGAACCTGCAGGAGGTATCACTGAACTGTGGGGCGGGACGCTGCCTGCTGGCTGCCATGTCATCGACTTTGGCTGTAGGGAAAATAAATGATATGAAGTTGGTGGCGAGTTTCACAAAATAAGAGAGGAAAAACATTTTGATTTAAGTGAAAGCTTCAACTAAATTATTCTGAAGATACTTACATGAAAGGAAGGCTGCTGCTCCTTTAGGCTGATAGCACAGAATGTTTTATATCTGTGGCCATCATGGTGCTTGGGGCAGTGACGGTGGGTTCCACCAATGAAAGTTCGCCCCTGCCGTTTGATCCCACGTGTTCCCCATGCCCATCGCAGCATGGCTCATTTAAATACAAAATCGCGTGGGAAACGGGATTTGCAGCCGGAGCTGAAGTTATGACAACTTCTGGTTCCACTGTCAGGAAGGCAGCAGCAATGATAAATTCCACCCTTGATTTCTGTCAGAAGACTAAGGTTTCTCTCCCACTGTGTTTTCATAAATGGTGTTTAATGGTGTGGCCGTTGTTAGACATAAACATAATCCAGTTAATGATGTGTCACACACACCAAAAGTGTGATGATATAAACTATGGAACATTTCTGAAGAGGTATGAAAAAATGACTTTGTCTTTTAAAAATGAATCTTTTTTTAGAAAAAATGAACAATGGTCCAAAATGGCTACCAAAGGAAAGGGACTGGCCTTTGTGTATTCAGACTGTCTGACAAAGACAAAGGACAAATCTTCAAAGCTAAGAGGTGTCAATTGGATCCCATCCTAAAAACATTCCTGAATCAAATGTCTTCTTCCGAAACAAAGAAAGTGTGAAGTAGCCATGTCCTGGGCCATTGTGCGATCACCATGGGGAAAAGATCAGAACGTCTCCTACCAGGAGTTAAGAAGTTACATAGCTTTACCTTAAAGAAACAGCCTAAACAGAGATAGGGAGAGAGAGAGAGAGAAACGACATTCTAACAGCTTGTGTTCCAGCAAGCCAGAAGGCACGTCTCCTGCTGCATAATCCTACATCTACAGCATTATATATACGTTATACAGCAGTAAACTAGAAGTGACCCAATGTCCTCAACTGAACCTTCAATTAAGAGAGAAATCTACAATCATCTCAGGCCTGCACCCATTGAGAACTTGATTTCCAAGAGAATTCAACAGGTTTATCATGACCTCCCCCCCACTAAAAGTCACCTTACTTTTTTTCCCTCTCTATCTATCTCTTCCTATCTGTCTCTTCGTAGTGTACGTGAGCAAATGCGTGAGTGATGCGGTTGTGAGAATTTCAGGATAAGGCATATTGATCAATAAACAATTGACTTTCTGTTTTTTAAACCCTACAAGAAAACCTGTCGCTGTCCGTTCATTTGAAAATAAAACACCAAGGAGTTAAACCCTAATAACAAAATGCCTGCTGCGGTAAGGTGGGGAGCTGAACAGTGGGAACCATACCCACATTGCACCACATGGCCGTAACAGATATTTTTCTGGAGATGCTCATTTACATATATTATAATGAGGGCCAAAGGCGTTACAGCTCCAAGTTTCCTGCTTTTTGCATTTGCATTGCACTTCTAGTAAGTTAGAACGGAAATTTTGAGACAGAGTCGCTGGTGAAACTGATAGAAGTGAGGAATTGTTCAGCCAGCAAAGACTATAGTTTCATTAGCAATTTCTGCCTTTGTGGGCACTCTGAATCCATTCTCTGACTGTTTCTAACAGAGTCAGATCATTGGCAAATTTTCACCTCCCTCCCACCCACAACCGATATCCACAGTGAGATGTCTGGTGATACCGCTCATATAAAGCAGGAGTACTCCAGCTTTCACCATCCCACAGCACCCTCGATTCAGGTCACCACTGATCAGTGGGATTTCCTCGAGAAGTGAAATTAAAGCACCCGCTTCAGTGCCCTGCCTTGTTTGGCTGCATTTGCCAGTTGATTATGCGGCAGACATTCTTAAACAGTATCAGGAAAAGATTGATGAGACATAGAATGAATATAGCTGGGAGTCAGTGAGAGCCTAGCACTGCTCCTTCCTTCCTTGCTCACCTTGCCCTCCTCCCCCGTTACTGCCACCACCCCGACACCACCCCCATCCCCACCACTGCCAAGGCTGCTGGTGCAAAGTTCAGCCAGAACTACCTTTTTAAAGGCTGCAGTTTAATTGCTGTGCACTCTAGCAGATTACATTCACTTTACATAGGATTTATGCCAACCCCCGACTCCAATTGATGCACAATTGAATTGATCCAGCAAACCCCCATGTGACTAACTCTCCAGCCCACTGACATACACAAATCTATTTCCATTGGCATAAAAATGATACAATTCACCACAGATCATCAAAAGATGATAAAAATTGGCCAAGGGATCAAGCATACAAAAAATCCAACATGTAGCCTATTTCAAACTGGGTTCATTGTAAAACTTAGGTTGGGCATGTGTGAAATGACAAGCAATAAATGAAAAACTACACAAAACTGATAATGGAAAGTCTTGTGAAACAATTGAAGAAGAAAAGATGCTTTGTAAAAAAAAATCATAACATTGTTACGACCAGGCGAGAAAGAGGTCTAGGGTTCCCTTTCAGCCTTCACCTGGTCTTACTGTAACAGGATTTAATTTTAAATACACCTGTTTTTAGCTCCCCCTTGGTAAATCGTTGTTCACTGCTTTCCAATTATAAGGCAAAGAAACCAGCACAAACTGGCTTTCATAGGTTCAAAGAAGAAAATTTTAAATTTATTAAACTTAAACTCTAATTCAGTTGACGCCTATGGATACATAACGTGCCCATGCTAGCATGCATACGCAATACACGCATGCAAATAGAGAAAGAAAAGAGCAGAAGGAAAACAAAGTGGAAAGGTTTAAGGAAATATCTGAAGAGTTGTTGTTACGTTTCTTCAAGCTCACTGTAGAGTCTTTGCTTGTAGGTAGATCTGTTGGGGCATAATTTTCTTCTTAAACCTTGTTCGCTGTAGGAGACTTTTCTCTCTTGGGGTTCATGTGTCCTCAGTGGATTCAGAGGCTTGTGAGAAAGAGATGGGAGCAGACAGGACATTCTACTTTCTGCCCAAGCTGTTTGTACAAATTCAAAAACTCAGGTTGCCCAGCAGGCTAGACATGTGACTAGCTGGTTTGACCATGTTGGTTTGTGTATTCGGCCATGTTAGCAGTCAACCTGGAATGCAAGCCCCCCCCCACCTTCAACATCTGGTGATCAAAAGTCCATTGTGGGTTGAGTATGTCAGGGAATGGCTGCTCTGTCCTTCCGAACACTGTCTGTTAATATGCAAACATCCCTTCCAGCCACGGTCGATCTGTTCAACAAGACCTCCCCTCACTCCAATAACAGTTTAAAATCAATGTTCATGACAAAATTAATGTGCCTCATTCTTGGCAGGTGGGGGCCTAGCATGACAACATAGAACACTAATTCTGTGTGGACAACCTCATGAGTGTTGCACAGGCAAACCTGTTGAAGGAATACTTACTTAAGTGCGTATCACAGCAGAATGACATACTTGCACATTATAAAGGATCTATGTGTGAGGAGAAAGAGGTCCATGTGATTCAGCAGGAAATCTCAATGATTTCTGCCATCTGGAACAGAGTATACCATCAACTGGTACCATCAGTGACACTGAGGTCACCATGACCCTCAACATCTGTGCAACAGATTCTTTCCAATTACCTACAGGAAATATCTCTGGGGTCAGCCAATTTGTCATGGGAAGGCACAGACTCCAAAGCAACAAGTCTCAGCCCAAGAATGAGCTCAAGTGAATTTTTATTCAGCCTTCAGGTGCTCAAATAGTGCATCACAAAATTGGACTTCTAAGGGGGAGCTTTTAAACAATATGTACCAGATAGGATTACCAGAATTGTAGTACTGTGCTGCATGTTCTAGTATTTTAATACTTAGCATAAGTTTGGACTCAATGCAACACTTTGCTCACAAAAAAGAACCTCAATGCTCCACAGAAAGGATAAAAATATTAGCAATAACTGTTAATCTTAAGTCACGTTTAACATTTGTAGGGGACACTTCATTGCATCTGGCAAGGAATCTGAAAACAGGTGGATTGAGTATCCTGCTAATTGACCTACTACTGATACTGGAAGAGATGGAACAAACTGTTGGAAAGTGCAGAGGAACAGATTTATATATTAAAGGAAGTAGGAGACAGACAAGGTGATTAATACTTCATAGATTCCCCTTAAAAATAGGTTGAAGACTAAATGCCACTTGTGAATAGCTGATTTATGTATTCATTTTTTCACATTCATTTCTCTGCAACATATTCCTACATTAAGTGTAAACTATTAAGTATATGAAATTTTAACCCAGCTACAGTGCACCACAGCGATTTAAGGGTGGCCTCATATATTTCTATCCTGTGCTGTCTTCAATCACAAATTCCTTACTGATTCATACACACATAGCAACAGCTTCAGAATATATCAGTCTTTTATTCTTTTACTTTAAATCATACCTCCCGGCTTAAAATTTTCCAAATGAGTTGTTCTACTGGCATATATCAAAACTATTACTCCATTGTATTTTTAAGTTACTTCGGGAAACTTGACTCATGCATACCAGTTAAAGGAGAGGCTTTGATAGGAGCAGATCCAATTACAAAGCAACTCTGTAGTTTAAATATTCTTATACTGTTGGAAATTTTGACTGTACTTGTGCAACATTTATTCACTTGAATTGCATTTAGAAGTTATTAGCATCAGTCATAAATTTTCTTTTCATGCTCTCTTACCGCACTGTCAAGACTTAGCTTATGATAAGGCTCCAAATCTACCGTTTAATTTTTTTTGGTGGCTCTCTTGTGGCATTGTACATGTCAGAGAATATGGTCAGCCTACTCATCTCTGTTGTCTTCATGTTAACCGTTCCTCTCTCTACCTCTCCTCTTCTATTTGTTTCTCTCTTTCTCTTTTGCTTCTCTTCCCACATCAGCGACAACCCTGCTGCAGTGCCACCAGTTTCCTCAGTCGCACTGGTGAGCCCCTCTTGATGCAAGCATTCCAGAGAGGGTCCACCATGTACAGGTGATGAATGTCGACCCAGATAAGTTGGACAGGGTTGTGGTGATGGCTGGAACTCCCAAGATACCAGAAGACTGCCATGAATAGGAAAATTCCATATTCTCCAGTTTTATGTGTGCAACACCATGGGAGATCAACCAGTATATTTAGCATATCACTTCATTGTTGCTTCTTTACTAATACATTCATCATATTAAATCACTTTCCTGCAGAATACTGTTTGATAGGTTTTCAAATGGAATGAGAGACATTGCACTTCCAAATACTCAGAACAAAATGCAGTAATGTGTTTGCATCGGGTTCCTTCATCTCCTAGTTTAACAAACAAAAACAAACAAAAAGGAACATAACAACTCTTTTGTTATGAATGATACATAGCATGGCTTTGTCTCATAAGAGAATAGAAATCACGAATTAGCAGTTTACAGCAAATAAAATATTGAATGGGCCATAAGTGATGAGCACATTCGAATTATTTCATTATGTGATGTGTGTTTTCATTTTTTCACTGTTAGTAAATTAATTAAATGTGCACTGTAGAAAGAGTAAAACAAATATGTTTGATAAATATGAAGCTGTGTTTATAAGTTTCTGAAAATTATGACTTGTCGATCTACTCCATAATTTTGTCAAAGAGCACGAAGAGACTTTCTTTACTGAAACATTAATCTTAGGTTACTAGTAAAGCATGGGAAACAGAGGTTTACAGGAATGCTTGCAACTGTTTTATAAAGGCGGAAGAGTGATTATAAAAGTAGACATGTAAAAAAAATATTAGCAGTAGGTTGACGGCTCAATGTCTGTGTATAGCTGGTCTGGTCTCTAATGGTCAATTTAGTGAGTATAGGTCCAATTTTCTCTGGCTTGTAGTGAATAAGATATTTCCTTTTTTTTTTATTTGTTCATTCTTGGGATGTAGGTGTCACTGGCCAGGCCAGCATTTATTTCCCATCCCTAATTGCCCTTGAGAAGGTGGTGGTGAGCTGCCTTCTTGAACCGCTGTAGTCCTTGGGGTGTAGGTAACCAACAGTGCTGTTAGGAAGGGAGTTCCAGGATTTTGACCCTGTGACCGTGAAGGAACGGCGATATAGTTCCAAGTCAGGATGGTGTGTGAACTTGCAGGTGGTGGGGTTCCCATGCATCTGCTGCCCTTGTCCTTCTAGGTGGTAGAGGTCGCAGGTTTGGAAGATGCTGTCGAAGGAGCATTGGTGAGTGGCTGCAGTGAATCTTGTATATGGTACATACTGCTGTCACTGTGCGTCGGTGGTGGAGGGAGTGAACATTGAACATGGTGGATGGGGTGCCAATCAAGCAGGCAGCTTTGTCCTATATGGTGTCGAGCTTCTTGAGTGTTGTGGAGCTGCACCCATCCAGGCAAGTGGAGAGTACTCCATCACACTCCTGACTTGTGCCTTGTAGATGGTGGACAGGCTTTGGGGAGTCAGGAGGTGAGTTACTCGCCGCAGAATTCCCAGCCTCTGACTTTGCTCTTGTAGCCACACCATTTATGTGGTCCAGTTCAGTTTCTGGTCAATGGTAGCCCCCAGGATGTTGATAGTGGGGGATTCAGTAATGATAATGCCATTGAACATCAAGGGAAGATTCTTAGATTCTCTCTTGCTGGAGATGTTCATTGCCTGGCACTTGTATGTTAATGTTACTTGCCACTTATCAGCCCAAGTCTGGATGTTGTCCAGGTCTTGTTGCATATGGACATGGGTTGCTTCAGTATCTGAGGAGTCGCGAATGGTGCTGAATACTGTGCAACCATCAGCGAACATCCCCACTTCTGACCTTATGATGGAGGGAAGGTCATTGATGAAGCAGCTGAAGATGGTTGGGTGTAGGACACTACCCTGAGGAACTCCTGCAGTGATGTCCTGAGACTGAGGTGATTAACCTCCAACAACCACAACCATCTTCTTGTGTGTTAGGTATGACTTCAACCAGTGGAGATTTTTCCTTGTTGTATTAGCAGACTGATATTCCTACCATATATCTAGATTAGAGGTGCAATGGTATCTGCATCTTAATGTCAACAGTGCAGATTCATAGATTTTCCCTTATATCCTTATGATAAAATGAGATTATGTAATCGTATTCAATGAGAACCTCGATTACTGTACTTAGTAAGATTGTGGCCTATGGGACCGGAATCCATTTTGCAACTATCCAAACTGGCCAATTACCACCCCATCAGCCTACTCTCAATCATCAGCAAAGTGATGGAAGGTGTCATCAACAGTCCTATCAAGGGGCACTTACTCATCAATGAACCGCTAACCATTGCCCAGACTGGGTTCCACCAGGACCACTTGAGTCAAAAGCTCATTACAGCCTTGGTCTGTGGCATTGCCAATGACACCAGATCCCATGAACAATTTTTTTTTTAAGTCTTCCCTTTTCACAATAAATCCAATTCAATAAATTTTACTGCACTGAGAGCTGTTTTGAGTGCACAGAGTGTAAAGTTCTTTCTTTCTTTCTTTCCTTCTTTCTTTCTTTCTTTCTTTCTTTCTTTCTTTCTTTCCTTCTTTCTTTCTTTCCTTCTTTCTTTCTTTCCTTCTTTCTCTCTCTCTCCTTTTTTCAGGCTCCAGTAGCTGCCTCTCTCTTTGGTACAAGGGAAGAAACTGATTGGTGAGTAACTGGTAAGTTATTCTACTTCTCATTGTAATAAAAAGCTTTTAAAGTTATGGTATGGCATGTCAGCTCGGCCAAGTGGAATGTACATCCGGCAGTATGTGGGAAGTCATGGACGCACCACGTGTCCTACATGAACACAGCTGCAGGAGACATCACCAGTTGCAGAAGCTTGAGCTCTGGGTTTTGGAGCTCGAGCGATGGCTGGAGTCACTGTTGTGCATCCACAAGGCAGAAGACTACACAGATAGCATGTTTAGGGAGGTGATCGCACCGCAGGTAGGAACGTGCAGGCAGAGAGGGAATGGGTGACCGCCAGGCAGTCTAAGAGAACCAGACAGGCAGTGCAGGAGTCCCCTGAGTATATCTTGTTTGCTAATAAGTTTTCCATTTTGGATCCTGGTGAGAGCGAAGGTTCCTCAGGGGTATGCAGCAAGAGCAAAGTCCATGGTACTATGGTTGACTCAGCTGCACAGGAGGGGAGGAAGAAGAGTGGAAGATCAATAGTGACAGGGGATTTGATAATCAGGGAATCAGACAGGCATTTCTGCAGCAGTAAACGTGAATCCAGGATGGTGTGTTGCCTCCCTGGTGCCAGGGTGAAGGATGTCATGGAGCAGCTGCAGGACATCCTTCTGGGGGAGGGTGAACAGCCAGAGGTTGTGGTCCACATTGGTACCAATGACATAGGTCACTGTAATAAAAAAATGGCAGAGAAGCTAAATGATTACTTTGTGTTTGTCTTCACTGAGGAAGATACAAGAAATCTCCCAGAATTAGAGATCCAAGGGATTAGGGAGAATGAGGAATTGAAGGAAATTAATATTAGTAAGAAAGTTGTATTGGAGAAATCGATGAAGCTGTAGGTTGATAAGACCCCGGAAACTGATGTTCTACACCCAGGGTGTTGAAAGAGGTAGCTATGGAGATAGTGGATGCATTGGTGATCATCTTCCAAAATTCTATAGATTCTGGAATGGTTCCTGCAGATTGGAAGGTAGCAAATGTCACCCCAGTATTTAAGAAGGGAGGGAAAGAGAAAACGGGGAATTATAGAGCTGTTAGCCTTACATCAGTCGTAGGGAAAATGGTAGAATCTATTCTAAAGGATGTGATTAATGGACACATGCAGGTCTGGCAGCATTTCCAGGATTTCTTGTTTTTATTTCAGATTTCCAGCATCCGCAGTATTTTGCTTTTAACTTTGATAACAATGATCTGATCGGGCATAGTCAACATGGATTTATGAATGGGAAATCACGTTTGACGAACATGCTCAAGTTTTTTGAGGATGTTATTAACAGAATTCATAAAGGGGAGTCATTGGACGTGGTATACTTGGATTTTCAGAAGGCTTTTGATAAAGTCCCCCACAGGAGGTTGGTTAGCAAAATTAAAGCACATGGGATAGGAGGTAATATATTGGCATAGATTAATGATTGGTTAACAAGCAGAAAACAGAGAGTAGGAATAAATGGGTCATTCTCGCATTGGCAGGCTGTGACTACTGGAATACCGCAGGGCTCAGTGCTTGGGCCCCAGCTGTTCACAATATATATCAATGCTTTGGATGTGGGGACCAAATGTAATATTTCCAAGTTCGCGGATGACACAAAACTAGGTGGGAATGTGTGTTGTGAGGAAGATGCAAAGCAGCTTCAAGGGGATTTGGACAGACTTAGTGAGTGGGCAAAGATGTGGCAGATGGAATATAATGTGGAAAAATGTCAGATTATCCACTTTGGTAAAAGGAATAGATGTGTCGAGTATTTCTTAAATGCTAACAGATTGGAAATTGTAGATATACAAAGGGACCTGGGTGTCCTTGTCAATAAGTCACTGAAAGCTATCATACAGGTGCAGCAAGCAATTAAGAAGGCTAATGGTTTGTTAGCCTTTATCGCAACAGGATTTTAGTACAAGAGTAGTAAGTCTTGCTTCAATTGTATAGAACCTTACTTCGATTGCACCTGGAGTACTGTGTGCAATTTTGGTCCCTTTACCTTAGGAAAGATATTATTGCCATAGAGGGAGTGCAATGAAGGTCCACCAGGCCTGTTCCTGGGATGGCGGGACTGTCTATGAAGAAAGATTGGAGACATTGGGCCTGTATTCTCTAGAGTTTCGAAGAATGAGAGGTGATCTCATTGATACCTACAAAATACTTAAAGGGCTAGACGGGGTAAATGCAGGTAAGATGTTTCCCTGGTTGGGGAGTCTAGAACCAGGGGATACAATTTCAAAATAAGGGGGAAGCCACTTAGGACAAAGATGAGGAGAAATTTCTTTACTCAGAGGGTTGGGAATCTTTGGAATTCTCTACATCAGAGGGCTGCGGAAGCTCAGTCATTGAGTATGTTTAAAGCAGAGATTGACAGATATCTAAATATTAATGACATAAGGAGATATGAGGATAGTATGGGAAAAAGGCATTTGTGGATGATCAGCCATGATTGTATTGAATGGCAGGGCAAGCTTGATGGTCTGAATGGCCTACTCCTGCTTCTATATTCCTATATCTTGCTAGTTCTCCTCCCGAGCTTTACCCAACACAAATTGTAATCCAAATGGAACTCCTCCACCCACATTCTACGCCGCAGCAAATGTCATTCACCCATCATCCCGATCCTCATCCCCATCACTGCACTGAATTTAAAATGCTCATTCTCATCCTCATTTACAAATCCATCCATGATCTCTCCCTCCCCATCCCTGAAATGCCTCATTTCATTTGTTTCAATGTAAATCTCTGTTCCTCAGAATCTCAACTTGTGTGTGATTTCAACCTGATACTTAACCAACATATAATTGTTGCTATTTTATAAGATCTAACTTTTTGAATCACCATCTATTTTTGGAAATACATCCAGAGACAAGGCTTTCCCTCCACTATGTTAGACAGGACCCTCGACCAGACCTACCCCATTTCCAATGCTTCTGCCTTCACTTTCCCCACCCCATAAGTGCAATAGGGTCTCTCGTCTTCACTTTCCACCTCACCAGCCTCTACATTTGACAGATCATGCTTTGCCATCTCTGACAAGATCTCACCACCAAAAGCATTTTTCCTGTCCCTTCCTTGTTGCTTTTCAAAGAAACTGTTCACTCTGTGACATCTGAGTCATAGTGACCCTTGTAATCATATGGCAGCGGTTGAATGTGTGTTCTGCCTGTGTGTTGGGGTTGCATACTGGGTAGAAGCGACATCTTTAGTGGATGCCCTTGTCACCCAGGATCCAGCCACGAAGGTGTTCAGGTGTTCTGAACAGCTGAGGCACTTTGGACTGTCGAAGAATGTAGGAATCTTTGCAGCTTCCAGAAAATTCACGCACACTTGCATGATCCACTTACGTTGGTCGCAGACGACTGGAACATTCAGGGAGTGGAACCCCTTCCTGTTCACAAAGGTGCCTGACTATTTTGAGCTTTGATGTACAGAGGTACAGTCAATAACCCCCTGCACCTGGGGAAGCTCCAAAGCCGACTGCCCTCTCGGCCATACTGGCCTGATCAGTTGTGAACTTGAAATGTTGTCCAGCCCAACAGTACATGGCATCCATGACCTTATTTATGCAGCAATGGGCCACAGACTAAGAGAGGCAGAGATCTCCAGACAAGCCCTGGAACAAGCCACAGGTGAAAATGTTAATGTGCCAGAGTTACCTTTAAGGCTACAGACATTGGGTGATCACCTCTTCCCAATGGACTCAACACCTGCTGCAGCATACTGCACAGCTCCACCAACACTTTCCTGGAGACATTTGTGTTTGGACATCTCGATGATGCAGAGATTCTGACAGTACACTCTTTGAGCTGGGTCCTTTGCGACCATGAGGCTGCCTCTTGCCCCCATGCGCCCTCTCATCCACCAGCTTCCTCAGGTCGCTGGAGTTCCCCTGGCCACTGCACAGGTGCTCCATGTGTCTGCATCCCCATCTCTGTGCCACTCTTCTCCTCACTGGAGCAGTCAAAGTCTGAAACCATTGACTCCATAGCCAGATGAAGCCTCCACTGAACTGAACCTCTCAAGAACCTTCTCCTGCCTCCTGCGGTTGCTATGGACCTGGGAGACATCTTTCCACTGGCAGCACTTCACTTCACTGTCTGCAGTGCCTCCAAACATGATAGTCCCGCTTCTTAAAGACACAGCCTACAGACAGCTGCACAGTATGGCTGCCAATTCCCTCCACAATTCATCTGCCACCCAGATCTCTCATTGTTTGACTTGGTGAGACTCAGCTTCATGCATCCCATCCGACATTGCTAAAATCAGAAAAAGGCAGAAATATACCTGACAATTGGCTGTTTAATGACCTTAATTACCTGCAGTACACGGCAGAGCAAGTCCCAAGATTCATGGGGAACTGTTGCATGCTGCACAATCTCACTATCATGAAAGAACAGCCCCAAACAATAGCTATCCACTCAGCAGCTGAGGAGCAGGAGCATGAGGAAGAGGAAGGGAGGAGGCAACGTAAACAAACCTTTTCTGACTGGGCTGTCCATAATCAAGATATACCAGTAGTTGCAAATCCACTTCCCTATTCACAAACAGTCCCACTCCTTACCTTCCCTCTGTCACTGATCATCACAGCACCTGCTTGGCAACCGTGCAAAAATAAAAGCCACCACAAAATAATCATTCCAAACAAAATCTATACATGAATTCATGTAATATTGCATACAAAAGTCAGCCAATCACCCTTGTGTCATCCCTGATTTGCCTGTCTTCCATGTGTCAATGCTACCCCTGAGGCTCCAGCATGACTGTCGACTTTCAGTGTGGGGGGGGGGGGGGGTCTGCAGCCGACATTGGAGGATGGCTGCGAGCAGCTCTGGGTCTAGAAGGTCTGGCTGTGGACTGCACCATCTGGGCATGCAGAGCAGCGATCTGGGCCGGCTGGCTGAAAGGTAAAAGCAAGGGAACTGGCGGAATGGCAGTGGGTGGGAGGATGACTGCCATTTCTGAGAGAGGACAGCAGGTTCCTGCTTCATGAAGTCACTGCCACTCCCCAGGGTGATGCCTCAGTAATCTTAGTAGTCTGTTGGATTGCTGGACTGCTCAAACACCCAGCAAGCCCCTTTGCACACTGTAATCCATGGCCATGATGGCAGCAGTCCAAGCTTGCATAGTAGCAAGCTGAGCTTCCCCTGCAGCATTCCCTTGGGTGCTTGCTGCTTGTGCTGCAATGGAAGCTGCAACATCAGCCATCAGACACCTTGTCATGGTTGGGTCCACACGTGTGCTAATGGATTTGGCCACCACTTCCATAATGGAAAGGATGGGCTCCATGCTCTGCACAAAGCCCTGTGTTAAGTTGCTTCTGGACTCCTCCATGCTCGTGGACATTTGACTGTAAGCTTTCTGGCAGACTTCCCAATGGACCAAGCATTTCATTGTGCATCCCATCAGCATTCTTCTGTAAGCTGCCCCATCAAAGTGTTCTTCTGAGTCCTCTGCATATGTGATCTTGCCCTCCAGTGCATTGGCACCTGCACTTTCCATGCCCCCTGCCCCGGTTGCAGGCCACTTGTGTCCAGGTGGCAGTTCTTGGGGATCTGAAAGGTGAAAGGCACAAGGGTGAGGGGAGGTGGGAATGTAAGAGGTGCATGCTTACACCATCTACAGCTTGTAAATCAGAAGAGATTGTGGGATGAGGGAGTGGTGGGATGTGAAAAGCAGGATTAGGTATAAGGCTTCCTTAATGGTTTCAGCCCTGCTGCTGGCCATGGCCTCAGCAATGGCCATCCCAATCACGGCCAACACTGTCTTCTCCATGGGAGTCAGGACATGCAGGCATGCCTGTCCCTATCTGGTTAGACCCTGCTGCCTCAAGTTATGTGTCAACCTTCTTTAGCAACAGAGAGTAAAGTATGTCAACAGAGAGTAAAGTATGTCAATGAGTGTTATGCAATCTGTTTGGGTAATTTGGCTGTCATGGTTGAATAGCTGGCATTATGTGCAACCTGTGCAATGTGAGTGTGAGGCCTGCAGCAGTGCTACATGTGTGAGGGTGTGGTGGAGCAAATAAAGGTAAACTATGAGTCATGACTGAAAGAGATTGATGGTAGGTGAGTGAAGAGGGTGTGGTGAATCAAGTAGTGCCCAAGGCCAGAATCATTGAATCATAGAAAGTTTACGGCACAGAAAAAGGTCACTTGGCCCATCATGTCTGTAATGGGGTAGTTGATAGGATATGACATTTGAAGATATATTCACTGACATTGACCACGTGTGGAAGGTCATTGAACTTGTGACACGGCAACTCGGTACTCGGGGCTTGGACTCCTGGCATTGACTGTCACAACAATGTGCTCCCACTGCCTTCTGAGCATGTTGCTGAAGGGTCTCCTGCCTCCCTTGTAGATCCAAGGATCTCTCCTCCTTTCGGCACAGTGGCGCAGTGGTTAGCACTGCAGCCTCACAGCTCCAGGGACCCGGGTTCGATTCTGGGTACTGCCTGTGTGGAGTTTGCAAGTTCTCCCTGTGTCTGCGTGGGTTTTCTCCGGGTGCTCCGGTTTCCTCCCACAAGCCAAAAGACTTGCAGGTTGACAGGTAAATTGGCCATTATAAATTGTCACTAGTATAGGTAGGTGGTAGGGAAATATAGGGACAGGTGGGGATGTTTGGTAGGAATATAGGATTAGTATAAATGGGTGGTTGATGTTCGGCACAGACTCGGTGGGCCGAAGGGCCTGTTTCAGTGCTGTATCTCTAAACTAAACTAAACTCCAGTGCAGTGACTGAAAACCTTGGAGCCTGTGCTCTCTCTCCCATGTTGTGCCATTTTGCAATGTTTCCTAGTCAAAATCACTTCCTGCACAACTGTGTCATGCATATTCATGACAGAGATTGATAGACTTTTGAATACTAAGGGAATCAAGGGGTAAGGGGATTGGGTGGGAAAGTGGAGTTGAGGTAAAACATCAGCCATGGTCATATTGATCAGTAGAGCAAGCTCAAAGGGCTGAATGGCCTACTTCTGCTCCTATTTCCTATGTTCTTAAGCTGCCAGCACCTACTCCAGCTACAATGCACCTCCTCTGTAAGCAGTGCAGGCTGGCTTTAAATAGTGCTAGCCACTCACAATATTGGGCCCCCGCCGATGTGTCCAGCCAAATAACAGCGCAATTAGCAATGGGTGGACCCTGCAATCATTGAAATGAGCAGGCAACACAAAGTTGGCATGCTGCCTGCATGGCAATCAACAGGCATGGGTTAAGGTTTCTGGTATTCGTAGTTTTTCTTGTCTCCCCTCATAACTAAAACTTCATATTCTTGATATTATTTTGTAAATCTTGACTGCGTTCTCTCTATGACCTTGATTTCCTTCTTAAAGTAATGTGCCTAGGTACGTGGTACATGAAAGGTGTATCAGTCATGAATATGGCTTGTTTTGTGGTAATGTGAGAGACTAGAGGGATCCATAATATTGATAAACATCCCATGTAAGAATGCAGCTGGTTGAGGTGAAAGTTTGTGTGGCTGCGTGCGTGTGTGCCAGAGCACTGTACAGAGCTAATAACAGCAGACACTTGCCTTGGCAAAATCCTTCAAAACTAAGACTTAAGTGACAATTTAAAACAAAAATGTAACATATTATTTTGGTTTGTCAAACCTTCCTTTTTCTCATATTCTCTCCTTTCTCTCACTTAATTTTCTAATTTTTAAACTTAATTTTTAATTCTTTTTCTCTAATCTACTCTATTTTAAGTACTTTCATTCTCCAAAGATAACGCAAAGTGTCCCACGCCCCTTCTCTCCGACCATCCATTCTGGAAGTGGGAGCAACTTCCAAAGAATTGATCAACGAGGGTTCTTTTTACAACCATTTACAGTAAATTGAAATAATTATAAACACAGAAAGTGCTGGAAATACTCAGCAGGTCTGGCAGCATCTGTGGAGAGAGAAACAGAGTTAACATTTCAGGTCTGTGACCTTTTTTCAGAACTGGTAAAAGTTAGGCTGTGAGCAGTGAAAGGGTAAGGGGGGAAGAAGAACAAAAGAGGTGTGTGATAGGGAGGAGGACAGGATGTCTTTAATATCCCCTGCTCTTATCACACAACTTCCCTTTTGTTCTTCTTCCCCCTTCCCCCCTCCTCCCTTTCACTTGCTCAAAACCTATTACATTTCTAACTTTTGCCAGTTCTGATGAAAGGTCATCGACCTGAAACGTTAACTCTGATTCTCTCTCCACAGATGCTGCCAGACCTGCTGAATATTGCCAGGACTTTCCGTTTTTATTTCAGATTTCCAGCATCCGCAGTATTTTGCTTTTATTATTGAAATAATTAGATTGGTTAATGATACACAAACAGTTTCAGAACAGGAAAGGACAGAAAGAGTTCATGTTAAAAAAATGAGAGTGACATTTAATATTAGCATGAGTTGAAAACATATTGAAAAATATGGAATCAACTATTTTTGAGATTGGCGTACTTCAAAGTTTAAAACCAAAACCCAGATGTTACTGACATTCAATGATTGTTAAGAAAAACTCAGCTCTTGTATTTTTACAGTCCAGTGCTGGTTTGTCGGAGGATACTAGAATGTCAACAGCAGCCCCTAGAGGTGTATTACAGACTTGACAAGATGCAATCATTTGAAAGCCTGAAATATTTTCTGTGAGCTCTGAAAGGAAATGTTTTAGCATGACTCTCAGGCTACTTGTTCAACCAACCCTGAAACCACTCCCCCCCCACCCATTGCAGCATCAACTTATTTCATAAATAATTTTTGTCTCCAATACTCAGTCTGGATCACTCTGTATGTAGATTGATAGCAGTCTTACATTTACCTTTTACTGGATTAAACTTGTCTTCCTTGTGTTACTCTCACAATTTAATTTAAAGTAATCGTTTGAATTTACCTCTTCCATTCCCTTAATTATATTTCTTTAACAATTCTCCTTGGAAGAAGAACTAAGGGAATTGGACTGATTAGATAACTCTTTCAAAGTGTTGGCATATGCACAATGAGCCAAATGGCCTCCTTTTGCATTGTATCCTTATTTGATTCTATTTATGAAAATTATTAATATTTTGAAAATAATCATTGCTTACAATGCCACTGTTAATTCTATTCTATCTTGTCCTGGTAGCTGAAGTGTTTTGAACATAAATAATAGTCCCACACCACCTGGTGGCAAAGGATAGAAATAGCATGACAACTGAAAGCTACTTTTTAAAAAAAATTCCAAGCCAGTCACATAACATTAGTTATGTCTCAGTAATATGACCTCAGAACACCAACCACAGGCTCAATTCTAATGTTATGTTATGGTCCACTCAGGTATTTTAATATCTAATAGATGCATTCAAATAACAAAGTGATCATTGACAATGCAGCCAGCAGCTGACGTCATCAGACTGCGCCAACCTGCGCACATGCGTAGATTGGCTTCTACTCTCTGCGCATGCGCTGCGTTCCGCATTGCCAGGAGTGGTTGGCGCATGCGCAGATGACGCCATCGTGTAACGCGAGCAGAGAGTGGGGGTGGGGGAAGTTGGGAGAGTGCGAGGGTGGGGGAAGGGGGAGACCTTGGTTTATGTCTTCAGGCAAGCAAAACAAGACAAGTGCGAGACCCTTGACTACTACATGACAAGGCTCAGAAGTCTGAGCCAGAATTGCAACTTCATAGACATGGACAAAGAAACCATCTCCCAGATCATTATGACCTGCCAATCATCAAGACTAAGAAGACAAGCTCTTAGAAAGGGTGAATCGTTAAATTTACAAAGGTTACTCAATATTGGCAGAACACTGGAAGCCAGTGAAAAACAAGTTGAAGTCTTAGAAGGGAAAGAGACAAATATCATAAGATGAGAATCCCTGAAGCCAGGTCAGGATCGTCAATAGAATCCGTGAATGCCATGAGAGGAATGGTTTCACCAGAGAAACACACCAAACACGAAGGAACAGAGGAAACCCAGAGAAAGGCCGAAGGCACATCAAGGAAGACCAAGACAGAGATTACAATCATTTCACGTTCAAACATGCAATCATTGCAGTGGTGCACATCCTCACTACAAAACATGTCCTGAGAAAGGAAAGAAGTGTAAAGCCTGCGGGAAAATGAGACATTTCACAAGAGTATGCCGATTGAAGCCTGCAGAAGACATTAATAGAGTTGAATGCCAGAAGAAGGATTACATCTTTGCAGCACAAGAGAATAATTTTGTTGCTTGCAACCACAAGTACCAATGCCTGCCCATATATGATGTGTTCATAGGCAATTCAACAATCTCTGCAGTAATTGACTCAGGAGCAACAGTCAACAGTCAACATTCCACG
Source organism: Heterodontus francisci (assembly GCF_036365525.1). Taxonomy (NCBI): domain Eukaryota; kingdom Metazoa; phylum Chordata; class Chondrichthyes; order Heterodontiformes; family Heterodontidae; genus Heterodontus; species Heterodontus francisci. Next base: position 28,475,473 of record NC_090397.1, read on the forward strand.
GGTTACAGGGAAAACAGAAACTGCAATTGAACAAGCTGATATCTAAAATCTTCTCCAATGGATCAGATACCCCTCTACCTGTCCTAGGGTTCATCCATGTTACTTTCAAATCCTCCCATGGGTCCACATATCAGACTGAGTTCTATGTTGTAGACTCAAGCAAGATAAATCTGCTAAGTTTCAAAACTGCCAGTGAATTGAAGTTGATCCATAAGAGGACAGAACTCCCTGATGAAAGAAGACATATTTGAAGAACTATCCACTGTCACAATTCACGCCGACTCAAATTTACATGCACTCAACATAAAGCCTGAGGGATCGAGACAAGAGTCAAAAACAAAGGATAAAGACACATGCAGACCAATGGATGCATGCAAAAGATAGCGAGATAAAAGGAGACCGAGTCTTGGTTCAGCGAGACAAAACGTCGAAAATTAGCTCACCATTTCTCCCAAGAGTGCTTATGGTAGTTCAGAGAAAAGGAAACATGATCATAGTGAAGACAGCAAACTACATTATGAAGAGAAATGTACCCATCTTCAAAAAAGTCAATGCTAAAACAATTCCAGAAGAAATTGATGAAGATGACTTCGATGACTTCATGCCTTTGACAACCCAAGAAGCAGCTCAGCCAAATCAAGCATTGCCGAGATCAATACTGCAAGATCCACAGAAAGCATCAAAACCTCATCGATTACCTGTATGATTTAAAGACTATGCCATGCAAACGATGAGGGGAGGCAGGCAGGTTAAAAGTCTGGTCTGAGGGCGTTATGCTTGAAAGCTATCCCCTCCAAGTTTCAAACTTCAGTCCAACCAAGATTTGTTTGTTCAATGTAATTTTGCAATAATTAATCTTTAAAGAAATGGGGGAAACTTTAAATTTAAAAGAATGGGGTAATGTAATGTAGTATAGTGGTGACTTCACTTTTAAGAAACCATACCTTTAAGACACTGCCATCACCATCCCCGGGTACATCCTGTCCCACCGGCAGGACAGACCCACCAGAGGTGGTGGCACAGTGGTATACAGTAGGGAAGGAACAAAGAACAAAGAACAAAGAAAATTTCAGCACAGGAACAGGCCCTTCGGCCCTCCAAGCCTGCGCCGATCCAGATCCCCTATCTAAACATGTCGCCTATTTTCTAAGGGTCTGTATCTCTTTTCTTCCTGCCCATTCATGTATCTGTCTAGATACATCTTAAAAGACGCCATCGTGCCCGCATCTACCACCTCCGCTAGCAACGCGTTCCAGGCACCCAGCACCCTCTGCGTAAAGAACTTTCCACGCATATCCCCCCTAAACTTTTCCCCTTTCACTTTGAACTCGTGTCCTCTAGTAATTGAATCCCCCACTCTGGGAAAAAGCCTCTTGCTATCCACCCTGTCTATACCTCTCATGATTTTGTACACCTCAATCAGGTCCCCCCTCAACCTCCGTCTTTCTAATGAAAATAATCCTAATCTACTCAACCTCTCTTCATAGCTAGCGCCCTCCATACCAGGCAACATCCTGGTGAACCTCCTCTGCACCCTCTCCAAAGCATCCACATCCTTTTGGTAATGTGGTGACCAGAACTGCACGCAGTATTCCAAATGTGGCCGAACCAAAGTCCTATACAACTGTAACATGACCTGCCAACTCTTGTACTCAATACCCCGTCCGATGAAGGAAAGCATGCCGTATGCCTTCTTGACCACTCTATTTACCTGCGTTGCCACCTTCAGGGAACAGTGGACCTGAACACCCAAATCTCTCTGGACATCAATTTTCCCCAGGACTTTTCCATTTACTGTATAGTTCACTCTTGAATTGGATCTTCCAAAATGCATCACCTCGCATTTGCCCTGATTGAACTCCATCTGCCATTTCTTTGCCCAACTCTCCATCTATCTATATTCTGCTGTATTCTCTGACAGTCCCCTTCACTATCTGCTACTCCACCAATCTTAGTGTCGTCTGCAAACTTGCTAATCAGTCCACCTATACTTTCCTCCAAATCATTTATGTATATCACAAACAACAGTGGTCCCAGCACGGATCCCTGTGGAACACCACTGTTCACACGTCTCCATTTTGAGAAACTCCCTTCTACTGCTACTCTCTGTCTCCTGTTGCCCAGCCAGTTCTTTATCCATCTGGCTAGTACACTTTGGACCCCATGCGCCTTCACTTTCTCCATCAGCCTGCCATGGGGAACCTTATCAAATGCCTTACTGAAGTCCATGTATATGACATCGACAGCCCTTCCCTCATCAATCAACTTTGTCACTTCCTCAAAGAATTCTATTAAGTTGATAAGACATGACCTTCCCTGCACAAAACCATGTTGCCTATCACTGATAAGCCCATTTTCTTCCAAATGGGAATAGATCCTGGGAGTTGCCCTGGGAGTCCTCAACATCGACTCCGGACCACATGAAGTCTCATGACCTCAGATCAAACATGGACAAGAAAACCTCCTGCTGATTACTACCTACCGTCCTCCCTCAGCTGATGAGTCAGTACTCCTCCATGTTGAACAGCACTTGGAAGAAGCACTGAGGGTGGCGAGGGCACAGAATGTACTCTGGGTGGAGGACTTCAATGTCCATCACCAACAGTGGCTCGATAGAACCACTACTGACCGAGCTGGCCGAGGCCTAAAGGACATATCTGCTAGGCTGGGAATGCGGCAGGTGGTGAGGGAACCAACAAGAGGGGAAAACATACTTGACCTTGTCCTCACCAATCTGCCTGCCGCAGATGCATCTGTCCATGACAATATTGGTAGGAGTGACCACCGCACAATCCTTGTGGAGACAAAGTCCCGCCTTCACATTGAGGATACACTCCATCATGCTGTGTGGCACTATCACCATGCAAATGGGATAGATTTCGAACAGATCTAGCAGTGCAAAACTGGGCAACCATGAGGCGCTGTGGGCCATCAGCAGCAGCAGAATTGTACTCAACCACAATCTGTAACCTCATGGTCCGGCATATCCCTGACTCTACCATTACCATCAAGCTGGGAGACCAACCCTGGTTCAATGAAGAGTGCAGGAGGGCATGCCAGGAGCAGCACCAGGCATACCTCAAAATGAGGTGTCAACCTGGTGAAGCTACAACACAGGACTATCTGAGTGCCAAACTGCGTAAGCAGCATGCGATAGACAGAGCTAAGTGATCCCATGACCAACGGATCAGATCTAAGCTCTGCAGTCCTGCCACATCCAGCCGTGAATGGTGGTGGACAATTAAACAACTAACTGGAAGAGGTGGCTCCACAAATATCCCCATCCTCAATGATGGGGGAGCCCAGCACATCAGTGCGAAAGATAAGGCTGAAGCATTTGCACAATCTTCAGCCAGAAGTGCTGAGTTGATGATCCATCTTGGCCTCCTCTTGAAGTCCCCAGCATCACAGATGCCAGACTTCAGCCAATTCGATTTACTCCGCATGATATCAAGAAACGACTGAAGACACTGGATACTGCAAAGGCTATGGGTCCTGACAATATTCCGGCAATAGTACTGAAGACCTGTGCTCTAGAACTTGCCGCGCCCCTAGCCAAGCTGTTCCAGTACAGCTACAACACTGGCCTCTACCCTGCAATGTGGAAAATTGCCCAGGTATATCCTGTACACAAAAAGCAGGACAAGTCCAACCCGGCCAATTACTGCCACATCTGCCTACTCTCAATCATCAGTGAAGTGATGGAAGGTATCATCAACAGTGCCATCAAGCGGCACTTGCTTAGTAATAACCTGCCCAGTGACGCTCAGTTTGGGTTCTGCCAGGGCCACTCAGCTCCTGACCTCATTACAGCCTTGATTCAAATATGGACAAAAGAGCTGAACTCAAGAGGTGAGGTGAGAGTGACTGCCCTTGACATCAAGGCAGCATTTGACTGAGTATGGCATCAAGAAGCCCTAGCAAAACTGAGGTCAATGGGAATCAGGGGGAAAGACCTCTACTGGCTGGAGTCACACCTAGCACAAAGGAAGATGGTTGTGGTTGTTGGAGGTCAATCATCTGAGCTCCAGGACATCACTGCAGGAGTTCCTCAGGGTAGTGTCCTAGGCCCAACCATCTTCAGCTGCTTCAGCAATGACCTTCCTTCAATCATAAGGTCAGAAGTGGGGATGTTCGCTGATGATTGCACAATGTTCAGCACCATTCGTGACTCCTCAGATACTGAAGCAGTCCGTGTAGAAATGCAGCAAGACCTGGACAATATCCAGGCTTGGGCTGATAAGTGGCGAGTAACATTCGCGCCACACAAGTGCCAGGCAATGACCATCTCCAACAAGAGAGAATCTAACCATCTCCCCTTGACATTCAATGGCATTACCTTTGCTGAATCCCCCACTATCAACATCCTAGGGGCTACCATTAACCAGAAACTGTACTGGAGTAGCCATATAAATACTGTGGCTACAAGAGCAGGTCAGAGGCTAGGAATCCTGAAATGAGTAACTCACCTCCTGACTCCCCAAAGCCTGTCCACCATTTACAAGGCACAAGTCAGGAGTGTGATTGAATACTCTCCACTTGCCTGGATGGGTGCATCTCCAACAACACTCAAGAAGCTCAACACCAATCAGGACAAAGCAGCCCACTTGATTGGCACCCCATCTACAAACATTCACTCCCTCCACCACCGATGTACAGTGGCAGCAGTGTGCACCATCTACAAGATGCACTGCAGCAATGCACCAAGTCTCCTTAGACAGCACCTTCCAAACCCACGACCTCTACCAACTAGAAGGACAAGGGCAGCAAATGCATGGGAACACCTGCAAGTTCCCCTCCAAGTCACACACCATCCTGACTTGGAACTATATCGCCGTTCCTTCACTGTCGCTGGGTCAAAATCCTGGAACTCCCTTCCTAACAGCACTGTGGGTGTACCTACCCCAAATGGACTGCAGCGGTTCAAGAAGGCAGCTCACCACCATCTTCTCAAGGGCTATTAGGGTTGGGCAATAAATGCTGGCCTGGCCAGCGACACCCAAATCCCATGAATGATTTTTTTTAAAAAGACCAGGCCATTGATGCAACTGATGACATTATCATACATATAGAAGCTGGAGACAACATTTTGAGAGATACACTCAGCACATGGCATACAGAGAGCACACATAGTGAGGAAATGACCTGGACCTGAGATCATGCAATGCAGATAAGACAGACAATAAATGGTGTTTGTGTTGAATCTGAATATAATGCCTGCATTTATCATTTAATGAAGACTTAAGAACACAACACAGCACTACATCCACTACCTCTGATTTGTCATGCTGCCTCTCTGTCATCCAGTATTGAATGAGCAGAAATCCTTTCAATTAAATATTAAAAAATACAGAAGCCACTGTCTTCACTCCCTGCCACAAAATCCGTTCCCTCTCACCGACTCAATTCCTGCCCCTGGCAAGTCACTGAGGCTGATCCAGAACATTCACAACCTTTGTATCCTATTAGACTCTGAGATGAGCATCGGACAGCATATCCTGTACATCCCAAAACCACCTACTTTCACCCAAGTAACAGCATCTGTCTCTGCCCCTGCCCAACTTACCTGCAGCTGAAACCCTCTTCCATGTAATTTTATCTCCAGGCATTAATGCTCTCCTGGCTGGCCTCCCACCTTGCATCCTACATAAACATGACCTAATCCAAAAATCTGCTGCCCATATCCTAACTCACTTAACGTTCTGTTTGTCCAAACCCCGTTCCCTAGCTATTGACTCCATCCCTCTCCCTGGCAACAGTCTGAGATTAAGCCAATCTCTTCACAACCTTGATGTCACATTTGTCCCCAAGGTGAGCTTCCAAATTCATATTCTTGCTATCATTAAGACCGCCTATTTCCACCTCTGTAACATCACCTGATTTCACCCCTGTCTCAGCTCATCTGCTGCTGAAACTTTCATTCATGCCTCATTACCTCTAGACTGGACTATTCCAACACACTTCTGGCTGGTTTCCCATATTCTACTCTCAGTAAATTTGAGGTCATCCAAAACTCTGCTGCCAATGTCTTAACTCACACCAAGTCCCATTCTCCTATCACACCTGTGCTCACTTACTACATTGGAACCCAGTCAAGCAATGTCCTGATTTTAAAATTCTCATCCTTGTTTTCAAGTCCCTCCATAGCCTCGCCCCTCCCTATCTCTGTCATCTCCTCCAGCTCCATAACCCTTTCTGATCTCTGCACTCCTCCAATTCGGGCCTCTTGTGCATCCCTGATTTTAATCACTCCACCACTGGTGGCCGCGGCTTCAGTTGTCTAGGCCCTAAGCTCTGGATTTCTCTCCCTAAAGCTGTCTGCCTCTGTAAACCTGTCTCTTTTCTCTCCTATGACAGTCCTTAAAAACTACCTCTTTACCCTAGCTTTTGGTCGCCTGTCTTAATATTTCCTTAAATGGCATAGTGTCAAATTTTGTTTGATATCCTTCCTATAAAGCACCTTGGGATGTTTTACGAAGTTAATAGTGCTATATAAATGCAAGTTGTTCTTTTTAATGGGGCAGAATCTTAATAAGATGAATCTTAAGTGGAATTCATTGTTTTATTTTTATGAATAAATGATTGATCTAAAACCCAGAATTAAAAATATATAGCTCCTATGTGCTGTTAACTATTAACACAAGAGACAGCACGCAGCAGAATTCTTCACAAGTCAACATTCTGATATCAAATATTTTCCCTTCCACACCCAGGTGCCCGAGGGCAACATTTTGTGTTTTAATTGAATGTATCTCAAGTGCGTTTTTACTTGTTGCATCTCATCTCTCTGGTTAAGCCAAATGTTTTACAAGAGGACTGAAAAGCCAAAGTAGGTGAACAAAATTATGTTTTTAAGCCTCTTTAAGTAGAATGGATGTTTCTGTACATGCTAAATGAATGTTTTGTTTTATATTTGTGTTTAGCTTGTATTAGTTTGAAGAGTTTCTCTTCATGATATTTAGATAAATAGTTCATTTCAAGGTATTGATTGTCAATATCCTGAGCCAAAATGATCACTTCTACTTGCTGCATTTTTCACCATGAAATGGAATAATAATAAATCAGCAACTTTTGTGGTATAAATTGTAAATATTTGTTAAATTCCATGTGTATCTGGATTGTTGTCATGACAAACTGGCTGACTTCATACTTGCGGAGCCTGAATTGTATAAAATCCAATTGCATTTGAAAGATAAAAGCAATACTTGGCAAAAGATGCAGTTGGTTTACGTTATTAATTGACTCAAAATAGAAATATGCAGGTCGTATTGTGTTTATATTTTTATCAAAATTAATTTCTGCCAAACATTCACTGAAAATTTTGCAGTAGAAGTTTTCAATTTTAAAAAGATTGTGCTTCTTAACTCCTATAGTAAAGTGTGATATAGTTTGCAGATTACTGCAAGAGATGTTAAGTGCTTTATACAAACTTTAATTTTACTTTTAGCTTGAAGTATCAACTGGACCTTTCGTTTCCCCTGTTTAGGATTAAAAGAAGGATGAATAAAATGTTTGTTATGTTAGTAGAACACATTTGTACTTAAGACTAATTAGAGGATTGCTACCCCACCCCCACCACCAAAATGAATTGAAGAGTACTGGCAAAGTCTGTTGGTCTGTTTTAACCCTGTTCACCCTGCAGCTGGGCAGTTAAAATGACCTCAGTGACTTATCCCCACCAATCCCACTGATTTCCTGAGGGGTGCATTCTAACCTCCTCTTTTGAGCAGGGTATTGGGACACAGGACAGAAGGCAGTGGGTTCCGGCTTTAAATTTTCAGACCGAACTCCAATGACATCATCAGATCCTGACTGCAATTTTAAATTGAGATCTGCGTGGGGAAACCAACATGGCTGCCCTGCCAGGTCAACCTGGAGGCAAGAGTAGCTGGGGCCAGATGAGGTCCATAAAGGCGAGTTTAATTTTTTTTTGTTTCCTTAAGGGCCAGGAGGTGCAGGTGTATTCCTCTGACTGCCAAAAAAACACTTTGGATCTCCATGCCCCAGGCTTCCCTCCCCCTTCCCATAACCAAGGGTGAGAGGGTTTGAGGGGGTTTGTTAGATTATCATGTGGACCTGGCTAATTTTGCATGCGACAGTCAGAGCATCTTTGTATTTTTATATCATTATTGATCAAAATATCCTTTGCTTTCTCTAAAAATGTCTGTATCAAGAAGAAGTAGACAGGGTAATAAAAACAAGAAATGCTGGAACCGCTCAGCAGGTCTGGCAGCATCTGTGAAAAGAGAAGCAGAGTTAACATTTCGGGTCAGTGACCCTTCTTCGGAACTGACAAATATTAGAAAAGTCACAGGTTATAAGCAAGTGAGGTGGGGGTGGGGCAAGAGATAACAAAGGAGAAGGTGTAGATTGGACAAGGCCACATAGCTGACCAAAAGGTCATGGAGCAAAGGCAAACAATATGTTAATGGTGTGTTGAAAGACAAAGCATTAGTACAGATTAGGTGTTAATGGACTGAAGATTGAACAGCAGCAAGTACAAACATGAAAAAAAACAGTGGGTAAGCAAACTGAACAAACTAAGATGAAATGAAATAAATGCAAAAAAAAGATTGTAAAAAATGTAAAAAAGAAAAAAAGAAAAAATAACTAAAAATGAAAGTAAAATCGGGGGCTGTCATGCTCTGAAATTATTGAACTCAATGTTCAGTCCGGCAGGCTGTAGAGTGCCTAATCGGTAGATGAGATGCTGTTCCTCGAGCTTGCGTTGATGTTCACTGGAACACTGCAGCAATCCCAGGACAGAGATGTGAGCATGAGAGCAGGGGGGGAGTGTTGAAATGGCAAGGAACCGGAAGCTCAGGATCCTGCTTGCGGACTGAGCGGAGATGTTCCGCAAAGCGGTCACCCAGTCTGCGCTTGGTCTCCCCAATGTAGAGGAGACCACATTGTGAGCAGCGAATAACAGTATACTACATTGAAAGAAGTACAAGTAAATTGCTGCTTCACCTGAAAGGAGTATTTGGGGCCTTGGATAGTGAGGAGAGAGGAGGTAAATGGGCAGGTATTACACCTCCTGCGATTGCAGGGGAAGGTGCCATGGGACGGGGACGAGGTGGTAGGGGTAATGGAGAAGTGGACCAGGGTGTCGCGGAGGGAATGATCCCTTCGGAATGCTGACAGGGGAAGGGAGGGGAAGATGCGTTTGGTAGTGGCATCACGCTGGAGATGGCGGAGGATGATCCTTTGTATATGGAGGCTGATGGGGTGGAAAGTGAGGACAAGGGGAACCCTGTCACGGTTCTGGGAGGGAGGGGAAGGGGTGAGGGTAGAGGTGCGGGAAATGGGCCGGACACGGTTGAGAGCCCTGTCAACCACAGTGGGGGAAATCCTCGGTTGAGGAAAAAGGAGATCATATCAGAAGCACCGTCATGGAAGGTAGCATCATCAGAGCAGATGCGTCGGAGACAGAGAAACTGGGAGAATGGAATGGAGTCCTTACAGGAAGTAGGGTGTGAAGAAGTGTAGTCGAGGTAGCTGTGGGAGTCGGTGGGCTTATAATGGATATTAGTAGACAACCTATCCCCAGAGATAGAGACAGAGAAGTCGAGGAAGGGAAGGGAAGTGTCAGAGATGGACCATGTAAAGGTGAGGGAAGGGTGGAAATTGGAAGTAAAGTTGATAAAGTTTTCCAGTTCGGGGCGGGAGCAGGAAACGGCACCGATACAGTCATCAATGTACCGGAAAAAGAGTTGGGGGAGGGGGTCTGAGTAGGACTGGAACAAAGAATGCTCGACATATCCCACAAAAAGACAGGCATAACTAGGACCCATGCGGGTACCCATAGCGACACCTTTTACTTGAAGTAGACAGGGTACTTTGTTCTGGTAAAAATGATTTCGTATATGTCTTTATAATAATTCTGGCGTGATCTGTCATTTCCTGGGCTGTATCAACCACTAGCCCATTAATGGTCATCCAAGAACAACAACGAAATCAACATATATTTGTATAGCACCTTTAATGAACTAAAGCATTGCAAGGTGCTTCACAGGAACATTATAAAACAAAATATGACACTGAACCACATAAGGAGATATTAGGCCAAATGACCAAAAGCTTGGTCAAAGAGATATGTTTTAGGGAGTGTCTTAAAGGACAAAAGCGAGGTAGAGAGGCAGAGAGGTGTAGGGAAGGTATTCCAGAGCTTGGGGCTGAAACAACTGAAGGCGCTGCCACCAATGGTGGAGCGATTAAAATCAGGGATGCTCAAGATGCCAGAATTAGACCAGCGCAGATATCTCAGAGGGTTGTGGGGCTGCAGGAGATTACAGAGAAAGGGAGGGGTAAGATGATGGAGGGATTCAAAAACAAGGATGCGAATTTTAAAATCAAATCATTGCTTGACTGGGACTCAATTTAGATCAGCGAGCACAGTGTGTTAGGTGAACAGGACTAACTGCGAGTTAAGACACGGGCAGCAGAATTTTGGATGACCTCAAAGTTACAGAGGGTAGAATGTGGGAGACCAGCCAGGAGTGCATTGGAATAGGCAAATCTAGAGGTAACAACGGCATGAATAAGAGTTTCAGCAGCAGATGAGCTGAGATAGGGGCGAAGTCGAGCGATGTTATGGAGGTGGAAATAGGCGGTCTTAGTGATGGTCCAAATATGAGGTTGGAAGTCCATCTTGGGGTCAAATGTGACACCAAGGTTTTCAACAGCTTGGCTTAATCTCAGACTGTTGCCAGGGAGAGAGAAGGAGTCAGTAGCTGGAGAACAGAGTTTGGAGCTGGGGCCAAAAACAATGGCTTCCCAATAATTAATTGGAGGAAATTTCTGCTCTTCCAGTATTGAATGTTAGATAAGCAGTCTGATAGTTTAGCAACAGTGGAGGTGTCAAGTGAGGTGGTGGTGGTGGGGTAGATGTGGGTCTCATCAGCATACATGTGAAAACTAACCCTGTGCTTTCCGATGAAAGCACACAATTAAATCAACCATTTAATAATTACAATTACATGGGTTTCTAATAATGCATTAAACAGAGAACAATTCACAAATGATTTTTAGATATCGTGGCAATATATATTCAATTCTCAATACTTAAAAACAAACAAATAAATCAATAGAAGATCTCCCATCACCTGCTGTGTGGCATTTAGCTTGGATCTGCTGCAGCCTTAATGCAATAGCACTTTGCCCATCACTGCAACTCAGCAAGCTGAGATAGCTGACATCAGTTACACTGATGCATAGTTTCACAGATGTAATAATTGTAATAGTTATAACCTACCACTTCTAAAAACATTGCTGCTTCTCCCCTTATCAAAAGAGTACCTGGATAGAGCCAACTCAAGCCCCAGGCTCAAGAAGAACTGCAGGCATTTCCAATATCGTTTGAACAGATCAATGGGTAAGTTTTATATATTATCAATTCTAACTTCTATATTTTTCTATGGTTTCTTGTGTGTCTCTGTCTCTTTTGCTGTCTTGCCCCATCTTTCTGTCTAAAAATGAGCCTCTGAAAATTAACTTTACTATCAACACCTCTCAAAAAGGTTCCAAAGTTCATGCTTCATCTGGTTTCAGGTTTTATGAAAAAAACCTTATAATTTCTAGTAATTACTGAAGATTGAGATGTCCCACTACAACACGGATTTACTGTAGACAATCATACTAATACCTGCAGTGAAATTTGTCCACAATGTCATCCATACACTGAAGAACTCGCACCACAGGCTTTTAAAAGCATTCAAAGTTGCAGAAGACAATTTGTTAGGATCATGTTATTGTGGAACAAAAGATATTTAGTTTATTATATTAGAAACATGATTTTTCACAGTATATATTTTAGTTGCTAAGGAAATAACAATGGTAGCAGAACGAATTTTGTGAAGTATTTTGGAAACAGTTTAGAAAATGGCATTTATAGAGGAGCCAATTAGCTGAAAGAGCTTTTGATATGTGCCAATCAGCTCAAACGTAAGGCAAAAATTGTTTAGAATTTTGAATACTTTTAATTATTATTCAGTGGGATTGACAGGAAATACATACAAGATGTACTGTCCTAAAATGATTCCAGATATTATTCAATATGGGGTAGATTTTGGCTTTTTGAAGTAGCAATTGAGCAGCCCACTTAACATCGTTCCCATTGACATCAATAGAAATAAAAATCTTGAGCATTGTAAAACTGCCTGTTAATTCATTATCCCCTGTTTTATACTATCGCACAAAGATAAGAACTACCCCATGGAGTCAAGACCAAGTCTGGTCTTCAGTTGAAACAGTAGGAAAGTGCAGGAAATTAATTGGAAAACCAAATTCAAATGTAATTCAGTCCCTCTTTTAAAGTCATGCAATCTATCCTTATTTCAGTACTTTCATTTTAAATTTCTATAGCCACATTTATAATGGAAACAGCCTGTGTGAACTTGTGGGGTGGGTAATCATAGTGCAACAAATTTACTTGGCCATGGGAATTTATAATGAGAAAAGTTAAGAGGAAGCAGGTACAGATGTATGATCTTTACCATATTACTAGTCGACCTCTCATGGCGCCAAGAGTGAGGGCAAGTTTCATGTCAGGCAAGGTTAAAGGGCGGAGAGCTAATTGAACCAAAAAAGAAAGTCCTGCCTTGTACAGCGTCTTTCACAACCTCAGAATGTACCGAAGTGCCAATGAAGTATTAGCATAGTCACTAATGTTATACAAGAAACATGACAGCCAATTTCACACAGCAAGGTGCCACAAACAGCAATATGATAATGACCAGATAATTTGCTTTAGTGATGTTGATTGAGGGATGAACATTGGCCAGGGCACCGGGGAGAACTCCCCTGCTCTTCTTCAAATAATATCATGGGGTCTTTTAACTGTGAGGGCCTAAGCCACTTCGGTTTAACTTCTTATCCAAAAGACAGCACCTCTGACAGTGCAGCACTCCTTCACTACTGTACTAGATTGTCAGCCTAGATTTTGTGCTCAAATTTCCTGGACTCACAACCTCCTGATTGGCAGGGAGAGGAGGAAGATGATGAATAGGAAGAAAGGAGGGGAGGAAAGTGGGAGAGAATGGAGGAGGAAGGTGGCAAGGGGGAGGAAGTTGGTTCATAATTTCCAGGTTTTAAGCCACTTATATACTGGCTCATGTTTGATTTGGATTTCGAAAGCCGACCTCCAGAAGCTAGCTCACTGTGTTTACATTACAAAATCTGATTCCTTGTAGTGGCAGCAGAATGTTAGACCAATTCCATCGCACACAGGATTCTCTATTATAAACTGCTGTGTTTCTTTAAATGATGCCTGAATATGGAGAAGGATAGTCTGCACGTCCATCAGAGGCTAAAGGCTTCCAGTTCTGATGATAGTGTCAAAAATGACATTATTGCTGTTGGTCAATGATGTTTTCAGTTTTATGCTTTCCTTTCAGAAAAGGTATCATTGTTTCTGATCGTACACAAAGGGATGAGGCTACAGATTGTCACATTCCTTGGTGAGTATGGCAAAAAATGTAGCAGCTTTTGGTAATCACTTTATTCACTTTTAGGCAACTGATTTGCAGTAAATCAGTTTCCTGGATGCTTATCATTGCAAAGTACTGAAATTTTTACTTCCTCCTCTAATGAGCCTAAGTCAGGACACTGCCCTCTGCATCATAAAGTTAAACAAGCCAGAAGATCCTAAGCATGTTTCCCAATGCATGCTAATTTAGCTGAGCCCAGCTGGGGCAAAAGTTCATGCATTAGAATTGGCCTCAACACCTTGGGCTAAGGAACAGTAAAATAAGCCAAAGTTCCTGTTCCCGATGGCTGTCCAGCAAATCTGCTAACAGGCACCCGTATGGCTGTTGAGTAAGAACAGGTAATTGTGGCACCCAAATTGTCAGCACACTACCACCCCATTCCGGCCTGGACACAGGAATAAAAATCACCCTTGATAGAATGATTTTGGCAGGATATCTGAAAATGTTTCAATTATATTAAGTAAATAGCAAAGCAAAATGAAATGGACCTAAGGAAAGAGTAAAGCATTCACAGTGGTACAACAGGAAGTCCTACATGTTGCTGCTCTAAAATTCTACACAGTGTGGGATAATTTTAATGGGAATTAGCTCAACCAAGTTGAGTACATTTGTTGTTTTGTTTTGTATCTTTGATGATATATAATTAGCTACTTATTCTTGAACAATTTAGACTTCTGTTCATCTGTGAGGGTGTGAGAGATACCTGCCTAATTTCATTATCTTACCACCACAGATCCATCAGGACTTCTTAGTTTAACCACGTGTCAGAACTCATTAACACCCTCAGTGCCTTCTCAACACTAATTTCATTCACCACAACTATTGTTATTTCACTTGCATGAAAAATTTGGGTTACATTTCTGGTCTATCAGCATAATAATGGAACAAAGCAATTATTGGTACCGACAGAGGAAAGTAAACTGGACATACTCTGCCACTCGCAGCAAAAAGAATGGAGACACAAATATTGGTGGACAAGTATCACAGGGAAATAGGCATTTGACCTTCCTGTAATAATCTGGCCAGTTCTTAAAGACATTCTATTTGTGTTTCTGTATTAATATATTCCTTTCTTTATGTTTACTCACCTTCCATCACAGTAGTCAGCTGAGTGTAGATAAAACCAACTTTCATTTGCCAGATGTTTCATCCAATTGGCTGCACTGCAATCGGTAGATAATCAGACTTTTAAAAAAACAAACATATATATTAAATAATTTACCTTTGATTTCATAACAACTGCTTCCCTTTGTGATCTGAACTGGATGCGTGTGTCTTTCACTTCTTCAATCTCCCTGAAGGCTGAACCAGTAAACATCCTGTGAGATAAAGTCTGATCAAATAGCTGTTTCATTTTACAGAATGGCAGTTATAATTAGACTGCCTTAACAAAAACACTTGCATTTATAAAGCACCTTTAACGTAGAAAGCATCCTAAGAGGCTTCACAGAAATATAATCGAAAAAGAAAAATGGACACGGAGTCAAAGGAGATATTGGGAGAGAAGACCAACAGTTTGGTCAAAGAGGTGGCTTATAATTCAGGGAGGTGCAGAGGCAGAGGGACTGAGGGAGAACATTCCAGATCGTGGCACCTTGGTGACTGAAGGCGCGGCCACCAATTGTGGGGCGAGGGAAATGGGGAGGATTTGAAATTGGAGGCACTGGGGAACCAGGAGTCAATTTAGATCAGTGAGGACAGGAGTGATAGGTGAGGGGATTTGGTGCAGAGCAAGATACAGGCAGCAGAGTTTTGGATGAACTCAAGTTTATGGAGGATGGCTAATAAGAGGCTGGCCAGGAGAGCACTGGAATAGTCTGAATGTGACAAAGATATGGATGAGGGTATCCTGAGCACTCGCCACTTTGGGAAGCCAGTATGTAATGCTGGACTTTCAAAGAATGGGGTTCCTATGCACAACATTAAGCGAATCTTGTAGTTAAAGATCACCCATTATGTATTATAGGCGGCTAGCTTATTAACATCCAGGCATGCAACACCCAAAGAATATGGCAGCAGGAATAGTGATCAATTTAAAACAATTATTTACAAAACTAAAAGCCATTCTGTGCTGAGGAAATATTCCCACATGGAAAGAGAAATAAATATTACAGTTTACTGTAAAAGTGATCATTTGGCATCGACGATAACAACAGCAACTTGCTTATACATTGAGACTTTAACGTAGTAAAACGTCTCAAGGAGCTTCACAGAAGCATTATCAAACTAACTTTGACACCAAGCCACCTAAGCAGATATTAGGGCAGATTGAACAAAAGTTTGGTCAAGGAGATAGCAGAAGAGAGAGCGAGAGAGATGAAAGTTTAGCGAAGGAATTCCAGAGCTTAGGGCCTGGCCGGCATTGCCATCAATTGTTAAGCAAAGAAAATCAGGGATGCACAAACGGCCAGAACGCGAAGAGCAGAGAGATCTCAGAAAGTTGTAGTGCTGGAGGAGGTTACAGAAATAGGGAGGGGCAAGGCCATTGAGGTCACTGAGTTGAGGGGGTGGTAGTATTAGCCAACAGGGTAGATTTTGCTGTAGAAATAACAATGAGGTTAACAGCACTCAGTAATTTACACAGAAATTACATGGAATTCAGACAGCAACTTGTGGCAACTGCACATCTGCAGTTAAACACGGAAATCTGGAAGTTGCTACCCAAGATGCAACATTCCTACATAAACTTCCCAAAAATGGCAACTGGCCAAGGCACTCATCGTTCAGATACATAGAATGGCGTGAAGTTGTACTCACCTCATAGATACAGACTAAAATCACCAGAAAAATTTAGGGCTTCTCCATTCTAGTTTCAGTGGCCTTTAAATGGTAGAGTGAGTCTTAATTCCTGTCAAACAGCCTCTCTGGCACTGAAAATTAGCTTTTACACATATGGAGTCTCATTCCTTTAAATTTTGATTATTGTCAGAGATTTTAAAAAGTAAAAATGTGATTTTTATTTTTTCTTTCCTTTATTTCTCATAATCCCATCCGTCTTTCCCTTTATTTTGTTTACTGTGCCTAATTTGACATTAAATTCGATATTCTAATTGACACTTCCTAACTTAGAGATGATGTCTTGGCCTCACTAGTAACCAGGTGTTTCCTAGAACTTACCATGGCAGTCTGTTCGACTGCACTTG
Source organism: Heterodontus francisci (assembly GCF_036365525.1). Classification (NCBI taxonomy): domain Eukaryota; kingdom Metazoa; phylum Chordata; class Chondrichthyes; order Heterodontiformes; family Heterodontidae; genus Heterodontus; species Heterodontus francisci. The sequence continues at coordinate 28,492,103 of NC_090397.1, forward strand.
CTGAATAGGGGTTGTAATAGCCGTTAATTTTAATTTGCCTCATGGAGCCCATATCTCCAACTGTGCCAGTAAAGAAACTGCAAACGTTTTTAACTTTATGATTTTGATTTATGTATAAAGTCACCATCCAGTTACCTCTGCTGACATTTGGAAAAATTAAGAAGTAAAACATCAGTTGGTAGTCTTGCTGCCCCACCCCTAATTCCTGCTCCATGCTTTCAGGCCTAACAAACGAGTTCCAGCACTGCAGCTAGCAGGAGAATCATTTTATATAGCCCAGCCAATAAAATGTCTCCACGTCATTCATGAAAACAATATTGAGTGATTTCTGAGGCTATAGTTTTGCTGAATGTTCGTGAAACGATCTTTCAACTCATTACAGGAGTTTTGTGTCAGTCCTACACTAACAAACATTTGTTAGCTGGTGAATTGCAGTGTTCTGAACAAGCTGAGGAGGATTGATACCAATGGACTTTTTATCTAAGCCTTTTTAGCTTGGTGAAATTTGTCATTTAGATTTATGCTGCCAGTAACGGAAATTCGCTTTGTCCTGGAAGCTCCTTTCATGCAGTATATTTTAAGTTTTTCAAACACATAGGGCCAGATTTTATTCTGGTGACAGGGGTTCCAGCAGCAGGTCGAAAGGCACTGGAGAACTCACCCCGGCCCTCCATCTGACCACCATCGCAATTTAACTGCCCGCCATCAGGAACATCGTTCCTTTAAGGGACGAGCTCCCTCCTCCAGAGCTGCTGGCCAATCAGGAGTGGTGGCTACGGCTGGTACTGCAGGAGCCCTGCAGAGGAGATGATGTCAGAGTCCCTGATGAGTGGGGTCGGGGTTGCCGGGGGCAGTCAGGCAGGCCCCTGTGATGGGGTGGGGGGGGAGAGGGGGGGTCGGTGGGGGGAGTGGGTGTGGCCATCACCACTGGGGAGGTGCCTCCGGAGGCCATGGATTTCCCCCAAAGGAGGGTCCCCCCTCCGACCCAACTGGTCTGAACTGGCGGCATCTCCACATGGCAGCAGACTCTTCCATCTACACAAAATTGGAGAGGAGGTTGGATGAGGCCCCTAAGTGGTCAATTGGCCTGGGGCAGGAAGGCCATTCTCGGCATTCCCCGCCATGAACAAAATGGCAGGGGGACAGGACATCATCGGGAAAGGCACCCCTTGCCATATTGTTTGTCCCACCCCCCCACTCCCCCACCACCTCCGTTCTCATCTCCCAAGGCAGGATAAAATTTTAACCCCCAAAAACGGGCCAGTTTGATTTGGATGGGATATAAAAGTGTTAATAATCTGAAACCTGCCCCCAAACCATCTACTTCCCTGAGAGCTGCCTTGGGAGTATCAGGTTCTGGGCAGAGGAGACATTGGAGGTCAGAAGGGAGATTGAAAGGGTCAGGGAGGAGGTCAAAAGGATTGGAGGTTGCCTGATCATGAGAGGTGGGTGAAGCAGATAAAATGGATCCAGCATGTAAATGAAAAGGCACTTACCTCCTGAATCCAGCAGTCCTCACCTCCCTTTAACTGTTGAGTTTCCCAAGACCTGAAAACTCAGCTAAACAGGGTTAGATTTAGAATGGTGGTTAATTCTGAGGCAAGCAGCCTCATAATAGTATTTAAATAATCAACCTTCTGCAGTTACCTGGACACATTGTTCCAGGAGGCAGTCACACCCTTTAGACTAGGTACTTCTGATTTGGTCTGTGGTCAGGGACAGGAGGGTATGACAAGTGAGACAGGTATGGGGATCCAGAAGGTAGCAGTGGAGGAACCTCAGCCCTTGCAACCGTCCAAAAGGTTCAATGTTCTTGTAGCTTGTGTGGATGAGAGCAGGGACTGTAGGGAGGATGAGCAAACTGACCCTGGCACCATGGTGCAGAGGGCTGGTCAAGTGGGAGGAGTTAAAAGGAAATGTAGTTGAAGTAGAGGACAATATAGTTATGGGGATTCTCTGCAGTCAACAGCATGAGTCCCGAAGGCTGTGTTGCCTGCCCAGTGCCAGGGTTAAGGACATCTCCTCGGGGCTGCAGAGGAACTTGGAGTAGGAGGGGAAGGATCCAGTTGTCGTGGTCTACGTGGGTCGCAACGACATACGTAGGATTAGAAAAGGGAGTATGAGCAGCTAGGGGATAAAATAAAAAGCAGAACCATAAGGTAATAATCTCTGGATTGCTACCTAAGCCATGAGCAAATTGGCACAGGGTCAACAAGATCAGAGAGTTAAATGCATGGCTCAAAGATTGGTGTGGGAGAAGTGGGTTTCAATTCATGGGGCACAAGCACCAATGCTGGAGAAAGAGGGCGCTGTATTGTTGGGACGACCTTCACCTGAACTGCGCTGGGACAAGTGTCCTGGCCAATCGCATTACTAGGGAGGTAGCGAGGGCTTTAAACTATATAGGCGGGGTGGGGTGGGGGGTGGGGGGGAGGGTTACCGTAAGGGCAGATTTGGAAAGTTAAAAAGAAAGGACAAGGAAACAGTGCAAGCTGATGATACGAGTTATGAGAACCAGAGTGTGACAGGAAGGGAAAGAGTATACAAACATAAGAGTGCACCACCAAACAAGATCATAGTAGGGAAAAATGGTAAAAAGACAGCATTCAAGGCTCTTTATCTGAATGCTCACAGCATTTGTAACAAGATGGATGAATTGAAAGCACAAATGGAAATAAATGAGTCTGACATGATCGCCATTAGAGACATGGTTGCAAGGTGACCAAGGCTGCGACCTGAATATTCAAAGGTCTTTGATATTTCAGGAGGATAGGAGGAAAGGAAAAGGAAAAGGAGGTGGGGTAGCTCTTTGATAAAGGATCAGATCAGTACAATAGAGAGAAGTGATCCTGGTTCAGAAGATCACAATGTAGAATCAGTTTGGGTGGAGATAAGAAATAGCAAAGGAAAGAAGTCACTGGTGGGAGTAGTTTATAGACCCTAACAATCGCTACAAAGTAGGAGAGTATGCATCAAGAAATACTGGGGGCTTGCAAGAAAGGTGCGGCAATAATTGTGGGTGATTTTAACCTTCACATCGATAGGACAAATCAAATTGGCAAAGGTAGCCTGGAGGATGAGTCCATAGAGTGCATTTGAGACAGTTTCTTAGAACAATACATTCAAGAACCTACCAGGAACCAGGCTATTTTGGACCTGGTAACGTGTAATGAGACAGGATAGATTAAAGACCGCATAGCAAAGGATCATCTAGGCAAGAGTGATCATAACATGATAGAATCTCACATTCAGTTCGAGGTTGAGAAATGTGGGTTTATAACTAGTGCCTTATAGATAAATAAAGGCAATTACAAGGGTATGAAGACAGAGTTGGCTAAAGTGGACTGGGAAAACAGGCTAAAAGGTAAGACAGTAGAGAAGCAATGGCAGACATTAAAGGAGATATTTCATAACTCTCAACAAAAATATATTCCATTGAGGAAGAAAGACTCTACCAAAAGGAAGCACCATCATGGCTAACTAAGCAAGCTAAGGGTGGTATCAAATTGAAAGAAAAGGCATAAAATACTGTAAAGATTAGTGGTAGGCCAGAAGATTGGGAAAATTTTAGAAACCAGCAAAGGATGACTAAAAATAAATGAAGAGAGAGAAATTAAAGTATGAGAAAAAAAGTAGCAAGAAATATAAAAACAGACAGTAAACGCTTCTAGAAATATATAAAAAGGAAAAGAGTAGCTAAAGTGAGCATTAGTCCCTTAGAGGGTGAGACTGGGGAATTAATAATGGGAAATGAGGAAATGACAGAGGCTGTGAAACAGTATTTTGTATCTGTCTTCACAGTAGAAGACACAAAAAGCATCCCAAGAACAGTAAAAAAGCAGGAGGCAAAAGGAAGGGTGGAACTTAAAACAATCACTATCACTGCAGAAAAAGTCATAGGAATACTAATGAGACTAAAGGCTGAAAAGTCCCCTGGACCTGATGGCCTGCATCCAAGGGTCTTAAAGGAGGTGGCTGCAAGGATAGTGGATATATTGGTTGTAATTTTCCAAACTTCCCTAGATGCTGGAAAGATCACAGTGGATTGGAAAACTGCAAATGTAACACCTCTGTTCAAGAAAGGAGGGAGACAGAAAGCTGGAAATGATAGGCCGGTTAGCCTAACATCTGTCATTGGGAAAATGCTAGAAGCCATTATTAAAGAGGTAACAGCAGGACATCTAGAAAATCAGAACCAATCAAGCAAAGTGAACATGGTTTTATGAAATGGAAATCGTGTTTGACAAATATATTAGAGTTCTTTAAGGGTGTAACAAGATGGGTGGATAAAGGGGAACTAGTAGATGTATATTTGGATTACCAAAACGCATACAATAAGATGTCACATAAAAGGTTATTCCACAAGATAAGAGCTCATAGTGTTGGGGTGATATATTAGAATGGATAGAGGACTGGCTAACTAACAGGAAACAGAGAGTCCGGATAAATGGGTCAATTTTAGGATGGTAAACTGTAACTAGTGGAGTCCCACAGGGATCAGTGCCAGGGCCTCAACTATTTAAATCTATATTGTTACAAAAGTGCTTCCATTTTTCATTAAATTTTGAAGACTTGTGTTTTAAAACTGAAAAGGATTCCATGGATTTTTTTTTTACAAGGGTCACGTGTTTGAAACAACATTTACTGGAAGTCACCTGTCTTCAGATAGGTTCAGGGGTTTTTTTGAGCTGGGAAAGATGTTTACAGAGAAGTGACAGGTCAAGATTTATAGGGGTCAGGAGGCTTGACTCTTGAGATATGGATTTTGATCTCTTTGGACAGTGTATTGGGGTGTGAACTGTTTTGAAGGCAATTGGAGAAAACCAGTCAAGAGAGTAGTCACCATCAGCAACCTCTTCCATCTGTTTGAGAACCTCCTGAGAATCAAGTGCAAGAAATAGAGAAACTGCTGCTGCATTTCTCCTGAAAAGCCTGCCAAACTGATCCTCAACGTTTCCTGTAAAGAACCTCTCTAGAAAGATCCCAGTAACAGCCATCTATGAATATTTGTGACCCCAAACCAAAGAAGGACAACTGACATCTTTCCATATATTCTCTTTTTTCTTCAAGAATTAGCAAATATTTGGCCAAAGTATACTTTTTTATCTTTTTCTTTATATCAGAGCTCTAAAAAGAAAATCTCTATATTTCGGTTAACCCGTGTGTGTGTATGTGGGGCAGGGGACTGAGGTAAAAGTGAACTTTCATATTTCAATCTTTGTGTTAGTGCTTTGCTTCATTACTGGTTAAGACTTGTTTTATAATAAACTGGGATTTTTTTTGTTTAGTAAAGAAACCTAGTTAGTGTATTTTATGCTGGGATGGAAACAGAGTCCATGATTGACTGGATTGGTAACTGGGTAAGCATTTAAATATATATTTTGACCTGTGGAGAAGTGGAACTAGAACAAACAGTGCACTCCTCATGCCTCGGTCGTAACAATATTAATGATTTGAATGAAAGGACCGACCATATTGCAGCCAAATTTTCTGACGATACGAAGATTGAATCATAGAGTCATATGGCACAAAAGGAGGCCATTCAGCCCATTGCTCCATGCTGGCTCTCCACAGAGCTATCTGGTCAGTCCCACTCCCCGGCTCATTCCCCATATCCCTGCAAGTTTATTTTTCTCATGTGGCCATCCAATTTCCTCTTGAAGTCATTGATTGTTTCCGCTTCCATCACCCTTTGGGGAGTGAGTTTCAGGTCATTACCATCCGTGGCATAAAAATGTGCTTCGTCATATTGCCCTTGCACCTTTTGCCCTAAACTTTCAACTTGTGTCCCCTCGTCCTTGTGCCATTTGTTAATGGGAACAACTTTTCTTTGCCTAATTTATCTAAGCCTGTCATAATCTTCTACACTTATATTAAATCTCCCTTCAATCTCTTTGTTCTAAGACGAACAACCCCAGCTTTTCCAACCTAAACTTGTAACTAACATCCTCCATCCCTGGAATCATTCTGGTAAATTTCCTCTGCACCCTCTCAAGGACCCTTACATCCTTCCTAAAGTGTGGTGACCAGAACTGGACACAATACTCAGTTGGGGCCTAACCAGAGCTTTATAAAGGTTCAGCATTACTTCCTTGCTTTTGCACTCAATGCTTCTATTTATGAAGCCCAAGATCCCATATACTTTACTAACCACTCTCTCAATATGTCCTGCCACCTTCAAAGATCTATGCACATGCACCCCTAGGTCCCTCTCTTTCTGCACACTCTTTAGAACTGTGCCATTAAATATATATTGCCTCTCCCTATTCCTTCTGCCAAAATGCATCATCTCACACTTGTCAGTATTAAATTCCATCTGTCACCGCTCTGCCCATTCTGCTAGCCTATCTATGTCCTGTTGCAGGTAGTTCATATCTTCCTCACTGTTTGCTGCACCTCCAAGTTTGGTTTCATCAGCAAATTTTGAGATTCTACTCTATATTCCAAAATACAAGTCATTTATCTTTCTTTTGGGCCTCCTTATCTCGAGAGACAATGGATACGCGCCTGGAGGTGGTCAGTGGTTTGTGAAGCAGCGCCTGGAGTGGCTATAAAGGCCAATTCTGGAGTGACAGGCTCTTCCACAGGTGCTGCAGAGAAATTTGTTTGTTGGGGCTGTTGCACAGTTGGCTCTCCCCTTGCGCCTCTGTCTTTTTTCCTGCCAACTACTAAGTCTCTTCGACTCGCCACAATTTAGCCCTGTCTTTATGGCTGCCCGCCAGCTCTGGCGAATGCTGGCAACTGACTCCCACGACTTGTGATCAATGTCACACGATTTCATGTCACGTTTGCAGACGTCTTTATAACGGAGACATGGACGGCCGGTGGGTCTGATACCAGTGGCGAGCTCGCTGTACAATGTGTCTTTGGGGATCCTGCCATCTTCCATGCGGCTCACATGGCCAAGCCATCTCAAGCGCCGCTGACTCAGTAGTGTGTATAAGCTGGGGGTGTTGGCCGCTTCAAGGACTTCTGTGTTGGAGATATAGTCCTGCCACCTGATGCCAAGTATTCTCCGAAGGCAGCGAAGATGGAATGAATTGAGACGTCGCTCTTGGCTGGCATACGTTGTCCAGGCCTCGCTGCCGTAGAGCAAGGTACTGAGGACACAGGCCTGATACACTCGGACTTTTGTGTTCCGTGTCAGTGCGCCATTTTCCCACACTCTCTTGGCCAGTCTGGACATAGCAGTGGAAGCCTTACCCATGCGCTTGTTGATTTCTGCATCTAGAGACAGGTTACTGGTGATAGTTGAGCCTAGGTAGGTGAACTCTTGAACCACTTCCAGAGCGTGGTCGCCAATATTGATGGATGGAGCATTTCTGACATCCTGCCCCATGATGTTCGTTTTCTTGAGGCTGATGGTTAGGCTGATGGTCATTTATATATAGCAAAAAAAGCAGTGGTCCCAGCACTGACCCCTGGGGAACACCACTATCTGCCATCCTCCAGTCTGAAAAGCAAACATTTACTATGACTCGCTGTTTTCTGTCCTTAAGCCAATTATTTATCCATTTGGACCCTGACCCTCCTATTCCATGAGCCTCAATTTTGTTAACCAGCCTTTTATGTGGAACCTTATCAAATGCTTTCTTAACATCCATATAAAAAACATCCACTGCATTCCGTTCATCCACCTTCTCTGTTACTTCATCAAAAACTTCAATTAGATTAGTCAAGCATGATCTGCCTTTTACAAATCCATGCTGGCTATTATTAATTAATTCAAGTGTCTGTTGATATTTTCCTTGATTATTGATTGTAAAACCTTACCCACAACTGATGTTACCTAACTGGCCTGTAATTGCTAGGACTGTCTTTAAACACTTTCTTGAGTAAGGGTGTCACATTTGCCACTCTCCAATCCTCTGGCACCTCCCCCATATCCAGGGAAGATTGGAAGATTATGAAAAGCCCTTCCACTATCTCCATCCCCACTTCCTTTAGCAACCTGGGATGCAAGCCATCCAGACCAGATGACTTATCTACCCTAAACATAGCCAGCCTTTTTAGTACCTCCTCCCTCTCAATTTTTATCCTATCCATTGCATCTGCTCTCTCTGCTTCTACTGATATTTTGTCAGCTTCCATTTCCCTAGTAAACACTGATACAATGTACTCATTGCGTATATTCACCTTGCCCTGCGCTTCTAAGCATATATTACCTTCCTTGTCCCTAATAGACCCCACTCCACCTCTTACTAGCGCTTACTATTTACATGCCAGCAGAAGATCTTTGGGTTCCATTTTATGTTGACTGTCATTCTATTCTCATATTCTCTCTTATCCAGTCTTATTTTCCTCTTCACCTCCCTTCTCAACTTATTGTATATGGCCTGGTTTCACTTGATAATTTCACCTGAGATGCATCGTACACTCTTTTCTTTTGTTTCATCATAATCTCTATCTCACTCATAGGTAGGAAAGCAAGTTGTGAGGAGGATACAAAGGGCTGAATTTTACCGGGCCCCCCAATATCGAGGGTTATGGTGGGGGGGCCCAGAAAATGCCTCCCGGAGAGGCCAACCAGGGGCCTCGATGCCGGGAAGGCCCCACTCCATACTATGGCCAGCGGCAAGGCCTCATGGCGCCACCCCCACCCCACCCCACCCCCGCCACTCAGCGATAGGAGCAAGATCTAAATATTTAAATTAATGCAAACTAATGTATTAATGACCTTCCTGTTCCCGTTGGCCATCCCCCTGCGATATTCAGGACTCCCGTGCCTTCGGATCTCCATTTGGAGATCCAAAGCAGATCACTGGTTAGGAGGAGGGAGCAGCTAAGTTTTCAGGGCAGGGAGGGAGCAGGGTTAAGTGTTTTCAATTGGTCTGGGGATGGTGGGAAGGCGTTAAGTTCATAATTTATAAACTTTGGTGGGGGGGAAGGTCGGGATCGCAAGGTACGATTTTTTGGGGGGAGAGAGCATGTAATAAATTGTTTAGTCATTGCAGTGGGGGAGAGGGGCTTGAATCTTTTATTCAATTTTTTTAATTAAATTTATACTGCCCATAACTTTAAAAATTAAAATTCAATAGTAGGGCTTGAAGCCCTTTAAAAATAGCTCCGACGCCTGCGCAGTGGCACCGGACGCCATTGCCGGGGATGGAGTGCCTGTCCCCTCCACGTCATCAGGTGGTGGGGGGGCGGTACACCCCGACTACGTAAAAGAGCCACTGCGTATAATATCGCAGAGACTCAGCGGAGTAAAAGCTGCGCATGCAGATCACCATCTTAGAAGCTCTCCACCGAGATCGGCAGCGAGCTAGTAAAATTCAGCCCAAAGAGTCTGCAAAGGGATATAGATCGGTTGAGTGAGTGGGCAAAAATGTGGCAGATGGAGTATAATGTAGGAAAATGTGAGGTTGTCCACTTCGGCAGGAAGAATAGCAAAGCAGAATATTATTTTAATGGAGAAGGACAGCAGAATGCTGCAGTACAGAGGAACCTGGGTGTCCTTGTACATGAATCACATAAAGCCAGCATACATGCAGGTACAGCAAGTAGGAAGGCAAATGGAATGTTGACCTTTATTGTAAGGGAGGGGTGGAGTATAAACGTAGAGAAGTCTTGCTAAAACTGTACAGGGCATTGGTGAGACTACATCTAGAGTACTGCATACAGTTTTGGTTTTACTTAAGGAGGGACATACTTGCATTGGAAGGAGTTCAGACAAGGTTAACTCGGCTGATTCCTGGGATGTGGGGTGTGTCTTATGAGGACAGGTTGAGCAGGTTGGGCCTATACTCATTGGAGTTTAGAAGATTGAGAGGTGATCTTATTGAAACATCTTATTGAAAAAGATTCTGAGGGGGCTTGACAGGGTAGATGCTGAGAGGATGCTTCCCCTCGTGGGGGGATCTAGAACTAGGGGCACAGTTTCAAATTAAGGTGTCTCGCACTTAAGAGGGAGATGAGGAGTAATTTCTTCTCTCAGGGTGTCGTTAGTGTTTGGAACTCTCTTCCCCAGCGAGCAGTGGAGGTTGAGTCATTGAGTATATTCAAGGCGGAGTTAGACAGATTTTTGATTGACAAGGAAGCCAAGGGTTATGGGGGAGCAGGCAGGAAAGTGGAGTTAAGGCCACAATCAGATCAGCCATGATCTTATTGAATGGAAGAGCAGGCTTGAGGGGATGAATGGCTTACTCCTGCTTCTATTTCTTATGTTCTTATGGCAAGGGACATGAGTGCACTGGCATCATTGGGGCAGCTGGGGTTGGCAGGGGAAGGCCTGGTGAATGCACAAAGCCCAGCCGAGGAAGATTTGATGGGAACAGACCCCTCTGACATTGGACAGAACAGCCAGGATTAACTTCAGCACATTTTAAAAAAATATTCGTTCATGGGATGCCAGCATTTATTGCCCATCCCTACTTGCCCTTGAGAAGGTGATGGTGAGCTGCCTTCTGGAATCGCTGCAGTCCATGTTGGGTAGGTACACCCACAGTGCTGTTAGAAAGGGAGTTCCAGGATTTTGACCCAGCAACAGTGAAGGAACGACTATATGGTTCCAGGTCAGGATGGTGTGTGGCTTGGAGGGGAACTTGCAGGTGGTGGTGTTCCCTTGCATCTGCTGCCCTTGTCCTTCTAGGTGGTAGAGCTTGCAAGTTTGGAAGGTGCTGTGGAAGATGCAACCTTCTGGACAGAAGGAGGACAGAGGAGCACAGCGCAGGGGGCTGCAAGAGGAAGAAGGTGCTACCCAAGACATCAGGTCAACTGCCCAAGAGTCAGCTACCTGCAAATGACAGAGTACCAGTGCTGTAAGAGGCTATGCCTACCCAGGCAAGTGGTCTTGGATCTGTGTGCTCTGATCCACAATAATCTGAGACCTCACAGCCCCCATGGCAATCCCTTACCTGCAACCGTCAAGGTCACCGCTGCCCTAAACTTCTGTGTAGCTGGCTCATTTCAGAGATCAGCTGCGAACCTAGGTGGCATCTCACTGTCGGCAGCTCATCAGGCCATCAGGCAGGTCACAGATGCCGCATTACAGAGGGCGGGGGAATACATCCACTTTGACACGGATGGGCCTGCGCAGGCACAGACACTTTGGTCTTTGCCTCCATTGATGGATTCCCTGAGTTCCAGGGGGTCATCGATTGCACCCATGTAGCCATGAAGGCACTGACTGACCAGCCAATCAGATTCCTCAACAGAAAGGGCTACCACTCATTGAATGGCTGATAATTTTCTCCCGTACAGCTTAACGTAGCCCAGCAATTTTCAAGAAGGTCTCATATCTCAGATGCAACAACCCTGAAAGCTCAGGCCCCGGCCTGACCTGTCTAGTTCAAACTTGACTCGAGCAATGAGCAAGATCTAGCTGTTCCCTCTCTTGGCTTCCTGCCTTTCACGTTTGCATGAATCAACAAATAGATCCAAGCGCAAGTGCTCCAGTCACTGAAAATGCAGAGCCAAAATGTCAGCAACTTTATACCACAAAAGCACTGGGTTCATTATTTTTATTGGGCTTGCCTATCAGTACTGTTTTTTTTTAATATGCTCTTTTGATTCACCATCATTGATTTCTGACCACTGATTTTTTTTCTCTACCAAAAAGCAGCTGCAATAGCTACAAGATTTGCAGTAGCAGTTTTTGTGGATCAGCTTGACCCTCAGTCAAGCCTCATCCATTCTTGTAGTCATATAATGAGATATCTTTATTGCATAATAATGTTAGAATTTAAGATATTATATGAGAATTAATGTTTATAAAAAGCTATACAATAATATTTAAATAGATAAACAATTTCATTGTAATTATACATTTATATCTACAAAATTCAGTGTCTATGTATAGTGTCATGGGATTTTTTTTCCTCTGTTAAAAACTAAGGGGGATTGTGTATCTTTAAGACTGAGAGAAGCTGTTATATTCCCTGGGCACAGTGTGTGCAAGCAGCAAGCCTGTCTCCTGCGCATCGGCAAGAGAGATGCAGTCACATGTCATATTTTATCAGTTGACTGTTGGTAAAGATTGGCTAGAACCAGTTTGAACTGGCAGTCCAGTGATGCATGCTTTCACTGAAGGAAGGAAGAATTTGTCTCTCTCAGTAGAAAATCTAGATTGGTCTACAGGCTGTGTTTCGCTTGAAGAGGAAAACCCTTAGGAAGGAATCTTTGCTTTGTTGGAGATAGAAAATTCCTTTTTACTTCCAAGCTCTAAGACATCTCTGCCTCAGGAATGACGTTCTGCTATTTTTTGTGTTTTTGGGAGTTTGGGAATTCTTCGTAAAGTTTCTACTAATAAACTGCCAATTTTAAAATCCAAATAGACCTGTTGCTATACTCCTTGTTGAAAGATCTGTGGTGATGCCTGCTGCAGCTGAACTTTGTACTTTGAACGCCTATCCATTATAGACTATTAGTCAAATTTGCCTGGAGACTTCAAGTGGCATCTGACTATTCAACTCTGGGACACCTCACCAACCGGGATTGTAACTCACCAGGACTTACAACCAGCTATTTATTTATTCCTAAGAAACAGATCTAATTTTTAACATTTTTTTTTAAACCGGTTAACCATTGGCTTTTGAATGTATGGGCTGAATTTTATTGGGTGCCTCCGTTCGCAGCAGCGCCCTTTGAACTCAGCGCAGCCTCCGCACTTAGCAGCCGACGCAGAGCCTCCGTGATATTACATAGGGAGAGGCGGAACATTCGGTGCAGTGAGAGAGTCTTTGGCAGCTGTGCAGCAAGTTCTGGGAACCTATTTTAAGCGCCCCAGCACCTGCTTCCTGACAGCTGTCAAAGAATACTTATCTCACTGCTGAAGAGTGGGGCTGCTGTTAATCTGGCAGCAGAGCAGAAAGTGCTGCAGAAATCCAGCAGGTCAGGCAGCATCTGTGGAAAGAGAAGCAGAGTTAACTTGTCCAAGTTCACAGACCTGAAAGTTAACTCTGCTTCGCTCTCCACTGATGCTGCCTGACCTGCTGAGTGACCGCCAGCACTTTCTGCTTTGCTGCTACATACTTACCCTGCTGTGTCCCAGTGTCCAGTGAAGTTGCGATCCTCTTCTTCCACTCAAATGTAACATTCCTTCTTGTAGGCGTGCTGCACTTGGGTGAATAATCTTAAATTTGCACATTCCAAAGCGTGAGAATTAAATACACCATAAAAGATATTACAGAGGTTTACAGAGAACTCACTGACACAAATGGGAATGCACGGGTGTCACAGCAATGTAAATACATCTTTCACTAAATGTTCCTCACCAACATGTGTGTCATTTTCTCTGTGCGAATGATGTGTGCCAGCATGTGGCGCCAATGTCACATCTCTTTGCACCGTTGGCCCTTCAGAAGAGCCAACGTATGCAATAACATCATTGCCATGCCACCATTACACGTAAGCAACTCCACGGATGCAGTGACATGGACACTGGCTCAGTCAGCTGCTACCTGTAATAGTTTACACAGAGATGCTGCAGATGTGGACTGATGCACAGCTGATGAGCGAGGGTGATGTGTGGCTTACAGAGCTCATGTCAGTTCCTATGGAGCAGACAGCCTTTGTCTGATAAGCCAATTCCGTACATCCCTACATCACTGCTAGCCCTATGTGCAGAGCCTGGGTGCCATCTGCCCTCCCATGCATCTTTCATATTGTAGGTCCTCAGCGTCCCCATAGTCCAAGGAGGAATTCCATTGACATCTCTCCTCATCATGCCAGGCCTATTGGGTGCGTAGTTGTACAGAGCAGCAAAGAAAGGAGCTGGCCTTTTTGGCCCTTAGTACAGGACATCACCCTATCCATACAGGCAGTGGAGGCGCTCTTGCAGCAAGCCGATCTCCTGCTCAATGGTGGCTCATGTAGCTTAGTGGCTGGCATTGTATCTCTCCTCTGCAGCAGTAGTGGGGTCTTTCACCAGTGTTAGGAGCCATGTCTACAAAGGATAGCCCTTATCTCCAAGAAGTCACCCCTCCATCTGAGCCAGTTCAGTGAACAGCAGTGGCAGCCGAGATTGGCGCAAGACCCAGGTGTCATGGCAGCTGCCTGAGAAGTGGTCATATATTCGCTGCAAGCATCTGCAGTGTTCACATACCAGCTTCACCTAGATTGTCAGGGCTCCTTTAATGGTGATGTCTGCAGGTGGTAGCCTGGCAGTAGATGGCCACATGAGTGCAGTCTATGAACATTACAACCTATGGTTCTCCAGCAATGGTGCCAGAACCAATGGCCCTCTGGGCTTGGCTGTGAGAGTCCGCCCTGAAGCAGACATACTCACTGGCCCTCCGATGCAGGGCATTGGTGACCTCCCTGATCCAGCAGTGCACTGCTGAATGTGTGACCCCACAAAGGTCTCTGGTGGGCCCCTAAAAGGCTGCAGAGGCTTGAGAACTGTTGCCACTATGAGGAACAAAGGCATGGGATGTCCACCGGAGCCCATGGGCTGCAGGTCATCCTTGAGCAGGGCACAGAGACATGTCACCACCCTCTCTATATGCACAATCACCTCTGACACTGGTGCTCTGACATCCGATGGCATGTTATGTGGGGCCTGTAGATGCACAGCAATCGTAATGGCGGGCTCCCCTTGGGGGCTGCTGCTCATGACCTGGGGCCTCTACATGGATCACACCTGCCTGTTGATATTGCCTCTGCCGCATACGGACCCTCATGTGCAGAGGATCACACAATGTAGGATCAGCCATACCTATTTCCATGTAATAAATAAAGTTGAACCCTGCATGTATTCAAAGGTTCCTAATAGGGCATGGATTGGTGTTGACGGATACATCAGCTGCTTTCCTGGATCCACAATGTGGCGTGCCATGGCATTGCCCATCTTGGCCAACACTCAGAGTGGCCCAACACGACCACATCAAGATTCTACAAGCTGAATCGATTGCCCCCACCATCCATAAAACCTTAATGCTCCTGCCCTTTCTGCACCCTCCCCACACACAGGGTGCCTAGTGTGCAATTGCCTCCTCACAAACACAGAGCGTACACTGTTAACGGAGGGATGGTACACGGTACCTCCCTTTATGCCAGCACAGTTTTCCCTCCAGTAATCCCAGACCCCCTCCCTTTAAGAATGCAGAGTTAGACCCCTGTGTATCCTCCCTCCCTCCTGCCTTTAAAAATGCAGTTAGACCCCTGTGTAGCCCCCCTCCCTCCTGCCTTTAAAAATGCAGTTAGACCCCTGTGTATCCCCCCTCCCTCCTGCCTTCCGTAATGCAGAGTGAGGACCCGCAGGCTTTTCAGATCGTGAACGGGATGGCAAATGACAGCCGCCCGTTCAACGAAAAATCCGGCAGTGTCGGTGGAGAGGCGGCAAGCTGCATAATCAGCACAGGTAAGTAAGCATTACCATATGCTAATTGTGGTGCCACCACTGCCGCCGGGGGGTGCCACACCGAGGTCCCGCCGCCGATGGTAAAATGTGGCAGGCCCATCTCGATGTCGGGGGTCGAGGTGGACCTCTCCCCGCAGCATTTTACCAGCCCCCAAGCCGTGACCCGCAGTGTCAAGGGGCCGGTAAAATTCAGCCTTATGTGTGTGTGCATGAGGGTTTGGAGGAATAAGAAGTTATAAAGTCTTTAGACATAAATTTATCTCAATGTTGTTTAAGATTTAGTTTATTAATAAATAGCTAAAATGTTGTTGTTTAAAGATACCTGGTTTGGTGCGTTTTATTCTGGGGGTTACTAAAGTGTTTAATTTGGCTAATTTCCGGTAGGTAGTTGTAAACTTTAATAATATGCTGAGACCTGTGGAGTAATGGGACTGAATTGACAGTGCTTTACTCCCTCCTCGGTCGCAACAATAGCACTGCACATGGTAAAAGCATACAGTATCATGTTAACTGGGTTTATAGCAGTAAAAGAACTAGAGCCATGTGTCACGCTTACGAGAAGTGCAGTGATGCAAATACAGAAACAATCTGAAGAGTTATTAAAAAAAAGTGGAACAATTTTAAAGACACTGGTATATGTGCGGTCAACAATATAGAGGACAAGTCATGACTCAAACCACCTCCGACACTGTAATCCACATTCATTGTCTATTGAGACTGAAAACAGATCAACTCCGTCTGCATGGAAATAAGACAGATAATCACACCAGGATGTGGGCTGTATTCAAACACAATGAGACAAGACTTTTTTCAGACTTCTCGTCTCTGTATAACCTCCATTACAATGGAATGTGACTATCCCTCATCATCTCAGAGTGGGGCCATCATCAAGGCAATTATACAGCCCAGCTAGGACTGAAAACTGAAGCCACATGGGCAAAACAAACCCTTAAAAAAAATTCACCTTAAAAGGTAATCGTTTTGAGGAACAAAGGGGGACTCGTTTCAGGACAGGACGAGAGATGCAGTACTACAACAAAAAAAGCCATTTGAATTCCAGCACAGCTGAGAGAGAGAGAAATCAATTTGAGCCAATACAGTTGAGCCCTGCTGAGATGAGCTGGAAGCTAGCTAAAGCAGATACCAGAAAGTGCCTTTGCAAAAACGACTTTTCTACCGGTGAGAATTGCCCTAAGATATCAGCACTGTTTTCAACCCAAAGTGAACCGCCAGGAGACTGCAACAGCCCAATGATTACCAGACAAGCAGTAAACAGGCCTGCAACTTTAAAAACTCACCTTCTGTTATTCCTGAAACAACAGGCTTTTACACCTGAACTCTGAACACCTCTTACCCTGTACTTTACTATCTATCTTCTCTTGAGAGTGCGTGTGAGAGCGAAAGAGTGCGTTACTGGTGTTGCAATCATTTCGGGACTTGTTTAAAATAAAAAAAATTTTACCTATGAGAAAACCTGTCATCTGTCTGTTTATTTGACAAATAAACCACAAGGGGTTAAAACACGGGTAACAAAAACACTTGCTGTGGTCAGTCGGCAGGTGAAGAGTCACAGGATCATACAGCACCGAAACAGGCCCTTAGGCCCATCATGTCTGTGCCGGCCTACCTATTCTAATCCCATTTTCCAGCACTTGGCCCGTAGCCTTGTATGCTATGGCATTTCAAGTGCTCATCTAAATACTTCTTAAATGTTGTCATGGTTCCTGCCTCTACCACATCTTCAGGCAGTGCGTTCCAGATTCCAACCACCCTCTGGGTGAAAAAATCTTTCCTCAAATCCCTTCCAAACCTCCTGCCCCTTACCTTAAATCTATGTCCCCTGGTTATTGACCCCTCTGCTAAGGGAAAACGTTTCTTCCTATCTAATCTATCAATGCCCCTCATAATTTTGTATACCTCAATCATATCCCCCCTCAGCCTTCTCTGCTCCAAGGAAAACAACCCTAGTCTTTTCAGTCTCTCTTCATAGCTGAAACACTCCAGCCCAGGCAACATCCTGGTGAATCTCCTCTGCACCTCTCCAGTGCAATCACATCCTTCCTATAGTGTGGTGACCAGAACTGTACACAGTACTCAGGCTGTGGCCTAACTAGTGTTTTATACAGCTCCATCATAACCTCCCAACTCTTATATTCTATGCCTCGGCTAATAAAGGCAGGTATCCCATATGCCTTCCTAACCACCTGATCTACCTGTGCTGCTGCCTTCAGTGATCTATGGACAAGTACACCAAGGTCATTCTGACCCTCTGTACTTCCTAGGGTCCTACCATCCATTGTATATTCCCTTAACTTGTTAGTCCTCCCAAAATGCATCACCTCACACTTCTCAGGATTAAATTCCATTTGCCACTGCTCCGCCCATTTTACCAGCCCATCTATATCGTCCTGTAATCTAAGGCTTTCTTCAGCACTACTAACAACACCAATTTTCGAGTCATCTTTGAACTTACTGATCATACCTCCTATATTCAAATCTAAATCATTAATGTACACTACAAACAGCAAGGGTCCCAGCACCGATCCCTGCGGTACACCACTGGTCACAGGCTTCCATTCACCGAAACAACCCTCGATCATCACCCTCTGCCTCCTGCCACTAAGCCAATTTTGGATCCAATTTGCCAAATTGCCTGGATCCCATGGGCTCCTAACTTCTTAACTAATCTCCCATGCGGGGCCTTATCAAAAACTTTACTGACGTCCATGTAGACTACATCAACTGCTTTACCCTCATCTACACATCTAGTCACCTCCTCGATAAAATTCAATCAAGTTAGTTAGACATGATCTCCCCGTGAAGAATGGGAACAAGCCACACCATCGGCCACCTGACCATAACAAATGCGTGTCTCATTGGCAAATAACCAACTTATCTGAATGGATTCATTGAAAGGACTGACACAAAACAAACACTATGGGCAGGATTTTCCCTGTGGGCTTCAGGACCATGCCATCAAGCACAATGGGGGTCAGAAGCTCGCACTATGTAGTGAACAGTCACTCACTTGTGATTTTCCCCAAATTAGCCAGAGGGCAGGTTCACCATCCAATTGAGGATGAGGGCCTCTTGAAGCTGGAGGGCCAATAGGAAGCAGCAGCAAGATGCCATGGCAGGTAAGTGAGGGAGAGGGCACCCCAAGATGGAGGCACTCTCTCTCCAATTTTGTTAAATTTAGAAAAAAAAGATCAAGTTGCCAGGCCACCATTGTGAGGGGGGGGAAGTCCCCCCTCAACCCCCCACAGGGCAGTCTGTGGCTGCAACTGAAGCCAGGTAGGCGGGGAGGGCCTCTAAGCCTGCCTGGAGAACTGACCACTTGATCTGCCACTGGGAAGTGGTCTGCAGGCAGCTACCCTGCTCCCCACTGCCTTCGGCAGAAAATCCAAGTCAGCCTCTGGCTTAATAGTCCTTTAATTAGGTGAGTCGGCTACCGGCAGCTTGCAAGTGGGTCACCCTGCCGACCCCCCCATCCCGCCTCTGGGAAAATGGCCCAAGGATGGGATGGAGCCAAGGAACTGGCACACTGACCGGAGGAGCGAAATTCCACACCCACCACCCTCCGCTCCCAAAAATTCAGCCCTTGAAAGCTGCAACTTCAACCAATCAAATTGCTGAATTTATTTTTCAAAATGGTGCCAACACCGTTTCTATTATTGACAAAGTTGAAGATTTAGCTGTGCAAATAGCATTTATAACATAAAATGCACAATGAATCTTTTCATTTCCATTAAAATCTTTAAAGTTATCCATACAATGGTATAGTATTGCACATCAATACACCATTGTTTCTTTCCTACCTTTTCTCAAACACCTGAATTTCACGTTTATTGCTTGCCTGTAGCTTTGATTCTTCCTTTGGCAGGTGTTACCACTTTCTTTGCCTCACCTTCACCTTCGTCCATTAATACATGGCTTCTACCTTTCAAATAATGCAGACAAGAATAGGGAGGCAAACACATAAATAAGAACATAAGAATGAGGAACAGGAGTAGACCATACAGCCCCTCAAACCTGCTCCACCATTCAATACGATCATGGCTGAGCTTTTGCCTCAAATCCACTTTCCTGCCCACTGCCCTTTATTCCCTGACAGATCAAAAATCTGTCTCCCAGCCTAGAATATACTGAACGGTGGAGCATCCACAACCCTCTGGGGTAGACAATTCCAAAAATTCTCCTCATCTCAGTCCTAAATGATCAACACCTCACCCTGAGGCTCTATCCCCGTGTTCTAGATTCCCCAGCCAAGGGAAACAACCTCTCAGAATCTACCCTGTCAAGCTTTTACATAATCTTGTATGTTTCGATGAGATTACCTCTCATTCTTCTAAATTACAGAGAGTTTAGGCCCAATTTATTCAGCCTCTCATCATAGAACAACCCTGTCATCCCAGGAACCAATCCAATGAACTTTCACTATACTGCTTCCAAGGCAAGTATATCCTTCCTTAGATATGGAGACCAAAACTGTACACAGTACTGGTGTGCTTTCACCAAAGCCCTATACAATTGTAGCAAGACTTTCTTGTTCTTGTATTTCAATCCCCTTGCAATAAAGGCCAAAATTCAATTTGACTTCCTAATTGCCTGCTGTACCTGCATGCTAACTTTTGTGTTCCTTGTACAAGTACTTTTTTTTTTATTTCCAAAATATACTTTATTCATAAACATCTGTAAAAATTACATTGCCAGACAGTTTCCAAACAGCACCAAAAAATACAAACATTGCAAGGGAGATCAGTTTCCTTCAATACTGTCATGAGTTTCTTCCCAACCCTTCCTTTTCACAATTGTCATGTCAATTACAGTTTTACCTTTACAGCAATTGAGAATATTAACGATACAGTTCGAGGGGTTTCCCATGGATCCAGCCCCTCAGGCAAGCTTGGTGGGGGAACCTTACACTGTGGTCTTTCCCCATTGAGCCTTTGCTGCGGCTGCCCCAAGCTTTAGTGCGTCCCTCAGCACGTAGTCCTGGACCTTGGAATGTGCCAGTCTGCAACATTCGGTGGTGGACAACTCTTTGCGCTGGAAGACCAGCAAGTTTCGGGCAGACCAAAGGGCGTCTTTCACCGAATTGATAGTCCTCCAGCAGCAGTTGATGTTTGTCTCGGTGTGCGTCCCTGGGAACAGCCCATAGACCACAGACTCCTGTGTTACAGAGCTGCTTGGGATGAACCTTGACAAAAACCACTGCATCGCTTTCCACACCTGCTTTGCAAAGACACATTCCAGGAGGAGGTGGGCGACCGTCTCTTCCCCACCACAGCCAACGCGGGGGCACTGTGCGGAGGGGGCGAGACTTCGGGTGTGCATGAAGGATCTGACGGGGAGGGCCCTTCTCACCACCAGCCAAGCTACGTCTTGGTGCTTGTTTGAAAGTTCTGGTGATGAGGCATTCCGCCAAATGACTTTGACAGTCTGCTCGGGGAACCATCTGACATGATCCACCGTTTCCTTTTCCCGTAGGGCCTTGAGGACATTCCGTGCAGACCACTGCTTGATGGACCGGTGGTCAAAGGTGTTTTCCCGCAGAAACTGCTCCACGAAGGATAGGTGGTACGGCACCGCCCAACTGCACGGAGCGTTCCGCGGCAATGTGACCAGGCCCATCCTTCGCAACACCGGGGACAGATAGAACCTCAGCACGTAGTGACACTTGGAGTTTGCGTACTGGGGATCTACACACAGCTTGATGCAGCCGCACACGAAGGTGGTCATCAGGATGAGGGCCGCGTTGGGTACACTTTTCCCGCCCTTGTCCAGAGATTTGAACATCGTGTCCCTCCGGACCCGGTCCATTTTAGATCCCCAGACGAAGCGGAAAATGGCTCGGGTGACTGCCACGGCGCAGGAGTGGGGTATGGGCCAGACCTGCGCCACGTAGAGCAACAACGTGAGCACCTCGCACCTGATGACCAGGTTCTTACCCACAATGGAGAGAGATCGCTGCCCCCACATGCCCAACTTTTGTCGTACCTTGGCTACTCGCTCCTCCCATGTTTTGGTGCACGCCCCGGCCCTTCCGAACCATAACCCCAGCACCTTCAGGTAGTCTGACCTGACGGTGAAGGGGACAAAGGATCGGTCAGCCCAGTTGCCAAAGAACATGGCCTCGCTCTTGCCGTGGTTAACTTTGGCTCCCGAGGCCAGTTCGAACTGGTCGCAGATGCTCATCAGTCTGCGCACGGACAGCAGATCCGAGCAGAAGACGGCGACGTCATCCATGTACAGGGAGGTTTTAACCTGAGTGCCTCCGCTGCCTGGGATTGTCACCCCTCTTATGCTCGCATCCTTCCTAATAGACTCAGCAAAGGGTTCAATACAGCAAACAAACAAGACCGGGGACAGAGGGCAGCCCTGTCTGACTCCAGATTTGATCGGGAAACTTTCCGATTCCCACCCGTTGATTGAGACTGCGCTACTGATGTTTGTGTAGAGCAGTTGGATCCAATTGCAGATTCCCTCCCCAAACCCCATTTTGGAAAGCACGTCCATCATGTAGGTGTGCGATATCCTGTCAAAAGCCTTCTCCTGGTCCAGGCTGATGAGGCAGGTGTCCACCCTCCTGTCCCGTACGTAGGCGATCGTATCCCTGAGTAGCGCGAGACTATCAGAGATCTTCCTGCCGGGTACAGTACAGGTCTGATCGGGGTGAATCACCAACTCCAGAGCAGACTTGACTCGACTGGCTATGACTTTGGACAGAATCTTGTAATCAACATTAAGCACTGAGATGGGCCGCCAATTTCTGATTTCTGCCCTCTCCCCCTTCTGCTTGTAAATGAGGGTGATGATGCCTTTTCTCATGGACTCTGACGTGCTGCCGGCCAGGAGCATACTCTCGTATACTTCCAGCAGGTCCGGGCCGACCCAGTCCCACAGGGCCGAGTACAACTCGACCGGTAAGCCGTCGCTCCCGGGAGTTTTACTCGTCTCGAAAGACTCGACGGCCTTTGTCAGCTCATCCAGAGTTAGCGGCTTGTCCAGTCCCTCCCTCCTGCTGTCATCTAAGACCTCTGTGATAGATGACAGGAAGGACTGGGAGGCTTTGCTGTCTGTGGGCTTCGCGTCATACAGCCCAGCATAAAAGGATTTGCTGATCCTTAGTATGTCGGACTGCGAAGACATTACCGAGCCATCTTCTTCCTTCAGGCTGCTGATAACAGAGCTCTCTCTGTGTACCTTTTGGAAGAAGTAACGCGAGCACGTCTCATCCTGCTCGATGGAGCGGACTCTGGACCGGAAGATGATCTTGGAGGCCTCCTTGGCAAAGAGCGAGGCCTGCTGGCTCTTCACCTCTTGCAGGTCCTCCTTGACCTCGACCCCCATTGACTGCAACCGGAGTAGATTTTGCATAATTTTCTGGAGTCGGGACAGTTCCCTCTGTCTCTCTCTCGCCTTCTGAACACCTTTGTGAACTGGAGACTCAAAGAGGGGTTTCACGGTCCTCCAACCTTTGTAATCCCTTTTGAGTTCCTCAACGTTCTCTGGGGTCAGCAGTGTCGCATTGAGCTTCCACGTCCCTCTGCCAACCCGCTGGTCGTCCTGTAAGTGACAGTCGGCCAGTAAGAGGCAGTGGTCGGAGAAGAACACCGGCTTGACGTCGGTGGATCCGACCGTGACAGCACGGGACACAAACAGGAAGTCAATCCTGGAACGGGCAGACCCGTCCGATCTTGACCATGTGTATCTGCGCTGCGCTGCGCTCCGTCTGCAGGTTTGCTGAAGACGTCGTGCAGTTTGGCATCCTTAACTGTTTCTATTAGGAATCTGGACGTAGCGTCCAGTTTGCTGTCGTCACTGCCGGATCGTCCAGCCGCATCGATGATGCAGTTGAAGTCACCGCCTAGGATGACCGGCCTGGACGTCGCCAGCAGCAGTGGGAGCTGCTGGAAGACGGTCAGCCGCTCGCTGCGTTGTACCGGGGCGTACACGTTGATCAACCGGAGCGGAGCGTTGTTGTACATCACGTCTGCTACGAGGAGGCGGCCGCCCACCACCTCCTTAACTTCGGAGATGGTGAAGTTACCTCCCCGCAGCAGAATACCCAGGCCGGAGGAACGGCAATCATTACCCCTGGACCAGATCGATGGCCCGTGGGACCACCATCGCGACCACTGCCTGTAGGTGCTGAGGTGTGGTATTCCACACTCCTGCAGAAACAGTAGGTCAGCTTTGACCTTGGCAAGGTAATCCAAGGTTGAAACACATCGCGTAGTAGATTTAATGCTACGCACATTAATGGAAGCAATTCTTACACCCATTTTTTACTAAAAATTAGTTGTTGCTTCCCATACCATTTGTCCTCGCTAGTCCCAGTCCTTCGGGATGTTCCTGCATACCCATCGTGTGCGCAAGCAGTTTCACGTTGGTTGGGCTCAGAAACCCCTCCTGATTTTTCATGCAGGGTTTGTGCCGCTCGGGTGACATCGGGGGGGTCTTGTAGGCAGAGAGCATTGGGTTGTCCTCAGCTGCTTCCATCTGTTCCTCCTCGAAAACATCACAGCTCCCGGTCTCCCGGAGCTCAGGTGCGCCAGACGTGTCTTTGCTCCCGGTGTCCCGGAGCTGAGATGCGTTGGCCACGTCGTTACGTGTGGGGCATTGGGGTTGGGGCATGCCGGGCCCATCACAGCTTCCAGTGCCCGGGGGCTGGGATGCCTTATCATCCATCTCGGAGTTCTGCCGCCTCTTTTGAAGGGGCTGTCGTTCCAGCATTTCCCCATCCAGTGAAGAGGAGTTGTTGCAGTCTGATTCAGAAGAGAGCCTCCTCTTGCCACTGGTTTGGGTGGTGGCTTTGGGATGTTTTTTCTTTGTTGTTTTCCTCTGGACCACTTGCCACTGACCTGTTTGTCCATCTGCTGCCTCCTCCTCCATTGATTCTGTCTGTGGAGGAGGGGTTTCCGGGCGCTGGGTAGGTGCTGGGTCGTTGGTTTCAGCTGCCTCCCCTTCCTTCTCAGGCTGAAGTTCCTCGCTGCAGGGAAGGTTGCTGGTCTCCTTTCGAACTGCGGACGCCTTCGTCGAACCTTCTCCCGGCCTTTCCTTGGACCTTGCCGCCTGAGCATAGCTGAGGCAACGTTTGGGGCAGGTCTTGTAGAGATGGCCTGCCGCACCGCACAAGTTGCAACACTTAGTCTGCTTACAGTCCTTGGTCTGATGGCCTTCCTCCTTGCAGTTCTTGCAAACAACCGTGCTGCAGTTGGCTGCCATGTGACCAGATTTGCCACAGGTGCGGCAAACTCTGGGCTGCCCAGCGTAGACCAAGAAGCCTCGACTTCCCCCGATAGCGAAGCTGGAGGGAGGGTGGATGATGGCTCCACTGGGATCGACCTTCAAGGTCACCTCGACCTGCTGCTTGCTGGTCCAGATCCCAAAGGGGTCCTTGACATCAGTGCTGCTGCCGGCCACCTCGACGTACCTGGCGAGAAAGGTGAGTACATCCACCACTGGAACATGGGGGTTGTAGAGGTGAATCGTCACCACCCGGTCCCGTTGTGACGGAAGCGTGAAGAGCGGCTCCGCTGTGAGGATCGATAGTGGCGCCCGGTCCCCTTTCTCCTTGAACGCCTTCAGGAACTTGATGCATCCCGCCACGTTCCGAAACGTCACGTCGAAGTATCCACTGCTGGGGAAATCCTGCAGGCAGAAGACGTCCGTCGCTTGAAATCTGCAGCAATCGAAGAGAATTTTCTTGATGAAGAAGGTGCGATCGACCGGTGCATCTCCTTCCTTGTCCTTCACGACCACCCGAACGGTGTTGCGCACTCCCTGGCCCGAAGCTCGAAAATTGGTTATAGCCATTTTACTCAAAGCTTCCCCAGGATCAAAAGGCAATGATCATGGTCTCTTCTCAATCAAATAAGCACTGATAAGAACAGATACTACACTTGATCTTAGCCAAAAGGCCGAAAGTACGCCCAAGTCTCTCTGAACATCAACATTTAAAAGTTTAACACCTTTTAAAAAAATTCTGCTTTTCTGTTCTTACGTCCCCACATTATACTCCATCTGCCACCTTGCTGCTCACTCACTTAAGCTGTCTATATCTCTTTGCATCCTCTTTGTGTCCTCCTCACAGCTTACATTCCCACCTAGCTTTGCATCATCGGTAAACTTGGATACATTACTCCAGGTCCCTTCGTCTAAGTCATTAACATAGATTATAAATAACTGAGGCCCCAGCATTGATCCTTGTGGTACTCCACTAGTTACAGCCTGCCAACTTGAAAATTTCCCTAGTCCCTGCTTCCTGTCCATTAACCATCCCCCATCCATGCAAATCTATTATCCCCAGCTCCATGAGCCCTTATCTTGCATATCTTTTGTGTGGCACCTTATCGAATGCCCTTTGGAAATCCATATATACCACATTTACTGGTTCCCTTTTATCTACCCTACAAGTTACATCCTCAAAAAACTCTAATAAATTTGTCAAACGTGATTTCCCTTTTGTAAAACCATGTTGACTTTGATCAAACTATGATTTTCCGGTTGCATTGTTAAGAGTTCTTTAATAATAGGTCCAGTATTTTCTTGATGACTGATTTCAGGCTAACTGGTCTATCGTTCCTTGTTTTCTCTCTCCATCCTTTCTTGAGTAACTGTGCTACATTTGCAAACTTCCAATCTGCTGGGACGATTCTAGAATCTAGGGAATTTTGGAAAATCCACTATCTCTGCAGCAACCTCTTTTAGAACCCTAGAATGTAAGCCATCAGGTCCTGAGGATTTGTTGGATTTTAGTCACTTAAGTGTCTCTAACAATTTTTCTATGCTGATATTAATTACTTTTAAATTCCTCATTCTTATTACCTCCTTGGTTACCCTCTATTTCTGGTATGTAACTTGTATCTTCTTCTGTGAAGACAATACTGCTGGAGAGAGCTGAAACAGCTACAAAGAAACAGGCCGGGATTTTATGATGGTGACGGGGGTCTCGTTGTCCAGAAAAAGCGACACTGAGAACCCCGAGTTGTCTCTTCCCCGAAAGGCCTGCCGAATCTAGTGCTAATCAGGTACTTAAGTGGACAGTGGCAGGCCTTCCATGGGATTGCGCCGGAAGTCCCACCCTCGGAGAGCTGCTGGCCAATCAGAGGCCAGCAACTCTTCCACTGAGCAACTCCACTGGAGAGGAGGTGCCTGCTGCCAGAGGTGCACCTACCCGAGGCCCAGGAGTGGCGCTGGACCCAGGCCACAGGTTGTAAGGGTGGGAAGGGTATTGCGGGGTGGGGATCTCTGGGGAGAGGAGTGTAGGGGAGGTCTGTAGCAAGGGAAGATGGGTGGCTCACAGGGGGCCCCCCTTCCCGATGCCGGGTCCCTTGTTCAGGTACTAAGGGACCTCCCACCGATGCCAGGAACTAGCCCGCACGGTTTTCCATGCTTCCCGTGCGGCGACAGGGCTGCCTGCCACACGGCTAATTGCAGTGGCGGTGAGATGAGGCCCATAATTGGGGATTAATTACCTCGTTAAGGGCCTTAAGTGGAAGCAGGACAGGAAAGCCATTTACAGGCCTTCCCGCCCCGGACTAAATTTTGGCAGAGGCGGGAAGGTGGCAGGAACACGCCCTCCCCCCCACCCCCCCCCCCACCACACCCTGCCACCATCCCACCCAATGTTATGCTCACCCCGCTTCGAAACTCACCGTGGAGGAGAGCATAAAATTCTCCCCTGGAGACTTGTCTTTGCCTATCTTTGAGCAAGGCTACAGCAGACCTATTTGTATTTTACAAAAGATTATCATTCTCTCTTCCATATTCCTAAACAATTTTTCTAAGCATCGCTATTTCACTGCATTTTCTTAACTTTCTCCTCTTCTCAACATTCCCATTAACTCTATACAATGAGTCTTACATATATATGAAAGGACTGGGAAAGGTCAAAAGAGGAAATTGTCTTATATGATCCCTCTCTAAATACATGTCCGTAGATTTCTTGCCTACATTTTGTGTCCATGATGGAAATAAATGCTGTATGCCCATCTGAAATTAAGACTTGCTTCCAAAAGAAAACTGGAATCATGCTGTCTTCTGAACTTACACTGTTTGATGATTAATTTTCACATGTTATAGCATTCCAAAAAGATTAGATCTGATCAGTCACATTATTTTTTGCTGATGCTTTTGGCTCTCATCTAAGTTGTGTCTAAGTGCTGGAGAATGGAACACAAATGTACTTCTCCCTCCTAATATTAATATCAAACATTTCCAAGCCGGGTACAGCATGAGCCAAATGCAGGTAAAATTTCACAAAATTATGCTTTAACAACAACAACTTGCATTTATATAGTGTCTTTAACTTAGTAAAACAACGCAGTGCATTTCACAGGAGCATAGCCACACAAAATTTGACACCATGCCACAAAAGGAGGTATTAGGACAGGTGATCAAAGAGGTAGGTTTTAAGGAGCATTTTAAAGGAGAAAAGTGAAGTGGAGAGGCAGAGAGGTTTAGGGAGGGAATTCCAAAGCTTAGGGCCTTGGCTGTTGAAGACATGACTGCCAATTATGGAGGGATAAAAATCAGGGTGTGCAAGTGGCCAGAATAGGAGGAGTGCAGAGATCTTGGAGGGTTGAAGGACTGGAGGAGAGTACAGGGATAGAGTGGGGCGAGGCCATGAAGGCATTTGAAAACAAGGACAAGAATCTAAAAGTTAACTGCCAACCTCAGATGAGCATGACCTGTTGCAAAAATCTGTTTTTGCCATTTCCCCAGACACCACACTTATGTCTTGATTAAGATTGCACTACAGTGAAAATGAACTGTATATTTATTTGATCCTAATCTGTATTATGTACTTACAGTGTTGGTAAACTTTGTCTACGCTCAAGAGGATTGTAGTGTTGGATCTTGTTACCCACCTCTTGGAGACCTGCTTGTAGGCCGTAGCAGACAACTCTCAGCTTCCTCAACCTGTGGCCTGAATGGACCTGAAACATATTGCATCCTAAGTCACTTACAGGTCAGTTCATAACTTTAAAAAAAAAAATTAAATTCATCTTGCATTAGCATTCCACCTTAGCCCACAATCATACAGTAAGTAATAAATTAACGAATAAACATAGACTGCAGGAGTTCAAGAAGGTAGCTCACCACTACTACAAGGGCAATTAGGAATGGGCAATAAATGCTGGTCTTGCCAGCGATGCCCGGGTACCATGAATGAATTTTAAAAATTATGAATCTGGAACATCTATATTATACAGTGACATATCACCATTTTGGCTGAGGATTCAAAAAGGGCAATTTGCTGGAGACCTTTTTTATTGTGTAAAATATTGTTAATAATGGACCTCATTATAGTCCCTCCAATGCAGGCAATTTTTAGATATAGGAATGGATTCAGCAGTGGGGGGGGAGTCCAGAAGCAACACTACAACCATCATAGAAGACCTGAAATCTGTCTCAGTAATACTGCGAAGATAAAATAGTACAAACTGAATGAGTCACAACAAGCCCAGACTAAGAAATGCATGTGTTGTTCATATCACCAATTACCATTTCCATTGAATGAAACTCTTGTTGCAATCAGGTGAGGAGAGTTTGAAAGGCTCCCCTCTTGTCCCTCTACTTGTTTGACCGCAATAGGGTTTATTTCTTTTAAACAGTGGATGTGCTTACCAATTCAATGAATGTTTAACACTTTTTGTGCTATGCTTATAAAAGAACCAATCAGACAGGTTTTCTTGAGTTTAAACAAGAAAGAGATTTGTTTATTGTATTTAACAAAAGCCCAATCTAAGTAAAAATAATAAACTATGCTCCAACTTACACACACACACACGCACACAAGAATCACACACACAAATAGGTTACAGACTGGAGAAGAATATATTGTTTGGATTAAAGTCTGTATCAAATAAAAAGAATATATAGTCAGTGGAGTTAGTTGTCTTCCTGATGAATTTGTGGTCCTGAAGTTCCAGGCTGGTAGATGTGGCCACTGGTTCGGGGTTTTCTTGGAGACAGTGATGCAGATGATTTTCTTCCTGGGTCTCTGTCTGTAGCAATGGTAGGTTGAGATGTTCTGCAGCCAGCAGACAGGGTTTGAATGTCCAAGGTCACCTGGATAGAGAGAGAGAGGTAGACAGACCCCACTTGGGTCCTGCACTGGTCAAAACTCAGCAGCTTGTCTGTTGTAGCAAGAAGAAACTGCCAGTTTTCACACAGATGGAGAGAACTGTCACATGATTGTCCAGTGTACTATCTTTTGCACTTTAATGAGATCCAAGTCTAAGAATTCCGATCCCGCTTGGGTCTCATTGTTTCAGTGTTTATCCCTTGAGGAGTTCGTCTCCACCAGTGTTAATGCTCCAAGATAGCTTTGAATGTCTTGCTAATGGAGGTGAGGCAGGTAGCTCATTCAAAATGCTCAAGCCATTGTTCTGGATGAGAGCTATTCAGACATGCATCTCCACCTCGATACCTTGGTATGTAGGGTATTTTGATGCAAATTGCAGTGGCCATTTTAGCTGTTAGCAGTGACCTTATCAATTCTTTTTCTCCTGTGTTTTCAAGTTTAATTCAGGTTTCCAACCAATGGATTAAAAATCATTATTTGGCATAGCACATGTTCATGACACTCTTCACCGGATCAGCAATTTAACTTAGTGAAGTAACATATGATTCCAATTGTGCTTGGTTGATTATACCCTGGATTCTAAAAAGCATTCTCGGTTACTACTTGCTGTGGTTACTATTTGCTGTGATTGATAGTCTTTGCTCCCAGATAATGGTGACCCAGCTAAAGACATTTGAAGATCATGGATATTGTATATTAAACATGCAAAAATGAGTATTGCCTGTATCACCTTAAAATACTGACTTGTAGTCTACCTCCCACAAAAATAGTTAATGGAAGGGGAGAAAGCATAGTGGAAGCAAACCACCAGAGAGAAACATGAGGCCCCTGCAGGATAGGAAGCTGACATAACGCAAAAAGACCTTTCTGCTAATGAATGCCTATGTGTAGAAATATCTATACCACAGATCAAATTATATGTCTTGAGATCCTGCTCTCTCTAAAAGAAAATTTGATCAGAGGATCAGATCATTTTGAAACAGAAGGGTTGCTGTGCAGTTAGTCTTGTGGCTGTCTCTACTTTCACAATCACACCTGAGAGATTTTCTACTTGAATGAACAAAGCTAAGAGCTCTGAAGTTACTTAATTCCAAAACTAATACAAACTCAACAGAAAAAACCTATAACGTAAAGAAGACAGCAACATTTAATAAGTGCTTAGAGATAATGGACTAGAAATTCATTTGACTCATTTCGGGTGCAGAACTGTTAATGCTAGAAGGTAGAGGCACAAGACATGACCAAAACTGGGGCATGCTTTTCGCGGCTGTGGATGCCAATCAAGCATCCAGAGACACCTCAGCAGTTTGAAGAGGACCAATTTGGGCTAGCCACCTGGCCAGCTAGAGCCCTCAGGTAAGACCAGCAAGCGGTTGGAAGGAGAGCAGGAGAGGTCTAATGTGGGCCAGCAACAGTCCACAGCAGCGCTGAGGAGCCTGGGGAAACACCACAGGAAGGAAAGTTTAGAGGAAAGTATTTACCTATCAGCTGGTTAGGCCGCTAAAGAACCCAAAGTCTGAGTGAAGCAGGCCCGCCACATGTTCTGCTCCATTCTAATGAATTTCCAGGAGAGGTCCTGAAACAGGCACTAGGCCTCTCATTAAAATATGCAAGGGACTTGTTCTAGACAGCCTCCAGGGATACCCGAATATCGCTCCACCCAATATGGCATCAGACATTTACAGGAGCTCGTGGGGTGTGGGAAGTAACTGACGAATATTTCCCCCAATCTGCATCCAAAGAATGGATACAGCAGAGGTGCAATATTTCTCCCAATATCACGTTTTAAATTTCATAATTGGATCGCTTCCTACTGATGGCATGGAGTAGGAGCTTTCCTTTGCAGCACATCAACCCCATTTCATTGAGAGCAGCACGTTTCCAATAATTAAAGGCTGTTTTCCTATTCTCATGCAGTTTATTTATTTCCTTGTCCCCACTGACTGTTCGCCAAAACATGCAGCCCTGTAAATAGAGTTATACAAAAAAACTGCCAGAACATTTATGCAGGGGTAACATAACCATTTATTTTATTTGGCCTACATCGGTTCCTTACTTGCACCATATTAAACAGATTGTTGATGATCATCTGATCCAGTCCTGGGTCTGTCTTTTATAATGATACAACATGATCTACTAAATATAATCGAAGATTTCAAGTCGACATGACAAAACGTATTGCATGTCTTTGCCTCCAAAATACAAAAATATTCTGCCAAGACAAGTTGGTATTAGTCGTGCAGAAACAGGTTGTAGATCATAAAAATGATAAATATTAGAGTAAACTTAAAGAATGAGGGCTTTTTGTGGTTTAGACAGATTGCGTGTTTTCTATGTCTATGTAAAGCATTTCATTACAAGACCAAGTGATTTATGAAGCTCTTTCAGGAGTGATAAGAATTGCAATAACCTGTCTTTAAAGGTGCAATATTCAAAGTCTGGATAACAAATTCCTAACTGTATGTTTAGCTTAGTGTGAAAGATGTTTGCGCTCTAGTGTCAAACTGAATGTTTTTTATTATCCTTGCACAAGTTAGCTCATGCTTTCATTAAGATGTGCACGGTATTGTTAGGGGCTCCTGAGCAGACAGGCCAAGATATGCAACAAATGGCATGAACACACATTCGGATAAAAGTCTGAAGAAACCTCTATTGTCAAAATATCATTACTTGCTGCAAAGCTAAACAGCATTTTATTTCTTCTGCCATGAGCTAATTGGAAGTTTGGCTCCATAGACTGTAAACAATCAATGAAAAATGAATACTTTGATGACTTGGTAAGAGTGAATAGGTAGAAAAGTTTCAGTAATCCATTAATGAAGGCATGGTGGTGTTCCATAAATTTCCCTTCAACATTAATCCAGCTTAACATAGATTACCCCAGTAATTGTCACATCAATGTTTGGATTCATTGGTCTGAGTGTGTGTTGAGAAACAAATAATGTTTTTTATACTTTAAAATGCATTCCAAAACCAGAATGAACCACAATACATTAAGCAGCACTGTTTTGCAGTAAAGAATTAAGATTTGTTGCCTGAGGGCAAGGTGTAATAAATCATATTCGTTCAGTCTCGTTTGCCTGAATTACATTCATTCAGATTCAAATCCAGTGAAATAGGAGCATTTTTTAAAATTGGCAGCTGAAAAGAAATGCAAAAAGCTCGCCACTTTATTTTCACATGAATTTATGGGTTTTCACTTATAATCAGAATAATTAATATTTTTATGGGGAATTAATTTCTTTTTCATCAACAAATGTAAAATTATGTATGTTTTTCAGACATGATAATACATATTTAATTTTGGCAGTCATTAAGTTCTCAAGATGATTCATCCAAATGTGTAATCATTGGTAGGTTATTGTTGGCATGATCCTTTTGTGTGAAGTTGATGGGGCAGAGTTTTGCCTCACTACTGCCCTGTTTTTACCTGTAAATTGGATAGTAGAGAGACAAAAACTGGGAGGATAAAAATCTGCCAATTTACTGTTGGCAGTCCGCCCATTCTGATTTTCAGGAGGACCTCAACACAGGTTGCTGTGCTCCCATCACATTGAGGGGGCCTCATATATATATGTTAATAAGGATTAACTGGCATTGTCAGAAACCTCAATGTCATTTTTGTGTCAATTAGCGTTGCCGCTGCGCCTTCCTAAATTTTTACAGAAACAAGACTAATCAGCAACAATACATTCATTAAGATTCTTAATTAACATGCTCATATTAGGCTACATAGATGAGTTTATGGTATACTGAAGACTCTCTTTTTTTTCAAAAAAATAGGATGAACAAAAGTGTTTTACTTGTGATTCAAAATTACCTTACAACCCTATCAGCTCTACCAACAGCCATCGCATTGAAAACGTTATCACAGCTTTTGAGCCAGATCGGAAAAAGAAATGGTGGCAGTCAAAAAACGGTATGTTTGCTGAAAAGGGAGATTACAGATACTAAAGAACATAAGCAATAGGAGCCTGAGTAGGCCATTTGGCCCTTTGCGCCTATTCCACCATTCAACAAGATCATGGCTGATCTCCAACCTTAACTCCACCTTCACCCACTATCCCCATATCTCTTAATGCCCTAGTACACAAAAGCCTATCGACCTCTGTCTTGAATATACTCAATGACTTAGCAGCCACATCTTTCTGGGGTAGAGAATTCCAAAGATTCACGACGCTTTGAGTGAAGAAATTTCTCCTCATCTCAGTCCTAAATGGCTGACCCCTTACTCTGAGACTCTGACCCCGTGTTCAAGCCAGAATTGAATTCCAGATCATTTTTGCTACATATAAAAGAATACTCCTTCAAATCAGGGTGTTCAATTGAAAACTCACCACTACATCTTTATACCAGGGCATTCAATAAAACAAACATCACCATAATGCAGCTGCTGGCATTTCAGGTATGGCTTCTCATTAATCTTTACCTTCGGAACAGGATGGCAGTTGTCCACATTATGTCGTTTTTGTTGGGCATTACACTTTTCAAGCACACTTCAGCTTTGCTCCTGGAAAGAAATCAATCATAGAATCTTACAGCACAGAAGGAGGCCAATGGATCCATTGTGCCTATGCTGGCTCTTTGAAAGTGCTATCTAATTAGTCCTACTCCCTGCTATTTCCCTAGCCCTGCTATTTTTTTCCCCTTTCAAAGATATATTTAATTCTCTTTTGAATTGGAGGCCACAGTGGACACAGTCCAGAATGCAATACTACTCAATAATTTCACAACAATTTACACTGGATTTGCTCACAGGGGTCATAAAGAATGGCTGTTGTGAGTAACACACTTATTCACACTGGTGCACTGCGAGTTGCTCTTCTTAAGTTAGGATTAGTGAATAATGGGTATATCTTTATCCTTTCACTAATTTTAGGAAATAAGTAGCCTCGAGTATATTAAATTTGAGCCCTGAAACTTGGTATTGGTACTGAACACTCTGTTCTTGTGGACCTTATTTCTAACACAGATGAAGTTATCAGCAGTATTTATTAGAAAGAAATATTAAACCTAAATTAAAGCAATGAGGTGGATTTTGACTTTGTACAATAGTGTAAGACAGAGGACAGTGATTCGATGGTCTGTCGTGCATTTGTACCGATCCTAATTGCCATTGAAATGTCGATTAGTAATAAAAAGCAAAGATAACAAGAAGAAAAAGATCACAATGATGCAAAGTTATGTTAAACAGAAACAGGCAAAGAAAATGAAAAAAATTAAGAGAATGAAAATGGATTTTACAAAATTAAGTGCTTGCAAGTGGATAATTTTCCATTTTGCCCCCTTAAGTGGAACACTGGGGTACAGTAGCATAGTGGTTTTCTTACTGGACTGGTAATCCATAGGAGGTAAGTTCAAATCCTGCCATGGCAGTTTGAGAATTTAAATTCAGTTTTAAAAAATTTAGTAACACAAATGCTGATGGATTTTGCCCATAAACGTCCAAAGAGTTCATTAATTCCCCTTAAGGAAGGAAACATGTCACTCTTACAAACTCTGGCTGATGTGTGACTCCCGTCCCACACCCATGTGTTTGACTTTTAACTTCCTGAAGTGGCCTAGAAATTCCACTCAGATAGATCAAACCACTACAAAGAATAGGACTACAGCATTTCAAGGAAAAGGTATTCGACCATCTCAGGACAACTAGGTGTGGCCAGTAACTGCCAACCCAGTGATGTCCACATCCTAGGAATAAATAAAACTTGGCCCAAAATGTTTTGAAACTTCCAGTATAGTTAGAAATTGGAATTGATAGTAGCTTTTCACAGTTAATAAGTTAAGTGGAGTCCCTACTACATCCACGCTAACTTCATATATGGCTATTTAACACAGTCAGCATTTCAGACTTAATGACTGTGTGTTTACAAAGTAAAAATTAGCATTGGTTCCCACTCTCCCTCTCACCCTGACTCGAATCTGCTGCTCTTCAGATTGAAAACTGGTCCACGCCGTGGGTGAGAATTTCTGATCACATGAAGCTATTGTGAATTCATGAAATCCTGGCCATAATGTGGACCTGGTTTCAATCCCCTGGATCAGCCGTTTCAAGCAGGGGTGAGGGGGAGAACATGGAAGAACAGTGCAAATATATACCAGGACAGAGCGAAAGAGAAAATGGGAAAAGAACCTCCATGAAGTGTGAGAAGAAAAAAGAATCGAAAAACCTGCTGCTGTGAACTAGGAGAGCGGAGAACAGGGAAGACCGCCTCTATCAACTGGGTGGAATGGAAAAGAATCAGCAAAGTGCCAGAGTGGACTCAGAGAGGGGAGGGGAGATGTCTAGAAAATGTTAAAGTAAACAAGTTAATACTCCTGTTAAAGTAACTGACAGAAGAATGTCAGTTAAACAAACATGTTAAGCATTCATGGTTATTCTTGCCAGCTGTAATTTCCTTGTCTATTAATCTTGTCTATACAGATCAACAATCTGCAACCTGTCATGTTTTCTGAATTACAATGCACTTCTTTGTTGCTGTAGGTATGCACCGTGTCAGCATTCGACTGGATCTGGAAACACTTTTTCAGTTCAGTCATCTTATTCTTTCCTTCAAGGTAATATTTTCAAGTTTTCTTTTTAGTTCTTATGCATGTAATAAGCCATTGGTAAAGGCAAGCACTCTGATTATGTTAACGGATGTTTATTCATTTACACTAAGGCTGGCCTGCCTTCTGCAGGGTTTCTTTTTGCATGAGCCCCCTAATATTTATCAAGAGACGCAGTGGCGCAGTGGTTAGCACCGCAGCCTCACAGCTCCAGGGACCCAGGTTTGATTCTGGGTGCTGCCTGTGTGGGTTTTTGCCGGGTGCTCCGGTTTCCTCCCACAGCCAAAGACTGGCAGGTATAGGTAAATTGGTCATTGTAAATTGTCCCTAGTGTAGGTAGGTGGTAGGGAATATGGGATTACTGTAGGGTTAGTATAAATGGGTGGTTGTTGGTCAGCCCAGACTCGATGGGCCGAAGGGCCTGTTTCACTGCTGTATCTCAAAATAAATAAATACAAGTTTCTTCTTCTTCAACAGTCCTAGAATAATATGAAGTTATGCTGAATACTCCATGTCTGAGCAGGACACCCAACTTTAGGAATTTGTCAAGGCGTGGCCAATCCCTCCATCTCTGGTGACAATTGCAATGAATTGGGACATTTTGCTGAATGGGTAGTTTGATGAATTCCATCCATAATGATTCTTCATCAGTCCCACTTTGGCAATGCAGCTTCAGGTGTCCGTCAACATGAAAGTGGAAGTGCAGCTTGGGAGGCCATCTCACTCGCCAGCACACTACAATGAAATAGTTGTGACCTCCTCTACTAGGTAGTTCTAACATGGCTTGGCCTTTGCACTGGGTGTAGTATGGCTCTCAACTAGTGCAAAGCCACATTGAAGACGTGTTACAGGGAATCTGTTAAGCCACCAGAAAACTTGTTAAATTGTTTTATGTTAGGTGAGAGTGAAGGGGTGCTCACATCCTAGCCCTCATGCACAATGCTCTTTTGTTACTGAGGTCAGCGTGAGATACAGGGTGGCAGAGAAACTCTGCTCTGCTTTGCTGTGCATTGTGCCCTACAGATACTAATCTGAGACTGGCATCTGTCGTATAAATGTACAATATAATCAACTCAAAAGGACTAACCGTAGCATCACTGATGTAACAGAAATTAAACTCCTCAAGACATATTAGCCGTGATTCTGTGGTTCTAATGTGGAGCCATGGTCCACATGGGTTTACAATGTTTGATCCTTATCTCCAACCCAAGTTTGCTGCGAGAATAGAATCATGGAATTACTGCACTTGTGCTCTCACATTATTGACTGATGCTCTTCTCCCCTATTTCCTTCTAATTGTGGGGCATGGAGAGTCAGGTTACTAACATTTGGGGAAGAAATGTGGTTGTACATTTTACATCCACTACAAGAGCAAGAAAATGTGTATCTGATAACTATTCCATTTGAAACATGATTCTTGTTCAAATGGTTCTGCTTTTTATTTTATCTTGGTAAGTTATTCCCCTTTGCGATCCAGCTGAGACTAAAAAATCATTCCTGAGGTGTGCCAAGGCTTTAAGTGAAACTTCTCTGAACTTGTTGCCACTAATTATCAGTGTACTGACGACAGTAGTTCATTACCAGTCACCCTCCTGCATGCAGCTCTATAACATTCCTCTGTTACCAGGTGAGGAGGAATCGTTGAGAGAAGTTCAATCTCACAGAACATTCTTAAACTGATGCCACTTTTTGCAATTCCAATGTTAAATGGTTCATTGAAATCCCACTGTATTCATTTCAATCCCCAGTGAGTTGTTAAGAGCAGGTTAATGGGGAGTTAAAAAAAGAAAATGCTGGAAACATTCAGCAGGTCAGGAAGCATCAGTGGAGAGAGAAACAGAGTTAATGGGCTGAATTTTCCCGGACCCATGGAGACAGGGTTGGAGGTGGGGTGGGGGGAGGGGTGGGGTGGGGAGGTGGTTGGTGGCTGGGAAAATAGGGGAAATCTGTGTCAGGACAGTTCCCCACTTCAATGAGGCGGGCAGTCAATTATGCTACTTGAGAGTCCAATTTGGGGCCATTTTCTGATGGAACAGGATCTTGCTGTCATCAGAGTGGCCCCCTGCTGTGTGCAAAGTCCACCAGCTCACCAGAGGCAGCCTCCTAGCCCCAATAAAGGAACCAAGGTCAACATCAGTCCTGCTGAGAGATTCCCCCCTCCACACCGATGGCCCGACCTTCAATCTAACATTTGCAGAAGCGTCAGAGAGTGCATCCATGTTGATGTGCTCTTACACTCGCCTACCTGCCTCAGCAATGTCTACACCTCCTGGTGGGCTGCAGGCCAGATTTCGCTGCGGGCCCTCTGATTGGGCCTCCCACTCCCCTGGTCTACCCACCAGCCCTAATTGGACAGGGCTACTGGAGGTGGCTTCTTAATTGGCCGCCTCCGGGAAGATCACACCCGATGTACCGCCATGGCCATTTCCGAGTTCCCGACCCAGAATTGAGGTTGTGACCCAACCAGGAAACTCCAGACCAATGTTTCAGGTCAATGATCTTTCAGAAAACTGGAAAAAATTAGTGATGTAACAGGTGTTAAGCAAGTACTCAAGCAGGGAAAGGGAGAAGATGGTGAAGTTCTGTGATAGGGTAGAAGGCAGGAGAGATTAAATAACAAAAGGGATGATTTTGCAAGGCTAAAGGAGATGGTGATGGGACAGGTAACGAAACCAAAGAGGAGGTCTAAATGCGAACAGCAAAATCATCACCAATGGCTGCAGTCTGAAAAAATGGGGGCGGAGGCTATGATCTGAAATTTTTGAATTCAATGATGAGTCCAAAAGTCTGTAAAATGCTTAATTGAAAGCTGAGGTGCAGTTCCAGGAGCTTATGTTGAACTTCATTGGAACAGTGTACAACGCCAAGGACAGAGAGGTCAGAGAAGGAGTGTGTGGAAAATTAAAATGACAGGAGACTGGAAGCAATGTAAAGGAGACTACATCCTGAGCAGTGAATACAGTATACTAAATTGGAGCAAGTACAAATAAATCGCTGCTTTACCTGAAGGGAGTGTTTGGAGCCCTGTCCAGTGGGAAGAGAGGACATAAAATGGCAGGTGTTGCATCAACTTTGCTTGCATGGGTAGGTGAATTGGGAAGATGAGGGGGTGTGGGGGTGATTGAGGAGCAGATTAGGGTGCAACAGAGGGAACAATCCCTCTGAAATGCTGAAAGGGGAAGGGAGGGCAAGAAGTGCTTGGTGGTGGCATCACACTGGAGATGGCAGAGGATGAACATTTGAATGTGGAGGTAGTTGGATGGAAGGTGGGGACACGGGGAAGCTGATTGCGGTTCTGGAGGGAGGGGATGGAGTGAAAGCAGAAGTGCAACAAATGAAAGGGACACGGTCGAGGGGCCTGCCAATCACAGTGGAGGGAAACTCTCAGTTGAGGAAAAAGAAATATCGGAAGCATTGGTATGGAAGGTGGCATCGTCAGAACAGATGCGGCAGAGATGAAGAAACTGGGAGAATGGAATAGAGTCCTTGCAGGAAATAGAATGGGAAGAAGTGCAGTCATGGTAGCTGTGGGAATCAGTGGGTTTACAGTGAATATTGATCAATAGCCTAACCCCAGAAATGGAGACAGAGAAGTTGAGGAAGGGAAGGGATGTTTGGAGATGGACTATGTGAAGGTGAGGGAAGGGTAAAAATTTGAAGCTAAGTTGATGACATTTTTCAGTATAGACAAGAGCAGGAAGTGGTGCTGATTCAACTATCAATGTACCAGAAAAAGAGATGAGGGAGGGAACCTGAGTAGGGCTGGAACAAAGGATGTTCCATATATTCCATAAAAAGGCAGGGATAGCTAGGACCCATACTTTTATTTAGAGGAAGTGAGGGGAGTCAAAGGAGAAGTTATTCAATGTGAGAACAAGTTCAGCCTGTGGAGGAGGGTGGTGGTGGATGGGGACTGATTGGGCATCCGTTCAAGGAAGAAACGGTGGGCTCTCAGACCGTCCTCTTGGGAATGGAAGTGTAGAGAGGTTGAACGTCCACAGAGAAAAGAAGGTTAGGGCTGTTAAAGTGGCAGAGGGTGTTGGAAGAGTTGGGATACAAATGCAAAGAGACTGAACAAAGGGAAAAGAAGTAGAGTAAAGATGAGAAGAAATCAGTTCAGTGCAGCATGAATAGGCCAAAATGATGCATCCACCAGGGCAGTCCTGTTTGTGGATCTTAGGAATGAGGTAGAGCAGTCTGTAGGTTGGAGACCGTGGAGGAAAGATCTCCAAAGGAGATGAGGTCAGTGACAATCTTGGAAAGGGCTTGATGTTTGTTGGTGGGGTCATGGTCCAAGGGAGATAGGAGGAGGTGTCAGAGAGGTGGTGTTCAGCCTGCTTTACGTAGAACTCAGTTCATCAACAACAGTGCCACCCTTGCCAGCAGGTTGAATGACAATATTAGGGTTGGACCAGAGGGCTGCAAGTTCAGAGGGAGGTTAGAGTGAGTGAGGGGAGCAGAGAGATTGAGATGGCCAATGTTACACCAACAGTTCTCAATGAAAAGATCTAGAAAGGTTGAGAGGCCAGAGGGAGGGGTCCAGGTTCATGGCGATTGGGCGGCACAATGAATCAACTTACATATCCACTCAGTGAAATAGTCTGATTAACCTGCTGTTTTCTCACCTGCAGACATTCCGTCCAGCTGCAATGTTAGTAGAGAGATCATCAGATTATGGTCAAACGTGGAAAGTGCTGCGATACTTTGCATATGATTGTGCACACCTCTTCCCAAATATCCCTGCTGGACCAGCACAGAAAGTAGCTGATGTAATATGTGATTCAAAATACTCTGACCTTGAACCTTCGACAGGTGGAGAGGTATGATGTCAAAATTAATTTACCACATTTTCAATACCAGTAACCCAACTGTTAGCACACACATGGGTGCTTGTTAATTATGTAAGTAGGTCATTGTTAGAAATTCATGGATCTAAACTGGATACAATCTTAATGTGACTTACCAAATCTATTCTATTGTTCACAAAGTTAGCAGCATCTCTCAAAATGCTGCAGTCTTGTGACACTCTAAAATCATCTTAAAATGATTTGCATATGTGTTAACATCAATCTGCATACCGATAAAACAGTCCCATGTCAATGTGATACAGCCTTTCGGTGATTTACAGCAATGACCATGAATAATTAATGAAAATATTTAATAATTGATCTTTTATAAATATTTAATGTTACAGTATATATTAATGGAAAAGTTTGCTGGTTTAAGAGAATTTTATTTAAAACATTTGTGTGCAGGTTGTTCTAAAAGCACTGGACCCACATTTCCAAATCTATGATCCATACCATCCCGAGATACGAGGTATGCACATTTATATTAAGTGCGTAAAAAGGTGATTTTCTGTGCAAAACTACATTCCTTGCGGTGACCTCCCACTTCTTCTGATATATTTACTAAGCTGAAATCAGGTGCCTTAAGCTGGAGTAAGGCAACAGCTCCTGTGTTGGTCAGACACAGGCTGAATTTAGTGAGTCCGCCATGGGTCCTGGGGGCAGACCTGGAAGTGTGTGCCGTTCCTGCTAGTCATGTGGGTGGCTAGCCCTCAGTGATCACATGGCGGGCGGCCACTTTCCATAATGGAGGCACAGGGCCTGGCTAATTACATGTAGAGGGCAGGATGCAAGATGCTGAATAGGGCATCAGATGACTCTGGAGCAGGTGCTGGCACCATATTTAAAGCCCTGCCAGCCCTGTTTCCATTGCTTCCTTGCGCTCATTTGCTGCTACCTCATCACAACTCACACCAGTGTTGCAGTATCTCTGGAGGACCCCCCCCCCACCCCCACTCCCCATCTCCTCGGCCCCCAAGGTGGACCCCACAGGATGGCAGAGACAAGTCACAGGGTGGCCCCACAGTTTAGTGATGCCTCCTTCCAAATACTTCTCCAGGCGAAAGGAAAAGGCGGGAGGTCCTCTCACCTGACCAAGCAAGCCCGGATGCAGATCGCTGAGGAAGTCAGCAGTAGTGGGGTCACCCGCCTGGCACTGGGTTCAGTGCTGCAAGAGGGTCAACGACCTCCTACGTTCTGCCAAGCTGAGTGCTCCACACCTCTGTCGTTTTTATTGATCGCAAATGGCTACACAGGATGAATCAGGCCACCTTCTTTCACGGCTCACCCCGAATAACTCCCCCGAGAACAGATGGGAGCATGAGCTATATAGGATACCCCAGTAGGGGACGAGGGGCTGATGGTAGCAGAACTGTCAGGTAGATCTCCCTTTGAAGTATGACAATCTCCTTTTTTCCACTTACAGGACAAGAAGGCCCATAACAGGAGGGAAACAGCCTGGACTGGCAGAAGGATCCCAGATCATCGATCTCTTTCAATAGCAGATAAGAGGCATTAGAATTGGCATCAAAGCAGGGCGGCCACTAAAATCAGATGGAGAGACTGGAGTTTCCGAGCAAGAGAATGAGGATTGCATGCCATCAATATGCAGATCACTTCTGGAGACCCATATCACGTATGGTTGGTGTGACGATCTGCACAGTCGAAACCACACATATTTATGTTCTCTCATGCAGGTCAGCATTCGCAGGAGACTCAAGCAGAAGGGGGACAGCCGTCAACCTCTGAGGAGGAGGAGCAGTCCGAAGATGCACTGTCACATGACTCACCTGCACCATCCACAGTGCAGATACTTTCACCTCAGTGGGTTTCCGCTAGGGTGTAGGATCAGGGTCAAGCTGGTGAGAGCACTGCACACATGCCCAGCAGCTGGCTGAGACTGAAACAGATGAGGGCTCTGACAGTCGGAAGACTATGGGTGGTCAGGCCCATGCTGAGCCCCAGGCTGATGGCAAATCTCTGGTTTTGACAGCACAGGGCATGCTGGAGTTGCAGAGAGGGGTAAGGCAACATCTGGTGGAGATCCCTATGGCAATGCACAGCCATGAACGAACAATGGAGGAGTCCATCCATGCCATGAGTGCTACCATGTCTCAAGCATGTGAGTGCATGGCTTCATCCATCGAGAGGTTGGCGACCCTCAAGGAGAGCCAAATCCCACCAATGCGCCTGGACCTGCACACCATCGCCTTGGCCATGAGCTCGACGCAGCAGTGGCAAGTCGAGAGAAGGACGAGGCGTCTGGAGTCTTCCCCAGGTCTTCATCCTTCTCTGGCCAGCAGAGAGGTTCAAGTGAGCCTTGAAAGGGAGGAGGAGAAGCTGACCTCCACAGCTGGGGCTCCCCTCAGGGCAACCTCTCCTCAGCCCCTCCGCCATTAGCTCAGCTCCAGCAGTTGTGACGCCCGAGGAGAGTCCTGCGCCAGTGCAGGAAACTCTCAGGCAACTGGGGCCCTCCAGGCTTCAGGCAGCCAGAGGATGGCCATCTAAGTCATCACAGGCCAAGGGGCAGTCCAATCAGCAGCCTGCCTCCAGCCCTGTTGCAAGCGATGGGTTCACACCTCATAGAAGCACTCGCAAATGTATAAAGAAAACCACCTAGAGATCATTTAGGCTCACAGGTGTTCAAAATTTGAAATATGCTGCATCATATAAAGTTCTTTTATTCAAGCAATTCACTGTGTAAAATTGATTATTCTATCATGCATTAATTGTGAGCTGCTGACTTCACCCTTCCCCCTTAGTAGATTGTCAATGTAGGCACAGCCCTCATTTGAATACGAGCTCCCATGGGCAATAGCACGTGGTTCAGCTGTGCGCTAGGCACAGAACACAAATAGAAAGGATGCCACAGACTGTATGCATTTAGGCAAGTCCTTATTGTTTTTATTCTGAGTGACCATCATGGTGGCTGGAAGCAGGTAAAAATGAGATTGTCTCTTGTCTCCTTGGCACATCGCTCAATCTACCGGGCCTCCGGTGCAAGGGCTTCAACACCCAGTGCTGCCTGCTCATCTCCCTCCTCCGCATCCTCCTCGTCAGTGGAGGAGTGTCACTTTGTCATGTCATTGTCATGCAAGGCCTCCCCCCTCTGCAGTGGTAGATTGTGCAGGCCACAGCAGACCACCACGATACTGCAGGGTTCTGATGGATCAATCTAAGCAACAAAATCTCATCTTCAGCAGCCCAATGGCCTGGTCGATGGTCGCTCGGGTGGACCCGTGGCAAGTGTTGTGCCTCTCCTCTGCTGCATTGTGGGAGTTCCTCACAGGCATGAGTAGCCAAGTCTTCAATGGGTAGCCCTTGTGCCTGATAATCCATCCCTGAAAGTAAGCGGGGGGCCTGAAAAGCTGTGACACCTGGGACTGTCGTGGCTGCTTCCCAGGAAGGGGGCACACACCTGCAGGAAATGCTTCTGGTGGTCAGAGACCAGTTGAACATTGATTGAATGGAAGCCCTTGATGAAGGTGGCTTGCAGGTCCGTTGGAGCCTTGATGGCCACATGCGTGCAATCTATCACACCTTGCACCCAGGGGAATCCAGCAATGGCCTCAAATCCGATGGCCCTCTCAGCCTGACTGCCAGGGACGGTCCGGTAGCGCACATAGTTGCCAGCCCTCTTGAACAAGGCATTGGTCACCTTCTTGATGCAGCAGTGGGCTGCTGCCTGGGAGACACTGCACATGTCCCCACTGGATCCTTGGAATGATCCAGACGCATAAAAGTTTAGTGCTACTGTGATCTTCAGGGCCACTGGCATTGGGTGATCACCAAATCCCATAGGACACAAATCGTCCTATAGCAGAGCACATATGTTGGTGACGGCCACCCTGGAGAGCTGTAGGCTTTGCTGACAATGTCGCTCGGACATTTGGAGGTATCTGAGTTGAGTCTGGTACACACTCTGGCACAGGTGGGTCCTTCTTG
Source organism: Heterodontus francisci (assembly GCF_036365525.1). Lineage (NCBI taxonomy): Eukaryota > Metazoa > Chordata > Chondrichthyes > Heterodontiformes > Heterodontidae > Heterodontus > Heterodontus francisci. Next base: position 28,536,843 of record NC_090397.1, read on the forward strand.
GCATGGCTGGCTACTGCTGCTCTCGTTATTGAGCTTCACGGTCGGGTTCAGCTGCGTCCTGGCCCTCCCTCCATTGGAGGCACTGCATCATGCCATTGGGGCCCAAAAATACAGGGTGTATGAGACCCATGCCAGGTGACCAGTGGGCCTCAAGAGCACTGTCGATGCAGAGACGACCCGGCTTAGCAGCTGACATTTTGCTACTTCTCCTGGCAGACTCCCTGATGCCTCTCAGTGCCCACCCTTGCTGCTAGCCAATCCTCTCATCCAGCAGTATGGGCACCCAACCCTCTCACCCAACAGTTTACTCACCCGATATAGCCACCAAACACAAGCCCCCACCTTGCAGAGCACCCAAACCCCCCTTGCAAAGCACCCAAGACTCCAACCCCCCTTAAAGAGCCCCCGAGAACCTGACTCGCCCCCCCCTACCTTTGCAGAGCACACAGCACTGTAGGATGACAGTGGCCTTCACACCCACCTCTTCCCCCATGCAGTGCTGGACATGGCTGCCAACCTATCACAGCATTGAGGCCTCACCTTGGTGCCGTCAGCTTTTAACGGTCAGGAATCCAAAGGCACTTGAGGCCCGCCCGCCATCCACTTAATCCCAAGCCCCCCCATTGAATCACGATGAATTAGATGGAAATGTATTAAAAGTAAGTGGTCCACCATTTAAATTACATTCCCATCGCGTGAGGGCGGCAATGCTGCCTTGGTGCTTTCCCGCTGCTGACTAAATCCGGAACCAGCGTCACGACGCCAGATTTCCAGACAGACACTTCCAACGCGATTCTCCATCCCCCCAATGCCAATATTCCCACTCCAAACAGCCGCACTAAATTCAGCCTATAAACTGCATCAAACTGACAGAAAACCTGCAGGTATAACTGGTAAATAAAGGAGGCTGGAAATTTCCAGGGGAGTGCACCCCGACACAGCTTTCAGAATGTGTTACCAAATACCTCTGGTCCTGACCTGAATGGACTGTTCAGAGTATTGGGAGGTTCCCTGTTTTGTAGCCCAATGGCAGTGCCCTCGGTACTAGGGCCGTATCTTGGCACCTGCCTGCCCCTACAAGCAATAACGAGAAGTACACTGTGCAGGGTCTAGGAGAGAGGTAATAGGCCTTCAAAGGTGAGAACGCTGTCCCACCAGCCCTTTTGCAAGGGTTGGGGGAGGGAGGTGGGGGTGAACGCTTTATAAATAATGTTCATTTGTTTGTTTAAACCTGAAATCTTTGGGGGCCCAGGCCATAATCCTCTGCCTAGACCACCCAGGCGGTTACTTCTACTGGCATCTGGAGGCCTGGTACACCTGGTCGGAGATTCAGGAAATCTCAGGGCTGAGAGTCCCTGCCACCTTCCTGTTCAATGGTCTTGTTTGGAACATGCAGACAGACACTCTGTCCCCACAGGGCTAAACGGAATCTCAAGGGCAAGCTCAGCGCTCATATCCCAGTTTGAAGCCATTCCACTGCCAGGGTTACAAAAGAATGCGCAAAAGGGGGCTGCAAAATTTCCGCTCAAAGGTTTTCAGTCAGTACAAACACCATTAATGTTTTCTGACTGAAGACACCACTTCTCCCTGAAGTTCAATTGTTCTTACTGGTCAAATAATGGATGACAATCTCTATATTGGTAACAATAAGCTAAATGTTATTCCATCCCATTCAATGATAAGAGAAAGGGGACCCAGATTTGTTTTTAAATGTACAGATGAGGAGTTTCAACAGACTCTTGTGGAATCAATTGGATGTGTTTTTTTTTGTTACTTTACAAATTTTGGAGAATGTGTATTTAGTAACAAATGATTCACCTACCAAGGGCAGACTGCACAATGGGGGTGAAATTGGTCTTCGCACAAAATGGGTGATAGCGAATCGGGCACCCAATTTAAACACCCCTCCCAATTTTATTTTTCACTGCAGTCAATGGAAAAACAATCAGCCAGTTTCACCACCAATGTTTCTTTCACACTTTGCTACACATCTAATTTCTGTCACGTCTTCCACAGAGCTTACAACATTTACCAATCTACGGATAAATTTCACTCAACTTCACACACTTGGAGATACGTGGTTGCGGAGAAGGCAGGCCGGACCTGATGAAAAGTATTATTACGCTCTCTATGAAATGGTTGTTCGAGGGAGCTGCTTCTGCTATGGGCATGCCAGCCGGTGTATTCCTACTGATAATATCAGAGGTGATGGATTCAGCCAGCAAGGAATGGTAAGAACCTCGCTAAAATTCATTTTTCTTATAGTAACTTTAAAAAGCAGAATCCTAATAGTCCGAAAATTATTTTCAAAAAATTAGATATAGAGGGTGAACATAAATACTGGACTTTGCCACCAGGAATCTTTGCTGTTGACCTCAATTGACTTTCAGGGTAAGGGGTGGGACGGTTCTCTATTTTGTAGCCCAATGGCACCTGCCTGCCCCTAGAGGCCATAAAGAATGGTGCACTATGCAGGGTCTGGGTAAGAGGGCCCTCACAGCAAAGGTGAAGGAACTGCCCCATCAGCCCCTTTTGCAAGGAGTGGGGTACTTCACATAGAATCATAAAATGGCACAGCCAGCAGGAGGCCATTCGGACCATCGTGCCTGTGCCGGCTCTTTGAAAGAGCTCTTTGAAATTCATCCCACTTCTCTGCTCTTTCTCTGTAGCCCTGCAAATCTTGCCTTTTTAAGTATATATCCACTTCTCTTTCGAAAGTTACAATCGAATCTGTTTCCACCACCCTTTCAGGCACTATATTCCAGATCGTACCAACTCGCTGTCCAAAAAATATTCTCTTCATCTCCCCACTGGATACTTTTGCCAATTATCTTAAATCTGTGTCTTTTGATTAATGACCCTCTAGCTGCTAGTGAAAATAGTTTCTCCCTATTTGCTCTATCAAAACTCCTCAGAATTTTGAACACCTCTGTTAAATCTTCCCTTAGCCTTCTTCGTTCTAAAGAAAACAATCCCAGTTTCTCTCCACATAATTTAATTCCTTCATCCTGATACCTTTCACATAAATCTCCTCTGCACCCTGTCCAAAACCTTGACACCCACTGTAAAGTGTGGTGCCCAGACGTAATACTCCAGCTGAGGTCGAATCAAATAATAAAAAAAATGAGCACAATAGAACATAAAATTGCCAGAACACTTACTAAAAATGCCGTAGTGCTAGAGTGTTCCTTCAACCAATTGTGTCGTAAAACAAAAACCCCACAATTAATTACATCGCAAAGCCAGAATTAGAGATTAACAAATCACATCTGAAAATGTTGACCAATCAGATAACCCAAACACTGATACTTATAAGAACAGCTTGCAGTTTGTATAGTGCATTCAATATAGAAAATATGGCAAGGTGTTTCACAGACATTGACAGAGAAAGACACTGGGGGGTGGGGAGGAATGTTCAGATAAGTGGCCAAATGCAAGGCAGCTGAACCCTGCTATGGATGGCAGAATAATGGATGGAGGAGATACACAGGAGTCAGACAATTGAAGGACATAGAATGGGATCTAAGGTTGGAGGAGTTTTGCAAAGGCAGGGCAAGCCAAGGTTACAGAGGATATGTAAAAGAGGATTCTGAATTTGATGTGTTGAAGAATGCAGTATTTCTTTTCCTTTGGGGGTTGCAATTTCAACAGAACTTCAATGTCGCAAATAAATGATTAAAAATTTGTAGTAGTATATTACTGGTCACAATTATTAAAATCAGTTTTTATTACAAACGTTTCTCTAGGTTCAAGGACAATGCATCTGCCAGCACAATACAGATGGTGTAAACTGCGAAAGGTGTAAGGACTTTTACAATGATTCACCATGGCAACCAGCGATAGGAATAGAAAGAGACGAATGTAGAAGTAAGGACTGTTCCACCTGGTTTTATTGATAATCTGGTTAACTTGACTCAAAATTCCCAAAAAACTCAGAAATGAAAACGGATTTGGATTTTGAAACATGCAATCATTTATACAGTGATGTTTTGATACATTCTGTTAGATAAATATGGAGGCCTTGAGATTCCACTTTGGGTGCAATCAGTGATCAGGGCAAATTGTTCAACTTTTAAGGAGTGGGTTTGTGGTTTTTTTTGCCCAAGTTTTCAGTCAAACTGATTTATATTTCACCAAACATAATATCTTCCATGAACCAGCATAATTGGGCAACGGTTTAAAACATAATTTTTTGAAAAGTTTTGCATTACAAATTTTGCTTGATGTATTTAAGAGTGGCAATTTTACTAATACAGTTTTACTGAAGTTTTACTAAAACAAAGTTTTACTAATACAGCTGAAAATGGGTTTATCACAAAAAGTAAGCATTTTTGATCAGTGTCTAGTGCACCATCTGTGAGTAACCCCTGCAATTTTAAATAATTGACAATTACTTTAAAAAAGAAATAAAGCAATTTATTAGTTTCATTGGTGCAATCAGTTTCTTAATAAATTAAAAAGAAATTAATATTAATGAGCTTTCAAGACGTGGCTATTACTCTCCTTGCATCTAAAAGAAAAGTTTAATTTTTATACACTCCTCCAAGGCCCGCAAATGGGCGCAATTAACAGAAACTCGCCATGGTGATTAATTCCATTAGGGCGGCACAGTGGCACAGTGGTTAGCACCACTGCCTCACAGCTCCAGGGACCTGGGTTCAATTCTGGGTACTGCCTGTGTGGAGTTTGCAAGTTCTCCCTGTGACTGCGCGGGTTTTCGCCGGGTGCTCTGGTTTCCTCCCACAGCCAAAGACTTGCAGGTGATAGGTAAATTGGCTGTTGTAAATTGCCCCTAGTATAGGTAGGTGGTAGGGAATATGGGATTACTGTAGGGTTAGTATAAATGGGTGGTTGTTGGTCGGCACAGACTCGGTGGGCCGAAAGGGCCTATTTCAGTGCTGTATCTCTAAATAAAAAAAATAATAATCTGGGGAGTGGCCAATTTTGTGGGTGAGGCCTGCTTCCGGCACAATGTATTTTTAACCAGCACAATAGATTGTGCAAACTCGAGTTGCGCTGGACATTAATTTGTGCTTGAAGTTCCTTTATCTTTTGTGCTGTTTGGTCTATTTCGGGTGAATTGCGCTTAAAATATCAGGGCAACCTAATGGAAACTCCAGGCAGGAACGTTAAACGTGTGGAATAATTAGCAGCACATTAATTATTGTCACATCCTTGAAAATATTTAACCCTGTTTGATGGGAATAACATCATCCTGTGAATATTCAGAACAAGTTTTAATTTTACCTGCAGCGAGTGTCAAGCTCCTTCAATGTAATTACATGGCTTGATTTGAAGTATCTATGAGCTGAATGGTACTGATGTCAAGTTTTATCTCATTGCATACTACAGGGGAATACATTTAATTTATATATTAGAGATGCTAACATACTCCATTATGGTATCTGATTCTAATAAACCGAGGCCCTGACTGCCCTCATAAGTGAATGTAAAAGAACCCATGTCACTATTTTGAAGAAGTGCAAGGGAGTAATCCCTGGTATCCTTGCCAATATTTATCCCTCAGTCAGATTATCTGGTCATTATCATATTGATGTTTGTGGTAGCTTGCTGTGCACTTCTCCCTCTCAGGATACTGGCATCAATCGCTTCTATTACAATGTATATTACATTCTGTTACAGTACTAGCTCACGTACAGCCAGTTGGATTAAAACCTACATTGTACAAGGTTACAATTGTTTGGTATAACCCCATGTGTCCAAATAGTTCTCCTTCATGATTCAGAACTCCTAGAAATACAACAAACTTTCCCTGGCTGACGTGCAAGATCTAGGACCATGCTGTGAGGTGGATTTGTGGCAAAAAGGGGATTTGATTACAGGGAGGGAGGTCTTTGACCTTCCACAACTTATCACTGAGTGTCCTGGAGGGGATTCAGCCTCACAGTGGACATGCCTCTTTGTCATCAAGGACCTGGATTGAACAGTTGGTGATAAGTGAAATGGATATGTGGCATTGAACTTGGATGTTTAGAATACCAAGGTGGCTGGCACAATGTCAGGTGCACTATGTATTTGAATGAGCCCCGCGCGAAATATCGCGGAGGCTCCTTGGCGGCCATTGAATGCGGGCACCGCGCTGAGTTTAAAGGGTGCCGCTGCGAAGCATAAAATTCAGCCCTACACAGGTTTTGATGCCAGCATGATAGGGCTGCAGAAAGACAAGAAGCTATTCCTGAAGCTTTGCACCACCATCCTGTAGAATATGGTTCGTTTCCATGCTGTGGTTACAGGGATGGTGGCAATGCACTGTCACAGTTTATTTTGTGTTGTGCTGCTCCCCATGCCGCTTGTGAGGAGTTTCTAGCAATTGCTGTCCACCTAACAAGGGCTCAAACCAAGACCAACTAATGTTCATCCTCCTTGGGGGAAGGAAGATGGTCAAGGTCTCTTCACTGGCTCCAAAATAATGCACCTGGTAGATCAAGGCCTTAATGCATAGAGTGGTTCTAGCTCGACAAGTAGGAAAAAGTTAACCAGTGATCTATTGGGATACTTTGTGTGGTTTAACTAGTTAAGTTCCATCCTTGGGGCCATCAAACATTGGTTTCACCTATCTGCACCTAAACTCTTTGGACTTAAGTAAGAGGCATGAGTCTCTATGGAGAGTGTACTTCAAAGTAGATGAACAAAAACTCTATGGCTGGGTATAGATTTCTCCATACCTTGATTTGGTGACTCTTAAATATGGTGAAGGGCTTCTCTACATTCAAACACCTGGATGAATTAAAAAATAGCCTGGTGTGGATTAATGGGACTGAATTAAAATGCACATTAGTCAATGACTCGTACAGGAAATAATTAGCACCTGAGCCTGAAATGGTCTTATGAATTTCTCATATTATTCTTGCATAGGAGATAAAAAAGGAAAAGAAAGACTTTCCTTTCACAGCCACCTGACATCCCAAAGTGCTTTACAGCCAATGTAGTACTTTGAAGTATAATCACCGTTGTAATGAAGGAAACCCACAGCCAACATGCGCACAGCAAGCTACCATAAACATCAATGTGATAATGACCAGATAATCTGACTGAGGGATAAATATTGGCAAGGACAGTAGGGATAACTCCCCTGCACTTCTTCAAAATAGTGACATGGTTTCTTTGACATTCACCTGTGAGGGCAGACAGGGCCTCGGTTTAACATTTCATCTGAAAGACAGTACCTCCAACAGTGAAGCACTCCCTCAGTACTGCACTGGAGTGTCAAACTGAATTTTTGTGCTTAAGTCCTGGAGTGGGACTTAAACCCACAATCTTTTGACTCACAGGTGAGTGTGCTACCAACTGACCCACAGCTGACATCAATACATCTTCAAGATATCAGACAGAAACAACTAGAGAGTCAGGTGGTAACTTAAAGAAGGAAAGAACTTACTTTTCACAACCTCAGGATGGTAAAAGGTGCTTCACAGCTTTTGAGAGCTTGAATGAGATGGTGAACTGAGGAGCTGTCTGCTCTTGCAGATGCATGCACAAGATCCTAGGGTAGTTTCAAAGAAGAGCAGGGGAATTCCTATTATACGAATTTAAACAGTTGCGATTTTGCTTTTCTCTAAAAAGTTTTTAATGCAATAAATATGCTCTAACTTGACAGAAGATCCTGACTTAATTGTTTTCATATCATTTTCAAATGGTGATTTGTACTTTTTCCTTTTCAGGATGTAACTGCAACAGGCACTCTGAAAAATGTCATTTTGACATGGCAGTGTATTTGGCCAGTGGAGAGGTCAGTGGTGGGGTTTGTGAAGAATGCCAACACAATACAATGGGTCAAAACTGTGGCCAGTGCAAGCCCTTCTTCTACCAGGATCATGAGAGAACAATTTCTGACCCATTCGCATGTGTCCGTAGGTTTGCTTTTTTTTCCATCATATTTATAGATAATCTTTCACAGTAAGAGATGCTTTGTAAAAACTAATGGACAAAGCCAGAATGACCACAGTTTTATATATATATATATATATATATAAGTGCGTGAAGCTTAAAAGCAGCTACAATAATTAAAGAAACATTATCTCCCATTCATTATGAAGATATTGAAGTTTTCACGATAAAGTTCAGTTTCAGCAATGTGTGGCCTGTGCAATCATGGTGTGATCTTCTCTTCACACCTAGCTTATTAACTGTGCAATAGTCCTCTAAAATAATTTTTTAAAACGGTGCTAAACATGTTATGTAGCACTGTGTGAAATTTAAACAGCCCAATCTCTCTAGACTGAGTGAAATCAAAAGCCCTTCATTGCTGCATAAAACATTTTAGAAACAGTTGTGTTACAAATATAACTTAGCATCATCTTAAATCAGGTAGTAAATGTGCAGCTTTTAATTAAAATGAATATTTAAAATAACCATATTAATAAAGGATAACACTAAGTACAGTGTTTTCTCAGAAGGCAAATGAAGTTTCATGTTTCTACCTCTTCCAATGATGAGAAAACAATGTATTGAAGTCAAAAGTTGTGTATGCTTTAAACTTTTCACCCAATGCTGCTTCCAATTTTTAGGATTTTGAAACTAAGGGCTAATCAATGGATTTTTACAAAAACATATCTTAATAATGTCATGAACCTAAAATTAAACTTTTAAAAATTAGAATGATTATCCTGGCACAAAGATTGGAAAGGATATGAATTAACTTACCAGTCAACTTCAGGATAAACTTCAGTTCAATCATAGTAAGAATAACCTTAAAGATACTTGCTAAAAGAGTACAACTTGGAGTTTTTCTAAATGCCTCTATTGAGAAAATGCCTTCACCTCACCCAAATTCGTGAAGACTTAGATGAGACTACCAACTTTCCTTTTCAATAATAATACATTTGAACCTAGGCTGTCCGGTTACATCACTCCCTGTACATGCAAATATGCATTTTTGAATAAATAACAACAAACTGGACTTTGAGAATAGCTCATCTTGATTTCTTAACTGTATAGTTTATGTTTTCTTTTAATGAAAAACCCCAGAAACTATTCCAACATTGCATCATAGCCACAATTATATCATGACTACTGAAGATGAAATATTATGGATCATCTTAGTTTGCATTCCAAAAACATGTGGTTATTATAAAAAATTTAATTAAGTCCTCATTTGCAACTGCAGATGAACTCTGGCTAGTCTTTGAAGTAATGTCAGAAGCAGGTCCAACTGATATTGTACAAGTATCTAGAAATACATCACTTTGTAACCTATTGCCTGTTCTTTGATCCATAGCCTGTAACTGTGATCCTAAAGGTTCACTGAACAATGGAATGTGTGAAAGTCACTCAGACCCAAACCTTCGTACAGTTGCTGGTCGCTGCATTTGTAAGAGAAATGTTGAAGGGAGAAGATGTGATCAGTGCAAGTCTAGCTACTTTGGACTGAGTGCAGTTAATGCTGAAGGATGTGAAGGTGTGTATAAACTAAAGAATTAGTTTTACCTTTCTACAGTTTATTGGAAGACCTGTATTTTCACTTATCTGATTTTAACTTTTTTTTATTCTTTATAATATGTAATCAACATTCTTCTTTGGGTATTTTTTATGTCAGCCATGACTCAGAGGTAGCATTCTTACCTCTGAACGAGAAAGTTGTGGGTTCATGTCCCAGTTCAGGGACTTGAGCACATAATCTAAGCTAGCACACCGGTACAGTACTGAAGGAATCAGAGGTGCTGTCTTTCAGATGGGATGTTACATCTGCCCTCTAAAGTGGACGTAAAAGATCTCATAGCATTATTTCAATGAAGAGCAGGGGTGTCCTCAATCCTCAATCAATGTCATTAAATCAGATTCTCTGGTCATTATCACATTCCTGCTTGTGGGAAATCGCTGTGCACAAATCGGCTGCCGTGTTTCCTACATTACAACAGTGACTATGCTTCAGAAGTAGTTCATTGCCTGTGCTTTGGGAAGTCCTGCAGTCATGAAAGGCACAATATAAATACAACTCTTTCTTTCCCTTTTTCTGATTGCAATCTGCTTTGCTTCCACTGTCCAATATATTTTACAACTTAGTGTCGTCGGTCCTCACCACAAACTCCATTACCTAGCCACAACTGCATCTCTCTTTCCAGAAACTGTCTAAGGCTGAACCAGACTATTTGCAACCTTCCTGTCCAATTTGACCCTGTGCGGAGCTTCCAAGTCCATATCCTCTCCATACCGACTTCCACCTCCATAACATCTCCCATCTCTGTCTCTGCCTCAGCTCATTGTTTGCTGAAGCCCTCACTATCCCTTTGTTACCTCTAGACTCAGCTCTTCCAATGCTGCAACTGGAACAACTTGTCCAACTGTCCATACTGTAGAAGCAACACATTTCCAATAGATCTGCATGACATTGTTAAATGTGACTAAAATTACCCCCATGCAGATGGAAGTTATGATGAGACCATGGATACCATAATAGCATAACATGGTAACATGCTTAGGCATAGGAAATAATCACATATTCTGATAACAAGCCCAGTCAAAGCAAACTAAGGCATAACGAGTCAACTAGAAATTCTAAAAAAATTACAGCCCACAATTCATTGCCCAAAGGCATAGGTCATTGACAGCTGCAAGCTCCAAGATACCTATGATCTGTTTAAACTTGCAACCAAGTTCATGAGAAGATTTATTATTGAAATCACTTGACATCACCAGTGGGTGTAGTGTAAATATCCGACACATTTTAGAGCTAGATGCCTAGAAATTCCATGATACTACAACTATTTTTCAGGCGCTAAACAAGCTCCTGAGCCTCCAATATGGCAAGCAGAAAGCCTGCACTCATTACAAGTTGGTGTAGGTAAGAAAATAGGTATCTAGAGTCCCAGTTTGGCAGAGGTATTCAGCCCTTTGCATACAAAAATAAAGGCTGAACACTTGTTCGATGCCCCCTCTGCGTATTGGTTTTCCGTAAGGTAAATTTGTTAAAAATACTTACCAGGAGCAGGAGTGTTCTTCCCCACCCAACATTAAAAATGTTGACTGGTGCCTGCCACCACTTGCCTATATGATCATGAGCACCATCCACCACCCTGCTACCACCCTAGTTCCCATCACCTGATCACCGTTGCCCTCCCTCCTGGCTACTAATACCCTCCCTCTCACCCACTTCCCAATCTCCCCTTTCAGACCAACCACCCGCCTTAATTGAGGGCTTCTTCCAGTGATGCAGCAGCCTTATCATCGAAGATTTTTCTCCAGTGAGCTACCTAGAGATGGCCATTTGGGGTCCACAGTTTACAGATTCAATGACAATGAGGCCCAGGGTCCAAAATTAGATGAACTCCAGGCCTATCCATGCAGGGACAGGAATTTGTAGGCTACAAAATCCCTCACAATAGAAGTGAATCTAAACATAACCTGACATAATGGAAATTTGACAGTGTTTAAAGGGATGTTTGTACGAGTTGACACTAGGGAAGGGAACTCTGGTATAACTAAATTCAATTATACATTCTGACTCTTCGGGCTGAATTCTCCCAGCCCCGTGGTGGCGGGCTTTGAGAACATAGCTCCGCCCATCTGGCTTCCGGAAAGTGCGGGCTCGGGTCCCGAAGCCCATGAGAAAATCCTGCCCTTTCCCTCTGGAATATGCCTTTTAACTTGAGTGTATTTTAAGAATTCTATGGACTCTGTGGAGAGTTATTAAATATTCATTTTAATGGAATGGAAATATTGGCATGCTAAAGAACAAGGGATTCCCTTGAAGTATATCTGCTGCACAATACTGAAAATTTGGTGGCCTGGAAATTCGTTTAGGCTAGTTTTCAGGCGCTAAATGGGTGCAGGGAATGATCCCTGTGCTTGGAGACGGAGGCTCAAGGATCACAAGAAATTGCTCCTCTGGCCTTATCTAAATTATTGTGGTGAGCTGCCTGTGCCTGTCGCACCTCCACAGGAGCTCACCTGACTGAGGAAACAGATTTTGAGCCTGCAGCAGCTCTCAGGCAAATCCAGGTGATAGGCGGGCGAACAGCGGGAGGTGAGGGGGGAGGACCAATTGTGGCTGCCTAAAGTTCTCTGGAGCTTTCCTGGTCCTCTTGGCTCCACTTCAATTTAAAACAGAAATTATACATCAATTCAGTGGTGGATGCTGGCTAAGCCACATCCACATCTAGAAAACTTCAGCAGAGTCTGGCCCATACCTGCATTGCTCAGGGCAGCCCAATATCCACTGATGGATCCTAAAACAGGCGTTAAGCAATTCATTAGCATATGCAAGTGGCCTGGGACACATGAAAATTAGCCTGACCCAATTTCGGGTCAGATTCTTTTAAGTATCGTGGGGTGCAGGTTTGTCCCCAAAATTGAGTCTCACTGCACCTGTTTTATGTACGTAGCATTTTGACCAATTTGTACCCCAGCGTCTCTAATTCTATGACCATTTTACGGGACTGTTTCTTGAGTGGTTGATGCTTCACAGATCAGCTTGCTCTGAGCGCCACCTTCTGGCTACCTGGTGAAAATTCATTTCTTTTTTAATGCAATCATCATTTTGACTTCTGTTAAAATTTCTTATCTGATACCACCTCTGAGTGGATGATATCATTGACATCATGATGTCCATTCTTAGAGTCATTATGGCACGGTAGGAGGCCATTCAGCCCATCGAATCCATGCCAACCCTCTGTGGAGCAATCCACTCAGTCCCATTCCCCCTCTCTATCCCCGTAGCCCTGCCAGTTTATTTCCCTCAAGTGCCCATCCAATATCCTTTTGAAATCATTGATCATCTCTGCTTCCACCACCATTGTAGACAATGTGTTCCAAGTTATTACAAGTTTACAATCAAGAAAACTGCAAGTGACTTTACCGTGAGACCACTGCACTTGTACAATGAAAATATTCAGTGGAATATAAGATCTCCTTGCCTCCTTGGAGTTTACTATTTTTTGTATTTAACAATCTGCATAGCCTGTTAACCTTAAGCTTGATCTACTGAGATCGATACATACAATCTTCATTCACAGCCACCCTCAACACACATTTCTCAGAATGAAGAAAAGGCAGTTAGCTGCAATATTTAGGAGGAAGAAGATTGTTGTCATTAAAATGGAGATAGTACTTTTCTTAATAGAAAGATATTGGAGGTGGGAGACTGATTGCCTGACAGCTCACAAACTTTCTCTGTAACCTGATCAAGAGTGTGTGGGAGGTAGCTAAATAGCCGCTCTAAATGTGGAAGCAATGTTCAAGTCATAGATGGAATTGGACTCGAGATAAAGCTGAATTATTAGACCTGATTTTAAATTGCTCTGCCAGACTTGAGTCAAATGGTAGCAGCCCAAAAATTACACTGGCACACCGGCTACCACCATTGTAGGTAGAGTTCTGAGAAGGGTGCCTGAAGTGCTTGTCTGTTTCTGGTGGGAGGCCATTTGCAATAAGCAAATAGACTTCCATAATGTACATAGCATTCCAACAGCAATTTTGAGGTACAAATGGGTGGAGTGTATGTTGCACACGCTATGCTTATTTGTACCAGGCATTGAGCAATCCTTAAAAGGACCACTGGAGGCAGCACAACAAACAGGCCAAGAAATGTTCCATTTTCTTCTCATGGAGTCAGGAAGAGTAAGAGTGCTGTTGGCTTGTCCCAACCCTCCCCCGGAGCTTCGCCTCCCTCCCCCAGGCTACAACTGTTGGCTGACAAATTAAGAGCCAGATAATTTTCCATCCCATATCCCACGACCAGAAAACTGCAGCGGGAAGCCCACTTGGTATCCACAGCTCGCTGGTGCCGTGGCAACAAGGCCCAGGCCTCAAAATGGCACTGGCCTCCTACTGACAACAATGGGTGGTCTTAGTATTAAAATCAGCCCTATTGAGAGGAAATTTAGCTTCCTGAAAGTGCCTTTAGCAATGGAGGAGCTAGACAGGAGTCACTTTAGACTAGAGGTGGTAGATGTTTTATGTTGTTTTACACGATTTTTGATGCAGATTATTCATGTTTGATTGAAAACTGATATTAAATACTTTTTCAGATTGTCGGTGTGATCCACGTGGTAGCGTGGCAGCACAATCTGCATGTGACCCAGTCACTGGGGAGTGCCACTGCCAGCGATATGTCACTGGGAGAAACTGTGAACAGTGTCTGGTATGTTACAATGCAATCTTTCACCCTGTAATGAGTACTTTATGTTGTCTGATGCAACATAAATGAGATGCGTGGAGTCCAGTTATGTTGAAGATCTCAAGAGCAAACTATTTACAGAACCTTACTCTGGGTGTTACAGTTGCAGAATGACTCTGGCTTCAAGTCACATGACTATGTCCTGGAGTCTGAGTACACGTAGATGGGTCACTGGGATCTTTTCAGAAGCAGTTTGTTCAGGAGATGTTGAGAGGAAGTGTTCCAAAAGCTTCTCAGGAGAAATGTGGCATCAGGCGTTACAGCTATCACACACTGGATTTTCTTTTTGCAGGATTTCTCTAAGAGGTTATGGAAAGATGAGCTGGGTGTTTCTTTCAGCAGGCAACAAAGCCAACTGACTTAAAACAGTATTCAAAAATGAAACCCACTCTTGAGCACCATAAATCATGACATGTCACTTCTCTTGTAAACAACTCCCATAGTCAGAAGGCACCTGTTGTTTACTTAGCTGAAGACATGTGACATCCAGTAAATGTTGTTTTTAAACAGAGTCCTTCCAGTGACCCTTTAAAAAGAAGTCGAGCATCTATGCAATCACTTCAGTTCTCCAATGAATCCATGTCCACAATTCTAAAACACTGGTCCTCAAAAAATATTATAAACTGGAAGGACTTTCATAACATATGCTCAAAGTAAAAATACATAACATTAGATAACATCAAAATTAGCTATGTGGGATATAGATTGTAACATTTACAAGTATAGAAGCTTAAGAGTCCATATATTGTTTTGGAGGTTTGACAACTCTTCCAGATCTGGTTATGGTATAACCTTTTGGGGATATGGATTCCACCCTTGGCTGTTCTGGGTTTGCAGGCATGTTGCCAATGTTTTGGTTGTTGTACTGTTGTTCTGGCACACCCTCATCGCCGAAGTGTGTTCTTTCGTGTCCGCTGTGTGCAACTGGAGTACTGCACACTTCTCTTAGTTGGCTTTGGTTCCTTCTCAATACCCCTCCACGAGATGTTGTAATCTCGTGGGACCTAGGCTCACTGCATACCTTGGATACCTCTGCAGGTAACCATGTTCTCATTGTGGTGTGTATGACCCTGACCTTTTGTCCTACGTGTAGCTGAGGTAGTTCCGCCCCTGCTGGTCGGTCATGCACCATCTTCATTCTCTCCTGTTCATCGAGCAGTGTCTCCTGCATCAAGGAGAATCTGGACAGATGATGGCTTTGTAGAGTTGTCCATACTTGTCTGCCAAACATGATCTCTGCTGGTGATGGTAAGCACATATCCATTGGTGTAGTTCTGAGGTGGAGCATGGCAACGCAAAAATCTTGTTTTGTTGTCCTACACTTTGGGATAAGTACTTTGAATGTGTGAACCATTCATTTGGCTAGACCAATAGACCTAGGGTAATGTGGTGAGGATGTCACATGGTTTCTGCCCTATTTAGCGCCCATATCCCTGAAAGGTTTTCCCGTATACTGTGGCCCATTGTTAGAAATGATTTCTTCAGGTGCACTGAATAGACTGAATATGACACTCAAAAGGCTGAATTTTAATGGACGGCGAGGTTCCAAATTGGCACACGCACGTGATGTGTGCCGTGGAGTCGCCACAATATTTTGAGTGGCAGCTCATTAACATGGCGGGGCGGAACGTTTGCCCCCGATGACGTAGAGAGGGTGGGTGCCCTTTCCTCGGCAACGGCATTACTGCACAGGCGCCATTTTTAAAGGGCTTCAAGCCCTTATAAGACATTTACATTTTTAAAGTGAAATGCAACTGTGTTTTCAGTTTTCACAATGAAAAAGCTAACAAAGCCCCTCTTCCACCCCCACAATGACTCAACAAGTTTTTAATTTCCCTCTCCCCACCCCCGCCCGGAAAATATTGTTTGATGGCCCCAACCTTTCATCCCCAAACGTACAGATCTTTGCCCTTCAACCTCTTCCCACCATCCCCTCAGCCAATTGTACCAGTTTTCCACCTAACCCCCCCACCCTGAAAAACACACTCCTTCCCTCCCTCCCCACCAGTGTCACGCCTCAGATCTCCAAGCAGAGATCCAAAGGCGCAAGACCTCTGGCAACCAGCCACAATATCAGCATGGGACGGCCGTCAGGACAAGGTAAGTGTTTATTCATTGTTTTACATATATTTAAATGAAGGATGCACCGCCGAACCGGGGTGGGGGGTGGGGCCACCCTGAGGCCTCGCTGCCACCGGTAAAATGGTGCAGGGCCTTCCCGGTGTTGAGGCCCATGGCAGGACTCTCCTGGAAACATTTTCTGGGCCCCCCTCCCGCCACGACCCCGACGTCAGGCTCTTATAAAGTGCAGCCCAATGTGTCTGCGAAGATCGCACTTGAAGTGTCTTTTCCCTGTCTGACAATTGGAAATTTGGAGAAATGTCAATGACTCAGATAAAATCACTTCCATTAACAGAAAACAGGTCAGTGGCGATTTTGGACCAAGGGACTGACGGAATCTCATGAGGGTGTAGAGGTTCTTTGCATTGTTGTGGCTGGTGGCTCTGGCATGCCTCACACATCCTCACTTTGGGGAGGCGGTGGCATAATGGGATTGTCACTGGACTAGTAACCCATAGACCCAGGGTATTCCTCTGGGGATATGAGTTCAAATCCCACCAAAGCAGAAGATGGAATTTGAATTCAATTAATTAAACAAAAAAATCTGAATTAAAAAGCTAGTTTAATGATGGCCATGAAACCATTGTCAAGTGTCACAAAAACGTATCTGGTTCACTAATGTCCTTTAGGAAAGGAAATCTGCTGTCCTTACCTGGTCTGGCCTACATGTGACTCCAGACCCACAGCAATGTGATTGACTCTTAAAATGCCCTCTGAAATGGCCTAGCAAGCCACTCAGTTGTACCTAACCGCTACGAAGTCAATAAAAAGGAATGAAACCAGACAGACCACCCGGCATCGACCTAGGCACCGGAAACGACAACGGAAAACCCAGCCCTGTCGACCATGCAAAGTCCTCCTTACTAACATCTGGGGACTTGTTAGGAGTTGGGAGAGCTGTCCCACAGACTAGTCAAGCAACAGCCTGACAGTCATACTCACCAAATCATACTCTACAGACAGTGTCCCAGACACGACCATCACCATCCCTGGGTATGTCCTGTCCCACCGGCAGGACAGATCCATCAGAGGTGGCGGGGCACAGTGGTATACAGTCGGGAGGGAGTTGCCCTGGGAGTCCTCAACATCGACTCTGCACCCCATGAAGTCTCATAGCATCAGGCCAAACATGGGCAAGGAAACCTCCTGCTGATTACCACCTACCACCGCACCCCCTGCACCCCCCACCCTTCAGCTGATGAATCAGTACTTCTCCATGTTGAGCACCACTTGGAGGAAGCACTGAGGGTGTCAAGAGTGCAGAATGTACTCTGGGTGGGGGACTTCAATGTCCATCACCAAGAGTGGCTCGGTAGCACCACTACTGGTCGAGTTGGTCGAGTCCTAAAGGACATAGCTGCTAGACTGGGTCTGCAGCAGGTGGTGAGGGAAAAACATACTTGATCTCATCCTGACCAATCTGCCTGCCGCAGATGCATCTGTCCATGACAGTATTGGTAGGAGTGGCCACCGCACAGT
Source organism: Heterodontus francisci (assembly GCF_036365525.1). Lineage (NCBI taxonomy): Eukaryota > Metazoa > Chordata > Chondrichthyes > Heterodontiformes > Heterodontidae > Heterodontus > Heterodontus francisci. Next base: position 28,554,577 of record NC_090397.1, read on the forward strand.
CCTTGTGCAGACGAAGTCCCATCTTCACATTGAGGAGAACCTCCATTGTGTTGTGTGGCACTACCACCGTGCCAAATGGGATAGATTTCGAACAGATCTAGCAATGCAAAATTGGGCATCAGCAGCAGCAAAACCCAACCACAATCTGTAAACTCATGGCCTGGCATATCCCCCACTCTACCATTACCAACCCCTGGTTCAATGAAGAGTGTAGGAAAGCATCCCAGGAGCAGCACCAGGCATACCTCAAAATGAGGTGTCAACCTGGTGAAGCTAAAACCCAAGACTACTTGTATGCCAAACTGCGTAAGCCGCATGCGATAGCCAGAGCTAAGCGATCCCACAATCAACGGATCAGATCTAAGCTCTACAGTCCTGCCACATCCAGTCGTGAATCGTGGTGAACAATTAAACAACTAACAGGAGAAGGTGACTTCACAAATATCCCCATCTTCAATGATGGGGGAGCCCAGCACATCTATGCTAAAAGATAAGGCTGAAACATTTGCAACAATCTTCAGCCAGAAGTGTTGAGTGAATGATCCATCTCAGCCTCCTCCTGAGGGCCCCGTCATCACAGAAATCAGTCTTCAACCAATTCGATTTACTCCATGTGATATCAAGAAACGACTGAAGGCACTGGATACTGCAAAGGTACAGACCCTAACAACATTCCAGCCATAGTACTGAGGACCTGTGCTCCAGAACTTGCCCCGCCCCTAGCCAAGCTGTTCCAGTACAGCTACAGCAATGTGGAAAATTGCCCAGGTATGTCCTGTACACAAAAAGCAAGACAAATCCAACCCGGCCAATTACCGACCCATCAGTCTACTTTCGATCATCAGTAAAGTGATGGAAAGTGTTGTCAACAGTGCTATGAAGCGCCATCTACTTAGCAATAACCTAAACTAAACTAAACTAAACCTGCTCAGTGACGCACAGTTTGGGTTCCACCTGGGCCACTCAGCTCCTGACCTCATTACAGCCTTGGTTCAAGCATGGACAAAAGAGCTGAACTCAAGAGGTGAGAGTGACCACCCTTGATATCAAGGCAGCATTTGACTGAGTAGGGCATCAATGAGCCCTAGCAAAACTGGAGTCAATGGGAATCAGGGGGAAACTCTCCGCTGGTTGGAATCGTACCTAGCGCAAAGGAAGATGGTTGTGGTTGGTGGAGGTCAATCATCTCAGCTCCAGGACATCACTGCAGGAGTTCCTCAGGGTAGACCCTAGGCCCAACCATCTTCAGCTGCTTCATTAATGACTTTCCTTCAATCATAAGGTCAGAAGTGGGGATGTTCGCTGATGATTACACAATGTTCAGCAACATTCATGAATCCTCAGATACTGAAGCAGTCTGTGTAGGAATGCAGCAAGACTTGGACAATATCCAGGCTTGGGCTGATAAGTGGCAAGTAACATTCGCACCACACAAGTGCCAGGCAATGACCATCTCCAACAAGAGAGAGTCCAGCCATCTCCCCTTGACATTCAATGGCATTACAATCACTGAATCCCCCAATATCAAGATCCTGGGGGTTACCATTGACCATAAACTGAACTGGAGTAGCCATATAAATACCGTGGCTACAAGAGCAGGTCAGAGGCTAGGAATCCTGTGGCAGGAAACTCACCTCCTGACTCCCCAAACCCTTTCCACCATCTACAAGGCACAAGTCAGGGATGTGATGGAATACTCTCCACTTGCCTGGATGGGTGCAGCTCCAACAACACTCAAGAAGCTTGACACCATCCAGGACAAAGCAACCTGCTTGATTGGCATCCCATCCACAAACATTCACTTCCTCCACCACTGATGCACAGTGTGTACCTTCTACGTGATGCACTGCAGCAATGCACCAAGGCAACTCAGGCAGCACCTTCCAAACCCACGACCTCTACCACCTAGAAGGACAAGGGCAGCAGATACGTGGGAACACCACCACCTGCAAGTTCCCCTCCAAGCCACACACCATCCTGACTTGGAACTATATCACTGTTCCTTCACTGTCGCTGGGTCAAAATCCTGGAACTCCCTTCCTAATAATACTTTGGGTATTACCCCACATGGTTCAAGAAGGTAGCTCACCACCACCTTCTCATGGGCAACTAAGGATGGGCAATAAATGCTGGCCTGGCCAGCGACACCCACATCCCATGAAATGAATTTTAAAAAATTAACCTTTTGATGTCACTGTTGATCCCTGGCCAATAAACAGTGTCTCATGCCAGTTGTCTCATACGCTCTATGCCCATATGGCTTGGTGAAATTGTGACAAGGTGTCCTCTCGGAGAGCTTTGAGTACAATCACTTGTTTTTCCTTGAAGGTGACGCCTCTCCAGATATCGAGTTCATCTCTATAAGGCCAAAAGCATCTGAGGGTTTCTGGCACCTCTTTTACTGTGTCTTGCCAACCTTCTATGATGACTCTTCACAGTGCCTTCAGTTAGGAGTCATTGGCTGTTTCTGTTTGTAGTTGGTCACATCTGTGCTGACCAAAATGCAGTAAATCATATTTTGAGCATATCTTCCATTTCGATGTCCATGCTGTCTACTTGTAGATCCAGTGGAACTTCTTCATTCTTGCACAGGTTTGGCAATCTGCTCAGCACATCTGAGGTGACCATTTTAGTACCTAGTTTGTAGCAGACATCGAAGTTGTCCCCCTGTACTTTCACTAACAGTCGCTGTAGTCGAGGTCGTGCACTTGTCAATGGTTTGCGCCAGATCATCTTCAATGGTTTGTGGTCGGTTTCCACAGTGAACTGTTTACCGAACAGGTAGGTGTGGAACCTTGTGATCCCAAACACCAGAGGAAGTGTTTCACACTCTATGTTTGAGTAATTGGACTATGCTGAGGATAAACATTTGAACCTGAATACAATTGGTTTGCCATCCTGCAGGATACACATTTCTAGCCCTTTCTGCGAGGCGTCGAGTTCCAAGATTGTCTTCTTCCTTGGGTCACAGTACTGCAGGGTACAGGTGTCCGCTGACAATGCTTGTTTGAGATGGTCCTCCTGCCATACAAATGGCACGTCTTTCTTTAAGAGCTCTCTCAGTGATGATGCTTTGTCAGAAAAATTTGGAATGTATGGTGCCAAGAAGTTGAAAGATCCAAGACATCGCTGGAGATGTGGGGTAGGCATATGTCTTACATCTTCGACTTTGCCTGGGTCAGGACGGATTCCGCAACCATATAGATGGAGCCAAAGAAATTGATCTAACTTACATGCACCTGGCACTTCTTGCTGTTAAAAATGAGCCCTTCGCGACGAGCTACTGCCATCAGTGAATGAAGATTTCGATCATGTTCTTCCTTGGTTTTGTCCAATACTGCACTGTCATCAGCAATGCATATACAGCCAGGCAAATTTTCTATACCTCTGTCCATGTGCTGTTGAAACAGATCTTGACTGATGGATAAGCTCAAGGGTAGTCTCTGGAAGCAGTATTTTCCAAATGGTGTCCTGAAGGTGGTGACTTCTTGAAATTCCTTAGTTAGGTATACCGACCAATATCCATGTTTAGCACCCAACTTGGAGAAGAATTTGGCTCCTGTGAACTTGGTATTCAGTTCCTCTAATGTCGGAATCTTGTGGGGGGCATCTCTTCAGGGAGAGGTTTAGATGCCTTGGATCTAGACATACCCTGATTGTTCCATCCTTCTTCAGTACGCACGTGATTGAGCTGCACCAGTCTGTGTGATGATGCACATGATGGATGATGCCATTGCGTTCCATGTCATCTAACTTGCACTTAAGCTTTTCTTGAATGTGCATGCTGCACTTTCTGGGAGGGTCGATTGAGGGAATTGTATCCTCTCTGAGGTGCAGTACAGCATCACCTTGGAAATCTCCTATGGCATCATACCTGTCTGGGTACATTTGTTGTAGGTCATGGACTGACTCAATGCGGGTACCCTTGGTCTCTTCTGCTGTAATGGGTACCTTGGTGACCTCGTGGATAGTCACAATGTTGCAGTCCTTACACACTGATAGTCCTGCCACTGCTGGTTCACTCATGTCTACCAGGTAAAATATTTGTGGTTTCCATGTCGATTTGCCATAATTGCATTGCATTGTCAGTGTGCCAATGCAAGGGATGGGTGATCCGTTGTATACAGATAACTTTGCAGTTGTGGGCTGTATCATTGATTTCCAATGACTCCGGTGCATATCCTTTAGGATTCGGATTGGTAGGATATTTGCACTAGCTCCGGTGTCAATCTTAACCCTGAGTGTACGTTTGCCAGCTTTCTTTGGGCACGTGATGTTGATGGTAGCAAGAGCTTCCAGTTGTTTGACTTCATCAACATGATTCATCAGGTTCACAATGTGGAAAGCCTGCTCGTCTTCTGACTGAAAATCACTCTTCTCTAAGTCTTGTCTCATAGAGTCATAGAGTCATACAGCATAGAAACAGGCCCTACGGCCCACCGCGTCCATGCTGATGATAATGCCTATCTATACTAATCCCACCTGCCTGCATTAATTCCATATCCATCTATGTGTTGCTCATTCAAGTACCTGTCCAGATGCCTCTTAAATGTCAGGTTTGTTTCACAGTGGACTTCGTGTATGAGCTTGCGTTTATGCAGGTCTCTGGTGCTCTCCTTGCTGTCATTGCCCTGTTGCTGTGCCTGTCGTCTGTTTCTTTGTGTCCTACTGTGACTTCTGGCTGTATCTTTGGAGCCAGATTTCTTGCATAGGTGGGCCCAGTGTCCTTTTGCACCACATGCCTTGTACAGGTCTTGAAATGTAGGACAGCTTTGCAGTAAGTGGGACCAACCACTTATCACACAGCTTGCTTGCTCTTTTTGACCTGGTTATCATGCCGATACTGTTGGCTGCTTCTAGTGCTTGCAGATGCTGTTGTCCACCTACAGTGGCTTCATATTTCCTGCCATCTTCGAGCAGTGCATCAATGCTGTGACCTTTCGTTTTCCCCAAGAGATCTTTCTGAAACATTTCAATGGGTGTTCCAACAATCACCAGCTCCATTAGTCACTCTGACAGCTCAATTTCTGAAAATTTGCAGTTGTAGCTCTTATTACAGCATCTGCTGATGAACTAGCCCATTGATTCCTGTGGCTGTTGCCTGTAGGACATCAATTTCAGGCGGTGAATTCTAAAATTCACTTGTAACCGAAGCTAATCTTCTCGCACTTTTCATATCTTTGCGGGATCTTTCTGGTCCTCTTCAGATAAGCCAGAGGTATTGGTTCTGTGTAATCCCTCATTTCCAATTGCTATTAGTATTTTTAGAGCCTGTTTCTCAAGTTCGACAATCACTTGGCATGTAAAGCATAACTACATTCTTTGTTTGAAAAGTTTGAACTCAGATAGGATATCAATGGCTTTCCAGTTCATGCTGGGAAATTTGGTATCCATACTTTTGCTGTTGTTTTACTTTAAAACTTGCCTTAAGACTTGTTCTATGACTCTGCACTGTTTTTCCTTTAGGAAACTCTCTTTTATTTAGACTAGCTGCCTGGATGGAGAGCAGCAGGTGTTTTGCAGTGCTCTGTGTTTATCTTGCTTGCAGCAGTTAAGTTGGTCTATTTACACAGCTGTTCAATAGGCGTTCAATTGTGTTTTTTCACTGGAGTTTATTTTTGCAGCACTTAAGCTGGTCTGTTTACACAGCTGTTTGCTAGGCAGTTCAATAGCTTTTTTTGCTGGAGTTAGTTTATGTTCTTCACACTCAAGTGATTTAATGGTATTTTTATAGCGGTGGCTGCGTAAATGAAAGCTCTTCTTCACACACGAGTGATTTAATGAGTTTTTTAAACTTTGGCTTCATGTATGAAGGCTCTGCATTGATTGGAGGATACCTGCGCCTTTTGCTATTGGGCACTTCCTGTAATGGCGACAACCTCGATCAGCCTGGGAAAGGAGTCTGATCTTCCCTTTTTTTTTACACGGAGCTTTTGAAAGAAAATCAATTTTTAGCACTTCAGAGCTTTTTCTTTTTAACTGGGATTCCTTGACCGTCGGCACAATGACTCATCCAATTTACTTACAGCCTGTCGTTCTGTGCTCTGTCTCCTACAGCTGGAGGTAAGTTTCGTTTTAGAGTCATAGGGTCATAGAGTTATAGAGCACAGAAACAGGCCCTTCGGCCCATCGTGCCTGTGCCAGCCATACAGCACTCAACTATTCTAATCCCATATTCCTGCACTTGACCCGTAGCCCTGTTTGCTATGGCGTTTCAAGTGGTCATCTAAATACTTCTTAAATGTTGTGAGGGTTCCTGCCTCCACCACCTCTTCAGGCACTTTTTCTTTCTACTGTTCTGGCCAGCATTTCTGTGACACTTTTTCTGTTTTGGTTGTAGGAAAGGTAGTTTTTACAGCTGTTTTACCTGTGGTCTTCAATCTTAGACTTTGTCTTCTCACCACTGCTGCCACCATATAAGGAGTTCTTTATTTTGTCTGATACAACATAAATGAGATGCATGGGGTCCAGTTACGTTGAAGATCTCAAACAGGTTTATTACAGCTAACTATTACATATAATATAGAGCAAACTATTTACAGAACCTTACTCTGGTGTAACAGTTGCAGAGTGATGCTGGTTTTGAGTCACATGACTAAGTCCTGGTACTTAGCTCATTAGCATACTAAGATCTTAAAGGGACATCACTCCTAAAGGCAATCATACAATACACCCTACCAAATACCTTCAAACATTCATCATTATACTATGTTGAGAAACTTTACAAGCAACCCTAATGTCCAAGTGTCCAGCTCTGTCTGCCCAGGTGGAGCAAAGCTCCTAGCTGATGAGCCAAATCGCAGGGACTGGCTGGTTTACATAATTGGCCCACACCTGTAAGGACTCATCAAAGGTGCCCAGCCTGATCTGTCAGCAAATGCCGGAATGGACCATGGCAACTCGTGGCAGATTGGAGGGTCAGGAAGGATCAATGAGAAGCAGGACAAAAATTCTGAAAATGCTCCAATGAGAACTCAGTGCCACTGTTGGAAAGATAATTATTCTGCTCTGCAATTGATCAACATTGTCTGTGACATTTGGGGGCACTTCCAAGGACCTCAGTAGATCTCATGTTAGTTCTCAGTCTTCCACTGAGGTCTTCCAAAGGCATTTTTTAGTTTAGAGATACAGCACTGAAACAGGCCCTTCGGCCCACTGAGTCTGTGCCGACCATCAACCACACATTTATACTAATCCCACGCTAATGCCATATTCCTATCACATCCCCACCTGTCCCTACATTTCCCTACCACTTACCTATACTAGGGGCAATTTCTAATGGCCAATTTACCTACCAACCTGCAAGTCTTTGGCATAATAGGTGAAATTCCAAGAGTCGACTATGAACTCCCCCAGACATGCCCCTTGACATGGGGAGGGCGGAAAACCATTAATCCCACATCCCTCTTCCCCGACTAATATTTAGAACAGAAGGTAAATGGGACAGAAACAGAATCTGCTCTCAGCCCTCTCCGACCCCAGGAATTTCAAGCTCTGTAACTTTAAGGTGTGATGGACTTTATCTGTCCCACATTAAGATCAGCTGAGTTGAGTGAGCCAGTCAGTTGCAGGGCAATGTTGATGGATAATTCAAAGCTGCTCAGCTGTCTAATTTCATAGTGAAGGAATCAATGAAAAAGGAGATGCCAGGGTTCAATCTCTAGCCTTGGCTGAGTACACTGATTTGAGCTCGGACAGCTATATGAAGGACAGAGCAGGTGGGAGGAACGTACAGTTGGTTGCAGTAACCCTGGACTAGTGAGACAAAAGAAAAATCTGTGCAAGTTCCAGTTCCTGATCGGAAGTGTGGATGTCAGGTGAGAGCAGCATTAGGCTAAACTATGATATCTTCTATATTCAGATGACCTTCCAGTACTTACTGGCTTGATTCGCACATGGAGAACAGTCACATAGCCAAGGTACCAGACTGAAGGTGGACACTGCATTGCATTATTTTTTGAAATTACTATGCAATACAGCTTCTAATGCTGTTACCGTATTTTGTTATAGCCTAACTACTGGGGCCTTGGAAGCAGTATCTATGGTTGTTCACCCTGTGATTGTGACATTGGAGGCGCCTATGATAATCTGTAAGTATGATTGTTAGTAATGTTTCTGGCCAGCTTAAACACAACTTTATCTCAGCAGCAGAATAGTGTTTTGTATATTACATAGTATACACTCACATCATTATGAACTGGCTCATCATCGGATTTACCATGAGTCATGTCATGGGAGATCCACTAGTGTGAAAAATATAAAAACCTATGGTCAACTGTTGACAGACTCTTGTTGATGAGTGAAAGAATGCAATCCCTCATTACTCTAAGTTAAATTTAATGGTTCTTTTAACGTAACCACTGTTAATTCTACATCAATTGCGTTTAACTATATACAGGTGGAGGGCATTAATTGGGGTTATATTTGAGCACCTCTAAAGAGACAATTACTAAAACAGTGTGTGGTTCAGTTAGGAGATATATGCTTGTAATGTTTTACTCTGTAAATAAATATAAGTCTGAATAAAGATTGGCTCCAGTATCATCCTTCACCAACTGGCTTTCTGGAATAGAACAACCACCACTGAAGGTGTAAAACTTCGAACAACGTACTTGTCTGTTTTTGACATCTTTAACTTAAGCTGTAGGATATTAATAAGAACTATTAATTAAAATAATTTTTTAAATTGGAATACAGAATAGATTTTTTGAGCAATTCCAATTAATTTTACAAGCTCAAGTCTGAAATGCTTATAGTGAAGAATCTGCTTGTGAATTTGAACTGTTGCAAACAAATCTTCACACGGAACAGTGGAAGGAGTTTATGTGGCAGACAATTTGCTGAATAAGGAATAACGTACACTGTAGTATTGTGGTACCATTTGTAAGCATGTCTACTGCAGTCAGCTGAAAATATATTGTGTTTTGCAGTTGTTCCTTGCATGATGGACAGTGTCGATGTCTACCCAACATTATCAGCCGCCAATGTAATGAACCGGCTCCTGGTTACTTCTTTGCTCCGCTGGATTATTATCTGTATGAAGCTGAACTTGCAGAGCCATTAGGGAATAGCGGTTCATTGGTTAGTACCTCTTAAAGCTTTTGTTTTCTTTTAATTTTTCAGATAAAGTCTTTGTCACATACTTACTGTGAAATTTAATGTTTAAGCCACACTTGCTTGATTGCTTTTACTGTCACCTAAATGTACAGGAACCATATAATAATGTGACTGGTTGCATATTAAGCATGCTTTGTCAGCTCTGATCCAGTTCTGAATCAGCTCCTAGGCCCCCACTAAAAATGAATAAAGCTGCCCTGAGTTGTAGACCGCTCCTCCCTATCAGGAGCATCTTTAACGTGACAGTGGGTGGTCTTTGACCAATAGGAAGTTTGATGTCTCAATTTAAAAGGGTGAAAAATATTTTTTGTAAATCAAAAGATATGAACTCACTTTGTCTGGGCTGTATTTGTACTTAGAGGCCCATCACACCTTTCAGGACTGAGTTGAGGATAAATTTCTTCACCCAGAGAGTGGTGAGCCTGTGGAATTCACTACCACAGAAAGCAGATGAGGCCAAAACATTGTACGTTTTCAAGAAGGAGTTAGATATAGCTCTTCGGTCTAAAGGGATCAAAGGGTATGGGGTGAAAGCGGGAACAGGTTACTGAGGTGGATGATCAGCCATGATCATAATGAATGGCGGAGCAGGCTCTAAGGGCCCAACAGCCTACTCCTACTCCTATTTTCTATGTTTCTATTGCCACCCAGGGCTACATTATTTGATTGCTTCTCATGCCATTCTTCAACTTTAATGCAAAGCATTCTGTACTTTCACGGTGGTGCCGATCCCATCCAACATGAGCAACTTATCATCACTACTTAATGCAGTAATAATTACACAACAGTGACAAAAAATCATGAAAGACAATTTTGAGGTGCTAATCAGGCATAAGAACTTGCAATTACTAGACCAAGAAAGACCACGATCCATCAAGTTCGCCCTCTACCATCCTGGCAGTCGCATGATATAATGATAATGGAGTTGTTGACTAATCATAGCAATCAGTCTCTACCGATTAGTCTCCAACAGTCCCAGACATGACATGAGGAAAACCCCAATGGTGGAGAGCTTTAGGAACCATAGACCCAAACCTGTTCCTCACAAGCATGCTACACTTACCATGTCATGTCTCAAATTATTCATACACTGTATCCCAAAATATTAATTTCTGAGAGGCACCATTATTGATGTAAAAATTCTAAAATTAAAATACTTTCTAAATGGACTTATACTGTTAAAAATGACTCGCATAAACCTAACCTCATGTTTTTCTTGTTAACGATACCTATTTACTTCTTAAATTTATAAAAATTGCTTTGAGTGCTTCTGCCCACTGGCCAATACGCAATAATTTCTTAAATAATGAAATGAGTTCTATTTTCAGATAAGGCCAACATCTCTGCCAAAATGTGATGAGTATTTACGAAAGCAAGGATATAACTTTAGAGTGGAACATGGTAGACTGATACTTTACAGGATTGCTAAACATCATATGCAACGTCAGAGGAAGAGGGTATGTGAAGCTTCTAGAACAAAACATTCTGCATTGTTATGAGCAGGTGAGAAAGGTGTCTCGAGGTTCCTCTCAACCTTCACCTGGTCTTACCTTTACAGGGTTTAATTTTAAACAAACCGTGTTTTTAGCTCTCCCTTGGTGAATCCTTGTTCACTACTTTCCAATTATAAGGCAAAGAAACCAGCACAAACGGGCTTTCTTAGATTTAAAGAAGAAATGTTGAAATTTATTAAACTTAAACTCTAATTCGGTTAACGCCTGTGGATACACGATACGCCCACGTTAGCATGCATACGCGATAAACACATGCAAATAGAGACAGAAAAGAGCAGAAGAAAAACAAAGTGGAAAAGTTTGAGGCAATATCTGAAGAATTTTTGTTACGGTTCTTTGAGCTCACTGTAGAGTCCTCGATTGTAGGTAGATCTTACTTTTCGTTGGGGCCCAGTATTCTTCTTAAACCTTGTTCGCTGTAGGGGACCTTTCTCTCTTGGGGTTTATGTGTCTTCAGTGGATTCAGAGGCTTGTGAGAAAGAGATGGGGCCAGACAGGAGAGATCTTCTCAGTCTAGGAGCAAACAAGCACTCTCTGTTCAAACTGTTTGTACAATTTAGAAAAAACCCAGGTTGCCAAACAGGTTAGTCACGTGACTAACTGGTCTGACCACGTCTTGAATTGTATCACCTTAGCAGTCTCTGGAATGCTCCTCTTGCACACAATACCTGATGATCAAGGTCCATTGTGGGTTGACTGTGTCAGGGAATGGTCCTTTGTCCTACTAATCATCGCCTGTTAAAATGAAAATGTCATTTCCAGCCATGGCTGATCTGTTTAACAAGTCCTTTTTTCACTCCAGTAACAGTTTAAAATCAATATTCATGACAAAATTAATGCGTCTCATTCCTGACAGGTGGGGGGCTAGCATGACAGCATGTTGTGAAATTTATAACCACCAATCATCATAAAATAACAACATTGCTGTGTTTCTATAGGGAAAAGTGGGCATCGGATTGACTGGCCAGTCCAACGTTTACTCACTAGCTGGACATTGTACATAAAGATTGGCAATGATGCAATTAAATGGTTCAATTAAACCATTTAGCTACAAGAGTAAAACTCAAATGGCTTATCAACATTAAGATTGAGCTGTTGCCTTGGACGCATTATCAGACATCAGTTGTTCTTCATAATATGTAATCTACAGGCATTTTGGTGTATTTTAATATACTTTTTAGTATAATAAAAGCAAGATGATGTAATTAATGAGCCTATTAGTTACTAATATCAGTAACTGTGGAATGATATCATACGAGGGCAGAGAAGGGTCATTTTCTAATTTTATGCTCTCAGTGATCATAAATTTAAATTTTAAAAATTCAGAAAATGGTGCAGCATGCACACCTGAATTTCTGAACATCAGAAGTTTACCCTGGGCTTCTATTTTTCTCTCAATATGACTATTTTTCCAGCTCCAGAATACCATTAGTGGCAATGGGGATAGTCTGCTTTCAAACAACCCACCATACACCAGGAAACTTGGTTACCAGCCAAGAGAAAAAAGTCTTGGGGTTACTCTCCCAATCAGAAAGTGCCCCCACTCCTACAGTCTGGAATTTTCTGCCCTGTTTCCTCTGCCTTGCCACCTGTTTCCCTTCCAAAAATCTCCTCAAATCCATCTTCTGTGACCACTCTTTTAATTCCATATTTAACCCTCTGCATTCACCTACCCATATCCCATTCTCAGTGTTCCTTTACCCCTTTACTGCAAAACACTGAGCGATATTGGGCCCAATTTTAACTGTGTAAGTGAATGGATTCTGAATGAGTTAACATGGGACCTATCATCCTACATTTGAGGATAAAGGTGCAAATTGTTTTGTTGATCAGAACTTAATGTTTGGGGAACATCAGTACCTAGTGAGACTGCATGCACTGCTCCTTAGTGTATGCTTAAGATAAAGGTCTTATGGATAATTTTTTGTATATGTTAGAGGGGCACGTTTTGTAAAGTGTAATCCTGGGAGGTGCTTGTTTAGGAAACGATGTAACAGGTAAAATAACACGAGGCTTATATTGGCAATATTACTTTCTTTAGCAAACTCTAAATCCAGAATCCCGGGTACAGATTGTTGCCAGAGAACATGCTCCTGATAGACCTACAACCTGGACAGGCCTGGGGTTTGCTCGGGTTCCACATGGAATGGGACTGCGGTTCGTTATTGACAACATTCCATACCCAATGGATTTCACGGCTGTCATTCACTATGAGTCAGAGGTATTCAAATTGCTGCATGCTTTAGCCTACACTCTCCCAGCTGTATCAAATGTAACTGTTTACTCATCAAACAGCCCACAGCCATCCAAGACTTGAGTACTGCTCCCAAATGTCTCTTGCACTTGTGAAAAGGATGCATGAAAAAGCTGTTGTCTAATATATGATGCCACTCTAGCCTTCAATCTTTCTCTATCCTCCTCCTCCCTCTTTCTCTTTTGATTACAGCCTTTCTTCTTTCTCAATGTTATTTACTGTACTAGGGTCAGTACTCCTCAGGACTTTCTTTGTTTGTTCCTCCTACACTACAAACACACCATTCATCATAGAAGTTGCTATAGAACCATGGAAGGTTACAACACAACAGGAAATCATTCAGCCCATCATGCCTATGCTAGACTGTGCTAGAGCAATCCAACAGTTCTACGATAGAACCATAGAGGTTTACACAGACACATACCAATCTACATGCTCTTCCTCCTCCCTGCATATTACCAGGTTGAGTTCAACTCACTCCACAGATCAACTCATTTCATTGTCTCATTTCACTGATTCATTTCCAGTTTGTCAAAACTGTGCAACTGCTTACTTTCTTCAGTCTTTTTTCCTCTTACAATCTTCACACTTTTAAGACCAGAGCTTCGTGTTACCTGATTATTATTTTCCAAATTTCCTTTCTACTTTCTTCACCTGAACAGTGTCTTGGACCTCAGCCCTTCACTGAGGTTTCTCAATTTAAAAACAAAAACATATCTGTACAATTATTTGTAAAATAAATGACCATAAATTTCCTCTCCACTAATACAGTCAACCGATGATTGGATAGCCAGTGTTCGAGTTCAGCCAACAAATCAGCAGCATCATAGCCAGTGCAGAAATAACTTGCCCTCGCAGGAAGCTTTTACAGTTGTCATGCCAGCCACCTCCAGGTTAGAACATACTGCAAATAACCTGACTGTTTTTTTTGAAGTTACGTTGTGTATTATTTATAAATATTAATGGTTCTAATGATACACCATATGAAAAATGGGCTTTTCTTAAAAACTACCATAACCTACCAGGTTACGGACTAAGATGTGGAAAGTGGGATTAGGTTGGATAGTTCAGACATGATGGGCTGAATGGCTTCCTACTGTGCAGTAAATTTCTATGATTCTATGATTAAATCTGGCAGGCTGTAGAACAGGCAGCTGATTCTGCATCACATGTATTTCACCTGCAGATTCAAGTTAAAATTACCCTCTTCGACCAGGTTTCTCACTAGAAACCCTCTGATGGTTAAAATCCAAACCATAGCTTCATCAGTGTTAAAATATTTCTAATTTTAAAAATGTTTTTAAATTGCACATGGCGAGTTAGTTTCCTGCATCCCTGTGGCAGAATGAGGCTGATTTTCATTGGCAGATCAATGGGGAGGAAATGGTGGGAGATTACACAGCTGGAAGCTGCCCACTGACACCAGGTAGATGGCAGGATTGGTTTTGAGGGCTGCCTCACAAGGGTCCCATATTCAGGAAGTGGGGGAGCCTCAGCTTTCCTTGTGGGGCCCAGAGGAGCACTATTCCTCCTCCTGGCATCTCAAAGAAAGTAAAACAACTCCCCTGTTTGAGTTTCTTCTGGCTCCAGCTCCTCTTCCCACTGTCTTCACCTGGCAGGAAAACTACATCAGTTTCCTCGCTCAGGCCACCAGTTAAAATTACAGGCATCGTTACCCAACATGCCTATGTAAAGAAGAACGTTGTCAAATTTGGGCAGGTGTCATCGTCATCTGCTCAATACAGCAGGTTAAAATTTGGAATACTGAGTTTCTGGTGCCTTTCCATCGGATAAGTAACTCAGGTGATTTTAACTACCCATCTGACTACTTACCGTCAAGCAGGTAGAATTGAAATCATGCCCCATGTGTTGTACCGACAATCTTTCACTTAGTCCATTTCTAATATCAGTTATACTATTATACCTCAGACAGAACTCAATAGTCTTCAGTCTTGCTATTCTTAATTTGAAAAAGTTCTTGCACGTCTATGACTAGATGAAGGACTAACAGTAAGGTAACATAGTGGTGGTCAAGGATGATGGTGGAAATTCTAAATTAATCAATATGAAATGGTTTGGCATTTCAATGAAACATATCAATTATGTATTATTCTTCAAATATATCAACTCAGAGTCCCCACTGAATAACAACACAAACCTTCATATGCTACCTTCTGCTTTCAGAGCTCTCTCCTACCAAGCCATGACCTGAAACTCGGTCCTTTGCAGAATTAACTATTACCTTCTGAATATGTGGAGATGGAACACATTTAGTCCACAGGAAAGCTATAGGTCTGGACTTTGACATATTGCAAACACTGGAGTCAATTTTGGACACAAGCTTTTATTACAGTTGTACTCAGCTTCCTGTTATGATCCCTGTGGAGACCACCAACAAATCAAAAGAATCAAATCCACTGACTGACCCCAATTTAGGAAACAAAAACCAAACAGACAAGATTTCACTTTTATAAATTTTACCTTAACACTCAAACCAAAACCAATGTAAATTAAACATGAAATGTGTGTATATCTTAAAGATTACACATTAATTAGCAGATGCAACTGAGATAGTCCTTACTAATCCTCTGAATAGGCTTATCAGCAAGATGTGCCAACCAGTTCCACAGTACAACAAAATCAGGAACTTCCTCAGTTGGTTTTCCAAGTCCTGTTCTCCAGGATGCAGATATGGAAGTGATGAGGTCCAGTCAATAGTTAGCAATGCAATCATTCCTTTAACGGTTCGGTCTTGTTGCCTCTCGAACAATCTCGGCTTCACCCACAACCTTCCTGATGGTGTGGTTCAACTGATAAATTTCTAAGTCACCAAAGACAACTGCTGTAAGTCATTCACCAATGATCAGCCCTCAGTCCAGGCTTCTCAAAACAACTATTCCAGCCTGCTGCATTGTCGTCTGTTTCAGTTCCAAGCAGCTTCGCAGGAAGCACAAAAATCTGCAGCTCTCAGCTTTCCCTTTAAACAACAACTGGCTGTTTTTTCTTCCATTCACTGCAGAGCTCTTCTAAAACCTGAAACCTGAGCTCCAATCTCTGGTTAAAAAAAACTTTTTTTTAACCTGGTTCTAACCTCGCTGAACATTAAAGCTTTTAGTTTCGTTTTCAAATCAGGATCTGTCTCAAAAAAAGCACGCATTAAATCCAAAGTCATAGCATCTAACATTCCACCCAACAAGCCAGCTGCACAGAGCACAGGCTGCATGAGGACTCCATCACATTCCCCTCTTTTGCTATATTACCAAATAAATATGAAACAAGTGTCATTGCATTTTGTCAGTTCATTTTAAATATTCTTGTGTAAGATTGTAATCATTAAACAACTCAGCACCTTTACAGAGTCAGTGCACAGCACCAACATGTTTCTGGATGGTTTTAAACATCCTGGATTTCACAGAAGAAATTACGTCTATCGAATATCATGGTTTTCATTGATTATTGGGGGGCCAGCAGACATTTGCTCCCAGTATTATAGAATGGCAGCAGCCTTGTTGGTATCAGGTGGCATTGGGTGCAACAATGTCACTTAAGCAGGAATTCCCATGCATGTTTATGAGTATTATGCACATATTACTGAAGGGTTGGGATACCAGTCTTTACAGTTACTGTGAGCCAATACAGGGATTTGAAAGGTGCAATCGAAAAGCATGTTTTTATCATGCAACTGAAATAATACATCATGCAAAGAATGCGATTGTTTACACTGTGTAGCTAATTATATTAATCAATAAGAAATATTGTTACAGGCACTATGATCTAATTATAGCTTTGTGTTTCTTCATACACAGGATTGCAATTCTTAACACCCCCATATGCCTGGAGCCTCAAGTAAGGTATATCGTGGAGATTTACTTCAATCGATCTCCTACTCCGAACAGTCAGCCCAGCAATCACATCTTGATTGATTCTGTAAGCGCAGAGTTAGATCTTCTTGTTATTGCAGTTTATGTTGTATTAATGAAGTGGCAACATCATAGCACTGGCTGTTTTCAAATTCTGATGATGTTGAAATTGTTACCAGGAGGCACACCACACAGAATAGGTGACTAGATTACATACATAGGCCGGGATTTTAATGAAGTCCCAACGCTAGGATCCGTAGTGGTGGGGACTGGAAGATTGTACCGGTTGCGGCCTGCCATGGAGTCCGACACCGGGAGTGCCGGGCCCGATCCTCCCAGCGGCGGTGAGGCTCCGTGGTGCCTCCCCCACCGCTGGGTGACGGGATCCATCTTTGTATATTTAAATTAAGTAAATGAAAACATTTAAGTAAAATTTGCAGTCATCTTACCTGCTGCCCAGGATCTTCCGAATGGCGGCCAGCACTCACGTTCCTTCACTTTCCCCTCCAGGGAAAGCAGGCGCCACCAAGGTGGGGAAGGTTTTTTTTTTATGATTTTAGTCCAGTTGTGAAGGGGTACGAGGTCAAATGTAAGTTACCAGTGTAGGAGATGGGGGGGAAGGGGTGACCTAACTTTGATTAGTTTGGGGGGGGGATGGTCCAGTGTTGCAGGTAAGTGTTTTGTTGGGAGGAGAGGGCAGCTATTGTATTTAATTGCTATTGAGGGGGAGGGCGAAGAGGCAATAGTTTTTTTTTGCAGTGCAATCGGGGAGGGGGGGGGGTGTTAAGCCTTTAAAAATGTAAGTGTACCAGCAGGGCTTGGCTGCCCTTTAAAAATGCACAGGCAGCTGATGCCGTTGTCAGCGTCGCAGAGCCCGCACCCTCCAGGTGATTGGAGGGAGCAGCCCGGCCACTGTATTATCTTGGGCTGCCATGAGGTAGATCGCAGCAGCATGGCAGTGCGCAGCCTGTGCGTGCTTGCGTGCATGCGGGGCCTCCATTTTTCCACCTACCACTGCTCCTGGCAGTGGGAGAAGAAAATTCAGCCCATAGTAAATATATGCAATGTTTTCACATTAACTTTGTAATCAGGCTTCCTTAAGAAATAGATTGGAGCTCTGTGAAATGATTTATAGTAAACACAGTTTAGCTCTTAAGGTTTCCTATTAGATTGCTTATTCTCATAGATTCAAGATTGCCATATAAGGGGAATTTCAAGATTTTCTCTTTGCTGTAAGGTTGGTAGAGACGGTAATTTGTGACATGTCATATCAACTGATAGTGACAGGAAACCTTTTGGTTTCACACAACTTGCTCATCAATTTAACCTAGTGTTACGACCAGGTGCGAAAGGTGTCGAGGGGTCTTTTGCTGTCTTCACCTGGTTTTATTGTGACAGGGTTTTATTTTTAAACACACTGTGTTTTGAGCTCCTCTTTTTTTTATTCCTTGTTCATAGCTTTCCAATTATAAGGAAAAGAAACCAACACACCAGGTTTTCACAGGTTTAAAGGAGAAAAGTGAAATTTATTAAAACTTAGACTTAAACTCTAATACGGTTGACATCTACAGATATATGACGTGCCCATGCTAGCATGCACACGTGATATATACATGCAGATAGGGACAGAAAAGAGAAGAAAAGATAAAGTGAAACAGTTTGAGGCAATATCTTGTTACTGTGCTTCGAGCTCATGGGATAGTCCTTTTCTAGGTAATTCTTACATTTCGTTGGGGCCCAGTATTCTGCTTAAACCTTTTCTCTCTTTGAGGTTCATGTGTTTTCACAAGATTCAGTTCCGTGGGAAGGAGATGGGAGCAGGCAGACAGGAGGGGGGGGGGGGTTCTGCTTCAGTTCCAGGAGCACACAGCATTCTGAGTTCAAATTCTGTTTTTCCAATTTAAAACTCCCCTGGTTGGCCAGCAGGTGGTCACATGACTGACTGGTTGGCCAGGCCTCTTCTGTGTATTGGGGCAGGGACTGGTTCCTCATTGTTCCAACACTGTCTGTTACTATGCAAATGTCTTTCCAGTCAGGGGTTTGCAATTTTAAGTTTTACTGTTCATATGGCGAAATAATGTGTGCTTCAGTCTTGGCAGGTGGGGGGCGGGGAGTTGCCTGACATTAGAAATTGTTATTTTCAGTATTAGCAGAAAATCTCTTGTATTCCTTTGTCTATTTTAACTAAGCATTCGCTCATTTTAATATCAACATAAAAATAACAGACAGGAATATTGTACAAGAACATTACTGTTGGCTGGTAACTAGTCACATTCCATTTTTACGTGCATTTATTTTTTTAATGTTAATTACTAGAGATTTTTACTACATTTTTGAGAACCGCATTCCATGATCTAGACCATTTTCCATGAGAATCGCAAACCGTGGACATAACCACCAATTTTACTTTTCATATACAGTACACAGACACAAGGCTGAATTTTACAGCCTCCCTGATGTCAGGAGTTGTGGTGGGGGGGGCCTGGAAAATGCCACCGGCATAGGCCCACCATGGGCCTCGGCGCCAGGAAAGCCCGGCCCGATATTGCAGGCTACAGCAAGGCCTCGTGGCCACCCCCTGCTACTCAGCGATGGGAGCAAAATTTACATATGTAAATATATTTAAATAAATGAATTAAATACTTACCCGCTTCTGCTGCTCGTCCCAGAGTGATATTGATGCTGCTTGCCGGCACTCCCACGCCTTTCGGATCCCCAAATGGAGATCCGAGGCAGAACACTTGTGGGGAGTGGCGAGCAGGTGGGGGAGTGGTGCGGAGTAAATTTATTGATCTGGGGGTGTTGGGAAGGGGTAAAGTTTAAGGGTAATGAACTTTGGGGGCGGAAGTCAGAAGCAGAAGGTAAGTGTTTTGGGGGGAGAGGGTAGGCAATTAATTCTATGCTTACAGGGTTGGGGGTGGGTGGGAGAGGGTCAGGATCACTTCATTTAATTTTTTAAAGCAGTATTCCTTTAAAAAATTTAATTACAAGTTAGGCTTGAAGACTTTAAAAATGGCATCAACGACTGCGCAAAGGCAGCTGACGCCATTGCTGGGGGTGGACCACCCACCCCCTCCATGTCATTGGGGTGGGTGGGGGGCAGTCCGGCCCAGCCATTTAAATGAGCCACCGCATTTAATATTGCAGCGGCTCCGCGAATTGCGGCCCACGTGTGCCAGCTGCCATTGTTTAAGTCCGCCCAACATAAATTTCAGCCCACAGTATGACATCAGAAATATCAATGCTGAGATTGACACAGTTGAATTTCCCTAAAAATAATACATTGCAGTATAGTCTTTTGTCAATCTTGAGATATAGGTGTCACTGGCAAGGCCTTGCAGGTAGTGGAGAGGATTTGGGGAGTCAGGAGATGCGTTCTCATTGCAAAATAACCAGCCACTGTCCTTTTCCTGTAGCCACGGCATTTATGTGGCTTTTCCTGTTAGGTTTCTGGCCAGTGATGACCCCAGGATATTGATGATAGGCGATTCGTAATAATATGTCATGGGGAGGTAGTTAGGTTCCCTCTTGTTGGAAATGCTAATTGTCATTTATGGCACAAGTGTTACTTGCCACTTATCAGCCCAAACCTGGATGTTGGCCAGGTCTTGGTGTTTACAGATATGGAATGTTTCATTATCTAAACAATTGCTAATGAGCCTATCAGCAAACTGCCCTGCCTGACCTGGAGGGAAGGTTATTGATGAAGCAGCTGAAGACACTTGGGCCTAGGCTACTGTCCTGAGAATCGCCTGCAGCAATGTCCAAGGGCTGGCATGATTGGCCTTCACCAACTACGACCATTTTCCTTAGTGTCAGGTATGACCTCAGCTACTGAAGCATACTAGCCAGGGATTATTTAAATTAGGCCCGTGGGATCTGTATTGTTAAGCAGGATAGGTAGACAGAATCTCCCTAACATTGCACTAGATTCTTCATGTTACATGGGAGCTCAGCTTTCCCTCACAGACCTGCTTCAGAAATCATGGAGCACTTTTGGTTAATGAAGAGATTTTTTATTTCTTTTGTCATTAGCTGGGTCTGATTCCAAGGATTAACTCTCTGGAGGATTTCAGCAGCAAAACAGATTTGGATGAGTACAGACGATATCAATGCATTGAGGTTGCCTATCAAGTGGGACCTCAGACTATACCAGAAGTGTGTGAGAGACTGATAGCCAGCATGTCTGCTCGAATCCACAATGGAGCTGTCCGTGAGTACAAGAAGCTCTGAGGAAGAAATTGTCACTGCACAACTTCTAGACACTACAACAATACAAAACCATCAATTTATTTAGAGCTGCTTATTGCACCATATGACATGGACTGAGCTGGCAAATTCACTACTAGCTCTAAAGATGGTCATACCAAGTCTATACTGATTTAGTCAGGCACAGAAATGACCTGATTAACATCCAGCACTAGTCTAGGTGCTAAAATCAATAGAAATCCCAATGGAGCCTTTCTGATGTTTCCTTAGTTGACATTATCAGCCCACCCCTTGCACAGAGAGACATAAAACAGGAGCTTCGGGATGCTGATCTACAATAACGTATCTAATCTCTGTAGTTATAAGGAACTCATGTAATATTAAACTCCAAAACCACAGCTATTTCTCAAAAATATTTTCTTTGTATGTTGTGTTAGCAGCTTTTACTGACATTCTGGAGGAATTACACTGAACAATTTACATATCTGAATGAAACTGATAAAATTGTCAGCACCACTGTATATTTAAAAAAATGTCAAGTTAGCTAATAAATCAAAGTTTAGAATGCGCATCCCTCACGCAATGGATAAAGCTGCAGGCCAGTATAGCATTAAGTCATACAGAGCAGTAGGTGTGAAGTTCAGTCCAAGGTCTGTGCTGACTTAGCCAGGCCAGCAATTGAGGTGCTACTGGGGAAAAATTAGCAAGGGTTCTCTTTCCTGATCTCTGTTCAGTGAATCCAGCCAGAAGGTGTGCACATCTGGCTGCCAGACAAAGACAGGGTCAGTCTCAACCACATAGCCGACAAGACACTCACTCTTCAAGCTCACCCATGAGAAAAGGGCACAAAGATGAGGTACCAACTGGCAGCCCTGGTTCCATACCATAGCAAGACTCAGTGGAGGGTAAGTTTATCCAGTGGGAAATCCATGGGATTGTGTGGAATTCTGGTTTTGTACCTCACCTTTGCATTGGGCAGGGTACAAATCCAGCATTGCCCCCAATCCAGGGTTAGGTTAAAATTTCCCCCAGTGCTTCAGGATAAAGTGAGAAAAGGAGAGAAAATTAGGGGAGGAACAATTTAAGCAATAACAATATGAAGTCCTACAATTTGGACTGAATTTTCTGATTTCATGTGTAATGCAACTGACTTTTGCAATGGTATTTGTAACAGTTGTAATCATTTCCTGCTAACCGAACTGAGTTCCTTACATATGTCCCACAGCCTGCTGCTGTAATCCTCAGGGATCAGTCAGTCCCATCTGCAGCAAGTTTGGCGGTCAGTGCCAGTGTAAACCTGGCATGATTGGGCGATGCTGTGATTCCTGTGCACCAGGATTATATGGGTTTGGTGCCAATGGTTGTTCAGGTAAGTCACTCACTAGCACACAGTGAATGGGCAGGGTTAATAAAAGACAAGTTCGATCAAAATTTTTAAAGGGTATTTGGTATACATTAACGCTCATTTAAAGCTATTGATGTATATTGTCATCTAACATGTTTCAGTGCAGGGGTATTAATTTTTCAAAGCTTTTACCTGTTTTACTTTGATTTAGTTCGCATACAAACCACTAAAATTATTAAAGATCAAACAGCTTCCTCTAACTATCAACCTGCAGGCATTTCCTGGATTGACAAAGATCAGCTCTGAGCATAATAATGTTTTCATTGTTCTCCTTGTATTATAATAAAGCTCTGCACTTTCTATTTCTTTTAATATTGGCCAAATATACTGATATAGTTTCTTTATGGTAATAACTGTTTAGCAACAATTTGTCTGTGTGATTTCAGCAGAATACAACTGACACTGCTTCCTGTCAAATTAAAAGTTGCTTTACATTAGGTAGAGTGTATTTTTCATTATGAATGCAACCCAATTGCTATCAATAACTTTATGTGCCGCATACGTATGATTGCGTGCATTCCATTTTCTGCTCATTCTCCGTAGCATGTTACTTTCTAAACTCCCTCAATTATCAGGATGGTGCATCACAACTTTATAGTCTAAATCTGAGTCCAAGCCTGCACTTTGCTTGGTTTGAGAAGGTTATCCAGATATCTATCTGTTCCTTTCCCTTGGAATGTGTTCTCCTTTGTCCTTGATCCACTGCCAATTCTTTGCTCATAACTGTAACACATTCTGCAAATATGGGTCAACAGCTACAATTTCAAAAGTACACTTTTAACTTGATGTCTCATTGTATGATTGATTAGATTTGCTGAACTGATCCCATGTGAGGTTAAGCAAGAAAGGAGATGGATCTTTTTGTTGTCAATGGACTGTTATTGCCTTGATGTTCTGATAGATACTGTAGTATAAGGGTCTGAAGGGTTAATGTTGAGACAGTGTAGGGAATACTTCCCACCATGATGATGTAAGACATCACATGTGAGAGAGACTTGGAGGGAGATGCTTCAGAGGAGTCACACAGACTTGTGTAAAACTGTACATAGTTAGAATGTAATAAAAGAGTTAATGTTCAAAGTACTGAAGGCTCAGTAATCTCTCTTAGCTAAACTAACCAAGTATACTAAGGTGGCAGCAGACAAACCAAACATAAAGCAGATACTGTAATTCTTTATCTCTGGAGTACACTGTATGTATATTGACCTGGGAACATCTTGTGCTCAAGTATTAACAAGCATGTATTTCAAACACCGTATAGTCTTCCTCTTGTTTCTTTAAAGGCAAACTCCTGGGTACTGCATTTGTTCAGCAGTTGCCTGAAAAACCGTTTCCAATTGTTTATAATTAGATTATTCATTAATGTATAGGGTGCTGAAATGCATTGTTGCAAGAGGAAAGTTAACATGATAATTCTGGCTCTTGATACTTTCCCAAACAAAACAAAAAATCAGTTTCCTTTCTTAAAGATAATTTAAAATGATTTTTTAAAGTGTGGGAATGGTTTTTGAGCAAGTTCATTGTCCCTTGAGACATTTTTCATAGTGATCCATTGTCCCCTACAAACCTCCATTGTGTCCTCTTCCTGCTACTGCTGGTATTACCGGTGTTTAACTAGGTTACCTGGAGGTTCCATAATATATCAGCTGTCGGTCTGCATCAATGTTGTACGCATCCGTGGGCATAAGGCAATTATCTTCCTCATCAGTCTATGGATACAGTTCTGTGCAATCATGTGTTGGAAGAGACCATAACCAACAACACATCAAAAATACTTTCTTCGAGACATTCCATTTTTAATTCCTGCAGCTCACACTATGCGTTTGTATATCATGTCCTCTCTCATTTGAAATTATGGCTAATGTCACAAATAAGATCTTTGGCGATCTTTTTCTCTTATGCGCTATTCTTACATCTGTCCCTACTACAGGACTCATTTTTATAAATAATGAATTTCAACATGAATTAAAAATCAATGCTGGCAACTAGGAATCGATTAAAACTCACCAAGTCTTTGCTGTCAAAATTAACTTCCATTTATTTGAGGAATTAATAAAACATTCCCTCCTTATCATTTCTTACAGCAGTAACATCTGGTAAGCATCAATGTTTTGCATTGTCCTTGAATAGAAAGTGAAATTGTTACCTGAGCTTTCACTGAGTTAAGTGTAACCAGTGTCTTTGCAAAATTAGCAGCTTAGTTCAATTATTTCTGTCAGACCAGTGGCCTTGCAACTTACCCACATTAAAGTGAATCTATGCCCTCGTGACTTCAAAAGAAAATGACAAGTGTTGTCAGCTTTTAAAATTTGATAGATTAATGTTGGTAGAAGACAGTGCTGAAGAATGCTTTGATCTGAGTTGTGAGCTCTTGCACCTGTGTGCTGCTTTTATTTCCATTGATTGGAATTTGCTCCAACTTCATGTTTGTTAAACTTTCTTCTTCCAGCCTGTTACTGTGACCGTCAAGGATCCATTGATTCAATCTGTGATCAGGAAACTGGACAGTGTCATTGCCACAGAAATATTGTCGATCGTGCTTGTGACCGCTGCCGGCCTGGATATTATGGGTTCCCTACCTGTCGGCCATGTCAGTGCAATGGTTATTCTGAGTACTGTGATCCTCAAACAGGAGCATGTCAGAACTGTAGAGCATTTACCACTGGAAATAACTGTGAGCGGTATGGAGGTGCAACATTTTAATCTTAACATTGTTGCTGGTTTAATAATGATTGACATTAATTATATTAGGAATCCAAGCATTAATGTCAGCTGTACCTATTTGTAAGTGGATTGTTTTTGATGTGATGGAAATCACAGTTATAAATGTCATTGCATAGGATGCCATATAACAGGAATAGTAATGCTTGCTATCAATATCATAGATGACAGTTTCAGTATGCTAATAGTTTCTTTGCATCACATCTGCACACTATCTGACAGAATCATATGATTTCTATCAAAGGGGCCATTTTACTCCTAGCTGAACCAATTTCAATACCGGTAACAAAATAATTTCATTATCAATAGTTAACACTCATAATGCTGGATCTTCATGTCCTACCTGCCAGCAGGATATAGTGTGAATGCTTCTGTTCCTGCTCACAGTGATTGCTGTGTCAGTAAAAGGAGTTGCACAGGATGAATTCAGCACATCATGTGTCCTGCTGGGCTGAGAGTCATGCTGCTAACATTCCCAAGGCTGTTTGCTGTCACCATGTTTCATTTTAAGGCTGTTCCAATTTCCTGGGAATATTAACACACCAGTACTGATAAATCAGCATTAACCTTATTATTATCCTTGCTCCATGGCATATTGGTAACCAAATTAATAACTATAGTAGATGTTTTCAAATGTTCCTCATCACCCACCTTTAGGGATTTGTGATTTAAAACTGCATTTCTGTCTTTGCAGATGTAGTGAAGGTTACTTTGGGAATCCAACTTTAAATGAACCTTGTCAACCATGTCAGTGCCCTGACATTCCAAACAGTGGACGCTATTTCGCTCATTCTTGTTATGAAGACCCTAGAACTCTACAACTGGTTTGTAACTGCCTTGAAGGCCATACAGGTGTGAAGATTATTCATAGTGTGTTCTAGCTAACAGAAGTTGATAATATGACTTGAATTTAACTGCCTTAAAAGCTAGCTTCTAGGTGACTTATAAGATGCATTTTTTCCCTCTCCTGAATACCCTGACCCATTCTGGGTTCTGCAGGTGCATAGCACTCCAATACCTTATCCTTGAGGCATTATTCACTTAAGTATCAGAATGCTATTTGGCCACAATTGAGCTGGATTCAATGTCCGCATGTGCACTTTCCAGCAAGGATCATTGATTAATGATCAAAAACAGGAAACCTGGCTGATATTAGTCTCCCTATCTCAAGACAGTAAGGCCAATTGCAGCACCTCTACCAACAATTTAGGTGAGATCTGCTGATTGAAACTGGGCCTTCTGGTCTAAATGGCTCGGTTACATACTGATCTTACCAAATATACTATTGGGTAGTTTCTGCAAGATATACACCTTTCAGTGCTTCATCACTGATTCTACAGTCAGATCCACCTGGTACATTTACAATAAGTTTTGACAGTCCTCAACTTGCCTATGAGATGGGTGTCTTGTTGAAGCCTTTCAGCATTTAACACAAATCTGTGTACCTCATCCTTTTTGACCAGCTAGTCTATCTTCTGCAGTTAAGAAAGAGACAGCATTAACACAAAAAGTAAAGTTGAACCTTGACACCTGTGCCTGCCTTCCACTTGATAGAGATTCACATTGGTGTGAATATTTGTGGTGAGAAGAGAGCAAGGAAATGGTCTAGTTCATGGTGCGGCTTATCAATAAGATGATATATATGATATGATATATATGATATAAGATGATATGATATATATATGTTTCAGTGCTGTATCTCTAAACTAAAATAGATTTGCCGCAAATATGTTGGCAAAATAAGCCACACTCTGTTACTGGGGTAATGTCTACAAAACGACTGTCTTCAGTCCCCCACCACAAATTCCATTCCCTAGCCACCAACTCCATCCTGCTCCCTGACAACTGTCTGAGGCTGAACCAGATTGTTCACAACTTCAGTGTCATATGTTGTGACCCGGAGATGAGCTCTGACCACATATCCTCACTATCAATAAGACTGCCTATTTCCAACTCCACAACTCTGTAATCACTCAACTCTGCACCAGTCACTTGCTGCTGAAACCCTCATCCTTCCATTTTTACCTCTGGACTTGACTATTTCAATGTACCCCAGGTCGAACTCTTGAATTCTATTCTCCATAAACTTGAAGTTATCCAAACAATGTCTCGATTTTAAAATTCACATCCTTGTCTTCAAATCCCTCCATAGCTTCACCCCTCTCTGTCTCTGTAATTTCCCCTAGCCCTACAAGCAACGTTCCCTCTAAACTGCGCGATCGCACAGAACCCAAAAGTCCCTGCCCACACACAAGTTGGCCCCTTTGAGTTACCGCGAACTTAAATGAATTGCTCACGCACTCCAAAAAACATTAGAGAGTACATTGCCTATAACCCTCCCAGGTATCTGCCCTCCTCCAATTCTGGCCTCTTAAGCAACACCAATTTTAAGTACCTCCACCATTGGCATCTGTACCTTCAGCTGCTAAGGCCCTAAGCTTTAGAATTCCCTCCACCTCTCAATCCTCCTTTAAAGAGGACACCACCAATGTCCAAATGCAAGCTGAATGGTCTTCTTTGGATAATCAACCCTCTCAAAAATAAAACAAGAATGTGACTGGGTAAAATTCACCCAAACGTTGAATTTACTTAAAAACCTTAACACGATTTTTTTGTTCCATCTCTCTTGGCTAGAAATGAACTGATAACTAATTTATTAATTTTCCCATGTCTAATAAGTTTATAGGAATTCTCCTACTTGCTGAAGCAATCTATTTAGTCTGTGATTCATTTGACATCTAGGCATATCACCATGGTGACATGTCGCTATAATTCCATTAGATTGGTTCAAATGTAGAACTGGAGTTGTATTAAGACTGTTGTGTCTTTCTGTTCAGGAATCCACTGTGAGAAATGTTCTCCTGGGTTCTATGGCACTCAGACAGAAATTGGAGATCACTGTTTGCCTTGCAGCTGTAACGATAACATAGACAGGAGAAATCCAGAGTCTTGTGACCAGCAGACGGGCGAGTGTTTGAAATGCCTGTATAACACCTATGGACCAAACTGCCAGTTCTGCAAGCCAGGATACCATGGATCTGCTTTGAACAAGGATTGCAGACGTAAGATTCTGAGGCGGTTAATCAGTTTAGTCAGATTATACATGTGCTCAAGTTACAGTCCAATACTTCCTAAAGGAATCTTCAGGGTAGAATTTCACTAGTATAATAACAACCTGTGCTTTGGAGTAAATGTTGACTAATTCCTGCATAACTAACAACAAACTGTTGCTGTCGGCGGGCAGGATTCACCCAGCCAGAATACATGAATTTTACACATGCAGACATTTCGCATTTCTGGGTTAGAAGCAGGATTGAAATTAGCTTTGTCAATGTTAACCTGATAGGGTATCCAGTTGTAAAACTAGTAACCTACCACAATTCTTGCCCAAATTACTTGTTCAGTCCTTGTGCCGCCTTTGCCTTACTTCTCAAGCCAATTACAGTATTCACCTGGTGAAATGTGACCCTCTCAGGAGCACATGGAAATCTGAGAAAATCTTCTTATTGAACTATTGGATTTTCAACATTTGAAATTTAATTACCCTTTTTTTTGTTTGGTACACACTGAATTTTCCCATTTTCTTTGGTGTACACTAAATAAGACCTACACTTTGTTTTCATTTTGTTCAATTATGATAATAGTTACATTATTAAGTTTAAAAATGTCTTCTTACATAGATGTTTTTTAAGTTGTCATAGGCCTAAATGATCCTTTTTTATTAATTCATGGGATGCAGGTTTCGCTGGCAAGGGCAGCATTTATTGCCCATCCCTTATTGCCCTTGAGAAGGTGGTGGTGAGCCATCTTCTTGAACCACATTTTTAAACATTGTCCTGTTAATACCAGTGTTGTAGCTATACTGGAACAGCTTGGCTAGGGGCCTGGATAGTTCTGGAGCATGTCCTCAGGATGTTGTCAGGGCCCATAGCCTTTGCTGTATCCAATGCCTTCAGCTGTTTCTTGATATCACATGGAGTGAATCAGATTGGTTGAAGACTGGCATCTCTGATGCTGGGGACCTCAGGAGGAGGCTGAGATGGATCATCCACTCGGCACTTCTGGCTGGTGATGGTTGCAAATGCTTCAGCCTTGTCTTTTGCAGTGATGTGCTGGGGTCTCTCATCATTCAGGATGCAGATGTTTGTGGAGCCACTCCTCCTGTTAGTTGTTTAATTGTCCACTACCATTCACGACTGGATGTGGCAGGACTGCAGAGCTTTGATCTGATCTTTTAGTTGTGGGATCACTTAGCTCTATCAATAGCATGCTGCTTCTACTGCCCTGCATGCATGTCCTGCATCGTAGCTTCACCACGTTGGCACCTCATTTTTAGGTATGCCTGGTGCTGCTCCTGGCAGTCCATGTCATGTAGGTACACCCACTGCTGTTAGGGAGGGAGTTCCAGGATTTTGATCCAGCGACAGTGAAGGAACAGTGATCTCGTTCTAAGTCAGGATTTTGTGTGACTTGGGGGGGGAACCTGTAGGTGGTGGTGTTCCCATGCGTTTGCTGCCCTTGTCCTTCCAGATGGTAGAGGATGTGGGTTTGGAAGGTGCTGTCGAAGGAGCCTTGGCAAGTTGCTGCAGTGCATCTCGTATATGGTACATACTGCTGCCACTATACGCCAGTGGTGGAGGGATTGAATGTTTAAGATGATGAATGCGATGCCGATTAAGCGGCCTGCTTTGTCGTAGTTGAGGTGCTGAGTTTCTTGAGTGTTGTTGGAACTGCACTCATTCAGGCAAGTGGAGAGTATTCCATTACACTCCTCACTTGTGCCTTGTAGATGGTGGACAGGCTTTGGGGAGTCATAAGGTGAGTTACTTGCCACAGAATTCCTCGCCTATGACCTGCTCTTGTAGTCATAGTATTTTATGGCTGGTCCAGTTAAGTTTCTTGTCATTGGTGATCCCCAAGGCAGTTGATGGTGGGGGAATTCAGCGATGGTAATACCATTGAATGTTAAAGGGAGATGGTTACTTACTTTCTCGTTGGAGATGGTCATTGCCCGGCACTTGTGTGGCATGAATGTTACTTGCCACTTACCAGCCCAAGCCTGGATATTGTCCAAGTCTTGCTGCATTTTTACATGGACTGCTTCAGTATCTGAGGAGTTGCGAATGGTGCTGAACATTGTGCAATCATCAGCGAACATCCCTACTTCTGACCTTATGATTGAAGGAAGGTCATTGATGAAGGAGCTGAAGATGGTTGGGCCTAGGACACTATCCTGAGTATCTCCTGCAGTGATGTCCTGGAGCTGAGATGATTGACCTCCAACAATCACAACCATCTTCCTTTGCGTTAGGTATGACTCCAACCAGCGGAGAGTTTTCCCCCTGATTCCCATTAACTTCAGTTTTGCTAGGGCTCTTTGATGTCATACTCGGTCAAATGCTGCCTTGATGTCAAGGGCAGTCACTCTCATCTCACTTCTTGAGTTCAGCTCTTTTGTCCATGTTTGAACCAAGGCTGTAATGAGGTCAGGAGTTGAGTGGCCCAGGTGGAACCCAAACCGAGCGTCACTGAGCAGGTTATTGCTAAGCAAATGCCGTTTGATGGCACTATTGATGACACCTTCCATCACTTTACTGATGATTGAGAGTAGACTGATGGGGCGGTAATTGGTTGGGTTGGACTTGTCCTGCTTTTTGTGTACAGGACATACCTGGGCAATTTTCCACATTGCAGGGTAGATGCCAGTGTTGTAGCTGTACTGGAATAGCTTGACTAGGGGTGTGGCAAGTTCTGGAGCACAGGTCTTCAGTACTATTGCCGGAATATTGGCAGGGCACATAGTTTTTGCAGTATCCAGTGCCTTCAGTTTTTTCTTGATATCACGCGGAGTGAATCGAATTGGCTAAAGTCTGGCATCTGTGATGCCGGGGACTTCAGGAGGAGGCCAAGATGGATCATCAGCTCGGCACTTCTGGCTGAAGATTGTTGCAAATGCTTCAGCCTTATCTTTCGCACTGATGTGCTGGGCTCCCCCATCATTGAGGATGGAGATATTTGTGGAGCCACCTCCTCCAGTTAGTTGTTTAATTGTCCACCACCATTCACGGCTGGTTGTGGCAGGACTGCAGAGCTTAGATCTGATCCGTTGGTTATGGGATCGCTTAGCTCTGTCTATTGTATGCTTTTTACGCCGTTTGGCACGCAGATAGTCCTGTGTTGTAGCTTCACCAGGTTGACACCTCATTTTGAGGTATGCCTGGTGCTGCTCCTGGCATGCCTTCCTGCACTCTTCATTGAACCAGGGTTGGTCTCCTGGCTTGATGTTAATGGTAGAGTGGGGGATATGCCAGGCCATGAGGTTACAGATTGTGGTTGAGTACAATTCTGCTGCTGCTGATGGTCCACACCACTTCATGGTTGCCCAGTTTGGCATTGCTAGATCTGTTCGAAATCTATCCCATTTAGCACGGCGGTAGTGCCACACAACACGATGGAGGGTATCCTCAATGTGAAGGCGGGACTTCGTCTCCACAAGGACTGTGCAGTGGTCACTCCAACATATACTGTAATGGATAGATGCATGTGACAGATAGATTGGTGGGGATAAGGTTCAAGTAGGTTTTTCCCCCTTATTGGTTCTTTCACCACCTGCCAAAGGCCTAGTTTGGCAGATATGTCCTTCAGGAGTCAGACAGTAATGTTGCAACTGAGCCACTCTTGGTGATGGACATTGAAGTCCCCCATCCAGAGTACTTTTGGTGCCCTTGCTACCCTCAGTGCTTCTTCAACATGATTCAGCAGCTGGGGTTTCTTGCCCATATTTGACAGGTTTTATGGGGTCCAGAGAAAATGTTGAGGACTCCCAAGACCACTCCTCCTGACTGTATACCACTGTGCCACCACCTCTGAGGGATGGTGAAGTCTGGGACATTGACTGTCAGGTATGATTCTGTGAATATAACTACATCAGGCTTGACTAGACTGTAGGGTAGCTCTCCCAATGTCGGCACAAGTCCCCAGATATTAGTGAGGAGGGATTTGTAGAGTTGACTGGCCAGGATATTCCTTTGTTGTTTCCAGTGCCCAGGTCAATGACAGGCAGTCATTTACTCTTATTTGACTTTTCTGTAGTGGTTTGATACAACTGAATGGCTTGCTAGGCCATTGCTGTGGGGCTGGAGTCACTTGTAGGCCAGATGATGTAGGGGGTGATGACAGCAGATTTCTTTCCCTCATAGGCATTAGTGAACCAGATGTGTTTTATGACAATCCAGTAGTTTCATGAACATCATTACTGAGATGAGCTTTTTAATTCCAGATTTATTAATTAATTAAATTTAAATTGCTCCAACTACCATGATAGGATTTGAACTCGTGTCTCTGAAGCATTAGCCCAGGCCTCTGCATTACT
The DNA here is from genome assembly GCF_036365525.1 of Heterodontus francisci. Lineage (NCBI taxonomy): Eukaryota > Metazoa > Chordata > Chondrichthyes > Heterodontiformes > Heterodontidae > Heterodontus > Heterodontus francisci. The sequence goes on from NC_090397.1 coordinate 28,587,029, forward strand.
AATACGTTACCACTATGCTACCATTCCTGGAGTATATGATGCATTACTAACACTAGATAGTGTGACATTTAAGCTTAGAAATCAGCAGAATACACTTAGCATGTATAGCATTCTTCCACAGGCTATCTTAACAGTGGTATTAACCCATTTGAAATAAATAGGTTATCGCTTTAGTTAGCTACATAATTGCTGTGACTATACAACAAAAGTAATTCATGGGATGCAAAGCACTTACTGGCATCTGGAAGATGCATAAGACATTACAGATGTGCACCTTTGTACTTGCCATTCTGTAAGTTCTTTCTTTACACGTTAATCTACCCTGCTGTTAAATTATGTTTCAGAATGTACTTGCAATGGCATTGGAGTCGACAGGGGGCACTGTCGTCCTGATGGTTTATGTTTGTGTGATCAAACAACTGGTCATTGCCCATGCTTACCTCATGTGGTTGGGAGCAGCTGTGAGAAATGTGCTCCGGATTTCTGGAACCTGTCCAGTAGAAAAGGATGTGAGCCTTGCTATTGTGACCCTCGGAACTCTGCCAGCGCCCAATGTGACGAGGCAAGAAGGAAATTAGCATATTTAATCAAAGATATAACACCACTGAAAGTGTAAAAATTACTAACGTTGAACAAATAATAGACTGAGAGCAATTACTGAAGCAAAAGAAAAGTGTTGGGCATGACAGTTCTTTTCAGCAGAGGGAACCATTGTCATTTATTTATGGAACAATATATTCAATCTAGTATCAGCATACCAGCTATAACACTCACTTATCTGGCAATGTAAGCACCTGTGTTTTATATTTCATTCTAACCTAGTTTTTAATTCCATATTTTCAGTTTACTGGACAATGTCAATGCAAGGATGGCTATGGGGGGAAAACATGTTCTGAATGTCAAGATAATTATTATGGAGATCCACAGGTGCAGTGTAACAGTGAGTATTTATTTCTGTGACAGTACTTATTCACAGGTAGTTTGAATTGTTCAGAGAAATGCCAAAGATTCAGGACATTTTTGGAACCAAAAAAAAAACACAAAAAGGAATTTAAATTAATTTTGTTATGCATTAGTAACTGAGAGCTTATGGAATGGATTTTAGCAGAATCTACATCAGTGCATGTTTTGCCACTATTTTCCCAAGCTTTATTTGTCTGTCAGGTTGGGGCTAAGGTAACTAACACTGAAGGGGCAAATTGCCAATGTGTCCCAACTAACAACCCATATTGAGTAATCTCCACATATTCCCAAAGCTGCATTAGAGTGTTACCATTATGATCCCTTTTGTAAAACCAAAGCATTATTAGGATTAACTTTAACTTTTTTTGTTTTGTACCTGCTTCTGTCTTGCTCTTTTATAAAAAGTGACTGCTGATAATAGGAGAGAAACTGGCTGTTAATGAGGCCTGCTGTCTCCAGACATAAAATGGAATGATTGCTAATACTTTGGAATGGAGCTTTACCATCTACAGCGATAGGAAGGCTCTGCTGAAAGTAAGCAGCACCAGTAAGCTGCCATGGTTTTTCTTATTTCCAAAATATACTTTATTCATAAAAATCTGTAAAAAAAAATACATTACAAAACATTTCCAAACAGCACCAAGTCAAAAAATACAGAGTGCAAAGGAGATCAGTTTCCTTCAATACAGGAGTGAGTTGCCTCACAACCTTTCCATTTCATTTTTCAAGCCATGTACATTTTACAGCAAACAAATATTTTCCAGATACAGTTCGAGGGGTTTTCCATGGATCCAGCCCCTCAGTTCAGCTTGGTGGGGGGACCTTACACTGTGGTCTTTCCCCATTGAGCCTTTGCTGCGGCTGCCCCAAGCTTTACTACATCCCTCAGCATGTAGTCCTGGAACTTGGAATGTGCCAGTCTGCAACATTCGGTCATGGACAACTCTTTGCGCTGGAAGACCAGCAATGTTTCGGGTAGACCAAAGGGCGTCTTTCACCGAATTGATAGTCCTCCAGCAGCAGTTGATGTTTATCTCGGTGTGCGTCCCTGGGAACAGCCCATAGAGCACAGACTCCTGTGTTACAGAGCTGCTTGGGATGAACCTCGACAAAAACCACTGCATCTCTTTCCAAACCTGCTTTGCAAAGACACGTTCCAGAAGGAGGTGGGCAACCATCTCTTCCCCACCACGGCCACCTCGGGGGCATTGTGCGGAGGGGGTGAGACTGAGGGCGTGCAGGAAGGATCTGACGGGAGGGCTCTTCTCACCACCAGCCAAGCTACATCTTGGTGCTTGTTTGAAAGTTCTGGTGATGAGGCATTCCGCCAAATAACTTTGGCGGTCTGCTCTGGTAACCATCCGACAGAATCCACCATCTCCTTTTCCTGTAGGGCCTTGAGGATATTCTGTGCAGACCACTGCCCGATGGATTGGTGGTCAAAGGCGTTTTTCCGCAGAAACTTTTCCATAAAGGATAGGTGATATGGCACGGTCCAACTGGATGCGGCAATGTGACCAGGCCCATCCTTCGCATCACCAGGGACAGATAGAACCTCAGCAAGTAGTGACACTTGGAGTTTGCGTACTGGAGGTCTACACACAGCTTGATGCAGCCGCATACGAAGGTAGTCATCAGGATGAGGGCGATGTTGGGTACATTTTTTCCGCCCTTGTCCAGAGGTTTGAACATCGTGTCCCTCTGGACCCGGTCCATTTTGGATCCCCAGATGAAGCAGAAAATGGCTCGGGTGACCGCCACAGCACAGGAGTGGGGTATGGGTCAGACCTGCGCCACGTACAGCAACAACGTGAGTGCCTCGCACCTGATGACCAGATTCTTACCCATAATGGAGAGGCATCGCTGCTCCACATGCTCAGCTTATGTTGTACCCTGGTTACTCACTCCTTCCAGGTTTTGGTGCATGCCCCGGCCCTTCCGAACCATATCCCCAGCACCTTCAGGTAGTCCGACCTAACGGTGAAGGGGCCAAAGGATCGGTCAGCCCAGTTCCCAAAGAACATGGCCTCGCTCTTGCCATGGTTTACTTTGGCGCTCGAGGCCAGTTCGAACTGGTCACAGATGCTCATCAGTCTGCGAACGGACTGCAGATCCGAGCAGAAGATGGCGACGTCATCCAGGGAGGTTTTAACCTGAGTGCCTCTGCTGCCTGGGATTGTCACCCCTCTTATGCTTGCATCCTTCCTAACAGACAAAGCAAAGGGTTCAATACAGCAAACAAACAAGACATTGATTGACATTGCGCTATTGATGTTCATGTCGAGCAGTTTGATCCAATTGCAGATTCCCCCCCATTTTGGAGAGCACACCCAACATTGACTAGGATTCACTTAGTGTTAGAGGTCCAGATGGAGCAGAATTTGTAAGGAGCATCCAGGAGGGTTTTCTGGAGCAGTATGTAAATAGTCCAACTCGGGAAGGGGCCATACTGGACCTGGTGTTGGGGAATGAGCCCGGCCAGGTGGTTGAAGTTTCAGTAGGGGACTACTTTGGGAATAGTGATCACAATTCCGTAAGTTTTAGAATACTCATGGACAAAGACGAGAGTGGTCCCAAAGGAAGAGTGCTAAATTGGGGGAAGGCCAACTATACCAAAATTCGGCAGGAGCTGGGGAATGTAGATTGGGAGCAGCTGTTTGAAGGTAAATCCACATTTGATATGTGGGAGGCTTTTAAAGAGAGGTTGATTAGCGTGCAGGAGAGACATGTTCCTGTGAAAATGAGGGACAGAAATGGCAAGATTAGGGAACCATGGATGACAGGTGAAATTGTGAGACTAGCTAAGAGGAAAAAGGAAGCATACATAAGGTCTAGGAGGCTGAAGAAAGACGAAGCTTTGAAAGAATATCGGGAATGTAGGACCAATCTGAAACGAGGAATTAAGAGGGCTAAAAGGGATCATGAAATATCTTTAGCAAACAGGGTTAAGGAAAATCCCAAAGCCTTTTATTCATATATAAGGAGCAAGAGGGTAACTAGAGAAAGGATTGGCCCACTCAAGGACAAAGGAGGAAAGTTATGCGTGGAGTCAGAGAAAATGGGTGAGATTCTAAACGAGTACTTTGCATCGGTATTCACCGAGGAGAGGGACATGACGGATGTTGAGGTTAGGGACAGATGTTTGATTACTCTAGGTCAAGTCGGCATAAGGAGGGAGGAAGTGTTGGGTATTCTAAAAGGCATTAAGATGGACAAGTCCCCAGGTCCGGATGGGATCTATCCCAGGTTACTGAGGGAAGCGAGAGAGGAAATAGCTGGGGCCTTAACAGATATCTTTGCAGCATCCTTAAACACGGGTGAGGTCCCGGAGGACTGGAGAATTGCTAATGTTGTCCCCTTGTTTAAGAAGGGTAGCAGCGAAAATCCAGGTAATTATAGACCGGTGAGCCTGACGTCAGTGGTAGGGAAGCTGCTGGAGAAGATACTGAGGAATAGGATCTATTCCCATTTGGAAGAAAATGGGCTTATCAGTGATAGGCAACATGGTTTTGTGCAGGGAAGGTCATGTCTTACCAACTTAATAGAATTCTTTGAGGAAGTGACAAAGTTGATTGATGAGGGAAGGGCTGTAGATGTCATATACATGGACTTCAGTAAGGCCTTTGATAAGGTTCCCCATGGTAGGCTGATGGAGAAAGTGAAGTCGCATGGGGTCCAGGGTGTACTAGCTAGATGGATAAAGAACTGGCTGGGCAACAGGAGACAGAGACTAGCAGTGGAAGGGAGTTTCTCAAAATGGAGACGTGTGACCAGTGGTGTTCCACAGGGATCTGTGCTGGGACCACTGTTGTTTGTGATATACATAAATGATTTGGAGGAAAGTATAGGTGGTCTGATTAGCAAGTTTGCAGACGACACTAAGATTGGTGGAGTAGCAGATAGTGAAGGGGACTGTCAGAGAATACAGCAGAATATAGATAGATTGGAGAGTTGGGCAGAGAAATGGCAGATGGAGTTCAATCAGGGCAAATGCGAGGTGATGCATTTTGGAAGATCCAATTCAAGAGTGAATTATACAGTAAATGGAAAAGTCCTGGGGAAAATTGATGTACAGAGAGATTTGGGTGTTCAGGTCCATTGTTCCCTGAAGGTGGCAACGCAGGTCAATAGAGTGGTCAAGAAGGCATATGGCATGCTTTCCTTCATCGGACGGGGTATTGAGTACAAGGGTTGGCAGGTCATGTTACAGTTGTATAAGACTTTGGTTCGGCCACATTTGGAATACTGCGTGCAGTTCTGGTCGCCACATTACCAAAAGGATGTGGATGCTTTGGAGAGGGTGCAGAGGAGGTTCACCAGGATGTTGCCTGGTATGGAGGGCGCCAGCTATGAAGAGAGGTTGAGCAGATTAGGATTATTTTCATTAGAAAGACGGAGGTTGAAGGGGGACCTGATTGAGGTGTACAAAATCATAAGAGGTATAGACAGGGTGGACAGCAAGAAGCTTTTTCCCAGAGTGGGGGATTCAATTACTAGGGGTCACGAGTTCAAAGTGAGAGGGGAAAAGTTTAGGGGGGATATGCATGGAAAGTTCTTTACGCAGAGGGTGGTGGGTGCCTGGAACGCGTTGCCAGCGGAGGTGGTAGACGCGGGCACGATAGCGTCTTTTAAGATGTATCTAGACAGATACATGAATGGGCAGGAAGCAAAGAGATACAGACCCTTAGAAAATAGGCGACATGTTTAGATAGAGGATCTGGATCGGCGCAGGCTTGGAGAGCCGAAGGGCCTGTTCCTGTGCTGTAATTTTCTTTGTTCTTTGTTCTTATGTAGGTGTGTGATATCCTGTCAAAGGCCTTTGCTTAGTCCAGGCTGATGAGGCAGGTGTCCACCCTCCTGTCCTGTACATAGGCGATCATATCCCTGAGTAGCGCAAGACTATCAGAGATCTTCCTGCCGGGTACAGTACAGGTCTGATCAGGGTGAATCACCAACTCCAGAGCAGACTTGACTTGACTGGCTATGACTTCTGACAGAATCTTGCAGTCAACATTAAGCAGTGAGATGGGCTGCCAATTTCTGATTTCTGCCCTCTCCCCCTTCCACTTTTGGATGAGGGTGATGATGCCTTTCCTCATGGATTCTGACATGCTGCCGGCCAGAAGCATACTCTCGTATACTTCCAGCAGGTCCAGGCCGACCCAGTCCCACAGAGCCGAATACAACTCAAACCGGTAAGCCATCGCTTCCGGGAGTTTTACTCATCTCGAAGGACTTGACGGCTTTTGTCAGCTCGTCCAGAGTTAGCGGCTTGTCCAGCCTCTCCCTCATGCTGTCGTCTAAGACCTCTGTGATAGATGACAGGAAGGACTGGGAAGCTCTGCTGTCTGTGGGCTTTGCGTCATACAGCCCAGCATAAAAGGATTTGTTGATCCTTAGTATGTTGGACTGCGAAGACGTTACCGAGTCATTCTGTTCCTTCAGGCTTCTGATCACAGAGCTCTCTCTGTGTACCTTTTGGAAAACTTAATGCGAGCACGTCTCATCCTGCTCAATGGAGTGGACTCTGGACTGGAAGATGATCTTGGAGGTCTCCGTGGCAAAGAGCGAGGCCTGCTGACTCATGGAGGTCCTCCTTGACCTCAACCCCCATTGACTGCAGCCGGAGCAGATTTTGCATACTTTTCTGGAGTCAGGACATTTCTCTCTGTCTCTCTCTCGTCCTCTGAAAACCTTTGAAGATAAAGAACCTCTTGATCTCCTTGATCGCCTCCCACCAGTGAACTGGAGACTCAAAGAGGGGTTTCACAGTCCTCCAACCTTTGTAATCCCTTTTGAGTTCCTCAACGTTCTCTGGGGTTAGCAGTGTAACATTGAGCTTCCATGTCACCCTGCCAACCCGCTGGTCATCCTGTAAGTGACAGTCAGCCAGTAAGAGGAATGGTCGGAGAAGAACACCGGCTTGACGTCGGTGGATCTGACCGTGACAGCACGAGACACAAACAGGAAGTCAATCCTGGAACGGGCAGACCCGTCCGATCTTTACCATGTGTATCTACGCTGCGCTCCGTCTGCTGGTTTGCTGAAGACGTCGTGCAGTTTGGCATCTTTTACTGTTTCTATTAGGAATCTGGACGTAGCGTCCAGTTTGCTGTCATCTCTGCCGGATCGTCCTGCTGCATCGATGATGCAGTTGAAGTCACCGCCTAGGATGACTGGCCTGGATGTCGCCAGCAGCAGTGGGAGTTGCTGGAAGACGGTCAGCTGCTCGCTGCATTGAACCGGGGTATACACGTTGATCAACCGGAGCGGAGCATTGTTGTACATTACATCTGCTACAAGGAGGGACTGCCCACCACCTCCTTAACTTCGGAGCTGGTGAAGTTACCTCCCTGCAGCAGAATACCCAGGCCGGAGGAACGGGAATCATTACCCCCTGACCAGATCAATGGCCTGTGGGACCATCATCGCAACCATTGCCTGTAGGTACTGAGGTATGGTATTCCACACTCCTGCAGAAACAGTAGGTCGGCTTTGACCTTGGCGAGGTAACCCAAGGTTGAAACACATCGCGTAGTGGATTTAATGCTACGCACGTTAATTGAAGCAATCTTTATACCCATTTTTAAGTTAGTTGTTGCTTCCCACACCAGTTGTCCTTGCTAGTCCCAGTCCTTGGGTATGTTCCTGCATACCCATAGTGTACGCAAGCTGTTTCACGATTGTTGGGCTCAGAAACCCCTCCTGGTTTCTCATGCAGGGTAAGCCGCCATGGTCTCACACATGGCTAATACAATCAAATGCAGATCCTTCATAATGCACAGCCTACAGAGGTCTATACAACATCAAAATCCCCACAGAGTCTCAGTGGCAATTCACAGCCAGCCAGCCAGCAAGCACACCTGCTCCCTTCACTAAAGAATCACTTGGAAGGACCATTCGGTTAGGTGTCATGAAGTGAAACAGGAGCACCACAGGGCAGTACCGTGCCCACTAAAACTGCCAATATTTACATGTTACACAGTAGTGAAAATGAATGCATTAGCCTCAATTTGAATATTGTGCTGAGTATTTCTCTGTGATTGGTTAAAATACAGCAGAAGACAAGAAGCACTTAGTCTGAAAATGTAGGTTAAAATGTTTTTGGGCAATATTTTGCAAATATTATTTCATTTCCATAACTCACCTTCACATTCACTATTCTACCCAAATAACAACCTTCCAGAGATGTGACTAACCCCAACCTCATCGCGTGGCATCATAACAGGATCACTCAATATTATATTTATGCTTAAAGAAAATAATCTCTATTAAATTTAATTTTTAAACAAATAATGCGATGTTTTCCTCAAGATCCCCAATAATATTTTTATTCTTTCACGGGATGTGGACGTCACTGGCTAGGCCAGTATTTATTGCTCATCCCTTGAAGTACAGAAAAGCACACTATTTGCGACGCAACCTTGTAATTCACACACTTTTACAGGCTGCTGTCTTCCTGACTTAATCCACATGGTGTCACTCACTAGTACTGTTCCTTGCATGACAACTCTCAACATGCAACTTTTATGAATAGAAAATGCACTTTTTCCTACTTTTTTCTGGTGAGTGAACAATATATAAGGTGGATCAATGGCTATAAGAAATCAAGAACAGTGAAATGTTCCTCAGCAAATACAAACTGAATGATTTTATAGGGCCGTTCATAATGATAAAGTTTATTGTGGCCTTTAAGAATTACTTTTCTGAGTTTTATTTGCAATTTTAACTGCCCAAGATAAATCAATATCAGTTATGAGTTTTCATCCTGTTTTCTCCAATCAAAAGGGTGAGTTCTGCGCATCATGGTCAATGTATAATGCAGTGTTGTTACAAAGCGTTATTCAGAAGCATTTCATCATGTGCACATTTTAAAATTGAGTATTCTTTCAATATTCCCATGGCAGCCTGCAACTGCAATTTTGGAGGAACTGAAAGGCCTGCATGTGACAAGACAACAGGTGTCTGTAACTGTCGTGAAGGTGTAACGGGACAGCATTGCGACAAATGTGCCTGGGGTTACTGCAAGGAGTTTCCAAAATGCACACAGTGTCACCCTTGCTTTAAACTGCTGGATGAAGAGATCTGTGCATCGATCCCAGCAATTGAAAGACTGTCCAACATGACCAACACTGTGTCTGAACAAAAATTGGAACCTACCTTTGATGAACAATTTAAAAAGCTAAAAAAGAAAATTGCTGAGGTTAACAAAATTCTAAACGACTCAGTTGCTTCCCCTGATGCATTTGAAAGGGCAAAGGATTATTTTGAAAAGATCAGGTAATGTCCTTCATTTTAGTTGACTGCACAGATAAGGTATTCATTGATTACACCATCAAGTTTTATAACTGCCCCTCACAATAAGATAATTGATGCTTGCAATTTTAAATTTACTGCATGGCTGGCTTAACTGTAAATTTAACAAGAGGCAAGCAACATAATTGTCTACTCCAGTGACGGAAGTGGTATGGAAGCCCCAGTAATGACATGCTGGCATATTTGTAGTCAAGTTCTGACCCAGCCATCATGTTTAGTTGGGATACAGCACATAATGGGATCTTTCCTATTCAGCATAGCACATGCTAAAACTCACACTGCTTTTGATTTCCCAGTTTGAACCTTGTCTATTACCATGTTGTGATGTGGTAACAATCTGCACAATTAAAGTCAGCCCTCTAGCAATTAGTTTGTGAAACTTATTTTAATCAGTTCCGATTGTAGGCAAAGGTAATTGCATCTTCCTGTAACAGGATTTAACAGGGTTTGCATAAGTAAAAAGTTGAAATCTGAACGATAGGATTAAATTTGACTGTTGATAATACATTTCTGCAGTTAATATGAGCTGGTGATACATTGAATTTCCCATTTATTTTATTTCAGGATTTACTTTCCTTTGGTAACACTGGAGCCAAAAATCTGTGATCCTTTTGGTACATCAGGCCAGAGTGCAGTGGAAGAGCTAAAGATTAAGCTCAGACACAGATCTGGCAAGTCTTGGCCTGCCCAAGGCCCTGTGAGGGCTGGAGAATCCCCCTGCCCCAAATAGGATCAGTTGTGTGGCCACTGTTCAGGACTTCCAGACCAGAGGTTCCCTTGTCTCAGGACATTGGCGACCTAGTGAAAGCAGAAATACCAGCCTGTTGGCAGGGTGGGGGGGGGGGGCTTCTCTTCCTGCTGTCCCTTCAGTTGCCAAGACCCTAAGTTCTAGAGTACCTTCCCTATACCTCTCGCCTCTCCACCTCACTTTCCTCCTTGAAGACACACCTTAAAACCTACATCTTTGACAAAGCTTTTGGTCATCTGACCTAATATCTCTTTATGTGACTCGGTGCCATATTTTGTTTTATAACGCTCCTATGAAGTGCCTTGGAATATTTTATTACATTAAAGGCAATATATAAATATAGGTTGCTGTTATTTGATACTTCAATTAAAAATATTTTTGAATAAAAATAAAAAATTATAACTATAAAAATATTTACAGTAAATTTATGTTGTGGAAAAACAGAGCCTCCACCATATTTCTGTAATGCTTTCGTTAGACCGTTTCAGACTAACATCGGCAAGAAGGCTGTGAAAGATTACACTAAACCCATGCATAAATTTCAACTCAATAGCGTCACTGGTGGCAGCACTACAGCAGCCCAAAACTTTGAAAATGTTGGCCGGAACGCTACTGGCCACTATTGGTGTGGACCATGCAAGCCCCATGATTGTAAGGGCACTAGTGTGGGGATGCCATGCATGCATTGGGTGGATCATGGCGTCAAACAGCCCCTAATGCTAATAAAAATAGTAAGTGCTGGAAATACACAGCAGGTCTGACAGCATCTGTGGAGAAGCAAAATTAACGGGCCAGACCTTGTTCTCATCCCGACGGTGGCGGGGGGTGGCTGGAGAATCGAGGCAGAATTGCCCGCCACAGAACCAGATGCTGGGATTCCCAGTTCTGATTCTCCCGGGGGCGGGATAGAACATAGAACATAGAACATAGAAAAATACAGCACAGAACAGGCCCTTCGGCCCACGATGTTGTGCCGATCCTTTGTCCTCTGTCAAGGACAATTTAATCTATACCCCATCATTCTCCTTTATCCATATACCTATCTAAAAGCCATTTGAAAGTCCCTAAAGTTTCTGACTCAACAACTTCCCCAGGCAAGGCATTCCATGCCCCGACCACTCTCTGGGTAAAGAACCTTCCCCTGACATCCCCCTTATATCTCCCACCCTTCACCTTAAATTTATGACCCCTTGTAACGCTTTGCTCCACCCGGGGAAAAAGTTTCTGACTGTCTACCCTATCTATTCCCCTGATCATCTTATAAACCTCTATCATGTCACCCCTCATCCTTCTCCGTTCTAATGAGAAGAGGCCTAGAATGTTCAGCCTTTCCTCGTAAGACTTATTCTCCATTCCAGGCAACATCCTGGTAAATCTCCTCTGCACCCTCTCCAAGGCTTCCACATCCTTCCTAAAATGAGGCGACCAGAACTGCACACAGTACTCCAAATGAGGCCTTACCAAGGTCCTGTACAGCTGCATCATCACCTCACGGCGGGATAGGCCGATGTTAGCCTTCCCGCCCAGACAGCCAATTCAGGGCCTCTTTCCACTGCCGTTGGGATCTTTCCAGCAGGGGGAGGGGCCTCTGCTGTGTGGGAGGAAGCCTTGGAAAATGAGGCGCCCTCCCTGCAGGCTTGGGGGCTGGCGGGGGGTGTGGAGAGAGGACCCACCTTCGTGGGCAATTTGTGGCCCACGGAGGACGCCCCCAGGAACCACAGTACAAAGCCCCCCGCGACCCCCCTCCCCCTGGACTGAACGTCCACCCCCTTGCCAGGGCCTTCCGGACTGGCCCCTGGCAGCCCTGCCTCACCTACCTCTTCTCCGGGGTTCCACCGCTGGGCCTCGGTCCAAGGCCTCTTCAGTACCACCGGTGGCCATTGCTCTTGGGTGATGTGCATGCCATAGTTGAATAGCCTGAGATATGTGGAAGCAGCAAGAGGTGGGTGTGAGGCTGGCAGCATTGATCAGATTGTGAGGGTGAGATGGAGTCTTTGAATGTTAGGCACAAGTCCTGATTACTGATGGGTGAGTGATGGAGCTGTGGTGCATTGAGCAGTGTGACATGTTGGAGATGCAGTGGGTCAGGGATGTCCTTTGAAGATGCATTCACTGACTTTGACCATCTGTGTGAGGTCATTGAATTTTTCCAGCATTGTAACCAAGTCCTTGGGGACAGACTCCAGGAATTGACCTTCCTGGCCACCAACTCCCATTCCCTTCTCAGTGTGTGCCTTGAAGGCCTCCTAACCCACTGTGGAAACATGGTATCTCTCTTCCTTTCCACCTCCATCACTAGGACCTCCAGCACCACATCTGAAAATCTGGGGGCCCTCTCCATGGAGTCCCATGTAGGTCAGGCCGGTAGGGGTGACTGGTTTCCTTCCCTGGAGAATATTAGTGAACTCATTGGCCACGATTTTACCAGCCCCCGGATAGCAGGCTAGGAGGCGGTGGGAAGGGGAGGGGTGGCCAGTAAATTGTCGGGAAGCTGCGTCAGGTGAGCTCCCTGACATAGTCCTACTGCTGGACCATTTTTCCAGCAGCGGGAGCAGCAGCAGCTCAGCCAATTAAAATGATTAAAGGGCCAATTGACAGCCATTTTCCCAGGCCACCGGCATTTTACCAGTGGCAGAGCAACCTCCCACCATGTGGGGAGGCCTCCAGCTACACGGAGGCAGCCTCCCAATGGCTTCCCAGGGTGGAGGGTCCATCACATCCAGAGGCTCCTTGGCCCTAGGAGGGGGCCCTTGTGTCAATGGCCACCACCGCAGCCTCGACTCTGCCACTGGAGGGGTTTTCCCTCTGATCGTTCAGGCCTACCTGCTTAGCGACAGCACAGCAACTTTTTTTTTTTACCTTCCCTGCGAGGGCACCTCAAAATGATTGGTCTGTCAGCATGCAGAGCCAGCCTGCCATCCTTAATTGGGCCACCTGCATGGGCTCAGGACCCACATATCATCCAATCATCAGGACTCACCCTGTGCCAGGAAAATCCTGGCCATTACATTTTTACAACAGAATGACAGTTTTCATGCTCATTCTCTGGTTTTAGCCCACAAATTGTTAGATTTATTGAATTAAATTTAACAACTTTCAAGGTGGTTGTGAACTCATATGTTCTGGGTTGCTAGTCAAGTACCCTAAAAAAAAAATCTAGAATAACTCCAAACAACTAACCTTTAATTTTAAACTCCAAACTTTAACCTCTATCTCCAAATAACTCTAAAATCCAACTACAGCTCTAACCTCTAGCTCCATACCTAATCTTAATCAGTTTTCCATTGGCACAGATGGTATTTTGCTGATTCCAAAATGCGGAGAAAAAGCATCTTAAAGAAGCACCGCTAAAAATAACGTGTGAAATCCCATATCCTGCATACACTTTCCAATGCCTATGCAGCATGTCAGCCACACTGCTCTGTTATGGGGGACAGATAGCAAGGGGTTGAAGAACACGTGACTGTCCAGTGCATGAGCATTAATATTTTTCTGGTCATTAATTAATTGAAATTACACTGCAGCAGGTGGCAGTCCCAATCCACCTCTATTGGATGGCAGCCTTGGCAAGATTGTAAAGAAACTGGTAGCAGAACACTGAAGCCATGGCCCGAGTCTGCGGCTCAAAATGGAAAAGTATCAACCATGCAATATAACCACAATACAGTCATGTAATTGTTCACATTGTATTTATATGTTATGTAATAATATAATTTTGCAACTTTTTTATTGTGCAGAGAAACCAAAATGCAGATTGATCCAAATGTGAATATTTCAAATGACACCCAAGTGCTCAATAGTGTCATTGATGGTCTTAATAAGGAAGTTGAAAAGCTCATTCAGGACTTGAACAGATTCAGAAAGAAACCCGGAATGGAAGCTAACATAAATGGTAAGTGTGCCAGTGGAAGAACCATTAAATGTTCATATCAAGTGAATGCTGGATTTAGCTAATTAAAATAGTAATTTTAAAAGTACATATCAAAACTAAAGTTATTTGTTGAAATAACATGTGCATTTCACAATTGTGTGCTTAGACGACCAAGTGAGTTCCATGCGAGAGAATGTTAACTCTTTAAGTGCATGGAGTCGACCAGATCTGCTCAGAGCAGAGTTAAAGATCAGTTACGACACACAGTTATCTCTGAATATTGTCTCTTAAAGGGGTACTTACTTCCTGAAAAAGTGGAAGACAAACCTTTTAAATTGGTTTACAAGCTTTTTTTAATTTCCAAAATATACTTTATTCATAAAAATCTGTAAAAAAAAATACATTACAAAACAGTTCCAAAAAGCACCAAGTCAAACAATACAAAGAGTGCAAAGGAGACCAGTTTCCTTCAATACAGGAGTGAGTTGCCTCACAACCCTTCCATTTCATTTGTCATGCTATATACATTTTACAGCAAACGAAAATTTTCCCAATACAGTTCGAGGGGTTTTCCATGGATCCAGCCCCTCAGTTCAGCTTGGTGGGGGGACCTTACACTGTGGTCTTTCCTCATTGAGCCTTTGCTGCGGCTGCCCCAAGCTTTACTACGTCCCTCAGCACGTAGTCCTGGACCTTGGAATGTGCCAGTCTGCAACATTCGGTGGTGGACAACTCTTTGCGCTGGAAGACCAGCAGGTTTCGGGCAGACCAAAGGGCGTCTTTCACCGAATTGATAGTCCTCCTGCAGCAGTTGATGTTTGTCTCGGTGTGCGTTCCTGGGAACAGCCCGTAGAGCACAGACTCCCGTGTTACAGAGCTGCTTGGGATGAACCTCGACAAAAACCACTGCATCTCTTTCCACACCTGCTTTGCGTAGACACATTCCAGGAGGAGGTGGGCAACCGTCTCATCCCCACCACAGCCACCGCGGGGGCATTGTGCGGAGGGGGCGAGACTTCGGGTGTGCATGAAGGATCTGACGGGGAGGGCCATTCTCACCACCAACCAAGCTACGTCTTGGTGCTTGTTTGAAAGTTCTGGTGATGAGGCATTCCGTCAAATGACTTGGACGGTCTGTTCGGGGAACCATCAGACAGGATCCACCATCTCCTTTTCCCGTAGGGCCTTGAGGACATTCCGTGCAGACCACTGCCTGATGGACCGGTGGTCAAAAGGTGTTTTCCCGCAGAAACTGCTCCACGAAGGATAGGTGGTACGGCACAGCCCAACTGCATGGAGCGTTCCGCGGCAATGTGACCAGGCCCATCCTTTGCAACACCGGGGACAGATAGAACCTCAGCACGTAGTGACACTTGGAGTTTGCGTACTGGAGGTCTACACACAGCTTGATGCAGCCGCACACGAAGGTGGTCATCAGGATGAGGGCCACGTTGGGTACATTTTTCCCGCCCTTGTCCAGAGATTTGAACATCGTGTCCCTCCGGACCCGGTCCATTTTAGATCCCCAGATGAAGCGGAAAATGGCTTGGGTGACCGCCACAGTGCAGACGTGGGGTATGGGCCAGACCTGCGCCACGTACAGCAACAACGTGAGCGCCTCGCACCTGATGACCAGGTTCTTACCCACAATGGAGAGAGATCGCTGCCCCCACATGCTCAACTTTCGTTGTACCTTGGCTACTCGCTCCTCCCAGGTTTTGGTGCACGCCCCGGCCCTTCCAAACCATATCTCCAGCACCTTCAGGTAATCTGACCTGACGGTGAAGGGGACAAAGGATCGGTCAGCCCAGTTCCCAAAGAACATGGCCTCGCTCTTGCCGTGGTTAACTTTGGCTCCCGAGGCCAGTTCGAACTGGTTGCAGATGCTCATCAGTCTGCGCACGGACAGCGGATCCGAGCAGAAGACGGCGATGTCATCCATGTACAGGGAGATTTTAACCTGAGTGCCTCCGCTGCCTGGGATTGTCACCCCTCTTATGCTCGCATCCTTCCTAATAGACTCAGCAAAGGGTTCAATACAGCAAACAAACAAGACCGGGGAGAGAGGACAGCCCTGTCTGACTCCAGATTTGATCGGGAAACTTTCCGATTCCCACCCATTGATTGAGACTGCGCTACTGATGTTTGTGTAGAGCAGTTGGATCCAATTGCAGATTCCCTCCCCAAACCCCATTTTGGAAAGCACATCCATCATGTAGGTGTGCGATATCCTGTCAAAAGCCTTCTCCTGGTCCAGGCTGATGAGGCAAGTGTCCACCCTCCTGTCCGATACGTAGGCGATCGTATCCCTGAGTAGCGCGAGACTATCAGAGATCTTCCTGCCGGGTACAGTACAGGTCTGATCGGGGTGGATCACCAACTCCAGAGCAGACTTGACTCGACTGGCTTTGACTTTGGACAGAATCTTGAAGTCAACATTAAGCAGTGAGATGGGCCGCCAATTTCTGATTTCTGCCCTCTCCCCCTTCCGCTTGTAAATGAGGGTGATGATGCCTTTCCTCATGGGGCTTTGGATGAACATTTGATATAGAATTTATCATTGGGCATTGCAAATAAGATTGGCCTTCCCTCCCTAACTCCTCCTATCCTACCCCACATTTAGGTGTATTCTAGCAACAGTAACATATTTATAGCATTTTTACAGACTCCCTGGCAGCAAGAATTTTTTCATACAGCAGTTGACAGCAAACTATCAACATATTGAATAGTGTGGTTTTTGTATAGTGTGGTGTAGTAAAATATTCACACTGGCTTTACAAGTCACTCAAGGTAGAAGCAATATCCTGTCACAAGCCTAAGGTAGGCTAGGTGTTGATTGATTTATTCCGTACTTAAGCTGTAACTGTTTTATATACCAATGTCCTTGAAACTCAGCTGTGGAGAACAGAAGCTATGAAGTATATCTTATCTCAACAGTACTTCAGTTATATTGCTACTCCAGATTTAGGTCTGTCTTGTTTTCTTAGGTATTCCAATCTCTATTTTGATTAAGCTTTCCTTGCTTTGCATACCTTTATGTTGTTACAAGGTATTTTCTTTGATGAAGTCTAGGAGCGTTTTTTACATTATATTGTTGGGGGTGGAAGGGAAAACAATTGTTAAATTCCTTATAATTTTTCTTAGATTTGTACCTTTGTTCGCTCACTGTATGTGTTTTTGTTCCAATGTGAGATGGGTGGTTTTCTTTCACTGACCTGCTCCAAACCTATTCTACTAGTTGAATTTAATTAGTCATAGTAAGTGGATTCTTGGTCCTACATGTATGAATGTTCCTTCATATTCCTCTCATCTTCCATTTCCCCGGTAATTTATTTTGTTGTACTTGTATTTATATCATATAATGGAGTTGGGGAATTCTATGCGGAGAAAACTACTTAGCTCTGTTCTTACTGGAGTATATTTCTTTGTGTCCCTAGCAGAAATGAGATCACAAAAAAATTATTGACGTTTGCCAGATTTACTTTTGAAGATGGCAGACTTTCCCTTAGGAGAGTAAAAATCCATTATAGATCAGTTCGCATATCATTCTTTCTCATTCCATGCTTTCTTATGTTCTGAAAAAAATGGTCAGCATACTCGAGAATTGACAACATTAGATTTAGACTCAGTAAATAAATATATAAATTGCAAAAGATCAGTACAAAGACTGGGGGGAATTTTAACCACTCTCCCAACATTGGACAGGAGTCAGGAGAAGGGAGGTTAAATTGGTAAATATGTAAAACTCGCCACAACATGCCCACTTCTAGGGCTGAATTTTACCAGCCCCACCGATGTCAGGGGCCATGGCAGGGCAGCCCGGAAAATACCTCCGGGAGAGGCCCGCCCTGGGCTTGACGACAGGAAGGCTCCGCCCCATTTTAATCAGCAGCAGC
Organism: Heterodontus francisci; assembly: GCF_036365525.1. Classification (NCBI taxonomy): domain Eukaryota; kingdom Metazoa; phylum Chordata; class Chondrichthyes; order Heterodontiformes; family Heterodontidae; genus Heterodontus; species Heterodontus francisci. The sequence continues at coordinate 28,604,823 of NC_090397.1, forward strand.
AGCAAGGCCTCGGGGTGGTCCCCCTGCCACTCGCCGACCGAACCTTAATTTCAATATTAAAATCTATGTTAACCTACCTTTCCATGATGGTGATCCCATGCCGATATTCTGGCCAGTTGCTGGAAGTCCTGCGCCTTCGGATCTCCGTTGGGGATCTGAGGAGGAACACCGCTGGGGAGGGGGTAGGAGTGAGGAAAACTCTTCCTATTGGTTGCATGGATGGTGAGAAGGGGTTGAAGGTCAAAGGTAATGAAGTTCTGTAGAGAAAGTTCAAGACCTGAAAAAAAGTTGTTTTGGGGGAAGAGGGCAATTTACATATTTTTTTATTCATTAGGGTTATGGGAGAGGGATTTGAGAATGGGAATAAATGTCTATCTTTATCTTTCAGCATTCTGTCACTTTAAAAATTTTTAATGTGTCCGAAGGGCCCGAAACCCTTTAAAAATGGTGCCAGTGCCCGAACAGTGGGCCGGACACCATTGCGGGAGACGGAGCGCCCGACCCTGCTGCATCATCGGGGGCGGGCGTTCCGCCCCTCCATGTAAAAGAACCACCACATGAAATAGCGCGGTGGCTCAGCGGCACACAACTCCTGCGTGTGCCGCTCCTTTTTTGAAGCTCGCTGCCGAGATTGACGGCGAACTTTCAAAATTCAGACCCCAGTTTTACCACAGCAGGTTTGGGATGAGTTCAAGTGACCGGCACTGGAGAGGCACGTCCGTCATAACAATATGTTAATGAGGCCCACTCGTGGAAGCCATTTGAATTTAATGTTAGACAGCCAAATTGCCAAGGCCTCAGCAGACAGGAGCAGCTGGATCCAGCTGTTAAATGCCTGTGGGCCAGCAGGAGCAGGAATGCTACACTATAGGCCTGCTCGGGTCTGCAAAAAAAAAAACCCGACCCGAGCCCGACAGAACCACATCCGACCTGAGCCCGACCCGGCCTGAGCCCTTCCATTTTTTCCCACGCCCGACCCAACCCGACCATCAGTTAACTTACCTTTCATTTTTCACTTTGTTGCTGATCTGCACAAGCTTAAAATAGCTGTAACAAAACCACCTTTCTAGTCCAAAAATTATATTAACATTGGAGCCACTTACCTGTGATAGAGTGTGTCCAACCCGGCCCAACCCGAGCCCGGATGCCGGATCCGGAAGTGCAACCTGACCTGACCCGAACCCAGCACGTCATCAGGTCCCATCAGGTTCAGGTCGGGTAACAGGCCTTTATACTACACTCCAACCCTCAAGCAAATCTTCTACCAGGATCTGTTGACCCCCAGCTCACTATCAGCCAGCAGCACCCCCCGCAAACCATGATCCCGAGCCTTCTTTCCTCCCCCATTTTCTCCATTCCCTCCCAATTACCAGTCCACAACCCTACTGTGCCATGATCTTTGCCTTTATCCCCACAATTTGCCAATTCCCCACCCCACCATGCTCCAAATCTTCCCTCCTGGCTGCTGCACTCAATTCCGTCTCCCCCCACCCCATACTCTGATCTTTTCCAATGGCCGGACAGGATTTTATAAACAGGCAGATGTCCAAATGAGGAAGCAAATGACAGTCTCTGACCCATAACTGTTTATTGCCAATTCATAGTTCAGTCCAAACATCAGTTCTCACTCTCCCCCACTGGGCAAAAACCCAGCCCTTAAATACAGAACTATAATGAGCATCACCTGCTCTCCATTAACAGTGAAATGAGTCCTGTTTAATTAAAGGGACCAGCATCTTCAATATTGTCAGACTGAGGTCTCCAACTGTGGGCTTCTACAGTCAGCCAGCTGGGAAACAGAGTAAAAAAAACTAATGAGCTCCTGCTGTTAAATTCAGCAGGATCTCCACATTCCAGGCTTCCCCCGGAAACATGTGGCCCCCTTTCCTTCCCTATAAATATCAAGACCTTAATTTCAGTAGGTGTTGAAGTTAATCTCAAATCATCCATAGAAAAGATCTATAAATACCTCATTTAGGACTAGTGATTTGTAACACATGTACAAATATCCCCTTGAATTTGCTGAAAGCTTGCGCCACTGTAACGGCCTGCCTATGGAATGCGTCATTATTTGAGCCCAGATGTTGCAGGAGATTATGGTGTAAGTGAGTGGAAATCTATGCAGATAGGATGAGATGAAGTAGGATGGGGGGAGGCTCATGTGGAGCGTAAACACCAACACAGACTGCGGGCCGAATGGCCTGTTTCTGTGCTGCACTTTATATGGAATTCTATGTAAGAAGGTAATTATCATAGCTGCATTCCCATGAAAATTGACGGCAATCGCACATATAAACCGTTCTTGGCACCGTTGCCACTCAGACAGGAAAATAATTGCACTAGAAACCTGGTGATTTACGGACTTGTATTTCTTCCTCAGGCTTTGGGAGTCTTTGCAGAGCTTGCTCAGGCTACACAAACTCTTGCCTATTGACCCGAATAACATGTAACAAAATTTATCGGGAAATAATCTAAGCAATCCGGTTCTTTCCCTTAATCAAAGAAAAGCTGTTGATTTTGGAAGTGCCCCATTCCCTTCTGAGATATATTCATGATTATTGACTCCACAAAACCAAAAAATCTGATCACAGACAGTCACATAAATTTAAGGGACCAACTAAAAGCCAGCTGATTGATCAGGATATAGTGGGCTGGATTTTACAAGCTCACCGCCAATCTCAGTGGCAAGCTTCAAAAATGGCAATCCACCTGTGCAGACCAGACATCATGGAGCTGCCACGATAATAAATGTCCAGGGTAAAACCCCCCACCCCCCTCGATGACATGGACAGCGTGGGCAGTCCATCCCCGGCAATGGCATCAGGCGCTACTGCACAGGTGCTGATGCCATTTTTAAAGGGCTTTGAGCCCGACATTACAATTCAAATTTTTAAAGAAACAGTGAATTGAAGTTTATTCTTCTATCCCCTCTCCCACCAATAACCGTATAATTCATTCCTTGCCCTCTCCCCACTGCAGCAATACTTCCCTTGTGCACCTGACCTTCCCCCCCCTGCAAAGTTCGCAAACTATGCACCCGACCACTTCCCACTATCCCCTAAACCATTCAGAGGAGTTTTACCCTGCTCCCCCAACCCCGCACAGAGAAACTGACCTGCTCCCCCCTCCCCACCAGTGTTCCACCTCAGATCTCCGGACGGGAATGCCGGCCACCGGCACCAATATCTGAGGGGGACGGATAGTGGATGGGCCGCCGGGCGGCGTGGGTGCTGCCATGAGGCCTCGCCACCACTGGCAATATGAGGGCCGGCCTTCCCGGCATCGAGGCCCGTGGCAGGCCGCTGCCTGATTCATTTTCCGGTCCACCCCCGCCACGACCCCTGATGTCGGGGGGGACTGTAAAATTCAGCCCAGTATGTGGAGTGAAGAATCTATATTTAGGGGCACAACAGCTTTGGAAAATCCAATTGTAGTTAATTGTAGATAAAATACGCAATAACACAACGCAGTGAGGGATGCAGCTGTGCATACCAATTTTTAATAGCATAACAAAATAATTCAGTTCACTCAGTAAATAGTGTTCAGACATTTCTTCCGTCGTACAATAGTGATAAAATTTGTAGTCAAAGGTTACATTCAGTTCAAGGGATAATAGTGCAATTATTTTCCTTTTGTTGACAGGTAGCTTTGAAGACATTAAGAGGTACTACCAGATTTCGGAAGCTTCTCAGCAGAAAGTGAATGACTCGGAAGTGCTGAACATCTCAAAAACAACAAGAGAAAAGGCAGCTGCCTTGTTGGACAAAGCAATGTTGATTGATGGAGATGAAATTCATGCACTAAACAAAAAGACTAAACTACTGAATTTGAATATCGTAAATAATAAGGTGAGTCCTGCTTCTATATAAACCATTTTAAGGAAATGTCGACTGGTTAATAATTTAAGGGCATAGAAATGCAACATATTAAAAAAAAATCAGTTCATAACAGATTTATTAATAGAAAGCTTGTCTAACATGCCAAAAACATTGAAAATTCCAGGATGAAATTTAAACACAACAGGCTGGATTTTACTTTAGGCCGACGGGAATTCGCCACGGATGTAAAAGTTAGTGGCGAACACGCTTCTGCCTACTGCGGGGATCCGTCCAGCATTTTACGGGTCCCCAGACTTTAACTGTCCCGAGGCAGGCCCTCCACCCACTTGAGGGAGAAAGTCCTGCCTCAGTGAGCTGCGGGCCAATCAGCGGGCCAGCAGCTCTTAGTCCCAGCAGCGCCATCGGGTGTGCTTGCCACTGCTGGAACTTCAGTCCAGCACACGACATGGAGCCAGGAGTGAAGGTAAGTTGAGTATGCCTCACCAGGGGGATTGGTCATGCCCTGCTCAGGCTAGTGTTGTCGTTTGTGGGGGGTGGGGGGGCGTCTTAGGTCCCGGGGGTGGGTTGGGAGGCAGGGACGGCTGTCAATCGGGCAACCTGTGCCCGACTGCCATGGCACCCCCAACCGGTGCACGGAAAGGCCGGCAGCTATCGCTGGGCGGCCTTTCATGTCCCCAGCACGCCCACTTGCCACAGGTCAAACACCCGTGGAGGCGGGTGATGGCCCTTAAGTGGCCGTTAAATAGCTTAAAATTCAGCCCAACATATTGAAGATACGTAGATTTTAGCTTATATAATGGGCGGAAACAGATGAAATTTTACGCAGAGATGTATGAAGTAACACATTTTGGTCGGCAAAATGAGGAGAGGCAATATAAATTAAATGGTACAATTTTAAATGGTGTGCAGGAACAGAGGGTCCTAGTGATGTACATAAACAAATCTTTGAAGATGGAAGAATAAGTTGAGAAGGCTGTTTATTTATAAAGGAATAGAATACGAAAGCAAAAAATTAGGCTTTACCTTTAATAAATACTGGTTAGGCCTCAGCTGGAGTAGTGAGTTCAATTTCGAGCACCACATTTTAGGAAGGGTGTCAAGGCATTGGAAAAGGTGCAGAAGAGATTTACTAGAATGGTACCAGGGATGTAAGACTTCAGTTATGTGGAGAGACAGGAGAAGCTGGGGTTGTTCTCCTTAGAGCAGAGAAGGTTAAGAGGAGATTTGATAGAGGTGAATTCTTTTGATAGAGTAAATATGAAGAAACTATTTCCAGTGCCAGAAGGGTCGGTAACCAGGGGACACAGATTTGAAGAGATTGGCAAAAGAACCAGAGGTGATATGCGGGGAAAAAGGATTTACACAGTGAGTTGTTGTGATCTGGCATGCACTGCCTGAAAGAGTAGAAGAAGCAGGTTCAACATTAGCTTTCAAAGGAGAATTGAATAGTTAAAGGGCTATGGGGTAAGAGCAGAGGAGTGGGACGAATTGGATAGCTCTTTCAAACTGCATGCTGAATGGCCTCCCTCTATGCTGCATCATTCGATGATTCTATAATAAGCCTTACCATTAACCATCCATTATAAACTAACAGACCAGCACATTACAGTTATGAGCAAATAGATGTCCCATTATTTTGATTTTAAGACCAATTTTAATCCTATCTAGAAATCAGGCAGTCATTAAAATGGTCCCTGCCCTCACGACTCCTGCCCCCATTCAAAATCAGGGCTTTTATCTCATTCTGCAGAACACCTGACTGTTTTTCAGCTAGTCATAGGCAAGGTGTAAAAATCTCCAAAGACAGTTTCCTTCAAACTCCATTCTCCATACTCCATTCATCTATCCAATCTACTTTTGAGATTTCTGAACTCCAGCTCAATCTTTCTTTAAATGTATACTTCAAGTTCACAGATATTAATAATAACATAAGAAATAGGAGCAGAAATAGGCTATATGGCCCATTGAGCCTGCTTTGCCATTCAGTGAGATCAAGGCTAAAGTTTTATATCAACTCAATTTTCCCACCCTGTTCCCATATCCCTTGATTCTCTTACTGTCCAAAAATCTGTCCTTCTTAGTCTTGAATATACTCATCAACTGAGTGCCCAAAGCCCTCTCGGGTAGAGAATTCCAAAGATTCAGAACCCTATGAGTGAAGACATTTTTCCTCATCTCAGTCCTAAATGGTCGACCCATTATCCTAAGACTCCAACCCTTAGTTCTAGACCCAAGGGGAAGTAATTCTACCAAACCCCAGACAATATAGGCCCATTCTACTCAATCTTTCCTCATAGGACAGCTCCCTCAACGCAGGAATCAATCTAGTGAACATTAATTGCATCCCTTATAAGGCAAGTATATCCTTCCTTAGGTAAGGCCAAAAACCACACACAATACTCCAACAGCCAGATTTTCAAAGTGGTGTCAGGAACCCAACACCCAGATGAATTCCAGGTCCCAACCCTGCACCTCCACTGTGTCACTCACACAATGCTTTCTTAAATGCTAATGCCCTAACTGGGCAGGAGGCAAGCGGCGACCAATTAGTGGCCTGAGCGCCTCCAGGAGGTGGGAGCTGCCTGCCTGGCACTAGCAGCAAAGGCAAGTGGCAGCCATGATGGAACCTGCTGCTGCCTTGCCAAAGAGAGCAGACAGCTCCTCAGAGGGCCAGCAGTACAAAGGGATGAGATGGAGTGGAAACGGCCAAAACAGAGGTACTGCACACGTTCCAGCCCAGGATACCAGCGGGACTGATAATCTTAAAACATTAAAAAAAAAAGACTTTTCCTTCACCCCGCAGTGAACCTGACAATGCACTAACATCCACTAGACTGTTCGGTTCACTGAAATTTCCATTACAAATTGCAGCGCCGACCTCCCCAGCCCGTTGACAAGCTCTTAAAGGAGCTTACGGGCTGTTAATTGGAGGCAAGCGTGTTCACCATTCCCTCCCTCCTTCCCCCCCCTACCCCAACACCTCCCCTCCACCAGAACTTTGCATACTGCAGATTGTCCCAAAGGCGTCAGAAAGAGAAACCACCTCCAGAACCGTAATTTTTAAATCACACCCACACCAGGTCCCGACCCCACCAGCATTTGAAAATCCAGCTTCAGGTGTGGCCTCACCAAGACCTACATAATTGCAGCAAGATATCCTTACTCTTATACTACAACCCCCTTACAATAAAGGCTAACATATTATTTGCCTCCCTAATTGTTTGCTGTACGTGCGTATTCATTTTCTGTGATTTGTGTACAAGGACACCTTAATCTCTCCGTATACCAACATTTACTAATCTCTCACCTTTTAAAAAATATTCTGCTTTTCCATTCTTCCTATTAAATTGGTAATTTCACTCTACCCCACATTGTACACTATCTGCCACCTTCTTGCCCAATCACTTAACCAGTCTATATCTCTTTGCATCCTGCTCACAGCTTACTTTCCCACCTGGTTTTGTATTGTCAGCAAACTTCAATATATTACACTCGATCCCCTCATCTAAGACATTGATATAGATTGTAAATAGCTGAGGCCTTACCTTGAGGTCTCGTTGATCCTTGTGGCACCCCAATAGTGCCCCAATTATTCCTGCTTTGTTTTGTGTTTGTTAACTATTCCTCAATCCATGCTAATATATTAACCCCAATCACAAGCCTGAATCTTCTGTAACACCTTGTGTGGCACCTTATCAAATGCCTTCTGAAAATCCAAATAAACTACATCCACTGGTTCCCCCTTACCTACCCTGCTAGTTACATCCTCAAAAAACAGTAATAGATTTCTCAAACATGCGTTTCCCCTCATAAATCTGTGCTGACTCTGCCTAGTCATATTGTGACATTCCAAGTGTCCTGTTACCGTGTCTTTAATAATAAATTCTAGCATTTTCCCTACGAACTGATGTCAAGCTAATTGGCCTATAGTTCCAGTTTTCTCTCTCCCTCCTTTCTTGAACAGTGTGGTTACATTTGTTACTTACTAATCCATGGGACCATTCTAGAATCTATGGAATTCTGGAAGATCAAGACAAATGCATCCACTACCTCTGCAGCCACCTTTTTGAAAACCCTACAGTGTATGCCATCAGGTCCAGGGGATGTGTTATCTTTTGGTCACGTTAATTTTCCCAGTACTTTTTTCAGTACTAATATATGCTACTTCAACTTGCTCACTCTAATTAGAACCTTGGTTCCTTACAATTTATGGTATGTCCTTTGTGTCCTCTACTGTGTAGACATAAAATATTTATTTAATGTCTCTGCCATTTCTTCATTCCCCATTATACTTACTCCTGTCTCTGCCTCGAAGAGACTTACATTTACTTTCACTAATCACTTCCTCTTTACATACTTTTAAAAGCTCTTACAATCTGTTTTTATATTTCTTGCTAGTTTACTCTCATTGTATTTTCTCCTTCTTTATCAATTTCTTGGCAATCCTTTTGATTTTTAAAACCCTCCCAGTCCTTAGGCTTACTACTCTTTTTGGCAACATTGTAAATTTCTTCCTTTTATCTAACAATATCCTTAAATGTCTAGTTAGCCATAGCTATACCACTTTTCCAGTGGGTCTTTTACTCCTCAATGGAATGTATATTAATTGAGAATTATGAATTATTTCTTTAAATGTTTGCCATCACTTATCTACTATCATATACTTTAATCTAATTTCCCAATCTACCTCAGCCAACTCATCCCTCAGTAATTGGTTTTGTTCAAATTTAGGACCCTAGATTTGGACTTAACAACAACACTCTCAAATTTGATATGAAATTCTATCATGTTATAAACACTCTTCCTCAGAGAATCCTTCACTATAAGATTACTAATTAACCCTGTCTCATTAAACAATGCTAGATCTAAAATAACATGTTCTTTAGTCCTTTTACATATTGTTCCACTCTCCCTTTAATACATCATGGGGCAAATTATACATGGTCTTGAAAGGAAAACCTATTTGGATGTTCATTTTTTAGCTTTGAAATCTTGGATTAACCTTTGACATCTTTACTATTCATTAGTGGCTGATGATTGCATAAGCAAGATGTAGAAACACCTACAAATGTTGTAAACAAAGCAAAGATTAAATTGCAGTTCCCTCATAAGTTTAGAGTCATTTTTGGTCAAGCATTACATGGGGGGGGAGGGCACGAATGGCATGTATTGATATTGCGGGGATGGGAGAGGGCCTGGAAAGATATATTTTATTCATTCATATTTACTTTAAATTACCGATCTCTTTAAAAATTTCACTTGTCATTTAGGGCTCTAAGCCCTAAGCAGTGGCACCGGACACCATTGCTGGGGACGGCTCACCTGCTCCCTCCACATCATTGGGAGGGGGGGGGGGGAGGGGCAGCCGCCCCAGCCATGCAAATGAGCCGCCGTGTTTGGAATTGCAGCGGCTCTGCGACGTGCGCCCCGTGTGTGCGGGCCGCCATTTGTTTCGCCCGCCGCCTATTTCAGCAGCGGGCTTTTAAAATTCAGCCCAATATCCACCTTAAGACACCAGAGTACTGAGGCTGCAGTATGTATTATCTACAGAATTCACTATAGCACCTCACTGAGCTTTCTGCTGCACCATTTAACGAGAAAGAAAAGCATATTTTCTGGTCATTTATTTCATTGCTGTTTATGGAACTTTGCTGTGAACAAATTGACTGCTGCATTTGCCTGCATTACATCAGTGATTACACTTCAAAAGTACTTTGTTGGCTGTGAAGCCCTTTGAGATATCTTAAGGTTGTGAAAGTTGCTATATAAATGCTAACCTGTATTTGTTTTATTTCTCCACTGCTCTATCCAGAAATCCATTCCCAAGTGTTGCTCAGTTTTTATAAAGGAGAATTTCCTAATAATTTTAGTCCTGAAATCCCCTTTTCCTGGTTGAATCATGTCCCTTTCTTTCATTCCTGCTATTTAATTTAAAGTAATATTCTTACTATAGTTTTGCAATTCCCTTCAATCTTGCTTACCTCTAGAACATAATTTCTCAGTCAGCTCCTTTCCATGTTGAAGAACAACTGCTTCTCCAGTTTTTCCTTCATAAATTAGACCTTTAACATGGGGGATTAACCTTGTCTCTCTTCTCTGCCTTCAGTTCCTGAATCTCTCACTTCTTGTTCTGGCAACCTGAACCAGAGTATTCCCATTCAAGTTTGAATAAAGCAATTCTCAGAAATGACTTAAATACAACTGTTTTGGCTATGTAGTTCAACAGCCATCGTACTATAAAAACAGAAAATGCTGGAAATATTCAGCAGGTCAGGCATCTGTGGAGAAAGAAGCAGAGTTAACGTTTCAGGTCTGTGACCTTTCATCAGAACTGACAAAGGTTAGAAAAGAATTAGGTTTTAAGCAAGTATTATACTCGGTATATGCAAAGGAATAGGAGTTGTGATAAGATGTTTTTGCAATATTGATCATGAGTAAACAAATTGTTGACACCGAGTTTACCATTTATTAATATTGAAATCTATTTGATGTCATACTTGCTGAACTTTGTCAATATCTTGTGTAATCAATGCTTTCTCTAAGTATATGATTGTGGCCATTGTATATAATACGTGATATTCTAAATGATGCTTTTGTTTGTATCTTTGAACAGTTTTTTTTTTGTTTTTCCTCTCTTTCTTTACATACTTGGTGTCCAGTGGATTAAAAGAGTCAAATGAACTGGAATCTTCATGTGTTCCGAGTGCTTTTTCCTGCCTAACATTTGGGTTCTGAAAAAGTCATATCTGACTCGAAACATCAACTCAGTTTCTCTCCGCACAGATGCTGCCAGACCTCCTGAGTACTTTCAGCACTTTGTTTTTATTTCAAATTTCCAGCATCCTCAGTATTTTGTTTTTAGTTCAACAATCTATTAGCTTTGTTGATTCACTGCTCTGCATTGGTTGTACATGTTTCATGTCAAGTCTACGAATAATCCTAGGTCTCTTTAAACTTCATCCTTAGTTATTTCAACACCATTCCTGGAGTATGTTTATAGTTTATTTTTCCACCATGTTCATGTTTGCACTTGACTATATTAAATTTCATCCAACACTTACATCCAACTTATTCTGAAGTTTCTGAGCTGCTTTTTCTAATTCCAATGCACCTGCTAGTTTGGCATCATAGACAAGTTTGACCATTTTGCAATGGGTTTCTGAATCCAGGTCATTTATGTAAATTAGAAACAATTGTGATCTTAAGACCAAGTCCTAAGACACTCCACTGAGCATTTCCCCATTCAATTTAACTCCTCTAATGAGAATTCACTGATTCCTGCCACTTTCTTATCTATTCCCAAGGTTTGCCATGAATCCTCGCAGCCTTAAATTTAACTAATAGCATTTAGTGTGGAACTTTCTCAAAAGCCTTTAGCACTATGCTGCTTAAAACAGCAGAAATCCTGGCTTCCTACTAGCAGAATTATTAATGTTGTTAATGTGGTACCACTGCCGCAAGAACATAAACATATAATTCTTCTCAACGTTAGGTCATTCTCCAATTTGGATGCAGCAACTATGTGTTGCTAGTGTTATGCAACATGACTTAATTTCCCAGGCACCATAATGTGCATACTGGACACAACAGTCTTATTATTCTTGTTAATCTTCTAAAAGGTCTCAAATCGAATGAGATTGATCAAGTCTGTACTATTCCAAGATAATATTTCAATTACAAATTAAAGAAAATAAAGAGTAAACATTACTATTAAGCTGCACAATAAAAAGTGTACTGAACTGCTCCTTTAAGATTTACTGCTGGATAGGAGTGGATTGCCAATAATAATGTTAAGAATAGTTTGAGATCCTGCCGATATGGGAATAATATATATTATATTTGGCTTGCATATTACTAGACCTTCTCAGAAATAACCAGAATGAATTTTTGTGACCTTCTTCTTTGAAACACCAAAAGTATTCAGTGCAGCTTTATTTTCATTTGTCATGTTGTGCATCATGCTTTAAATTATTTTCTTTAATTAATTTTGTAGATTTGTGGAGCACAAGGGAACTTATCCTGTAACGAAGATCTATGTGGAGGAGCTTTATGTCGAGACGATTTTGGAAATAAAATATGTGGTGGCCCATACTGTAACGGAGCTCTGTCTGTGGCAAATGATGTAAAAACCCGAGCAGAAGAAATAAGAGATCAGATGAACCATCTCCTAGAAAAACTGCAGAATACAATAAACAAGGTTATAGGTTATGTTACAGTTTTATGTTTATATAAAGAACTGTCTTCTTGTCCAATGAGATTGTTTTTACCAAGAAATTCAGAAAGGCTTTAACTTTGTGCACAAGTAATCAAGCCTTCCTTTTTCTCCAGATTGATTCCATCAGAAACATGACACAAGAAACTAAGGACAAAGCAACCAAATTATCAGATAAGATAGCCAAGACTAAGAGTGAACTTGAACAGGAAAAGCAAGAAACCAAAGCCGTCATCAGTAAAGTGAAAAAGTTTCTCACAGGTACTTAGTCCTGCTCCTTTCCTATTGCCACCTTTATTGTATTTTCTTCCCAGGAAGAAGATTCATTTGGTATCATAGGGCAACTGACACCTGTGGAACTGTATCCCAGTGAATGGTCAAGAGATCAAGGAAGGAGAGGAGAGAGAGAAAATTGTAGGAGGAAAGTTGATAAGGAGAAAGAACAAACTGAATTTGATGGGGAGAAAAGAATAATTACAGAGATAATCAAATGTTATAAAGAAAATTATAGTTCCTGAGCTCCTGCAGCCTTAGAAATGTCATGTTAAGGAAGGCAACTTTTCAGGAATGACTAGATAATGCAGCTATTCTGGAGTTTTGCAACCTGACTTACCCTTGGGCAGTGGCTGCAGAAAGTTTGTCAACCTTCCGTCAGAAAATTAAATGAGTAGAGTCTATGATGCAGTTCTACATAGTTGTGAAAGGAAAGGGTTTAATTGGATAAATGGTATTTTACTCGTTTGTGCTTTCTTATGTTCAAAGGAGGAATGAAACTTGTTAAACTCTGTTCCTAAGGATGCACATATCTAGTTTGGAAAATTGCAAATTGTCTTATAATTGACAGACCTGTGCTAAAATAGCTGGTGTTTCAGTCATTATACAATAGTACATTAGCCCTGTTTTGTTCACTACAGAAAATAAGAGTTTAATGCAATTATAGAATCAGAGAATGGGTACAGCACAGAAGGAAGCCATTTGGCCTGTCATGTCTCTGCAAGAGCAACTCACCTAGTCCCATTCCCCTGCCTTTTCCCCATAGCATTGCAATTTTTTTTCTCTTTCGATAATTAATTATCCAATTCTCTTTTGAAGGCCTCAATTGAATCTGCCTCCACCACACTCCCGGGCAGTGCATTTCAGAACCTAACCACTCGTTGCGTAAAAAAAGTTTTTCTCATGTCATTGTTACTTCTTTTGAAATCACCTTAAATCGGTGTCCTCTGGTTCTGGATCCTTCTGCCAATGGGAACAGTTTCTCCCTATCTATTCTCTGCAGACCTTTCATGATTTTGAACACCTCTTAATCTTGTCTTCTCCAAGGAGAACAGCCCCAAATTCTCCAACGTATCCACGTAACTGAAGTGCCATATCTCTGGAAACATTCTTATGAATCTTTTCTTTTCTCATACCTTCACATCCTTCCTAAAGTGTGGTGCCCAGAACAATACTCCAGTTTAGGCCAAACCAGTGTTTTATACAGGTTTAACATAACTTCCTTGCTTTTGTATTCTATGCCCCTATTTATAAAAGTCAGGATCCCATATGTTTTATTAACTGCTTTTGCAACCTGCCCTGCCACCTTCAACGATTTATGCACATATACCCCAGAACCCTCTACTCCTGCACCCCCTTTAGAATTGTACCCTTTAGTTTATGTTGCCTCTTCTCATTCTTCCTACCAAAATGAATCACTTCACTCTTCTCTGCATTAAATTTCATCTGCCATGTGTCCTCCCATTCCACCATTTTGTCTATGTCCTCTTGAAGTTTATCACCACCCTCGTCACAGTTCACAATATTTCCAAGTTTTGTGTCATCTGCAAATTTTGAAATTGTGGCCTGTACACCCAAGTCTATGTCATTAATGTATATCAAGAAAAGCAGGGGTCCTAACACCCCACAATATATCTTCCTCCAGTCTGAAAAACAACCATGCACCACTACTCTGTTTCCTGTCATTCAGCCAACTTCGTATCCATGCTGCTACTGAACCTTTTATTCCATGGTTCTAACCTTGCTGGCAAGCCTGTTACGTGGCACTTTATCAAATGCCTTTTGGAAGTCCATGTACACCACATCAACCACATTACCCTCATCGACCCTCTCAGTTACCTCATCAAGAAACTCAATCAAGTTAGTTAAACATGATTTTCCTTTAACAAATCTGTGCTAGCTTTCCTTAATTAATCCACATTTATCCAAGTGACTGTTAATGTTGTCCCGAATTATCATTTCTAAAAGCTTTCCCACCACCTGGCCTGTAGTTGTTAGGTTTACCCTGACACCCTTTTTGAACAAGGGTGTAACATTTGCAATTCTTCAGTCCTCTGGCACCATATCTGTATCTAAGAAGGGGTGAAAGATTATGGCCAGTGTCTCCACAATTTTCTCTCTTAGCTCCCTCCATATCCTTGGATGCATCTCATCTGGTCCTGGTGACTTATCAGCTTTAAGTACATCCAGCCTATCTAATATAAAAGCAAAATACTGCGGATGCTGGAAATCTGAAACAAAAACAAGAAATGCTGGAATCACTCAGCAGGTCTGGCAGCATCTGTGGAAAGAGAAGCAGAGTTAACGTTTCGGGTCACTGACCCGAAACGTTAACTCTGCTTCTCTTTCCACAGATGCTGCCAGACCTGCTGAGTGATTCCAGCACTTCTTGTTTTTGTTTCAGCCTATCTAATACCTCTTCTTTATCAATTTTTAGCCTGTCCAGTGTCTCAACTACCTCTTCTTTTACTATTATTTGGGCAGCATCTTTTTCCTCGGTAAAAACAGATGCAAAGTACTCGTTTAGTACCTCTGCCATGCCTCCATGTGTAAATCCCCTTTTAGGTTCCTAATCAGCCCCACTCCTCCTTCTAAAACCTTTTTATCATTTATATGCCTATGGGAGACTTTTGGATTCCTTTTTTTTAGCTGCCAGTCTCTTCTCATACTCTCTCTTTGCTTCTCTTATTTGTTTTTTTCTCTTCTGCTCTGAACCTTCTATATTTAGCTTGGTTCTCAATTCTATTATCCACCTGGCATCTGTAATATGCACCCTTTTACTGCTTCATCTTACTCTCTAGCTCTTTTGTCATCCAGGGAACTCTAGATTTATTTGCCCTACGTTTTTCCCTCGTGGGTACATACCTTGACTGTACCTAAACTATCTCCTCTTTAAAGGCAGCCCATTGTTCAGTTACAGTTTTGCCTGCCAGTCTTTGATTTCAATTTACCTTGGCCAGATCCATTCTCACCTCATGGAAGTTTGCCCTCCCCCAATTAATTATTTTTACTCTGGATTGCTCTTTGTCCTTTTCCATAGTTAACCTAAACCTTATGATGCTTTGGTCACTGTCCCCTAAATATTTCTCTCCTGACACTTGATTCACCTGACCCACCTCATTCCCTTGAACCAGATCCAACAATGCCTCCTTCCTCGTTGGACTGGTAATATACTGATGTAGAAATTCTCCTGAATACACTTCAGAAACTCTTGCCACCCTCTACCCTTTATGCTATTACTAACCCAGTCTATATTAAGATAATTAAAGTCCCCCATTATAACTACTTGAAACTGTCTGTAATTTCCTTGCACATTTGTTCCTCATTATCTTTCCCACTTGTTGGTGGCCTAAAGACTACACCCAGCAATGTAATTGTACCTCTTTTGTTTCTTAACTCTAACCAAACAGATTCTGTCCTTGACCCCTCTAGGATATCCTCTCTCTCCAGCATTATAATGTTCTCCTTAATCAATACTGCTACCCCTCCTCCTTTCTTTCCTTCCCTATCTTTCCTGACCACCTAGTATCCAGGAATATTTAGTACCCAGTCCTGCTCTTTTTTGAGACATGTCTCTGTTATCACCCAATTTCTACTTGGCTATCTGCACCTGCTGACCAATCTTATTTACCACAATCCGTGCATTCACATACATGTACTGGACACCTAATTTAGACCTTATTACATTCACTCTTATTCTGACACCACCTAATACCTTAATATTTCCTATTCTACTGCTATCTGTCTCTCCCAATTCTCTGTGCACCTTGGTTTTCCTCTCTAATATTACCACCTGGTTCCAACATCCCTACCAAGTTAGTTTAAACCCTCCCCAATAGTGCCATCAAATTTCCCTCAAGGACATTTGCCCCGACTCTGTTCAGGTGTAACCGTATGCCTGTACAGGTCCCATCTCCTCCAGAACCAGTCCCAATGTCCCAGGAATCTAAAGTCCTCCCTCATGCACCATCATCCCAGCCATGCATTCCATCTGCTTTATCCTCCTATTTCCATACTCACATGCACATGGTACCAGGAGTAATCTGGAAATTACTACCTTTGAGGTCCTGCTTTCTAGTTTCTTTCCTAGCTCCCTAAACTCTCCCTTCAGAACATCATCTCTTTTTCTTCCTATGTTGTTGGTAACTATATGCACCGCGAACACTGCCTTTTCACCCTCTCCCTTCAGAGTGTTCTGCGGCCGCTCCTTGACCCTGGCACCAGGGAGACAACATATCATCCTGGATTCATGTCTGCGGCTGCAGAAACGCCTGTCTGTTCACCTAACTACCAAATCCCCTATCGTAATTTTTTCCAATCTTCCTCCTGTTCCCTGATACAGCTGAGCCAGCCGTGATGCCATGGACTAGGCTCCAGCTGCACACACAAGACGAACCATCACTGTCACCAGTATTTATATTGTAATACTGGTTGGAGAGTGAGATGTACTCAAGGACTCCTGCATTGCCTGCCTGGTCCTTTTTGACTGCCATTCCCACTCTGTCAACATACCCTTAAGCTGCGGGGGTGACCGCATCTACAACGCGCTATCCACAAAACTCTCAACTTCATGGATGTGCCACACTGATGCCAGCTGCTGCTCAAGCTCCAAAACCTGGAGCTCAAGCTGCTGCAGCTGATGACACTTCCTGGATATATGGTTATCCAGGACACGAGAATCGTCCTGGAATTCCCACATGAAACAGGATGCGCACGCCAAGGGTTCGCGCTGCCCTGCCATACCTCTATTTATTAGACTATTAAACTTACTACATAAATAAAAAATGACTCACCAGCTATTCGTCAATCAGCTGCTTCTCCTGTGCTGACGTCACTTTATTTTATAGGGAGGTTAACTGAAATGTTTTTACTTAACTCTTACTTTCCAAAAATCTGAGATTTTAATTTACTGAAAAAAACAGACTTCTTTAGTTTTACTATCCCTTATTATTTAATTTTTAACTTTATCCCATAGATCTGATTGACTAAATGAGCATTGATTTTAATTATATGATAAATTAACACATTGGCTTTAGATTTTTGTTTTTATACTCTTTATTCAATCAAATCTAAAACAAATAACCTCTATTCCCTCTTTTACAATCTAGTTAGTATCTTGTTCAAACTATTATTTATACTTAATGCCTCTAGACCTGCTCTGCACTAATACTCTTATTAATGTCCTTACTGATATACTTAGCCCGATTTAAATATTTAATTTTTCAGCTGCTAGTTTGAAAAAATGCCCTAGTTTTAGAAAGGGAGAAAGAGAAATACTCTCCAAATTACACCAAAATTATGGCATCTGTCAAACTAGCCATTCAATACAAGCAGTGACAGTATGGACTTACTTCCACAAAAATTATAATTCTACCTCAGATTGTTTGAGAAATGTGTCCTTTATATTTCTTTTGCAAAGCTAACTTGTGTTTGACCTTTCTCTTCCAATTCAAGTCGACGGTGTTTCCTCTGAAGACCTTGAAAAAATTGTAAACCATGTTCTTTCTATCAAGTTACCCATTACTCCCGAGGAAGTGAAGAACAAAAGCAAACAAATTCAGGATATACTTTCTGACATTAAAGACATTGATAAAGAAGTGGAAAAACTGAACAACCGCTCTCAAGAAGCAAAGACGCTTTTGAAACGTGCAATGAAAGCTGAGTATGTAGGGTTATATTTCAATAATCTGCATAGTTAATTATTATGCTATAACATACTGCTGACAGTTTATAGCATCTTCATATTTATTTAGAATATTTCTCTGCTGCAAACTGGTTACATATTCCCTAACTTGTTGAAACATGCATCCCCCAAACTTAACTATTTCCAGAAAATGTAGATGAAAGGATTTGTATGTTTACGATCTCCTGTTAGCTTATTATTACATGATCAAGTTCCTGTACATGAAATTCTTTGCAAATGTGGTCCATGGAAAACAGAAAATATGACTTGTTTAAAGATATCTTGTTGTCCTGCCAACTGATTTACAAAGATGGTCATGTAACCCTTAGGAGTATTGACAGGCAGAGAGATCTGGGCGTACAGGTCCACAGGTCACTGAAAGTGGCAACGCAGGTGGATAAGGTAGTCAAGAAGGCATACGGCATGCTTGCCTTCATCGGTCGGGGCATAGAGTATAAAAATTGGCAAGTCATGTTGCAGCTGTACAGAACCTTAGTTAGGCCACACTTAGAATATTGCGTGCAATTCTGGTCTACCAGAAGGACGTGGAAGCTTTGGAGAGGGTACAGAGGAGGTTTACCAGGATGTTGCCTGGTCTGGAGGGCATTAGCTATGAGGAGAGGTTGGAAAAACTCGGATTGTTTTCACTGGAACGACAGAGGTGGAGGGGCGACATGATAGAGGTTTACAAAGTTATGAGCGGCATGGACAGAGTGGATAGTCAGAAGCTTTTTCCCAGGGTGGAAGAGTCAGTTACCAGGGGACATAGGTTTAAGGTGCAAGGAGCAAAGTTTAGAGGGGATGTGCGAGGCAAGTTTTTTACACAGAGGGTGGTGAGTGCCTGGAACTTGCTGCCAGGGGAGGTGGTGGAAGCAGATACGATAGCGACGTTTATGAGACATCTTGACAAATATATGAATAGGAAGGGAATAGAGGGATATGGGCCCCGGAAGTGCAGAAGTTAGTTTAGGCAGGCATCAAGATCGGCGCAGGCTTGGAGGGCCAAATGGCCTGTTCCTGTGCTGTACTGTTCTTTGTATGGAAAATTGTGCATCTCTGATAGCCACAATGGCCAAAGTATATCAACAACAAAAGCAACAATTTGTAAAATAATCATTTTAATGAAGGAAATACCTTAAGGTGCTTTACAGAGCAGAAATGGATGCTACATGATTGGCTGGCATCACTGCAAAGCCGGGACTTCCGGCGACAGGGTCCTAAATCCTATGGAAGGCCTTCCACTGTCCACTTAAGTGCCTAATTGGCACTAGATTTGGTGGTCCTTCAGAAAAGAGGTGATGCGGGGATCTAGGTGTCAGTTTCCCCTGACATCGAGACCCCTGCCGCCAGCATAAAATTCCTCCCCAAGGGTACCAACACTGACCCCTGGGGAACTCCACTGTAACCATTCGTCCAGCTCTAAAAACATCCATTAACCACTAAAATAAAAGCAAAATACTGCAGAGGCTGAAAATCTGAAATAAAAACACAGATGCTGCCAGACCTGCTGAGTATTACCAGCATTTCTTGTTTTTAATCCATTAACCACTACTCTGTCTTTCCTGTCACTCAACCAATTTTGTATCCATGCTGCTACTGTCCCTTTTATTCCATGAGCTATAACTTTGCTTACAAGTCTGTTGTGCGGCACTGTATCAAACGCCTTTTGAAAGTCCACGTACACCACATCAACAGCATTGCCCTCATCGATCCTTTCTGTTACCCCTTCAAAAAACTCCAGCAAGTTAGTTAAACATGATTTTCCTTCAACGAATCATGCTGGCTTTCCTTAATTAAACCACATTTGTCCATGTGACTTTATTTGGCCGCGAATTATTGCTTCTAGAAGTTTCCCCGCCACTGAAGTTAAACTGATTGGCCTGTAGTAGCTGGGCTTATCTTTACATCCTTTTTT
This sequence comes from Heterodontus francisci, assembly GCF_036365525.1. Lineage (NCBI taxonomy): Eukaryota > Metazoa > Chordata > Chondrichthyes > Heterodontiformes > Heterodontidae > Heterodontus > Heterodontus francisci. The sequence goes on from NC_090397.1 coordinate 28,624,745, forward strand.
GAACAAAGGTGTAAAGTTTGGAATTCTCCAGTGCTCTGGCACCACCCCTGAGTCTAAGGAAGACAGGAAAACTATGGCCAGAGCCTCTGCAATTTCTACTCTCACTTTCCTCAGTTTCCTTGGATGCAACTCATCCAGCCCTGGTGCTTTATCAACTTTAATTAGAGACACCCTATCTAATACCTCCTCCTTATCAATTTTAAATCCTTGTAGTGTATTAATTATCTCCTCTTTCACTGTGGTCTAGGTAGCATCTTCTTCCTTGCTAAAGACAGATGCAAAGTATGCATTTAATACATCAGCTATTCCCCCTGCCTCCATGTGTGAATCCCCCTTTTGGTCCTTAATCAGCCCTACGCCACCTTTTACCACCCTTTTACTATTTATATGCCTATAGAAGGCTTTGGAATTCCCTTTTATGTTAGCTGCCAGTCTCTTTTCATACTCTCTCTTTGCTTCTCTTATTTGCTTTTTCACTTCCCCCTCTGATCCTTCTATATTCAGCCTGGTTCTCCATTGTATTATCCATCTGACATCTGTCATAAGCACATTTTTTCTTCTTCATCTTCATCTCTATCTCTTTTGTCATCCAAGGAGCTCTGGATTTGTTTGCCATACTTTTCCCCTTCAAGGGAATATACCTTGACTATGCCCAAACTATTTCTTCTTTGAAGGTAGCCCATTTTTCAACTACTGTTTCTCCTGCCAACCTTTGATTCCAATTTATTCGGCCCAGATCCATTCTTACCCCATTAAAGTTGGCTTTCCCCCAGTTAATTATTCTTACTCTAGATTGTTCTTTGTCCTTTTCCATAACCAACCTAAACCTTATGATACAATGATCACTGTCCCCTAAATGTTGTCATACTGATATTTGATCCACTTGGCCTTCTCATTCCCAAGAACCAGGTTCAGCAGTGCCTCCCCTCCCATTGGAAACATACTACTGCAGAAAATTTTCCTGGACACACTCTAGGAACTCTTTCCCTTCTCTGCCCTTTATACTACTGCTATTCCAGTCTATATTTGGATAATTAAAGTTCCCCATTTTAAATAGTCTATAATTCTTGCATCTCTCTGTAATTTCCTCGCAAATTTGTTCCTCTTCATCCTTTCCAGTAGTTGGGGCCTATAGTACACCGAGCAATGTAATTGCACCTTTTTTGGTAGCTCTAGCCAAATAGATTCCGTCCCTAACCCCTCTCTCTCCAGCACTGCAATGCTCTCCTTAATCAACTCCTCCCCTTTTTTTTCCTTTTCTATCTTTCCTGAACACCTTGTATCCAGGAATATTTAACACCCAGTCCTGCTAAGGAAAGCGTTAGAGAAGTTTGGAGGTAATGTAAATGTGCATGAAGAATTTAGTGGCAACAGAAATGAGGAAAGGGCAGAGGCAATGATATTGTGGAGATGAAAGCTCAGGATTCAATGGGTCACTCACTGTGCACACTGTCTGGTTTACCCTGAATGATCAACTGGGGAAGGACATGTAAATGATGCAAAGATATTGAGTTTTTGACAGGAGGTCATAAATTAGCTTTATTCTTCCCAGTGTGGAGATGAAGGAGGTTCTGACTCATCCGCAACAAACAGTCTGACAACACAGAAATGGTCATGATACTGAGGATGGTGGTGGAGAGGTAGAGTTGGATGTTGTCAACATACATGTCAAAGTTACTACATGCCTGTGGATAATGTCACAAAGCTTCTTTGTTGCCCAATATCAAAGGTTGAAGCATACATTAAAATGTTAGCAGCCTTTAAATTCACCCATTGTTCCTTTTAGCTAGCCATTAAGGGTTGCTTACATGTGACTTCATAGACCCACATGGCAAGTTCTCAACCACAGGCTCAATATGGGACAGGAACTCATTCACGCCATGTAAATGAAGCAAATTCTACAAAATTTGAAACAATGGGGTCACGTGAGTATGAATAACACACTGCCCAACTAATGTGCTTTCTACCCAAGGACCTTATAATGATTGAGTTTTACAAATATGTGCAATTGTCTAATCCTACTGCTCCTCAGTTTGTCTATGGCATGATTCCATTTGAATATAAGATCCTGGACAACATTGTTTCAACATTAGCAATCAGACATTAATCTATTCACATTTTAAAAGTGTCATAATGTATTAACTTTCCATGGTATATCAATGATTTGCAAATTTTATATGTCAATTCTTAGGAAAGCAGCTCAAGAGATCCCAAGCCCAAAGAAACTGCAGGAAGATCTGGACAAAGTTAAAGAAGTCCAAAAAGAAGTTACCAACACAATAAAGAAGATCACTGATAACCTAAATAATTCCAAGACTAAGATTTCAGAGGTAAATAGGAAGGACCTCAATTTTAACTAAAAGTTAAATTGATAACTTTAAAAATCCAGACATTCATGAGATAATGTTTGGTTTCTTTATCAACATGTCAGGTAATTTTTAATATGTCTTAGTCCCCTTGCATTATATTAAACTATACAACAGCTTTTCCTTCTATTTACAAAGTTTGGATGAATTACGACGACAATAGAGATGATAGAGAGTGTCACTTGGTCAAGATTCTGTTAAAACGCTGCGGCACTCTCAAAAGGATTCCAATAATATTATGAACTGTGAACTAAATCTCAATAGTATCACCTTCCTTACGTACATTCCCAGTTTTTTTTAAATATAGGGCTGAATTTTGTGCTGGCAGCGGGGCTCCCGACACCAAGCCAGGAATACAAGGGAGCACCGCCTCAGCCATTTGGGGGACCCCTTTTTGTATTTAACGGCGCTCAGGCAATTAACTGCCCAGCGGCTGGGGTCCCCGTTCCTTTCAGGACAGGAGTCTCGCCCCCCCCCCCCACCCCCCAAGAGCTGCCGGCCAATCAGAGGGCCGACATCTCAGCAGTGCTACTGGGAACGGTGACCACTGCTGGGACTGCAGGTAGGCTTGGCACCATGAGCAGCGCTGGAGCCCTGGATTGAACGTATGTGAGGCGGGCTCGACAGGGCAGGTCAGGCAGGCCCCAGAGAGGGGGATGGGTGGGTGGCTGTTGAAGGCAGGCAGGTATTGGCATGGGGATGGCCTTTGCTTCTGGGGACTCTCCATGGGCCATAGATCACCCAAGAAGGCATCTAGCTGCCCCCTCTCCCCCAACCAGCCCACAGGGAGGCTGCCTGGTTTTACTGGGCAACCTCCCCATGTGGCAGAGGCCGCAACCACCCATCCTCCCTCCCAATTCTATGGCCCCTCCCTGCCTCACAGCCCACTCCCAAAGGGGGAATTAAATTCCCCCCCATGGTGTCTAGTTTCCAATGTTGTGTTACTGTTTAAAGAATCCATTTTACTTTAGCTTCATGCAATGCTCCCATAGCAACAAGTTCAATAGATGCATTTTCTAAAAAGGCAGATGACCGCTCGTTTGGTAACTGCTGAGGATGGAAAATAGGATGTTGAGAGACCACCTCACCCAGTACAGAAGTTAAACATAGTGCTGCAGCTAATCAATTTTCATGTTTCTGAAAGAACTGTGTATATTAATATAGACCTCAGAGGAATCATTGATCAGGTCGCTAAGTGTCGCAATATTATTTTTGAATGCATTTACTGTGTGGGTACACATCAATTCTATCAATCACCTCCCATCACTTCAGTTTAAAATTTTGATTTTTGTTTATATTAACATCATTTCTTAACTGGTTTAGACTTTTTGAACATCAATGTTACACTAGCATTAAATTCCATATCTAAGGATGATTGAAAAATTATGGACAGAGAAACAAAAAGACTTGCATTTATACAGCACCTTTTGCAGCCACTGAATACCTCAATGCATTTTACAACTAATGAAGCACTTTTGAAGTGTAGTAACTGTTGTAATGTAGGAAACATGGCAACTAATTTGCACACGGTAAGCTCTTACAAACAGCAATGTGATAATGACCAGATAGTCTGTTTTTGTGATGTGATTGGGGAATGAATACTGGCCAGGACACTGAACACCATGCTCTTCTCTGAAATAGTACCATGGGATCTTTTATATCCACTTGAAAGGGCAGGTCAATTTAATGGCTCATCTGAAAGATGGCACATCTGACAGTGCAGCACTCCCTCAGTACTATACTGAAGTGTCATCCTTGATTTTTGTGCTCAGGTCCTCAAATGGGACTTAACCCCACAACCTTCTGACTTAGAGGTGAAATAGGGCTGCCAATTGAGCTACAGCTAACACCTATTTCCACCCCTATTTCTTCCCCAACTTCTCCCAGAGTACTGCAATGTATGGCATCAGGCCCAATATCTTTTCCACTTTGAGTTCCACCATTTTTGTTCAATATTCCTTATCTGTCATTATCCTAACCAAATGTTCCACTCCTCCTCGTATACCAGTGTTGTCCAACATATAGCTGCAGACTAGGATCCAGGCCGCCAAAGGTTTCTATCTGCCCAGCGGATGTAAACTGTACCTGGGGCCGTTCCTCATCCACACCAGGGATCCGTGATTGGAGAGGAGAAATTCCATATTGTCAGACTGGCTTTTAAAAAAGATCGCAAGTTAGTTTCACAGCTGACAGATCCTGACATCAGGAACGGCAGTTTCTGAACTTCAGACAGATTTGGAGTTTTTTTAAAAGGCCGCCAGAAGACCCCAGATCTGTCCGAAGTTCAGAAACTGCTTTTCCCAATGTCTGGATCCGTCAGCTGTGAAACTGACTTGCGATTTAAAAAAATACTCTTCAACCATTTGCTGAGCGTTCCTGCTCTCTGCAACTGTCAGAGAGAGAGGGAGAAAGGGGGACAGAGAAAGAGAAAGGGAGAGAGAGGGGGACAGGGAGAGAGAGAGAGAGAGAGAGGAAAAGGGGGGACAGAGGGAGAGGGGCAGAGAGAGAGGGCAGAGAGAGAGAGGGCGGACACAGAAAAAGAGAGGGGGCAGAGAGAGAGGGAAAGAAAGTGATCACGATCACTCCTGATAGAATGACATCTATCCAGAATATTCCCCATTGCTACAAGAAGTGTGTGGGCAAAGATTGACTACTTGTGCAAGGAAAAAACAATGTCAGGTGTCTCACTAAATCTGTGTCCAATATAGTGACCAGGAAGTAAGTCAATAAATTAGTCTTCTCATTTAAAGCTTCTTCACAAAAACGCACCTTTGTTGTTGATTTGATTAATAGCAAGATAAATTTTAATGCCTTTATCTTTCTGAAATTGTCTCACTGACCACCCCCCCTCCACCCCCCGGCCCCGTAAGCCAAAAATTCTAATGTGGCCCCCCACGTGACAAGATTGGACAACCCTGTCTTATACCATTTCATTTCCACTTCCATACTCTTCTTTGAAAACTGAAGCAAAATGCTCATTTAGTATCTTGCTGCTTCATCCTGCATAAGATTTCATTTTTCATTTCTAATCAGTGCCACCCCTTTTTTAATCTATTCTTTTACTTTTTGTGTTATAAAATCCTTTATATTTTCCCTTTATATTACCTGCCATTATTTTGTCATAGCCTTTCTTAGCATTTCAAATCTTTTTGCTTCCCTTCTAAATTCCCTATACTACACATGATTCTCTTTTGTGTTACCAACCAGGCGCTGTCATACACCTTTTAAATTGGGTTTTAATTTGAATTTCTTGCAATACTAAAACCCATGCTAGTCAATGAAAGATCACTAATTTGCAATTTTTCTCGACTTACAATGTTTAGGCTTTCATATTTTAATCTCCTCTTGACAGCTTAATGAGAAAACCAAGTCAATTTCTGACAATCTTATGCATTTAATGAACAATCTAATAAAGTTACAAAATGAAACTGAAGAACTGAGAAACAAAAACCATAACAACAAGATAGCAACTGAAAAGGCAATGGAGAAAGCGAACGAAGCAAAGACCCAAGCTGAGGAAGCTGAACAAGTAATTATTTTAATCTTATCTTTGTAAAATTATAATGCAATGGTATTACTAAATCCTTACGATTCCTACAGGGAGTAGTTGAGGTAACTAGGATTGGTGCATTTAAGGGGAAGCTGGATAAACACGAGAGGGAGAAAGGAATCGGAAGATATGTTGATGAGGTTAGGTGAAGAAGGGCGGAAGGTGGTTTTTGTGGAGCATAAATTCCGGTATGGACCTACTGGACTGAATAGCCTTTTTCCATGCTGTAAGTAATATGTAATACAGTGAATAAAAACTAAATTTAGGTACAATGATGCTTATTATATTAGTTACCAGTTAGTATGTCAGGAATGTACTCAACAATTAACATCTCTTGGTGCAAACCCAATGATACAGCAGGTTAGCACAATGTATTTCACTTCGGGGGCCATGGTTCAAGGCACTCCAGTAGGGAGCAGGTCTTTTGTTTTTGGAAGATGTAAAGGCATAGGTTTTCTTTAGTGGTCAAGTATCCACCGAGTTATATTGCAATATGAATAGAAATTTAGTTACAAACATACAAACAATGACGGAAAGATCCATCCAACCAGTCACACGCAATTGTAATAACTTGGCCCCAATAGTTACAGGAAGGTGGGTAGAGTGCAGAGGTGCATGGTACTAGGGAGATGGGGGAAGCAGCCAGAAATCCTTGGGACATGGAGGTGCTGCTGAATTTAACATGGGAACTTATCAATTTTTTCTTCTGTTTTCCACCTGGCAGCTGATCAGATTGCCAGACTGGCTGGTTGCCAGGCAGGAAAACCAGTGGCTGTGACAACTGGGGACCATCCCCAGCAATTGAGAAACAGCAATATTTGGTGAGGGATGGGTCAGAATTTGGCAATCGGGTGGGAGTGGCAGATTGGGGCAAGAGGTTGGTGGTGGAGGGGAGTTGGTGGTTGGCCAATCCCGACAGCGAGAAGAGACAGGCATCAACAGAAAGGCGGCCAAAGCTTTGTAAGAGAGGCCGGGGGAAGCACTCCTGTAGTGCTCTAAAAGAGCACTTACCTTCTGCAGCCATCTCCATTTAGCTGCCAGGTTTCCCAAAATCTGCCCAGCAACTGTTAAACTTAAATAAGGCTCCCAACTGCAATGAGAGAGCTTGATATAAATACCATAATGACATGTCCGATCTCTCCCAGATGGGACACATGCACGGCACACTAACCGCCACCTTAAAAATGGCAGCTGCCGCATGCAGTCCCCAATTTTTAATCCTCTCCGGCTCATCTTTGGGGTGGTTAATATTGTTATGATCAGTTGAGGAGGGGTCGAAAGGTTCCCCTCTCGTCCCCCTCCTTGTTTGACCGCAACATGATTTATTTCTTTTAAATTGTGAATGTGCTTATCAATTCAGTGAGTGTTTAACTCTTTATGCGCTATGATCATAAAAGAACCAATCAGACAGGTTTTCTTGAGTTTAAACAAGAAAGAGGTTAGTTTATTGTACTTAAAATCAAAACCCAATCTAAGTAAAAATAATAAACTGTGCTCCAACCTTCACGCACACACACGAGAATCACACACACAAATAGATTACAGAGTGATGAAGAATAGTTTGGTTGGATTCTAATCCAGAACAAATAAAAATATATCATCTGTGGGGTCTGGTAATTCAGTTGTCTTCCAGCTGAATTCGTAGTTCTGAAGTTCCTGGCTGGTAGAAGTGCATTTACAGCTGGTCCACCTGGTTCAGGGTTTTCTTGGAGACAGTGATGTAGGTGGCTTTCTCCCCCGGGGTCTCTGCCTGTAGCGATGATAGACTTGGACAGGATTCAAAGCTTTCAGTATACCTGGAGAGAGAGACACACACAGACACAGCTCCATTGGGATCCTGCACTGATTAGCTCTCAAAGCTTGTCTGCTGCGTGTAACAGAAACTTCCAAGGTTTCACACAGATTGAGGAGACTGTCACATTATTCTTTGTGTATTTTTTTTTCATTTTCATGAAATTCCAGTCTAAGAATCCAAAACCTCTCTCAGGTCTTATTGTTTCAATGTTTACCCATGGAGGTTCATCACTAGTGAATGCTCCAAGATAGCTTTGAATGTCTTGCTAACTAGAGTGATACCAGATAATTCACTCAACTGTTCGAGCCATTGTTCTGGGTGAGAGCTATTTAGACATGCATCTCCACTTCAATGCCTCGGAATGTGAGGTATTTCAATGCAAATTGTGGTGGCCATCTTAGCTGCCAGTTTTTAAAAAGCTGAATGTAGGACTCCAGCTTTCCTTTCTAAAAGTTTAATGTAGGTTTCCAACCGATGAATTAAAATCACCATTCACCGTAGCACATTTTCAGGCGAATATCAATACTTTTCAGTATCACAATACTCGCTCCACACCACCCAAAACCACATGATCTTCTGGGAGAAGTGAAAACTAGGTAAAAGCCCAGGCCAATTTGGGGGAAGAAAATTGGGAGATTTCTCTCCGACTCATCAAAACCGGTCAGATCATCACTCTGGCCCCATTAATTCTATACAGCACCTACCTTTTCAATGAGGTGCTTTGTGCCCCAGCCAGATTAAGGTCCAGCTCTTACTTGAAGGAATATTATGAATCGGCATCCACTACACAAGCGGCCAGCCTATCCAGAAGTCCACTATACTCTGGGAAAAGAACCACCATCTCATAAACTAGATCTGGGCTGAGGAATTAAAGGTTTAGGGTTAATGACTGTTGTTCATAATGGAGAAGGCCATAAAGTCTGCAGACATAGTGATATAAAGCGCAAAGGGGTAATAATAAATTTGTACAAGGCAATGGTTAGGCCACGATCAGAGAGACCATTGCATCTTTGGGGGAAAAGGAGTAAACATTTGAAACAAAGGTAAATATAAGGTTATAGAGGACAGAACTGTGGAATTAGGTTTGGATTGCTCCGCCACTGAGCTAGCATAGATATTTTAAGCTGACTGGAGCGTGAATTACCTCCTTCTATTTGTAAAGCCCTATTATTCTATATTTCTAAACCATTTTAATGTGTTTTCTCAATTATCAGATTTTTCTCTTTATTTGGTACTTGTAAATTATCTGATTTGTTTGAAGATATTTGTTTTGATTATTGAAGGAATTTCAAAAATTGAATGAGGCTTATGTAAAATTAAGCACATTCAAAGTACAGGAGATACCAACAGATGGAAAACAAAAAGCAAAACAATTGCAACGAGAGGCTACTGATCTGGCAAAAGACCTGGAAAAAAAACTGAAAAGAATTACAGGTAGGTAGCCATTGTTAACACCAACAGCACTGGGAAATATGTTGGATGATTTGGATGGAGTCCAGCCTCTTCATTGTTGTAGTGTTTTATTCATTTATTAATCATGGATTTTTAAAAATACAGTATAAAATACCCATACATCATCCTGACTTGGAACTATATTGCTGTTCCTTCACAGTCGCTGGGTCAAAATCCTGGAACTTCCTTCCTAACAGTACTGTGGGTGTACCTACCCCCACATGGACTGCAGCGGTTCAAGAAGGCAGCAGACCACCACCTTCTCAAGGGCAATTAGAGATGGGCAATATATGCTGGCCTGGCCACATCCCATGAATGAATTAAAAAAATACACAACTTGTGCTTTGCTAAGAGTTCACATGATGTCAGCATAGTTGCTAAAAATTGGATTTTTAGCCAATCTTCTACTGGCGCAACTAGGGACGGACAATAAATGTTGGCCTTGCCAGCAATGCTCACATCTCAAGGCTTTTTTTTTTAAATTCAAGTCTTTCACCAAGTTGAAGACTGTCAAACTACCAATTACTTGACAGCAGTTGGAAACCTACATACACTGATCATTCACATTGTTCACTATAAGTTCTCTGTCACACACAAAGCTTGGATCTAATCAAACAAGCTTCAAAAGCATGCCAAGAACTCTATTGTCTCACCAATTCAATTGGCACAACTTTTAGCCATTTTGTTTCTAAAGTGGAACGTAACGAGCCGTAGCTCCAGGGAGAGTGTTTCAGAAGAGCTCCTTATCTAAGTGTAAGGATTTTTAGGTGAAGAATGGACCCAGAACAGCAGTATCAGAGGAAGATGGTATGACTGTAAGAGGTACTTGAGTTGCTGCACAGCTGCTCACTATTTCTGTGAATCCCATTGCTCTATCTTTACTGTTGGAAGTTACAGCTGCATTCAATGTTCTTTCTGCAGGGTCCTTCCAAGCCGCTGTTTGAAATGATGCTGGCATTGTATAATACTGAAGATGATTGAAGCTTTTGTAGTGAGTTTGTTAAACCTCAAAACTTGCCAAAAAAAGTGCAAAAGTGGTCATTGGATAGACATATGGATGAAAATGGAATAGTGTAGGTCAGATGGTTTCACAGGTCGGCGCAACATCGAGGGCCTAAGGGCCTGTACTGCGCTGTAATGTTCTAAAACAAAAATCACTTAAGGCATCCAAAATTGGATGCACAGGATTTCCAAAGATTCAGGGTATCCTGATGCAAAGATGCAGGCACCATTTGAAAATCAATACAAGCACTCTCTCTCCATCAGAGTGTGACACAGGAAACACATCAATAATGTCAGTAGCAAGTGAACGGAAAGAATGTTGACTAATAATCTAATAGTGAGGACAATAGATGGTAAATAGTGATATAATATTAACTGATTTTGTTTTCTGCATTTACAGACCTAGAGAAACGGTTACAAGATGGAAATAAGAAAATGAAAGAGAAAACAGATTATTTGTCTGACCTTGAAAAAAATGTGACCAGCATTAAAGATTTTATTGTAGAGAAGGGCAATGACTACAAAAATTGTTTGGCATAGTAAACTCCTGTTTTGTGCGTTAGTATTATCACTTACTCTTTGTAACTTTTAAAATTAAGATTTTACATAATATAAAGTGTATAAAATGTTTTAAAATACTAACATTAATGTGGAATTGTGATATTTTGTCAGAACGGTTTTATGTTTTGCTGTTCGCAATCAAATCGCCGGAGCAATATAAGTTCATTTTATAAAAATTAGTATTGTGTATGTTGTCTCCTTGATTATTCATTCATAATGACTATTGTTTTCATTTTGCAAAACTGCAAATTTAATAAAAGCAATGATCTTGAGCACAAGTGCAAATATTTAATTATGCATCTTTCCCAATGATCCATACGCAAAGTCATAAGAAGAAATAGCTCCCAACACTCTGGACATGGAATCAACAGACAACATTCCTAATCTGATATAACTCATAGACCAAATGTAATACATCTACCCACCCTTGATAATTCCTTTATTTTATAAGTTCCTGTACCTTGCTCTCTTTCTTTAAGTTTAGTGATTAACAACTTTTGCATCTCTTCCTTAATCTATTGTATCTGGCTTTCTCGTTTCTTATTTATGTTTGGTGGCCCGCAGCTCATTAGCCCAATATATACAAGGTCAGAGCCTTAAAATCATGACCACCTTTTTGCCACATGTATGAGCGACTGGCTGGTGCAGTCTGCCAGTTGGTCACCTAAAAGTTAAAATCTACCTCTGTGAAGGTCTATTCCACACATGGATCACTGTTTATCTTTCGGAGAAGTTTTTGATATCAGTCGTAAAATTTATTTTTATTAGTTCGAAACTGTGTCCCCTTGTTCTACTACTGCATTTAACTTCTTCCAATCCTTTAGCAATTTTATATAATTCCATAAGATCGCCTTGCAGCCACTTCATTTCCAGGCTGAAAATCCATACGCTGCGAATTTTCTCATGGATCCTCACAACTGGTCACTGAAACTTCAGCAGAAGATCAGCAGAATCCCTGGATAAAGATGTATAAACAGAGTTTCTGCCAGAAAATTCTCAGCACAGGCCTATTTTATCTTTCCTCTCCAACTCAGAACCTTGACACTTGGAATTGTGGCTCTTCTCTGTACTGCCTCCAGCAAGTACTTGAGCAAATGCTTTGAGTCTCAATGTCCAGAACTGATTACAGGAGTCAAAATGCAGCCTGACCAAAACACTATGGGCTTGATTTTATAGGGTCCTCGATGTCGGGATCTGTGGCAGAGGGCGATGGGGGGAAGCATGAAGATTGCCCCAGATGAGACCTGCCACAGACCTCAACGCCAGCAGGATCCGTCCTGATCTTGCTGGCGGTGGCGAGGCCTCGTGGCGGACTCCCGCCGCTCGGTGACGGGACCTCAATTTTTAAATACGTAAAATAATTAACTTACCTGCATTAATGAATTTCCCATCGCCTCCTGATGTGCCACGGTGATCTTCATCCTGGCGGCCGGCACTGATGAGCCGTCAGATCCCCATCTGGGGAAACGAGGTGCGACACCTGTGGGGAGGGGGGAGGAGATAGGTTTATCAATGCAGGAAGGGGGGAGTGGGGTCAAACTTACTTGATTGGTCTAGGGGGTGATGGGAAGGGGTAAAGGTAAAAGGTTCTGACCTTTGCGGGCAGGGAACGTTATATGTTCAAGGTAAGTATTTTGGGGGGGTGGGGGCGGGGGAAGAGGGCAGGAATGACATGTAATGCTATTGAGGGCTGGGGTGGGAGAGAGGCTGGGAATACTTACACAATTATTTTTAATAAGTTCACATGCACTGTCCTTTTAATAATTTAAACTGTCAGTAAGGGCTTTAAGCCCTTTAAAAATGGCACCTGGCGCCGGACACCATTGCCGGGGATGGCTCACCTGCCTCCTCCACGTCTTCGAGGGGGGTGGTCCGCCCTGGACATGTTAATGAGCTGCCGCGCATAAGACCGCGGCAGCTCCGCTGAGTGAAACCCGCGTGTGTGGGCCACCATCTTTTGCGATCGCCGCAGCATTCGGCAGTGGCAACATAGAATCTAGCCCTAAATGTTTAATCACAACATCCTATGACTATATTCTAAAGTTTTGGCTATATAATTCAACGTATTGTTTTTGTTGAACTGCATTACTTGGACATATTGAAAATTGAGTCTATTGACACTCTTGGGTGTCTTCCAGCTTCATGCTTAGCTATTTCAACAGGGTTCTGGGAACGTGTGCAGTGCATATTTTTCCTTCCTATGGGTCAGTATCCTACATTCCAACAGTGACTACACTTCAAAAGTACTTCATCAGATGTAAAGTGCTTTGAGACATCTAATGGTAACGAAAAGCGCTATGTAAATGCAAGTCTTTATTTTTTATGTGCAGAACCATACACTTAGATTTCATCTGCCGACTAGTTCTGTAATCTCTGAGCTATCTCCTCCAACTCCAATGCCGCTCTTAGTTTGGTATCATGTCCAAATTTGATCATTTTGCACACGTTTCTAAGTCCACGTCATTTATGTAAGTGAGAACCCCTAGAGATCCCACAACCAAGCATCAGGACACCCCATCCAATAATGCACTCTTACCCCAATGTAACTCCTCTAATGAATGCTCATCAATTTCTTATTCATTCATTAGAATTTGCTCTGAATTCCTATTACTTTCTGTAATGGCCTTTTTTATGGAACTATGTTAAAGGCCTTTTAGAAGTCAAGGTGCAACACATCATAGGGCTTTCCGCAATCCACTGGAGTTGGTAATGCAGGGTCTTCCCCTTCTGGCTCCAAGTTAGTTGCTGTTTACTAGGTTACGACAGAGAAAGTCCCCAAGTTTACTCCTGCCAATTAATTTTATTGTTTTATATGGAATGGAAATATGATTAATGAAATTGTAGTTGCCTGGATTTGTTTTGTTACCTGTTAAGTCTTTTTCGGACTTTTTTTCTCATTTATATCGTCATTGATGTTGTTTGTTATCTCTGTTTGTGAAGGGTATGCTCCTCATGTCTTCCCTTGTAATCACGCCAAATGTTTATTATTTTGTGTTAATCCTTAGTTTAAAGCCCATTTGCCTCTCGTATGATTTTACACATCTTCTCTGGCTGTTATACTGAAAGATTTTTAAAATTATGTTTAGCCTCTGCTGCTATGCTTTTTTCTAGGCCTCCTTTCTTATCACCTTTTTAAAATGTTTCTACTTTTTATTCCTTCCCTTTTCTTCCTGTAGCATAAGCTGAGATAATTTCTTCTTTATTTCCCTTTCAAAATGCTTGTTATTCCATTTAGGGTCACAGTTATTCAGACTTAGCTTATTGATTTTGGGTATGTTTTTAGCTGCATTATACCTTTAAAGGTGTTCTATTTTGCTTTATCTGAAATGTTACTGAATAAGCTCCCCAATTCGTTTGATTTATCAGTCTCTTAATTTCTTTGTATTTAGCCCCTTTTAAAGTTGTGCACTTCACTTCTGGTCCTCAGTATTTCTGATTCCCAGATCATGTTAAACTTGATCATTCCATGGTCACTGTCACCTGGAGTGCTTGATCTTCAGATCCTGTACATTTTATGGATAATTAATGAATACCAGATCAAGATGAACATGGCTTCTTTTTGATTCCTTAATACACTACATCAAGATGCACTTCAGTTCTCCCAGTTTCTATTCAGTTGATTAAAGTTTCCCATTAAAATCACTTTCCTATCTCTTCACAGAGCAAATTACCACCCTTTTCATACTGATGTGGTGATCTATAACATCCATTTAGTGTTAGCTTGAATTTATTTCCACAGTTGAGATGTCTAATCAGAGTAAGTAATATCGTGGTTCTCTACCTCCCACAGGATTCATTGCATTTAAGAAAGAACGAAACAAAGACTTGCATTTATAATAAAAACAAAAAGTGCTGGAAGATACTCAGCAGGTCTGGCAGCATCGGTGGAGAATTTTCTGCAAGACCTGCTTGGTGTCATATTTGACCCCGAGATGAGTTTGCGACCATAAGTCTGTGGCATCACTAAGACCACTGTTTCCACCTCCATAACATCATCCGACTTTGCCTGTCTCAGGTCATCTGCTGCTGAAACTCGCATCCATGCCTTCGTTAGTTCTAGGCTTGATTACTTCAACACACTCCTGGCCAGCCTCCCACATTCTACCCCCCATAAACCAGAAGTCATTCAAAACTCTGCTGCCCATGTCCATAGCCGCACCAACTTACATCAAGCCATCACTCCTCTGCTTACTGACCTACATTGGTTCCCACTTAACAATGCCTCAATTTTAAAATTCTCATTTTCTTTTCAAATCCCTAGATGGTCTCACCATTCTCTATCTCTAATCTCCTGCAGCCCCACAATCCTCCAAGATATCTGCACTTCTCTAATTCTGGCCTCTATAGCATCCCTGATCTTAATTGCTCCACTATTAGTGTCTATGCCTTCAGCTGCCAGGCCCTAAGCTCTGGAATTCCCTCCCTAAACCTCTCTGCCTCTCTAAAATTCTTTCCGCCTTTAAGACACTCCTTAAAACCTACCTCTTTGACCAAGCTTTTAGTCATCTGCCTTAATATCTCCTTATGCAGCTCACTGTCAAATTTTGCTTTATAATGCGCCTGTGAGACACTTTGTGACATTTTATTACATTAAAGGTGCTCTACGTATACAAACTGTTGGAATGATTTATGATGAAAACTTATTTAAAAGGGAGAATCAACTAATCCTGTTGCCCTGGCAGCAGCTCTGAAAATAACATCTACAAACATTCACTCCTTCCACCACCGACGCACAGTGGCAGCAGTGAGTACCATCTACAAGATGCACTGCAGCAATGCACCAAGGCTCCTTAGACAGCACCTTCCAAACCCGCGACCTCTACCAACTAGAAGGACAAGGGCAGCAAATAAATGGGAACACCACCACCTGCAAGTTCCCCTCCAAGTCACACACCATCCTGACTTGGAACTATATCGCCATTCCTTCACTGTCGCTGGGTCAAAATCCTGGAACTCCCTTCCTAACAGCACTGTGAGTGTACCTACCCCAAATAGACTGCAGCAGTTCAAGAAGGCAGCTCACCACCATCTTCTCAAGGGCAATTAGGGATGGGCAATAAATGCTGGCCTGGCCAGTGACGCCCACATCCCATGAATGAATAAAAAAAAACAACAGCCTTTTATTTTAGCTATTCCAACTTTCCATGCACTTAAAGGTGATTTTTCAGCACAATTAGAGGAATTGCATTTACTAAAGAGGTGACTGATATATCTGGAAAGTTTGCAGGCCCATCCATTTCCACAAGAGGGCAGAAAAACTTTGAACAGTTTTATACTCATGGGGCTGGATTTTCGACACAATCTGGTGGCGAGTACGGATGTGGGCGTGGATTGAATATCGCATTCCCGGAAGCCATCTCAGGATCCTGACGCCACTGGAATGCAAAGCAATTTTGAAAGGGACACTGGAGGGGGGGTGGGGGGGGATGAGAAACCTACACGCCTCCAATTAATTGGTTGTTGAGCTTTAAAAGGCTTGTCAGGAGCAGTTTGTGATTTTCAATATGAGGGCACGGGGAAAACGTAATGTCTGGGTCACAGCAGAGTGCAGCATGGGTGAGCCATGAGGATTATCGGAGGGGCTGTTGACCTATTTTAAAAGCGCAGAATCAAGCTCAACCAAACAGTGGCACAGACTAGCCATCACTGGAGCTGAAATACTTGCATTTGTGAGTGGTGAATGGTAGGAATCTGGAGAGGGACGTGAGGCCACTGGCATCATTTGGGCAGCTGGAGTTGGCAGGGGAAGCTTTGGTGAACAAACGAGTACCAGCTAAGGGAGTTGAGATGGGAGCAGGTTACTTTGACATTGGACAGAGCATCCAGGATAAACTTCAGCAGATGCATACTCCTAGACAGGAGGAGGCCAGAGGAGCACAGAGAGGGTCTGCAAGGGGAAGAAGGCACTAACCAACTCATAGTGTCTACCGCTTAAGAGTCAGCGACTTGCAAATGACAGAGCACTAGTGCCATAGGAGGCTGCGCCTATCCAGGCAGATGGTCTTGGATATTTCTGCTCTGATCCACAATTACCTAAGGCCTCGCGGCACCAATGGCAGTCCCCCACCCGCAGCTGTCAAGGTCACCAAGTTGTTGAATTTTTATGCAACCAGGTCGTTTCAGGTATCAGCGGCGGAGCTGGGTGCCATCTCACAGTCGGTAGCTCATCATCACCCTCAGGCAGGTCACGGATGCTCTATTCCGGAGACCGGGAGACTACATTTATTTTGACACAGATGGGCCTGCGCAGGCATGGAGGTCTTGAGGTTTGTCGGATGGATGGATTCCATCAGATTCAGGGACTCATAGATTGCACCCACATAGCCATCAAGGCACCTACAGACCAGCCAGCCATATTCCTGAACAACAAGGGCTATCACTCATTGAATGTCCATCTGGTCTATGACCACATGAAGCGAATCTTGCAGGTCATGATTCCTTTAACCTTCATGTCTTAGGTGCCACACCTCTTCAGGCCCACATCCAGACTCCATGGGTGGCTGCTGGGAGATAAGGGTTATCTCCTAAAGAGAGGCCTCCTGACACCTGTCCGCTACCCAGACACGGATGAAGAGATGATACAACCAGAGCCATCTCCTAACATGTACCTGCATCGAACAGGCCATTGGCATCTTGAAGATGTGCTTCTGTTGCCTTGACCAATCAGGTGGTGCCCTCCAATACAAGCCAGCCAGAGTGTCTCATATTGTGGTCATCTGCTGCACCCTGCACAACATGACAATGCAAAGAGGCCTGGAGCTGGATGAAAAGGAGGACCTGGAAGGCCACTCTTCCTCGGAGAAGGATTGGGAGGAGGAGGAAGAGGAAGACAAAGGGATCATTCCAAAGGTGGTCAGCACCCAGGCATTGGAAGAAGACCATCAATGCCGTCCCAGACTTCAGGGCAAACAGCAGGCTCGCATGGCTGCAAGGGTCATCCTGATTCAGCAGCATTTCACCTGATCGCCTCCGAACCCTGATGACCCCATAACACACCTTCCTGCATAGAGAGCAATCATGCTACAATGACCCATGCCTAAGAAGTCCCATTGCCACCCATAACCATGGAGAATGAGGTTTCTACCACCAACATTCTCCAACAACACAAAGCATGGAAATACAGCAATCCAAGCCCCCCCACCCCTGCAAAACCCACCAAGACTTCATCCCCCTTTTGACATGAAGCATCATAACACACAAATCATATTGAGAACATAAACAATTAATATTAAAATGAAAACAAAGTAGCAGACAAATATAGAAAACAGCCCCAAGGTGACCCATTAAATGAAATTAATGGTGTGGCACCTTTCTTTCTCTAACATTTCTAAGGGGTGCTCCCCCTTTGGCAGAGAATGAGGTGGAGGCAGCCTGCTCCCTAGTCTCTGCCTCTGACTGGGATGTCCATGGCTTCCGTCCTCCCCTTGCAGGAGCCCATGGAGGCTCCTTCACAGGCTGCCGCATTTGCGTTATTGCAAGGACTGCCTCTGTCACTGGGCCTTGTGGCACAGATAGATCCTGAGTCAGAGGAGTGAGGGGCCAAAGGGGGGTGGCCCCCTCATCTGCCTCTTTGACTTCCTCAGCCCTTTCCTGACACTCTTGGATGCTGGATGAGGCCACCGACTGGGATCCACTCTGAGCATCTCATCACTATCAGTGACACTGAGTTGTTTATGCTACAAGAGTCTCACTCTTGCTGTGCATATCAGCATGCTTCTCCTGCACCCACTTAGAGTGATGCTGCATATGGCTCTCCAAGAGGTTGGCCAATCTGTCAATGGAGGAGCTTATCCAATCTGGCAATGGAGGAGCTTATCCATTCAAAAACCTGAGTCATGACAGCACCTGTCATGCATGGACTCCTCCATTGCCTGCCCATGACTCCTCAAGGTCTCAGGGTTCTCTGACAAATAGGAACTTATCTGCCTCTGATTCTCAAGGAAGACCTTCCTTGTTTGTGACACCCAAGGGCCAGCATCTTTGCCCAGAGGAGTATCACCGTATCTGTCCTCCATCTTCTGAGGGGGTCTGCCCACATCTGACACACACTCCTCCTCCTGCTCACGCGTAATGTCAGGTTCACCCAGTGTTCCCCATTATAAGCTAGTTTGTGGCCCAATCAACATGAGTGTTCCTGCACTTGTGGAAGGTGCTGAAGAATAATGCGATGGAGATAGCTCTAATAGCTCTCCCCGCCGCTGAGGAGGGCAGTGGCATTTGTTTTTCTGCACTGCGCTCCCCTTCAGCTACTGGCCCAGTGGGAAACACAAGAAGGTGGTTATGAGAGCTCATCCTACTCATCATGTACCCCCAGCACAACCAACCTCATAGAAGATATCAGTCAAAGAGCCAAAGCGCACAGTGGACAGAAGTCTCCTCCATGCCCTTCGCCCTAAGGTAGAGCTATAAAATACCCCTGCTGATTTTGGCCTCCTGTCTTTCCATTGCCCATGGACCGGTGCATCAGCATCCTGGCAATATCCGGTGCCACCTCCTCCAATGGCATTAGATTGTGCAGCTCGGGCACTCCACCACCCATTCTGCCCATCTCGAGAGCATTGTGAGCCCTCTTTCCCTGCAGGATGAGGAGAGAAAAATTCATGAGTAGAACGCCCACCTTCACCTACTCCAGCTTTACATTCACATGAACTGGCACCCTCCTCAGTAATGCCCCCTTCTAAATATTGCCCCATACGTGAGGATGGCTGCTGTTTCAGTGATACAACTGAGCACTTGACCTGACAATGTTAGGGAGACCTATGGACATTCTTGAGTTCAATTCATCTGCCTGCTGCTGTATACAGAGGGTCACCTGTCACCCAGATGCCACTTGCCACTCACCTTTCCAGGCCTTATGGAGTCATTGAATCTCTTCCACCATTGGACCCATGTCCTTCGGCTTACTCCCCTTCCGCTGACCTCACTCACCACTTCCATCAATGCCTTTTTGTTTCCTTCGGCGAGTTCCTTCTCCCAGATGGTGGGAAAGAGATTTATCTCCTCTCACAACCTCCATTAATGCCTTGAAGCAGCCGGCTGAGAATCGTGAGCCACCTGTAGACACCTGCCCGTTCCATCATTTCTCCTAGTAGTTCCTTGCTGCTCTATTTCTTCAGTGAGTGGCAAGCCCAGCCATGGCTACCACTCACCTTTTTAAAGGGTCCTTTTTTACCAAGTCCTAACTCCATGCTGGTCCCAACACCGCTAATTGGGCCTCACTTTCACCATCCCACACACCCGCTACCCTGGCCAATTACTGCTTTTGCATTTGAAAATAGCTTACAGTCAGCATGGGCCTGGGACACGGAAATGATCCAGGTGTCGGGTTCCTGACCCTAGATCAAAAATTCAGGCCATGGTGTCTTTTCTAAACTATTGAGTATGTGCATTTGAAGATACAGGCCTTTACTAATAAATCATACAAAGTTAAAGTACTTATAATCAAATGCTCAAGATGTAACACAAGTAGAATGTTTATAGTCACTTCACACTGACAGTATACGTAAACGTGCACCTCAATTTTTAGAGGAGCTTTTCTAACAACATGCAAATCTTCAGTGATGCCCAGAAAATTATTTTAATGGTGAATTGTCAAAACTAGGATCAACCTTACACCTTCATCCTTGGTCAAATGCATGTCTGGTTCATTTGAACAGAAATCATAGCTACTGTCCAAATCTATAGCTCATTCCCGCATAACGCAATCCAGAAACACAAGCACAACACAAGTACAAGAATACACATAAAGCAACATGATCAACTGCATAGTGGACACATTTTGGCCATGAAATTGGACAGGGCCTGAAAACAGGTACAGAGATTACAATGCAGAATTACCTGTGCCTGTTGCTTCTGATGCAGGCCGCACACAAAATTCAGTCTTCCTCCTAATTTAAATGATTGAGGTATGCAGCCAGAGTTAAGCTCAATATTGAGTGGCTGCACACCTGAGCAGGGGATGCAAAATCATGAGAGACTAGCACAAGTTAAAGCTAGCCTGCACTTCTTAAAGTGATCCTGTACCTCTTAAAGGGGAGATCCATTCTGGCTGGAGAAGGTGCTGGAAAATGTTCTAAGTGTAATTTTGACCTGGAGCACACTCGCTAATGGCACAGCATGGCAGAGATCGGGCTTCATGTTTTTCCGCTGCTGTACTGGAGAACTTGGTGCAGGGGCTGGAGAGGAGGAGAGATGTCATCTATCCACAGGGACCAAGAGGCCCTCCAGACAAACTTTGCAAAGGCAGTGGCAGCAGATAGCTGTGATGGTCACTACCAGGAGTCAGGCCCCGAGGACCTGGATGTTGTGCCGCAAGAAGTTCAATTACTTCACACGAGTGGTCAAGGTCAGTGAATGCATTTTAAAATGTCATATCCACTGCACTATTAGCCACAGACACAGCTGAATTCACCATACCCCCAACAATCTCTATCAATCAAGCCTCATACCTGACTCGCATATGCTTTACTGCAACCTCACACACTTAGGAATGCTGCAAGTCTCACACCCATATCTCTTAGGTTGCACCCACTGCCTACTGGTCACCGCATAGCTGGTGGCAAGGGCTGTGTCCTCATGATGGTGAGATTGTGCAGTACGCAATGAATATTGACACACTTCCAAGCACCGCAGGGCTTCTCCAGAGCAGTCTGGGCAGCGGAAGCATTGTTTAAGCATCCCAACGGTCTGCTCTATAACATTTTGTGCGGCACTCTGGCTTTTATTTTATGTGTGCTGGCCACGTGTGCATGGGTTGTGCACTGGAGTCACCAGCCATATTGTCAAAGCATAAACCTAGTGTTATGGACAAAATTGGGAGAGAACTGAAATCCCAGATCTTTTCCTTTTACTGTCTAATCAGTGTGTTTTTGACAAGGAAGCTAAGTGTGTTTCATAACCCTTGAGTGTGTAGCCAATGTGAATAACCAGCAGCAGGCTTTTCGTGGGTTTAAATAAAGGGGATTAATTTTATTCGCATGTTCAACCGGAAAGCCTAACACTATTGTCACTAACTCACCATTCTCACACACATTCGGACACTCGAGAAAGAAAGCCGTTAAAAGGATAGTGCACTTTTACAAATTACAAGCAAAGGAATACGTCCTGTGATTTGGCTGCTCTTGGGTAAAGGCACGTGTTGCGGGCCCAGTGAAGAAGGCGTTTTCACTCCTGAAGTGTAGTTAGGTGGATTCGATAGCTGGAGTCGTGTATCCAAGCCATTGCAGGATTGTCTCAAAGAGGTGAATTTTCAGCAGGTCCTGAAGTTAGTTGCTTGTAGTCTCATCAGTAGTAGGTTGTTTTTCTGTACTGGTGGACTTGAAAAGGGACAGGCTCAGACACCTTAAGATGTTACAGCCTCCAGTTCTTTTAAGGCACGATTCAATGAAGAGTGCAGGATGGTATATGCCAGCAATGGCACCAGGCATACCTCAAAATGAGGTGTCAATCTGGTGAAACTACAACACAGGACTACTTGCATGCCAAACAGCGTAAGCAACATGTGATAGACAGAGCTAAGCGATCCCACAACCAACGGATCAGATCTAAGCTCTGCAGTCTTGCTACATCCGGTCGTGAATGGTGGACAATTAAACAACTAACTGGAGGAGGTGGCTCCACAAATATCCCCACTCTTAATGATGGATGAGCCCAGCACATCAGTGCGAAAGATAAGGCCGAAGCATTTGCAACAATCTTCAGCCAGAAGTGCCGAGTGGTGATCCATCTCGGCCTCCTCCTAAGTTCCCCATCATGACAGATGCCAGTTTTCAACCAATTCGATTCACTCCATGTAATATTAGAAAATGACTGAAGGCACTGGATAATGCAAAGGCCATGGGCCCTGACAACATTCCGGCAATAGTACTGAAGACCTGTGCTCCAGAACTTGTTGCGCCTCTAGCCAAGCTGTTCCAGTACAGCTACAACACTGGCATCTACCTAGCAATGTGGAATATTGCCCAAGTCTGCCCTGTACACAAAAAGCAGGACAAATCCAACCTGACCAATTACAGCCCTATCAGTCTACTCTCAATCATCAGTAAAGTGATGAAGGTGTCATTGACAGTACTATCAAGCAGCACTTGCTTAGCAATAGCCTGCTCACTGATGCTCAATTTGAGTTCTGCCAGGGCCACTCAGCTCCTGGCCTCATTATAGCCTTGGTTCAAACATGGACAAAAGAGCTGAACTCAAGAGGTGAGGTGAGAGTATTTGCCCTTGACATCAAGACAGCACTTGACTGAGTATGGCATCAAAGAGCCCTAGCAAAACAGGAGACAATGGGAATCAGGAGGAAAACTATCCACTGGTTGGAGTCATACCTAACACAAAGGAAGTTGGTTGTGGTTGTTGGCGGTCAGTCATCTAAACTCAAGGACATCACTGCAGGAGTTCCTCAGGGTAGTGTCCTAGGCCCAATCATCTTCAGCTGCTTCATCAATGTCCTTTCTTCAATCATAAGGTCAGAGGTGGGGATGTTCGCTGATGGTTGCACAATGTTCAGCACCATTCGCAACTCCCCAGATACTGAAGCAGTCTGTGTAGAAATGCAGCAAGACCTGGACAATAGCCAGATTTGGTCTGATAAGTGGCAAGTAACATTCGTGCCACCTAAGTACCAGGCAATGACCATCTCAAACAAGAACGAATCTAACCATCTCCCCTTGAAATTCAATGGCATTATAATCGCTGACTCCCCCACTATCAACATCCTGGGGGATTACCATTGACCAGAAACTGAACTGGAGTAGCCATATAAATACCAGGGCTACAAGAGCAGGTCAGAGGCTAGGAATCCTGCAGCAAGTAACTCATCTCCTACTCCCCAAAGCCTGTCCACAAGTCAGGAGTGTGATGGAATACTTTCCACTTGTCTGGATGGGTGCAGCTCCTACAACACTCAAGAAGCTCAACACCATCCAGGACAAAGCAGCCCACTTGATTGGCACCCCATTCACCATGTTCAACATTCACTCCCTCCACCACTGATGCACAGTGGCAACAGCATGTACCATCTCCAAGATGCGCTACAGCAAGGCTCCTTAGACAGCACCTTCCAAACCCACCTACTACCTGGAAGGACCTGCAGATGCATGGGAACGCCACCACCTGCAAGTTCCCTTCCAAGCCGCACACCATTCTGACTTGCAACTATATCACCGTTCCTTCACTGCCGCTGGGTCAAAATCCTGGAACTTCCCTTCCTAACAGCACTGTGGATATACTTACACCCCACGGACAACAGCGGTTCAAGAAGGCAGCTCACCACCACCTTCTCAAGGACAATTAGGGATGGGCAATAAATGCTGTCCTTGCCAGCGATGCCCACATCCAATTAACAAATTTAAAAAAAGATGGTACTACCTTAACTGCTTGCTGTTTTTCTGCAGTCTGTATTTTTAAAAGATTTTTATATAAGGTGACCAACATGGCTGTCCCACCATGTGACTTCTCAGTTCCTTTTCCAAATCGGGTGGGGATCTAGGTTGATTAGCCCCATCCTGGTTTATTGTTGTAAGGCATTCATCCTGAGGAGGGTAAAGACAATCACCTTTTTTGTTTCAGGAGAAACCCATTCAATTCAGGAATGTCTCCAGATGGTTTCAGGATGGACGTTGATGATAGTTCTAAGTGCGGAAGGTATCATTTTACTCTTTTGAGAAAGTGAGTCAGTTTTTGGATACACAGGCTGAAGGTCTGCTGACCTTTGGCAGCGATCTTTGCAGCCCATGTCCACTTCTAACGCTCACTGTGGTTCATTTAAAACAAAAGGAAAATTCAGTTTCTGAAGATGCTATGCTGAATATAGTCAATGTTTAAAGTTATGAATAGGACATGCCTCTACTGGGCATGACACTAGTCACCCAGTAGCCACACTCTGGTTTGTCCTGATGGCTCAAATGCAGTTGGCACAGTGGACTGCCATGGAATAAAGGCATCATGAATGCATGACTGCTGCCAATTTGCCAGGCCTTGATCTTCAATAATACATTGTATACAGTCACACCTCAGCTGGAAGTTGAGGGATGGAATCCCTTTCAGTTGCAGTATATCTCAGAGTTGACATGCAGCACCCACAAAGCAACATGTGTGTAGTAAATGGCACACTGCAACACGGGAAGTCTGCAATCCTTACAAAGCCATGTATTCACTTCTCCTGCTTCACTCTAGCAGGAGAGGATGAAATGTATTCAGCTCTCTTGGAATATAGAGCCTCAGTGATCGCCCTAGTGCAACAGTGGACAGCAAACTGGGAGATGTTGCAAATATCGCCTGCTGCAGTCTGGAAGGAGCCCAACTCATAAAAGTTCATATCCCTGGTCACCTTCACAGCCACTGTCAATGCCACCCTTGTCCTGCTCTGAGGCTGAATCTGTGGCTGCAGCAGGGGGCAGATTTCAGTGAGGAACTCCTCAGTGAAGCAGAGACATCTGAAACATTGTTCCATGCAGGTAAGAGAATTGCTCACTGAACACCCTGGCTGGATATGGCCTCTGGCTGAGGGCCATCCTCCCCTTCCTCCCCGTCCCTCTTCCAGCAGCTTGCCCTGCTTTGTCTCACCTCTGGTCACTCTCCCTGTCATGTTAAAGTCTAAGGGAGATGCATTTTACAGCATCCATATCTGGAAGTAAGTGATCTGTGCAGAGTCCTTGAAGTTAGGACAAGATCCTTTAGTATATGCCACACTATGCCCTGTAGGCTTTAGCAACTTTAAAGAACTCTAGAAAATACCAACCACTTCTACCATCGCAGTAACAGCCAGTAAAAATCAAATCGCCAACAAACCTGAAAGTAGTTGATGATCTCTTAAAATAGCATAGGTAGGTGGTCCTTCCTGCTGATGAATGCATGTTCAGTTGTGCGAGGTTAAGTGAGGGTGTTAGCTGGAGCATTGAGCTCCAATATGGCAGCACTGTCTGTTTGAGGTCACAATCTGCCACCTCTGCATGCTTCCAACGGATACTCACTGCGCATGTGCTAATGTTCTCACCATAAATGGCACTCGTAGCATTGAAAAACTGGATGCTAAGGAGCTGAATTTTATGGCATTAATGTTCTCAACTAGCAACTTTAATGCCAAAATGTTTTCCAGAATAAGTCATGCAACATATGTAGATTCTTTGGCTGTGCTATAGTGGCATAATCTCAAAATTCAGAGAGGCATTGTTAATACTGCTAGAATGCTTATCTCTCTCCTCAGCAGAGATCTCGACGGGATGCAGTATGCATAGAGATCATTTGGTTGTGGGGCTGCTTAGCTCTATCTGTATCTTGCTGCTTTTGGTGCTCAGCCTGCAGTTAGCCCTGTATTGTAGCTTCACTCAGTTGATCATTGTCATTACGGATCTAGATGAGAGGGTAGCCTGGGAATGCAAGAGACCTAGGAGGCAGAAGACTCCCAGCAAGTACTACCTAAATTATAGTTCATCATAGCTTCCTGGTCTTGGCAGAAGATCAGTGCATAACAAGGCTGGGGCTCCTCAAGGAGGCGGAGACTAATTCAATGATATCCATTTCTGAAGAAAGACTTGCTATATTATAAACAGTGGAAAGCTCAAGGCATGACATGTTCCAGTGTGCAACATTCCAAAGATGCCTGTTGCACCTCATTAATTAGATTTATAGACTCTAATATATTCATATAAAGAAAGCATTTTTATTGTAAAAAATATATTAATCACAAAACATAGAAAGCTATTGAACTAGAGAGTACAATTGAGATACTTATAGAAAACATCAGCAAAAACACAGTATTTCCTTTGTTGTTCTGCCCACACAAAAATTTAAAGGATAAGTTAAGTATTCATAAAACAGCTTCTGGATATACTTTAGGGCAAGACTTCCTTGTTTAAGTTCTTTTTTCCATTTTATCTTTTTTTACTTCCTCCAGCTAAACATTAGCAAAACTGAATCCAGGGCCTCAACTCCTGTGGAAAGAGAAACAGAGTTAATTTTTCAGGTCAATGACTTTTCATCAACCTGAACACTTAACTCTGTTTTTCTCTCTCTCTACGGATGCTATGAGACCTGCTGAGTATTTCCAGCCTTTTCTGCCTTTATTTCAGATTTTCAGCATTTGCAGTATTTTGCTGTTGCCTTCAATTCCCTCCACAGGCTTTGCTCCCTTTTCTCTAAATACCTCCCCATCTCTGGCCACTGCCCTAGGCTGAAGCAGACAGTTCGCAACCTCTGCATCCTGCTTGACTCCAAGCTGAGATTCTGACTCCACATCTTCTTCATCACAAAGACCTCCTCTTTCATCTCAGCAAGATTACATGCTTCCACCCTTACCTCAGCTGCTGAAACCCTAACACATGCCTTTGTCATCCCCAGGGTCAGCTACTCTAAAGCTCTCCTTGCTGGCATCACATCCTCCACCCTCCATACTGTCTAACTCACCAAAACTTCTGCTGCCCTGTTATTCCGTACCAAGTCCTACTTGCTCATTGCTCTGTCAATCTTGCTGACCATGATGGCTCACATTTAAAATTCTTATCCTTATCTTTGATCCCCTCTTTTGCAAGGCTTCTCCCTATCTGCATAACCTGCCCACATGTACAACTAGCTCCATTTCCAAGAAATATCTGTTCCTCTGACTCTAGCCTCTAGTGCATCACCCTCTCTCCCTTCAGCCCACACGGTAACTGTAATTCCAGCAGCCTAGGCCCCGTTTCGAAAATTACCTCCCTAAATCTCTCCATGCCATCTCCTCTCCACCTTTAAAACTCACTTCATTGACAAGCCTTTAGTCCCTCCTAACCCCTCCTTCTTTAGCTTTATGTCTGTTTTCTCCATACCTCTGCAAACCACCATGGGATGATTTAATGTTAAAGACGCAGTATTAATGTGACACATTGCTGTTTTTGGGTTTCCCCATATCATTCTCCATCACAAATAGACACGGAGGCTAGCCACTCAGAGATATGAAACAGTACAAGAAATTTCCCAGGATTAGACATTCAAGGGACATGGGAGAATGAAGAATTGAAGGAAATTAATATTAGTAAGAAGGTTGTATTGGAGAAATCAATGGGACTGAAGGTTAATAAGTCCCCAGGACCTGATATTCTGCATCTCAGAGTGTTGAAAGAGGTAGCTATGGAGATAGTGGATGCATTGGTGATCATCTTCCAAATTTCGAGAGATTCTGGAGTGCTTCCTGCGGATTGGAAGGTAGCAAATGTCACCCCACTATTTAAGAAGGGTGGGAGAGAAAAAACAGTGAACTACAGACCTGTTAGCCTTACATCAGTAGTAGGGAAAATTTCAGAATCTACCCTAAAGGATGTGATAAATGAACACTTGGATAATAATGATCTGATTGGGCATAGTCAATGTGAATTTATGAATGGGAAATCATGTTTGACGAACCTGTTGGAGTTTTTTGAGAATGTTACTAACAGTCCTGATAAAGGGGAGTCAGTGGACGTGGTATACTTGAATTTTCAGAAGGCTTTTGATAAAGTCCCCCACAGGAGGTTGATTAGCAAAATTAGAGCACATGGGATGGGAGGTAATATACTGACATGGATTAAGGATTGGTTAACAGGCAGAAAACAGAGGGTAGGAATAAACGGGTTATTCTCACGTTAACAGACTGTGACTAGTGGGGTACCGCAAGGATCAGTACTTGAGCCTCAGCTGTTCACAATATATATCAATGATTTGGATGTGGGGACCAAATGTGATATTTCCAAGTTCACGGATGACACAAAACTAAGTGGGAATGTGTGTTGTGACGAAGATGCAAAGCGGCTTCAAGGGGATTTGGACAGGCTAAGTGAATGGGCAAGAACATGACAGATGGAATATAATGTAGAAAATTGTGAGGTTATGCACTTTGATAGGAGGAACAGACGTGCAGAGTATTTCTTAAATGGTAACAGATTAGAAAGTGCAGATGTACAAAGGGACCTGGGTGTCCTCGTCAATAATTCACTGAAAGCTAACATGCAGGTGCAGCAAGCAATTAGGAAGGCTAATGGTATGTTAGTCTTTATCGCAAGACGATTTGAGTACAGGAGTAGCAAAGTTTTGCTTCAATTGTATAGAACCTTGGTTAGACCGCACCTGGAGTACTGTGTGCAGTTTTGGTCCTCTTACCTTAGGAAAGATAGAGGGAGTGCAACAAAAGTTCACCAGGCTTGTTCCCAGACAGGACTGTCCTTTGGGGAAACTGGGCCTGTATTCTCTAGAGTCTAGAAGAATAAAAGGTGATCTCATTGAAACCTACAAAGTACTGAAAGGAATAGTAGATGCAGGCAAGATGTTTCCCCTGGCTTGGAAGTCTGAAACCAGGAGCCACAATTTCAAAATAAGGGGGAAGCCACTTAGGTCAGAGATGAGGAGAAATTTCTTTACTCAGAAGGTTGTGAATCTTTGGAATTTTCTACCCCAGAGAGGGCTGTGGAAGCTCAGTCATTGAGTATGTTTAAAGCAGAGATTGACAGATTTCTAAATACCAATGACATAAAAGGGATATGGTATGATCAGAAATGATCATATTGAATGGCAGAGTAGGCTCGATGGGCTGAATGGCCTACTCCTGCTCCTATGTTCCTTGTACATCTTCCTCCGATTTCCCTCCCCTTTTATGGACAAATGCCTGACCCCTACACAGTATTGTCTCTCAATGGCCTGTCTAAGTTTGATAACTCAATGTGCTGGATTCCTTTTGTAAATCCACTCAATGGAACACTGCACTGGGTGCCATTTTTTAATGTTTTATTTTAGCAAACCAAAAACTTAGTGGGACAAGCTGTTAGGCTCACTCATAACTGGATGCATGGTGCAGAACATTTTCATATATATAGTATAATAATAATTTAACATTTAAATTATGGTCAATGTGACTTGACGTGGTAACTTTCAAGCATTCGCAAATCAGAAATGAAAAAATAGCTAGCAGTAAAAATAATGGAAGAATATTGTTGCTGTACTTTTTGTCATCTTCTGTTTATTTTGAGCATTCTGCCTGAATGTTGTATAGAAATAGTTGCATACACTGTGGGAAAGAGTTTCAATAATTCCCACTACATTCAGCAAAATACTTGAAATTCCAGTATGGAAAAGTCACAATTAAATCATTACAATACTAAATGAACTATGGTACTACAAAGAACAGAGTGAATGCAGATGGAGCTTCTCAGACAGGGTGACGTGTGCTTTGCTAAATAAACAGGAAACTAACAAATACAGCCTTAGTTCCAGACAGAGATAGGAAATCAAAACCTTACCCAGGGAACTCAGTTCAGGCAGGATGCAATCCACAAATCAGACATTGTACACCAACTTCATTATTTCTTCATTCTTTGCAAGAAAGGAGAGACCAGTTTAATTGCAGTTGCCTTTCTTATTCACATACATACGCAGTTGGAGGCACAAAAGCAAATCCAAGTTAAATTAAAAGGTTTTATTGCAACTGATTCATAGCTTGGTTCTCTGAACTTGAAGCCAAAATAAAATCTTTATAAATGTTAAACACAGGTCAACACACTGCATATACTATCTGTGTCAAAAAATAAAATCTTCAGTATCCAATTACTTTTTCAGTGACTTTCACGCAAGATGGGAAAAATAGTTATTACAGTAAGATTTAATTGCTGGTCCTAATAACCGTAGATAGCATACCAATCCCTGGTGTGGTGTCACATTGAACCAAGTCACAACTGAACCAACTTACTTACTATACAAGCATCAAAGTCAATAGGCCTGAAATTTCAATAGTTCTTTCAGTGCAAGAGTAATGTGTTCTGGCATAGAGGAGTGAAATTTGGGATATTAATTCAGATATGTCAAAGTTACACCATTCTCAAATAAAGGTTAAATTCCGGCTGCTGGCCCCCAAGTGATGCATCTGCAAATGACAGGATAATGATGGTGAAATCTGCTGTCACAGAAATTCTGCCATTTAAACTGAATTGCACACAATGTAAGTTAAGCTCGTAGAAAAGAGGGGTGACGTATGACTTGTCAAACCAGGCAGTGGTCGAGTTCTTAGCTTTGTATGTCCAGAAACTTTGTCTGAAACAGCAGCTTTGGCTGAAGCAATTAGAAAAATCTTTTCTGAATTACATAACTAAGAAAGGATTCTGCAAGTCGCCTTTCAGCAGGTTCAGGCTAAGTAATCGACTGCTTCCCATACTTCAGTCCCAAAAGGTCTTCACTATGGGCTTGCCCAAATATGTCCTTATGATGAAAGCAGAACAGGAGCTGAGAAAGAGGAAATGAGCAAGGAACCATGCATTAAGCTACAAAAGGAGAGCAAGATGAACTTGTCACTCCTTCAGTGATGCCTCAGAGGAGGTTGGCTTAAAGAAACAATGGTTCATTAAGGAGGCGTAGATGGAAAATTGCAAATTGACCTTTAAACATCTGCTCAAACACAAAAAATAATAAACAAGTTTATGTCACATCACACAGTGGTTTTAAAATACACATATGTATTTACAGCATGCTTATTATTACCATGCCTACTCCTGAGCCTCAGTCTTTCTTATGGTGCGGTAAGAAGATAATACCTGAAGGTCAGTGACACCAGTGATGTGGTCTCATGAATCTTGAGACCAAGGTGACCAGCATCTTCGGGACACCAAGCTGAACTGAGGGGCTGGATCCATGGGAAACCCCTCGAACTGTATCGGGAAAATTTTGTCTCCTGTAAAATGTAAAAATGTATCTGGCATGACAAATGTGAAATGGAAGGGTTGTGAGGCAACTCATGATTGTATTGAAGCAAATGGACCTCCTTTGCACTATTTGTAATTTTTGACTTGGTGCTGTTTGAAACTGTTTGGTAATGCATTTTTTTTTACAGATTTTTATGAATAAAGTATATTTTGGAAATAAAAAAAAAATCTTTGGGCTTCTGAGTCCAATATAACTCCTCAGCAGGCTCTGTTGTCCTTGTCTATTTCTGTATCCTGACATCTATGTGAGCAAACTGATTGGGTTGACGAGAAAGGGAATTGTTCTGAGTTATGATGCAAACATAAGTTGTTGACATGGTATACATTATGGGGCAGTTCATTTGATGATGAGTGCTTTGTATTATTAGGCATAGAGTACTGAACCTGAGTCACCTAGTGCACCACTATGCAAGCAGCAAACAGAAAGGAGACTGGGAGTTTGTGTGCAAATTATGCATTAGGCTCATTCAGCCCCTGACTAGAATGCAGATTCAGTAGTCAGTCCTTAATGTAGCAGGAGTACTTGAGGAATGCTCTAGATGTGCCCGAGCAATGCACTAGATTCATGGTACCAGTTTGGAATAGGTGCTGACAAGGAGGTCGCTGGTAAGAGAAAAAAAGGCAACCCTATCCCTGCCCTGTCTTATCCAAATTAACAGTAACATTCATTTAAACTTTACACATGGACCAAAAAGCTCCATGATATAAACACCCAAGTGTATCATGCAGATAAATACTTTGGACATTTCCAGTACATGTGATTCAGTCCACATAAGGTTAAGACATCATATGATGGGGAGTTAGCTTCAATTGCAGCTTACTGCTTGTTTTTTTACTGCTGTGTCTGTCTGTTTTGGCAATATTGAGACATGGCTAAACTGTGTCATGCATGTCTAATCTGTATCTTGAATTGATTAGAAATGCAGGCAGTTGATGTTTCTTGAGCAATTAAGCCTTGGTATGTGTGGCGTTTGGCCATATGTGTTCTTAGCGGGGGAGAACTGGTATTATATCTGAATTGACGTCAACTCACAGGAGTAGAACAGTTAATTCAGTTCTGTTCAATTCCATTCCTTGTACTATTTAAATTTGTTTTAATATTTTTCTTGTCTAAGACACAGTACACTACAGAAGTCAATTTCTTTTTGCATTGCTATTTAGGATAACTTTCTAAGAAATGTGGAATAATTAAATGTAACAGTACTGTACAAGTGATTTTCTCCACACCTTCACCAACAACTCACCACACATTGCTAGCTTTTGGAGGCCTCATGGAGATGCACTTCTGGAAGAATTTATAAGCATTCTGTGTGGTCCCACTAGAGGATCTGAGAATGTATAAGGAAAGGTCATCATAGAACTGAACTCAAGAGGTGAGGTGAGAGTGACTGCCCTTGACATCAAGGCAGCATTTGACCGAGTAAGGCATCAAGGAGCCGTAGCAAAACTAAGGTCAATGGGAATCAGGGGGAAAACCCTCCACTGACTAGAGTGATACCTAGCACAAAGGAAGATGGTTGTGGTTGTCGGAGGTCAATCATCTGAGATCCAGGACATCACTGCAGGAGTTCCTCAGGGTAGTGTCCTAGGCCCAACCATCTTCAGCTGCTTCATCAATGACCTTCCTTCAATTATAAGGTCAGAAGTGGGGATGTTCGCTGATGATTGCACAATGTTCAGCACCATTCGTGACTCCTCAGATACTGAAGCAGTCCGTGTAGAAATGCAGCAAGACCTGGACAATATCTAGGCTTGGGCTGATACGTGGCAAGTAACATTCATGCCACACAAGTGCCAAGCAATAACCATCTCCAACAAGAGAGAATCTAACCATCTCCCCTTGACATTCAATGGCATTACCATAGCTGATTCCCCCACTATCAACATCCTAGGGGCTACCATTGACCAGAAACTGAACTGGAGTAGCCATATAAATACCGTGGCTACAAGAGCACGTCAGAGGCCAGGAATCCTGAGGCGAGTAACTCATCTCCTGACTCCCCAAAGCTTGTCCATCATCTACAAGTCACAAGTCAGGAGTGTGATGGAATACTCTCCACTTGCCTAGATGGGTGCAGGTCCAACAACACTCAAGAAGCTCGACACCATCCAGGACAAAGCAGCCCACTTGATTGGCACACCATCTACAAACATTCACTCCCTCCACCACTGACGCACAGTGGCAGCAGTGTGTACCATCTACAAGATGCACTGCAGCAATGCACCAAGGCTCCTTAGACAACACCTTCCAAACCCGCGACCTCTACCAACTAGAAGGTCAAGGGCAGCAAATACATGGGAACACCACCACCTGCAAGTCCCCCTCCAAGTCACACACCATCCTGATTTGGAACTATAATCGCCGTTCCTTCACTGTCGCTGGGTCAAAATCCTGGAACTCCCTTCCTAACAGCACTGTGGGTCTACCTACCACCTACCCCAAATGGACTGCAGCGGTTCAAGAAGGCAGCTCACCACCACCTTCTCAAGGGCAATTAGGGATGGGCAATAAATGCTGGCATAGCCAGTGACGCCCGCATCCCATGAATGAATTTTAAAAAAATAGTACAGCACCGAAGGAGGCCATTTGGCTTATTGTATCTGCCCCGGTACTTTCAAAGAGCAAGCCAGTTAGTGCTGCTCTTTCCTCATATCCCGGCATTTTTTTTCCTTCGAGTATTTATCAATTCCCTTTTGAAAGCTACTATTGAATTCTTACCTACCACACCATCAGGCAGTGCATTCCAAATTAGATTAGATTAGATTAGATTAGAGATACAGCACTGAAACAGGCCCTTCGGCCCACCGAGTCTGTGCCGAACATCAACCACCCATTTATACTAATGCTACACTAATCCCATATTCCTACCAAACATCCCCACCTGTCCCTATATTTCCCTACCACCTACCTATACTAGTGACAATTTATAATGGCCAATTTTACCTATCAACCTGCAAGTCTTTTGGCTTGTGGGAGGAAACCGGAGCACCCGGAGAAAACCCACGCAGACACAGGGAGAACTTGCAAACTCCACACAGGCAGTAATTCTAACCGCTCATTGCCTAAAAAGGTTTTCTTCATGTTGCCTCTGCTCTTTTGCCAATCACCTTAAATCTGTGCCTCTGGTTATCAATTCTTCAGCCATTGGAAACAGTTTGCCTTTGTTTATTCGATCTAAACGCTTCATGATTTCAAACACCTCCATCAAATCTCCTCTTAGCCTTCTCCATTGTAAAGGAGAACCACTCAGCTTCTCCAGTATATCCATATAATTGTAATCACTCATTTTAGTAAATCTCTTCTGTACTCTCTTCAAAGCCTTCATATCCTTTCTAAAGTGCCAGAATAGAACACATTACTCCAGCTCGGGCTGAACTAGTCTTTTGTATAGGCTTAGCATAACCTCTTGGCTTTTACACTCTATGCCCATATTTATAAAGCCTAGGATCCCATTTGCTTTATTAACTGCTTCGTTAGCCTGTCCTGCCACCTTCAAAGATTTGCACACAAATGTTCCCAGGTCTCTCTGTTCTTGCACCATTTTAAAATATAGCAATCATTAAAATGACCCATTTTAAACAAATCCCTAAATACATACTTATAAATATTAAAAATCTTGTAACTAGCACTGAGGAGTCAGTTAGCTCAGTTGTCTAGAACATGGTGCACAATAACACCAGCAGCGTGGGTTCATTCCCATACTGGCTGAAGTAGTTCTTTGGGCCTGCCTCCTTGCCTTGCCCCATGATTAGCAACCCTAAGACAACAAGAATGCTACTTAAATAGAGAGAGAAATGGCATGTGCTTCCTGCTGTCACAGTTTTGTCATCGCACCCTCAGCACTGCACTTTTGTTCACTGGCTCAAAGTAAAACAGTAGCAAATTAGAAATGACGAGGTCCCCTCTGTGCCATAAATTTCTATACTTTCATAAAAGCAAGGTAAGCAACTAGAATACTACAAAATGGGATTTATGAAACAACCAATCTTAAATGATCAGTCAGAAGCAACCAAGTGTTTGAAATGCTTCACTATAATCTTTAGTCTATTTTTTCCTCAGTGATTAAAATTCCAAATGTAAAAATAACATTTTAAAACAAAATTAACATGTCAAAACATTACGGTTTCCACAATAACTCAAGTGTACTCACAGAATTATCTTTTATGTATTTTAATACTGGCACTGAATTTTTCACTTTAAGGTCTTCTCTCCCAAAAACCTGGGCTTGAACTTGATATTTCTGCTCAAAGCTGTAACTCTTGTTACCTGAAGGCAGTTTGCACAGGTGCAATGTGCACAATTTCTCGACATGCAACTGTGGCATGGGGATGGATTTTTCCAGCTCGCCCCCATTTTCGGCGGCGAGCTTCAAAAATGGTGGGGCGCATGCACAAGAGTTACTCCGCGGAGCCGCCATGATATATCGTGCGGCGGCTCACGTAAATGGCTGGGGTGGACCACCCCGCCGATGACGTGGAGGGGGCGGGCGCTCCGTCCCCAGCAATGGCGTCCGGCGCAGGCCCCAGTGCCATCTTCAAAGTGTTTCAAGCCCTTCCAAATCATTTCAATTTTTAAAGTGATACAAATTGTAAAATAAAATAAGGAAAAATTTGATTAAAGTTTCAATACTCTCTCCCAACCCCCAATGACAGAACAAATTATTACTTGCCTTCCACCCACACCCCCCAAAAAAAACTTATCTTGAGGTCCCAATCTTCCGCCCCCCTGCAAAAGTTTACACACTTTAAACCTTACCCCTTCCCACAATCCCCTAGACTGATCAAAATGATTTCATCCCACGTCCCCCCCACCCCCACCCTGAAAACATACCTCCTCCCCCCTTCCCTACTAGCATCCCGCATTGGATCTCCAGTCAGAGATCCAAAGGCATGGGAATCCTGGCAACCGGCCAAAATATGGCAGTGGGACAGCCGATGGAGTAGGTGGATAATTAATTCATTGATTTAAATATGTAAATCCTGCCCCCATCACCGAGTGGCTGGGGGGGGAGGGGTGGGGAGGGGGTTGGGCCGCCATGAGGCCACTCCGCCACTGGTAATATGGGGCGGGCCCTTCCTTGTGTCGAGGCCTGTGGTAGGACCCCTACCAGAGACATTTTCCAGGGCCCTCACCCCACCCCCAGACATCAGGGGGCAGGTAAAATTCATCCTATGGAGTTAATCAACTGATAGAATATTTCTTTTCAGCCTCCAACACTATCTGCCTGATTGTTTATAAAATAATTTGAAGAAAGTTAGAGGAAAATTTTCAAAAGGTTTATTCAGATAAAGTTTATCTTATGTGTTTTTGTAAAACTGAGTCTGCATATACAGAAAACACAACTTTAACAGAAAACAAAACAACTTTAAGCATAACAGACTGTACTGATTAAAAGGCGTGTGGCTTGTGTTTCTGTTCAATGATAAACATATATTCTATGATTATTAATTTGTAAAAAAAGTCATTGTTTTCATGGGTGTGCTTTTGAAAAATATTTCAATACAATAAATTTGAACAGATTTTTAACAAATTTTAAATGAAAGCCTTATACTTCAAATCTTATACTTAAGAAAGCATATCAAGCTGACAGATAGAGAAAAGAGATAGGCAGACACATTGTTTTTTCCATCCTATTTTCCCCACAAACAAAATGAATAGAATCTTGAATGTTTTTCAGACAAACAAAGGTTTTGAATGCCATCACTTTGCTTTGAAGATATGAACATTCTAATTAGTAGTACTTAGTTAATTAGTAATTAGTAATACTTGGCATCAGGTGGCAGGACCGCATCTCCAACACAGAAGTCCTTGAAGCGGCCAAAACCCCCGGCTTATACACACTACTGAGTCAGCGGCGCTTGAGATGGCTTGGCCATGTGAGCCGCATGGAAGATGGCAGGATTTCCAAAGACACATTGTACAGCGAGCTCGCCACTGGTATCAGACCCACCGGCCGTCCATGTCTCCGCTATAAAGATGTCTGCAAACGCGACATGAAATCGTGTGACATTGATCACAAGTCGTGGGAGTCAGTTGCCAGCATTCGCCAGAGCTGGCGGGCAGCCATAAAGACAGGGCTAAATTGTGGCGAGTCGAAGAGACTTAGTAGTTGGCAGGAAAAAAGACAGAGGCGCAAGGGGAGAGCCAACTGTGCAACAGCCCCGACAAACAAATTTCTCTGCAGCACCTGTGGAAGAGCCTGTCACTCCAGAATTTGCCTTTATAGCCACTCCAGGCGCTGCTTCACAAACCACTGACCACCTCCAGGAGCGTATCCATTGTCTCTCGAGATAAGGAGGCCCAAAAGAAAGAAAGAAATTAGTAGTAGATGTGAGACAGAGAAAATCACAGATGGACAAAGAGACACACATCAGGAACCTATTACAAAGAATTGAATTTAATTTTTGTGAAGGTCTTTCAAAAATTTACAAACCAGTGCAGCTAGGCCTAGGACGTGAGTTGGTGTATGTCTGTAAGGACCTAACACAATTTTCCTCCATTAATTTCTTTAGTTACAGATGCCAATCTGTACAATATTTCCTGCACCAAAGCAATGCCCCTATGTGAAGCAAGGGAAATCTCCCCTATAGTCTTCTCTGCTGGTACCTATTTTCTACACCTTTGTAGGGTACAATATGTCCTAGACGTGCTGTTTGGTGCGGTGTTACAGTCCACTTGTCGGGCAATGACTCGGAGCTCCAAGCACCCATTGAAGCAGGTGGACTGTGGCGGAACAGAATCTTTCTGACTGGGGGCTGCTCAGTTTGAGGCGGGCGGTAGCTGTCCAGTGAGATGTGATAATCTCTCCCACCGACAGAGGCAACCCGTGGCACCCAATCTCTACGCAAATTGAGCTGGAGTTATAACCTGTAACTGCTGCCTTCCGTGTTGTTTTGGTCGCTGTGAGGAGACTATGGAGTGACCTCTCCATGGCATATGCCAAGGCGGATGTATGGAGGTTGTGAGTTGCCCAAGCATCAAAAGCCCCCTCTTGGCCTTCCTGGCGGGGTCCAAAGGAGTGGAGAGCACAACGTTTGGCACTGGTATGGCT
This sequence comes from Heterodontus francisci, assembly GCF_036365525.1. NCBI lineage: Eukaryota > Metazoa > Chordata > Chondrichthyes > Heterodontiformes > Heterodontidae > Heterodontus > Heterodontus francisci. The sequence goes on from NC_090397.1 coordinate 28,663,213, forward strand.
GCAGGAACTGCCGGAAACATGCCAAAGGTGATGCATGACCGCCTTAGGGGTTCCACTCCAGATTTTCTGTTAGGGTATACTCCCTTAGCCTTGGTCTCTCCCGAGACGCCCACAAGGCAGTGGGATTGTTACCTCCTATCCCTGAGTAGGGGCCCTAACAAGTAAACTGTACGATTTCATGCAGGGAGAGGGAAGGGGAGAGTGGGTGCGAGGGGGAAGGGGAAAGAGGGGGAGGCCGGGGGGAGGGGGTGCGAGGGGGAAGGGGTGGGGGGGGGGGGGGGGGGAGAAGGGGTGCAAGGGTGCCGCAAACAACAGATGCTCCTCCACTTTGCTTTCATAGATCTCACCAAAGCCTTTGACCTCGTCAGTAGACGTGGTTTCTTCAGACTACTAGCAAAGATCGGATGTCTACCAAAGCTACTAAGTATCATCACCTCATTCCATGACAATATGAAAGGCACAATTCAGCATAGCAGCACCTCATCAGGCCCCTTTCCTATCCTGAGTGGTGTGAAACAGGGCTGTGTTCTCGCACCTACACTGTTTGGGATCTTCTTCTCCCTGCTGCTCTCACATGCGATCAAGTATTCAGAAGAAGGAATTTTCCTCCACACATGATCAGATGGCAGGTTGTTCAACCTTGCCCGTCTTAGAGCAAAGACCAAAGTACGGAAGGTCCTCATCAGGGAACTCCTCGTTGCTGATGATGCTGCATTAACATCCCACACAGAAGAGTGTCTGCAGAGACTCATCGACAGGATTGCGGCTGCCTGCAACAAATTTGGCCTAACCATCAGCCTCAAGAAAATGAACATCATGGGACAGGACATCAGAAATGCTCCATCCATCAATATCGGCGACCACGCTCTGGAAGTGGTTCAAGAATTCACCTACCTAGGCTCAACTATCACCAGTAACCTGTCTCGCGATGCAGAAATCAACAAGCGCATGGGAAAGGCGTCCGCTGCTGTGTCCAGACTGGCCAAGAGGGAGTGGGAAAATGGCGCACTGACACAGAACACAAAAGTCAGAGTGTTTCAAGCCTGTGTCCTCAGTACCTTGCTCTACGGCAGCGAGGCCTGGACAACGAATGTCAGCCAAGAGCGACGTCACATCTCATTCCATCCTTGGCATCAGGTGGCAGGAACGTTTCTCCAACGCAGACGTCCTCGAGGCGGCCAACATCCCCTGCATATACACACTACTGAGTCAGCGGCGCTTGAGATGGTTTGGCCATGTGAGCCACGTGGAAGATGGCAGGATCTCCAAGGACGTATAGTACAGCAAGCTCTTCACTGGTATCAGACCATCAGCCGTCCATGTCTCCGCTTTAAAGACGTCTGCAAACACGACATGAAGCCCTGTGACATTGATCACAAATCGTAGGAGTCAGTTGTCAGCGATCGCTAGAGCTGGCGGACAGCCATAAAGGCGGGGCTAAAGAGTGGCGAGTCGAAGGGACTTGGCAGTTGGTGGGAAAAAAGACAGAAGTGCAAGGAGAGAGCCAACTGTGTAACAGCCCCGACAACCAATTTTATCTGCAGCGCCTGTCACTCTGGAATTGGCCTTAATAGCCACTCAAGGCGCTGCTTCACAAACCACTAACTACCTCTAGGCGCTTACCCATCGAGCCAAGGAGGCCAAAGAAGAAGAGATGTCCGAGATAGAAGTTTGAGTAATAATTTTGTGGCTTAATTGTGCATCCAGATTTTATGACCTGTTGAACATACCATTTTTTTAAACTCCGTATTGATGAAACGTGGATCTAGATTCAATTCCTATTTTTAGTATTCTGATCCTTTACCAAGTTGTTGACTGGAATCAGCTACTTGAAGGTAAATCAGTGTCAGAGCAGTGGAAGGTATTCACGTAGGAGATAGAGAGGGTATAGAACAAATATGTTCCCAGAAAGAAAAAGGGTGGGACTTCCAAATCTAGACCCCCGTGGATGTCAGAAAGCGTACAGAATTGGATAAGGTTAAAAAAAAAGGGAGCTTTTGTCGGATGCTGAGAGCTCAATACTGCAGAAAGTCTGGAGGAGTAGAGAAAATGCAGAAGTGAAATGAAAAAGGAAATAAGGAAAGCAAAGAGAGGGCATGAAAATATATTGACAAGTAAAATCATGGAAATCGCAAAGATGTTTTATAAATACATAAAGAGCAAAAGGATAAGTAAGAAAAGAGAAGGAAAGGTGGGAAGGAGAGGCAAATAGAATTCAATCCAGAGAAGTGTGAGGTAATGTATTTGGGAAGGGCAAACAAGGAAAGGGAATACTATTATGATCCCTGTGGAGATCAACAAACCAAAAGAATGGAATTTTACTTTAACAATCAAACCAAAATCAAACTAAACATGAATTAACAGTCAAATCACAGATTACACATTAATTATCATATACAACAAAGATAGATCTCATAGATTTACTAGGCAGTCGACTCAGCAAATATGAAACTAGTTACAGCCACAACGTCTTTCAAAACTCTGAACTTTTCAGGTAGATCTCCACTTCCCATCTTCCAAGATGCAGTCACTGATTTTCCTCCGACAGCAGTTCACTTGCACTCCCTGGACTCCTCAGGTACTGTCTCCACCAAAACTGTGCACCCTTCCAGAACTTCCGTAGCTCTGCTCACAACAGCCTTGATGGTATACCTCCACCGGTGTTGCCTTAAGTAATGGCAAACAGCTGCAACGAATTGTATTTGCCGATGGCCAGCTCCCAGAATCAGTTTTCTCTCTCTGCAGCTTCTCTGCCAAAAAGCCTGCACCCTCCTTGAAATCTGCAACCTTCAAATCTGAGCTTGAATAGCTTTAGTCACATGTCTCTGGTCAAATGACTGTGTGTGTTATCTGGTTCCAACCAGTTACAATTTCCCCAGAACCCTGGGGCAGTATTTTAAAGCCCCTCCGCTGTCGGGAACGTTGGCGGGGGGCAATGAAGATCGGTGCGGCAGAGGCCCGCCATCGACCCCGACAGGTCCCATGCCGATCTCGGCAGCAGCAGTGAGGCCTCGTGGCAGCTGCCCCGCCACTCAGCGATGGGATCCCCATTTAAAAATGTAAGCTAATTTACATACCTGATTTAATGAGGGTCCCATTGCCACCTTAATTGCTGCACCAATCTTCATTTGGGTGGCTGACAAAGCTGCACCTTTGAAACCCTGTTCGGGGAAATGTGGCGCGACACATGGGGGGGGGGGGGGAGTAATGGATTGGCTAGGCGGGGCGTGGTGTTGGGAAGGGGTAAAGGTGGAAATGTGGAGTAATCAGTTCAGCCATTAACTTATTGAATGGCGCAGCAGGCTCGAAGGGCCGAGTGGCCTATTCCTGCTCCTAATTCATATGTTCGTATGCATGTACGGCTGAGTGACAGGAAACAAATAATAGTGGCTAACTGATGTGTTTAGGGCAGGAGGAAGGTTTGTAGTGGAGTTCCCCAGGGGTCAGTGTCGGGACCCTTGCTTTTCCTGATATATCTTAATGACCTAGACCTTGGTGCACAGGGCACAATTTCAAAGTTTGCAGATGAACGAAACTTGGAAGCATTGTGAACTGTGAAGAAGATAGTGTAGAACTCCAAAAGGACAAAGACAAGTTGATGGAATGGGTGAAGTTCAATGCAGAGAAATGTGAAGTGATTCATTTTGGTAGGAAGAAAATGGAGAAATAATATAATATAAAGGGTACAATTCTAAAGGGGGAGCAGAACAGAGGGCCCAAGGTGTATATGTGCATAAGTCACTGAAGGTGGCAGGACAGGTTGAGAGAGCAGTTCATAAAGCATACAGTGTCCTGGGCTTTATTAGTAAGGGCATAGAGTACAAGAGCAAAGAAGTTATGTTGAACTTGTATAAGACACTAATTCCACCTCAGCTGGACTACTGTGTCTTGTTCCGGGCACCACACCATAGGAAAGATGCGAGGACATTGGAGACAGCACAGAAAAGATTCACGAGAATGCTTCCAAGGATGAGAAACTTCAGTTATGGAGACTGATTGGAGAGGTTAAGACTGTTTTCCTTGGAGATGAAGGCTCAAGGTATTCAAAAGCATGAGGGGTCTGGACAAAGTAGATAGAGAGAAACTGTTCCCAATCGTGAAAGGATCAAGAACAAAAGGGCACAGATTTAAAGTAATTGGTAAGAGAAGTAAAAGTGGCATGAGGAAAAACTTTTTCACACAGCGAGTGGTTAAGGTCTGAGGTAGGTTCAAGTGAAGCATTCAAAACGGAATGTTATATGACAAGGAAGAATGCGCAGGGGAATGAAACTGAGTGAATTGCTCTTTCGGAGAGCTGGTGTGGACACAATGGGCCAAATGGCCTCCTTCTATACTGTAACAGTTCTGTGATTCACAGGAATGGGTGCTGGGACCACTGTTGTTCACCTTTTAAATGCTTTGGGAGTTTGAAGTACTACTTCCAAGATTTGTGGGCAACACCAAATGGGGCAAAGTTGAGTCAATAATGGGGAAGACTGCGATGAAGAACAAGAACTATTATTAACTTGCAGACTCGATGGATAATTAGCAAATGTGGAGGTGAAAACTCTCGAATCATTAAATGCCACAATCGAGAGGATGCCAGGGCGCATGAACCAACATGGGCTGAATGGCCTCCCTCATCCGTAATTACCTTCTGATTCTTTACTACGTCCCTTTCTGTTGCTCGCTAGTCTTTCTTCCTACTCTTTAATCTTTTTATTGGCTTTTTCCCTCTCTCCATTCCATTCCATTCCACTCGGTTCTCTTCTTTGAAGCCACGAGTCTGTCAAAAGTAAAATATTTATAAGTCAGCAACGGAGCTCGCATGCTCGCCTTCAAACATTTTCGAACAGCAGAAGTTTCTGGTGGAAAATGAATAACTGACCGAACGGAAGGTACTGGATGTGAGGGAAACGGGTTTGGCGAGTGGGTGGACGCATGCGTGCTGTGGTCCTGGAGTCAGAGCGGGAACTGGAGCTGGAAGTGGAAGTGGAATCGGAGCGTCCCCGCGGAGAGAAGCCGGAGCCCCGCCCGCCCCGCGCGATAATGCGCTCTGTCTGACGGCGATCATTTTTAACCGGTTTTCATTAATGAATTGTCTCTCTCCCTTTGTCGTTGATTAGCTGAAAACTATCTCAGAAGTTTCTTGCCTGTGGAGAGGGCTGTTAAACAACAATGTTCCATTTCAGGATTTTAACTATTTTAGGTAAGTTTTTAAAAAAAAATTCTTCCCCCAAAATAGTTCAGCTTGCGTGTAACGAAATCAAAGTAGTTTTTTTTTTAGTCATAAGGGGAAATACTCGGAGATGAAGAAGAAAATTAATTGATCACAGCTGCATGCAATAACTTTTTAACCATCTGTTTGTGCGAATTCCCTCACCAAGATCCGAAAATGTTTTAAAATAGATTTGCCAGATTCACAGCCTTTTTGTAGGAAACGTCCCATCAGTTAAAATTAAGTGAAAAGTTTCTAGTGTTGTTCGCGTTGACATTTTTAGCACATTTTAGAACGATCTTTAACGTAAGATATTGTGCTTAGTTCGAGATTCGTTATAAATTCCCTAAGATGCCGGTTGATTTGTACTTTTGACTTCGCTTAACAAAGATGTTCGAATCCGAGATCGTCCCAGTAATAAAAATACTTGGTCAGTAATACAGCAATGCAAATGCAGCAAGACTAGTGGTTGAATAAAATTAAAATCCGTTTTTCAAAGGAACTTCTCCCCTCTCTATATTTAATCAGTTGCCTGATCCCAGGATAACTTGGACTGTAACGTTGTGTTAGAGTTATAATTTACAGGGTTAATTCAATAAGAGATTTGCATCTGAAATAAAAGGTATCGGCTGCAAATGCTGATTGACCTATTCTTCCCCCAGAATTTTTGGGTAATAGAACTAGTTTTAAAGTTCAATTATATAATGGCATGTGTGTTTGCTACTGTAGCAGTGTACTTTTAAACCGATCTCGTAGATTTATATACTTGTGTTTATACCAGCGCCTTAGAATCTGTTTAAAGGGGTCTTGTAAAGGCATCAACTCAAAATTGTAGTACAGCTCAGGAGCCAGGTTGGCAATCTGATTCCCACCTCTGAAGCTGAGAGGTACCAGCTAACCTATGAAAGAAAGCTTTGCACAGCATGGGTTTCACATAGTATCGGTTAACAGCAGTGTGGAGCAAACAAGTTCACTTTAATCGCATCAACTCCCTTTTAATATTGGAAATGTCAGAATTTCGAACCATGCAAGAATGTATGTGTGTGTGTAGCGTTTGGTTGTAACTGACTGGAAAGCAGTGTGGGAGGGAGCCAGCAATGGTACTGATTTAATAAAAAAAAAAGCAAAATATTGCAGATCCTGGAAATCCTGAAAGAAAAACAAGGCTGTGTTTGCTGACAATGCCACCACTAGGTGGCGCTGCAATGGCACAAGCACAAATGCAGCCTGTGCCACTAAAATGTCTCAGTCTGTGACGTCAGGCAGCTGCCAGGATTAAAGGTGGTGCTGCTCAAATAATCACACGATGGCAACCTAAACACATGGCAGCACACAATGGCGGGAGGGGAGCGAGTGGGCGGGTGGGTGAGCCAGCGGTCGGGGGTGTGGCAAGCGGGTGGTGAGCGAGCGGTTGGGGGGGTGGTGAGCTTGCAGGCAGGGGTTGGGAGTGGGCGGCGGGGGGAAGGAGGAGAGCGCACCCGCCACCAGCAAGGTCTTCGGCCACGTTCTCCCCGCACCCGCTCTCTCCCCGCTCCCCAGACCCCCTCTCCCCCCACCCCTGCTCTCTCCGGCCTGGATCCCCCCACCGTCTGCCTGCGTTACGCGATGACGTCATCTGCGCATGTGCCAACCAGTCCTGGCACTGCGGAACGCAGCGCATGCGCAGAGGATAGGAACCAATCTGCGCATGTGGGCAGATTGGCGCAGTCGGATGACGTAAGCTGCCAGCTGCGTTGTTGGTAATCACTTTGTAAAAACAAAGTGTTAGAAATACACAGCAGATCTGGCAGCATCTGTGGAGAGAGAGAAACAGAAGTTCTGATGAAAGGTCATAGACCTGAAGTGTAAGGCTGAATTTTACGCCGCCCCAGCGGGTTTGAGGGGGGCGATGTAAAATTTAGCAGGAGGCCTACCCGCCCCGCATCTGCCTCTGGCCAACTTTACAGCGGTGGGGCGGGGGAATGGCCCACCCGCCCGAGGCCAATCAAGGCCCTTAATGGCCACTTAAGGGCCCTCACCCGCCTCCACGAGTATTTTAACCGTGACAAGCGGGCGTGCTGGGGACGTGAAAGGCTGCTGGCCTTTCCATGCTGCCGGGAGGGGGTGGGGTGCCATGGCAGTCGGGCACAGAGTGCCCAATTGAGGGCTGCCCCCGCCTCCCAACCCACCCCGGGACCCAAGACTTTTACATCGGTTGCGAATTCCCGTCCGCCTAAGGTAAAATCCAGCCTGTTAACTCTCTCCACAGATGCTGCAGACCTGCTGTATATTTCCAGCATTTTCTGTTATTGGTATTAGTTTAACTGGGTGAAATAATTTATTCACATTCTATCCATTCTGACTCTCTTGATCTGTCTGTAGATCTTTACTTTTTGGTAACAGTGAACTTTGCAGGGGAACATATAATGAATCTCAATCAAACAATATCTTAAAAATATCTTGTACAGTATACAATCTTATTTTATACTAATGCTCACAAGCATTATGAATTGAATATACTTGCAGGGGAAATTTGCAGGGCTATGGAGAAAGTTCAGGGAAATAATTGGATACTTTCAGAGAGCTGGCACAGACATAACAGGCTGAATAGCGGCTGCCTGTGCCGTATGATTTTGTGATATTGGTGTGCATCTACGTAGCTGTTGTTTGTTACAGATTAGGTATGTTCTTTGTCTTTCAGTTGCAGTTTGGCGCTGTGTTGCCACTCAGGGTCCGGAGTTCAGCTATGGCTGTGCTGAAGGAAGCTGTTACCCAGCCACAGGAGACCTGTTGATTGGGCGAGCAGATAGACTATCTGCCACTTCCACCTGTGGCAAGTATAAACCTGAACCCTTCTGCATTGTCAGCCACCTTCAGGTATGATATGCGTGTTATTGAGTGTGGTTGTGAGAGAAAAAGACCAGAGCAGGTCTATACGTAACTGAAAAACACTGGCCTGTGATTTTCTTTTGTCTCTAGATTAACTATCAGTCACTCTGGTTTCATTCATGTTAATTGCTTGGTCTTTAGCCTGCATCTTACATGTAGCACAGGTGCTAGTGTGGTTAAGACTGGGGTACAACAAATATATCTTGATGGGAACTACTAAGCTATTTCTCTCACGGTCACTTTTTAAAGAAAGCAGCTTTGTGTTGTACCCTGAGGCATCTGATGATGTAGAAACTACCCTAATTGTATTGTGGGCCAAATTGCACTCATCAAAAAGAACTGTGCCTATGCATAATTGTGCAAATGCTGTTTTAAGCTGCTTTTACACTGAGATTCACATTAGTGCCACCAGTTTATGGAAGTGTGGGTCTTGAGCAAACCAAATGTAAAACTGCCATCTTTTTAACATCATGATCTACAAATTTATTTCTGAATGTCGTCCCTTTCTCAGTGATTGGGACAGGTTTATCATGGCTGAAGAGCAGAAAACTGCATTGCTGACCTGTTCGGAGGAGGCTAAGTCTGAAAGTGGCCAGAAAAGATTGTAATCTCTGCCTTTTGGTGGTGTTTATGCTGATATTTTCATCTCTACCTCTGACAGAACTTGCCTCCAGGTAGATCTTCAGTCTTTGAAGGTGGCTGTTGGATTCATGGTGTTGCTGCTGTCAGAGTTAGGGTTGCTTTTGGCGGTAGCACGTAGGTGTTTCATAAGTCTATTAAAGATCAATAACCATTTAGTATAAAATCATTGAAACTGCATCTGTTGTGTGCTAATGTTTGCATCAACAATGGAAATACATTTTAAGAGACATTTCATGCTAATTCCTTCACATGAAGACTATTTCCTACTACAGTATTATTTTGGTGCGGTAGTGAAGGACTGTTGTAGTGTTGGAGGTGTCATCTTGTGTATGCAGCATTAAACCAAGGTCCATCTGTTTAGTCAGGTGGATGTAAAAGATCCCATGGAATTATTCAAAGAGCAGGAAAACCTTATGTTGTAGATACAAACCAGGAAAAAAGGTCACGGTAGAGTGGGCAGCGGTGGGGGTAGAAACAGATTAGGGAAGGGACGTGAAAGTATGGTATAAGAGATTTTGGGGAGATTATTGAAAGCTGAAGGATAGGTCATGAGCCAGAGGTATATTTGTTTGCCAATGATTGAGTGGACAGTATGCAAAACTTTGTACAGGAGAGGATATGGGCTGCATTTTGAGGAGGCAGAGAAGCCAAGGAGGGAGAGCATGCGAGAAGTTGAATTGTAAACCATTGGGTGGAAGTAGAGATTGAGGTGGAAGAAAGTAATTTTGGTCTTGATGACATCAAATGTGAAGCAGAAAGCTCGGCTCAGGATTCAGCAGTTTTCTAAGGCTTCAAACCATCACATAGTAACTGGGGCATATGCTGCCACTGTTTATCCTTGGGTCTGGCTGAATATTCAGTTGCCAAGTGCAATACATGTGCTATTTGTTTTTGTAATTTACTTTAATGTCTTTGCATTACAGAAATGCAGTCAGTGGTGGTTTTCATTCTCTTTGTCAGCTGAACTTTGGTATAAACAGCCCGACTACCAAGAACCAATTGCATCGTAGCTGTACAAAAATGTGGGTCTGCAAATCTTCCATCAGATTAAAGCCACTGGTTCCTATAAACAAAGGGAGTGAGTCCCAGCACTCTAATTACAATCAGGTCTGTCTGTTACATAGCTGAGCCCAGTGCGACCAGAGGTTAACTGAACAGCGAGTGGGGTGGGGGCGGGGGCGGGGGAGAGAGCAGTGCATGTAGGCTGATCTCCCTCAAGAAGAAGTAAAAATAAGTGATGTAAAAATGCTTTCCATCTCTATTCAGACTGCTCTTTTGGAATGCAAGAAAATAGAGAAGTGATATTACCTAAATGTATGATTTTAACTGAAAAAATTTTGGGCTTCAAAGGTTTCTTCAGTAACTGAACTAGAAACAGTACCATTATTAGCTAGTACTAAAAGTCAACATCTTTGTTCAAAGCAAGTAACCCAGAGAGAGTATAGAGAACAATGTTCGAGTCCATAGATGTACTGGTCAATAACACAGTAGGGACAGACTCAATCATCCAATGCTACATCTTTCACTGTACATGTCTGATTTATAGAGTTGCCCATCTCGTTGAACTGTATTCTGCTTTGCATATTTTCTTGATACCCTTTAAGATGAAAAAGAATATGTTCCCATTTCAGTCAGCCAGCATTGTATCAAGCAAGAGCAAAATACTGTGGATGCTAGAAATCTGAAATAAAAGCAGAAGATTCTGGAAATACTGAGCCGGTCTGGCAGCCCCCGTGGAAAGAAAAACAGAGTTAACTTTACAAGTTGATGACTTTTATCAGCTGCACAAAAATGTGGGTCTGCGATTCTTTCATCAGATTAAGGCCGCTGGCTCCTGTATACACAGTGAGTCCAGAACTCTTAATTACAATCGGGTATTTTCTGATGAATGGTCTTCGTTCTGAAACATTAACTCTTTCTGTCTCCACAGATGCTGCCAGACCTGCTGAGTATTTCGAGCACATTAGTTTTTATTTCAGCCATCAGGAAATCCTAGCTCAAATAAAGCATACCCAGTTGCAGAGTGAAGTTCACCCTGATCATCTGCAATTTGGTCAGAACTAGTTTGGTCATTTGCATAATGGCACTGTTCAGTTTCTGGTAGGAACACTTACTAATCTGATTCAGTTGTATATTTTTCTTTTGAGCTTCAACAGCTTTTTTCAATACAACACAAAACACTTAAAGCAGTATTAGATTTTATTTTAAAAAGCTTTCAGAAGTATGGGATGAACAAGTTACTCATAGTTAAATGCTTTTGTTGCCGCTGAGTTGTAAAACCTTCCTTTCAATAGGCCTAATCAATTGGAGCCTGGCAGCTGCTTTCATGTGAGATTATTGCCTGCAATCACAGTCAACAATCCTGTTTTGTCTTCATTCTGCAAGCAGCATTTAATTGTTAAATTTGAATGGTGCCAGTTTTTATCTATCTTATTTGTTCAAGAAATTGTGCAAATAATGAAGCCCTGAAGGAATTGGGGCCATTGTGGCCTTTACAAGAAATGATTACATTTGATTCTCACTGAGAGCAGTAACCTTGTCACGGTATCTCATCCTTGTCATGGAGTTCCATAACCGTCAATGCAAAGAGAGCTTTAAACTTCACTTCTAGACTTCTAATCAACATATGCCGAAAGTTAATTGAATTCTCTTTGGGAACTAAATGCATACTAATACAGGCATATCTGTTTCTGATTTAAACTTGCTGGGCAAGCAATAAGGTATCTTGCACTCATTTGAAATGCACAAGACTCCCTAATGTACAAAAGCAGTTTTGCATTTTATACATTTTTCTAATAATTCCTAAGTTCCATGGGAAACTTCAGTTAATTTATTTTCTAGGATAGTAATTTTGATTATACATCAAAATCCTTGAAAAGGAAAACAGGCAGGGTGCATAGTAGACAATTGATCCACTATTGCCCATCTTGTGTCCTCGCTGAAGTTGAATTTTATCCCCTCAACAGATGTAGACGTCATAGTATGTGATTTGCTGTAAATTCAATGATGGATTGCAGTTGGATAAATAGGCTTGCATGTTCTTGATAATTGCAGTGATTCCAAAGTTATCAAAGCCATGAACCAATTATCCCTAAAATAGTAATTTGTGATTTTCAGAGTGCTTTCATTTTATTTTAGAAAGGTGTTTGGCAAACTTTTTTGTTTACAAATGAGATGCAAGAGTAATAGGTCTCAAATGGTACCATCATGATACTTGCATCTGGCATTATCATAAAAGACTCTTCTTTCTCCACAAGTACGTTATCATGAAGGAGTCATGGAATGTTTATTTTCAGACATTTTTCCCATCCTGGTATGAGATTGTGAAGTGTTGTTCTGATGAAGGGTCACTGACCGGAAATGTTAACTCTGCTTCTCTCTCCACAGATGCTGCCAGACCTGCTGAGTATTTCCAGCATTTCTTGTTTTTATTTCAGATTTCCAGCAGCTGCAGTATTTTGCTTTTATTGTTCATCTGAGTTTGCAGTGTTAACCCCTTTGTTATACTATGTTTTTTTTAACACTAAATTTATGCTTATAGCGTGCAGGTTGCAATGTGGAGCCATCTACTTTCACTACACTACAGTTGCAGATCTCTCCTATAATAATGGAAGATGCTTTGAAATATAAATAGCCATAATGCACTAGAATAGGAAAGAGTCATATTTGGCAGTATCTTTTGTTTTACTTTTTCTATCATGTTAAATATTATATATACCTCTGAAAGGTTCTTGCTGATGGATCTGTTGTTGAGGCTCAAGAGCCTGAACTTAACCCAGTATAATTTCCTAGCTTGTTTTGAGCAGGGAGAAGCAATGCAAGTGAATGTACAACACAAGGGTGGCAAAAGCATTGCATGACAATATGTATTCCTCATTCCTGTTATAAATGTGAACTAGTCTGCCTCAGCTCATCTGCTGAAACAGTTATCCATGTCTTCGTTACTTTTGGTCTTGAGTCAACTATCCCAGCACTCTCTTGGCTTGCCTCCTTCCTTACACCTTACCATAAACTTGAGCTCATCCAAAACTGGTGCCTTATGCTAACTTGCACCAAGTCCCAAACACTCATCAACCCTGTGCTTGCTGACCTACATTTGGCTCACAGTCTGGTAACACCTCTTTTAAAAAAAAAATCATCCTTTTTTCAAATCCCTCCATTGTTATGCCCCTCCTCCCTGTAACCTCCTCCAGCCCTACAACCCTCTGAAATATCTGTGCTCCTCCAATTTTGGCCTCTTGCTCATCCTGATTTTCATCACTTCAACATTTATGGCTGTGCCTTCGCTGCCTTGGTTCCATGCTTTGGAATTCTCTCCCTCTTTGTTCTCCTTTTAAGATGCTCTTTTAAACCCACCAAGCTTTTAGTCACCTGACTGAGTATTTCCTTATATGGCCCAATGTCAAACTTTATTAACACTCCTGTGAAGCACCTTGGGACATTTTACTATGTTAAAGACACTATATAAATGCAAGTTGCTGTTGTATTATGGCTATTTGACTTGATATTTTACTTTACTTTAATCTTGATATTGGGAAAATATTACAGTTAACTCCATATATATCCTTGTCTCCATACACATGCACTTTCTAGCAGCGATCACTTAATAGCATTCAGGAGCTGGATTATGTCTTTTCCCCACTCCAAGGTTGGGGGACATAAGATAATTGTCCCTGCTGTCACCCGAATTATCTTCTATCTCTCCACTGATTATGATTGAAACTTGGAACCTCCTGATCAGTATAGCTTAGTATCATCTGTGGTGCATCTGTCTCCTCTGAGAACATTGAGAATTTTGTTTACGGTTAGAAAGAGAAAATGTAACAAAGGTCAGTGTGTCCTATCCACTGTAAAATATGAATAAATAATTTTTACTGAATGTGCCATATTTTGCTGCCGGGATTCCATCCAATTTTGCATTGCATTCAGTATTGGGAAAATAGAAAACTTACTACATTTTCAATTTGAATTGTCAGGAAGAAAAAAAATGCTTTTCATGTGATTCACGGACTCTGTTTACCGAAAATCCAAACAGTCATAGAATTGAGAATGTTGTCACAACGTTTGCTCACAACCGTCTAAACACCTGGTGGCAGTCTGAAAATGGTGAGTGTGGTTCAAATGAGAACATAAATTTAATGTATTCAACATATAGCAAGGACTATAAGTATATATTTAGTCTCTGAATTTTGTTGAATGCAGTAAACTAACAAACTTTCAGTTGTAAATGGCCTTGAAACTTCATTGCAGAATTAACTTTAACCTTGCGCTTTCAATGTAATGATTTAGTGAGTAAATGGTACTTTGTGCGCCACCGAGTCAGGCAGACCAGGATCTTCCCTGATTTAATCCCTGTTCTGTGCTGAGTTAATTAAGCTCAGCTGGTTACTACAATTGGTTTTCATGCTTCTGGACTTTGGGAGAGGGGAAACAATCAGCTGGAGTTTCCAGTGATTCCCCTGCTGGGAATTGTTGATGGATGAGGACATCCACTTAGTTATGGCTCCTTCCTTAAGCCAGCAATCAAGGCCTATCTCACAGATAATGAATTATCACTTGGTTGATGTGCTAGGGGGCGGTTATGCTCATGGAACAGTATCTCAGCAATCTGGGGAGAGGTGAAAAAAGAGAAAATTGAGAGGGGGGCGGCTGCTCCGTCTCTGGCAACGCAATCAGGCGTCGGCGCCGTTTTTAAAGGGCCCTTCACCAGCATTTGCATTTTTAAAGGGAACAAGTGTTCAAAATTAAAGTTACATGTGCAGTAACATTGTCACTCCTCTCACCTACACCCCCAAGGAAGAATCGATGAATTTCCCCCCCCCAAAAGAACTTTTATGCAGATTCTGACCTCTTTTTTCCCCCCCCCCCTCCTTAACCCTTTCCCACTTTTCCGCCCCCAACACTCAAAAGACTGTTCCCCACTCTTCACTGCTCCCCACTCCCCACCAGGCCTGGCGGCCAGAATATCGGCATGGGATGGCCATCGGGACCAGGTAAGTTTATTTGCATGCATTAATCTTTATTAACATATTGAAATGAAGACTCCACCACCGAGCGGTGGGGGGCCGCATTGAGACCTCGCTGCTCCGGCAAAATGTGGTTGGGGTCTTCTTGGCAACATGGGTCGTGGCAGGCCTCTCGCGGAAGAATTTTCCTGGCCCACCCCCCACTCCCTGCCCTGCCATGATCCTCGATGCCAGAGGGCTAATAAAATTTCAGCCCGTTGTCTCTAGTGACGTCATTATTTCAAACATGCATGCTGGATACAGTGTCATGGCTTATCTACTCATGCAAAATAATGTTCCGCAGATCAGCTGGTTTATGGGAAATATTCAGCCCCTCTAAATTCATCCATCCAGCAAAGTCCTAAAGTTCCCACCACCCACCCCGATTTCTCTTACCATTGTGGGATAAATCCTTCTGAATCCTTTCAGCCAATCTCCTTCATTTTGAAGTTAGACCCTTTAGGTATTCCTATGCTCTTGTACCATTTGTGCAGTATCTATCTTCGTTACAATAGTCAAGGTAATGCTTACTGCACACAAACTCTTTCTTTGGTTACATTTTTTTTTAAAAAGCTAGTGACAAATCTTAGCATGATTTTCATATTTTCCTGCATTTTCTTTCTGCTGAGTACGCCAAGCCTGACCATAACTTTTTGTACATTCTCATACCTCAAAATCTTAATATAAATGGTTGTAAGTAAATTAGTTCAGCTGTATTTGTACTTAGTTTACCTATTCCCTTAATACTGTGGTCTTTTCAAAATAACCTTTTCCTCCCCCACCCATTGAGCCTATGAAGAAACCCTTGATCTTCACCTACCATCTCCACCAAAGCACCTAGCAGAGAATAGAAACTCAATGTGTTAAACTGTGAACATGTGAACACTGGTTTGTTGGAGACATTCTTGGCACCTTCCAAGGAATTTCTATATAAAAGCCTGAAATAAGTGCTTGGGGAAAGATAATGGCAAATTACTCGTGTACAAATTGTGGTTCTTTTAGACTCTGCCACTTTGTTACTTTACTCTGCCTCTCACATAGTAATTGTTTTATTAATCCTTGATTTTACAGTGTAACTGAAGTTATTGCTTTCTGTATTATTGGTAGGATAGGCAGAGGCTTGTGTGGGGCATAAACACCAGTTGGGTTGAATGACCTGTTTCTGTTCCTGTTATTCTATGTAATTTATATCCTATTTTACCAATTATACGTAGTAAAATTATTCAAACTGTTATGAGCTTTCTCCATTTTTATTTTTTTTATTAAGAACTGGCTTTTTCTTTCCATAGGCGTGGAAAATGTTTCCCTTCAACTGAATCTGGAGGCTGAATTCCATTTTACACACCTCATCATGACCTTCAAGGTAAACAGTTAGTTACTTGCAAGTGCTTCTGTTCCTGAAAGATTCATAATTTTTATATACGGGAAGGGATACAGGGAATGACCTTTCATCAGTACAATCATGGAATGAGTGAGTCACATATTTTAACTGGCAATACAAATATGAGCTTCCAAACCTGTAATGATTGCTCCTATGCATTATACTTGTGTAAGATATTGCTCCTTTGGGTAGTGAAAATATTGAACTTCCTGTGAAGTGCTTGTGAATTTTACTAAGATTTTACCAGGCCTTTAAAATGGCTACTTTTTAATCACCACTGGGATGATGTGACAGACACCTCTGGCTTCTGTTAATAAAACTCCATTTAAGGAATATTGTGAGTTTGTCTTTTAAATTTATATGTACAATTAATGCTTGCTTTCTCCCCATCTGGCAGAGACTCTCCTGTATTTGGATGGTGTCTCCCCATGAAAATTGCTCTGTATATAGCCACCTGAAAAGCATTAGGAATGGTTTTAATAGTTCTCTAATTTTAATTTGTCATACTATACTTAAGGAGTGAATGTAATGTTATGAGGCCATGATTTGGAGGAGTTAGTCCACCCAATAATGTAGGGAATGCCACTTTAGACTGTCAACCTTGGTTAGTGTTTGGATGCCACTGACTGTGTCTTTTTAAAAATTCATTCTCGGGATGTGGCATCATTGGCAAAGCATTTATTGCTTATCCTTAATTACCCTTGTACAACTGGGTGGCTTGTTAGGCCACTTCAGAGGGCAGTTAAGAGTCAACCACATTGATGTGGGGACTGGCATCACACATAGCCAGACTAGGTAAGGACATAAGTCACCCAGTAGTGTTTTTTAAGACAAAATGACCGCTTCAAGGCCACTTTTACTGGTACCAGCTTTTCTTATTGCCAGATTTTTCAAACTTGATTCAAACAGTCCTGGTAGGATTTGAACTTGCGTTCTCTGAATTTAGTCCAGTAACATAACTGCACTACTGTACCTACCAAAACAGTCAGTCATTGTGGGTGGCTCGCATACACTTTTGGACCCCTGACAGTTTGAAACAGCCTTCTAATCAGCCCTCCTTGATGAAGTGGTATGGCATAGTAATAAAAATTTAAGTTACTGGGACAAGAGTTGAGAATTACCTTCATTATTTCTGTGTTTCTAAATTTCTTTTCTTTTCCTTTTCTGTTTTGCAGTCTTCACCTTTTAGAAAATGTACAGTACGTTTAGCAGACTGAAGTGAGGGCTTGTTCACTAATAAGAGTTGAGAATAGTAGTGAGAATTCTAAATACATCAATTATTTGGGAGTCAATGGGATCTTTCTGAAGAAATGCAAGTATATTTGTAACCAGTGTTGACATAATAAGTTAGAACAAACCAGTATCCATTTAGCAAGAAAAAATACATTTTCTGCCATTTAATCTCTGAATTTTTGAGATTGTGTAGCTTTAATAATTCTTCTTTGAAGCCAAACTTGTTTTAAGATTGTAGCAGTTTATTTGTACAAGTAATATATCAATGAGGCAACCATTAATTTTTCACACTAGATTAGTCCGCCCTAAAAGCAAAAGTATTCTTTCTTCCCCCTTGTGTTGGCCGTGGCTCTCTTGGTAGCATTCTCACCTCTGAATCAGATGTTGTGAGTTCAAGTTCAGAGCCTTGAGCACACAAGTCTAAGCTGACATTCCAATGCAGTACTGTTGGAGGTGCCGTCTTTCAGATGAGATGTTAAATTGAGGCCCCATCTGCCCTGTCAAGTGGACGGAAAAGATCCCATGGTACTATTTCAAAGAAGAGCAATGGCGTTATCTGCGGTGTCCTGGCCAATATTTATCCCTTAATCAACATTACAAAAAACAGATTATCTGGGCATTATCACATTGCTGTTTGTGGGAGCTTCCTGTGTGCAAATTGGCTGACATATTTCCTACATTACAACAGTGATTACACTTCAAAAGTACTTCATTGGCTGTAAAGCACATTGGGACATCCTGAGGTTGTGAAAGGCACTATATAAATGCAAGTCTTTCTTTTGGAAAAAATGTTAGGTATGTGGTAATAAAAAGTTTGCCCCATGCGCAGGACTGTTTTTTTCTGATTGAGGCATTTTGATGATCAAGACATTCTTTAAATTATGACTCAACAGCAGTGTTCTTTTATTGGCTTCTAGTCCCAAGTAGGCTTCCAGTACCTTTTGGCACAAGTCACTCTCCAATACTTTACTCAAGTGGCCACTGTCATGCATCAACCTAGTCAGTGAGTGTCTGAAGGTTGTTTGCGGAATGGGGAGTAATTGCAGTCAGAGTCCAATCCTGCCCTCTTGATCCTGGCCATTGGCACTAGGTAACAACAATGAGTAGAATCCCTTGTTGATCAAATTTACCCAATCTTCCCTATCCCAGTGATATTGAGGCAAATTATAGCATCCCTACCATTTGAGAGGAGCTTACTCCACAGACAGGAATTGAACCAGGGACCTTCTTGGTCTGTATTGTACAATTACTTCTCACCTATACCACCGAATTATCGAGGACCTTACAATTTAGTAAAATTTGACAACCCTTCTTAATTGTGTTTCTCCCAATCTTTTCTTTCCCCAAAACACCTGGTGCTATAATAATTGCAAAAAGTATTAGGTATACCAGAGATGGATAGTTTCCTTGGTGACATACATTTACCTGGAAGAAGTAGTTTATGAAAAGACCCTAAAACAGCTTCCTGGATGCTACATTTTTGTAAGCTGTGTTTTTAATGCCATGAAAAATTATCTATGAACTGAATACTCTCTTGTGATGTTCTAAATAGATATGATGGAAATAAGCATATCTAATGTCTATTCATTAAGCTAACTTTGTGTGCTTTACAATCCTAGTACAAAATCTAAACAACACCACATTTAAAAAAAAAAGCTTAAGATGTACCCGTTCATTAAGTAAAATGATTAGATAGTATTGAGTTGAGCAAAATGGAAGCCTGATATTTCAAAACCACATACTTTTTCAGCAAAGAACAAAAATTTGGAATGGCTAGAAGGACCATAACATTCTTTAAATAACCGTGACTCTTTGGTCAGTGACATTTTTCATTTTAAAGCTGTTCGAGTTCTTCACATTGCCTTGCTGTCTTATTTCTAGGGGCGGAAAGGGATAAATTATGAGGACATGTTGCATAAATATGGCTTGTATTCCTTCCAGTTTAGAAGGTTGAGAGGTGATGGGAATTGGTGGGGAAATTACAGGACAAGAGGGCATTATCTTAAAATTGGAGCGTGGCCATTTAGAAGTAAAATCAGGAAGTAGTTTTTCACATAAAAGATAGTAGAAATATGAAATTCTCTCTCCAACAGGGTGTGGATGCCGGGCCAATTATAATTTTTAAAACAGATTGAGATAACTTTGTTGGATAAGGGTGTCAGGGAAATGGATCAAAGGTGGCTAAATCGATTTGGGATCAGCCATGATCTAATTGATTGGCTTAATAGGCTGGAATTGATTAGCTTAATAGGCTGGACGGGCTAAATGGCTGACTCCTGTCCCTATGTTTCATTGCCCTCCTGCAAATTATTGAAACACATTTGGCTGAATTAATGAGAATTCCATTTTTGAAAAGATAAAATGTGTCTTCCCCTCCAGACTTTTCGTCCAGCTGCTATGATGATAGAGCGATCTTCTGATTTTGGAGAGACCTGGCAGGTCTATAGGTATTACGCTTATGACTGTGAGTCATCCTTTCGGGGCATTTCAACAGGATCTCTGAAGAAAGTGGATGACATTATCTGTGACTCTCGGTACTCTGATATTGAACCTTCCACAGAAGGAGAGGTTTGTGACAAATGCTTGAAAATAGACAGAGCTGTTGTTTCTGTGTGGCTCAAAATAGTGAAAATCGAAGTAATAAAATGCAATTTAAAGTAGTATGTTCATTCAAAATATTTCAATCCAAGACACTTACCATGACCTAGATATAAGTGTTATCATGGCTCATGAATTAACCAAGCTTGTCTAATGTTCATGCATTGTCACTTAAGCTATCTTGTAAAATTTATCTTGTCTGTCTTTAGGTTATCTATCGAGTGTTGGATCCAGCCTTTAGAATTGAAGATCCTTATAGCCGAAGAATACAAAGTAATTGTTACTTCTAGATTTGTTCATACCACCACAGTATAATTTATTAAAATAAAAACTAAGCATTTCTGTAAACTTCACATTTTTCTTTCTGATTGCTGTCAACTATTTACGCAGCGGCACAATGATTTAATCTTCTTACTGCCAATACTAACTGAATAAATGGATTTGTATTAATCATAGTTTCCTGTCTGACCCGCATGCTTCCTGTTGACTTGACTATAACCTGGTTGCTGTAAAGTGTAGGATGTTCCTCTTCAGGATGTTGCTTTTGGCAGAGGACTGGAAAATGTTGATTTTTTTTTTAAAGCTCTTAACTTCCAGCTTTTGTTCAATTTCATCTTGCTGTTATGTTCCTGATGAAACAGCAATAATATTCTGGTCAAAAGGGCAGAGAGAATGGAGAGAAGGACAAGAATTATACTTTTTTTTGCCAACAAAGCATTTTTTCCCTCACTGAATTTGACATAAATTGAGATTTGAATGTTGGAGTCTTTAACAAAAATGGACAACAGGTCCACCAGATTTATATACAATTGGTATATTCCTAATCAATGAGAGATCTCTAAGTCAGATTCAGAAACTGGTAGGTAAGGGGCTACGTCTGCTCTACTGAAGCTGAATTTTTATTTGTACAACAGTTTCCCTCTGTTTTTGATCTGCATGGCTTGTGACATTCAGGAGGAAACCTACCATACTGTTTGCATCTGAATTGCTTTTACAGCTGAAATAGATTTCATCTGATTTGAATGCCAATCTTGCATTCTGTTTGTATTTTAAATACTGTAAAAGATGCTCACTCATACTATTGGAAAAGATATTTAGCAATCTGATGGCAGTATCTTTTGCATTAAATTTGCTGGAATTTCTGATACTGCATTCAGATTGACTGAGCAGAGAAGCTATTTCAATTTCAGAACCTTTCATTGAGTTGTCATAAATATGTCACTTAAGGCAGTTTTCAGGAGTTTTAAAGTTGACATTTGAAGACCTGCTTTTTTGTTTCTAATTAACCTTGCAATGCAGTGGAATTGAGTAAGTAATTAAAAGTAAATAATTAAAAGAGTAGAAACATTAAGTTTTGAATGTGTGTTTGAGAAAATTAACCATTTTATTGTTTTCTGAGTTACTCCATCTGATCTTTATGGAAGGATTTTAATTTAATTGCGTCGTTTCATTTTGAAGATATGCTGAAGATCACAAACCTGAGGATAAAGTTCACCAAGCTCCATACTCTTGGTGACAATTTATTAGACTCACGAATGGAAATCAAAGAAAAATATTACTATGCTATCTATGATATGGTAGTTCGGGGCAACTGTTTCTGCTATGGACATGCCAGTGAGTGCGCTCCTGTTCATGATTCTGATGACCAAGATGTGGACGGGAAGGTGAGTACAATACAAAAGTGATTTGCATTCACTTTGCCCTTCTTGAAGTAAAGAAAACATGTATTTTTAGCTTTTGTGTTGAGCTGTTATTAAATACTTTTCACTGCAATGGCTTCTATGTTCATCATTACAGCAATAAAAGATATATTTGCAGTGTTGAACTTGAACTGACAAGTACAAAATGTGGAAAGTTGCAAACTTTGTTTCAAGTCTTGAATTGAGAATGTGGGCACTCCACAGTGAAGTTTGATGGTGCTTCCATCTGTGCCTAATTGAACCCAGATGAAAAGTTCCCCTGACCTGGCTGTGCCATTTCCTGTTCCGAGGCTCGAGAGAAAACGGAGTTTGAGATCATGAACTCTCAGTAGCTCCGGCAGTTTTTCAGTTTCCTGCTACAGTGGTCATATTGCAGCCTGGAAATGTTTAGTTCTCACAAGGCATATTGTACTTATTTTATGAATAACCACTTTTAATTCTATTTTTTCTTTCCCTTTCCTGGGTTACACCCCAGCTGCAAGATAGAAGTGGCAACTGACCTGCTTTGAGTTCTTCACTAATAGTCTGAGCTAACTGATAGGATGTATGTAAGAGTGGTCTAGGGAAAAGTTGCCTCTCGTTTCCCTCTTGGTGCCTCTGATTCCTGTTTCCCAGCTGTTTTGAGACTGAGATCATTAATTCAGTGGTGCAGGATGTTTGTGTCCCACAGCTGCTGTATGCTGTGTCACCATAATATTTGAAAACCCTTTGCTGATGGGAGATTGTGTAAAATTTAATCTGTGCAGACATTTGTCTGGGTGTTTTGATATGACTGACTGAGGTGCTCTACTAAATATACAATGATTCAGTTTTCAGGCAAAAGGATCGATGGAAGTGTAGAAATGCTTAATACTCAACTTCAATCAACCTAAGGCACTACATACCCCCTCTTTCCCCCCCCCCCCCCCACCTCCACTGTTTCATTGCAGATGAAGCAGAAAAATAATTTAGTACATTTTAGAAATTGGCATGGGGAAAAAATGGTGAATTTACTACCTCCTTGCCAAATAGTCCTCTGGTGTACAGTTGATTAATGGTCTCCCAGATCATACAAATGCATACTATTCCTAATACATTAAAATTTACTTCTTCAATCCGCAGAGAATAATTTTGTTCCAGGAAGAATTGGGCCTAACTTTGTACCCTGCAGTGTACACACAAATGTGTGAACATATACAAGGGTTAGGAATTTGATTTTTGGATTAAATAGAGAACAAGTAATTTAGTAATTGTGACTCTCTCAACTTGGAGAGCTGCAAGAATTTTGATGTGTTTGTCACTCAAGCTTTTACAGTGTATATCACAATTGCATTTTTTTAGAACCTTAATGATTGTTATAAATATTATTAGGATCATAGTAAACTTGTATTAAAATCAAAGTAAATGTGAAAGCAATATTGACAACTTTTCTGTGGTGCAAAACATCATTAAAATAACAGTTTATCAGGCAGTCAAATAAGTTTTGAAGAATTGTTTTCCAGGTACATGGTCGCTGTGTATGTCGACATAACACCAAAGGTTTAAACTGTGAGCTGTGTCAGGATTTCCACCATGATGCGGCTTGGAAACCTGCTGAAGGACGCAACAGCAATGCATGCCAAAGTGAGTTTCAAGTCATGGGAACATAGAAAATAGGAGCAGGAGTAGGCCATTCGGTCCTTCGAGCCTGCTCTGCCATTCATTATGATCATGGCTGATCATCCAACTCAGTAACCTGTTCCCGCTTTCGCCCCATATTCTTTGATCCCTTTAAACCCAAGAGCTATATCTACCTCCTTCTTGAAAACAAACAATGTTTTGGCCTCAACTGCTTTCTATGGTAGCGAATCCACAGGTTCACCACTCTCGGGGTGAAGAAATTTCTCCTCATCTCAGTCCTGAATGGTTTACCCCGTATCCTTAGACTATGACCCCTGGTTGTGGACTCCCCCACCATTGGGAACATCCTTCCTACATTTACCCTGTCAAGTCCTGTTAGAATTTTATAGGTTTCTATGAGATCCCCCCTCACTCTTCTGAACTCCAGCGAATATAATCCTAACCGACTCAATCTCTCCTCAAAGGTCAGTCCCGCCATTCCAGGAATCAGTCTGGTAAACCTTCGCTGCACTCCCTCTATAGCGTGAACATCCTTCTTCAGATAAGGAGACCAAAACGGCACACAATATTCCAGGTGTGGCCTCACCAAGGCCCTGTATAATTGCAGCAAGACTTCCCTGCGCCTGTACTCGAATCCTCTCGCTATGAAGGCCAACATACCATTTGCCTTTTTTACCACCTGTTGCACCTGCATGCTTACCTTCAGCGACTGGTGTACGAGAACACCCAGGTCTCGTTGCATATTCCCCTCTCTCAGTTTATAGCTGTTCAGATAATCTGCCTTCCTGTTTTTGCTACCAAAGTGGATAACCTCACATTTATCCACATTATACTGCATCTGTCATGCATTTGCCCACTCACTCAACTTGTCCAAATCACCCTGAAGCCTCTTTGCATCCTCCTCACAACTCCCCCTCCCACCCAGTTTTGTGTCATCTGCAAATTTGAAGATATTAAATTTAGTTCCCTCATCAAAGTTATTAATATATATTGTGACTAGCTAGGGTCCTAGCACTAATCCCTGCGGTCCCCTCTAGTCACTGCCTGCCATTCAGAAAAAGACCCATTTATCCCTACTCTTTGTTTCCTGTCTGCCAACCAATTTTCTATCCATCGCAATACACTACCCCCAATCCCATGCACTTTAATTTTACACACTAATTTCTTATGTGGGTCTTTGTCTAAAGCCTTCTGAAAGTCCAAATAAACCACATCTACTGGCTCCCCCTCATCAACTCTACTAGTAACAACCTCGAAGAATTCTAGTAGATTTGTCAAGCATGATTTCCCTTTCGTAAATCCATGCTGACTCTGTCTGATTCTACTACTGTTCTCCAAGTGCTCTGCTATAAAATCTTTGATCATGGACTCAAAAATTTTCCCCACTACCGATGTCAGGCTGACTGGTCTATAATTCCCTGCTTTCTCTCTGCCTTCCTTTTTAAATAGTGGGGTTACATTAGCTACCGTCCAATCTGTATGAACTGTTCCAGAGTTTATAGAATCTTGGAAGATGACCGCCAATGCATCCACTATTTCTAGGGCCACTTCCTTAAGTACTGTGGGATGCATACCATCAGGCCCTGGGGATTTATCGACCTTCAATCCCATCAATTTCCCCAACACCATTTCTCTACAAATACTGATTTCCTTCAGTTCTTCTCTCTCACTAAACCCTGCGTTCCCCAACATTTCTGGTGTGATATTTGTGTCCTCCTTTGTGAAGACAGAGCCAAAGTATGCATTTAGTTGGTCAGCCATTTCTTTGTTCCCCATAATAAATTCCCCTGTTTCTGACTGTAAGGAACCTACATTTGTCTTCACACACCTATAGAAACTTTTACAGTCAGTTTTTATGTTCCCCGCAAGCTTGCTCTCGTACTCTATTTTCCCCTTCTTAAACAATCCCTTAGTCAAAATATTTAAAATGTGATGATAAATGCTTTCCTTTTTTTACTTGCTGTCTACATGCACCCGACATTTGTAGCTTTCTTTATCTTTAAAATAAAAAATGGACACGATTTCCCAAAAGCTCAAAGTTTATCCATTGAGTACAGACCAAAAAGGCCTTTGGTTCAATTTGTACTGAGTTCACCAACCTAAGCTAAAGTGACAGTAGGGTTGGTTATAATCAACTATCATACCCATAGGTTACTGAGTGAAGAAGCAAACATGCTTCCTGTTGTGGTTCCGACTTTCTTCCCAACTATTAATGCTCACAGAAAATTCAGAATCCATAGGCAGACAGAACCATATCCCTTAAGGTGCATAACATGAACACATGTGCATCTCATGAATGAGTGCAATATGTCATACGATTGATCTTTTTATCATGATATTTCACACTGGATGTTGAATGGTTGCCCAGCTTTATTTCTGTGCACTCTGAAAGAAAATATCACACTGTCGGATCTTTTTACTGGTTTCCTACTGATAAAACAAGTAGTCAACTTTTTGTCACAAGATTTACAAATACAGAGAAGTAAAAGCAATACTGTAAATTATGCTTGACTTATGCAATACTTGAAACTATCTTGAATGTAGAGTGTTCAAACATAAGTCCTTTCATTAAAGTCTCAATTAAAACGTTATCACTGTGATATAGATACTCTTCCACTATTATGTGGAAACCAGGAGATTGCAGAATAGGGAAATCTTAGCAGCATTTATACCACTCCCAAGTAAATAGACTTTTGATATCCAAATCAAAGCAATTCTCTCACATAGGCATGTAACATGTTATTTATCAGTTACCTTTTAGGTGGATAGCACATGCTTTGGTTGATAGGTTGCTTTTGACACCTGACACTTCGAGTCAAGTAGATTGCCTAAAATAATAGCTATAAGACTGCAAGCTCACAAGCAATAACATCAATAACAACATGTAATAACAATAAATGTGAGAAAGATGCTCATTGATTTGTAAACTTGGGCAATTAGCCAGCCACATTATTCACCCACCCATCCCCTTGGAAACATGTAGTTATCTCTCAAATGGAGTGCATTGTCTCACATTTCTCAAAGATGATCAAATTGTTTCAGATAACAGCTAAAAGGGTTTTCAAGTTTATAATATAATTGCCTCTAAAATTTTCTATGAATAGGATGAGATTTTGCAGTTTTGAAGCAAAATGGCACAATGTTTTGTTGTATATTATTCTTGCTCCCAATCGCTATCCAGCAACCACTGCTCTTGCTGTCATATATCTTACTGACATTCAGTATTGAGGCTCGCAAATGAAAAATGGCTACTTGGATGACATATCAGAGCACGGTCAGTGCTTCTTGTAATAGTACCCCATCAGGGAAATGGAAATTATTAATAAATACTATATAGGCAACAAAGTTATATTTTCTGGGGGGGGGGTGGGGCAAGAATGTTCACCTATCTTTGCAGTTGGAAAGTTCGCAAATGTTGAAGGTTATTCAATCCTTTTGATCTCATTTTTCCACAATAACATCCCTACACTGTATGAGTTGCACAATATGGTTGTTAAATAACTTCAGTGGCCTGGCCACTCATCCTCTGTAAAAAAAAAACCTCTCTTCCTCTGATTTTACTATGAAAGAGCACTGAAATCTAGTACTGCCTTGACATTAAATAGTGCCTTTAATGTAGCAAAATGTTCCCGTTCGTGTTATCAGACAAAAACATTTTTTCACTCACTTGCAAACCTGCAGGTGCTGGTAAGCTATATGTAGCTGGAATGTAACACCCTTCTTCAGAAAGTCTGCTTACACTGATTAGCTGCCAGAGACCAGCACTTGGATGGGTGGGACCATTTATCCTTTACCTGTGCATTGGATTTTAGTCTGTTTTAACGTGTATGATTCGAATTCATACCTTTTTACTGCTAACATTGGATATGTTAAATTTGTGTTTTCTCTATTTTAAATTTCAGGGTGTAACTGCAATGGACATGCTGATAAATGTCACTTCGACATGGCTGTGTATATAGCATCTAGTAATGTCAGTGGTGGTGTTTGTGATGGCTGTCGGAATAATACAATGGGACAGCACTGTGAACAATGCAAGCCTTTCTACTACCAGCATCCAGATCGAAATATTCGTGCCAGTGACGTATGTGAACGTAAGTACTGTTATTTGATACACCAAGATCTGTGAAAGAAGTGAATGACACTGATCTGTTTGATACTTTTTTTTGAGGGAACTTCAAGAGTTTGAAATGGAGCATGAGCTTCAATGTGGTTCTTTTCTTCGTGCAGCATTCTTGACAAACTCTGTTATTTTACACCAAAATTTGAATTGTCCAATAATTCGAATTAAATGATCTTGGGGAGAGACAGTGGCATAATGGTAATGTCACTAAACTAGTAATCCAAAAGCCGAGGCTAATTCCCTGAGGGTACGGGTTCAAATTGCACCACGGCAGCTGTTTGAATTTAAATTCAATTTATTAATAAAAATCTAGAATTGAAAGTGAGTCTCAAGTTTCACGGCACCATTACTATCATTAATTGTTGTAAAAACCCATCTGGTTCTCTAATGTCTTTTTTGGGAAGGAGATCTGCCGTCCTTACCTGGTCTGGTCTACATGTGACTCCAGACCCGCAGCAATGTGGTTGACTCTTAATTGCCCACTCAAATGGACTAACAAGCCATTCAGTTTTCAAGGGCAATTAGGGAGGGGCAACAAATGCTGGTCTTGCCAGCAACACCTATATCCCATGAAAGAATTGAAAAAAAAAATAAGAGTAGACTATGTACAAAAATAATCTTTCAATATGATATGCCAAAATAAATTCAGATTTCATTGTAATTAGACAATTTATAGTTTGAAATGTAAAATTGAACCAAGGGTAATTAAAAGTTTATATGTTGTCTTTAACTCAAATTCAATCTTGCAAACAAGGTTTAAAAAAAATCTATATTTCAAGCAGGCAAGTGAACAAATTGGCAGCGTTTAATGTATAATTACTTCAATCTCCTGTTAATGCAGATTGTAATTGTGACCCTGCTGGATCATTAAATGGTGGAATCTGTGACGGTCACACTGACTTAACAGCTAATCTCATTGCGGGACAGTGCCGCTGTAAGCTAAACGTTGAGGGTGAGCGCTGTGATCTGTGCAAAGAAGGTTTCTTTGGACTAAGTGCAGATGATCCAATGGGATGTCAGTGTAAGTGGATGGCTTTTTCTTTTTAAATTGATGTACTTTTTTTTATTTCTTTGTGTACTTTAGTTTGCATATTCTAATTTTTAATCATTCTTCTCCCCTGCACTGAATTCCACTATTACAGAAATCTGCTTACAAGTACTATAGTTTCACCTCAATAATAGTGTTTCAGTGCAGGATTGTGTTTGTATGAAAAATGGATCTACATAGAACTGTCTGTTCATCAATTTTTTAAAAATTGAAAAATTAAGCATTTTAATTGGATTTTCAACAAACTAAGTCAAACTTTTACCAGCAGAAATCTAATATAACTTCAGTGGCTGCTCAGCGGACACTGGGTTGCTTTACAAAACATGACCCTTATGGCATGAGACATTTTAGCACAAACGATGCATATATCTCAAAATAAATATTTTTAAAGCAAAAAGGTACAGATACTGGAAATCAGGGGGGTGGGGGGGATGCTCGCCAGGTTGTTGTATGATCGTTTTAAAAGTGATGTCCCTTTAAGAACTCAGTATGCTAATGTGCTAAGTACCAGGATGATGTTACGACCAGGTGAAGAAGGGGACTAGGGCTTTTCCTGATTTGGCCGTTACAGGGTTTTACTTTTAAAACAGTGTTTTTAGCTTCCCCTCAGTGAGTCCTTGCTCACTGCTCACTAATTGTGATTGCAAAGAAATCTACCAGACAGGTTTTCTCAGATTTAAACAAGAAAGGTGTAAGTTTATTCACTTTAAAACTCTAACTCAGTTAAAACTACTAAAAATATGCAACGCGACCACGCTGCATGCATATGTGACAAACACAGGCAAATAGAGACAGAGGAGAAAGAATTAAAGTGGGGGGGAAGGTTTGAAGTAGTAGATGGAAATTCAGTTACTGGTTTTGAGTTGGATGTAAAGTCTTTGGTTGAAGTTAAGTCTTGCGGTTCTCGTTGGGACCCAGTGCACACTTTCAAACTTGTTTCGCTGGTCTTCAGTCTTGAGGATGAAGTTACATGTGTGGGTCCCTGGAATTTTGCATGAGAGAGAGAGGTGCTCTCTTCTTGAAGTTCAATTGCAGTGTCTTCCTTTCTGTGTCAGGCACAATTCAAAAAGCCCCAGTTGGCCAGCAGGTTATTCTTTGTTTGGAGCTGCCTTGCCTGCGAGATTTGTAGATTCCTCCAAGCTTACCAAACACTCTAAGGAGGGGGGTGGGGGGGGATGTGGAATGCTGGCTTTTATACATTCAATGACTCTCAATGTCTCTTTATCATCGCTATTGACAAAACCCATCTGGCTAATTGAATCAGGGACTCCCATTGTCTTTCCATGTAGCTGTCTTTTAGAATGCAGATGTGCAGCCATGTTTTCAGTTACTGTTTTGTGGTCTTTTTAAACAAGTTTGTTCAATGTCCGGTAACAGTTCAAAAATAATGTTCCATATGACGAAATTAATATGTTTTATTTTGGCAGGAGTGGTTTCCGTCACAATGTAGTCATGGGACTAGAAGCAATAATCACTGCACTGTAACGCCCTAGGGGCGGCACAGTGGCGCAGTGGTTAGCACCGCAGCCTCACAGCTCCAGGGACCCGGGTTCGATTCTGGGTACTGATTGTGCGGAGTTTGCAAGTTCTCCCTGTGACCGCGTGGGTTTTCGCCGGGTGCTCTGGATTCCTCCCACAGCCAAAGACTTGCAGGTGATAGGTAAATTGGTCATTGTAAATTGCCCCTAGTGTAGGTAGGTGGCAGGCAAAATGGAATTAATGTAGGGTTAGTATAAATGGGTGGTTGTTGGTCGGCACAGACTCGGTGGGCCGAAGGGCCTGTTTCAGTGCTGTATCTCTAAATAAAATAAAAATAAAGGTCCTGTATATAATTTGCTCTGTATTGTATGTACTAGTTTAGCTGTTAATAAACCTCCTAGAGATCTTCAAGGAACTGGAATCCACATACCTCATTGTGTTGCTCAAGAAAGCAATGAAACTCATGATATGCTGACAGCGGTGGTGAAAAGGCAAGATATAAGCTTGAACACCACAGGTAAAACAGCAAACAAAATTTAAAAGAAGCACAGAAAACAGAAGAGAGAATTTGAAGAAACAAGTGAAGAAACTTTAAAACAAGTACCTGAAAAGAATGAAAGATATATACCTTAGAAGGCTGAGAAAAGCTCCATAGGAAGGAACCTGGCTGAAAAGCAAGCGATCGGGTGAGTCATTATGCCGACGATCGAGAAATACCAGTTTTAAAAAACCTTTTGAAGAGTTAAAAAAAAATTCATTTTCTAAAGGCTCCTTGTGAGCAAGAGGTAAAAAAGGGGAAACCCTGAAAAGTGCATGAACTGAGAAAAAGAAAACAATGTCCGATAGTGAAGTGGAAAAAAAGCGCTTAGGAAACCACGAACACAGCAGAGTCTCCAATAATGCAGCCACAGCTGTGAGAGAAAAAAACCCATTAAACCAGTTAAGCATGAACAAGGTAAATAAACTCTAGCAAAAAAAAAACAACTGGAACTATCAAACAGCTCTGTGAATTCCAGTAAGCAACTGTGTAAACATTTCAGAAAAGTGCTGAAAGAGAAATAAACAAACATAGAACACTCTCAAGCACCTGTTACACTATTCTATCAAGCTAGCCTGAAAAAAGAATTTCTTAAAGGGGGAACAGCGCAGAGTTAATACAAGTTTAAAACAAATTTTAAGCCACAGATAGAAAAGCCATAACAAGTACAGCGCTGAAGGCATACAGCTGAATAAACTTAAATATAGAGCAGAAAGCAAAAGAACAGGAGAAGGATGGATATCAAATTTCCCAGCATGAATTGGTAAGGTATTCTATCTGAGTTCAAATTTTTTAAACAAAGAATGCAGTTATGCTTCATCGACCAAGTGGTGCAGAACCAGAGAAGCAAGCTGTGAAAATACTGATAGCAGTTGGAAATGAGGGGTCATTAATCAATACCTCTGGCTTATCTGAAAAGGAACAGAAAAATCCTGCAAAGATAAGGAAAGTGCTAGAAAATCAGCTTCGGGTAAGAGTGAATTTTAGAATTCATCACCTGGAATTGATATCGGACAGGCAGCAGCCACAGGAATCAATAGATCAATTCATCAGTAACTGGCAACAAATGTGATTTTCAGAAATTGAGCTGTTGGAGCAAATAATGGAGCTGATAAGTGTCTCAACACCTATTGAAGCATTTCAAAAAGACCTCTTGGGGAAAAAGAAAGGTCACAACATTGACGTGTTGCTAGAAAATGGCAGGAACTACGAAGCCATTGTAGCTGGACAACAGCATCTGCAAGCACTCATTGCAGCCAACAGTATCGGCACGGTAACCAGGTCACAAAAGAGCAAGCAAGCAAGCTGTGTGGTTTGTCCCATTCACCACAAAGTTGTCCTGTATTTCAAGATCTGTGCAAGGTGTGGGGTGCAAAAGGACACTGGGTCCACCTATGCAAGAAATCTGGCTCCAAAGATGCAGCCAGAAGTCACAATAGGACACAAACTAACAGAAGACAGGCACAGCAGCAAGGAGAGCACAAGAGATCTGCGTAAAAGCAAGTCGATACACCAAGTCCATAGTGAAATAGACCTGAGACAAGACTCAGTGGAGCAATTCTCAGCCAGAAGACGATCAGGCGTTTCACATTGTCAACCTGATGCATTGTGTTGATGAAGTCAACCAGCTGGAAGCTTTTGCTACTATTGGGATCATGTGCCCAAAGAAAGTTGGCAAACACACACTCAGGACTAAGATTGACACCAGAGCTAGTGCAAATATCCTACTAGTCTGAATCCTCAAGGATATGTAACGGGGTCTTTGGAAATTAATGATATAACCGACAACTGCAAAGTTAACTGCATACAATGGGTCACCCATCCCTTGCAGTGGTATACTAACAATGCAATGCAGCTATGGCAAGTTGGCATGGAAATCACAAATATTTTACCTGGTGGACACGAGCGGACCAGCTGTGGCAGGACTACCAGCGTGTGAGGACCTCAACATTGTGAGTGCCCACAAGATCACCAAGGTACGCATTACAGCAGAAGAGACCAAGGGTACCCACATTGATTCAGTCCAGGACCTACAACAAGTGTACCCGGACAGATTCGACGCCATAGGAGATTTCAAAGGCGATGCCATGTTGCACCTCAGAGAGGATGCACTCCCTGTGTCCAGCCCCCTGATGTCTGGGATTGAGACACAGTTCTTCCAGGATATCAGTGGTTCTGGTTTGGAGATGCTACACCAAGGGAATGAGGATCCAAATTCAGATGGTAAAGGTTATTTGTCAACAGGCAGTGTTTCTTCATGCTCCAGTGACTCAAGAAGTGATTAATGTTGTAACCATTGAGAAGCAAAGGGTGGCAGTGGAGAGCATTGTCAAGGAGAAATCTCCAAAAACCGGACCCCGTTCGCAAACTGTGGCCAGCATCAAATGGTGCAGTCTGGAAATCCAGCAGCAGCACAACTATGCTGCGCCCTCACCTCTGCTCTGTAGAGAACCCCCAGCACCAAAACAAGCCAGAACAGACAGATACCTCCATGAGGCTGAGTACACCTTCCCCCAACAAGTCCTTGACCTTGAGCCCCAGGTCTTCAGATGCAGAAGATGAAGAGAGGTGAAGAACACGCAATGTCCTGAAGAGGCAGAGGAGGAATGAGTTGAAGCATTGTCTTGGCTCTTTGAGATGAGATGCTGGAACTTTCCAAGAATGACCAGGCCTCAAAAGTGGTGATCCTGAGAAAAGCAACAGAATATGTTAGCAGGCTGAAGGCAGAGCAACAGAAACTGAATGCAGAGAGGGAGAAACTTCAGAAAAAGAAGCAACAGCTTATTCGCAAATTCTCCAAGATGCAGGAGACACTGCTTGAAATACAAGGGAGAATGAAGATGATACATGACCGACATGCAGTTACGGAGCAGCAGGACAACATTGAACACTTTGACAGCATGTCTGCAAACCAAAAACAGCCAAGGGTGAAATCCAAATCCCCAGAAGGTTATACTGTAACTGCATCTGGAGGAGTTGTCAAACCACTGAAATGATATATGGACTCTTAAACTTCTGTACTTATAAATTTCACAGTTCCTATCTTTATACTTGTAAATTTTATAATCCCTATCCCTGTATAAATAATTTTTATATTATCCAATTTTGTGTGTTTTTACTTGTAGCATACGAGACTTATCTTTGGAAAGAAAGGGGATGTTGTATGATCGCTTTGAGTGATGACCCTTTAGGAATTCAGTATGCTAATGAGCTAAGTACCAAGATGTAGTCATGACTAGAAGCCATAGTCACTCTGCACATTAATACCCTGGACACAGGTTCTGTATATAATTTGCTTTACTGTACGTACTAGGTTAGCTGTTAATAAGCCTTCTACAGATCTTCAAGGAACTGAAATCCACGTACCTCATTGTGTTGCTTAAGATAACACAAAGAAACTCATGACACAGGTCAGTCAACATGAATGGACAGGACAGAGCAATTTAATGTTTTAAAGTTAGCTTACAAGAAGAGAAATAGCCCAAATGTTTCATGCCAAAAAAACACATTTGTACTAATTAAGCAATAACTGATTTTCAACCCCTTTTTAGTTTACTTTAAGTTATACAGATATCCTTCTCATGCTTTGTTAATGACTTCCAGATCCACTTATCAGGAATTTTCTCAGCATTTTCCAGATGTTGAGTTTACTTCCCCTTTTTGTCTTTTATATTTTCTTGTGAAAGTTAGTAAGGAAAATGAAAGAGGATCATGGTGGCAGAGAGAATAGATAGAGCAGTAATAAGCTTTAGTGAAATGAAATTAGTTTTCTGGCCTGGGAAACACCTTTTGACGATTTGCTGGGGGTGGCAGTGGGGGGAGTTGGTGGTGGGTGCAGGTGGCTATGTTTATCAGAATTTTCAATTTCAGCTGAAAATGACTGCAAAGCCAGTGTTGAACCTGTGGTATCTGTTCAAGGTCATAGGTAGGAAGCTCAAAAACTATTTTCAGGTTCAGCCTTGATTTGACTATTACTAGTGATCCATGAGTGCCAAGCAGGTGCTTCATTCATTTTACTGGGTTCTACACAGACCGGGCTGGCAGGTATGGGTTGGGGTGGAGGAGGGACAGGGGAAGATTTCTGAGAGACACAAAGAAGTGTGAATGTTGTCCCTGGCCCCTTAAAAATCTTAAACATTAAAAACAGCTTGCCTTTGCTCGAGCAGCCTCCAATAGCTTCTTTAGGATTAGGCTGCTCAACACTCAGTACAGCTGGAGCAAGCATGTATGGCACATGCTCAGCTCATCTGTACCTTAAAATTGTCATCAAAGCCCTACAACCAATGTAGAATATTTATTGAAACAACCTTCTGCCTGCTTTGGACAGGAGTAGTCGGCACCCACTTAAAGACCTGCCTGAAAATTTGAATTA
Organism: Heterodontus francisci; assembly: GCF_036365525.1. Taxonomy (NCBI): domain Eukaryota; kingdom Metazoa; phylum Chordata; class Chondrichthyes; order Heterodontiformes; family Heterodontidae; genus Heterodontus; species Heterodontus francisci. The sequence goes on from NC_090397.1 coordinate 28,697,993, forward strand.
GATGTCTACCTGATTTTCCTGTGTCTGGCACTTATTCTTCTGGTGAGACAGAGGCAGGTAGCTGTTGAAATTCTCATCACCCCGCCACCCCCAGACCAATAATTACTTTAAATATTTCTAAATCACTGACTTTTGTTCCAAAATGGAGAATGTTGCTGAGGCTTTATTTTTTTGTTTGGTCACTTAGCGTGTACCTGTAACCATTTGGGAACTCACCCAGGAGGAGCTCCATGTGATGATGTAACAGGAAATTGCTTCTGTAAACGTCTGGTGATGGGAAGGAACTGTGATCAGTGTCTGGTAAGGAAACTGCAGAACAGAAATGGAAAACACTGCAAAAAAAAAATGTTCAAGTTTTCTATGAACTGAACATAACTATAAAATCTTTCCAAGAGTACACAAATGGCTTTATCATCTGGAGAAATAGTATCTGTTTAGAATAGCATCAAAATTGCTGAGCAAGATTTGAAAGCTGAACCCAGTTGTGTTTGAGCTCAGCTATTATGATTGGTAGTTATTACAATTTTTGCTTTCTCCTTTTTCATTTTGTAAATACCCAGATCACAAGCTATTTTCTGGATGAGAGGATGGGCATAAAACCTATTCCCAGACCTCTGAATCACAGCTATTGACACATTTAAAACTACTAGTGTGTAGAATTTTTTTCCCCTGTGTTTTAGCTTTCACTTTTCTTGTTTGGCTATTCCAAGGGGAAAAAATGGTCTAACGTAGGCTGTGAAGGGATAGGGCATCAAGTGTTTTGTATTTTTTTTTGCCTGATACAAGAGCAATTGCAAGGAATACTAAAAATGATTTGTTAACTGTTTACAGTATGAATATTACTAAGGCCCACCAAATGCTGCCACTATCTGCTTAACAATGGAGTCTAGTGTCTTGACAACTGAGCTGGTATTTGCTCCTAAATTTGAAGAATCCACTACTTTTCCTCACCCCCCCCCCCCCCCCCCAATTTAAAGCATATTGCATAAGGCCTAATGTTAGAAACTGCATTTGAAGAAATGCAATTTAATATTCCCTCTTCAGTAACAAAAGTAAATACTCTTGGTGCACATCAAATCTAGTAGGAACTGTTTGCTTCCAGTTATCCCCAATGGAGCAGAGCAATAGACATGATGGTGTGAATGCTAAGTATCCATACCCCATTATGTTTTTGTTCTCTTTCACTCTATAAACATTTTTTTGCCACTAGCACTTCTGTAGGTGAGCCCTCACTCCCTGTGTCCTTAGCAAGCAAAAGCTATCTGGGTAGATCAATCAGAGAATCTTTTTTCGTAATCCACAAAGGCCTCGACCAGATTTTCCAATTTTGACCAGCCAGGCTGAGAAGTACTTTCCAGAAAATGGCTAAGATAACCAAACTTAAACTAGGTGCCAATGTTTATTTAAAAATTAACAAATCAAATAGGAGGATGAAATTTGAATGAGTGAATCAGATGTCAAATCAGACACCTGAGGGGGACCAGATGAGTTAAATCTGTAACCTTGGTATCAAAGTAAAATGGGACATGTTTTCTGTGAGTGAACGCATCATCCTCTCCCAGCACTATGTGTGTGTAATCCAGAACATGAAATAGAACTGTGCCCCAGTGACTTTCCCAGTTTTGATCAACTTATTTGTATATAAGACCTGACTTATATTGACACAATATGAAAGACTTTGCCAAAGATTGATATTCAGCAATGCTGATTAAAACATTATGCTCTTTTTAAAAAAAAAATTGAGATTCCACAACCATACTTTAGGTTTATCAAACATAGCATGGTGATTTGTAGATGGCTTGAAATGGCTCTTCTAGCTTGTTTCTGATCTTTTCTGTTCATATAAGTGATACTTATTTTAATTTACAATGTGATTTTTATAAAGAACTGTTCTAATGTATTGCACTTCAGTGAATTGATTACAGGGTTCTACCACATGAGTTTACAGCAGGCATAATGAGTTTCTCTTCATAAAGGGTTGAATGTGGTCATGTGATATTGAAACTATAATTGTTTTATTGTTTTACAGCCTCAACACTGGGGACTAAGCAATGATCTGGATGGGTGTCGCCCTTGTGACTGTGACCAGGGGGGGTCGAACAACAATGAGTAAGGCTGGCTTCTTAATCATTTACTGTGCTGAAACAAAGTTCACAGTTAATTAGTAATCATTTGAACACTCAAATGTTATAACAATTGGAACAAAAGGAGGCAGACAACTCAATTCAGCAGTGAGTTGCTTCAAAAAATAGCTTATTTGTCTCTTGCTATCTCCTTATCCTGGTTGAACTGTAGCTAAAAGAATGCTTCCAAATTTTGTTCTTATTCCAATAATTACTTGTGACAAGTGTCAATCAGTTTATAAGCCTCAGTTCACTCTTACAATAAATAATTATTTTTCTTTGTTGCCCTTTCAGTCCTGCTCCCAAATTCCTCCTCTTGTCTATCTGATTCTGGAGGTGATGACTGACTCCTGCTGTTGTAGTTCTTTGCCTATCATCAGCTTCTGATACAAAAAATGGTCATTGAATGAAGTACATGAGCCTATCAAGTAAATGTCAGGCAATTTGTGTCAGTGTATGCATTATAAAGTTTTTTTTGTTTAATAGTAACATAAGTGTTAGCTTTTTAAGAAAAAAAGCTGTTTTGTTTTAATGCTGCCAGTGAAGTGTCTGATGGAAAAACTTCAGAATTGGGCATGTAAACAGACCACAGCTCCCACTCCATAGCCAAACATCTCCAATCAGAGCAGAGAATCTGTCACAGTCACCAGAAATATGTACAGAATTTTTTTGGTGAATTAATATTTTGTTTAATTGTGTTGCATATCCCCTTTGCCTATGCATTTTATGTTGCATGCAGGTATGTCAGTTGACTAATTACTTAATCTCTTGCATTTAAAACAAATGGATTTCGATGTTATAGGTTGTAAAAGGAAATGCTGATTTTCTTTTTACAGCTGTTCTGCAGAGACAGGCCAGTGTCCATGTAAAGAGCATATGGTCGGACGTCGCTGCAATGAGGTTGAATCTGGGTTTTATTTTATTGCCCTGGACCACTACACATATGAGGCAGAGGAAGCTGACTTGGGTCCTGTAAGTTAGCTTTGATTGTGGACTGATTTGTAGAGTTACTTTGACATTTTAAACATTTGTGATGGCATCTGTTCTTTGCAGGAAGTGACTATAGTACAGCGACAATATCCACAAGATCGCTCTCCAACCTGGACAGGAATTGGATTTGTAAGGATTCCTGAGGGAGCATATCTAGAATTCCACATACATGACATTCCATATTCCATGGAGTATGACATACTGATTCGCTATGAACCACAGGTTAATAATCTTCACTCATTAAGATGGCTACCCTAATAGTTTAGTAGAACTGTTAGAAATGTTGGCATGCCTGTAACATTTTTTTTCTGATCAGCTGCCAAAGAATTGGGAAGAGGCAAAAATAACGGTGTTCCGCCCTGGTAAAATTCATACCAGCAGTCGCTGTGTGAATACAACACCTGGTGATGACAACCAAGTCTTCTCTCTACCATCAGGATCAAGGTCAGAATAACTAAAAATACTTCACTGTTTTGCCTGTTAACTGACTATTTTAGATTTTATATATTCTTTGACGAAATTCAGAGGGAAAGAGAATAACAGACTTTTTAAGTAGCTAAAATTGATATAAAAACTGACCGCAGGGATCAGTGCTTGGGCCCCAGCTGTTCACAATATATATCAATGATTTGGATGTGGGGACCAAATGTAGTATTTCCAAGTTCGCGGATGTCACTAGGTGGGAATGTGTGTTGTGACGAAGATGCAATGTGGCCTCAAGGGGATTTGGACAGACTTAGTGAGTGGGCAGAACATGGCAGATGGAATATAATGTGGAAAAATGTGAGGTTATCCACTTTGGTAGGAGAAATAGATGTGCAGAGTATTTCTTAAATGGTAAGAGATTTGAAAGTGTAGATGTACAAAGAGACCTGGGTTTCCCCGTCAATAAGTCACTGAAAGCTAACATGCAGGTGCAGCAAGCAATTAAGAAGGCTAATGATATATTAGCCTTTATCACAAGAGGATTTGAGTACAGGAGTAGTGAAGTCCTGTTTCAATTGTATAGAACCTTGTTTAGACCGCACCTGGAGTACTGTGTGCAGTTTTGGTCCCCTTACATCAGGAAGGATGTTATTGCCATAGAGGGAGTGCAATGAAAGTTCACCAGACTTGATGGCGGGACTGTCCTATGAAGAGAGATTGGGGAAACTGGGCCTGTATTCTCAAGAGTTTCGAAGAATGAGAGGTGATATTATTGAAATCTACAAAATACTTAAAGGGATAGAGGGGTAAATGCAGGTAAGATATTTCCCCTGGTTGGGGAGTCTAGAACCAGGGGACACAATTTCAAAATAAGGGGGAAGCCACTTAGGACAGAGATGAGAAGAAATTTCTTTACTCAGAGTGTTGTGAATCTTTGGAATTCTCTACCCCAGAGGGCTCAGTCATTGAGTATGTTTAAAGCAGAGATTGACAGATTTTGAAATACAAATGACATAAGGGGATATGAGGATAGTGTGGGGAAAAGGCATTGAAGTGGATGATCAGCCACGATCATATTGAATGGCAGGGCAGGCTCAATGGGCTGAATGGCCTACTCCTGCTCCTATGTTCCTATAAAGAAAAAATTGTGAATCATAGGTAAATCACCAATGTGAAGTACTGGGCTAACTATGAACATTCGTCATAATGTTCCTCTAGGTACGTGGTCCTACCTCAGCCTGTTTGCTTTGAAAAAGGACTAAACTACACCATCCGTTTAGAATTAACAAAGTACTCTTCTGATGATGAAATGGAAACTCCTTATATATTCATAGATTCGGTATGTATATCTAAAATTATACTATAGAAACAAATAAGATGATCTAAAATTCACCTGTGGGAACGTTCTGATCAAATAAATGTATTGGCATGTCAGGGTTCGAATATGTCTTCCCTCTATTTTAATGTTTGCGAGAGTTCCATGAATTATGATCACAGCTTCAAGCCATTATGTATATAGTATTTACTAATGCATAGATGTTCATGGAATTGATTGAGATTTTGCAACTTGCACACCAGGTTACAGTTTCTCACTTTTAATTGTATCAGAAATTCAGATGTAGAAGTCAGCATGTCCTGTGGGATTTTCTGTCCTTTGTACTGAAAGTGGTAATGAGTAAAATTACTCAAGTCTTGATGTTTAACCACATAAAGTATAAAATTGCTTATTTATTCCTTTAAAAAAAAAGGATTTTGGAAAAAAGAGCTGATTCTTAATTAAATATTTTTCCAGCTTGTACTCATGCCCCACTGCAAGTCACTGGATATATTCTCTGTTGGAGAATCGAGTGAGATTGTCACAAACAGCATCTGGGAAACCTTCCAACGGTACCGCTGCTTGGAGAACAGTCAGAGTGTTACTAAGACTCCGATGACTGATGTCTGTAGAGGCATTCTGTCTAGCATTTCATCCATAATCCATGAAGGAGCTTTGCGTATGTTTATCTTAATTTGTTTTTCAAAAGATTTCTCATGAGGGACTACTGGTTAAGAAATGTAGGGTAATCAGAGTAGTGGTTGAATATTCTTACATTTGAAAATACATGAGATACCTAATTAACATGATATAAATATGATTAGATTACAGTTGGTGTACTGTATGCAATTTAGGACACACCATTATAGAATTAATGCAGGATTGGTACTGAAACCATAAAGGAAGAGGTCATGAGCTTTTTTCTGTTCAAAGGATTGCCAGAATATGGAATACATCACTGCAAATTGCTGCTGATAAATTAGCCCCAACACAATGAACTTGGATGAACATTTGAAGAAAAATATTAAAAGGTGGTCGAATGGCCCCCTTCCGTACTGAAAATTCTATGATTTTGTAAAAGCAGTAGCACGTCCTCTTCAGTGTGTTAACAGTATATGATGGTTTTTGCTGAAGATTTCTGTTCTGTACTGGTACACAGTAAATGCATGAAAATATTCTACTGTGACTTTGTTTTTAAAAGTAAATCGGTGCAGTAAGGGGTCATTGCTTAATTGGAAAGTAAAATTGTCAGCATGGTCATAAAGTTTTAGTAGCTTTGGTTTGTTTCATCAAATGAAAATTGCCAATGATTTGTGCACTTAATAGGAAGTTAAACATGCATTGAAGACTTAGACCAGTTAGTCTGACATTATTATTGAAGAAATAGTCAAATGTTTTAACAGGATGCTATTAATGTTCATTTAAAGAGCATAGTTTAAAAGTTATGGATCATGACCCTTGAGGAATGCTTTGAGGAGGTCTGTAGATCAGTGAATAAGGGATTTTGTCAGTATAGACTTCAATTTTCAAGTAGCATTTCAAGTTCTATGCCTGAAGCTATGTAAAACTGAATTGAAATAATGGGAAGGGAAACAGTGACTAATAATTATTCAGAAGGCCAAAGTGGTCCTACTGTTCACAAAGCCAGTTGAAACTAGAAGAAGGAAAGAGTGAAATTTTTGGGGAGCCATGGGAGAGATTTCAGAATCCTTTGTTGTCTTCTAGAGTTTTGATTATTTTTGAATCTCCCTGGAAATTGATTGATTAATTTAGGAAGATTCCATAGTACTGCAGATTGAAGCTGGTCTATTTCAAAGAGCAGATATGATTGAGGATTCTGATTAGAATATGATTATAGTTTCTCATGAAGCTTTCTTTTACTTGAATACTGTAAAGTGTACTTATTTTCTATTGCTCTAGCTTGCAGGTGTGACCCTCAAGGATCTCTCAGTTCTGTTTGTAATCCTAATGGTGGGCAATGCCAATGCCGCTCCAGTGTAGTGGGCCGAAACTGCGATCGATGTGCTCCTGCAACTTACGGTTTTGGTCCTAGTGGCTGCAGACGTAAGTACAGCTTTCTAAAATGGTGCAATTGGAGCTTAGGCCTTTTGCATTTGAAGCGTTCTAGAGATTGTTGAAGCGAAATAGTTATTTTATCTTCAGATCTTTTACTCTTATTCTTTTGGGCCTCCTTATCTCGAGAGACAATGGATACGCGCCTGGAGGTGGTCAGAATTACACCTTCATTATTGTGGTGGTGCAGTGAAAATGGAGGTGTTTTCCAATATCTTTGAAAGTAGGTGTTTTTAGACTTCATGCAAACAGTGTTGATGCAAATATGTTGATATTGTAGTCTTAGAGTGTCAGCCAATGAGTTGGAGGCAGGGCAGGACTTATGGCAGGGTTTGCAGCAAACTGTCTATTTTACAGCAAAGCAAAGTTCTTACAGAGTTTATTTAAAGAGCTTCTATGGAATACAACAGACAAAATTCATGACCAAAACAGCAGCTTCACCCAGTAAAAGCAGGGTGCTGGCTACAGCAAGATGCAGTGAGTGGAGAATAGTTATATAGTACAAATTATGTGCATAAAATCAATCCCAGTAACTTCTAGTAGTGATCTCCTGATGTGATTTGACGGGGGAATTACCCAATCACCTTCATTCTGGCCAGGAATTGTGCTGTCACTATGGAGCCATTTGTAGTGTGGGGAAGAGAGGGACAGGATTGCCATTTGCTCGCAAGGTTCCTGCATGGAGCACACAAGTGCTTCTGAAAATGGGAAAAGAGATTGGTAAAATATTGAACTTCTAATTTGCACTCTATGTGGCTGAGGAGTGCAGGTGAAGATTAATAATTTACTTTAATAAAAGCAAAATACTGCGGATGCTGGAAATCTGAAATAAAAACAAAGTGCTGGAAATACTCAGCAGGTCTGACAGTATCTGTGGAGTGGGAAGTAGAGTTAGCATTTCAGGTCTGTACTTGTTGATTTTCTTGAAGTACCTTCTATAAGCAGAGCTATGGTGGAAAGCTTGTGATATGACTTCATGTGAAATGGTGGCAGTACTAAACAATGGACTGTTTTTCCATTTGTATTTGATTTGTTCAATGCAAGTGTTCAGTGCTAAGTCATTTTTTATTTTACTTCTAAACATATCTAGTTTCAAATGATTTTATTTTGTGCTTAAAGGCACCATGCAATCCCAGTACTTCTATTCATGCTGGCTGCCACTTTTTGATTGAAATAGTTCCCAGAGCCTTAGAGATGCACAGGGCTTAAAATTAGTTAAAAATCCACTGTCATTTCTAAAAATTTCCTCCTTTGCTACTCCGTTACATAATTGTTCTTCTTGTCATTCATGCAGAGTTAAGGAAGTTATGGTTCCATGGGCCCCAGCAGCCTTTCTCAGTACCTCCACAAATGAGCAACCTTCGTATCCGAACCTAGCTGCCAGGCTATTTCAATAATTGGGGTGGAGGGAAACCATGGCCAAGCTTCATTCTGTTATCAAACATTATCTACAAGCTCACTCTTTTTTTGCAACAAGGGTCACTGGATAGCAGTCAGAATTGGAAAGCCTGGCTAATTTTCCCATCTTGCGTGCACTGAAACTCGTACTATTCGTGTCAACCCCGCACCGTTGCCCACCCCAACTGCCCTTACTGAACCAGGTCTCAATCAACTGTCACTCCCGTCCTTGCTAATCTGCATTGGCTCCTGGTCCTGCAATTGCTTCCAATTTTTATCTAATTCTGATCCATTTCTAACCTCCACCTGTCCTTCAAATTCCCTCAGTACTTTCTATTCCTCTGACTCTGGCTTCTGTGTATCCCTCTCTGCTATTAATCTTTGGAAACCGTACCTTGAGCGACCTATGCTCCACGTGCTGGAATTCTTTCCCTAAATCCCTTTTGACTTTTCACCTCCCTCATCCCCCTTTAAAACCCTCCTTGACCAAGCTTTGGGTCACAAATCCTGCTGTTCCTTTACTTGGCTTGGCATTCATTTTTGTTGTCATGTCTCTGAAACACCTTGGGACATTCTATATAAGTGCAAGTTGTTGGTTTTTCTCCACCTATCATTTCCACTGTAGCGCCACTACCTCTGGCTGTGTTGAGCTAACAATATTCCAGGGATCGAACCTGGTCCGATTAGCATAATCTCACCATAATGTAGTGCCATGGATTCATCCCCTAAAACACTGGAGGAATTTAGGCACTCATTTTAACTCCAATCTCAAGTAAACTTCCCAAAAATATTTCTTGTGTTGCTCTACTCTATTAAAGTAATGCTGAATTAGGACTTTTACTAACTTGTAAAATGAATTTGCTGTTTAGATCAAGATTCCTGTATTCAAAGCTGTAAGTGATTAATCCCAATACCATCATCAAAGTGATTGGCAGTTTGATATACCATTTCTAATACATATATTTTAAAAATTTTACTGTAGCTTGTGACTGCCATCTAGAAGGTTCTGTCAATGAATTTTGTCATCATATTACCGGTCAGTGTCGATGTAACGAAGGAGTCTATGGCCGGCAGTGTGACCAGTGTCAGACTGGATATTGGGGGTTTCCTAATTGTCGCCCATGCCAGTGTAATGGACATGCAGATCACTGTGATTTGGAAACTGGTGAATGTTTGAGCTGCAGAGATCATACTGGTGGACATAATTGTGACAGGTATTGTCTTTATTTTTATTGGTGTTCATTATCCCAGGTGAAATGTTTTTATCCAATATAAACAACTATTGTTAAAACCTCCTTGTTTCTCTCGTAGCTGTTTGTCAGGTTATTACGGGGACCCCGTACTTGGGTCAGGTGATCACTGTCGCCCATGCCCTTGCCCAGATGGTCCAGGTACTGGAAGGCAGTTTGCCACTGGCTGTTATCAGGATCCGAATTCCCAAAATATTGTATGCCTCTGTCACCATGGATACACAGGTATGTAAAGATGACGAATTGAAGCTCGATCTTATTTAGAATTTTATAGCACTGTTGTTCCCAGTGTAATGTTTAATGGATTACATTTGAAAACCAAGTGTTTGATTGTATAGGCAATATTAGAAATGTTTTTGATGAGAAATCTGTCCAAAGCTGAAGTAATTGAACTGCATAAACACACATCATTGTTTCTGTAACTGACCATGGTCATAGAATCATAGATATTTTGGTACCTAAGGAGGCCATTTGGCCCATTATGCCTGTGCTGCATCCCTGCTGGAGGTATGTAATTAAAGCTGGATTTAATGTTTACCTTAATAACTTCAATAACATTAATAACCTTAATAATAGCTCCCAATTTCTCTATGGCAGGAAATGCTGCCAATGTGGGATGTGTTTGCAAATGTTTCTGTTAAGGAGGCATAGTAAATATAGAAGATTTAAAATAGATAGCAGGAAAAAGTTTTTTTTCCCCCCTACAGAAAATGTGAGGCTGTGGAACGCTGTACCAGAGTTGGTGATTGAGTAGAGACCATTTCAACTTTTAAGAATCGATTGGACAGGTAGTTAAAGGAAAGTGGGAGATACAGAGATATGGGAACAGGAAGCACAAGATTAGGAATACTGCTCATGTGGAGGATTAACATTGACACCGACTGGCCTATTTCCAGGCTGTCATTTCTATATAATCTGTAATTTGTACCGGCTGTCATTACTCAGAAGATTTTTGTTTGGAACAGTTTTAATGGTTTATTTCTGCCAGGTGTTAGGTGTGATGAATGTGCATCTGGATTTTACGGTAATCCTAACGAGACAGGAGGACATTGTCAGGAGTGTCAATGCAGCAACAACATTGATATGACCGACGCAGAATCGTGTGACAAGCAGACTGGAGAGTGCCTAAAATGTCTATATCATACTGAGGGTGAAAGCTGCAACCTCTGCAAGCTTGGCTATTATGGCAATGCACAGCAACAGAACTGCAAAAGTAAGATATACTGGGCAAGTTTTTAAACTATACCTGAAATTAAGAATCATGAGATTCATATTTTGTTATATTCTTTTGACTGAATTATGTCCTTTCTAAAGGATCCCAATGTGTCTTGATTTTTTTTGTGGCATGTGCTCTCATCCACCCCAATCCTCTGTGGCCTTTTATGCTTTTTATCATCTTTTTATATTATGGACCTGTAAAATGTGCCAGTTCCATTTGTGCTAAATTTGCCCTGTTCATACAATGGGGAAGGTTCAGCAACACTGGGACAGTATGTGTGCAAGATTTGTGTATGCAAAGTTGCTAAAATGTTTCAAATTTGTACATGATCAGGTTTGCTGCTTTGGCAAAGGCCATGGCCAAAATGATAATTTAGTGGTCTATGTAAAAACCAATGAAAATAGCAATAGCATATGAACAAACTAAGAGTTCAACCTACTTGTGGCCAGATTCTAAATGGTGAACCCAGCACTGCTGGTGGCAGCCGTGTACTTTTGCCATTGATGATGCAGGATTACACCCAGTTTTGGTGTTTGTGATATTATGGCCTTTGTTCACAGGGTTATCTGCAACATTGCGCTTGTTATTTGGAGACAGTCTCGTTAAGTAAACAGTTATGAAATGTGCTCCCTTCCTGCCCTGATCGCCAACAATTGGGACAAATTAGGCATTTTTAATGACAAAAACTGAGCAAGAATGAAGACATATCTTTTTTTAATTTTAAAAATGCACAATATGAAAATGTTCTGGAGAGAGTCAGGACCAAGTATTGGTGTCTGTAAATTCCTGTGACTTTATCTTTTTAATCCTGTTACTCTTTTTCTTTCTTGATTTCTTTAGTGATGTTTTAATTATCCCAGACGAATTAACTTTTGAGTTCCCAAGTGGAATGAAGATGGACAATAGATAACTTCCATAGCCTTGTCTTTTTCACATTCATTGATGCACTTTTATCACCAGAACAACGTGTTTGTTCCCCATGGTTTCACAAGCCTGAGGAAAAATAAAGGCTTTGTTTACAAAAACACGCTTGATGATTTTAACATCAGAACAGAGTAGTAAAGTAATTAACAAAGGATTCTCGGGCACTTCAGTTTTGCTTCAATGGTTTTCTTGTTGACACTTGTGGAGCACAGTTCATTTGTTGGATTTAGCCAGTCAAATGCAGATGAAAAGCCACATATTGTGGAAATTATAAATTTTTGATCATTTCTTCGTTTCAATGAAGATGGAATTGAAGATCTGCTCGAGTTGTAATTCTCCAGCAGAAACTGACTTTTTTATTTTTCCCAAGTGCCACTCTTTTTCAGCTGTATAGCCAGCATCTTTCCGGATTGCTCAGTCACATGTCAAGAGCCTGAATTAATTGTGTATCGAACTGAAATCTGGTTCTGATCACAATCGAGTAGAAACCAGTGGTTTTTTTCTGGTTTTCCTTCAAGCAGTTGTGTATAAATATAATAAAAGCAAAATACTGCGGATGCTGGAAATCTGAAATAAAAACAAGAAATGCAGGAACCACTCAGCAGGTCTGGCAGCATCTGTGGAAAGAGAAGCAGAGTTAACGTTTCGGGTCAGTGACCCTTCATCGGAACTGACAAATATTAGAAAAGTCACAGGTTATAAGCCAGTGAGGTGGGGGTGGGGCAAGAGATAGCAAAGGAGGTCTAGATTGGACCAGGCCACATAGCTGACTAAAAGGTCATGGAGCAAAGGCAAACAATATGTTAATGGTGTGTTGAAAGACAAAGCACTGAATGCCAGCCTGGATTACATTCTCAACTTCTGAAATAGGGCTTCAACCTACTACAATCTTTTGTTAAGGCAAGAAGTCTACCACTTGGGCAAATTAATGTTCTTCATTTATGTCATACCGTTGCTAATTTTGCTTTGAAAGTTTTCATTAAGCCAAATAATTAATATAATTGGCCCAGATTTTCTGGTGGTAATGATGGCGAAACTGTAAAAATTCACAATCACTGCTCCTCTGAAACTGATAGCAACTTTTGGAGTCTGCACCGTTAAGCCCAGAAATCCAGAAGTTGCTGTCAGTGATTCAGTCCTTCCCAATAGGATGCACTGTTGAAGTCTTCTCAGACTGCAATCAAGTAGAAATCACTGAACTAATGAAAACTTCTCCTTTTATACTATAAGTCTCACTGTTTACAGCCCTTGAAAGAGTTGCACCTTGTTGAATGCGGCTTTTTTAATGGCGTTCTAAATTCATAATTACTGTTAACAGCCTCACTGTCCCTGAAAAACTAATTTTATATTTTGTACTGTCAAATTTATCAATTATGATAACATTCACTTTTTAAAATAAAATTTATTTCAAATTTGATATTTTATCTTCTACCTTAATCCCATGTGTATGTCCCAATCATTTATTTTGCTCCCTGTAAAATTTTAAATTAAAAATGAAAATTTCACTGCATTTTTCTGGTTTGCAGTCTGAGAAAAATTCAGTGTGATTGATTTCCTACCCTACTTGTTGATGTCATTGTTGCTGGTTGCCGGGAAATGCTTTTGGCGCCGGATTCGAACTGATGTTGGGAAAGGGGAAATCCGTGCCACGGAGATCGCTAGATTTTTGTGCGCAGCTTTCTGTGAGATCAGCAACGAGTGCTGTTGCTTCACTGCTGACTGCAAAATCTGGGCTAATGTAAACATTTTTGTTCTGTTTGATTGTTTATAATTTGTTCTGCAGTGTAATTTTGCATTTCAGAATAGTTCAAATGTAAAGTTTATCTGTGAAAGATAAATATATTTACCTCTCCTGTTTTGTTTTTAGAGTGTGTCTGTAATTACTTGGGTACAGTACAGGCCCAGTGCAATTCAGCAGATGAATGCCATTGCAACCAAACCACTGGTCAGTGCCCTTGTCTTCCCAATGTGATTGGTCTAATGTGTGATCACTGTGCACCTAATACCTGGAAACTGGCAAGTGGAGCAGGTTGTGAGCTCTGCAATTGTAATGAAGTCCATTCCCGTGCAGCATCTTGCAATGAGGTGAGAAAATTCCTGCAAAATTGTAACTCGGGTGGATCTAAAAACTTTTGGTTGAAATTTTGAACTCTTTTGTTGAGTTTCATGGTGCTCACTATTAAGAATTACTGAGCAAACATCCATTATTGCACTGCTTAAGTAATTCTAATGAATAATAACTTTTTTGCAAACATGTTTAAGCTGGTCCTTGAAGTGTAACTTGAGCATTTTATATTTCTACTGATGTGTGTATTTACTGAATAAACATAGCATGATGATCCAGTGGCCTTATAATTAGAATGTAGCAGGACATTTGATTTTGCACTCCAAGCTCAACAGAAACACACATTGGGAACTCTGACAGAGGCCTGGGAGCCATTGTGTGTTCGGCTTGATTTTCCCTTCATTCTGATGCACTGACCTCTTTACCACTACATGCTGCTGTTGCTTGAAGCCTGTAGGGTAGTGGTAAATTCAATAGTTTTCGATTAAATGTGACTCAATGAGGAGATTGGTTGGACTAATGGAGTAAACACGTGCCTACACATCGATTGTTAGTTTAGTGGTTATGGACTAGCAAACTAGAGTGAATTCAGATCCCCCTGTGGAAAGTTGTGAAATACATCTGGTAATTTATAGACTTCACAGGAGGGGGAGGGGGAACAACTAACCGGAAGCTGCTGGATTGTAATAAAAACCAAGCTGGTTCACTAATGACCTTCAGAGAAGATAACCTGCCACCTGTACCTGATCTGGTTTACATGTAACTCCGGTGGCTGATTCTCAAATGATCTCTGGGCCTAACAAACCACTCTCACCTGTAAGGTGGCCCACTACCAAGGTAACTAAGAATAAGCAGTAAATGCATCCTTGTTAGCATCACTCGCATCCTAAAAATGAATGAAGAAAAATTCAACTTGGGATTATGTGCAATTTCCCTTGAATGGCCTCGCAACTTTATCCAGCGAGTATCAGCGAGTACGTTCCAGAAGTACCAAGCAAATTTTAACCCAGATTTGGGCTGAGTTAACTGATCTCAAATGTGGCATTAGTGCATAGGAGAACTCTGCCAAAGATCCTATTTCTGGATCACTGATGGATGTGTCTGGAAATGAATGTACGGGGATATGGGGATAGGATAGGAATTTCCTACGATTCCATCCCTTTCCTCTTCTCTCTTTCTCTTTCCTCCATCCCTTTCCTGTCTATACTTACTGTCAAGGCACAAAATGAATAACGTCCACTAGAAACATAAAAGACTCATAGAATGGTTACAGCACAGAAGGAGGCCATTTGGCCCATCATTTCCATGCAGGCTTTCTGCAAGGGAAACTCAGTCCCACTCCCCTGCCTTTTTCCCATAGTCCTGCAAATGATTTCTGTTCAGGTGCTTATCCGATTCCCTTTTGAAAGCCATGATTGAATCTGCCTCCACCACACACTCAGGCAGTGCATTCCAGATCCTAACCGCTTGCTGCGTAAAAAAAAAGTTTTCTTCATGTCGCCTCTGGTTCTCCTGCCAATCACTTTAAATCTGTGCCCACTCGTTCTCAACCCTTCCGCCAAAGGGTACAGTTTCTCCCTATCTACTCTGTCCAGAGTGGGATACTAGAGGAAAACTGCATCCAGGCAGGGAGTTCTGTCTGAAGTAAGTTTTGGAATCTTGTATAGTAGGCAAGAATCCATTGCATGATGGTTGACCATAACTTTGATACTAATTGACATAAATGTGTTAATTCACTGAGACACCATAGCCATGGAAGTTGGGAAAGAAGTGCATTTTTTCAGCTTAAATGTTCGGCGTATTTTGTAGTTTGTTTTCTCAGTTTACCTTTTTCTTCAATTACAAATTGGTAAAAATAATAAATGTCAAAAGGAGATAATGTAAGGCTGCAATTTTTTTTTCAGTTCACAGGACAGTGTCAGTGTATGGCTGGATTTGGAGGGCGAACTTGCAGTGACTGCCAAGAATTCTTTTGGGGAGATCCTGATGTGGAATGCATGAGTAAGTAGCTGCATGAAATATTGAAGTTTACCTGATCGTTGCTGATGATGAAAAAACTCCAGGTTCAGGAAATACTAGTGACTTATTTCGGTGTTATGAAAACCCACATTGGACAATGCTGAAATGTAGACTAAATTTAATTGATAATTGGCTTCCTCAGTTTATTTTTTTTAAAACCCTCAAGGAATTTATGTAATTGAGATGCATACAATAGTTTTCTCACAGCACAACTGTTTACATTAAACACTCTAAGTATGGTTTTTGAAATTCTACCTTCGAGAAATCAAAGATCTTTTTGTTTCTTTGTGCTGCACTGTGTTTTTACTCTGCTCTGATTTTGTTTCAAGTTTCCACATCTGATATGATCAAGGGAAAAATGAAGTGCTGAGTACCTTTTGATGTTCCAAAGTAGTTTTTGTTGAAAAGTAGTGGCAACAACATGTACATCTAACATTAATATTTTTAATTGTAAAATTGACATAAAATGCTTATTATCTAGACTAGATCTCGACATGTACAGCAGGGGTACAATTGCTAGTAATATCAACTTGATGACTCCAGATTTAGAAGATGCTTTGGAAGTGACATCAATGTAGCTACCGAAAAGAAATGGTGTTATGGTTGCCAAAAAAATTTTTTATGTACAAAAAGAAAGGTGTGCATTTATATAGCACCTCTCATGACTGCTGGATTTCCCAAAGCCTTTGACAACCAATGAAGTATTTTTGAAGTGTAGTCACTGTTGTAATGCAGGAAATGTGGAAGGCAATTTGTGCACAGCAAACTCTCTCAAACAGCAATATGATAATGACCAGATAATCTGTTTTTGTGATGTTGATTGAGGGTGAAATATTGATCAGGATAACTCCCCTGCTCTTTGAAATTGTGCCATGGAGTCGTTTACGTCCACCTAAGAGGGCTGATGCGGCCTCAGTTACCGTCTCATCTGAAAGATGGCAGCTGGAATTTTACGTTGTGGTGGAGACCCCACCCATTGGCTGAAAAGTCAGGGGCAAGCCCATCTCCGCCAGGCCTGGAAGGCCATTCAGTAATTTTGTGTGGCCCAGGACCTTAACTGGACTCAGTCGGGACTTCCGCCCCTCTGAGGCAAGAAGACCCCCTCCAAGAGCTGCCGGCCAGTCAGAGGGCCTGCAGCTCGAGTCCCAGCAGTGCCACCGGGAGCAGTGGTCGCTGCTGGAACTGCACCCAGCAAGAGGAGCAATATGGATGTCGCCCTTGGAACAGGGGAGAGGGATTTGGGCCTCTCTGGGGACAATCGGCTGGTCCCCTGCAAAGCAGGTTGGGGGGGGACACTGGGTGGGGGTGCTGATCCAGAGGACAGGGGTTGGTATACCAGCGGGTGTGGCTTGTGCAGCTGGGAGGGCTCTTGGTGGAGCACAGCGTGCCTGATCAGGAGGGGCCCCCCTCCAGCCTGCAAGGCCTCCTCAGCTGACAAAGTGCCCGGCCACTGCTGGTAGGCCCCCCCAGCCCACTCCTGGAGGGGAATGTAAAACTCCGGCCAGTACCTCCAACAGTGCCGCACTCCCTCAGAACTGCACTGGAGTGTCAGCCTTGATTTTTGTGCTCAAGTCCTACAGCGAGACTTGAATCCACAACCTTCTGACTCAGGCAAGAGTACTACCATCTGAGCCACGACTCCTGTTGCCCAGCCAGTTCTTTATCCATCTAGCTAGTACACCTTGGACCCCATGCGCCTTCACTTTCTCCATCAGCCTACCATGGGGAACCTTATCAAACGCCTTACTGAAGTCCATGTATATGACATCTACAGCCCTTCCCTCATCAATCAACTTTGTCACTTCCTCAAAGAATTCTCTTAAGTTGGTAAGACATGACCTTCCCTGCACAAAACCATGTTGCCTATCACTGATAAGCCCATTTTCTTCCAAATGGGAATAGATCCTATCCCTCAGTATCTTCTCCAGCAGCTTCCCTATCACTGACGTCAGGCTCACCGGTCTAGCACGTGGCACTGGCAGTAATCCTGCGATTACTGCCTCTTGAGGTCCTACTTTTAAATTTACGTCCTAACTCCCTATATTCAGCTTGTAGGACCTCATCCCATTTTTTACCTATGTCGTTGGTATTGATATGTATCATGGCAACTCGCTGTTCGCCCTCCCCCCTCAGAATGCCCTCCAGCCACTCAGAGACATCCTTGACCCTAGCACCAGGGAAGCAACATACCATCCTGGAGTCTCTTTTGCAACCGTAGAAACGCCTATCTGTTCCCCTTACAATTGAATCCCCTATCACTATAGCCCTGCCACTCTTCTTCCTTCCCTCCTGTGCAGCAGAGCCACCCATGGTGCCATGATCTTGGCTCTTGCTGCTTTCCCCTAAGCTATATCCCCCAACAATATCCAAAGCGGTATATCTGTTAGAGAGGGGCATGGCCACAGGGGACTCCTGCACTACCTGCCTTCCTCTACTGTGCCTGGTGGTCACCTATTCCTTTTCTGCCTTTGCAGCATTTGCCTGTGGTGTGACCACCTCACTTAATGTGCTATCCACGATGATCACTGAATTGCGGATGCTCCACAGTGAATCCACCCATAGCTCCAGCTCAGTAATGCGGGTAGCCAGTAACTGCAGATGGATACACTTTCTGCACACGTGGTCATCAGGGACACTGGAAGCATCCCTGATTATCCACATAGCGCAGGAGGAGCATATCACGGGTGCAAGATCTCCTATCATGACTTACCTTTAGAATACTTAGTTACTCCCTTTAATTTAAAAATACGAATTACGCTAGGGGCCTTGTTCTACTCCAAACACTACCCACTACAATCTAAAGTCCTTACCTTTACTTTTGAAGCTAATGGACTGCAGTAGTATAAATAGAGAAAAAGTAGAAAATCTCACCTGAACCTACTTACCAAATCAGCTGCTTCCCTGCACCCGCGTCACTTTTTGAATCCTGACGTCACTTGGAATTCCACCGCCTGAAGGTCCCGAAGGTATGCCTCTCCTCAGCCCCTCTCGGGTCCCGGCCACTTTTCCTCTGTTCACGCCCTTTATCTCTCGCTCCGCCTCTCCTCAGCTCCTCTTGGGTCTCGGCCTCTCCTGCCTCTGTTCCCGCCTTTTATCTTCCTCTCTCTCTCTCTCTCGCGCTCTCTCTCTCGCTCTGCCTATCCTCAGCAATTCTCAGATCTCGGCCTCTCTTGCCTCTGTTCGCGCCCTTTATCTATCTATCTATCTATCTATCTCTCGCTCTCTCTCACTGCGCTCCGCCTCTTCTCAGCTGCTCTCAGGTCTCCCATCTGTTCAGGGGATTCCTGGACAAACAGAAATCTGATCTCACAAAGTCCCTGGGATCTTCTCGCAGACTACAGTTTGAAAATTTTTGTTTTCAGTATTGAGTGAGGTCATTTCTCCGTATAGTACTCAGCCCTATATAACTGTTAATAGTTGAATTGCATTTGTCATGTAAATAGCTTAAATTTAATAGGATTGTAAATGACTTCTTCAGATATT
Organism: Heterodontus francisci; assembly: GCF_036365525.1. Lineage (NCBI taxonomy): Eukaryota > Metazoa > Chordata > Chondrichthyes > Heterodontiformes > Heterodontidae > Heterodontus > Heterodontus francisci. The sequence continues at coordinate 28,717,278 of NC_090397.1, forward strand.
GAGAACTATACATTTTGAAATCCATAGTTTGATTCATTACTGTAGTTTCACAATTTACTTTTCAGTCATTTTTTTTAAATCATGGTGGCAACCATACACTTATAGTGAACAGAAAATCCATGATCTTGCTTTATATCTGTAAATATAGCAAGTGGGAATCATTGTCCCACCTTTGACTGACTAGAGGCCTGCTACCCGACCCAAACCCGATGGGACCCAACGACGTGTGTCGGGTTGGGTCGGTTCGGGCCCATCTTCTGGGGCCGGCTTTCAGGCTTGGGTCGGGTCGGGCCAAGTCCATGTCGAGTCGGGTTGCGCCGGACACACACAGTAAGCGCTCTACTGGTAAGTATTGAAATTAAAAAAACTTGCCCAATCTGGGAGTCCGGGACGAAACTGAGTCTCCGCGCTGTGCGATGACATCACTATGATGTCATCGTGCATGCGCTGCAGCTCGGTGGAGCTTCCCAGTGGGAAGGTAAGTAAAGCGATGGTCGGGTCGGGCTCTGGGCAAAATCGGAGGGACTCTGGGCCCAGTCGGGCGCGGGTCCGCTGTGGTTCGGTCGGGTTCTTTTTCCTGACCTAAAGCAGGCCTGTATGACTGACACACTGGTGTTTCTGGGGTTAGACAATTTGCATTATACAGATAGGCACCTGCTTGGTGAAGTTAGGGGTGGGGACAGATACAGGTGCATAGTGCAATCAGTGAGCAGATTTGGAATCGGTCAATTGGGTTGATTTTACAGTGGACACTGTTCGAGTCTTGGAATGTTCCAGGCCATGAATCCTCATAAAGACAATCTAGTACGCTCCACTTTTATAAGGGTGCTGTATTCATTTGCCTTTATTTTCCACTGCATAGTACATGGGATTGCTCAGGAGGCAGGGCTGGTGGGAATTCTGGTGGATGACCCTTCTTGGCAGTACCAATGTTTCATATATCAAGGGAAGCAGAAAGAAGAAATCTACCCAGTCATGTCTTTAGCCCCCAGTTAGTTACCAGGTCCTGCCCCACTTTGTCCTCCCTCTTATTCTATTTTATTTATTTATTTTATTTTATTTAGAGATACAGCACTGAAACAGGCCCTTCGGCCCACTGAGTCTGTGCCGACCAACAACCACCCATTTATACTAATCCTACATTAACCCCATATTCTCTACCACATCCCCACCATTCTCCTACCACCTAGCTACATTAGGGGCAACTTACAATGGCCAATTTACCTATCAACTATTTCTTATCAACTCGATTAAAGAACTACATACAATGCATAGCACAGAAACAGGCTATTCTGCCCAACTGGTCTGTACTGGTGTTAATGCTCAATATAAGCCTGCAATCTGCACCAGGACCTGAAGATATTCAGGCTAGAGTTGAATTTCTTCTGTACCGTCATGAAGTGCTAGAGTAGCCAGTCAGTAGATGTGCAGTACAGTTCGAAAATCTATTTTTAATAAGCTACAGTACAAAATTTTTACACTATTATTAGCCAAGAGGGAATATATAAACACGGATTTTGTAAATATTCAGCCCGCAAGTTGTCAACCATCCCTGCAAAGGATCTGGATTTAATTCAATAGCTTATATCATTAGACTGATTTCCATTTCACAATTGGAATGCTAGCTTTTTTCAGTTAGTGAAATCAGCTGTCAGTGCGGTTATGACTGGAGTAGATTTAACACCTGTTTCTGTAAGTGGATTTTTTCTTTTGGACCAAAAGCTATACTTTAATGAACTGCCCTTGGAGATGTGTGAGCCATATGATTAAAAGTTACATTATTATTATTAACCACTGGCTTGTTATATGATAGCACTTTCATCTAATGTATGATATTTTTTTCTACAGCTAAAGCGAATATACAATTTCTTTTATTGCACAGGGAAAAGAAGTAATAGATAATTTAGCAGATGCTAACGAGCAAAAATTTACATGTCATTAATGATCAGTACCCTTAAGGGGTTATTTACACTTTTCAAAAGGTTTGCAAAGTACTGAGAAAATCATTTGAAAATAGTCAGCACTTTCTGCCTGATTTGGTCCACTTATACTTGCAGTCTCTCTGTCACTTTGACATGAAGCACAATATTCTAGCAGCCCTTGTTTGAGTCTTCCCCTCCTCAAACAATTTCAGAATTCAAAATATGAACTCTAGCAAAATAATAATTTTTTAGATTGTGGGAAATTTGTCATCTGTTCACAACTTTTCTCCCACCTTTTAAGTGCTCCTAACAACCAACAATTTTTATTTGTACAACTGAACCTGACCATACAACTTTTGTAATAGAAGTCCTACTTCCGGAAGTAAGCTGATTAATTAGCAGCCTTGTTACAAAATAGTATTGCAAAGTGTTTACAGCAAAGCAACAGGCCATTTAGCTCAACAGGTCTATACCAGTGTTTATCCACACGAGCCTTCTCTTGCCTTCATCTAACTCCATCAACATACCCTTCTATTCCTTTCTCCCTCATGCTGATCTAGCTTCCCCTTAAATATGTATGTATACTGTTCGCCTCATTTACTCCTTGTGGTAGCGTTCCATATTCTAATCTTCTTCTTTGGCCTCCTTATCTCGAGAGACAATGGATACGCGCCTGGAGGTGGTCAGTGGTTTGTGAAGCAGCGCCTGGAGTGGCTATAAAGGCCAATTCTAGAGTGACAGGCTCTTCCACAGGTGCTGCAGAGAAATTTGTTTGTCAGGGCTGTTGCACAGTTGGCTCTCCCCTTGCGCCTCTGTCTTTTTTCCTGCCAACTACTAAGTCTCTTCGACTCGCCACATTTTAGCCCCGTCTTTATGGCTGCCCGCCAGCTCTGGCAAACGCTGGCAACTGACTCCCACGACTTGTGATCAATGTCACAGGATTTCATGTCGCGTTTGCAGACGTCTTTAAAGCGGAGACATGGACGGCTGGTGGGTCTGATACCAGTGGCGAGCTCGCTGTACAATGTGTCTTTGGGGATCCTGCCATCTTCCATGCGGCTCACATGGCCAAGCCATCTCAAGCGCCGCTGACTCAGTAGTGTGTACAAGCTGGGGATATTGGCTGCCTCGAGGACTTCTGTGTTGGAGATACGGTCCTGCCACCTGATGCCAAGTATTCTCCGGAGGCAGCGAAGATGGAATGAATTGAGACGTCGCTCTTAGCTGATATACGTTGTCCAGGCCTCGCTGCCATAGAGCAAGGTACTGAGGACACAGGCCTGATACACTCGGACTTTTGTGTTCCGTGTCAGTGCGCCATTTTCCTACACTCTCTTGGCCAGTCTGGACATAGCAGTGGAAGCCTTTCCCATGCGCTTGTTGATTTCTGCATCTAGAGACAGGTTACTGGTGATAGTTGAGCCTAGGTAGGTGAACTCTTGAACCACTTCCAGAACGTGGTCGCCAATATTGATGGATGGAGCATTTCTGACGTCCTGTCCCATGATGTTCGTTTTCTTGAGGCTGATGGTTAGGCCAAATTCATTGCAGGCAGCCGCAAACCTGTAGATGAGACTCTGCAGACACTCTTCAGTGTGAGATGCTGAAGCAGCATCGTCAGCAAAGAGGAGTTCCCTGATGAGGACTTTCCGTACTTTGGACTTCGCTCTTAGGCGGGCAACGTTGAACAACCTGCCCCCTGATCTTGTGTGGAGGAAAATTCCTTCTTCAGAGGACTTGAACGCATGTGAGAGCAGCAGGGAGAAGAAAATCCCAAAAAGTGTGGGTGCGAGAACACAGCCCTGTTTCACGCCACTCAGGATAGGAAAGGGCTCTGATGAGGAGCCACCATGTTGAATTGTGCCTTTCATATTGTCATGGATTGAGGTGATGATACTTAGTAGCTTTGTTGGGCATCCAATCTTTTCTAGTAGTCTGAAGAGACCACGTCTGCTGACGAGGTCAAAGGCTTTGGTGAGATCAATGAAAGCAATGTAGAGGGGCATCTGTTGTTCACGGCATTTCTCCTGTATCTGACGAAGGGAGAACAGCATGTCAACGGTCGATCTCTCTGCACGAAAGCCACACTGTGCCTCAGGGTAGACGCGCTCGGCCAGCTTCTGGAGCCTGTTCAGAGCAACTCGAGCAAAGACTTTCCCCAGTATGCTGAGCAGGGAGATTCCACGGTAGTTGTTGCAGTCACCGCGGTCACCTTTGTTTTTATAGAGGGTGATGATATTGGCATCGCACATGTCCTGGGGTACTGCTCCCTCGTCCCAGCACAGGCATAGCAGTTCATGTAGTGCTGAGAGTATAGCAGGCTTGGCACTCTTGATTATTTCAGGGGTAATGCTGTCCTTCCCAGGGGCTTTTCCGCTGGCTAGAGAATCAATGGCATCACTGAGTTCCGATTTGGTTGGCTGTATGTCCAGCTCATCCATGACTGGTAGAGGCTGGGCTGCATTGAGGGCAGTCTCAGTGACAGCATTCTCCCTGGAGTACAGTTCTAGGTAGTGCTCAACCCAGCGGTCCATTTGTTTGTGTTGGTCAGTGATTATGTCCCCTGATTTAGATTTGAGGGGGGCGAACTTCTTGATGGTTGGCCCAAAAGCTCTCTTCATGCCATCATACATTCCTCTGATGTTTCCGGTGTCTGAGGCCAGCTGAATATGACTGCATAGGTGTTGCCAGTAGTCGTTTGCGCAGCGCCTGGCTGTTCTTTGTGCAGTACTTCTGGCTGCTTTAAGTGCTGCGGATGTTAAATCGCTGGGGGCTTTCATGTAGTTCAACAGTGCAGTGCACTTAGCGGCTATGACAGGTTCCAGCTCTTCATTATGAGATTGAAACCAGTCTGCATTTCTCTTCGCACTTTTGCCGTAGGTGGTCAAAGCTGACTCGTAGATGGCGTCTCTGATGTGGGCCCACTTGGTCTCAGCATCCCCTGTGGGAGTGTTTTGAAGGGCTGTTACAAGTGAATTTAGAAATTTTTGTAACAGCTGTGGGTGAGAAATTCTGCTCGTGTTGATGCGCGGGTGGCCCTTCTGCTTGGAATGATGCAACTTCTTTAGTCTGAGTCTAACCTTGCTGCACACCAGGGAGTGGTCGGTGTCGCAGTCCGCACTGTGGAAGCTGCGTGTGATTTGAACACTGTTTAAGGCGGCTCGCCTTGTGACAATGAGGTCTAGCTGGTGCCAACGATGCGATCTTGGGTGCCTCCATGAAACCTGATGACAGGGTTTAGTGTGAAAGAACGAGTTGGTGATGCAGAGGTTATGATAGGTACACAATTCAAGCAGTACATAACTCATATTCTAATCACTCTCTGGGTTATAGAAGTTTCACCTGAAACCCCTATTGAATTAATCAGTGACTATCATGCATTTATGACCCCTAGTTCTGGTCCCACCCACAATTAGAAACATCTTTCTCTGTGGTCTACCCCATCAGGTCACCGCTCAGTCTTCTCTTTTCTGGAGACAAAGAGCCCCAGCCTGTTCAACCTTTGCTGATAGGTATAGCCTCTGCTCTGGTATCATTAGAATTAATATTTTTTGCACCTTCTGTAGTGCCTCTTGTTTCCTTTTTATAATCTGGAGACCAGAATTGTTTACAAGTTGGCAAGTGTGGTCTAACCACGATTTTGTACAAGTTTAACATAACTTCTCTGCTTTTCAATTCTGACCATCTAGAAGTGAACCCCAGTGCCTTGTTTACTGTTGTTTTGACTGAATTTTGTTATGTTACACAGTGCAGGAAAAATTTGCTGGGCTATGGGGAAGAGCTGGGCCAAATGGCTGCCTCCTGTTCTGTAAGATTCTATGGTCACATAATATCCAAAAATAGTTTTGTTCTGTGATGTAGGATGGTCTTCTGGCATTTGCCCAGCTATAACTACAGAAGGTGTTAATGAAATAAAAACAAGAAATGCTGGAAATACTCAGCAGGTCTGACAGCATCTGTGAAGAGAGAAACAGAGTTAACTTTTCGGGTCAGTGACCCTTCTTCAGAACTGACAAATATTAGAAATGTAAAAGATTTTAAGCAAGTAAAGCGGGGTGGGACAAGAGATAACAAAAGAGAAGGTGTTGAAAGGACAAGGTCACAGAGAATAACTGACCAGAAGGTCATGGAACAAAGGCAAACAGTATGTTAATGGTGTGCTGAAAGATAAAGTGTTAGTACAGAGTGTGTGAATTGACTGTAAAGGTGTTAATGAGTCAGCTCACTCCCAGAAGTAAGACTGTTCTTCCGGTCTGAAAGATGTATGGTCAGGTTCATTTGTACAAATAAAATTTTGGCAATGAATTTTATTTTAGGCATTTCTTCAAGACGTATCATAATATAATTTTCTTCCCTCGCCTATCAAAAAAAATGAGCCAAATCTGTTTAGTAAATTGAGAAGTAATAAATATGTTGAAGTGGCATACACCCATGTGCTGTTTTTTGGAGGAACACAGCATGATTTTACTCCATTAGTTTCCCATGTGAATAGTGTTGTTCATATGAATGGTGTTAAATAGGACAAAGCAGCTCACTTGATTGGCACCCCATCCACAAACATTCACTCCCTCCACCACCGGCGCACAGTGGCAGCGGTGTGTACCCCCCCCCCCCCCCCCCCACATCTACAAGATGCACTGCAGCAACGCGCCAAGGCTCCTTAGGCAGCACCTTCCAAACCCGTGGCCTCTTCCAACTAGAAGGACAAGGGCAGCAAATGCATGGGAACACCACCACCTGCAAGTTCCCCTCCAAGTCATACACCATCCTGTCTTGGAACGATATCGCCGTTCCTTCACTGGCGCTGGGTCAAAATCCTGGAACTCCCTTCCTAACAGTACTGTGGATGTACCTACCCCACATGGACTGCAGTGGCTCAAGAAGGCAGCTCACCACCACTTTCTCAATGGCAATTAGGGATGGGCAATAAATGCTGGACTAGCCAGCGACGCCCACAACCCATGAATGAATAAAAAAAAAAGAATGGGTTACCATGTGGAAAGCATTGATGCACAGGCATGTGTACCTAAGAGGGAGTAAGACAGAAGATTCTGGAGTTTGTTGAGATAACTAATTTGTTGTCATTTTGTGAGATGGATTTTTGTACATAGGATCTGTATGATGTAAATGTTAACACTTTTCAACAATACTCTTTGCCCAATACCTACCATTTTGCCTGATTCCATTTTGTGGGTATGAAGATTTACACTACCAAATCATGTAAGAAGTAACATCTTCAGGGATAATTTATTGGAGAAACAGTTTGAGAGATGATTTTTTTTTAAAAAAGTAGCATAACTTCAAAATCTCACATTTTACTGCCCCCTCCCTCCTCCCCCTTGTCCAATCTGTGGCCATATACAGGAGCATTTTTATTATTATCCATTTCATGGGATGTGGGCATTGCTGGCAAGGCCAGCATTTGTTGCCCATCCCTAACAGCCTTTGAGAAGGTGGTGGTGAGCTGCCTTCTTGAACCACTGCAGTCACAGTGCAGTCCATCTGGTACGGGTACACCCACAGTAATGTTAGGGAGGGAATTCCAGCTACAGTGAAGGAACAACGATATACTTCCAAGTCAGGATGGTGTGTGGCTTGGAGGGGAACTTGCAGATGGTGGTGTTCCCACGCATCCGCTGCCCTTGTCCTTCTAGGTGGAAGAGCGGGTTTGGAAAGTGCTGTCGAAGAAGACTTGGTGAGTTGTTGCACTGCATCTTGTATGTGGTACACACTGCTACCACTATGCATCAGTGGTGGATTGGGTGCTGATCAAGTAGGCTGCTTTGTCCTGGATGGTGTTGAGCTTCCTGAGTGTTGGAGCTGCACTCATCCAGGCAAGTGGAGAGTATTCCATCATATTCCTAACTTGTGCCTTGTAGATGGTGGACAGGCTTTGGGGAGTCAGGAGGTGGGTTACTTGCTGCAGAATTCCGAGCCTCTGACCTACTCTTGTAGCCACAGTATTTATGTGGCTGCTGCAGTTCAATTTCTGGTCAATGTTAACACCCAGGATGTTGATAGTGGGGGATTCAGCAATCATAATGCAGTTGAATGTCATGGGGAGATGGTTAGATTCTCTCTTGTTGGCGATCGTCATTGCTTGGCACTTGTGTGACACAAATGTTACTTGCCACTTATCAGTCCAAGCCTGTGAATGTTGTCCAGGTCTTGCTGCATGTGGATACAGACTGCTTTAGTATCCAATGAGTTGCAAATGGTACTGAACATCATACAATCATCAGCGAACATTCCCACTTCTGACCACGTGATGGAGGGAAGGTCATTGATGAAGCAGCTGAAGATGGTTTGGCCTAGAACACTACCCTGAGGAACTCCTGCAGCAATATCCTGGGGCTGAGATGATTGGCCTCCAACAAACACAACCATCTTCCTTTGTGCTAGATATGACTCCAACCCATAGAAAATTTTCCCCCCGATTCCGATTGACTACACTTTGGCTAGGACTCCATGATGCCACACTCGGTCAAATGCCGGCTTGATATCAAGGGCAATCGCTCTCGCTTCACCTCTTGAGTTCAGCACTTTTGTCCATGTTTGGACCAAAGATGTGATGCGATCAGGAGCTGAGTGGTTCTGGCGGAACCCAAACTGAGCTTCACTGAGCAGGTTATTGCTAAGCAAATGGCGCTTGATAGCACTGTCAATGATACCTTCCATCACTTTATTGATGATCAGGAGTAGACTGACGGGGCGGTAATTGGCTGGATTGGATTCATCCTGCTTTTTGTGAACAGGACATACCTGGGGCAATTTTCCACATTGTCAGGCAGATGCCAGTGTTTGAGCTGTACTGGGACAGCTTGGATAGGGGTGTGGCTAGTTCTGCAGCAGAAGCATGGTGAGTCTGCAGACAAAGATAAGTGCTTATTGTTGGCATCAAAAGTGATATAGTTGGAAGGATGTAAAGAGAACTCCATTATTAATCCATTAACTTTTTAAAAGGTCAGTGGAGTTATTTCCTTGTTTAAGCCCCATAGCTGAGGGAGCAAACAAGTAAGTGAACTGCTGCCAGGCCATTATGTTACCAGCTGTTCAGAGATTTACAATCTGAGGAATTTCTCAAGTAAAACCATGCCCTCCCACTCCATGTCATAGTATATTAGAGCACAAAATTACAATGTAACATTACTTGTATATCTCCACTAACCTCACTGAACAGATTTCCATTTTGCTTACTCTTTCCGTAGATCTGATTTTCCTTTGCTCTTAAAAATATTGGCTTAAATAAAACATACAAGGCAAGCTGTGAAAGAGAATTTTTTGATTCTGCACCTGAAGTTGACCATATAACTTAAGATGGAAAGGAATTTTTTTTTGAGATGGACAGTTAGTTAAGCCAATTCCCAAAAGACTTCACAGCTATTTAGTTCCATGTCATTGCTCGTTTTTTCTATGGTTGTGCACAATCCATCTAATATGGACTTATAAGGTGTAAATTATGAACGTTTTCATTCCAAAGTGGCTGTTTTTCTTCTTAGGAGTGAAAATTTTGTCAAATGTTCTGTAGTCTGCTCAATGAATATCCTGTTCGCACACTAGACTGTAAATTGTGCAGTGTCTGATGGCAGATTGTTAAAATATGTAACAGCAAATGGATAGACATGTCCCATCTGTAAGAGTATATTGGGATCTGTAATGGAAGAGATTGCACCAAATATGCGTTGTCTTGCCAAACTTGAAATCCACTGATGAGTGGGCTGCACAATTTAACACTGAATGTTTCGGTTTAATAAACATCAACCAACAATCCAGCTGCTAATCTCTCCCCTACAATCCCCTGCTGGAAAGTGTGCATGTGAAAATATTGAGCTTTGTGATGATGCCCACCATGCTGAAGTGATCAGCTTCCAGACTTACCAATAAACAATGGCCAATTAACAATGGCCAGAGAGCTAACTGCACATAATGGATTTATGCTCCAAATAGAATTCGGCACCTTCAGGAAAGGAAGGGAAAAATTAAGGTCCAGATGACCAATGACTGCAGTACATGAACATTTCTTGTTTACAGTTCACATTCCTTTTTCCTAGTGGGGGAATATCAATCCTGGGGTTGTCTCAATATTTGTATCCACTTTGCTGCCAATAAATAACTTCTGTCCATTCTGTGGTGCACTGCAAAATCTCATCATTCCTCTCTTATCTTGTTATGGTTCTAATGATTAACATAGTAATTTACTGAGTAGCAAATTATTTTATTCAATGCAAATAAAAGCAGTAATGGTTGGCCAAGTTATGTATGCATACGTTTATGTCGGTCTGCAAGTTCATTATGTTTCTTTTTAAAAATAGCATAAACTGCTCATTTGAAATTGCAGTAAAGCGAGTTAGCTACAGAAGTACAAAAATGTGCAAGTTTAATCTCTATAAACCTTTGATATAACTTTTTAAAATCTAACGTGTTTCAGTCCGGATAGCTGCTTAAGCCGGGGTTCTGGAGGATTTCCTGTTGAAATTTGCAAAAAGGAGATTGAGTCAGAAGGCATTATACACGGAGTTAATACTTGTTATGTACACACAATAATACTAATGATGCGGAGTCAAGGAAGATTTGCTTGGAATGTCCTATATTGCCAGCCCAAGCCTTAAGGCTAAAATGATATAGAGAAACATGAGTTATAAAGTACATCTGTTTATATTTGCTGTTAAATCCAATAATTCTCCTTTTGGAAAGAAATGTGCTATGGATAGATACAAATATACCAGATGCTTAATCGCATTAGTTTATTATTGGTCAAACTGGAACAGTACCCATATCTTCTAAACATAGAAATAGAATAAACCAGTAAATGTTTGAGGTTGTCATAAGACAGAAATTCATATACTCAGTATAACATGAGAGTGAATTTAAAACCGACCATAGACTCTGTGAAAAAGAGTCTTTTTCACAATACACCACCGTATTTCCTGCTTTGTTTCCATCATCTATCTGCTTCCTCAACCTCCACCAGTTAAAAATTAGTTTCAATCCCATGAAGGCAGAGCTCACATACTCATTAACAAATGTGAAATTGCTTCTTAATCGCTATAAATATAGGAGGGATTTTATACTTGCTGAACACCATGGACAAACTATTTCCATTTATATGGCAATGGCTGTCAAGCTGTAACAGAGACACAGACAGTAGTGCACTGCAGGACCATTTAATGACCACATGCAACTGTTGACTACTGTATCGGGTCACATGAACTTACTGAGCCTAATGACATTTGGGCAGAGAAAGTAACCACTCTGTGGACCGAGGAGGTTTATGAGCCAAAATGGCGTTTCAATATTGTGTCCACTGGAGGAGTACATTATTCAAATAAGGAAGGAATGGAGTTGATTCTGTAACCAATTTATACTGACACAGTACCTGCTACCTCCTGAGATGGATCTGGTTTGCTCCAGTATTGATTTGGAATTTGCAGTTATAGTAGCATGGAATGGTAGTTAACTTCCGAGAATAAGCCAACTTCCTTTTCTTACTATAAACAAAGTAGGTTTATAACAAATTGGCATTATGACATCATGCAAAATTAGATACACAATATCTCTGATCTTTTATTTAAAGTATGCCATGTGCTATTTCACTAATGGACTTGCTGCGATGCTGCTTAAGAATAACCACGCCCCTAGCCAAGCTGTTCCAGTACAGCTACAACACAGGCATCTACGCTGCAATGTGGAAAATTGCCCAGGTATGTCCTGTACACAAAAAACAGGACAAGTCCAACTCGGCCAATTACCGCCCCGTCAGCCGACTCTCAATCATCAGTAAAGTGATGGAAGGTGTCTTCAACAGTGCCATCAAGTGGCACTTGCTTAGCAATAACCTCAGTGACACACACTTTGGGTTCCGCCAGGGCCACCCAGCTCCTGGCCTCATTTCAGCCTTGGTTCAAATATGGACAAAAGAGCTGAACTCAAGAGGTGAGGTGAGAGTGGCTGCCCTTGACATCAAGGCAGCATTTGACTGAGTATGGCAAAAAGGAGCCCGAGCAAAACTGAGGTCGATGGGAATCGGGGGGGAAAACCCTCCGCTGGTTGGAGTCATACCTAGCGCAAAGGAAGATGGTTGTGGGTGTTGGAGTTCAATCATCTGAGCTCCAGGACATCACTGCAGGAGTTCCTCAGGGTAGTGTCCTAGGCCCAACCATCTTCAGCTGCTTCATCAATGACCTTTCTTCAATCATAAGGTCAGAGGTGGGGATGTTCGCTGCTGATTGCACAATGATCAGCATCATTCGTGACCCCTTAGATACTGAAGCAGTCTGTGTAGAAATGCAGCAAGGCTTGGACAATATCCAGGCTTGGGCTGATGTGTGGCGCGAATGTTACTTGCCACTTAAGTGCCAGGCATTGACCATCTCCAACAAGAGAGAATCTAATCATCTCCCCTTGACATTCAGCGGCATTACCTTTGCTGAATCCCCCACTATCAACATCCTAGGGGCTACCATTGACCAGAAACTGAACTGGAGTAGCCATATAAATACTGTGGCTACAAGAGCAGGTCAGAGGCTAGGAATCCTGCGGCGAGTAACTCACCTCATGACTCCCCAAAGCCTGACCACCATCTACAAGGCACACGTCAGGAGTGTGATGGAATATTCTCCACTTGCCTGGATGGATGCAGCTCCAACAACACTCAAGATGCCCGACACCATCCAGGTCAAAGCAGCCCACTTGATTGGCACCCCATCTACAAACATTCACTCCCTCCACCACCGACGCACAGTGGCAGCAATGTGTACCATCTACAAGATGCACTGCAGCAACGCACCAAGGCTCCTTAGACAGCACCTTCCAAACCCGTGACCTCTACCAACTAGAAGGGCAAGGGCAGCAAATACATGGGAACACCACCACCTGCAAGTTTCCCTCCAAGTCACACACCATCCTGACTTGGAACTATATCGCCGTTCCTTCACTGTCGCTGAGTCAAAATCCTGGAACTCCTTTCCTAACAGCACTGTGGGTCTACCTACCCCACATGGACTGCAGTGGTTCAAGAAGGCAGATCACCACCACCTTCTCAAGGGCGATTAGGGATGGGCAATAAATGCTGGCCTGGCCAGCGACACCCACATCCCATGAATGAATAGGAAAAAAATGAAGTAGGAACTCCATTCAAGCCAGCCTTGAAAACCCAGCAACTTTTCCACCTAAATTTAGAGATTAATTTGCGAATGAGCAAATTTCCTTTTCTTATACAATCTTCTATATTGATATTAAAATATGAAACTTAAAATGGTTTTCACGAAGAGCACTTCAGAGATGGACATGTCTCAATTTTGTGGTTTAGCGCCAGAATTGTCATGCAATGAATAACAACAATTTGTACTTTTTGAAATGGTTTTACAGGATATATCTTAGACTTTCCGTAGGGTGATGTTTTTGAGGGATAAGAGAACTTTTGAATTTGATGCTTATGCAAAATTGGAATTGTACAGTAAAATTTTCATGCACTTCAACCATGCACTTGAGGTCAGAGGTCAAAACATTTTAACGTGTATGGGAATGCAAAATTTGATTACCAGTACTATTAGCCTTTTTAACAGAAACTTGAGAATTTTTAGATAATATATAATTGTTTTGAGCAACTTAATACCCTCCTACACCATCCCCCCCTACCTCCTATTGCATAGAATTTCACTGAATACCAGTACAGATGGTAGAGATTATCCTGTGGTCAAACACACAACATCTGGCTTTCAACCTATCCTGAAGTTTGCATTGGAGACACATCAAAGTATTGAAAATAAGCAATCCTGAGTGGCTCTGGTGGAGGTTATTAAACACCTTTGATTATTTAACTATGTCAAATTGTTGTGTTTGTTAAACTAGAAAAATAATTTCCTGTAAATTACTGATATTTTAAAAGTATTGCTTTTCTTTTAAAATATATGCTCTTGTTTAAATTTGCCTATGTTCCTATCTTTTCTGCTCAACCCTTAGTATCATAACATTTGTGGAGATGATGTGCATTTGCCTACTTCCAAGGACTTATACTTGAGTCAGTCATTGTGTTGCTCAATTGTGGCTTGTTGCCTTTTCCCAAAAGACAAGCCCTTTGCTGACAAATGTAGCTGCTTGAAGCTGAGTGGCCACCTCACCTCACCCCTATTTGTAGCTGACTAAATGCCTCTCCCTGCTTCCAGTTGTTGCTGGGCAGGGGATGCCTATGCCAGCAATTTACAGTGAGCAATTGTAAGCATTATCATACGTTTTAAGGGTTCCATTACAGTGACTTTGTGGTGATGCATTCAGCAGGTTAGCAGCAATTAATGTACTAAGTGATTTTGAATTACAACTTTCATACCATTTCATGACATGAGCACTTCAAATGGCCCACACTGTAATGTAGGAGCTTTTGTAAAGTTTGTTAAATTGATAGGTCACAGTCAGATGTGATTTCCTGCAGAGACCTTTGATCTTTTACACTTTTGAGTGTCTGTTCTACCAAACAAAATGCTGCAACATAATGGTAATGATCTGCGTAAACTTGGTACAACTGTGTGAACTTCTCCTCCTTCCAGACTGTAAATTCCTTCCTTTGTTCATTTGTCTGATTTCCATTGTTAAACAGCAGTAAGGGCCGTAATTTCCTGTTCAGCAACATCCTCTCCCACTCATTTGGAGATTGACATCGCCCGAGGTCAAACGAGAGTAGAAGACCCTTACTAAATTACAATACTTCTTTCTCAGAACCCCACCACCCACCACCATCTCAAGTGTGTGATCAAATTACCAAATTGGTCAAAAGTACTATTAAGGGGCAAAAAGTAAATAAGATCAAGTTTCTAGAGATTCTCACTGGATCTATAAATGGTTGTAACTTTAAATTATATGAATCAACAGGAGGTTAAAAGTTTAATTATTTGTATTTTAGGTATAATTGAAATAATTAGCATACATACTAGCTCCTTTTCTTAGAAAATATGTTCAGCATCCTGTCAGGTTTTTGTCCATACAGTATTAGACTAATTAAAATGAGAAGTACAATAAAATGCATCCACATAATATTTGTGATTAATTCTTGTTTTGCTTTTATTTCCAAATTTCTCCATAAAAGAAAACTTGCTACTTTTTTAGAAAAAAAACTAATACTGGCACTATTGGGGAATAAAACAGGTGAAACTTTCTTTTATCCTAAATAATTTAGTGCATTGCATGATAATTCCCATCCTGTGTTGTAGTAATTGTTAGCTTTGGGCTAGTCACTTAGTTTTGCTGCCTTTGTTAATAGGCATATTTTTGTTTTGTTACCAAACTCTGCCCTGTACAGAGCATTTTTGAATGAAAGTTTAATTGCCTCATCAGTTTCTTGCCTTTTTGTTTTACATTGTTTCCTTTTCACAGAAACCGATTCTTTGCTTTCTCCATCACGCTCCCAGAAAGTTTTGGAATTATTTTCAAGCATGTCAAATGTAAATGTGCAACAATTTGACTTGATTTTCAAAGATGCTTCAAATCCGCTTTAGAACCTTTATTGCAGTGAGCGAAGTCAAGTACATGGTTGAATTGGCTGCAAATACTTTTTGCTGAACGCTTAAATGTGTGTGTGGAAGGGTAGAAACAAAAATGTTTCCATTGCACTGATTGTAGGATTATTGGCAAAGATGTTGGTAGCTTGTTGGTTTTGCAACAAAGGTTATGAAACCTAATTTGTGGTCATCTAGCTCAACCGGGGGTGGGGGGGGGGGTTCTGAGAGAAAATTTCAAGGTGTCTGCCACATTCCGCCTTCAAAGCTGGGCACAGTGTTAAAGGTGATAATCAGTTTTACAATGGGCCAAATTTACAGCAGCGGAAAATCTAGTCTGTATTCACTTTTACATTAAAGTAGTGCAGCAAAAGGCTTTTCCCTTGTTCACCTGCACTTTTAAGAATAAACAGCCAGAGCTAAAAGGAACCAGACATCAGCCCAAATCCCAGATTAAAGCAAACACGAGTTTAGGAGGGCAATGCACCAGGTCCGGGGCTACTGGAAGAGACTTGAAAGGTCCCAGATCAGCTTTGGGCTGAAGCACAGCAACTGTGACCCAGGCCAAGGAGGAATGGGAGTTGGCCCCGCAGACAAGGGCTTCAAACTGGGGCTGGTAGCGTTTCCTAACCAGGACTGATGCACCCGAGCCCAGGATATGCAGGCTTGCCAACCCAGAAGAGATGCCCGCCTTCCCAGGACAGGGGAGGCACCCTTTCCTGGGTCGGTTATGAGAATGTTTCCAGGTACGAGAGAGGTTCCAGGAATGAGGGACTTCAGTTACATGGAGAGATTGGAGAAACCAGGCCTCTTCTTAGAAAAAAAGAGGGGATTTGATAGAGGTGTTCAAAATCATGAGGGATCTAGACAGAGTAGATGGAGAGACACTTAATTTGGTGGAAGGTTCGCAGGTTTAAGGTGATTGGATAAAGAACCAATAGCGACATGAGGAAAAACTGGAGTTTCGTGTATCCTGTGCTAAAGGCCTGCTCAGGTCAGGGGAAAATAACCCGACCTGACCACCAGAATGTTCCCTTTACCTACCTTGTGACTGCAAATCTGCAGGAAGCTGCAGAATGAGTGTGATGATGTCATAGAGACGCTCGCTGCGCAGACTCAGAGTTTCCCTCCTTGATGTCCCAGACTCCCAGCCCAGGTAGGCTTTTCAACATTTAACACTTACCAGCAGAGCAAAATGCAATGCTTACTTTGTGTGTCCTGCCCGACCTGACTCGAGCCCGAAAGCTGGACCCGGAAGAGCAACCCGACCCAAACCCGACATGTCGGATTCGGGTCGGGTAGCAGGCCTTTACTCTGTGCTTGTAGAAGCATTCCCTGTGCAAGCCAATTGCTTCAACTTGTTCATGGTCAGTCTCAGATTACATTAACAAAAGAGGAGAATTCTGGCTGATACTCCACACCCAACTCCACGGCTCTGGCTGCCTGCCACCACCCCCTGCCCACCCCCACCCCCACCCCCAGCTGAACTCAGCACAGAGAACGGAGAAAACCCTGAAGCTTGAAGAAAAAATTGCAGGGATCTGGAAAATGAGTAATGGAATGGGACTAATTGGCTTGTTCGTTGAAAGAGTTGACAAAGACTCAATGATGGGCTGAATGGTCTCTTATGTAGTACCATTCTATGATTCTATTCTATGAATGGAGAGTCCTGTGTGTGAGTGTGCACACAAGCTGGGCACTTGTGCAATGGATCCTGTACCCCATTCTGAACCACAAAATTCCACCAAGCCTGTATCTCGAGCACTCCTGACCAGATCTCTGTGAGACTCCAATCCCTACACCCCGTCCCTGGCCTTTTTCTCCTGGGATGTTGGGACACTGCCAGCTGTTTGGCTCTCCGCTGTGTTGCAGGATGTACAGTTCCCCTTCAAGTTCAGCAGGGAGGTCCCGGTGCTGAAATCATTCCTTCCTGCTGGTGTGATTTGACCCCTGAACCCGGTCGATGTTTGCCCCTCTTTGACTCTGATCTGAATGACTCCCTGTTGCATGCTGAGATATGACGAGGGCAATGAATGGGAATGGAGCTGCTCCTGGTGAAGCCTCATTCATCCAGCAACTCTGGCTTTTGGAAGAAGGGGCATATTTTGGCTTTGCTCTGCATGTAACCACTCTGTTTCCCCTGCTCTGGGATGGATATCATTAATGTGAAAATAGGATCTGCTGGAAATGTCTGGCTGACTGAGTCTGTGCAACATTAGCATCTTCCTAGCTTGTGCCAGTTTTGTTGCACAGAAACTTGCCAACACTAATGGAAAAAACAGCTTTTGGCTTACTGATCCACCATCAGACCAAAGCCTTTCAAAGGTGAAGAGCAGGTGTTTGTACTCTGTATATAACGCTGGGTCCAGTACCTGATGGAATTATTAGAGGGTGGAAGGGTGGGGCACAGAGGGCAGTCTCCTGAGGCAGGAACAAATTAAAAGTACCTTGCAAGTTAGCCATCCCAGAATGGCTGGTGGCTCCAGCAGGGACAGTACATATTGAGGCAGAATGAACATTGAACATGCGCATCTGCTCATCGAAGAAACCTCCATGTCTTGACAGAATTGTTGCTCAGCACCAACAAATGTGTTTTTTATTCATTCATGGGATGTGGGCTTCACTGGCTAGGCCAGCATTTATTGCCCATCCCTAATTGCCCTTGAAAAGGTGGTGGTGAACTGCCTTCTTGAACCGCTGCAGTCCGTGTGGGGTAGTTACACCCAAGTGCTGTAAAGAAGGGAGTTCCACTATTTTGACACAGTGACAGTGAAGCAACGGTGATATAGTTCCAAGTCAGGGTGGTGTGTGACTTGGAGGGGAACTTGCAGGTGGTTATGTTCCCATGCATCTACTGCCCTTGTCTTTCTAAGTAGTACAGGTCACGGGTTTGGAAGGTGCTGTAAAGGAGTCATGGTGCGTTGCTGCAGTGCATCTTGTAGATGGTACACACTGCTGCCACTGTGTGTCAGTGGTGGAGGGAATGAATGTTTATGGATGGGATACCAATCAAGCGGGCTGCTTTGTCCTGGATGCTGTCGAGCTTCTTGAGTGTTGTTGGAGCTGCACCCATCCAGGCAAGTGGAGAGTATTCCATCATACTCCTGACTTGTGCCTTGTAGATGGTGGTCAGGCTTTGGGGAGTCGGGAGGTGAGTTACTCGCCACAGGATTCCTAACCTCTGACCTGCTCATGTAGCTACGGTATTTATATGGCTACTCTCGTTCAGTTTCTGGACAATGGTAACCCCCAGGATGTTGATAGTGGGGGATTCAGCAATCATAATGCCATTGATTGTCAAGGGGAGATGGTTAGATTGTCTTTTCTTGGAGATGGTCATTGCCTGGCACTTTTGTGGCACGAATGTTACTTGCCACTTATCAGCCCAAGCCTGGATATTGTCCAGGTTTTGCTGCATTTCTACACAGACTGCTTCCGTATCTGAGGAGTCGCAAATGGTGCTGAACATTGCGCAATTATCAATGAACATCCCCACTTCTGACCTTATGATTGAAGAAAGGACATTGATGAAGCAGCTGAAGATGGTTGGGCCTGGTCACTACCCTGAGGAACTCCTGCAGTGATGTCGTGGGACTGAGATGATTGACCTCCAACAACCACAACCATCTTCCTTTGCGCTGGGTATGACTCCAACCAGCGGCAAGTTTTCCCCCTGATGCCCATTGACTCCAGTTTTGTGAGGGCTCCTTGATGCAAACTTTCACGTTCAGTAAAACAATAACACTGTTTAATTGTATAACTACATTTTATACAGAAAAAAAGTACTTATGCTACGGGGGTACGTGGAGTTTTTATAACACTGAATGGACAGCCTCAGAGTAAAAAGTTTGAGAACTCCTGACCTAGTGCACAATTTGTCCTCTGAAACATCCCCTCTAATGTTTTCTTTGTTGTGCACAACCTATTTTTTTTCGCGCAGCTGACTTGTGCTGGGCCTGTGCGGCAACTTCTGGGCTCTCATGCAGCTTAGAGGGAACATTGGTCCTGCTTAGTTAAAAGGGAAAAAATATATATGAATATTCAGAGACAGGGAAAATGTATAGTAATCTAATTGTTGTACTGTGACTATACACTATTATTATTGCAAATAACTTGTCTTCAGTTTTACTTCCAGGTGCTTAAGATGAAATAATGAACCACGGTTGTAATGATTGCAAAACTATCAGTGTTCACTCATTACTGTGTAAAATTGACAGTAAGTAACTCCAGGTGTTTGCACATGCACAGCAGGCAGTGATACCCTACTGCTCCTGATGCAATCAGCACAGAATCAGTGATTTGACGTAACTTTTTCCACTCTATTCACGCTAAGAAAAACATTGAAAATGTTGAGCCTTGTTCAATTAGGTGTAATTGAGTCTTTAAACAGCATACAAAATCATAATTACGCTGAACAATCTCTCTGGCCCTGAAAAACTAATTTTTTAAGTGCAGAGTTTCATTCCCAGAGAAGAACATTTAAAAATTCCATAATTTTTAAATATCTTTTTCCCAAAGTGTTTGATATTTCAGCTTCTACTTTAATTCCATGTATATATCCCAATCTATGTTTTGATGTCTGTAAAATGATTAAAAAGTGAATTATAATCTTTTTACATCCCGGTTTGCTGTCTGTGAGAATTCAATCTGATCAACAAACTTGTGACTTCACTGTTGCTGGACACCATAGATCCGCTATAGATAGCGCCAGATTCTAAGTCATGTCAGAATGGAGAAAGCAATGCTCCAGAGCCTGCTAAATCTTTGGGGGCAACTTTTTCCAAAGTCAGTGGCAAGCTCCTTCCTTTCACCGCTGACTTAAAAAAAAAAGCAATGGCCTGGATTTTGCCATGCATTTTATTTTATAAACACTGAAGCATTTAATTCACCTTGTGGTTTATGGAATTCCAAATGAAAAAGACGGGCATTTTTATGGTGCTTTATTGAGCCTCAGAAATGTATCAAAGTGTTTCACCTAAAATTAATTTGAAGTGCAGGTGTTATGTTGGTCAATGCAGCAAGTACTTATGCATAGTAAGATACCACAACCAGCAATAAGATGACTGTTATTCTGTTTGAGAGTGGTTGAGAAAGGAATGTTTGCTGGGATCCCAAGAGATGTTGCTAATGTTCTTTGAATAATTCTGAACAATCAATGCAACACGTTAAGTCATGCAACATAATGTGTGCAGTGTGGAATGTAAGTATGTTAAAGTTTTGCTAATATGTAAACTAATAATTCAACAAAAGTGAATACACTGCTAGCGACCTGGTGCAATGGGTTATGCTGGGCTTTCACTTCTGGGAGATAGGCGTACGTTCAGCCCAAATGGATGGACTAAAAGTCATCTATGAAATGAATTTGGACACTCTAAATCAATTTTCTAGTGGTCATGAGCTCACAGCACAAAAGAACACCTAATTTTACACTAACGTGGTATTCATACTGTGACTACATGACAACTGGTATGGGAAATGGAAAAATATCACACTGGCGTAATTGAGGGGAGATCTTCTGAGGTGGTTGAGGGAGATGATTAGGCAAGAGTAGAGGGAGCTTTGCTATCCAACTAAGCATGCTACAGCTGGCCTTGAGTACTCGATGATGCGGTCAGTGAAGTGGAAAGTATTCTGTTCCCTAGCATTAACATCCCTTGCCTTCATAAGCACATCAGGGAGGTTATGATGGAGATGTATAAAACGCTAGTTCGGCCACTGCTGGAGTACTGTGTACAGTTCTGGTCACCACACTATAGGAAGGACAAGATTGCACTGGAGAGGGTGCAGAGGAGATTCACCAGGATGTTGCCTGGGTTGGAGCAGTTCAGCTATGAAGAGAGACTGGATAGGCTAGGGTTGTTTTCCCAAGAGCAGAGAAGGCTGAGAGGGGGACCTGATTGAGGTATACAAAACTATGAGACCCCTTAGCGGAGGGGTCAATAACCAGAGGACATAGATTTAAGGTAGGGGCAGTAGGTTTAGAGGGGATATGAGTTTAGTTTAGTTTAGAGATACAGCACTGAAACAGGCCCTTCGGCCCACCGAGTCTGTGCCGACCATCAACCACCCATTTTATAATAATCCTACACTAATCCCATATCCCTACCACATCCCCACCTGTCCCTATATTTCCCTACCAGCTACCTATACTAGGGGCAATTTATCATGGCCAATTAACCTATCAACCTGCAAGTCTTTGGCATGTGGGAGGAAACCGGAGCACCCTGAGGAAACCCACGCAGACACAGGGAGAACTTGCAAACTCCACACAGGCAGTACCCAGAATTGAACCCGGGTCGCTGGAGCTGTGAGGCTGCGGTGCTAACCACTGTGCCGTCCAGAGGGTGGTTGGAATCTGGAACACACTGCCTGAAGGGGTGGTAGAGGCAGGAACCTTCACAACATTTAAGAAATTTTTAGATGAGCACTTGAAATGCCATAGCATACAAGGCTATGGGCTAAGTGCTGGAAAATGGGATTAGAATAGATGGGTGCTTGATGGTCATCACAGACACAATGGGCCGAAGGGTGTGTTTCTGTGCTGTATAACTCTATGACTCTATCATTCACAGGAAGAGTTAATATTTAAAAAGTGAATTCACTAGGTTAAAAAATGATTGGAAGTTTTCTTAAATCTGAACTGTAATTAACATAATAGATTTTAATGTTTCATGTTCGTGTTTAAAGTGCAGATTAGGTGAAATTGAAGTTCCTGTTGAGCTATATACAGAAAATGCTAGAAATATTCAGCAGGTCTGGCAGCATCTATGGCGAAAGAGTTAATGTTTTGGGTCCCCAGAGAACTGAGTGCTGCAAGTTCATGAGTTGGGTTAGAGTGAGTGAGGGGAGCAGAGAAATGGAGCTGTCTGGTGTCCTGCTGGCAGTTGTCAATACAAAGTTCTCAATGAAAAGATCTAGAGAGGATAAGAGGCCGGAGGGAGGGGTCCAGGTGGAGGGATAATACTGGAGACGGGCAAAAAGGGTCCTCTGAGCTGGGACAAGACTCCTGGCTAAAGAAGTGTGCATAGAGGTGAAGGTGACGGAAAAATAACTCAGCGTTGTGGCAAGCTCAATTCATTGAGGTGGAGGCATAAGGGGATGAAGCTGATGACTTTGCTAAGGACAGATGGCTCAGGGTCGGAGAGGGGAAGGTTGGAGGTAAATATACGACAAGGGGTAATATTGGAAGAAGGGATGGGGCCAGAGGGAAATGAAGTTGAAGAAGGATCCAGAGGAGTATTGGCCCATATGAGTTGTTAAAGCTGGCAATCCTTCACACCTGAAAGGAAGAAAAAACATTTTGTTGTTTAAGTGCTGGATGAGACTAAGGATGAAATGAAACTGGAATAGAGAGCTTTGAAAGAGTAAGTTGATGCTGCTAAAGAGAGAAGTCAAGAGGATGTATGTGATAGTGCATGGCGTTAAGTGTGGATCTCAGGATGATCTCAGAACTGATCAAAGGTCATCGACCTGAAATGTTAATTGTTCCTCTCTCCACAGATGCTGCCAGATCGGTTGAGTATTTCCAACATTTTCTGTTTTAATTTCAGATTTCCAGCATCCACAGTATTTTGCTTTATTATTTCTGTTGAGCTGTTAGTTGATACTGATTCGTGAACGCATGCAACTAGTTTTAGCCACAGTGATGTGCTGCTGTTTGTGCTGGAGCCTCCAAACGTTAATGAGAAAATCTCAGAATCTAGCAGAGATCCGAATTTAAATTTGGGATAGCAACAGTGAGATTATATCCTTAAATTAGAGTAAAGCTTTATAGGACACATTTACCTGGATGTGACTAGTATGGGACCAGTAGCTTGAGTTTGGCTTGTGATCTAGCAGAAACAGATTTATATTGCTTGGCTGCTGCTGGGCTCAAATTCTATACATCCTGCCCAAAAGAGAGTTGTGTACAAGTGCAGAGCTCTGTTCCAACAGTCAGAAACATAAATAGATAGAGAGTGGGAGGGGATAATCCTTTCTCTACATTTAAGTTAAGGCCAGTTAGGTTTGAAAACCAAGCAATAGGTCAAATTTATTATCACACTGGATTTACCCTCCATGCGATATGAGACTATCACCTCCAGGGCATCTTTCTTGGCTTTACATTCGAGTCACTGAGCAAGCGATGTCTCTGGATTTACAGTACAAATTTAGTGTTGGTTCAAAGCAGTGTAAAAGCACCTTGGCTGTGCAACTTTCCCATTATCTTCCATTATCCTGTCAGTTCTTGCTATCCTAACATTTAAATGGGTAGTTATGCTATATACAGTTTGTAGTCCTCTAACAGTTAAACTTTGTAATCAATGGTGTTTATTATAGTGATCGTTATAATTGCATATATTCTGTCATTGTTTATGTATGATTTTCCTAAGCTTGCTTCTCTGAAAGGAAACTACTGTAAATTAGCTTTTATGCTTCGTGAATCTGTTATTACAGGAAGCAGAAAGAGGGACAAGTTTTGGGAGTTTGGTCAATTTGGTATTGCAATGGAATTTCATTTTAAGGTACTCGTTTTTCTTGTAGGTTGCTTTGCCACTCACGAGTCACCAAAATAATGTCAGACACTCCAGAATCACTGTTGTATTGTATTAAGTATACCTGTGACTGCTTTTACCTTGTTCCCTTTATTAATGTTTTATTGACTACTAAACTTACCATTGCTGTTTTCTAAATCAATGCTACAGAAACAAATTTATATCAAGTAACCATTGTATTTATTTATCTGTGGAGAGGAGAAACAGGAAACATGAGTTTGCAGTTTTTAATTCTTCACACCAATTTTAGATAGATAAGTTAACACTATCCTATCTTAGCCAGAAAACCAAAATTACTTTTTATTTAAAGTATTTTTGATACAGGAACTGTATATTTAGGGTGAATATATTTCTGTGAACAATTAGGGAGCTGTCTTGATGCCTACAGTAAATTGGATGATATGCCATCTTCTAATGCCAGTTTATTCTGTTACAGTGGTATTGTGTCTAATTGTTATGTAGATACCCGGTGATGTCAGAGTTTTATTGCTTACTGAGGTAATTATAAAGTCAATCAGAATTTAATTGCCGTTAGGAGCTTAGAATTTCCACTGTGCTGCTCCTGGTATGGGCCAAGACTACATATTGCAAAATTACTCTAATTGTGACATTCTCTCCATAAGTCGATGCAAAATCACAGGCTGGGAGACTTGTTTTATGTGCTAGGAGCAGCATAATGGAACTTTTACCCCAAGTTACAAGTTGGAACCCAAGTTGAAGAGTGATTTATTAACTTTTTTAAGTCAAAGATGGGCTTTTTAATCATATATGTTAATTTCAACCAGGAGCCTGTGTAAAGTGCCAGTGCAGTACATGTCCTCAGCCTGAGCATGGAAACAGTAACTAGTTGGTTCGACATGTAGTCCAGTCATTTCACAGGTTTCATTTAAAATTAGAGTCTGAGTTAAAAGTCAGGAAGCAGAGCACCACCAATTTAAACTGGCTCCTAATTTAAATTAAAATATTTTTAAAAACACCTGCCGTATATTGGGAAAGGGTCAGAAATGTGAGATCTTTTGGCCATTTTAATCCTGGGTCCCTGGTCCGAAAGAAGTTATTTACAGTTTAGTAATTTAAATGGTTTATCATTATTTTTATTTTATTTAGAGATACAGCACTGAAACAGGCTGGGCCGAGTCTGTGCCGACCAACAACCACCCATTTATACTAACCCTACAGTACTCCCATATTCCCTACCATCTACCGATACTAGGGGCAATTTACAATGGCCAATTTACCTATCAACCTGCAAGTCTTTGGCTGTGGGAGGAAACTGGAGCACCCGGCGAAAACCCACGCGGTCACAGGGAGAACTTGCAAACTAACACATTTCTATTTCCTATCCAAAATAATTTGTTTGTGTTGGTAAGTTCATGACAGTTTACCAACAACACATATTTCTGAATCCTGCTTTGGAAACTTCAGTTGGCATTTTGAAATGAAATCAAAAAATATGGTTAAGTCTTAGATTCATTATCTTGATATGAATGCTTTGGTCTGGTACCTGTTACCTGCATAAAGTTGCAGTGAGCTTTTGAGTCTACTTTGTTGCCTTACCTTGGTTTTTCCTAGTGCCATTCATTGGGCAGTATTATGCTCTGCTATGTTGCTACTACTGCTGTCTTGCCTGCACAGTGAAAGCTGGACCAACTCTCATAGGTTAAGTGATGTGAGTGCCTCTTGCATTCCTGCCAGTGCTAGTGTACTGTTCCTGTGAATTCACC
Organism: Heterodontus francisci; assembly: GCF_036365525.1. Lineage (NCBI taxonomy): Eukaryota > Metazoa > Chordata > Chondrichthyes > Heterodontiformes > Heterodontidae > Heterodontus > Heterodontus francisci. Next base: position 28,742,945 of record NC_090397.1, read on the forward strand.
AGCTGACTCTTTCTGTGCCATTGGGTCTGCCAATTTCAAATAATACAGCATTCTGGAGAGCAGTAGTTGTTCTGACTCCTGGTCACACTTGGAACAATAATAAAGGAGACTTCCTGATTATGAGAGTGAGGGCAATTTTCACAGTGCAAATGCATCTGTAATAGTTGGGCAAGCAGAAGACTGGCTAGCCAGTGGGATTGGGCAAGGAGCAGAAATCTTAATGTACTAATGCTTCAGTATCACATTTTGGGCCTGTCTCTTCAACTTTGCTATATTGGAACTCTACTGTGGATCTGAGTGTGTTTCAAGTTAATTTGCTTACTTTTATCAGGTTTCCTTTTACATAATCACAACCAAATTTTCTTCGATTTTTTAGAATGTGATTGTAATGAACTCGGCATTGAGACACAACAATGTAACCAAACAAATGGCCACTGCATCTGTCGGGAAGGAATTGCAGGTGAACGTTGTGATAAATGTGCTCGAGGGTACTTTGGTACATTCCCTCATTGTGAACAATGCCATACATGCTTCAGTCTCTGGGATAAAGAAATTGAAGAGTTGACTACCCGAAGCAAACAACTTTTAGCACAGGCCGATGCAGTCAAAGCCAGTGGAATTGTTGGTCCTTACCAAGAAACTGTTAATGCTGTGCAGGAAAAAATTGATGACATACGAACTCTACTTGCTGAAAATCCTGCAACTGAACCACTTGACAGTATTGGAGATCTTTTGGAAGAAGCCAAGTAAGTAAGCTTTAGGGTATTCAAATTCCTTCTCTTTCCCTCATATGTACACAGACTTTGTGCTACCGACATGGAGACATAGTACTGTTGGTTACACTTAATGTCTGGTTATCCCATTTTAGTGGGAGACTGGCTGGAGACCTAGAGGAAATGGGAAATTGTTGGATACAAATCTTACCTGCAACAGGTGTTAATTCACTGCCTGAATGCTGTTCTCAAATGTGACTTTGTCATTGGTCCATATTACTAAATTTGCCCTGTAGTCGAGAGAAAGGTCAAGTTCAGCACCAAAGAAATTGACTGATAGGAAACTGAAATAGATGGTAACAGACTGAAAAACTGTCCTTATTTCAGTTTGTTTGTATAATGCTGCTCCCGATTACAGTGGCAGGTTCACTCTGTATATTTTCTTCCATTTAGGTTTAGTCCTAAAAATGGCCACATTCTTTGCCAAAATTTTTTAGCGGAGATTATTTTCTGACGGAATCATGCTGTTGAATTCTTGCCTGCCACTGCATATTCCCAAGGGTAAAAGACCAAAGGCTTTTTGGAAACCAAACATGTTTATTGGGCCAAGCATATTTTTTAATTTGGCAGTTAATCTCATTATGTTAGTCTTTATCTAGTTGTGATTCACCAGGAAAAAGTTGAAGCTTATTCTACTCGTGACAGGTCAATAGGGAAATATTATTGAAACCATCTGGGGAAGGCAGCTGCGGGAAGTAATTTTCTTGCTTTTATAAACATTTTTGGCTTGATTTGACATTTGGCGCATTGCTCCAGGATTTCTTTATTAAATCAAAACTTCTCAGCTGAGTTTTCTGTATTATTTCTGTATTCATTTGAAAATGAAGATCAAAGGAAGAATATTCGATTATCTGCATTTGTTGTCATCTTCGTTCCTTCAACTTCCACTCACACAGATTCTGCCTGCTTGCTCCATCTATCTGTTCCTAGAGCACATGCAGGGTATTGTTTGTTTATTGTTTTTGGTCGATTTGTAGCAGTTTGTTCTCTGCTACCATTTTGTCAAAAAGAACTGGGGAAATACCATATACCATACACTCAAAGGAATAGTGTCAAGTGCTTTATTCCACTTTGAAGGCCTAATGATCTTTTTGCGTAAATGGAACTATATTAAAGATATGCAGTACAGCGTTATTATAAGCCTGATGTGGAGAAGTATTCATTTGTTGGAGTGAAAAAAAGACATCCTACATGTGCCATATTCAATTGGATCAATCTGTTTTCCTTTTCAGGGGTAAGGGTTTGCATATAAGATGTCACAATACTCTCTTTGTATTTTAATATTGGTGTTGCTGCTTGTGGGAAAAGAATTGGTGACATCTGGAAGTTGTCATCTTTCATAGGGTGCAGAAAAGGGTTATGTTTCATATTCTGGGAAATCTAACATACTGAGAGGTGTTGCTCAGTCTCCACCATTGATATCCGCTTAATTTATGTGGAGAATGGAATGGTTTATTTTTGGATGGGGAGGGGAATTTTTCTGGTGGTTTATATTTGTGTACTTGGTAATTGTTTAATTGACACATCTGATTTCACCAAATGTTAACTTATTTACTTATTGCATCTTGTGGTAATGTTGCCTAATTTCAAGTATCTTAAACAACTTCATCTTGGACTTTGTAGCTTTCCTTAGTAAAGTAATTCAATTAAGGTTTAAAATTTGTGATTTTAGGAAGAAAGTCACTGATCTTGCAGAAAAGGTGAATGTGATCGAATCAGATCTTGCAACAACGGAAGACCGAAGTAATGTGACAGACACAGAACTAAATGTCCTTCAGAGTGACGCTGAAAGTTTAAAAGCTGTTGTGAGCGAGCTAGCAGAACAGTTGGAGTACATTAAGAACTCTGATGTCCATGGTATTTGATTACATTTATTGAAATTGAAATGGTGTTAATATCATGCAATGTCATTTGATACTTTCCAATGTATCAGAAATTCCTTATCTTTGTCCTACAGATCCTGATGGGTTTACACTGAATTTTGTATAGTTTGTGTTGTAATTTAATCTTCACAGTACTCCCAAAGAACTTTTGGATACTTCAGATTATTTCAAAAATTAGTGAAAATGTATTTGAAATTTGTATCTCTGTATAATTATAGCATCTGTTGGAATTTAATTGCAATTTCAAAAGTTACTCGATGGTATTTCTAATTATATTTTCTAAATAGAGCTCCAGAGAGTATTGTGTGATGTTTTGGTGTAACAATCATAATTTAAGTACTTCCACTTAACACATCAAACCAATGATAAATTTCTGTATTGTTCTGCTGAATGCATCTGTGTACAAAGAAAACAGTATTTATTTTGCATAATTTTAAATGGTTATGGTTAGATCTATCCTCTCCAATTGTAATTACTGGACCAAATTTTCTGTTGCCCTGCAGAATCCCGTAATCTCATCTAAAAGTAATGAATGATTTAATGTTTTCTAATCGCTCCAATACTCTGTTGTAGGAGCCTTGGACAGTGTCCAGAAATACTTTAACCAGTCTCTTGAGGCTGAAGTAAAAGTTAATGCTTCTACCACTGATCCTGATAATACACTGCTGGAATCCTCGACTATTCGAGAAAAGGTGAATGATATGATTACACAGAGTCAGGATCACTTTGAACAACAGCAAAAAGAACAGTCACAAAGTCTGGAAGAACTGGCTGATAAATTGCAAAGTCTAGACCTCTCGCCATTAAGTGAAAAGGTACACTTTTATTTATGTATTCAAGGTTAATTTTAACATTACAAAAGCACTATTGAAATTCTGATCTATTTTAAGCAGTCATTTCTAGTGGTGCAGTAAACAAATGCATATCAAATTTACATAGTTGATTTCAAGAGCAAGTTAAATTTGATAAATGAAAATGATTTCTATTAATTGTTCACAAAATAGATGCATTTCATCTAAACTGCATGTTTTTACCTTTTACTGCATTAGCTGAGATTGATTTGGTGCCTATCCTAATTTTAATAATATTGTGCCCAGAGCACTCCAAGCACTCTCATTGGAACAAAAATCCATTTTGCTGGAGCTAAATTGTTTAAACTACGCTAATCACCATGTATTTGTCCAGATTTGCGGTAGCCCTGCAGGGATGCCTTGTGCCGAAGCACCGTGTGGAGGTCCAAATTGTCAAGCTGATGATGGAACAAGAAAGTGTGGAGGGATTGGCTGTGATGGGCTCGTAACATTAGCCCATAATGCATGGCAGAATTCCATGGATTTTGACACTGAGATTCTAAATGCTTTGGCAGAAGTGGATCAGCTTTCTAAAATGGTACGTTTTGCATTCAGAAACTTAGTTGGAGTAATGCAATATGAAGTTTATCAAGAAATTTGTAGCTTTGTTCGAGTACTGGGAATAAAAGTCACTATAGTGACTATAGTGCAAATTCTCACTTCAGGAATTGGATTCCAACACTTTCTGACAGCAGCCAAGACACTTGCCAGTTATACAGCATTAGTCAGTACTGAAGCACAACTTGCAAATATTTCATCAAGGCCACCAACACCATTCCAAAAAAAAAACATTTTTGCCTGTGCACCTCTTTTTTCAGTTGTCTGTACTACTTTGATATCTATATGTGGTGGTTGATCAAATGAAAAACAATATTAAACCTGCTTGTGGTATGTTTATCCAGATTCTTTAAATTTAAATTTAGTTTAGGTACATATCCAATTCCCTTTTGGAGTGATAAGCACCTGAAGAGATATTTGCAGTGCTATGAGGAAAGGGCAGGGGCGTGGGACTAGATGAGTTGCTGTTGCGGAGAGCCAGCATGGACACAACAGGCCAAATGGCCGCTTCCTGTGCTGTAACCATTCTACGATTCCATAGAGCCCATCACCGCACTGTTCAATTTTACTATGATGGCAGACTTGTAATTTGAACAATTTTTTTTTTAGGAATCACCATCTCGACAACAGGTAAGGATTTTGGTACAGTCATTACCACTATACTGCCCATGGTTTTTATGGCAAGCTGCTAATACTGGGCAATAAGATTAGTCATTTGCTATTCCCATCAATGGCAATGACAAAAGCATCACTTATACCATATTAAACTCTGGCTACTTCAGGCAGACTCGGTCGTTCAATCAGCTATTAGCAACTCGTTAAGGTACAATTAGCTTGGCTGTTTAATCAACAACAACTTGCATTTATATAGCAAAACATCCCAAAGTGCTTCACAAGCATTATCAAACAACATTTGACACTGAGCCACATAAGGATATATTAGGACAGGTGACCAAAAGCTTGGTGAAAGTAGTAGTTTTTAAGAAGTGTCCATCTTAAAGGAGCGAGACAAAGAGGTTAAGGGAGGGCTTTCCAGAGCTGAATCCTTGGCAGCTGAAGGTACAGTGAGGGTGGAGTGAAGATCATCGGGGATGTGTAAGAAGCTAGAATTGGAGGAGCTTGGCAATCATAGGAGAAGGTTGCAGTGGGGTGAGGCCATGGAGGGATTTGAAAACGAGGACAAGAATTTTAAAATTGAGGCATTTCCAGACTTGGAGCCAATGTAGGTCAGCAAGCGTAGGAATGATGGGTGAATGGGACTTGGTGTGAATTAGGATACGAACAGCAGAATTTTGGATGAACTCAACACAGGATGGAAAGTGGGAAACCAGCCAGGAAAGCAGTGAAATAGTTAAGTCTAGCGGTATCAAAGTTGTGGATGAGTGTTTATTTCAGCAGCACATAAGCTGAGGCAGGAGCAGAGATAGGCAATGTTACAAAGGTGGAAGTAGGTGGTCATGATGATGGAACTGATATCGGGTTGGAAATTCATTTCAGGTTCAAATAGAACACCAAGTTTGGAAATGGTATGGTTCAGCCTTAAACAGTAGTGAAGGAGAGGGATGGGGTTGGTGACTAGAGACCAAAGTTTGTGGTGGGGACTGAAGACAGTGGCTTTGGTCTTCCCACTATTTAGTTGGAAGAAATTTCTGTTCATCTAGTACTGGGCATTGGATGTGCAGTGTGATAATTCACTGGCAGTGAAAGGGTCAAGAGAGGTGGTGTGAGGTAGAGCTGAGTGTCATTAGCAAACATGTGGAAGCTGATGTGTTTTGATATTATCATGGGCAGCCTGTAGATCAGAAATAGAAGGTGGCTAAGGATAGATCCCTGAGGGGACTCCAGATGTAATAGCGTGGGAGCAGGAAGAGAAGTCATTGCAGGTGATTGTCAGGCTATGACTGGATAGAGAGAAATGAAACCAGGCAAGGGCAGTCCCACTCAACTAGATGACAGAGAATAGGTATTGGAGGAGGATACTGTGGTCAACCTTGTCAAAGGTTGCAGACAGTTCCAGAAAATAAAGAGGAATAGTTTACCAGGATGTCATCTGTGACTTTGGTAAGGCTGATTTCAGTGCTGTGGCAAGGTTGGAAACCAGATTTTTTTAAAAATAAGAGATACAGCACTGAAACAGGCCCTTTGGCCCACCGAGTCTGTGCCAACCATCAACCACCCATTTATACTAATCCTACACTAATTCCATATTCCTACCACATCCCCACCTGTCTTTATATTTCCCTACCACCTACCTATACAAGGGGCAATTTATAATGGCCAATTAACCTATCAACCAGCAAGTCTTTGGCATGTGGGAGGAAACCGGAACACCCGGAGGAAACCCACGCAGACACAGGGAGAACTTGTAAACTCCACACAGGCAGTACCCAGAATTGAACCCGGGTCGCTGGAGCTGTGAGGCTGCGGTGCTAACCACTGCGCCACTGTACCGCGCCACTGGAGGGGTTCAAAAATTCAAGCATTGTGCCCATCTTTAGTGTTGGGTTATAGTTTGTGGTAACAGCATTGACTGCAGCAGAAAACATGTTGGAAACTTCAAACTGAAATTTTTTTTTTCCTTTCATGGGATGTGGGCGTCGCTCACCAGGCCAGCATTTATCGCCCATCCCTAATTGTCCATGTGAAGGTGGTGGTGAGCTGCCTTCTTTAACAGTCCACATGGGGTAGGTACACCCACAGGAGGGTTGTTAGGAAGGGAGTTCCAGGATCTTGACCCAGTGACAATGAATGAACGGCGATATAGTTCCAAGTCAAGATAGTGTGTGGCATGGAGGGGAACTTGCAGGTGGTGATGTTCCCATGCATTTGCTGCCTAAATCCTTCTAGTTGGTAGAGGTTGCGGGTTTGGAAGGTGCTGCCTGAGCAGCCTTGGTGCATTGCATCTTGTAAATGGTACACACTGCTGCCACTGTGCGTCGGTGGTGGAGGGAGTGAATGTTTGTGGATGGGATGCCAAACAAGCAGGTTGCTTTGTCCTGGATGCTGTCGAGCTTCTTGAGTGTTGTTGGAGCTTCACCCTCCAGGCAAGTGGAGAGTATTCCATCACACTCCTGACTTGTGTCTTGTAGATGGTGGACAGACTTTGGGGAGACAGGAGGTGAGTTATTTGCCACAGAATTCCTAGCCTCTTGTAGCCACAGTATTTATATGGCTACTCCAGTTCAGTTTCTTGTCAATGGTAACCCCCAGGGTGGTGTTAGTGGGAGATTCAGCGATTGTAATGCCGTTGAATGTCAGGCGAAATGGTTAGATTCTCTTGTTGGAGATGGTCATTGCCTGGCACTTGTGTGGCATGAATGTTACTTGCAAATTGATGTACGAAACAAGATGGATGAGCCAGTACAGCACCTGATCCGCCTAAAGCCACTGTTGCTGACTTGGGAACAGCAATAACAGCTGTCCACTGAATCACATTAAAAATCTAAGCCAGACAGAGAAAAAGCAGCATGAAGGAAAGGATAAGGAGGCACTTCTGTGCTCGTTTCAGAATGTGAGTTGAGATGTGCTTATCAGTGGCCCCCTTTTAACCTAAAAAGCCAATCAGTTGGCTGAAGCATTTGGCAGACCTACAACATGCTAAGAAGGATGGAAGAGGTTTGATAGTAATACCGCCAGTAAAAGATAGTGCAGATGCTAATTAAAGTTCTTCAGGGACAAATATTCAACTCGTAGGATGTTGTATGAATTTTAGGCAGATAAAAGGTTCCTGTGCACTACACCAGCCTTGATATTTATTGCTTCCGCTTTAGAGAAATTCCCATTTTATCACAATTTGTGAGGTTGTCCTGAATGGCTGGAGAGGTTCCTCAGTGCGTCATATTAATGCCCTGTGCAATCTAATAGATGGTCATATTGTGTCTCTGCAGGTCACTGATGCAAAAATTAAAGCAGATGAGGCTAAACTAAATGCACAAAAGGTCCTGTTAAAAACCAATACAACAAAAGAAAAGGTGGACAAGAGCAATGAAGACCTAAGGAATCTCATCAAGCAAATCAGGGAATTTCTTACACGTAAGGATTGAGATGAAACCTTTTTTGTGTTATTGTGCATTGATCTCTGCAGCTGGTTTATTTATTGTGTAATATCACTGACCTAGTATCAGGGATGAGGAATAAACCAAATGATCACGGAGAGCCATTTTGAGTTGTATGATTTGAAATTCAAAATTTGCTATTGCTATATTTATAACCAGAAGACGAAGATCATCTAGGCTACAGATCTTTCTCTGGTTGCTGTTAATACAGTACAGATTTGCTACGAATATGTGATTCTATAGAATGTGTTTGCTCATCCAAGTTCATCTCTTTGACTTTTCCTCTGCAAGAGACTAAACGCTTTACTGTTTAGCAGTTATCTATCTATTTGCTATTTGTGATCCTCTAGTTTGGGATCCTTGTGCTTCCTCAAGCATATTGATTGGTCACCTAGTAATTATTGTAATGGTACCACTGTTAGTCAGGAAAAATAACAATTGATGTGACACAGGCTTTCGCCAGGCTTGGCTCGGTGCCTTTTCAATCTAGTTTATGTTGTAGTACATTTAAGTTTATCTTCCATGTATGATTTGTATGTATAATATTAATCAGTTTCATTTTCAGAAACCTGGCAGTAAATTGCTCACGTTTGTTTACTTTAAGTAAAATTCTTGCATTGAACACATCATGTAGACTGAAATATGCTTTTTCTATTAATGCACTTTCATCCTTCACCTTGTGACAACTTTGCCTTATACAGTCTGTCCACATGCTTTTTTGTGTCTCCATTATAATCAGTTGTATTTGCACTGCTCCAAAAGAATGTATCCAGCACTGCACTGGATTCAGTTATTTTCAGTAAATGAGCTCAGTGATTTATTTTACATTTTATATAACTGTCCTGAACCAATGCTTCTGTCCTCTAAGTATCTTGTTTATTGCACGTTCTGGCAACATCTAAAGGAAGACCATAATGAAAAGGTTCTTATGATTTGAGCTGATGAAATATAGGTTGATTGAAATCAGTACAGTTAAGGAGGAATGACAAATCTGTCTTTCCATGCCCTTGTCAAAGAAACTTTAGAATGGAGGGATTTTTTCCCCCCACTTTCTGGCTATTCGTAGTTGCTTCAGCATGAAAGACATATTGGGTAACTTTTACAAGGACCATTCCAAATTGAGTTTCGCTAACAATTAACAGTGGTTCGGGTTGGCCCAGTTTGGATAGTTTTGTTGTGGGCTAGATCCTTACTGTGTAAATGGGTAAAGTGGAATTCAGCATTGTTGTTGGTAGTGTTACAACTCGGTGAGAAAGAGATCTCGGGTTCCCTTTCAACCTTCAACTGGTCTTACCATAACGGGGTTTAATTTTAAACACTTTTTTTAGCTCCCCCTTGGTGAATCCTTGTTCACCGCTTTCCAATTATAAGGCAAAGAGACTAGCTCAAACAGGTTTTCTTAGGCTTAAAGAAAAGGTTGAAATTTATTAAACTTGAACCCTAATTCAGTTGACCCCTACAGAAACGTGATGTGCCCACACTAACATGCATACGCAATACACATGTGCAAATAGAGACAGAAAAGAGCAGAAGAAAAATAAAGTGGAAAAGTTTGAGGCAATATCTGAAGAGTTTTTGTTATGGTTTTTCGAGCTCACTGTAAAGTCCTTGATTGTAGGTAGATCTTGCTTTTCGTTGGAGCCCAGTATTCTTCTTGAATCTTGTTCGCTGTAGGAGATTTTTCTTCCTTGGGGTTCATGTGTCTTCATTGGATTCAGAGGCTTGTGCGAAGGAGATGGGAGCAGACAGGAGAGATCGTCTCAGTCCAGGAGCAAACAGACACTCAGTTTAAACTGTTTGTACAATTCAGAAAAACCCAAGTTGCCAAGCAGGCTAGTCGTGTGACTAACTGATCTGACCACGTCTTGGATTGGATCACCTCAGCAGTCTCTGGAATGCTCCTCTGACACACAATACCTGCTGATCAAGGGCCATTGTGGGTTGAATGTGTCAGGGAATGGTCCTTTGTCCTCCAATTGCCATCTGTTAATATGCAAATGTCTTTTCCAGCCACGGCTGATGTGTTTAACAAGACCTTTCCTCACTCCAGTAACAGTTTAAAATCAATATTCATGACAAGAGTAATGTGCTTCATTCTTGGCAGGTGGGGGCCTAGCATGACACCTCACATCCGGCAGAATGAAATGCGATTTGAGAAAAGTCGTGTTTCATTAAAAGGGATGAGAGAAAATATGATACAGAAAAAAAAACATGCATTTCTCTCATTCATTCACAAATCCTAAAACTTATTAAAACTGCCCCCCCCACCACTTTTGGCATCCCAGTAAACAAGTGATTCTTTTTTGGGGTAGGTTCTCTTCCGTTTGCCCATTTCCATGGCTGCCTGGGGTCTTTGTTCCTGCTGAGGTAATTTTTTTTTCGGAAGAGTCAGTAGTGGGTAGGTCTATCATGGACACTCTTTCAGTGCTTTGCTGAATTATGCAAAGGCTTTTGACTTTGGTTCTCTTTGGTTCTGACTGTGGGTGACGATTCTTTGCTAATCACCCCTTTGTCCCAGAGGACACTGCTGCCTGCAAGTATTTGTGCAGACTTTACTGCATGCCACTGTGGCACTTTGACTATGTGAGGCATCATCCTCACAGTTTCTCTGCCCCCTAGAGGTTTTTCTTTGTCTCTGCAGGTTCTTGTAAATGCTGTTAGCAACTCTGATGGGGTGCTTCTAATGTCTGCATTTATATAGGAGGATGTCGGGTCTAACTTTACACATTTTTCGGGGTTGGCTGACTGGGCGGTAGGGGTTTTCATTCGGGATTCCTCCTGGACTTCCTTTAACCTGCCCTCTTGGTCACTTTTTCTCTGTCTCTTTTGAGAGATTTGCCAGCCTTGTGCCTGCCTGTCCCCTTTTTTTCTCGGCGGAGGTCCCTTACAGTTCACCAGCCCTCTGCTGGAGGGTCCTCCTAACACCAGTACAGGACTTATGGGTGCAGGTTTCACTGTAGGTTGGGGTTTCCCCTCAACCTGGCACATGTGGCAACTCCTGCAGTACTCCACCACATCTTTGTGGCGTTTTGGCCAGTCAAACTGCTGTCTTATGCGGGCGTTGGTCTTTTGTATACCGGCACGTACAGCCACTGTAGTCTTGTGGGCCCTTCATAATATTTCTCTCCAGTACCTCTGCGGCACCACTAACTGGTGACCTACTGTCCACTCCTTGCCCTCAGGTCTGTGAGGAGAACTCCATTTCCTCAGCAGTACCTCATTTATTAAATAGTAGCAATCAGGGACTCCCTCTGCTTCACTTTCAGACTGGGCAGCCTGTGCTAACTCTCACAATACTGGGTCAGCTCGCTGAGCCTCAGGTAGGAAAAATCCATTTAATTCATTCCCTGGGTCTCCTAACTTTCCAAAGAAAATCTCGGACAGGCAGACCCCATGGACATTTGCCTGCAGTGCCAATGCAATCTCCTCTGGGGGAGCTGGTTTGATAATGGCCTGATCCATTGCACATTCAGGGAAACTACAGGGATCCATCTCCTGCCACTGCCCTGTCTCTCTGACCTCCTGCGGTCTTTCTTCCATTACTGGGGATGCTACCACCTTCACCCCCACAAGATCATTACTGAGGAGCAGGTCAACCCCGTCCACAGGCAAACTAGGGATAATCCCTGCAGTTGCCGGTCCCGAAACTAGGTCGCACTCCAGGTGCACCTGGTGTACAGGTACAGGCATACACTGCCCTCCAATACCATTCATCACCATTCTGATGTTCACTGCACTCTCTGGGGGAAAGGTCAGGCCTTTTCCCAGTAAAAGGGATCCAGTGGCCCCTGTGAATTACTGTGGGCTTGCTTGCCCCACTTGAGGGGTATGGGGTTACTTTCCCTTCAGATACAAAACTCTGATAGCCTGCAGGAATCCTATTAAATTTTCCTACACTTTCAATAGTAAGCTTCCTGGGTCTCACTCTTCCTGCAGTTAAAGCCACAGCTTGTTCTGCTGTGCTTTCCATCAGATTCTCCTCATAACTGAGCGGGTGTGCCCTGCTTAACCCTACAGGTTTTCCCTTTAGTTTCCAGCAGTCAGCTTTTAAGTGCCCTACTTTATTACAATGGAAGCACATAGGTCTCCGGGTCTCACTCTTGCTCACAGCACCTTCCTTTTTGGCTGGAGGAGGGCCCCCTGTGTCTCTTGCTTTTTCTTCTCTCCTAGGACTGCTTGGGCTCCTATCACCTTCCCACCCTTTGTCCTTTTCGGATTTGTGGGGGTGATAAGGAAAGTTTCTCCCCTGGGAAACCAATTTATAAATTAAAGCAAACTCATTGGTCAGAACGGTCGCTTGCTGGGCTCTCTTGACCCGCTGCTCCTCTACATGAGTCTTTATGCAGAGTGGGAGAGAGTGTTTAAATTCCTCTAACAGAATTAATTCTCAGATTATCATAGCTGAGCTGTACTTTAATAGCAACTCAGCCAGTGGTCAAAAGCCAGCTGCTTACTTTAGTTTAGTTTAGAGATACAGCACTGAAACAGGCCCTTCGGCCCACCGAGTCTGTGCCGACCATCAACCACCCATTTATACTAATCCTACACTAATTCCATATTCCTACCACATCCCCACCTGTCCCTATATTTCCCTACCACCTACCTATACTAGGGGCAATTTATAATGGCCAATTTACCTATCAACTAGCAAGTCTTTTGGCATGTGGGAGGAAACCGGAGCACCCGGAGGAAACCCACGCAGACACAGGGAGAACTTGCAAACTCCACACAGGCAGTACCCAGAATTGAACCCAGGTCGCTGGAGCTGTGAGGCTGCAGTGCTAACCACTGTGCCGCCCACATAGAGATATAGCACTGAAACAGGCCCTTCGGCCCACCGGGTCTGTGCTGACCAACAACCACCCATTTATACTAATCCTACATTAATCCCATATTCTCTACCACATCCCCACCATTCTCCTACCACTTAGCTACACTAGAGGCAATTTACAACGGCCAATTTACCTATCAACCTGCAAGTACTTCTTTCAAACTCCAGATAAGTTTGATTAGCTTGCTTCTTGAGGGTTCTAAACTTTTGCAATAGGCTTCAGGTACTAATTCATATGTCCTGAGGATAGCATTTTTTTGACAGTTCATAATTTGATGAACTCTCATCTGGCAGCAGGGAATAAACCTCTTATGGGCTTTTCCAGTTAACTTGCTTTGTAGTAAAAGGGGCCAGTTCTCAGCTGGCCATTTTAACTGCCTTGCCAGTTTCTCAAAGGAGCCAAAACAAATCCTTCTACATCTTCCTCATTGAATTTTGGAATTAGTTGAGCTAGTTTTAACAATCCTGTACCCAGCCCTGAATTACGCTGCTCCATATTGGCTATGCTTACACTGGGGTTACTCTTTAGCCCCCTAATTAACTCAAGCCTCTTCAACTCTCCCTCTTTGCATTCTTTCTGGAAGGTTCTTTCTCTTTCACTCTCCTCTCTTGCTTTCTATCTCCTCTCTTCTTTTTCTTCACATTCTTTCTGGAAGGCTCTTTCTTTCTCCCTCTCCTGTCTCTCTCTTTCTCTTTCCTGTCTCTCCCTTTCTCCTTCTCTTTCCCTGTCTTCTATTTCAAGTTTCCTTTGTTCTATTTGTATCCATACGAGCAGTACCATGTCTGGGTTTACTTCTAACACTGCTTCTGCTTCTTCACATTCAAGGAAAAAATGGTTGGCCACTAGCCTTAGGAGTTCAGACTTCCTAGCCTTGCCACATACAGTGATCCCACACTGCTCAGCCATTTTTCTCAACTCCTTGATAGACAGTACTTTTAACTTATCACCCTGACTTGGAGAGCTACTAGCTTCAGTTGCAGACATGTTCGTATTCAATCACACACAATCACAAGAAAACCTGTATTGAAATCCGCACCCAAATTTCTGTTACGACCTGGTGAGAAAGAGGTCTAGGGTTCCCTTTCGGCCTCTACCTGGTCTTACCATAACAGGGTTTAATTTTAAACAGTGTTTTTAGCTCCCCCTTGGTGAATCCTTGTTCACCGTGTTCCAATATGTCAAAGAAACCAGCACAAACAGGTTTTCTTAGGTTTAAAGAAAAGGTTGAAATTTATTAAACTTAAACTCTAATTCGGTTGATGCCTACGGATACGCGACACACCTACGCTAGCATGCATAGGCGATATGCACATGCAAATAGAGACAGAAAAGAGAAGGAAAATAAAGTGGAAAAGTTTTGGGCAATATCTGAAGAGTTTTTGTTACGGTTCTTCGAGCTCACTGTAAAGTCCTTGATTGCAGGTAGATCTTGCTTTTCATTGGGCTCAGTACTCTTCTTAAATCTTGTTCGCTGTCGGAGACTTTTCTTTCTTGGGTTCGTGTGTCTTCAGTGGATTCAGAGGCTTGTGAGAAAGAGATGGGAGCAGACAGGAGAGATCTTCTCAGTCCAGGAGCAAACAGACACACTCAGTTCAAACTGTTTGTACAATTCAGAAAAACCCAGTTTGCCAAGCAGGTTAGTCATGTGACTAACTGGTCTGACCATGTCTTGGATTGTATCACCTCAGAATCACCTTTGGAATACTCCTTTGATACACAATACCTGGTGATCAAGGTCCATTGTGGGTTGAATGTGTCAGGGAATGGTCCTTTGTCCTTCCAACCACCGTCTGTTAATATGCAAATGTCTTTTCCAGCCACGGCTAATTTGTTTAACACATCCTTTCCTCACTCCAGTAACAGTTTAAAATCAATGTTAATGAAAAAATGAATGTGCCTCATTCTTGGTAGGTGGGGGCCTAGCATGACAATAGACAATGAATCTTTGGTTTACTTGCTGTTTATGATTCAAGAAGGCATCAGTAATTGGGTTCCTGGAGTGAAATGTCCTGTGCTCAAGATGATGCTGCCCACAGGATGGCATGTAACCAAGTTCACTTTGTAATTTGCAAATCAGGATTTTCTGATACCTGTGCCAGCTCTTACAGAGCTATCCATTTTGTCCCTTCCCTCATGTTCTTTAAATTGTAAAATATATTTTTTATCCCTCTTACCTGGCTGGGACATTCTAAGACTTAGCAATCCTTTGCATAAAAAGAACTAACTTTTCCTTTTGTTATTTAGGTGGTGATCTTAAATGTATGCCTGCTATTTACTGCCTCACCCAACCAGTGGGAATAGTTTTTCCTCAATTCTTGTAAACTTCTCAGTTCTAGTGAAAAAACTCTAGCTTTTAAAATCATTCCTCATAATTAAAGCCATTCATCCTTGGTAGTATCCTAGTAAATCTCTCCTATACTCCCCACAGCAGTGACATTTTTCCTAAAGATACATAAAACTGGACACAATAGTCTAACTACAGGTTCAAATCACTGCTGTGCCATTGGCAATAAAGGCCCTTTCAGAGCAGGAGAGGGGGGCTTCCTAATCTGGTGGTACTTTCAAAAGTCAGAACATTACCACTAATCCTCTATGATGGTGATGTTCTTCTTTGTCATACAGGTACTATTTAGACCAACCTATCCATTTGGAATGTCCGCTCCAAGATGAGGAGATAAATGCAGACCTAAAAAGTGACAATAATGAAATGGGTTTCATTTGGATTTTTACCAAGAAACCCAGCTCTGGCTTCCTTGTTCTAAGTGCAACAATTTCAGTAATGCAGATTTTCATTCAGTGTGGAAATTCTATTCCAGTTTGTCAAAAATAATCTGTTAATATAAATCCAGTGTTGATTACTCATAAGAGCCAGATTAATACGGGATAGTATTCTGGTCTTTCCTCATCGATATCACGAGCAATGTTTTTAAAAAAAATTGCGTGATAATTAGGTTTTTAAATTGATCACATTTTAGGTTATCATTTTTCAAATTAACTTGACCTTTTTCCTGTAGCTGTACTTTGCATTCCATTTTACTTTTATCCATTAACTGTTTGATCAGCTTATAACAGCTTTGTCTTGTTGCTGCTTCAGAGGATGGTGCTGATCTGGAGAGCATTGAGGCAGTTGCCAATGAAGTATTGAAATTAGAAATGCCAACTACTCCTCAGCAGCTTCAGGATCTGACCAATGACATTCGTGCCCGGGTAGAGAGTCTGTCAGATGTTGAAGTGATCCTAAACCAGAGTGCAGCGGATATTGAGCGGGCTGAAGCACTGCTGGATGAGGCCAGGAAATCTAGGTGTGTCTCAAAATCTCTTCTTGCTCAAACTACCAGCTATATCTGCTCGATAAAATTTTAGTTAAAATAACGATTATCTACTTATTAATCATTTGAGTTAACAACTTTTCCTCTCATTTCAATAGTATATATTAGCCATACTAGTTCAGGAAGTAACTGCAGATTTCTTAAATTCAGAGTGATTAACTGCTTGTGTAAGAGTTTGCAAGTTCTCCCTGTGTCTGCGTGGGTTTCCTCCGGGTGCTCCGGTTTCCTCCCACATGCCAAAGACTTGCAGGTTGATAGGTAAATTGGCCATTATAAATTGCCCCTAGTATAGGTAGGTGGTAGGGAAATATAGGGACAGGTGGGGATGTGGTAGGAATATGGGATTAGTGTAGGATTAGTATAAATGGGTGGTTGATGGTCGGCACAGACTCGGTGGGCCGAAGGGCCTGTTTCAGTGCTGTATCTCTAAAAACATTCAATATTGATTTCTCCCAGATTGCCTCCCATCCATATCCACACCCAGAGTTGCTGTCACCAAAAATTAAAAAAAAACTTGACAAATTTTTAAGTATCCTGGCATGACACTCCTCATTTTAACCAAAATTAGACCGTTCAAAAGCACCTGGACATAATCTGCTCTAGTTAAATTATAGATACTACAGTGGAGGCTGATTGTATTAAAGGGATATCTCCATAACTATTTGTGTTACAGAATTCATTCAACAGATGTTAAAGTTGCAGCTGATCGTGTAAAGGAGGCCTTGGATGAAGCTGAAAGGACACAGAATGCAGCAGCAAAAGCCATCAAACAAGCTAATGAGGACATTGAGGGGACACAAGACCTACTGACATCAGTATGTCACTATATTCAAAGACTTCAGTTGCAAGGAATATTTGAATAGTAGGAGTTCAGCTCTATTACAAACCTAATAATATCCACCCATCTTCATAAACGTATTAGCACTGGGACCATATGCATCTACCCAGTCAGATTTTGAATATTCTTCCATTACCCCCTGGATACCAATAATATAGCTAATTTGTAGACTGGGGAAGCTCTCAATGATAATTCTGTCTTTGTGCATGCTCTGTTTGCTTGTTTTCATTCCTGATATAAGACTTAAATTACTGTAAAATTGAGTCCCCCCACACTGAAGACATTGGTGCTAATCTCTAGGAACTGAATGTTGTATACTGAAATTTTTGATACCTCTTTCCCCACATCCCCCTTAGAAAATCAGAGCACTCCTGCCATACTGTTATTGATGCATACAGAAATCTGGTAAAATGAGTTTAAATGAGCATAATGAGTGGTTTAACTGTGCTGAGTGCCATAGCAGAGCCAGACCTCAGCTGATGTTTCTATGTGCACATTTTATAGCAGGAGATTACAGGACAGTGATCGGAAGTAGGTACCCTCTACAGTGCACACATTGAGGGTATCTGCGATGCTCTACGTAAACTATAACTCCACGTGGACCAGGAATCTGAGATTTTCATGGTCTTTATAGCAGCAAACAAGACATTGCATTTACCTGCCAAGTTATGGGAAGAATTTTAGGAACCTATCTGAACAAGTAGCTGGCTAAAATATTTAACAATTAACAATGTTTCAAAGATGATTACAGCTTAGAAACAATTTCACTTATTTTCTGTTCAGGGTCTTTTCTAAAACTGCATTTAGTGTTTCACAAAATTCAGTTGTAGTTGTCAAGCAACTGTGATGCCTTTATCTGATACTTGTGAATTTATAGCTGACCCCAGAGTACTAAAGCATTAGGATGCTAATGTTATACATTGAGTAGTCTTTGAACTGCTCTGTGCAGGTTTATGTTTCCTGATAAAATGCCAGCATTTTACCCATTGCCTACAGCTGTATCGCCACTTCTATCAACAAAATAGACTGAGCATGGACTATCAGTGCAACCCCTGTGATTAGATCAAAGAACTGGAGCAAAGTTAACAATTACAGACTCCTAAGTGCATATTTGTTTGACAGAGAATGCACAGCGTAATCTGTTGCAATTAAAGTGGTCTTTTATCTCTATCATCTTCAATTTTAGCATGTGTCTTTGTCTGTTTTAATAATCCAGCCATGCTCATAGACAGACACCTGTTTGTTTAAACTTCTTATCTCAGTGAAATGCAAAGCAAATGCAATTGATGGCAAAGAAAGTAGCACCTTTAATCTATCACAGAATTGAAAAGTGTGTGTGTGTGTATAGGTATATTGAAAATTCAAATTTACTGCTCTAATGCCATGCAACAGGGCGGCACAGTGGCGCAGTGGTTAGCACCGCAGCCTCACAGCTCCAGGGACCCGGGTTCGATTCCGGGTACTGCCTGTGTGGAGTTTGCAAGTTCTCCCTGTGTCTGCGTGGGTTTTCTCCGGGTGCTCCGGTTTCCTCCCACAAGCCAAAAGACTTGCAGGTTGATAGGTAAATTGGCCATTATAAATTGTCACTAGTATAGGTAGGTGGTAGGGAAATATAAGAACAGGTGGGGATGTTTGGTAGGAATGTGGGATTAGTGTAGGATTGGTATAAGTGGGTGGTTGATGTTCGGCACAGACTCGGTGGGCCGAAGGGCCTGTTTCAGTGCTGTATCTCTAATCATAATCTAATCAACTTTGAGTACATGAGAAATCTTATGTGCTCTACAGTTGGTAGAATTTTATACTATTTAGGCTGGTTAAAGAAAGGAAGATTGATTAGCTCTATAATGCTAGTAATGAGCTCAGACTAGTCTGTACCTAGACTCCAACCTGGATCCTTTCAGTACTGCTGATTTTGTATTTACCTAAAAGTTGCTATTTAATTTCTCTCATCTTTATACATTCTAATTTTGTTGTCAACATTGTTCATTTTATTCTCTATTTTAATATGCAGTGGATTAAAATTCAAAGGTGAAATTTCTTTTAAGAATATTCAAGGTGACCATTCCACTGTAGTTGTAACTTTCCACTTATGAACATTTAGCGTAAGAATATTTGTAACAATGGCCATTACTGTAAATTTGTCTTATCTGAAATAATTTTCTTGTCTCATGGAGTGGTCTTACGAGTTAGGAAAGGACCTCAAGTTGGCAAATCAGTAGTTTCTTCAAAACTAGACTGAAATGTTTACTCATCTAAAGTGTAGTCTAAATGAAAATGTGCATCTCTAGTGTTAAACTGTTACATGTAGACTATAAATTGCATTTGGTTATGTACCTATCTTTGCTTTTTAAAATACTTTTTAGATTGAATCGGAGACAGTAGCATCAGAACAAAGTCTCAACAATGCTACTAAACGCTTAGCACAAATTGAAAAGGATATTGATGAACTAAAACATAAGACCACAGACAACATAAATACTGCTGAAAACATCGGGAACACAGCAGATAAAGTAAAGCAGGCTGCAGATGAGGCCAAACAGGTAGGCATTTTCAATTATTTTGGAGTAAATTTAGCATTCAATTTTTTATTGAACGGCAGAGCAGGCTCAATGGGCCATGAGGTCTGCTCCTGCTCCTATTTCAGATGTTCTTTTCTCAATTTTATAGTTAAATAATTTCACCCTAGAGCATTCTCATCTTCAGAGTAAGCAATGCCAGATTCTTCAAGCTCTTCTTGTCGCGTCATCTGCCTTCGGCTGAGGATCAGTTTGGCTGATCTTTTCTGCATTGCCTCCAGTGCCTGGATATCATTACTGGTTCAGTGGTAGTAACACTCTTGCCTCTAAGTCAGAAGAATGATGATTCAAGTCAACTGTATAATTGGGGCTGATGCTTGAGTGTAATACTGAGGGGAATGCTGCACTGTCAGACATGCCATCTTTCAAATGAGACATTAAACTGAGGCCCCATCTGCCTCTCAAGTGGACATGAAAGATCCCACAGTACTGTTCAAAAGAGGAACAAGGGAGTTCTCCTCAACAAACATAATTCAAGCAGATTATCTGGTCATATATATGCTGCTTATGGGACCTTGCTGAGACAAAATTGGCTGTTGTATTTCCCCATGTCACAACATTGACTACATTTTACAGCCAATTGAGTATTTTTCTAAGTTCCAAGAATGTCCCAAGATTATGAAAGGCACTATACAAAAGACACCTTTTCCTTTTATTGTCCCCTCTTAAAGAAGCCTAATATTTTACACTAAAGTAGTAAGCTCACTGTTCTTTAATTTCATGTGTCTTCCCAAATTTTTTTTAAAGATTGGTTCTATGTTAAGTGCTTTCCACTACTTCCATTTTTAAAACTCCCTAAAGACAGAGAAAGGACCTCTTTATGTACCCTCGTACAAAGTCCATTCAGTCCGGGCACTCTGTTTTCCTTTAAATTCCTAAGGTTGTCAGTGACCGCCTTATCCAAAATTTCTATTTCTTTTTGTACTCTTATTCTCTGCAGAAATCCAACATCTGCATTTGCTCATGTTGCTGTGTGAAAACACAGGATTTTATTTTCTGGTTGTGTTAGATGAAATGGGTGGGAGGAGGCTCATGGAACAAAGATGCCAGCATAGACCAGTTCAGCCAAATGGCTGTTTCTGTGCTGTTAATCCTATGTAATAAACAGTGTCATCCTGCAGTGTACATAAACTGCCATCCATTGTGAGATGTTAACCGTATCTTACAGGATTTTTTTTAAACCTAGGTACTTGATACTGTCCTTAAAGAAAAGTACACTATTGTAGAGGACAGCATTGTAAAAAAATCTGATGCAGCTTCTGAAGCTCGAAAGAAAGCAAAGTTATTGCAGAATGAAGCTGAATCATTATTATCGGACGCAAGTCGGAAACTTGAGTTATTAAAGAGTAAGTATTACACTGAATGTGATATGCAGTCATTGCACAATTCAATGCGTAGTTGGGACAGTAATAAGAATGTTAAATCAAAAGACTACTTGCATAAATATTTATGCCTTTAACTTAACTTCTTGTTGCTCAAAATTCCTGAAGTTAAATGTACTGTAAACTAATTCAAATACTGAGTAAGACAATTCAGTCCAGCTGTTCAATATCCTTCCAATTAGAGACATAATACTGTTTATTTCTGGCAGAAGTAGCACAACAGTTACCCAGCTGCATTCGCAATTATCAATATGGTTGGATTAAGCAGAAGATACATATTTTAGTCATCAACATAGGATAGAATTTTATTCAGACTGGACTTGGAGTCAGGGCTGAGTGCAGTAAAAAGGGGAAGAGGCATTGTGGCAGGGGCCGATTAGACCATACAGAACTTTCTCATTCACATTGTATACAGGGAGTGCACATCAGTTCCTTTTCCTTCTATTATCAGGAACAGTTCATGTAGATTAGCACACCAGGAAAAAGTGTTTTTAAAAAAAATATTTATGCATGTGCTGTTTTAAAAATGTTTAAACATATCTTCATAAATTTTCCTAACATACATCTATCTTAGATCACAAATCAGTTGGAGTTAAATTCATAATTGAGTACTCAAACTGGTGGTATATTGGCAAAAGAAACTGCCATCTAGTGGTTCACTGTTCATTTCAATTGATAGTGCCTGGATTCAAGATTTGTAGACCTTGCGTGAGATCCTTTCTGCTTTGATCTCAGCATAAGTCTCTGTCCATTGCCAGTGAAGTTCATCTGTGGCTTCTCTAGATTTTTCAATGCTTACCTCTGCTAACATTGTTTGATATGTTGGAGCTGATCACTGAGCACAGCCACATTAGAGACTTAAACTGCATCTCCTCAGTCTTGTTGATATTCATTTTGTTGTATTAATGTAGCTAATCAAGTTCTTTGCTGTATTAACAGGGCAGAACAGAGTGCCCTAGTTCTATGCATAGATTAATTGGAACTAGACTTAGCGCTTCACATCTGATTCAGGCTCAATGCTATGTAAATCTTGGATGACAGCAATCACCTTGGGCTACCAAATTGCTCTGAAGTCACTGCAGCTTAACCATGCACACTGTTTACCGACTATTTTGAGGGGCATAGGTTCGCATTTATATTCAGAAATGAGAACAAAGTCTAGAGTCAGGAAAGTCTAAGAAGCTGCTCTATCTCGAGTCTGTGTATTCTGTCATGGATGTCAGTACCTCCAAACTGCATCGATCTCTGATGTACACCTTTGATCTTCCCCCACCTCCCTAGGTGGAAAAAATGAACAACCCTGTAAATATTCCTGGAATCCCCAATATTTATCCAGCTCCCTCAATGTTAATTTACTCTGGATGAATTATTTTTTCTCAGTCTGTTCGACATACCCACAGTGCTGTGAAAAAAGTTTTTTCCTAATCCTTGCTTGAAGCTTGTGAATTACTTGTATCTTTTAGTCCTATTATCATCCAGATTAAATAGCTTAATTCAACCTAAGCTGTAGCCGTTATTTATAACCTTTTCAATTCCATACTATGAGATAAATCATTTGCCAGTAGGCACCATGAGAATATCCTCAGTAAGTAAGGGTCTTGCTGAAATCTGTTGAAATTAATGAAGTTTTAGACAGTTTACTTCATAGTCAGGTCAGCGTCTGAAATCCTCGGATTTATTCAACATGTTTCATTTGAAGGCATTCTTTCCCTAGTGTGCACCGTAGACTTGATTTTCCTTGCTTTAAGTAACTGTGGCAAGGAGAGTGATCGACCTTAGTGGAAGTAAACCCCTATAATTTAGAGATATTATTTTCTGTGGTCCCAATTCTTCACAGGATGATGAAGTATCAACATACATGAGTATTTTAAAGACAAGTACTGCAAAAATGTGAATCAGCTTAGCCCATTCACCTGCCGCCAGTATTTTTCTACATGAATATTTGCAGTGTCAAATTCTGAAATTTTCAGTTAGAAAATCTGAATGAAACTAGAAGCTTGTCCCACAGTAAACTGCACTAGATGCACGTAGAAGTGGAAGGACTGCAGTTAGCAGCAACTGATCAAAATACATATTCTTTCTACATGTGCCAGTTGAGCATCCAAAGTTTGAAAACTTTTAGGATTAAACAATTAAAGTAAAAGTAAAATTGTGAGCACTATTTACACCTTTGTTGAGATCTAACTGTAGGAGAAAACAGTAACAATGAACTTAATTCATAAATGGGAGCAGCAACATTAATTGTACTAGAATATCTTCATTCTCTTCATCATTAAAGTATCTGATACAAAACAGTCATAAAGCAGAAATGACAAGACTATTAACCTAAAATCTGTAATCATATCTTAATGACTCAAGACATGCAAGCTAACATTGTGTTTTCTACAGAACTGGAAAAAAGCTACGATGACAACCAGAAAGCTTTGGAGGAAAAAGCACAAAAATTAATAAAACTGGAAGAAGATGTGCGTATATTGCTGCAAACAATTAGCCAGAAAGTTGCTATCTATAGTACTTGTTTGTAATGAGAATCATTTCACTGACAACTATACTTAAGTTGCCTTACAGTCCGTATCCAATATTCTACTTGTTTAACTGAAGAACAATCACTGCCAACCCTAATTTTTAAAAAGAAAACCTCCAAATTTATTGAATCATTTTTTTTTAAAGTGCATGTTTTACTTTTATGTACTTTGGTTTTTATTTAAAATGTTTAAATACTAATATTTCAGCCATAAAATGCAATCGACAACCATCAGCAGTATTTTTGTATTACCATTCATTTTAGAGACCAAGCTTAATGAAGTAAAAGAATTCTCTGGAAAATGTAGCAAACTTTTGTATTTAATACATTTATTGCAATCAAACTTATACACTAGCAATAAATGCTTAAAAAAATGTCTTGGAAATTACACTATCACCAGAAGTTCATTTATACTTCCACTGGGGGGGAAAAAAATCTTTTGTGGCACTAAGTTTTCTGAAAGCATCTTAAGCAGTGAAAGAAACAGTGAAGCTTAATATACCAAAAGGAGGACAAGAAATGTATTTATATTACTGCAGTCATAGTGTAAGAAAACCTCAGGACGTGGATCAACCTGGCTGTAAAATGTTGCCATGGCGAATGCAGCAGTTTATGGTGACTGCCTGACAGTTAACTGCCAAGCTTTGTTTAAAATTTAAACCAGACAGCTCGACTCTGGTCATGGTATTGCCCTGAGGAATGAACCAGTGAAGTGACAGCCATTCGCTGGTTCATTTCTCAGGGCAATGCCTTGACAAATCAGAGTCAAGCTGCCCGGTTTAAATTTTAAACAAAGCTTGGCAGTTAACTGTCAGGCAGTCACCGTAAACTGGTACATTCGCCATGGCAATGCCTCTAGCACTCGGAGGGCTATAAGAAATGATTATGTTCTCTTGTCTCCTTTACAAACTTAAAATATCATTATTCTTTAGCTGATGCAGATAGACTTGGTTGAGTTGTCCAAGTAACTCCAAATTAGGCAGGGAAAGCAATCTAAACCATAACTAGAATTCAGCAGAAAGTCTCAGGACTTACAGAATGTGGAATGCAAAGTAGACCATGAATGTATCAATTAGTGTTTAAAAGGTTAATAATTACTCGGAAATTGGATAACAAAATGGCTCCATGGGCTAAACAGCCTAGATCTGTGACTCAGTTTGCAGAGAATACTTACCTTCAATCAATTTTCTACTTTTTTTTCCAAAAATATACTTCTCACAAAAATTTGCAAAAAATACATAACAAAAAAGTTCAAATTTCACATTTCAGAAAGTACAATCGAGATCAGATTCCTTCGAGACAACATAAGGTGCCTCAATTCCTGCTATTCCATTTTATATGCAATGTACATTTGCATTACACAGCAAAAACATCTTTGGTGTATACAGCCCAAGGGGTTTTACAGCCCCTCAGTTCACTATGGCAGGAGGGCCTCGCACAGTGGCCTTTCCCCATTGAGCCTTTTTGCGGAGGCTGCCCTAAGCTTTAGTGCATCCCTCAGCACGTAGTCCTGGACCTTGGAATGTACCAGTCTGCAACACTTTGCACTGGATGATCAATCAACCTCCTAGTCAAGTACAAACTTGGTATAAACCTTTATAACTTGGGAGTAAGAGCAATTATGTTACTTTTGCCCACTAAGAGACAATGCTTTTTAAAGTAATAATGTCTCCACTACTGCTTCTCTTGAAGACACACATGCCTGGAATTTCCATTGAAGTTAGTTTCTCCCAAAGTCCTACCAATGTGAATTGTCCCCCATAATTTTAGGTCACTCTGTTTTTTTGCTATTCCACTTGCTGTGGAGACAGCTGGTGAGAAATAGAATGGAAAAAATAGAAAGTCTGAAAGCAAAAAAAAAAGCTGATGGAGAGAACAAGGTATACTTGAGAAAAATAGAAAGTAGGTATGTGTATGGAAATGAATGCCCTCTGCTGGCAATCAAAGTCTGTAGCACCTTAACTCCACAATTCCAAAATAGGCCTAATCCTACACAATTTTGAAAGATATTAAATACTAAATTTGTAGGTGCATTAAAACATCAATTTCTTCATACATTTGACTCGTAAATCAAAAGAAAACTTGAAGCAAAATCCTCAACACCAATAGTGTCAAACCAGCGTGAAGAAAAAAATACCACCTTCAAAATATAAAAATGATTATAACAGCCTCCTGTCAGCATAAATTTCCCCAAAACAAATGACAACATTGTGAAAAATATGAACAAAGCTGGTGTAGGAACCCAGAGATCAATACCTTGACTAAAATATTCATCAAGGGCACTAAAGTAAACCTTCACTTTACTCCTCGTCAAGATCTGCCTGGGATTTACCACACAGCTTAATTTTGGATTGCTAAACTGCCTTGCATTAATCAGTTTGGATCATGTTAGTATTTATACTACCAACCTCCCATCAGGATCTGCACGAACTACTGAGTGAATGAATTAACTTTGTCAATTATTAGCAAAACTCATGAACTACCAATTACTTATTAACCATAGAATTAGTTAGCTGCATTTTAACAGTATGTAAGTATTAGTACATTGTTAACTAATGAAATAAATCACAAAGGCTAAGTTATATCACTTCAATATTAACTGCTTCATTATAAATTTGCAGCTCAAATCAGTATCTGAAATGAATATAAACTGGTCAGATTAATTCAGTATTAGCTGAGCAATTAAATAGCATTAGCCAGCAGATAATAGTCTATAGTTTTGTAGTTAGCAATATTTCCAGAACTTGTATGACATCTCCTTTTGGGCTGGGATAGATGAACTGGTTTCCCTACCTTCCTCTGAGAGGATGTCAGTCCTTGAGGTGTCAGAATGATCAGTCTGTCTGTAGAGGTGCTATCCATTCATCCTGGAGCCTCAATTTGTGAGTAAATTCACCTACTATGCTGATAGCTTATCTGGAAAACTCTGTTATCTCACCTCGTTTGATGTCAGGGAAACTTACATCTAATGGACACATCTGGCTGATAGCCATACAATCTTAACTTCTGTAATTTTTCTCTTCAGTTTCAATTTTATAGGGTTGCCTTGCTACATATACTAGACATAAATCTCATGCACTGTCCACTACAAAGATTAAAAGAATTAGGACTGAACCTTAGTATTAAAACACCATCTTGTACATTCTTAATTTCCAAAGAAACCATTTTATTCATCCGTCCAAGTGACACGTTGGGAGTCAAACCCTTCTGGTCTAAATCATCTCATTGTCCGATTCAAACCCTTGATGAACTCCAAATCAATGCCACAGCAGCAGCTGATGTGTCGTGTCAGCCATTTACTCCCTGGTTTGAGATCTTTACTAACAAAAGGGGTTGCATGCAGGTCAGGATAAATCAGCAGTCTTTATTATCCCTCTTAAGTGTATCTGGGCATATGTTCTTAATGGCTGGTTTTCTAACCCTGGTAAGGAATGTGTGTAAATCTTAGGGTTTAATTAGAATTTGCTTTTTTTTTTAAAAATGCATTTAATCTCACTACTGGCCCCATTTGAGGATACATTTAAGTCAGTTCTTAGTGCATTTCTCCCACACTGAACAATATAACTTCCCCATTAGGTCACTTTGTAAATGCAGTGGTCTGTAGATTAGTGAATAACGCAGACCAGGAAGATCCGAGGATTTGATCTCCGGTCTGAGATTTCAGCTAAGGGAGGGAAAGAAGTCAGTCATGAATACATGTCATGAATGAATTTTGTGTGAAGACCAGGATTGGGTTTGGCCATGATTTGCCTGAAGTCAATAATCTACTCAGGCTCGCCACCAATGGTCCACAGAAAGAATGAGTACTTCAGTAAATTACCAGATACTTGCCAGTGTTGATAGAACTACCTTAGCAAGAGTCAGTGCTTACAAAAAAAGAGGGGAGAAAGTTGGATGACGGAGAGGGGGAGGAGATGAACTTGCTACTTTGACTTAATTGGAATTAAATAAGGTAATAATCTAGTTAATTTCTGCATTGGAATACAGCAAATTGAAGACAAATTCATTGGACATGGATTGACAAAGTCAAACAAAGATAAGCTTATCCTATTAAGTGCATTTATAAATATTGGGTCAGTTTCCTGAAAAGGATCTTTGCAAATCATTCCCAAATACTTTTCTAAAAATAGTGCAAGCTCTCAATGCAGAAATAAAATCAGGTCCAATCTTGTCTTTGATTTTCATACGTGAAGATGAGTTATCCCAAAATTCAATAGGATCAAATTTGGATAAACAACCAAAAATTCAGTACAGCAGGAGGCCCAAGACCTACTCCTTTATAGCAAAATGTGTTAATTGTACAGTTTGCAACTTCAACCCAATTTCTCCTAACACAAAATATGAAAGGATGAATCAGAGGTAAGTAATTTAACCAATTGCTTGATTTCTCCATTACCTAAACCGGTTTCCTTGACCAAAGAAAGTGGAGACTGGCCCTTGTAGGTCCTTTTCTGGGCAAGTCAGTCACTTAAAAGATTGCACAATTGGGACCAGCAATTATGAGACCACTATGGCTATACCTTGGATTTCTCAAATGTTATTGACTGACTCCAGGCAGATTCTTCCAATTATTCTATATCTGTTCCCAAAAAATATCTAGCATTCGGATCACCCAAACATCCACTAATGCAAGGATGATCAGCTGAAAAATCCAGGTGTAATTACGCTCACAATTAACATATTCCAATATGCCTTTATGTTTGTTTAGGGTCTAGTATATGATGCTGTTTTTAGTTTACCAGATATAAACAAGTGAATGGGGCGATAGTTATAATTCAAATACTTATTTCCTAACTCTATACATGAAAGATATGATTCAGAGATAATTACAAAATAGTATTAATTTCAAAATCAAATTATTGTGCAGCAGCTCAGTTCAGAATCAGCTTCACTCTAAAAATGGCAGCACAATCAGGTCGAGGTTGAATGTTTCTCTGCAGCATTCTGGCTTTGACATGAGCTGCTTATGGCATGCAAGTTTTGCCATCCATTCATCCTCTATAGCTGTCATTCCTAGTGCATCAGCCATTTTCCTGGTTTATCCTGTACTTAAATTGAGTTTATAATTATTAAGTCATATACTAAAGGACCACTCTGAACAGAGTTCACTCAACTTAGCTTCATTTCCTTATAGACAGTGAGAGCATATCTTTTGCTCTGGACCTTCCATAGTGCTCTGCAAAACTGGTAATAAGGCTCTTGCACAAAGAAAAATGGCATCTCGATTCCCATTTCACAGTTCCTGCCTGATTTTTACACTTGATTTATAAAAACATTTTTAGCCCGTTGATGGGTTTTTTTGTGCTACACTGCTTGTTTGGTATACACTAGTGTCTCTCCATCTTGTAAATCTGTCAGTGTCAAGAGCTTCAGGCCTAAAATTCAGCTGAAGCTGACCTCTGCTGGTCACCTTTTAGATGTTTTTACCAGGAAGTACTCATAAGGATTGACATTGATTATCAAATGAGGAAAATGTTGAGCCATTTGTTTTTCAAAAGGCTTTCAGGGTCATAAACACAGGAAAAGCCAGTCCACACAGACCCTTTTATGGCTCCAGCACCATTGGGTTTTTATTTAAGTCTACATTTTAAGCACACATTTTAAAGTGTCCAGTATTAAAGAAAAGGGTTTTAATTTCATTCTACCAAAGATCTACTCCTAATTTACCTATAGTGTACTAACCAAAATGGCTGGAATACAGATATCATGGAAGGCTGTCCATGCTCAAGTTTAGGCAGACAACAAGCCCCATTTATAGATAAGAATAGAATACATATAACATGCACACAGCCTTAAAAGCATGATGCAAAGTGTACAAAGTTTATTAAACAAAACCCCTAGTCTATGTTAATACAAGCATCATCCCATTTATATGAAAATAGCAAAAAATGGCTTGTCCAAACCTGTTAACTACTTAGAACCTACAGCACAGAAACAGGCCATTTGGCCCAAGCTGGTGATTAGGCTCCACATGAGCCTCTTCTTGTCGACCCCTCTCAGCATAACATTCTATTCCTTTCTCCCTCTGTTTATCTCGCTTCACCTTAGATGCATCTATGCTGTTCACCTCAAATACTCCTTGTGGTAGTGAGTTCCACGTTCTAACCACTCTGTACACTAACACGCACAGGAGTTATGGAATATATTTACAATTGCAGACAGGCAAAATCATTTGAATTAGCTTCATAAACTAACATTTACAACCTATGAGACATCACATCTTTTAATGAGATATTTTTGAAGAGCTGATGGCATGGTCACAATTACAGGGGAAATAAAAGTTTTACAGTGATGTCACTAGAACTGCTCATAATCCATACATCAATTTAATTCTAGCTTTTTCTCCAAACTTACCATGCCACTTTTGTCATAGCATTTAGTTAATGTGCGAATTAAGCAGTTGTATGATCAGGAAAGTGAGATACAAATTATATCCCTACACCTCAGTACATATCTTTTGTTTAAACAAGTAACTTGGAGTCAGTCATTTACAGTACAGAAGGAGGCCATTCGGCCCACCAACTCCATGCTGGCTCTCCATGGAGCTATCCAGTCAGTCCCACTCCCCCACTCAATTCCCGTAACCCTGCAAATTTATTTCCTTCTGAAATCATTGAATTCTCCATTTCCACCAAACTTGTGGGCAGTGTGTTCCAGGTCATTACCACCCGCTGAGTAAAAAAAGTTCTTCCTCATGTTCCTCCTGCATCTCTTGCCCAAAATCTTCAATCTATGTCCCCAAACACTACTCTATTATAAGTAACTCACAGAGAAGATTATAATATGAATTTGGTACATAAAAAGAAAACTTAAATTCTTAGTTGACTATCCTACAGCAAAATAAATCACCTTTACCCAATTCAATTCCATATTTTGGGATCATTGCCTTGGAACATTAGAAACCTCAGTCCTTTATGATTTTACTGGCAGAATGAAGCAGTCTCACTGTGGAGATTATCTCATTCCCCCTCCAGTGGCATCATTTTGTTCCACGTATACACAACAATCATTTAGTTTTCATTTTTTAACCAAAAGGTGTGGCTATGCATATAAGTACGCAGGAACGGGAATAAGCCATTTAGCCCCTTGAGCCTGCTCGCCATTCAATGAGATCATGGTTTGGAACACAGGAGCAGGCGTAGGCCATTCAGCCCTTTGAGCCAGCACCGCCATTCTAGATCATGGCTGATCGTCTACCTCAGTGCCATATTCTGCACTATCCCCATATCCCTTGATGTCATTAGCAACTAGAAATCTATTGATCTCTCCTGAACTTACTCAGCTTCCACCACCCTCTGGGGCAGAGAATGCCAAAGATTCACCACCCTCTGAGTGAAGAAGTTCCTCCTCAACTCAGTCCTAAATGGCTTGCCCTTTATTCTGAGACTGTGTCCCTTGGTTGTAGACGTCACAGCCAGGGGAAACATCTTTTCTGCATCTACCCAATCTATCCCTTTTAAGAATTTTATAAGTTTCAATGAGATTGCCTCATTCTTCTAAACTCCAGAGAATACAGGGTTGATCTGTGAACTAACTCTATACACCCATCTTTGCCCCATATTCTTTGATTGATTTTTGTTAACCAAAGCTTTTAATCTCAGATTTTAAATTAACAATTGATCTAGCATCAATTGCTGTTTGCAGAAGAGAGATCCACACTTCTATCACCCTTGTGTTTAAAAGTGTTACCTAATTTGACTCCTGAAAGGCTATAATTTTGAAGACTATGCCCTCTAGTCCTAGAATCCTTACACAGCAGAAATAGTTTCTATCGACCCGGTTTCCCATAATATCTTGGGAACTTCAATCAAATTACCCTTTTAACCTTCTAAATTCCAGGGACTATAACCTTAGTTTATGTTCCAGGTATTATCTTGGTAAATCTACACTGCACTCCCTTCAGGGCCAATATATCCTTCCTATGGCGTGGTGCCCAGAACTCCTCACAGTACTCCAGGTGTGGTCCAACCAGGACTGTGTATAGTTGAAGCATGACTTTTAACCCCTTGTATTCTATTCCTATAGATATAAAGGCTAGTATTCCATTAGCTTTTTTGATTATGTTCTGTACCTGTCCATGACATTTTAATGATCTATGTATATGGACCCCCAAGTCCCTTTAGACCTCCACAGTTTCTAGTTTTTCAGCATTTAGGGAGTGTCCTGTTCCACCCTTTTTAGGTTAAGAGGAAGACCTCACATTTGCCTACATTTGAAATTCATTTGTCACAGTTTTGCCCATTCACTTTATATTTCTTTGTAATTTCATGCTTCCATCAACACCTCCTACAATCCTGCTGAGCTTTGTGCCATTGGCAAATTTGGATATGTGACTTTCTATTCATATAAGTCATTGATAAATTCGATGAATAGTTGAGGCCCCAACACAGATCCTTGCAGGACACCAGTAGTTGCATTCTGTTAATTAGAGTACTTGCCTATTACCCTTACTCTGTCTCCTGCCACTCAGCCAATTTCCTAACCAGGTCAATAAATTGCCTTCAATTCCATGGGCTTTAACTTTAGTTAACAAGCTGTTATGAGGGACTGTATCAAATGCTTTCTGTAAGTCCATATAGATGATGTCCATTGAAAATCTCCTACCCACTACTTTAGTCACCTCTTCAAAAAAGTTCAAACAGGTTCTTCAAGCATGTCCTACCTTTTACAAATCCATGCTGGCTTTCTCTGATCAACTGAGAATTTAAGATGTTCAGTCTACTTATCCTTAATTATAGACTCTAGTTTCCTGGCAACAGCTGTTAGGCTAACTGGTCTATAATTCCCTGGTTTCCCTCAGTCATCTTTCTTAAATAGCTGAGTGAGCTGCATAATTTTCCAATCTAAAGGTATGGTTCCTGAATCAAGAGAACTTTGGAAGATTATAGTTAGGGCGTCTGAAATGTTCTCACCTTCTTCCTTTAAAACCCTGATTGGAAACCATCCCACTCTAGGAATTGGTCACTCTTTTGTGCCATTATTTTATTCATTACTGTTACTTTGTTTATGGAAGATTTTATTTACTAATAGTAAAGCTCAATAGATTGGCTGGTGAGTATTTCCTATTAATTAAGTAAATAATTAATTAGTTATTTAAAACAATCAGGATGACAGGATAGGCAATGTGTTGCAATTGCAGTATGTGGGAAATCGTGGTTACCAGTGTGATCCACGGCAACCATGTCTACAGTAAATGCCTACAGCTCAAGGAGCTTTGGTTCAGAGTTGATGAGCTGGAGGCCAAGCTATGACACTGCGATGCATCAGGGAGAGGGAAAGTTACCTGGACACTTTGTTCCAGAAGGCAGAAACACCCCATAGGATAGGGTCTTCTGATTTGGTCAGGGACAGGAGGGTGTGACTGCGAATGAGGCAGGTAAGGGGATCGAGAAGGCTCAGCCCTTGCAATTGTCCAGCAGGTTTCAGGTTCTATCAGCTTGTATGGATGACAGCGAGGGCTGCAAGGTGGATGAGCAAACTGACCATGCTCAGGAAACCATTCAAGCAGAAGGAGTACACAGAAATGTAGAGGTAGGAGATAGCATAGTCAGAGGAATAGACACAGTTCTCTGCGGCCAAGAGACAGAGTCCAGTGGGCTCTGTTGCCAGGGTTCAGGATATCTGCTCTAGGCTGGAGAAGAACTTGCAGTGGGAGGGGGAGGATCCAGTTGTCATAGTCCACGTGACTACCAACAACACAGATAGGACTAGGAAAAAGGTTCTGTATAGGAAGTATGAACAGCTAGGGACTAAATTAAAAAGTAGAACCTCAAGAAACCACAAGCAAATTGGTATAGAGTAAATAAAATTAGAGAGATAAATGCATGGCTCGAAGATTGGTGTGGAAGAAATGGATTTCGATTCATGGGGCACTGACACCAGTACTGGGGAAAGTGGAAGCTGTACTGCTGGGATGGTCTTCACCTGAAACGTGCTGGGACCAGTGTTCTGGTGAGTCGTACAACTAGGGGTAAGAGAGGGCTTTAAACTAAATAGTGGGGCAAGGGATCAAGTGAGAAAAAATATGATAAATTGGAGAGGACAAGGCAGCAATAAGGGAAATAAAGTGTGGCAGGAAAGGACAGCTTGTACAAAGTTAATAGTGTGTAAGCAGCTTAGGGTACTGGTTGCATAAATAGTAAAATGCGCATTGCATTCATAACAAAACAAATGAATTGATAGCTCAAATAGAAATAAATATGTATGATCTGATAGCCATTACAGAGACATGGCTACCAGATGACTACCTGAATATTCAAGGATACATGACATTTTGGAAGAACAGGAAACTAGGAAAAGGTGGAGGGGTAGCTCTGTTAATTAAGGATGACATTAGTACATTAGAGAGAGATGACCTTCGTTCTAAAAATCAAGATGTAGAATCAGTTTGAACAGAGATAAGAAATAGTAAAGGCTGGAAGTCACTTGTGGGAATAGTTTATAGGCTCCCTAACAGTAACCACACTGTAGGACAGGGTATACAGGAAGAAATAATTGGGACGTGTGAGAAAGTTACGGCAATAATCATGGGTGATTTTAATCTACAGATTGGATGAATCAGATTGGCAAAGGTAGCCTGGAAGATGAGTTCATGGAGTTTTTTTTGAGGGACAGTTTCTTAGAGCAGCATATTCTAGAACCAACCAGAGAGCAGGCTACTCTGGATCTAGTAATATGTAATGAGATTAATTGATGACCTCATAGCAATGGTGCCTTATGTAGCAATGATCACATGATTGAATCTTGCAGTTTGAGGGCGAGAATAATGCAAAGACTAGTGTTTTAAATTTAAATAAGAGTAATTATGAAGGTTTGAAGACGGAGCAGGCAAAAGTTAACTGGGAAATTAGGTTAAGGGATAGGTCAGTAGAGATGCAGTGGCAGACATTTCATAACACTCAGCAAAGACACATTCCAGTGAGAAAGACTCTAGGGGAAGGACGCACCATCTGTGGCTAACTAATGAAGTTAAAGATAGTATCAAATTGAAAGAAAAAGCGTACAATTGAGAAAAGAGTAATGGCAGGTCAGAAGATTGGACAGAATATAAAAAATAGCAAAGAATGACAAAGAATAATAGAGAGAAATTAGAGTACGAGAGAAAGTTGGCCAGAAATATGCAAGAGTTTCTACAGGTATTTAAAAAGGAAAGGAGCAAGTAAAGTGAGCATTGATCCTCTAGAGAGTGTGTCTGGGGAGTTAATAATGGAAAATAAGGAAATGGCAGAGGAATTGAACAGATTTGTTTGCATCTGTCTTCACTGTAGAGGATACAAATAATATCCTAAAATAATTGTGAATCAAGGGAGGGAGGAACTTAAAAACAATTACCATCATCAGGGAAAGGATACTGAGAAAATTATTAGAACTAAAAGCTGACAAGTCCCCAGCTCCTGATGGACTTCATCCTAGGGTCTTAAAAGACGTGGCTGCAGAGATAGTGGATGCATTGGTCTTAATTTTCCAAAATTCCCTAGATTCTGGAAAGGTCCTACCAGGTTGGAAAATAGCGAATGTAACTCCATCATTCAAGAAAGGAGGAAGGCAGAAAGCAGGAAACTACAGGCCAGTAGCTTAACATATGTCATAGGGAAAATGCTGGAATCTATTATTAAGGAGGTTATAGCAGGTCATTTAGAAAATCTCAATGCAATCAGGCAGAGTCAACATGGTTTTGTGAAAGGGAAATCATGTTTGACTAATTTATTAGAGTTCTTTTGAGGAAGTAACAAGCGACGTGGATAAAGGGGAAACTGTGGATGTGGTGTACTTGGATTTCCAGAAGGCATTTGACAAGGTGCCACATCATAAAATAAAAGCCCATGGTAAAGGGGGTACCATATTAGCATGGATAGAGGATTGGTTAGTTAACAGGAAAGAGAGTAAGCATAAATGGATCATTTTCAGGTTGGCAAGCTGTTAGCTAGTGGAATGCCACAGGGATCAATGCTGGGGCCTCAACTATTTGGATGAAGCAACAGAATGTATGGTTGCTAAATTTGCTGATGACACAAAGATAGGTAGGAGAGTAAGTTGTGAAGAGGACATAAGGAGTTTGCAAAGGGACATATAGATAGGTTACGTGAGTGGGCAAAGCTGTGGCAAAGTGTGAACTTGTCCACTTTGGCCAGAAGAATAGAAAAGCAACATATTATTTAAATGGAGAGAGATTGCAGGACTCAGATGCAGAGAGATCGGAGTGTCCTAGTACACGACACACAAAAGTTAGTATGCAGGTACAGCAAGTGATTAAGAAGGCAAATGCAATGTTGTTGTTTATTGCAAGGGGAATGGAATATAAAAGTAGGGATTAAAGCAAAATACTGCAGATGCTGGAAATCTGAAATAAAAACAAGAAATGCTGGAAATACTCAGCAGGTCTGGCAGCATCTGTGGAGAGAGCAGAGTTAGCGTTTCAGGTCAGTGACCCTTCTTCAGAACTAGTAGATATTAGAAATGTGAAAGGTTTTAAGCAAGTAAAGTGGGGGTGGGGCAAGAGATAACAAAGGAGAAGGTGTAGATAGGACAAGGTTACAGAGAATAACTGACCAGAAGGTCATGGAGCAAAGGCAAACAAAATGTTAATAGTGTGTTGAAAGACAAAGCATTAGTACAGATAGGGTGTTAATGGACTGAAAACGCAACAGCCACAAATACAAACATGAAAAAAGGGTGGGGGGCCTGGAGAAGAACAAAAGGGAAGGTCTGTGATAGTGCAGAGGGCAGGAGAGATTAAAAGACAAAAGATGTCATGAATAAAAGGCAAAGACAGCAGTAATAGTTATAGTAAAAGACTAATCATTTGTCTAGATGGAGTGTTAATGGCAGAGTAATGAACCTCTCCGTCTGAAAGCAAAAACATGCAGAACAAGTTTAAGGCTGGATCATGGTCTGAAATTGTTGAACTCTATGTTGAATCCAGAAGGCTGTAAAGTGCCTAATCGGAAGATGAGGTGCTGTTCCTCGAGCTTGCATTGAGCTTCACTGGAACACTGCAGCAGGCTAAGCACAGAGCGGAGGTGTTCCGCAAAGCGGTCAACCAATCTGCATATGGTCTTCCCCACTGTAGAGAAGGCCGCATTGTGAGCAGCGAATACAGTATACTAAATTGAAAGTACAAGTAAATCACTGCTTCATCTAGGAGTGTTTGAGGCCTTGGATGGTGAGGAGAGCAGAGGTAAAAGGGCAGGTATTACACCTCCTGCGAATACACGGGAAGGTGACGAGGTGTCGGTGGTGATGGAGGCGTGGATCAGGGTTCTGCGGAGGGAATGATAAATTTGGAATGCTGACAGGGGAAGGGAGGGGAAGATGTGTTTGGCGGTGACATCATGTACTGGAAGAGAGTTGGGGGAAGAGGGTCCGAGCAGGACTGGAACAAGGAATGCTGGACATACCCCACAAAAAGATAGGCATAACTAGGACCCATGCGGGTGCCCATATCAACACCTTTTATTTGGAGGAAGTGAGTGGAGTTGAAGGAGACGTCGTTCAATGTGAGAACAAGTTTAGCCAGGTGGAGGAGGGTGGTGGTGGATGGGGACTGGTTGGGTCCCTGTTTGACTAAGAAGCGGAGAGCCTTCAGACTGTCCTGGTGGGGGATGGAGGTGTGGAGAGATTGGACATCCATAGTGACGAGGAGGCAGTTTGGGCTGGAAATTGTTGAAATGAGGAGGGCATCAGAAGGGTCACGGATGTAGGCGAGAAGAGACTGGACAAGGGGCGGAAAAAAAAAAGACAAGCTAGGAAAAAATAAGTTCAGTGGGGCAGGGACAGGCTGAAACGAAGGGTCCACCAGGACAATCCTGTTTATGGATTTTGGGAAGGAGGTAGAAGCGGGCTGTTTGGGGTTGCGGGATTATGAGCTGGGAAGCTGTAAAAGGAAGATCTCCAGGAGATAGTGGCTTGATGTTCGGTGGTGCGATCATAGTCCAGAGGGAGGTAGGAAGAAGTGTCTGAGAGTTGGCGCTCAGTCTCTGCAAGGTACAGGTCGGTACGCCAGACAACAACTCTACCCTCGCAGCGGGTTTGATCACAATATCGGGGTTAGCCCTGAGAGGACGGAGTGCAGCAACTTCAGAGGGAGACAGGTTACAGTGAGCGAGGGGAGCAGTGAAATTAAGATGGCAGATGTCACGCCAACGGTTCTCAATGAAAAGATCAAGAGCGAGTAAGCGGTCAAAGGGAGAGGTCCAAATGGAGGGAGAATACTGGAGGCGGGTGAAAGGGTCCGCTGGTCAGGGAGGACTCCTAGCCAAGGGAGTGAGCCCAGAGGCGAAGGAAGAAGAGCTCAATGTCATGCCGAGCACGAAATTCATTGAGCTGGGGGCATAAGGGCATTAAGCTGAGTCCTTTGCTAAATAGAGATCATTCAGCGTCAGAGAGGGGAAGGTCAGAGGATATTGTGAATACATGGCAATGGGTGAAATTGGAAGAGGGATGGGGTCAGAGGGAAGTGTAGGGGAAGAAAGATCTGGAGGGGCATTTGTACCCATGAGTTGTTGGAACTTGCAAACCTGAAAGTAAGAGAAAAGGTTTTTGTCAAAGTGTCAGATAAGATGAAGAATGAAATGAAACTGTGGAGTGGGACAGCTTTGAGATAGGGTGAGTTGGTGCTGCTGGAGAAAGGTCGAGTGTGTACATGTAGCAGCACATGGCACCGTGTGGATCTCAGGATGTGATGAGAACAGTGGTCTGAGGAGCGTTGTATGTCTCAAAGATACCTGTAATCCTGGGTGGATTTGAAACACAAAGATGGAACTTCAGTCGGAATCCACATGGAATAAGTTGGAGCTGGAGACAGTTGCTGAGGAAGGAGATGTGGCTGTGAAAACGAATTTCAGTGGACACCTTATCGAGCACCAGGAGGTAAACGGAAAGCAATGAAACTCTTGCTCTTTAGGGGTATAAACTGGTTCTGTATCATGTTCAATCATTTATTGAATACTTCTCACTGTTCTTCTGTTGTTTTACCCATTAACAGATTATCCACTAATTATATACAATAAAAAGTTGACACATCACACGTCAGATAGAAATTTCTCTGTCGCATCTAAAAACAAATAGGAAAAAAAATAGAAAAAAGAAACAAATAGAAAAACCCAGTCTAACCTTTGATATTTAGGATCTGTTGAGAATAGTTTGCCTGACTGACCCAGTGAAGGTGCTGCAATTGCTTTAAAGGGTCACATCAAATTACACAATAATAAATTGTGTATTACATGTGATAATTTTCCTGTTATTATAAATGCATCTTGTGTACTGTGAGCAGCATCACAGGATATCCACTATACATATCAAATTATAAATAAACTTATGTGATAAAAATGACAGAATAGCTAAATTTACACAAAAAACTAATACAGCATTAACTTTCTGCTTTCAATGATGTTACTCTATTTATTAAACATGTCAATATATTAACTGAAGAAAATGTGCATAAGTTGTCAAAAAGAAAAGTTTATAATACAGTATATAGAAGTCCAAAAGGAAGAGAAGTAGTTAGCCAAAATGAACAAAAGATTATTAAAAAATCAGATAAGCAGGGAAAAGTTTCCTTCATGCATTGTGTAGTGGATTCATAAACATGGACTATATTTATAAAAAGTGATTGATTTATTTACACAAAATGCACACAAAGTCCTTGCCGGTGATCTCTCTCCTCCCCACACCCCAATTTTCTAGATAAATTACAGAACTGCCTTTGACAAAACTATAGGGAATAAGCTGCAATATCAATGACAGTCAGAGGATCACACACCCACTGTTAAGGCAGTTATTCTGATTCATTATACAACAGTTCATAACTGCAGCATCAATGTAAGATACACATTTTCTCTATTCAAAAAGCATCACCAGTGTATCTGCAGTATCCTCTTCACTTTCTTTTAACTAACCAATTTCTCTCATTTGAAAATCTTTTTACTTCAGATATCAAATTTCTCTTCACAGATGCAGTGCCCATTTTCTTCATAATCATCTTTGGTAACAACCAAGTCCATGAAATCTGAACTTTCAGAAAGTAATTTTCCACCTTCCCATGAGTGTGTGATAGGGCTGCAAGAAAGAAAAAAATAACCCAATGTTACTGCTTCATTAAAGATTTGAATGATATAGTAAAGATCACTTGAATTCCACAACAGACTCTCATATTTTCACAGCAAAAATTGAAGAGTGGCAAAACACAACACACCAATCAATGTGAAAACTGAAATCACATAATTCATGGAGGGAGAATCCCCACTTGTCAAGAACTGAATTAACTCATTTTAGTGCTAGAGATGCATTTGGTTCTGCGCATAATGACACCAAGTATCTTTCTGGGTAACACGTGGACTGTAGCAAGTGACATCACCGTTATACCCTCTTCTCCCTTCCCGTGCCTACATTTCCCAACTGATATCTGTATTTCCACATCGGATCTCCTACCGAT
The DNA here is from genome assembly GCF_036365525.1 of Heterodontus francisci. NCBI lineage: Eukaryota > Metazoa > Chordata > Chondrichthyes > Heterodontiformes > Heterodontidae > Heterodontus > Heterodontus francisci. The sequence goes on from NC_090397.1 coordinate 28,782,978, forward strand.
CCTTTTCTTTTCCTCCAGTGCACTCACGCAGCAGCAGGGCTGAGTGAAAACACAATATTCTTTTTGTTGGTACTACTACTGGGATGCCCCTGCTTCCAGGCATTCCATCATTAGAGCAATGCCGCAAGGAAGAATCCGCAGAGGGAAAGGTAGATAGCAAGAAGATTAAAGTGCAGATTGAGACAAGCAGCCAGGTGTGCATGTGCATGCATTTTGAAAATGTGAAGTTTTCAGTTAATTCCTACAGTGATCATTAGTAATTCCATCACAGATATTTCTGCTAATGCCCTTTTATACTTTGATTTGTGTAGCTGGGGTATACAAGCACTGGCAAATAAATTTAAAAATCACAGAACAATTACAGCCTTGAAATCACCTTAATGTATATTTGGACCAGTATTTCTGTGGAGTTTGTGGATGTAGTTTTAATACCTATTCAGTATGATGTCAGAATCAGCCCATGCTCACTGCATGAGTTAAATGGTAAACCCTCTGTAGAACAATGTGATCGTGAGATAATAACTTCAAGGTTATTCAGTGATAAATCACAGTTCATTATCAGAAAATAAAATCAGTATTTTGTGCAATGCATTAAGCATACGTAACCTGAACGACAATTTAATGTGATAACAGGCGAGAATTGACAGTAATGAAAAGTTATGACTGGAGTTTTTAAAAACATTATAATTTTCACTTCTGTCCAAATTTAAACATGATTAACAGGATTTCATATTGGGGACATATTACAGCTTGTCAGAATGGTTTTAGCAGATGCTGCGAGAAGACCCAGAGTCAACTGCCCATCCACTGACTGACATACAAAAGGCAGAATGTGAGAGTACGAAGGAAAGAAAATAGGAATATAGTGCATTCAAAATAAAGTTTAAAAAGATTCAAAAATCACATTTTTGAAATTAAAATAACTAATGGTATCCGAGACAAAACTTACTTTTCAGGCAGCAAAACAGATACATCATAATCGCTTGGAGTAAGAGATCGGACATCAGCATAAACACGATCTCTGAATCCTGGCAAGAGGGTGTTACCACCAGTTAGGACGATGTTCTTATAGAAATGTGGATGCATTTCTGGTTTAAAAAAAAGCAAGTTTAATTTTTTTTTTAAATTGGATTTCAACATATTCAAAAGAAATTATAGATAGCTTGCATGAATATTTTAGTTTTTTGATGAGGTAACAGAAAGGGTCGATGAGGGTAATGCTGTTGATGTGTACATAGGCTTTCAAAAGGCATTTGATAAAGTGCCACACAACAGACTTGTGAGCAAATTAAAGCTCATGGAATAAAAGGGACAATGGCAATATTGATATGGAATTGGCTGAGTGACAGTAATGTTAATAGCTGTTTTTCAGATTGCAGGAAGATTTGTAGTGGAGTTCCCCAGGGGTTGGTGTTAGTATCCTTGCTCTTCCTGACCTAGACCTTAGTGTACAGAACGTGACATGAAACTTGGAAGCATTGTGAACTGTGAGGAGGTTAGTGTAGAATTTCAAAAGTACATAGACATGTTGGTGGAATGGGTGGATAAGTGGCAGATGAAGTTCAATGCAGAGAAGCATGAAGTGATTCATTTTGGTAGGAAGAACGCAGAAAGATAATATAAAACAAAGGATACAATTCTAAAGGGGGTGCAGGAGCAGAGGGACCTGGGTAGATATGTGCATAAATCATTCAAGGTGGCAGGACAGGTTGAGAGAGTGGTTACAAAAGCATACAGTATCCTAGACTTTATTAATAGGGACATAGAGTACAAAAGCAAGGAAGTTATGTTGAACTTGTGTAGAACACTGGTCCAGCCTCAACTGGAGCATTGTGTCCAGTTCTGAGTGCCACATTTTAGGAAAGATGTGAAGGCATTAGAGAGAGTGCATAAAAGATTCACAAGAATGGTTCCAGGGATAAAGGATTTCAGTTATTTAGATAGATTGGAGAAGGTGGGACTGTTTTCCTTGGAGAGAAGGTTGAGAAGAGATTTGATGGAGGTATTCAAAATCATGAGGGGTCTGGACAGAGTAGATAGGGAAAAACTGTTGCCATTGGTGGAAGGATCGACAAGAGAGCACAGAATTAAGATAATTGGCAAAAGAAGCAATGGCTACATGAGGAAAAACTTTTTCACGCGAGTGGTTAGAATCTGGAATGCAGTGCCTGAGAAAGCGTGATGGAGACAGGTTCAATCAAGGCATTCAAGAGGGAATGGGATTGTTATCTGAAAACAAAGAATGTGCAGGGCTACGGGGAGAAGGCAGGGGAAGTGGGTAAATTGCTCCTTTGGAGTGCCAGTGCAGACCCAACAGGCCGAATGGCCTCCTTCTGTGCTGTAACAATTCTGTGAAATATGAATTATAATGATGCTGCTGGATAAACACATCATAAGACTTGTCTCGATTTTAAAATCTCATCCTGGTTTTCATATTCCTCCAGGACCTCACCCCCTCACGATCTCTGTAAACTCCTCCAGCCTTACAACCCGCTGAAAACTCTTGTATTCCTCCAATTCTGGCCTCCTGCACATCCTCAATTTCCATCACTGTCAAATCTGCCTTCAACTGCCTAGGTCCCAAGCTCTGGAATTCCCTCCTTAAACATGTCCACCCTGTCCTCCTTTAAGACACTTCTTAAAACCTACCTCTTTGACCAAGTCTGATCCTAATCTCTTGTTAGGTGACTCAATGTCAAATTTTGAATGATAGCAGTCCTGAAAAGTGCCTTAGGACTTGATATGTTAAAGATACTATCTAAATGCAAATGGTTGTTGCTGTTGCAGATCGGGATCCAAGAAATGTTTATGCAAAAAGTCATTTGAAACAGTTTCGATTCCTGAAGCTCCTCACCTTCAGGTAAACTTTGCACAGAATGAACTATTGCTTCTGGTATTCCCATCTCCTGAATGCCAATGTCAGAAGGGTGAAAGAGGATTTCAGGAACAGCAAATCTCTCATTAGTCAAACGCAGAATCTGTTCATTTGTCTTGTATTTTCCACTAAAAACCATCTCTTCCAGAGGCTAAATTAGGAAAAGTCAGAAGAAACCAACACAATTGAGAAATCCTTAAAATAAAATACACAAACAGATGAAAAGAGAGTCTCCAGTTCTGAAGCCCTAAGGTCATTATGCAAACTATTTATCAACAGCTAAATATCAATTTGAACAATTTCTGAAACCAGGCAATAACTCTGGAATGGATGATTTGAAGCACTGCTCTGTGCTTAAAAAAATGCATTAATTCAATAATTTGAGTTAAGTAACGCAAGTAAGCAGGAGTGAAGAGAGCAAGTCTGAAGGGAGGATGTGCAAGAGAGCAACAGAGAACCAGCAGCAGAGGGTCAGTCAGAACAATAAGTTAGAGTCAGAACACGAGCTGAATGCGGAACACCAAGAAAGAAATTCTAAAAAGTGACCTCACTGTTGCAGAGGAAGCGGATTTGGGGCAACAATTAAGCGTTTGTTTTATTAAATTGTCCATTTTTTCAATGTTGAAATACACTTGATGGTAGTTTCCATTTCATTTGAGATTTATAAATGTCATTTCCAGTGTTTGTAGTTACTTTTTTACTACTGTCTTTCAGAGGTCCGTTTCTCAAATTTGTATATGTCAGAATCTCAGTGCCTTAGACACAAGTATCTTAGATTGTTAGAGTTCAGTCTCAAGCATTTTAGTTGTCAGGGTCTCAGTAATTCAGAGGTCAATGATTTGACTACCATGGCAGGCCAGCTGGCACCCATTGCATATGCATCCTGTTCTACGTGAGAACTCCAGAACACTTCATGTATCCTGATGCGTCTTTCTTTCTTTTGGAATAACCATGAGTGCAGGAAATGCTACCAGTTACTTGAGCTCAATCTCCGAGTTTCTGGCTTCAGGAGCACCTGCAGTGCACCTGGGACTCAGAGTTTCCTTGAATGCATGTTCCATGAGGTGGTCACCCCACTGCTATAGAAGGTGCAGGAGGTGATAAAATGGATGATCACCAGCCAGGGTAGGAGGAAGACACAGGTAGTGCAGGAATCCCCCAAGTCAGTGGCACTCACTAACTGGTTTTTAGTTTTGAATACTGGGGAGGGTGACAACTCCTTGGAGGAATAGAGTAAGAATCACCACATGCCATGGCTCCACAGGAGATTTGACTGCACACAGGGGGGGAAAAAGGAAGAGTAGAAATGCAGTCGACATAGGTGATTCAAAGGAGCAGATGCAGGCCATTCAGCCCCTCGAGCCTGTTCCAACATTCGACTAGATCTTGGCTGATCTTCAACTCAACACCATTTTCCTGCACAATCCCCATATCCTTTGACATCTTTATTATCTAGAAATCTATCAATCTCTGTCTTAAACGTACTCAATACCTCAGCCTTCACTACCGTCAGTGAAGAGATTCCTCCTCATCTCAGTCCAAAATGACCTATCTCTTATTCTGGGACTGTGCCCGGAATTTTACACCACCCCAACGAGCCGGTATTGCGGGGGTCGGGTGGGGGTGACAAAGGGTCCGCCCGCCCCAGGCCAATCAAGGCCCTTAAGTGGCCAGTGAGAGCTGCCGGCCTTTCCGCGCCCTGAGTGGGTGTCGTGACAATCGGACACAGGGTGCCCAATTGAGGGCCGTCCCCGCCTCCCAACCCACCTCTGGGACCCAAGACACCCCACCCCCCACCTCCTTCCCCCAAACCAACACCCTTGCCTCACTGGGGCACAACCGATCACCCTGGTGAGGCATCCAAAACCTACCTTGGATCCCAGCTCCATGGCATCATCCTCGGTTGGCTAGGCTGCAGTCCCAGCAATGGCCACCGTTCCCAGTGATGCTGCTGGGACTAAGAGCTGCCGGCCTGATGACTGGCCAGCAGCTCAATGAGACGGGACTTCCTCCCTCAAGCGGGTGGAAGTCCCGACTCGGGACAATTCGAGCCCGGCGACCAGTAAAATGCGGGACGGATCCCCGGGCTAGGTGGAAGCGGGTTCGCTACTGACTTTCAGAAACATAGAAAAATAGGAGGCCATTTGGCCCTTCCAGCCAGCTCCGCCATTAATACGTTCATGGCTGATCATCCAAACTCAATAACCTGTTCCCGCTTTCTCCCCTGACCCCATTAGCACCAAGAACTATATCTAACTCTTTCTTGAATATATTTAATGATTTGGCCTCAACTGCTTTCCATGGTACAGAATTCCACAGGTTCACCACTCTCTGGGTAAAGAAATTTCTCCTCATCTCAGTCCTAAATGGCTTACCCCTTATCCTTTGACTGTGACTCCTGGTCCTGGACTTCCCCCACCATCGGGAACATCCTTCCTGCATCTAGTCTGTCCAGTCCGGTTAGAATTTTGTAGGTTTCTATGAGATCCCCTCTCATTCTTCTAAACTCTAGCGAATACAAGCCTAATTGACCCAATCTCTCTTCATACATCAGTCCTGCCATCCCAGGAAGCAGTCTGGTGAACCTTCGCTGCACTCCCTCCATAGCAAGAACATCCTTTCTCAGATAAGGAGACGAATACTGCACACAATACTCTAGATGTGGTCTCACCAAGGCCTTGTATAATTGCAGCAAGACATCCTTGCTCCTGTACTCTAATCCTCTCGCTGTGAAGGCCAACATACCATTTGCCTTCTTAACTGCCTGCTGCACCTGCATGCTTACTTTCAGCGACTGGTGCACAAAGACACTCAGGTCTCGCTGCACCTCCCCCTTTCCCAATCTATCGCCGTTCAGATAATCTGCCTTTTTGTTTTTGCCACAAAAGTGGATAACCTCACATTTATCCACATTATACTGCATCTGCTATGTATTTGTCCACTCACTCATCCTGTCCAAATCACAAAGGAACTTCTCTGCATGCTCCTCTCAGCTCACAATCCCACCCAGCTTTGTGTCATCTGCAAACTTCGCTATATTACATTTAATTCCCTCATCTATATCATTAATATATATTGTGAATAGCTGGGGTCCTAGCTCTGATCCCTGCGATACCCCACTAGTCACTGCCTGCCACTCAGAAAAAGATCCGTTTATTCCTACTCTTTGTTTCCTGTCTGCCAACCAGTTCTTTATCCATACCCCCAAGTCCATGTGCTTTAATTTTGCACGCTAATCTCTTATGGGGGACCTTATCGAAAGCCTTCTGAAAGTCCAAACACACCACATCCACCGGTTCTCCCTTATCTATTCTTCTGGTTACATCCTCAAAAAATTCCAGTAGATTTGTCAAGCATGATTTCCCTTTCGCAAATCCATGTTGACTTTTTCCAATCCTGTCATTGTTTTCCAAGTGTTCTGCTATTACATCTTTTATAATGGATTGTAGCATTTTCCCCACTACTGATGTCAGGCTAATCGGTCTATAATTCCCTGTTTTCTCTCTACCTACTTTTTTAAATAGTGGGATTACATTAGCTGCCCTCCAATCTGTTGGAACTGTTCCAGAGTCTGTCGAATTTTGAAAAATGACCAGCAATGCATCTACTATTTCTAGAGCCACTTCCTTAAGTACTCTGGGATGTAGATTATCAAGCCCTAGGGATTTAATCGGCCTTCAATCCCATCAATTTCCCTACTAATACTGAGTTCATACAGTTCCTCCTTCTCACTAGACCCTATGTTCCCCAACATTTCTAGGAGGTAATGTGTGTCCTCCTTTGTGATGACAGAACCAAAGAATGTATTTAATTGGTCTTCCATTTCTTTGTTCCCCATTATAGATTCCCCCATTTCTAACTGTAAGGGACCCACATTTGTCTTCACTAATCTTTCTCTCTTCACATATCTATAGAAGCTTTTACAGTCAGTTTTTATGTTCTCTGCAATCTTACTCTCATACTCTATTTTCCTCTTCTTAATCAATCCCTTTGTCCTCCTTTGCTGAATTCTAAACTGTTCCCAATCCTCAGGTTTGCTGCTTTTTCTGGGCATTTTATATATCTCCTCCTTGGATCTAATACAATCCCTAATTTCTTTTGTAAGCCACAGTTGAGCCACTCTTCCTGTTTTATTGTTGTGCCAGACAGGAATGAACAATTGTTGTAATTCATCCACGAGCTCTTTAAATGCTAGCCATTGCCTATCCACTGTCAACCCTTTAAATAACGTTCCCCAATCTATCATAGCCAACTCACGCCTCATACCTTCAGTTTCCTTAATTTAGATTCAGGACCTTAGTTTCGGAATCAACTCTCTCACTCTCCATCTTAGTAAAGAATTCTATCATGTTATGGTCACTCTTCCCCAAGGACCCCGCACAACAAGATTATTAATTAATCCTTTCTCATTACACAATACCCAGTCTAGGATGGCCAGTTCTCTATTTGGTTCCTCAACATATTGGTCCAAAAAACCGTCACGTATACACTCCAGGAATTCTTCCTCTATAGTTACTGCTAATTTGGTTTGCCCAATTTATATGTAGATTAAAGTCACCCATAATTACAGTTGGACTCTTATTACCTGTGTCTCTAATTTCCTGCTTAATGCCATCCACTACATCACCACTGCTGTTTGGGGGTCAATATACAACCCCCACCAACGTTTTCTGCCCCTTGGTGTTGCTTAGCTCCACCCATACAGATTCCATATCAGGACTCTCTGAGCTCATATCCTTCCTCACTATTGTATTGATTTCCTCTATTACTAACAGCGCTACTCCACCTCCTTTCCATTTTTGCCTGTCCTTCCTAAATATTGAATACTCTTGGATGTTCAGCTCCCATCCTTGGTCACCCTGCAGCCATGTCTCCATAATTGCAACTATATCATATCCATTTACATCTATTTGCGTGGTTAATTCGCCTACCTTATTGCGAATACGCTGTGCATTGAGACACAATGCCTTTAGGCTTGTCTTTTTAACATTCTTAATCATCTTAGCATTATTTCGGACTATGGCCCTATTTGTTTCTTGCCCTTGATTTCTATGCCTTCCACTTTTGTCTTTTTGTTTCTGTCCTTGTTTCCTCCTCCTCAGTCTCCTGGCTCAGGTTCCCATCCACCTGCCATTCTAGTTTAAATCCTCCCCAGCAGCACTAGCAAATGCCCCTGCATCGGTTCCGGTCCTGCCTGGGTGTAACCCGTCCTGCTTGTACAGGTCCAACCTTCCCTAGAACTGGTCCCGATGTCCCAGGAATCTAAATCCCTCCCTCCTGCTTTTTAACTAGCTCCTAACTCCTTAAATTCATCTTGCAGGACCTCATCCCTTTTTCTACCTATGTTGTTGGTATGGACATGTACCACGACCACTGGCTGTTCACCCTCCCCCTTCAGAATGTCCTGCAGCTGTTCGGAGATATCCTTGACCCTAGCACCAGGGAGGCAACATACCATCCTGGAGTCTCGTTTGCAGCCACAGAAATGCCTGTCTGTTCCCCTTACAATTAAATCTCCCATCATAATGGCTCTCCCAGTCTTTTTCCCCCCCCTGCTGCGCAGCAGAGCCATCTGTGGTGCTACAAACTTGGCTGTTGCTGCTTTCCCCTGGGAGGCCATCCCCCCCAACAGTGTTCAAAGTGATATATCTGTTTGAGAGGAGGATGGCCACAGGGGACTCCTGAACTACCTTCCTGCGCCTACTACTCCGCCTGATGGTCACCCATCCCTTTTCTGCCTCCACAACCATTACCTGCGGTGTGACCACCTCGCAAAACGTGCTATCCACGACGTCCTCAGCATCACAGATGCTCCACAGTGAATCCACCCACAGCTCCAGCTCTGTAATGCGGGTAGCCAGTAGCTGCAGCTGGATACACTTCCTGCACACATGGTCATCAGGGACACTGGAAGCGTCCCTGATTTCCCACATAGCGCAGGAGGAGCATATCACAGGTGCGAGCTCTCCTGCCATGACTTACCTTTAGATTACTTAGTTACTCCCTTTAATTATAAAATACTAATTACGCTAGGGGCCTTGTTCTACTCCAAACACTACCCACTGCGATCTAAAGTCCTTAATAAATTCCACTAATTAAAAAAAAAACACACTTTAGTAGTACTAACATTATCACTTATATGGTAGGTTTAAAGAAAGAACTTTCCCCTGATTTTTTTTTTAAAAGCTATTTCCAGGCACTAACAGCTGTTACTCACCAACCAATCATCTTGCAGCTTTCCTGTGATGTCACTGTTGACTTTTTTTTTCCAAACTCTGGTGCACCTGGACTGCTCTCCACTCCCAGAAGGTAAGGGTCGGGCCTCGATCCTCGGACTCAATTTATCCTCTTCTCTCGCTCGGCATTCTCCATTCGGTGGCGAACGCCCATCCAAATAAGGTAAAATTCCAGCCTGTGTCCCCTAGTTCTAGACACCCCCCCCAGCCAGGGGAAATATTCTGCCAATAGTTAAGGGCATAGACATGTTTCTGTAACCACAAGTATGATCCCGAATGGTATGTTGTTTCCTTGGAGCCAGGGTAAAGAACATTACCCTCTGGATGCGGGATATCCTGCCAGGGGAACAGCCAGAAGTCGCGGTCCATTTTAGAACATCGGTAGAGCAAGTGTTGAGGTCATTCAGGTAGAGTTTCAAGAGTTAAGAGAAAGATTAAAAACAGGACTTCAAAAGGTAGTAATCTCAGGATTACTCACAGTTCCACATGCCAGTGAGTATAGAAACAGGAAGAGAGTGCAGGTAAATGCTTGGCTGGAGAAGTGCCGCAGAAGGGACGGTTTCAGATTCTTGGGGCACTGGGACCAATTCTCGGAGAAGGGGCACCTGTACAGGATGAATGGATTGCCCTAAAAAAAAAAGCCGATACAAATTTTCTCGCTGAGTTTAACCAGTACTGTTGGGGAGGGTTTAAACTAGTTTGGCAGCGGGATGGGATCCACAAAAAAAAATGAAATCAGAGGTCAGCGAGATATAAACAGCAATAAAATTAGAAATATCCACAAATTGCAGGGACCAGATTGAGGAGAAAAAGCAAAAGTGACAAAGGAGGTATTAAATAGCATGTACGTCAATGTCCGCGGTGAGCTGCAGGCACAAATTGCGATATGGGATTATGGCTTAGTTGCATTAACAGAGACATGGCTCAAAGAAGACCAGGAATGCGCTCTTAATATTCCTGGTTACCAAGTATTCAAGAAGGAGAGAAAAGAGGAAGGGGTGTGGCAGTATTGATTAAGGACGATGTTACAGTTCTAAATAGAAAGGATTTACCAGATGATTCTAGGACTGAATCTACTTGGGTTGAGTCAAAGAACAAACTGGGAGCTGTTACATTGTTGGAGCTTTACAAAAAGAAAACTCCCAAATAGTGAGAGGCTGACAGATGAGCACATTTGTAGACACATTTCAAAGGCTTTGTAACAAAAATTGAGCAGTAATATTAGCAGACTTTAATTACCCTAATATAGACTGGGAAAAATATACTGCTAAGCATAGGGAAGGAGAGGAATTTCTCATATGTGCAGGAGAACTTTATCAATATGTCTATTGCACAACAGGAAGGTAGCAGTAATGAAGACAAAAAATGCTGGACATACTCAGGAGGTCTGGCAGCATCTGTGGAGAGAGAAACAGTGTTAACATTTCAGGTCAGTGACCTTTCATCAGTTAACTCAGTTTCTCGCTCCACAGATGCTGCCAGACCTGCTGAGTATTTCTAACATTTTTTGTTTTTAATTTCAGATTTCCAGCATCTGCAGTACTTTGCTTTTATTTTAGGAAGGATTGTGTTGTTGGATTTGGTTCTGAGAAATGAATTAGGGCAAATGGAGTGTGTTATCGTCAGAAATCATCTAGCTAACAGTGACCACAACACAGTTCAGTTGAAAGTAATTTGGAAAGAGGCCAGAAAATAGCAAAGGCAAAAATGCTCAACTGAGGAAGAGCAAATTTCAATGATTTAAGAAGGGAACTAGCACCAGATTGGATAAAGCAAGTGTAAGGTAAAGCAATAACAGAGCAATAGAAAGTGTTCAGGTATAAACCAGTCATATTGCCCTGAAGGGAAAAGTAAAACAGCCAAAGCTAATGTGCCCTGAATGGTAAAGGAAATAGAAGTTAAAATAAAATAGAAAAAGGTTTAGGACAAATCTCAGGAGCAAAATTCAGTTACTAACTAAGAAAATTAAGGATAATACTGGAGGGAATTGAAAAAAAGTTAATATGGGAGACAAAAAGGAGGTCGAGAAAAGAAATTGAACCCCAAAACATTTTATAAGCATATAAAATGCAAGCGGTTAGCTAAGGAAAAGGTTGGGCCTATTAAGGATGTGAAGAGGAATTTTCATGTAGAGGCAGAGGACAGGGCATAAGTATTAAAATGAGTAATTTGCATCTGTCTTCACAAGCCAAGGTAGATGATGTGAAGATTGCATTAAAAGAGAAAGGGAAGTTATGGACAGGATAACAATAGATACAGATGATGTACTAAAAAGATTAGCATTACTGAAAGTTGATAAGTCACCTTGTCCAGATGGAATGCATCATAGGTTGCTGATAAAAGCAAATTTAGAAATAGCAGAGTCATTGGATACAAGAGTAGTGCCAGAAGACTGGAGGGTTGCTAATGTTATATCACTATTCAAGGACAGGGAGAGGCAAAAATCAGGAAACTACAGGCTAGTCAGCCTAATATCAGTGGTGTGAAATTAATGGAAACCATTATCAAGGACAAAATAAACTTTCATTTGAAAAGGCATGCCAGTATGGATTTGTTAAAGGCAAATCATGTCTGACCAACTAGATTGAATTCTTTGATGAAGAAAAGAGAAGGTTGAGCAAGGTAGAGCAGTAGATGTATATATGGACTTTTGGAAGATATTCAACAAATACACACAGAAGGGTTATTAAGAAGATGGAAGCCCATGAGATTAAGGGGAAAATAGCAGTATGGTTATGAAATTGGCTTAGTGCCAGGAAGTAAAGGGTGGTGATGGATGCATGTTTTCCAGAGTGGGAGGTGGCATGCAGTGGAATTTCCCAAGGGTGAACTTGGGATCAATTACTCTTTTCAATTTTTATAAACGACCTAGACTCGGGTGTAGGGAGCAGCATTATAAAGTCTACAGATAATTCTAAACTTAGCAAAGCAGTAGATAGTGAAGATGACAGCTGTAGGCTTCAGGATGGTGAAATGGGCAGAAGCATGGCAGATGGAGTTCAATGTGGAGAAGTGTGAAGTGATGCACTTTGGGAGGAATATGGAAAAACAGTATATTATAGATGGCCTGATTGTGATACGTGTAGATGAGCAGAGAGAACTTGGCAAGGCAAATTGATATGGTGGTTTAAAAATTTATGGGTTACTTAGGTAAAAGCAAAGAGATTATGCTAGAACTTTGTAAGTCACTGGTTGGGCCTCAACAGGAGTATTGAGGACAATTCTGGGCACCACATTTCAAGCAAGATATAAAGGCCTTCGAAAGGGTGCAGAGGGGGTTTACGAGGATGTTACCAGGGATGAAAAGAGGTTGGAAAAGTTAGGACTGTTCTCCTTGGAACAGAGAAAGTTAAGCAGTGACCTAACAGTTTTCAACTGACCAACAGTTTTTATAGAGTAGATAGAGAAAAAACTATTCCTTCTGGCGAGTGGATCAATAACCAGAGGTCATGGATTTAATTTCATTGGTTAAAGATCTAGAGGGGAGATGAGGAGAAACATTTTCCCTCAGTTATCTGGATCTGAATATTCTACTCAAAGGTGCAGGAAGCCAATTCCATAAATAATTTAAAAAATGAATTGGATAGGCTATTTGATAATGAGGAATTTACAGGATTATGAACAAAATGTGGGGAAGTGTGACTAACAACTGTTCTAAAAGCCAGCATAGGCACAATGGGCTGAATGGCCTCCTTCTGTGCTGTATGTTGCTATATTTCTCATAGAAACTTAGAAAATAGGAGTAAGAGTAGGCCATTTGGCCCTTTGAGCCTGCTCCACCATTCATTATGATCATGGCTGATCATCCAACTCAGTAACCTGTTCCCGCTTTTGCCCATGTCCTTTGATCCCTTTCGCCCCCAGAGCTATATCTAACTCCTTCTTGAAAACATACAATGTTTTGATCTCAACTGCTTTCTGTGGTAGCGAATTCCACAAGTTCACCACTGGGTGAAGTCATTTCTCCTCTTTTACCCCCTATCCTTAGACTATGACCCCTGGTTCTGGACTCCCCCACCATTGGGAACATCCTTTCTGCATCTACAGAATAACACAAACGTAGTAATTTAGTAATAAAAAAAATCAGAGGTGAATTAAGTATATGAAAGTCAGGAAATTTTCAGTTACATTAACAAGTTACACACGTTAACAATAAAAATTAGCTTGTATTTAAGATTGTTGATTACAAGAATGAACTCTGGTACTAAATTATTGGTTAGAGACAGTCCTAAGGGGTGTTGGACAAATATTAAAATCTCTGATTTGCCACACCATTGTGTCGTGACCCAGCTGCTTCATTTGGTAGGTTAATTCTGAGGGGAAACTAGATATTGGTCAAGAGGGGGGGAAAAAATGAAAGGAGTCCCATTCCAGAGTTGTGCACACCCATTTACTAGCAGCTCACTGAAGCAGCTGATGCTAAGGAACAATTTAGGCATGTATTGCAGGGTGGCTGTTGCACGGAGCACAGGGAATGGAGAAGGAACATTGAGGAGGTTTTGCTCTGCAATATTAAAAATTGTAATTATTTGGAATTTTCTAGATCAGAGATCAAGGGTGAACTATATCCAGGTTTAGCCATATATACAATATATACAAAAGCACCCTCCTCAACTCCAAGCAACAGAAATAACCATCTATAGTTGTCATAGTAATGGTAATCAGAGTTGATGGTCTATTTCTCAAATCAACCCAAAATAGGGTGGATTTGTAAGCAATGGCTTGAAGGAAACCCAGTACTTAACATAATGATATGCTGATTGATGGGAAAATTGCACAGTGGCTTTATATTTGATTACTAGTCTGCACTGTATCCTGGAGAAGTTGCCCAGAGGATAATCATAAAAGATAATCTTACATCAAACAAACAGACTTCCTCTTTCCTCCAAAAAACTGACTTGCCAGTGAGCACTGTTTCAGGTCTCTGTTATGTAACCATGGACACGGTATGCATTTACACGCCCCAAAGTTACAATGCCTTGCTCAAGAGTTTCCCATAACAAATAGAAGGTTTCAAACAGGATACAAAGTTGGCTAAGTGACAGAAAATAGAGAGTCGTGGTTAATGGTTATTTTGCAGACTGGAGAAGGTATACAGTGGAGTTTGGTACTAGGATCACTGCTTTTCTTGATCTATATTAATGACCTAGACTTGGGTATACAGGGCACAATTACAAATTTGCAGACGACCCAAAACTTGGAAGTATTGTGAACTGTGAGGAGGGTAGGGATAGACTACACGAGGACATAAACAGCCTGGGGGGATGGGCAGAGATGTGGCAGATGAAATTTAATGCAGATAAGTGTGAAGTGATACATTTTGGTAGAAAGAATGAGGAGAAGCAATATAAAATAAAAGATACAATTCTGAAAGGGGTGCAGGAACAGACAGACCTGGGGTATATGTGCACCAATCATTGAAAGCGGCAGAGCAAGTTGTTAAAGTGGTTAGAACGGCATATGGAATCCTTGGCTTTATAAAGAGAGGGTTAGGATACAAAGGCAAAGAAGTTGTGATGAACCTGTATGATAGTCTGGTTTGACTTCAACTGAAGCATTTTTGTCCAATTCTGGGCACTGCACTTTAGGAAGGATGTTAGAGAGGGTGCAGAATGGTTTATGAACATGGGTCCTGGGATGAAAAACTTCAGTTACGCAGATAGACTAAAGAAGCTGGGGTTGTTCTCCTTAAAGGACAGAAGATTAAGAGGAGATTCGATCGAGGTGTTCAAAATCACGAGGGATCTAAAAAGAGTAGATAGGGAGAAACTGTTCACATTGGCGGAAGGGTCGAGAAACCAAAGGACACTGATTAAAGGTGATTGGCAAAAGAAGGAACAGCAACATGAAGAATTTTTTTTGAATACAGCGAGTGGTTAGGATCTGGAATGCACTCCTTCAGAGTGTGGTGGAGGCAGATTCAATCATGGCTTTCAAAAGGGAATTGGATAAGCACCTAAAGAGAAAGATTTGCAGGGCTACAGGGAAAGGGCAGGGGAGTGGGACTAGCTGCGTTGCTCTTGCAGAGAGCCGCCATGGATTCACCAGGCCGAATGGCCTCCTTCTGTGCTTTAACGATTCTACGACAGGTGAAGCAGAGGACATTGCAAACTACTTTCAAGTCAAACATTAGACCTTGTTTTGTATCACAATTTTACATTTGTAGCTCCAAGCCAGTACCAATGTGCGCTGTAATGCATATGAGCAGCTTAAAAGTTAATGTGGTCCGGTCCAGAAGCAATTTAAAACAAGAACTGGGTAGCATAATAGGTTACTCACCAACCTGCCACCTTGGCAACCGAATTCAAATCAAGGGATAAAAATCTCCTCTAGATGCTCACTAGAAGGAGTCTTGTATGAAATGAGTTTGAACAGACCTTGTTAGGCATATATGCACAGACAAAAACTGTCCCTAATTAGCAATCTCACTCATAGAGGACACAGAGAGCTGCTGTGGGAAATGGAAAAATTCTCTCACTGGTGCAGTAAGGGATACTATTCTGTGATTGGGACTGAGGTACACTGTTTGGACAGAGTGTTGGGAACTTTATTCTGTTACTGGTTATGCAACACACAACGCGGGGAGTGTTTGATCATGATGTTGTGGGCCTGAAATGGAAGAGTTTTTCTCCCCCAGCACCATCATCCTCATCTTGTTGAGCTCAAACAAAAAGGGAAAAAAAAAGTAACAAAAAAATTAGAAAAATTAAAAAACAGTAACTGCAGGTCCCAATGCAGACTGATCTCCAAACTTCACAGGTGAATTATCAAGAACACATTGTGGATCTCTAAACAAACTTCTGAAATTTAACCCTCACTAATCAGGGTGTTTTGCAAAGTACAAGAACTAGGCATCATAAATCGTTTTTAACCTTGACAAGATGGCATCAATGGCAAAAACCACTCAGACATAAAAATGACCTGATCACACAAGAACCAATAGTATTGTCGACACAGATATTCACACAAGCCCTCTCATTCTGCAGTGTAACCTACTAAGCAGAGAGCTGGTTCAGTATGTCAATACGCTGGTGTCATAGTACTATTTTGTGTCAACACCCATACCCTACAATTTATAGGACACAAAATTGACTTTCCAAATCAAGTTTGTAGTATCAAGTTGAAGCAATCAGAGGTTGAAAAAAAAGAGTTCAGTCTTTAACACTTACACTAATAAATGGTTGCTGCAATATATCATGAAATCATTCATGTATGTACAGCTGCAAAATTCAGACATGCATTAAATGTAGATCCACATAGCAAAACTGGCCTCCGTCAGGCCTTAATTTGAAATGGTTCAGGAATAAGGTACACAGTGGAGAGGGCACATGGAAGCTGTACTTTTATTTGAGCATTGCTGTCCCAAGACTCCAATCTAAATATTGAAGTGCCTATTGCTTTACATAATAACCTTCAAAGAGATTATACTACACTTGATAGCATAACTGCAGTAATACTAGACCATCAGTGGCAGTTAGTACATAATTCCAATGAACCATGTTGTGTTAAAAATAGGTTCTGAGATGAAATGCCAATGTTCAATCTCTGGGTGAACCAGCAACTAACATATCCAGGTGACTTACCTTACAGAAACCCTTCTTGATGGTGCTGAAGTCTGGAAGCACGTAATCTCTCATTACTGTGTTTGCTTTACCTTTCAGCCTAGATAAAATTTAAAAATTCCAATTATTCTTCTGATGTATTCAATGAAGAGCATATTCAAATCTGACTTGATGAATGACATAATAATATTCGCACTCTTCATTAGGGTACCAAGATCACAATCAGCATGTCCACTGGTTTTGCTTTTTTCTCAGCCAGGATCATCTGTGTGACAAAGCAAGCTGGAAAACTGTGTAAAGACAATCCAACTCTTGCCTGCTGGAACCTCACACCCCGCACCTGCTCACAGTGGGTCTATGAATAAGTGCCTCTCAATGTGCATGCCATCCTTCTTGGTACAAAATGCTGAATACAGCAATCCAACATATTTGAGAAAAATCAGCATACAACTTGTGACTTCTAATGGTGAAAATAAGCTTTTAAATTGTATAGGCAGGGAGAAGTGTTTTAAAAGTACATCCTCGTCCCTAGTAGGTGTCAGTGGTAGTACTTCCACCTCCGCATCAGAAGGTCATGGTTCAAACTCCAAATCAGAGAATAGGGTTCCGAAACTAGTTGGAGGCATTTCTGAATGTTTGTTCACTTGACATTTACAAATATTATTGCATTTACCTTGTAACAGTAGAGTACCCAGTAGTTGAGTATTTTTACTTCTGGTTTTGCACCAACAGCTGTTCAAGTTTCAAGAACTGGGAGGCCACCCATGAGCAGGCAAAGAGGGGAACTGGAGTGCGGGGAAGAGGATGGGAGGAACTTTGATTCCACTGGTAACTGATGGTAAACTATTAGTAACACTATAGAAAAGGATATGAAGGCTTGAAAGAGGGTGCAGAAAAGATTTGAGAATGGTTTCAGGGATGGGGGATTTCAGTTATGTGGATAGACTGGAGAAGCTGGGGCTGTTCTCCTTAGAGAAGAAAAAGCTGGGAGAAGATTTGATAGAGGTGTTCAAAATCATGAGGAGTCTCGAAAAGAATAGATAGAGAGAAACTGTTCCCATTGGTCAAGAACCAGAGAACACAGATTTAAAAAGGTGAATGGCAGAAGAACCAACAGCAACAGGAGGATTTTTTTTTAAAAAACGCAGCATGTGGTTATGATCTGGAATGCACTACCCGAGAGACTGCTGGAGGCAGATTCGATAATGGCATTCAAAAAGGAATTAGATAAGCACCTAAAGAGAAAAAAATTGCAGGGCTGTGGGGAAAGGGCGTGGAAGCGGAACTAGCAGAGTTGCTCTTGCAGAGAGCTGGACAGACACGACAGGCCAAACAGCCTCCTTCTGTGCTTTAACCATTCTATGATTGTAATTGGTAACTCACTGAAACTGCACTAATGACTAATAATAAAGCTGTAACACGCAGATTCCCCGCATAACCAACAGTAATATACTAGCTCACTGATAGTAATAAGTGTAATGTTCAGATATCTTACCTATATCTAGTAGTAATCCTATAACCTGCTGATATTCACCCTGAAACCATAACCAGAATCCCCCTGCACTGCACAAGGTGTGGTCAGGTTCCTCAGATGATGCGAATTTTAACTGTCTCAATGTATCTTCCTATCTCCTCTGACTCTGATTCTCTGTGAAGGTGACAACTCTGAAATGGGAACCTCAGTCACAGCCAATCTGTACTTGGACTTCACAAGGCAAAAAAGTAGGCTGCATTAAGAGTTTGCACAAAACTCTGTGTTTGGGGCACTTCTCAAAAGGTGCATTGTCCTTTTGAGAGAGAGAAAGAGAGAGAGAGAGAGAGAGAAGGGGCAATTTACAATGGCCAATTTACCTATCAACCTGCAAGTCTTTGGCTGTGGGAGGAAACCACAGCACCTGGCGGCAGCCCACGTGGTCACAGGGAGAACTTGCAAACTCCGCACAGGCAGTACCCAGAACTGAACCCGGGGCGCTGGAGCTGTGAGGCTGCGGTGCTAACCACTGCACCACTGTGCTGCCCACCCAGATCTTCTTTAATTCTTCTTTTTCAAATATTTATCCCAGGGCCTTTGAAATAAAGATTTAATCTCTGCCTCAGTAGACATACATGGTGAAGGATTCCATGGTCAAATAGCTCTCAGTTCAAGAACTTTGCTCCACCATTCCTCTGTTTCTTTCACGAGAAAACTTTGTTTCCATTCCCTAGTTCCTCATTTGTCCACCAGTGGGAATAATCTTTCACTATTTCCCCACAATAAGATCCCCAGGTTTCACTTATCCCTTCACTGATTGCTCCTCTCTAAAGTGCCACTCCCATTGACCAAATTATTGCTTCTCCTATCTCTGCAAGAAATTCTGGTCCCTATGCACACCCCCAACCCATTGTTAGCCCCATTCCTTACCACCGCTCACCCCCCCCCCCACCCCCACCACCACTTCAGTCCCAATACTCTGATCTCCAGGTCCCCAATCTCCCTTTTTCTCTGAGACCCCATTCCTCCATCTCTTCCATTGATCCTGCATCCTTCAGTTTCCCACAAACCACTACTTCCTCACCACCGAACACCCCTCTTTTCCTGAGCCCCATTCCCCCCTTCTCGAATCCCCCGGATTTCAAAGACCCCCCCGCGACCATTTCAGCCACACCCACCCATCACTTCAGAGACTCCCCTTCCTGATTACCAACAATCTCAATTTCCAACTCTCCAGCATGCCCTTCAGATGGCGATAGCTCTATAGGTGACATCACTGAGCAGAGGCTTTTCCAACAGTAGCCACTGACATCACAGAATGGGGAGGTGAGGTACGCACTCTGGGAAATTTGAATTGCTCATATCCCTGTCTTCTGGAAGCAGCGCTTGGGGGGGGGGGGGGGGGGGAAGTACCCCGTTCCAGGAAACTCCCAGTCCTTGTGGGAGGGTTGCAAATCCCAAAGACAACACATAGCCTAGGCAGATATGGCAGTGCAGTGTTGAGGGATGTTGTATCATTTGAGGTTCTCTCTTTTGGACACATTAAACTGAGGCCCCACCTGCCCTCTCAGGTTGGGCGTCCAAGATCCCATGGCACTTTGAGGAATAGCACGAGTTCTCCCAGTGTACTGTTTAATATTTAACTCTCCACTACCTTAAAACAGATTATCTAGTCAGTACCTCATTGCTGTTTTTGGGAGTTGCTGTTTGCAAATTGGCTGCCGCATTTCCCTACATGACAACATTCAGAGTTGTACAGCATAGAAACAGGCCCTTTGGCCCACCGCGTCCATGCCGACTATAATGCCTATCTATGCTAATCCTACCTGCCTGCATTAATTCCATATCCCTCTATGCCTTGCTCATTCAAGTACCTGTCCAGATGCCTCTTAAATGTCACTGCTGTTCCTGCCTCCACCACCTCCTCAAGCAGCTCATTCCAGATACCCACTTTGTGTGAAAAATTTACCCCTTTGATCCCCTTTAAACCTCCTCCCTCTCACCTTAAATCTATGCCCTCTAGTTTTAGTCACCCCTACCATGGGAAACAGACTCGGGCTAGCTACCCTATCTATGCCTCTCATAATTTTTATATACCTCTACCATGTCCCCTCTCAGCCTCCTTCGCTCCAGGGAAAACAGACCCAGCCTATCCAATCTCTCTTTATAATTCAAGCTCCCCAAACCAGGCAACATCCTTGTGAATCTTTTCTGCACCCTCTCTAGCTTAATCACATCTTTCCTGTAGTGCGGTGACCAGAACTGCACACAGTACTCCAAATGCGGCCGAACCAACGTTATGTAGAACTGTAACATGACGTCCCAATTCTAGTACTCAATGCCTCAGCCGATGAAGGCAAGCATGCCATACGCCTTCTTCGCCACCCTGTCTACCTGTGTTGCCACTTTCAGGGAACTACGTACTTGCACCCCAAGGTCTCTCTGCTCAACAACACTCCCCAGGGCCCTGCCATTCACGGTATATGTCCTGCCCTGGTTTAACTTCCCAAAATGCATCACTTCACACTTGTCTGCGTTAAATTCCATTTGCCACTCCCTTGCCCACTTACCCAGTTGATCTATATCCTGTTGTAACCTTAGACAACCTTCTTCACTGTCCACTATACCACCAATTTTGGAGTCATCTGCAAACTTACTAATCATGCCCCTTACATTCACATCCAAGTCATTAATATATATGACAAACAGAGGGCCCAGCACCCATCCCTGTGGCACACCACTGGTCACCGGCCTCCAATCTGAAAAACAACCCTCTGCTCCTATCACCAAGCCAATTTTGTCTGCAATTTGCTAGCTCACCCTGGATCCCATGTGTTCGAACCTTCTGGACCAGCCTACCATGCAGGACCTTGTCAAAGGCCTTGCTAATGTAGACAACGTCCATCGCCCTGCCCTCGTCAATCCTCTTGGTCACCTCCTCGAAAAACTCAATCAAATTTGTCAGACATGATTTCCCACACACAAAGCCTTGCTGACTATCCCTAATCAGACCATGCCTTTCCAGATGCATATAAATACTGTCTCTCAGAATCCCTTCCAATAGCTTTCCCACCACTGATGTAAGGCTCACCAGCCTGTAGTCCCTGCTGTCCTTCTTAAATAAAGGCACAACATTAACTATCCTCCAGTCTTCCGGTACCTTAACTGTGGCTAATGATACAAAAATCTCTGCTAGGGCCCCAGCAATCTCCTCCCTTGCTTCCCATAGCATCCTAGGATACACCTGCTCAGGCCCTGGGGATTTATCCACCTTATTGCACTTCAAAACCTAAAACACCTCCACCTTTGTAATGTTGATATGCTCCAGGATATCAGTATTCCCTCCCTTGAACTCACTCACTTCCATGACCTTCTCCACAGTAAACACAGACGAGAAATATTCATTTAAGACCTTGCCCGTGGCTCCACACATAGATTGCCACACTGATCCTTAAGAGTAAAAGGGTAGCTAGGGAGAGAGTAGGTCCCCTTAACAGTGACTACATTTCAAAGATACTTCTTGGCTGTGGTACCTTCCCCACAGCAGAGAGGTGCAGACTGTGTCGAGAAAAGGAAAAAATGTGAATGCTGTGTCCAACACTCTGATATGTTGATAGGGGAAGATGAAGTAAAGTGGACAAGGGCTCGTGTGGAGCATAAACAGTGCCAAAGACCTCTGGGCCAACGCTCTGTCGCTGTGCTGTAAAAAACTATGTAATACTTTTGGTGCAGCCAAGATGTTTGCCAGTAATTCCCTATACCAAGTGAATGGAAAAAGTATGGATGGCACAAAGTGTTTCCTCTCAACCAACCAGTCAAACCTTGACAGTGGTTATGTGCAAAGCACTCAAACAGTTCTTTCAGGATTCACAGTACATGCCCCATACTGCAGCAACACAAAGTTTCTAACTGTAACTTAAAGCAGGAATTGTCACACTAGTAACTGTAAAAGGAGGGTCAGCTCGCATTCTTGTTCAGTTGCAGTGCCTCGGGATTCAGGCCTCATGGGCCTGCATTTAAAAGGTGGAAACTACCTGATCGAAATGTAATTAACAATGAACAAAACATCTTGCTGGCCTTACAGCAACTGTGACAGAATGTGCTAGTTATTTGTGCGGAGTTATGCTTTACCACTTTACATCAGAGCCTATGGCAACTTCAAAGATATCTTGATTGCAGCCAACACTAACAAAAGTATATTTAACACTGCAGCAACATGCCTGCAGTATGTTCTAAAGGTTATCCTGGTGGCTCATGTGCCTCACTGCATCTTCACTTAGATGATGTTCACAGCCTTTGCAACAGTATCATGAACCAGTCCATCCTTTCAGTCAGCTTTCTCCTTCAGAAGTTTGTCTTAAAATGAAGGAACATATGACTGTCTCTTGGGAAAATAGGCATTCATTTGTATATGTGTTTCAGATTGAGAAAGCAGAATCCTTTACAATTCATGAAGCCCAAGTAATTGTGTGCATAAAGTCTAATATCCACATGAATGCCATCAATAGTATCAAGGACTCCCAGGGATTCTGCAATGTAGGAAAATAGCAGTGCCCACTTTTTCTGTTGTCAGTTCTCCATGGTAACACTGACAAAGTGCACTTGCTTTGGTGAAAAATGCATCAGTGAGCTGATTAATGCTCTTGGTGTACTGCAGATTTTCACGTATGCACTCTGTAAAAGTTCAGGACATTGGTGACCACAGAATTACAGAAGGAGGCTATTCAGCCCATCAAGCCCATGCCAGCTCTCTGCAAGTCCCATTCCCCTGTCCTTTCCCTATAGCCCTACAAATCTTTTCCCTTCAGGTGCTTATCTAATTCCCTTTTGAAAGCCACAACTGAATTTGCCTCCACCACTGCATTCCAGATCATAACCACTTGCTGCATAAAAATCTTTTCCACATGTCACCTTTGGTTCTTTTGCCAATCACCTTAAATCTGAATGTGCTCCAGTTCTCGACCCTTCTGCCAATGGGAACAGTTTCCTGGGTTTCTATCTAATCTGCTTGGACACCTCATCATCATTCTATCAAATCTCCTCTCAAACTTGTCTTCTCCAAGGAGAACAACCTCAGCTTCTCCAGTCTGTACACATAACTGAAGTCCCTCATCCCTAGAACCATTTGTGTAAATGTCTTCTGCACCCACTCTAAAGCCTTCACATCTTTCCTCAAGTGTGGTACCCTGAACTGGACACAATACTCCAGTTAAGGCCGAACCAGAGTTTTTACAAAGGTTCATCATAATTTCTTTGCTTTTGTACTCCATTCCTCTATTTCTGAAGCTCAGGATCCATAACTATCAATAGCAGTGCCTTCCCCACAGAGAAAATTGTTCAGCAGACAGCACAACTCTTTTGCAGCATCCCTAGTAACGTGAAGCCTGTGAAAGTAGTTGCGTTTAGACATTCCCAGGTAGACAGCTTTCCTACCATCACCACCCGCCACAAAAAAAAAACTCAAATTAAGAGCAACCTGTTTTATATCTAATGCAAACTTGAATAATCATTAATCTAAAAATAAGGATCTCCACTCAATTTCAAAAGGTCCATTCGCTTGTTCTGAGCCTCTGTGAACATGTCAACAGCTGAAAATCTGCCCTATAAAGCCAAAAAGGTAATGCAAGTTGGGATCTCCCAGATTGTATACAGGATAAATAAGGTTTCTCTCAGATTTAGAAGAACAAGAGTCATACTGATCATTCATATGATATTCAAATATACATACCATTTTCAGAAGTCATTTTAAGCATTTCATATCCCCCTCTATGTCCACACTCTCTTCAGAACTATCTAACATCCCCATAAACCTTCTCAATTGGGAGGTGGTCCAGCAAAAAGACATCCCACAAATAATACCAATAGCACTTTAAGTTGCCTCATCGGTCAATGTCCAGGAGAAACATGAAGTGTCTCTCTCACTAGGTTTTCCTCTCCATCTCCCAAATGAGCAAAAGTCACCTCAATGGGAAGCCCAATTGTGAAGATTAAAAGGAGCTGGCTCTGAGTGTTAGAATTGACTGACACTTTGACTTGACTCTCAGTTATAAATCAAGTGCTATTACTTACTGTGCTATTTCCATGTCTTTGTAGAAGTCTTGGGACACGTAGCATACATCTTCCTTCACTTGATTAATGACATGCGTCTCATCCATCACATGCAACTGTCTAAAAAAAAAAGAGATTTCAATCACTATAGTGTTGAACAACTGATTTGTACTGGATTCAAATGGGGTAAATGTGAATAAACAGACAATTTAAGAATCAGAAATACTAGTTACCAACACTCTTGGGATTTAATTATATTTCCAAATTGTTCATTTAGTATACTGATAAATGGTTTGATATAATGTGCTAAATTACTGCAGTACCCAGCATCAAATGGGTATACATTTACAAATTGTCAGATAGTATAGAGAAGTCCTGTTATGATATTATTTATATTTATGGGCTTTTATTATACATCTATAATAATTTTCCAGTCTCCACAGTTTGATATCCTGTTGTCATATCCTTCTCCCATTTTTTATGCCAACTTTTTATTATTAATTCCTCAGTCCACATTTATAATTTGTTTTGCCTGCATATTCAGAACTCGAACTACAGAATTGGCCTGGGTTCCTCCAAATCACTCAAAATGTTTTCTATTTTTTTCATCCACCTGTAACTAAAATTTCTAACTGGTTTAAACGCAGGATGTTTTAAATTACATATTTCACAATAACATGGCTTTGTTTGTACACTGATCTGCTACTGTGTATTCATGAAAGTTTCAACTTGATGTCCTCAAACTCTGTCAAAAGCCTGAACTAGGACAACATTTTTGCCCAGGCTAGTGACACTGAACTGAATTAAGATTGTGCTGCTGGATCACGTGCAATGGAAACATGTAGCTACTTGTTAAGTCTTCTCCAGATTTATTTTACAATAAAGCTAGAGGACAAATTTCAAAATCTAAATTCAGATAAAGTTTATATTGCCTGTTTTTTTTTTTTAATATTCAGATTTGCTTTCAGATTCTTCCTCCTCAGTGATGCCAGACTAAGGGACCCCTCATGCTGCCAAAACTGTAGGATCCTCAGTTCTCTCAAATGCCATGGATATGAAAATGTACACTATCCTCAATGTGAGTGCAACAAAAGCCCATTTTCCCACTCCTGTAATGCTAAACACCTGGTATCCAACTACAATTCATACATATCACAAACCATCTCGCTTTGTATTCTCAGCTTTAAAAACAGTTACTCCCCCCACCCCCACCCCACTTAAATGGCCCCCTGTACCACGGTGCTGTTGTTCATTTGCCCATCCTCCCTGCTATTGTCCACACAAGCTGCAAGAACTTTGAACCTGTTGAACAAGTGCAAGGGCTGAGGCTCCTCTATTGCTACCTTCTGGATTTCTATACCTGTCTCAATCATAGTCACACCCTCCTGTCCCTGACCATTGACAGAGTTGTAAACTTCAATCCCCCAAAGCAGCAGGAAAAATCTCTTTAAAAATAGAATTTGACTTATTCAGTGAAGCAGTAGTTGACATCTTCTTCATGGTATAAACATTAAATTATAAAACAGAAAATCCTCTGACTGAGGACCACCACAGGAGATCTACAAGCACGTCTTAAAAATCTTCCATTTCTGCTTTGTTTTGCTATTAGAAATGTCTATGGTTATAATTGGGACAACGCTGGACTTATCACACTGCAGTTACATCCTCTTGCCAGCGACAGTGATAAAGGACCTTGGTTTTATCATCTGCAGCTCCTCTCTCCATGTGACAGAGAAATTCCTATGCTGCAATTAACACTGCCTCACAAATTGCCACATATTTTGTCAAAGTATTGTATGAAATGCATAGAATTAATGACTTTACAATATAGACTGAATTGCATCTGAATGCTCAAGTCAATCTATCGCCACCCCAGCAACCTGGTCTTTACTCCCCAAGTGTAATGTCATAGAAGATCTACTAGCTTACTACTAAAGCTCGTTAAAGCACTTTTAGATAGAGGACTGAAAGTTGGGTTGGAGCACAGGGTGTGATCAGGGCAGAGGAAGGTGTAAGGGGAGCGCACAACAGCCACAAAAGGTAGCGACAAGGAGGGAAAAGGCACCATTGAGCTATCGGCTCTATTTAAGTGGCTTCAAGCCGATGGACAACAGCTTCGCATCACCGATTTTAGAGACAGAGCTGGGGAGTTTGTGCAAGTGTGTGACAGTGCCACCTACCTTGGATAATTCAGGGGCAAAGTACAATCATGACAGGAGAGTGTTGCAGAACACACATAAGACATATTTTATTCAGTTAATCCTCTGTTATGGTGATGCTTGGTTTATAAAGGAGAGAAGTGTTATATCATGTAACACACAATACACCATTTCACTGCTATGGTACAGTTGTGTGACCTCCAGGTCCCTTCAAGGCCACATGATCTAAATACTTTAAACAAAATCCTGTGCTCCTTTAGTGACTCTGTTTCCCGAGGTCTACTAGAGGTAAATGATTCTTTTTTAGACTTGCAAATCCCTGGCTCCTCTCCAAACCAGAAAAAACACCAGTGGCTAACTGGCTTCCTTCCTCTTATTTTAAATTTAAATATGATGAGCATATCAAAAAAAACTTACAGACTACATACATTTCCCATGATATTGCTCATAGGTTAGGTGATACATGGTCTATAAAGACTGCAATATTATGTCATGTGATGCATAATGTGTTCTTCTGCTTTAAAGTGAAATGGTGCCACTTTTAAGGCCATAAAGTCTGTGAAGTAAACACAACCTCAGGTCAATTAGAATCTAATTGTTGCTTGGTGAGGATACATTCTAGATTGCAAAGTTCCTGCAAGCTTCAGGCACCAATTGAGAAAAAGCCACCATCAAGTGACTAGTTTTCCTCAGATTATTTTGCAATAGTGCAACACTTTGAAGTTGACATCTAAAGTATGAATGATGCATACTAGGCATTTTATCAATAATACTAGAAGGTTGCCTATACCAGTATGCACAATGAGTCAGAGGTTATACTGTTGCAGGGGGCAAGTGAATGAAATACAAATGCAGATTGTGAAATTTCACAAGAGACAATCATTCTAAAAGTTGAGCATTTTTGTAAAACCTAAGTAGATAAACTTATTGCTTCACACACCATACTTAAATTAATAAAATGCCATGGCTCAGTTGGTAGCACTCTCCCCTCCAAGTCAGAAAGCGTGGGTTCAAGTCCCACTCTAGGACTTGAGCAGAAAAATCAAGGCTGACGGTGAAGTACTGAGGGAGTGTTGTACTGTCGGAGGTGCCGTCTTTCAGATGAAAGATTAAACTGAGCCCCTGTCTGTCCTCTCCCATGGCACTATTTTGAAGAAGAGCAGGGTAGTTATTCCCAGCGTCCCAACCAATAGTTATCCCTCATTCAACATCACAAAAACAGATTATTTGGTCATTATCACATTGCTGTTTGTGGGAGCTTGCTGTGTGCAAATTGGCTGTCATGTTTCCAACATTACAACAGTGAGTACACTTCAAAAGTTCTTCATTGGCTTTAAAACACTTTGAGACGTCCTGATGTTTTGAAAAGGTGCTATATAATGCAAGTCATTCTTTCTTTACATAATAAGGAGCAAATTATCTTGAATGTCCATCTGGTTAGGCTACAACATTTCATAGCAAATACGAAAAAATACCAAGAACTTAAGTTTACTCTCTTCAACTAACATCACTAAAAACAGATTATCTGGCCATCATCACTTTACTGTTTGCGAGACATTGCTGTGCACATATTGGCTGTCATGTTTCCTACATTACAACACTGGCTATGATTCAAAAGTACTTCATTGGCTGTAAAGCACTTTTGGACATCCTCAGATTATGAAAAGCGCCTTATATAATGCAATGTTCTTTGTTAATTATTTGTACTTTTCCTTCTTTACTGGATATCTCTGCAATATTACGGCAGCAGAACATTTTGGTTTCTGTTCCAAGCATAGATAATAGTAATATGATTCCATAACTTGCTACCTGTTTGTTGAAGAATTACATTCTTACGTATAGTTTATTAAGTTTTAGTTAAAAAGTAACAGTGTAAATATTTAGAATGTATTACAAAATCTAGATCACAATTCATTATATTTAGAATACCTTACAAATTATAGAGCCCACTTTGTATTTCATCGATCAAAAGGTCTTCCCTCTGGTATTGCCAATCACACTGCATACGTCACACTTTGAAGCACAAGTTTTTAAAATATAATCTGGCACGCTTTTTTTAAAACAAGAAAATCATCTAAGAAATAATTGAAGAGTTTGTGCTCCATCTTTTTTTTGATGTTTTAAACAAAATCAATCTTCGGTCCCAAAAATGGTTTCCTGGGGAAACTTTTCATTCTGCTTCGATACATCAGAGTGGAGGAGGTGCAGGATTACAAGGAATATGGCTTGGCGTGCTCCATAAACAGCAAACCTTGGAGTTTTCTGTAGCTTTCTGAACAATCCCCACAAGCTTAGCTTCCAACTGCAATCAGATCATGCAGCACAAGCCATTTTAATTAAATGTTTCCCAAGAAAGGAAACTCAACCCAGGTCATTTCTTTACACCACTTCCTGGCAGCTAGCTTTAGCGATGAACTAGTGAATGCCCAGCCGCCTCTTGTACTATTAGCGACTGCTGATGAATGGCGCATTGTGTAAGCTAACACAGTCCCCCTCTTAAGTCATCAGCTTTTACTTTAGTTGTAAGTTAGAAGGGACCTAATGAAATATTGAGGAAAAAGTATGAATGAATTTGAATAAATGAGTAAATTGCATGTGAAAAATCTTTCAGAAAGAATTTGCGTGATTCACAGGGAAAAGCGATCAGATGGTCCAATTTAAGAGAAAGTCAGATAAGTACATGAGGGGAAAAGAACAGAAGGATATGCCAATAGGGTTAGAAGAGGAGGATTGGGAAGTGGCTCATGTGGAGCATAAACATAGGCCAGTTGGAGTGGATGGCCTGGTTATGCACTGTAGCTTACAGACTGAAGCCAACTATGGTTTATAAAGAGGACTGTGCATGATTAAACTGAGTAACTATGCTAAATTTTAAGAGTAGGATTAGTGCATCAAGTTTCATGATCATTATGGGTGAGACAGTTTGTAAACTGAGAGCGTGCAAAATTCCCGCTTTTCTAAAATAAAGGATGGCGGAACGTTTTATATCAGTTTACTTATTGAATTACAAAACACTTGTCATTTTCACTGACTCATATCCCTATTATTATCCCTTTTTAAGATGAGCACAGAATTACCTGTTCAACCTCTATGCAGGTGGCCGCAATAAACCTTTCACAACTTAGCCTGTTACGCTATGAATATCCTAAAATAGGTTGTAGTCTTTTATTTGATTAATAATTCATTTTCCCTTCAAAACCTTTGCATTCTTCAAAAAAAAGCACCAGACTTACATCAATTAGGTTAGCAAATTGATACGATAACTAGACTCCGCAAAATTAAAATTGCTTTGGAGAATAATGAGTTTAAGATATTTTAGTTAAAACAATTAATTGACTTTCTCTGTAAAAAAACAATCCTTTGCTGACAATTTATATTGCCCAATTCTTTCTGGCAACTATCAATTGAAACATAATTCCCCATACAAAATTGTAGAACCCCCCCCCCCCCCCACATACGTCACCCACCTTGCCAAAGCTAATAATGTCTATAGAAGCCATACCTGTAGGATATTATTTCCTTGAGATGGTTAGAAAGTAGTTTCCCGCCAACATTAATCCTAAGGAGAACAGAATACAATTCAATTATTTTGTGCTTTTCTTGGTCAGCCAGATGTCCAAAATGTGCCAGAACCCAAGAAGTGCAATTCACATGAACAAGACTTCAATTTGCCAGATATGGAGTGTACAATCTATTCTAACAAGTACTCAGACCACTTACCCAAAAGTGCAGATAGTGTAGATACAGTTTGGCAATGGCTAAGACTTAAGGATCCTCAAGTGTTCAAAGGGATTTTGCTGAAAGTTAACTGACTAAAATCCTGCATCTTACACGTGCACAGAACTGACATTTACTTTCCAGCTAGGCAAGTCCTACCTGATAGGGCTAAGGCTTGCCAGGTGAGCTGGAGGCATGAAAGGATTCCCAGCCCACAGTGATCCAACTGGCTATACAGTTGATAAAAGTTAGCAATACCATAAATAAAGCGAGATTTCCTCTAAGTTTACTTCTAGTGAAAATGTAAACATTCTTTTAGACTTTTATGAGTAAACATAGAAAATCTTACTACATTTATGATGTTAAATCTTCCTTTCTACACCCCTCCTAATCCATCACTAAGCCAGAATGGTTGGTCAATCACCAATATTGCTCTGACCCTAATATAATTAAAAAAGAAAGTGCTGGAAATACTCAGCAGGTCTGGCAGCATCTGTACAGGCAGAAACAGAGTTCACTTTTTGAGTCGGATATCCAACTTGAAATGTCAACTCTGTTTCTCTCTCCACAAATGCTGCCAGACCTGCTGAGTATTTCCAACACTTTGTTTTTATTTCAGACTTCCAGCATCCGCGGTGTTTTGTTTTTATTTTATTGCTCTGACCCTCCCTGGCCCAAGTATTGGATTAGACTCTGCCATGAATGATGGCCTCAATTTCAACCCCTCACCAGCATGCGTATCATCTTGAAGTCACCACAATCCCAGAGAACCCACTTACCTCCCTCTTCCCCCTCCTAGGAAGATAGAGTTAACAGCTGATCTTCAGTGCATTATGCAATTTTTTAAATTATTAATTAATAGAAACCAATTATTAGTGAGAAAGAATATTTTATAATATATAATAAGCTTCACATAGTTGACTACAGTCAATATGGACTTGTTGACTTTGCTTAAATGGACATTGGCTTTGATGGCCATGATATTCAGCAGTACATGTGTAAACATATAGATTTACCTGCAAATACCTTCATTCATTTTTTTTCCTTTACAGTAAGGAACAATATGCGTGAAAGAGTAACCACTATCCACCACAAGACAGCAGAGTTCAGAATTGTTTTCTTGAAAATACTTGTGAGCACTCAGTGTCCCAGCTGAAAAATACATTTAAAATATTCAAATCGCATTCCTAGTTTTAAATGTCTATCAAATAAACTATTACGAAGACTAATAGTTGTTTTTTCAAAAAGGTCTAAGTATGAACGCTCACCATTTGTCCGGTAGACTGCTTGAAACTGGTATTCTTCAAATAAGATTTCATTCATTGATTCTTGAATGGAGTTAAAATTGAAATACGGTTCAGTAATGATTATAGTGGTTTCTGGAAAATCCACCTATATGGAAGTTTTAAAACAATTAGATACAGTCTGACAAAGCTCTATTAATTATTCCTTTAGCTCATGTGAAGTACAGGCCTGAATATTACTAGTGCGCCGCAAATTGTGGCGGTGCACTTTGAAATCGGCGGTCCGCCCACGCAGAGTGGCTGTCGCTGAGCCCCCATGATATTTTGTGCGGGAGCAGCTTCTCCATCCCCAGCAATGGTGTCTGGCAGCACCGCGCAGGTGCCGGCGCCATTTTTAAAGGGCTTCAAGCCCTTACCGGTAATTTAAGTTTTTTTAAAGAGCACAGCACCTTTACTTTTAACAGAAAACTGTTAATTGATCAAAGCCCCTCTTCCACGCCCACACCCCCCAGCCACCCAATGATCAAACAATATACTTATGTCCCTCTCCACCCACCCCCCCCCCACCCAAAAGAAACTATTTTTGCTGGTGACGACCTTTCACCCCAAACTTCATGATCTTTGCCCTTCAACCCCCTCCCACCATCCCCTCAGCCAATGGAAACAGGCTCCCCCACTGCCCCCCACCTCCAGATAATTTCACACCTCGGAACTCTGAATGGAATCCCAAAGGCACAGGAGTTCCGGCCGGCGGTCAGAATATCAGTGTAGGACGGCTGCTGGGCCAAGGCAAGTTAATTTGCATGTGTTTTAATTTATTTTAATATTAAGATGAAGGCCTCGACGCCACCGGTAAAATGTGGTGGGGCCTTCTTGGCGTCAGGGATTGTGGCGGGCTTCTCCCGGAAGAATTTTCCGGCCGCCCCCCCGGCCACAACCCCCGACGTCGGAGGGCTGGTAAAATTCAGCCCACTGTCTCTGAAATTAGCTTTGATCTAGACATTTTGAAAATGTCTCAAGCAAAGGGAGAGGGATATATCTGTAGCTCTATAGGTGTCAAGAGAACAGAACAAATAGACATGGACAAAGCTGGAAAACAACTTTACACATTTTGTTCTCAATTATGAAAATACTGTAGTTTTGTGGTATTCACAATGAAAATTCTGTTGGGATACATGCTACTGGCACAAAGAAGAAATTTCCATAAGATCACACACCCCATAAACGCCACCGATATATAGAACTTGCATTTATAGAGTGTCTTTCACATCTCCAGGATGTCAGTTAATTATTGTTGAAGTGTAGTCACTGTTGGGATGTAAGTAAACACCTACATAGATTATGAAGAACAGAACCGGTTTGTGCTTCAAGGTTAACAGGATACAGCGCATTTTGAGGGTGTGAATGAAATAAAAGCAAAAATGCACACAATAAGCACGTAGCCAGGAAAGGAGTGAAAAAAAAACACGAAAATGTTAGGAAGTCCAAAAACAACTAGGAAGGCAAAGATAACCTACGAAATTAAATTATCAAGGAACATAAAAGCAGTATTCTAGAGACATCACTAACAAAAGAAAAATCAGGATAGAGATAGGGTCATTCACTAAGGGATACGCATGATAAACTCACAGGTAACAACCGCAAAAATGGCAGAAATATTAAGTACTTTGCTCGGTCTTTACCAGGGAAATTAACATAGTTGGCATGACATTTGCAGGCAAGATCAAAAAGAACATAAAGCCATTTAAGATAGAAGCTGGGGGCAGGGAAGAGGGGGAAGGAGAGATTCGTGATAAAACTAATCAAACTTGGAGACAAGAGAAAAAAAGCTCGCAGTCCATGTGGTCTGCATCTACACATTAAAATTAAAAAATTAAGGAAGAAATAGCAGAGGCACCATTATATATATATATATATATATATACACACACACACACATATTTTTTGAATCATTAGACAAGGGAATAAAGCCAGAGGACTGGCAGGCAGCTAATGTGCTTCCTCTACAGAAAACAGGAGAGATAGAATAAGTTCAGAGAATTTTAGACCAATTAACTTAAGAGCAGTGTGAGGAAAGATAATGGAATCCTTAATCAAAGATGTAACAGAAAGACATCTAAAAACTGAAAATATAAAAAAGTAGTCAGTATGATTTCCAAAAGGGAGGGTCACGCTTAACCAAGAAAAAGTAGTACCAGAAAGGGTAGATAAGGGTAATACAGTAGACGTAATATATTCAGATTGCCAAAAAGTCTTTGAGATAAGGTACCATATAGTAGGCTCATGACTAAGGTCAGAATATGTGGAGTCAGGGGACAAGTAACAGAATAGATAGCAAGTTGGCTGCAAAAAAGCAAGAGTTTGGGTTAAAGATAATTATTCAGATTGGCATATAGTGGGAAATACTATTCCATAAGGATCAGTGCTGGGATCACTGTTGTTCATTATTTGCATAAATGATTTGGACTCAGGAATTATAAATATAATTTCAAAATTTGCAAATGACACCAGATTGGGAAGGTGTAATTACTACAGTGACAAAATACAGAAAGACATTAATAAACTTGCAGAATGGGCATGTAATTGGCAAATGAAATTCAATATAGATAAGAGTATAGTAGTACATTTTGGCAGGAATAAGGAGGCCACATACTCCTTGGAAAATAAGCGGCAAAACAGGGTGCAGGATCAGAGGGATCTGGGGGTATTGATGCACAGATCACTAAAAGTAGCAATGCAGATTAATAGGTCATTTAAAAAAGAAACACTGGGGTTCATTCCTGAAGGCTTATAGTTGAAAAGCAAAGAAGTTATGTTAAAGCTGTATAGAATCTTGGTTAGACCACACTTAAGAGTACTGTGAGCAGTTCTGGCCTCCATATTATAAAAAGGATATAGAAACATTAGAGAAGGTACAAATTTCCTGCAATGATACCAGAATTGAGAGGGTGTATCTATCATCAGGAAGGACTGAACTAGCTGGGGTTTTTTTCTCTATATAATAAAAAAGTGAAGGGTAACCCGATAGAGCTCTTCAAGATTATAAAATGGTTTGATAGGGTAGATATAGAGATGATGTTTCCACGAGAGTGAAATCAGAACTAGTGATTAACTTTTATTTATGGTCCCTAATAAATCCGAAAAGGGAAAATCAGAAGAAGCTGTTTTATCCAGAGAGTGGTTAGAATATGGAACTCACTACCATCTGGAATAGTTGAAATGAATAGCATAGATGTATTCAAGGGGAAGCGAGATAATTATGAGGGAGAAAAGAAGAGAATGTTGATGGGGTTAGATGAAGAGGAATGATTGGGGCTCGTTTGAAACCTAAATACCAGCATGGGCCTTTTGGACCATACTTTGTAATCACAGCCGTTGTGGTTTATGACATAATATCTGACACTCAATATACTTTTTTGTTCTAAGACCAATTTAATCCTTGTTCGTTGGGCATCAGGCAATCAGTAACAAATACCTGCGACTCAGACTTTGATTTGTTTTAAGTGTATCTTAAAACACACCGTATTCTAAAATGAAAACTCTTAAGCTCTAAATCAATTTTGTTTATAAGAAATGTTGTGTAGAAACATTTATTCTTGTTGGCTGTCATAACAGATGGCTATCAGGCTCTCCATCTGAGCTTTAATTGAACTGGCTTGATATTTCCAATCAATAGGGCTAAGAAGTAGTTCCCATCCAAAAATAAATCAGGAGCCATGCAGACAGTGTGTTGGGTACAATAAAGTAAATTAAGCTAAATGTAATGAGCTTTTAGATTGCATTTTCGTATTCAAAGCAGGGAGAATAATACATTTATAGTGCTCCATCATCCCTCTCGAATATGGCAAAACAATACAGTGGAGCTAATCTGGTTATGTGGGCAAACTCAAGGGCCCATAAACAGCAGGAGGATAAATAAACTTCATATGTGAAATAAAAATGCACAGCAGATCCATCAGCATCTGAAGAAGAGTATACACCAAAAGCGTAGGCCCTAAACCTCTCCTCCTCGCCACCTTTAAGACGCACCTTAAAACCACGAACCAAGCTTTAAGTCCCCCATCTTAATGTTTTAATTTTTGACTCCATGTCAATTTTTGTCTGAATAGGCTCCTGTGAAGCACCTTGCGAAATTTTTCTATGGTCAAGACATTATATAAACACAGGTTTTGTTGCTATTGCAGGACCATATGTGGGACTATGAGGGGTAGTGCCCACAGATCTGAAGAAATATGATGAAGACTCTAATACTTGTCACAACAGCAACTATATTGAATAAGACAACTGTGCTCAAGAAGGTCACCAACTAAGAGACTTTTACAGGAGGAAGAAGGTGCCTCTAGGGAACTCATTGGTATTGGCTGTGTTAGTTTTAAGATATTGGAATGCAAGAATCAGAAGGTTAGGTTTTCTTTTATTCTTTCATGGGATGTGGGCATTGCTGGCAGGCCAGAATTTGTTGCTCATCCCTAATTGCCTTTAAACTGAGTGCCTTGCTAGGCCATTTAGAGGGCAGTTAAGAGTCAACCACATTGCTATGGGTCTGGAGTCACAAATAGACATGACCAGGTAAGGACAGCAGATTTCCTACCCTAAAACGACAGTAGTGAACCAGATGTTTTTTTTAATGACAACCATTGATAGCTTCATGGCACCATTACTGAGACTAGCTTTCAATTCCAAATTTTTATTAATTAATAATATTTAAATTCCACCAGCTGCCGTGGTGGGATGTGAACCAGTGTCTCCAGAGCACACCATTAACACACCATAAACATATTGCTTGCCTTTGCTCCATGAACTTTTGATCAGCTATGTGGCCTTGTCCAATCTACACCTTCTCCTTTGTTATCTCTTGCCCCACCCCCACCTCACTAGCTTATAACCTGTGACATTTCTAATATTTGTCAGTTCCGAAGAAGGGTCACTGACCCAAAACGTTAACTCTGCTTCTCTTTCCACAGATGCTGCCAGACCTGCTGAGTGGTTCCAGCATTTCTTGTTTTTATCTCCAGAGCATTAGTCTGGGCCTTCCAATCACTAATCCAGTGACATTACCACTATACCACCATCTCTCCACAAAGCAAGAACCACCATAACAGGCAAACCATCATAGAGCACTCACCTGATACATTTCTCTGCCGAACAGGTGATCCCATACTTGCCTCTGAACATCCCAGTTTACCAAGTAGCCCTAAAAGTGAAAAATGGTAGATAATGTAATGTAAACGGTGCATTAAGAGACAAGAAGTCACATTTATACGTAATAAAACATCCCAAGGTGCTTTACAGGAGCATTACAAAACAAAGTATGACACTGAGCCACAAAAGGAGATATTAGGTCAGATGACCAAAACCTTGGTCAAAGAAGTAGGTTTTAAGAAATGTCTTAAAGGAGGAAAGCGAGACAGAGAAGTATAGGGAGGGTATTCCAGAGTCTGGTTCTAGGCAACTGAAGGTGCAGCCACTAATGGTGGAGCGATAAAAATCAGTGCTGCAACAGAGGCCAGAATTAGATTAGTGCAGGTATCTCGGAGGGTGGTGGGGCCGGAGGAGATTACAAAGATAGGGAGGGACAAGGCCATGGAGGGAATTGAAAACAAAGATAAGAATTTTAAAATCAACACGTTGCTTGACTGGGAGCCAATTTAGGTCAGTGAGCACAAGGGTGCTAGGGGAACAGAACTTGCTGTGAGTTAAGATGCAGGCAGCAGAGTTTTGGATGACCTCAAATTCACAGAGTAGACCAGCCAGGAGTATATTGGAATATAGTCAAATCTAGAAGAAACAAAGGGTTTCAGCAGATGAGCTGAGGCAGGGGCGAAGTCATGGAGGTAGAAATAGGCAGGTGTAGTGATGGCACGAAGAGGAGGTCAGAAGCTCATCTCAGGGTCAAATGTAACGGCAAGGTTGCGAACAGACTGGCTTAATCTCAGACTGTTGCCAAGGAGAGGAATGGAGTCGGTAGCTAGGGAACGGAGTTTGGAGCGGGGAACAAAAACAATGGCTTCAGTCTTCCCAACATTTAATTGGAGAAAGTTTCTGCTGGTCCAGTATTGGATGTCTGATAAGCAGTTTGATAATTTAGCAACAGTGGAGGAGTCAAGACAAGTGGTAGTGAGATAGAGCTGAATGTCGTCAGCATACACGTGAAAACTAATGGCGTACTTTCGGACGATGCTGCCGAGGGCCACCAGAGATAACAGTACAGGAGCAGGAAGGAAGCCATTGTAAGTGATTCTCTAGCTACGATTATATAGATAAGAGTGGAACCAGGGGAGAGCAGTCCCACTCAGCAGGATGACAGTGCAGCAGCGTTGGAGGAGGATGGTGTTGTCAACCATGTCAAAGGCTGCAGACAGGCCAAGAATGACACATATGCTGTCATTTGTGACTTTAATAAGAGCTGTTTCGGTACTGTGGCAGGACAGAAACCTGATTGGAGGGATTCAAACATGGAGTTCTGGGACAGATGGGAATAGATTTGGGAGTCCACAACATGTTCATGTTTTGGACAGGAAAGGGAGGTTGGAAATGGTAGTGTGCAAGGGTGGTGGGTCGAGTTTTTTTTTTTGAGGACAGGGGTGATGACGGAATGTTTAAAGGAAAGAGGAACAACACCTGAAAAGAGAGAACTGTTTAGAATATTGGCGATCACGAGGACCAGGAGGGGAAGTTAGGTGTTCAGAAACTTAGTGGGAATAGGATTGAGATGAGCTCAGAGAGGGCATGAGGGACATAGGACTGAGAGGGAGAGGGAGTACAGAAAAAAAGCTGGGGGTTATCTTTGCAGTCCAAGATGATCACAGAAAAGTGAGCAGTTTTAGCAGATGACAAAAGATAACTGCTTTTCTCGACACTTTCCAGGAAATCAAGAGTTGCCTTTCCATACTGAAAGTTTAATACAACCCAATACAGTCAATAAAATTGGTAAAACTGGAAGTTTACCCACAATAAAAAAAATTAACATGGAATCAGAAGAATGGTTACAGCACAGAAGGCTGTCCTTTAGCCTGTCGAGCCAGGCCAATTCTTTACAAGAACAATTTAGCTAGTCCCACTCCAGCCCTTTCCTCGTAGCCCTCCAAATATTCCACTGCTTATCCAATTCCTTTTTGAAAGCCAGTATTGAATCAGCCTTGACCACTCTTTCAGGCAGTGCATTCCAGATCATAACCACTTGCTGCATTAAAAATCTTTTCCTCATGTCGCCTCTTCTTTTGTCAATCACCTTAAATCAGTGTGCTTTAGTTATCAACCCTTCTGCCATTCTCTTCCATCTGCTCCTCTCTCCACAATAATACCAAGGAGGTTATCACTCTCCAACAACCACAGCAAGCAATGGTTCTAAATTAACAGCTATAGAGCTGAAGCTAGCCATTAAATGAGCACATATGAAACATTTTTATTCAATTATATGGCTGGCCCAGCTAGGTTTCTGGTCAATGGTAAACCCCCAGGATGTTGATCGTGGGGGTGCCCAAACCTGAATTTTGTTCAGGTCTTGCTGCAAGATGGCACAAACTGCTCACTATCTGAGGAATTGCAATCATCGGTGAACATCCCCACTTCTGACCTTATGTGAGGAGAAAGGTCATCGATAAAGCAGCTGAAGATGGTTGGGTCTAGGACACTACCCCGAGGAACTCTTGCAGCGATGTTCTGGGACTGAAATGATTGGCCTCCAACAAATACAACCATCTTTCTTTGTACTAGATATAACTCCAATCAGTGGAGCGTTTCCCTGATTCCCATTGACTTCAATTTTGCTAGGCTCCTTGATGCCACACTCGGTCAAATACTGGTTTAATGTCAAGGGCAATGACTCTCACCTCACCCCTGGAATTCAACTCAGCGTTTTGACCAAGACATAATGAGGTTTGGAGCATCGTGGCCCTGCCAAAACCCAAAGTGAGCATGGATGAGCAGATTATTGCTTAGTAAGTGCCACTAGGCAGCACAGGTCAATAACACCTTCCATCATTTTGCTGATGATTGAGAGTAGACTAATAAGGCAGTAATTGGCCAGATTGGATTTGTCCTGTTTTTTGTGGATAGGACATACCTGGGCAATTTTCCATATTATTGTGTAGATGCCAGTATGTAGCTGTACTAGAACAGCTTAGCTGAAGGCGTGGCTAGTTCTGGAGCACAAGACTTCATAACTACAGCGATGATGTTGTCAGACCCCATAGCCTTTGCCGTATCCAGCGTGTGCAACCGCTTCTTGATATCATGTGGAGT
Organism: Heterodontus francisci; assembly: GCF_036365525.1. Classification (NCBI taxonomy): domain Eukaryota; kingdom Metazoa; phylum Chordata; class Chondrichthyes; order Heterodontiformes; family Heterodontidae; genus Heterodontus; species Heterodontus francisci. The sequence goes on from NC_090397.1 coordinate 28,822,534, forward strand.
GAATTGAAGTGGCCGAAGACTGGCATCTGTGATGGTGGGGACCTCAGGAGGAGGCAAAGATGAATCATCCACACGACACTTCTGGCTGAAGACAGTTGCAAATGCTTCAGCCTTGTCTTTTGCACTGATGCGCAATGCTCCCCCATCATTCAGGATGGGCATGTTTGTGGAGCCTTCTCCTCCATTTAGTTGTTTAATTGACCACGAGCATTCATGACCGGATGTGGCAGAACTACAGAGCTTTGATTTGATCCATTGGTTGTGGGATTGGTTAGCTCTGTATATTGCATTTTGCTTCTGCTGTCTAGCATGCTTGTAGTCCTGTTTCGTAGCTTCATCAGGTTAGTACCTCATTTTTAAGTGTGCCTGGTGCTGCACCTGGCATGCTCTCCTGCACTCCTCATTGAATCAGGGTGGATCCCCTGGCTTGACAGTAATAGTCGAGTGGGGGATATGCCGGACCATGAGGTTACAGCTTGTGGTTGCATACAATTCGGCTGCTGCTGATGGTCCACAGCACCTCATGGATGATCATTTTGAGCTGCCAGATTTGTTCTGTATCACAGTAGTAGTGCTACACAATGATAGAGGGTGCCCTCCATGTGAAGACAGGACTTCGTCTCCACAAGGACTGTGCAGTGTTCACTCCTACTGATTCTGTCATGGACAGATGCATGTGCGACAGGTAGATTGGCGAGGACGAGGTCAAAAGTCAGTTTTTCCCTTTTGTTGGTTCTCTCATGGCCTGCTGCAGGTGCAATCTGGAAGATATGTCCTTCAGGACTCAGCCAACTCAGTCAGTAGTGGGGCTACAGAACCACTCTTTGGTGATGAATATTGAAGTCCCCCATTCAGAGTACATTCTGCATCCTTGCTACTCTCAATGTTTCTTCCAACTGATGTTCAACATGGAAGAACACTGATTCATCAGCTGAGGGAGGGCGATAGGGGGTAATCAGCAGGACGTTTCCTTGCCCATGTTTGACCTGATGCTATGAGACTTCATGGGGTTCGCATCCTATGTTGAGTACTCCCAGGGCCACTCCCTCCCTTCTGTATACCACTGTGCTGCCACCTTTGGTGGATATGTCCTGTCCCACCAGCAGGGATGCTGATGGAAGTGGCTGGGACATTGACTGTAAGGTAGAATTTAGTGAGGCTGGTTCTTGACTAGTCTGTGGATAGTTCTCTCAATATTGGCACACGTTCCCTGATGTTAGTGAGGAGAACTTGCAGGGTTAACTGGGCAGGGTGTGCCTTGGTTATTTCCAGTGCCTAAGTCAATGCCAGCTGATCTGTCTAATTTTAATACAACCAAGTGGCTTGCTAGGCTGTTTCAGAGGGCAAGTAAAGGGTCAACCACAGTGCTGTGGACTGGAGTCACATGTAGGCCAGACTCGGTAAGGCTGGCAGATTTCCTTTCCTGAAGGACATTAGTAAACCAGAAAGGTTTTTACACCAATCTGGTATCATTACTGAGATTCCAGAAATATTAATTGAATTTAAATTCTCCCAGCTGCCATGGTAGGACTTGAACCCATGTCTCCAGACTATTAGTCCACACCTCTAAATTACTAGTCTAGTAACATTACCACTGTGCTATCATTCTCGTCTTTGAGGCACTATGATTACGGACAGGTGGTAAGTGGTGTAGGTGGCTTCCACTTTTCACCTCCCAACTGACCGCAGATAGCGTTTTATTAAAATTGGGGTGTTAGTCCCGGAGAGTTTTTAGGGTCAAATAAACAGACAAACAACAGGTTTACTCGTAGGTTAAAATAAAACTATTTTTAAAGAATTCCCGAAATGGTCACAACCTTAAATACACACACACAAACAAACAGATAGTTAGAGAGAAAAGGGTAGGATGCAATTAGAGTCCAAGGTTATGTAAGAGTTTGTAGTTTACAGAATACTGTTGAATCTTCTTGGGAGGAAAGTCTTTTTTTTAAAAAGGTGCAGGCCTGGGTGTTTGTAGTCTTGAACTTGCTGAGGTGTTGTAGAGTACTAGTGGTTAAAGGTTGGTGGTGTGAATTTGGCTAACCTTCACAGGTGGAAAGTTTCAAAGTCATTCTGTAATTTCACTGTCGTAGTGGTTGTTCCATTCTTGTTCAGCAGGGTTCTTCTGTTTAGCTGGATCTCTCTTTCAGCCTGTGACTGGAAACTAGCTTTCTGTGGTCTTGGCTTGATCTCCTCTCTCTCTCTCTCCACAGGACTACCTTTAAAATGTAAAAATCCATCACATTTGAGTCTGTCAGATGACAAAGAGCCTCCCCCCTGCTGTGACCATACAATGGGCCAGGATATAAAAACCATTGCTGTCCATTGGTCTGAATGGGGACCATTCTGTTATAATGGTACTACTTCACAACTTATTCATCTTGGTTTGGGCTGTGGAGTCAGTTTACTGGATCTTTGTTTGTTCATTCCTATAGATAGGAGTCATCAATATATAATGGGATCCTTTCAATTTCAATGGACTCTCTCCAGAGGTAATTCAGACAAGGTTAACGAGTTTCATCTTCAACAGATGGATGTGTTTATTGACAGTACAAGAGGGGTCATCTGACTATTCCATTATGTCTTGGTACAAATGTGTCCACTTGTGGTTCAGTTCAACAGTTAACTTTTATTTCCATGATTCCTCCAGTTCATTGTTTATTTCATCATGGATCCTTCCAAGCATGACAGAATGAATAAAGATAGAAAGGAAATAATTGCGGGTAAGGAAAGCAGCATGCTGTAAGTACATGGACAGCAAAGGAGAGCTGAACAAGGCAGAATATGAAAAGATTAGGAGAGAAGACAAAAAAAAAAATTAGGAAGGCGAAGAGGAACTCAAACAAATAGTAAAATATTCTACAGGCACATAAATTAAGTAGTCAGGATGGGAATATGGCCATTAAAAGACAAACAGGATAAAAATCACAGACAATAGCAAAATGGCAGGATTAATTACTTTGCTTCAGTATTTACCAGTAAGGCATGACATCAGAAAGTGAGATTAGAAATTATATAGCCACATTTAAAATAAAGAGCGGAAATATTAAATAAACTAATCAAACTCAAGATAAAACCCCTGATCCAGATAGAACACATCCACCCATTTTAAAAGGAATCTAGGGAAGAGGTAGCAGAAACACTATATTGCATATTTAATAATTATAAAGAAAAAGGGTGTAGTGCCAGAGGACTAATAATATACTGATATTCAAGAAGGGAGGTGGAACATATCAAAGGAACTACCGACTAGTAAGCTTAACCCCAGTGGTAAGAAAAATAAGGAATTCCAACTAAAGGGAAACAAAAAAAATAGAACAACCAGAAGCCAAAAAATATAATACTGAATAGTTAGCACTGATTTCAAAAGGGAGGATCTTACTTAACCAATCTCACTGAATTCTTTGAAGAGGCAATAGAGAAAGTAGCCAAAAGGTAATGCAGTAATGTAATTTATCTACATTTCCAAAAGGCCTTTTATATGGTGCCACATAATAGAATAATGAATAAGGTCAGAGCATGCAAAGTCAGGACACAAGTATTAGAATGGATAGCTAGCTGGCTGCAAAGTTAATTTGCCAATTATCTGCCCATTCTGTAAGCTTAATTTCAATATGGAGAAGGATGAGGTATTACCTTTGGTCCAAAAAAAATAAGGACCATTATTAGAAATTATATAGCCACATTTAAAATAAAGAGCGGACAAATAAACTAATCAAACTCAAGATAAAACCCCTGATCCAGATAGAACACATCCACCCATTTTAAAAGGAATCTAGGGAAGAGGTTTTACTTGGAAAAGAAGTATCGAAATGGGGTAAAGGAGTATAGGCATCTGAAAGGACAAGTCAACAAATCATGAGAAGTAGTAATGCAGGTTAATACAGCCATAAAAATAGCAAACCAAACACTAGGATTTATTTCTAGAGGGACAGAATCAAACAAGTAGAGAAGTTATTCTCAGCTTGTATCATACCTTAGACCACACAGAGTACTGTGTGCAGTTCTGGTCACCCCATTATCAAAAAGGTTAATAGAGGTACTGGAGAGGGTCAAAAATAAGTTTTACAAGGGTGATAACAGAAATCTGAAATTACACCCATCAGGAAAGGATGAACAGGCTGAGTCTACATCTCTGGACATGTGAAACTCCTGAAGGTGTTCAAGGAGAGGAAACCAAGCACTGTTATTGATCCTTACTAGCTGCTGTTTATGCTGCATCTTTACAACCCCCATAGTCCTGTTGTGGATCTGCTCACTTGCCTTGCCAAGTACATCAAGATGCTGGGAACAACACAGAGGTCAAGGACCCATTCAGGATTTAGAAACAAGCGACAGAAGGGACCCATCCTTCACCCTCCTTCCAGCTTCACTATACAGTAAAGTCGTGGTTACTTGGTCTACATGAGGCAACCCAGAATTTGTTGCATCTGTGACAAATCTGGACAGGTGGCAGCCAATTGCAACACAGTTGTCTGTAAGAACTGAAAGTAGGAAGGACACTGGACAAAAGGACTGTAAGAAGAGTAAATGCTGCAATCTGTGTGGTAGAGGTGACCTCCTCCACAAGTCCTACGCAAAATGCTGCCTCAGTTATGCACAGGCGGCTAGAATCAAGGAGGGACACGAGGAAAGAACAGCGAACATGGCTGCTGCAAACGAGACCATCAACCATCCCCACGCCCCCCACCAAGACCCACAGTGAGGAAAGCATGACAAAGAAGGACAGAGAGGGACAAGAAAGAAAAGAGTGCTGCAGCAAGCTGCCAGACACCAACACTGTGCCCTGAGCCTCCTCCTCAGCAGACAGAATCCACGAAGAGGAGCCAGCAGGAAATACAGCCAGGTGAGTGGTAAGTGATTATGAGGAAAACCACAAAAGCAGGCGGCCTAAAAAGGAACAAATCACCACGCAAACCAGTAGTAAGAAGAGGCTCACGTATGAAACAGACTACAGTGGCTGCTCCGTATTGGAAGGACAAGAAAGACAACACCAGCAAAAGAAATGACAAAAAGCAAAAGGAGTAGAGGAGAAGACCCACCCACCCCCCACCTCAGCTCCAAAACACTGGAAGCAGCAAAGGGCCAAGTATACCCCAAACCCAAAGCATCGAGTGCAGTGAGGCACCCAACGCACCCCCAATTCCGGGAAGTCAGGAGTAGTGAAGCACCCAGCGCAACCCAACTCCGGGAAGCTGGGAGCAGCAAAATCCTCGATGAGGAACAGAGGGGAAAAGCGGCACAAGCAGAGATCACTCCACCCCCCCCCCCCCACCCCACCCGATGTCATCCCGGTGGAACAACACTCCCGTGGGGGACCAGGACAGTTTTCTCAGCCTTGCAACAGTTGATGAACACTATGGATATGCAGGAACATGCCCAAGGGTTGGTACTAGCACACAGACAACTGACTAGTAAGCAACACACAGTTTCAATGGTTCTAAAGATTTCCTCCATTTACATGTGTAGTGTTAAGGCCACTACACAATGTGTTTCAACCTTGGGGTTCCTTGCCAAGGTCAAAGTTGACCTGCTGTTTCTGCAGGACCGCAGAATATCGCACCTCAGCACCTATAGGTGCTCCGACAGAGGCAGGAGGAGTGCACTGTCTTTGTCTAGTTCCGCTTCTCTACAGGTCACAACATATTTAAATGTTCACTCAGTTACTGATACGGCCAGTTATATATTCTATTTTTATTTCAGAATAAAATCCACCAACTAGGTTTCTTTATTAAACAACAAAATCATCAATTTATTATAAAACAAGACACATTCAGTAAAGGTGCAAAGCATTAACACAGATTGTAATATAAAAGTTCCCTTCTAACTTAGCCCAACATACACACATTAAAGAAAAAGAGGGGTTTTCTCTGTAGAGATCACTTTACAAAAAAGACAAAATAATCCTTTGGCCAAATAGTTGTCAATTCTTGAAGGAAAAGGATAAGAAATGGAATGGTATCAGTTGTCCTGTTTTTGGCTTCCCAAATACGTATAGATGGCTGTCACTAGGATCTTTTTGGAGCAGTTCTCTTCAGACAATGTCAAGGATTAGACTGGCAGACTTTCCAGGAGAAATGCGGCATCAGGGGTTTCAGCTAAATTCTCCGTTTCTCAGAGAGGTGGAGAAAGGTGGTTGCTTCTCTCAGCAGACTGCACACCCAAGTGACTCAAAACAATATCCAAACTGAAATCAACTCTTGATCACCATAAATCTTGATATGTTCTCTGTAAACAACTCCTATAGTCAGGAGGCACCTGCTGTTTTAAAACTCACCAAAGGGAGTAGTTGAGGCAAATAGTGTAGAAATAGCAAGAGTTATGCTGATAGATGAGGAAGGATGGGAGGAGATTTGAGCAGTGAACTGTTTAGCCGGTTAGCCTGTTTCCGTGCTGTATACTCTATGCAATGACAAATGAGAAAGGCACCAACAGTTGGTATTTGATATTCAGCATATGGAAATGAAATAACAGTTCAGATGAGATTAACAAGTCTAAATTCTAACATTATACTACTACACTTCCAATAACCAGGCAAAAGTTATTCTGCCCACATTACCGGTGTCAAGAGCTCCACCTGAACCCATCCAAATGCTAGGAACATAGGAGCAGGCCATTCAGCCCATCGAGCCTGCCCTGCCATTTAGAAGATCATGGCTGATCTTCCACTCTGATGCCTTTTCCCCACACTATCATATCCCTTTATGTAATTGGTATTTAGAAATCTGTCAATCTCTGCTGTTGCTAAGTTTCAATCACTGGAGACGTGAATCTCACTCCCTTCGGAATTCGTTCAGGCTCCGACACCCAAAGTGGTGCAGGACCGGCTTACTCAATAACACCCCATTACAGCAGAGTATAACTAGCGGCCGGTCTGGCCTGGCCGGGTACCCACCTTCTGGAAGGGAAGGATGAAATACAAGCCGGAGGGATCCTTGATCTCATCGATCTGGTTGGAAGTGAAGGTTTTGAGACGAGCTGTCCTCGACCGGAACTGGCAGTTGGGCAAAACGCTGTAAGAAAGGGGGGAGAGGAAGAGATGAATGTCGGCGGCCTTCAGGCAGAGGAAGGAACGGCTGCAGGCCCAAGCCGGGGCCTCTATTTATCACGCACCTCACTCGCTTGTCGCTGAAACCGATCTTGGCCGTGTTCGCGCCGTTATCCAGCACCAAAGTCTCCATCACCGTATCACCATCACCGCCTGTCTCAGCGCAGCCGATCAACCGCCGTCTTCCTGTCCGCCCTCTTTATCATTCCCCACTCTTCAAAACATCGCTTTAAAGTTCCGGATAATCAGACGTTTGGTTGCTGTAGATTTAAAGTGACCCAGATGATGAAGCCAGTTTAACTTGACTTGGGTTTTTTTTAAAAAATAGGTTAATAGGTGGATCAAAATGAAGCATCTGTTATTTCTACTCATTTAACAGATCATCAAAATGATTTTCGCAGACTAGACAAGTTTGACCCTAAGCTAGGGTTGCCAACCCTCCAGGGTTAGCCTGGAGTCTCCAGCTTCTGAAGATTAATCTTCGTGATAGTGCAGCGAGCAACCATGGAGAAAAATCATAGGGGCATTTAAAAATTGTTTTTGTTCACTTATTAGTGATAAAATTATTGGAGATGTTTAAAAAAGGCTGTTTGATTGACTGTAAAATAATATCCAATTGGGTAATGAAGAGCCTTGTCGCTTTCCAATTGGCCTGAGGAGACAGTGGACCCTGAACAGGTATTTTGCATCGGTCTTCACCATAGAGGATATAAGTAACATCCCAGAAATAGCTGTAAGTCAGGAAATGGAAGGGAGGGAGGAACTCAAGAAAACTACAATCACCAGGGAAATGGTACTGAACAAATTGTTAGAGCTGCGGGCTGACATGTCCCCGGGTCTTGATGGAATTCGTCCTAAGTGGCTAGTGAGATAGTTGATGCGTTGTTTTTGATTTTCCAAAATTCCCTAGATTCAGGGAAGGTTCCATTAGATTGTAAAATAGCCAATGTAACTCCTTTATTCAAAAAGGGAGGGAGACAGAAAGGAGGAAACTACAGGCCAGTTAGCTTAACATCTGTCACAGGGAAAATGTTAGAAGCTATTATTAAAGATGCCAAAGCAGGGCACTTAGAAAAATTCAAGGTAATCAGGCAGGGTCAACATGGTTTTGTGAAAGGAAAATCATGTTCATAGAATCATAGAAAGTTTAAGGCACAGAAAGAGGCCACTCTGGCCCATCGTGTCTGTGCCGGCTGAAAAATGATCCACCTATTCTAATCCCACCTTCCAGCATTTGGTCCGTAGCCCTACAGCTTACGGCACTTGAGGTGCTATCTTTTGGATGAGATGTTAAATCCAGTCTGACCTTTCATAGGAGATTCCCAAGGCACTATTTTGAAGAAGAACAGGGGAGTTCTCCCTGGTGTCCTGGCAAATATTTATCTCTTAACCAACAGATTATCTGGCTATTATTATCATTGTTTGTGTGATCTTGTGTGCAAATTGGCTGCAGTGTTTCCTACATTACATCAGTGACTACACTTTAAATGTAATGTAAAGTGTTTTGGAGTATCCTGAGGTTTTGAAAAGTGCTAGATGAATGCAAGTCTTTCTGTCTTCTGTAGAAGTCTCTGGATCCTCTTAACACCTTCCCATCTTGAGTTGTCAATCCAACTGCCATTTTTCCCCATGTATGATACTTTTATAATTAATAAACAAAAGTGTTCAAAGATAATTACAATAACACAATTTTTAATGCCCCTATAATATTTTCTCCTGCATTGCTCCCAGCTGTGTCCTGGAGATTAATCCTTTATCAGGGCAATACTGGAGTGTTGGCAAATCTAATAGCTAGCTATAACAATCCTAACCACTCACTCACCTGGCTTGTTCCCATTGACCTTGCCTGTCTAAGATACTGTGGACCTTATTTCCCTTGCTGGTCTCTGGTCTATCACTGATCATCTAGTGCTGCCATTGGTTGTGCAATTGATGACGCAAGAATGGGAACTGGTAATTCCAGGACATATAGAAGGAACTCGGCAAGGAGAAAATTATTACATTGTCCCCCAGAGCACTTAAGCTTCAGCACCATCTACTGCCATAACAGAACATAGGATACTGAGCTGGAAGTGAGGGGATTTGGAGCAGGAAGATTACAACTCTGCTGTAAGATTAACAAATGACAAGACTCTCCTCCATAAAACAAGCTGACATTTGAAATTAAGGCTAGTTAAAAAGAGAAGCCTTACCTTAGAAACATCTAACAGGCCGAGTTCTACAGTAAAGATAGAAAAGATCTTTGAGAAGGAGAAGCTTTCAGAATTTGACCAACATGAAAAGAGAAATGGATAGCAGCACAGGTGGAAAAGTAAGTTACTATCCATTCCTAAAACTTAAGAACTCAAGAATGGGACAGAGAACCATCATTTGTGGAGAGACCTGAAAGCATGGTTACATGCTGCACACCACCAGTGGAGCTACCTCACTAGTCCACATTAAATAAACCATGGTCACAATAACAGAGCAGAACAGAGAAAACGACTTTGGCCAGTAATCATCAAAATGGAGCTATTGCCGCAACTGAAACCCCTAGATTGTATCATTGTTATTGACAAAGTATTCTCATTTGAAAGTTTATTTTCTTTTGAGGAGGAAGATATACTGATATTAGTATAACTTTATATTTGTAGTTAAATAGAGCAAATTCCTTGAATATCTCCTGTGACCCGGAAGTTTGTATGATTAGCAGATGCATGGTGTTATTGTAGATGGCTGAGCTATGAAGAGCATGTTTCAAACGTTTCTATTTGAACTTGATAGCAAATGCTGCATTCTGTAATCATACATTTTAACCAAGTGTGTGGTATCTTGAGTATTTGTTGAAGTGGCCAGTAGGTTTGCCAACACTAGCTGGATATATTCCTGTAGGTGTCATCACATGACTTCTAACTGCGCCAGCCCCCATACTCCTGCCATTGGTCACCCAACGTGCCCATCGTTGTGGCGCACCACCTTTCCACACCAATTGGAAAGCAAACAGACTCTTCATTACCCGATCAGATGATTCTTGTGAATCCAACAGCCAATTTTCCCCATGTATGATACTTTTATAACTAATAAACAAAAGTGTTCAAAGATAACTACAAAAACACAATTTTTAATGCCGCAATAATTTTTTCTCCTGCATTGCTCACAGCAATGTCCTGGAGATTAATCTTTAATCAAGTGTTTGCAAATCTAATGGCTAGCTACAACAATCCTAACCGCTCACTGCTCCTGGCTTGTTCCCATTGACCTTGCCTGCCTAAGATACTGTGGACGTTCTTTCCCTTGCTGGTCTCTGCTCTCTCATCGATTGTTCTAGTGCTGCCATTGTTGTGCAATCGATGATGCAAGAATGGGAACTGTTAATTCCAGGACATATAGAATGAACCAGGCAAGGATCAAATTATTACATTGTCCTCAGGGCAAGCTTCAGCACCATCTACTGCCACAACAGAACACAGGATACTGAGTTGGAAGTGAGGGGATTTAGAGCAGGAAGATTACAACTCATTCAGGAGTATTCAGATCCATCTGTGTGTGGTTAGTACTGAGATATAGATTAAGATAATAGAGTGATAAACGAGTGCAGGAGAGCGCAGGGCAATAGGACCCAGCCATGAGTAGATAAGCATGTGCCTCCGGAATGAGCTACACCACTATCACATAACACAGTATAGCAAGCGGTATCTGAGGATTAGAATCAGTTCATTATAGACCTGTGTATATATAGCACTATTTTTTTTCATGATAAGGTGCCACATTAAAGGTTATTGCGGAAAATAAAAGCTCATGGTGCAGGGGGTAACATATTGGTTTGGATAGTAGATTGGCTAGCTACAGGAAACAGAGAGTAGGCATAAATGGATCATTTTCTGGTTGGCAAGATGCAATGAGTGGTGTGCTACAGGGTTCAGTGCTGGGGCCTCAACCTTTTACAATTTATATAAATGACTTGGATGAAAGGACCAAAGGCATGGATGGTAAATTTGTTGATGACACAAAGATAGGTAGGAAAGTAAATTGTGAAGAGGACATAAGGAGGCTGCAAAGGGTTATAGAGAGGTTAAGTGAGTGGGCAAAGACCTGGCAAATGGAGTATAATGTGGGAAAATGTGAAATTGTCCATTTTGGCAGGAAGAATAAAAAAGAAGCTATTATCTAAATGGTGAAAGATTGCAGAGCTCTGAGATGCAGTGGGATCTGGGTGTCCTAGTGCATGAATTGCAAAAGCTTAGTATGCAGGTACAGCAAGTAATTAGGAAAGCTAATAGAATGTTATTGTTTATTGCGAAGGAAATTGAATACAAAAGTAGGGAGGTTATGCTTCAGCTATACAGGGCATTGGGGAGACCACATCTGGAGTACTGTGTACATTATTGATCTCCTTATTTAAAGAAGGATGTAAATGAGTTGGAAGCAGTTCAGAAAAAGTTTACTAGACTAATACCTGGAATGGGCGAGCTGTCTGATGAGGAAAGGTTGGACAGACTAGGCTTGTATCTGCTGGAGTTTAGAAGAGTAAGAGATGACCTGATTTTAACATATAAGATCCTGAGGGGTCTTGACAAGGTGGATGTGGAAAGGATGTTTCCTCTTGTGGGAGAATCTAGAACTAGGGGGTCACAATTTAAAAATAAGGGGTTGCCCATTTAGGACAGAGATGAGGAGAATTTCTTTCTCTCAGAGGGTCGTAAGTCTTTGGAACTCTCTTCCTCAAAAGGCAGTGGAAGCAGAGTCTTTGAATATTTTTAAGACAGAGGTAGATAGATTCTTGATAAGCAAGTGGGTGAAAGGTTATTGGGGGTAGGCGGGAATGTAGAGTTGAGGTTACAATCAGATCAGCCATGATCCTGTTGAATGGCAGAGTAGGCTTGAGGGGCTAAGTGACCTACTCCTGCTCCTAATTCATATGTTTGTATATGAGAAGCTGTTTGAAGCCATTTGAAAGTAGCGTTATAAGCAGGATCGCATTTAGAGGCTCTTTGCAGTGACCGTCTGCTTTTTAGGGCGGCACAGTGGCACAGTGGTTAGCACCGCAGCCTCACAGCTCCAGCGACCCGGGTTCCGTTCTGGGTACTGCCTGTGTGGAGTTTGCAAGCCCTCCTTGTGACTGCGTGGGTTTCCGCCGGGTGCTCCAGTTTCCTCCCACAGCCAAAGACTTGCAGGTTGATAGGTCAATTGGCTATTATAAATTGCCCCTAGTGTAGGTAGGTGGTAGGAGAATGGTGGGGATGTGGTAGGGAATATGGGATTAATGTAGGATTAGTATAAATGGGTGGTTGATGGTCGGCACAGACTCGGTGGGCTGAAGGGCCTGTTTCAGTGCTGTATCTCTCTATGACAACACTTAGAAAAGTATGATCAATGCTTGGAAACACATTGGCTAACAGTCTAATAAGTGAGACTGCAATCTTCTACCTCAGTGGCATGAAGTCAGACTAATGAAGGGTCTGTTTCACCCCGGGATACAGAGTAGCACAGGAAGCACCATATTAACAATATGTGTCGGTTTGCCACAGAAAAAGCCACCTGTCCTATTTGCACAGACTCCACCAGTCCTGCAATTTCTTCTCTCTAATGTGTCTTTATTTCTACAGAAAGATATAAGGGAAAACAGCCAGGTTTCTTTGTAGTCTGTAATGCAAGTGAAAATATTCTATTAAAACTGTTGGCTTATTGTTTTATTACATGGCTTTCACTTGTGCTATGGACCTTGTAACGGAAACCACACCTGCCAAAATGAGATATTAATTTTGTCATATGGAACATTATTTTTGAACTGTTACTGGACTTGAAAAAACTTGTTTAAAAAGACCACAACAGTGGCTGAAAACATGGCTGCACATTTGCATTCTAAAAGACAGTTGCATGAAGAAGACAATGGGAGTATTCCCTGATTCAATTAGCAAGATGGATTTTATCCATAGTGATGATCAAGAAACATTGAGAGTCATTGAGCCAGCATCCAACCCCCCCACTGACAGTGTCTGTTGAGCTTGAAGAAATCCACATTTCGCAGGCAAGGTGCTCTAAACAACATGACTAACCTACTGGCCAACCTGGGGTTTTTTTGAATTATGTCTGATACAGAACAGTTTTGGAAGAGACTGCAACTGAACTTCAAGATGAGAGCATCCCTCCCTCTCGCACAAAGTTCCAGGGACCCACGGAAGTAACTTAAGCCTCAAGACAGAAGACCAGCGAAACAAGTTTGAAAGTGTGCACTGGGCCCCAACGAGAACTGCAAGACTTAACTTCAATCAAAGACTTTACATCCAATCCAAAACCAGTAACTGAACTCCAGCTATTACTTCAAACCTTTCCCCTTCTTTCTCTGCGTTAACTCTGCTTCTGTCTCCATAGATGCTGCCAGACCTGCTGAGTATTTCCAGCATTTCTTGTTTTTATCCCTTCTTTCTCCTCCTCTGTCTCTATTTGTGTGTTTATCGCATATGCATGCTAGCGTTGTGTATTTTTAGTAGTTTTAACTGAATTAGAGTTTTAAGGTTAATAAACTTACACCTTGTTTAAATCTGAAAAAACCTGTCTAGTTGATTTCTTTGCTATTACAATTAGAGAGCAGTAAGCAAGGACTCACTGAGAGGGAAGCTAAAGCACAGTGTTTTAAAAAGTTAAACCCTGTTACATCCAAACCAGGAAGAGGCTGAGAGGAGAGCCCTAGACCCCTTCCTCACCTGGTCGTAACAACCTCTATAGCCTCAACATCATATAATTTTGTATTGCTTTTTTTCAGTTTCAGTCAGCTTGCAACTTATAACCATGTTTCCGTTAATAGCAGGAGGCAATGCTCGGCTTCCAACTGAAAACCTCATGGACAGGATTTGCCCAATGCATTCAATGATGCTGGTGTGGATTGTTAACTAGAATGCATTAGTGTGAGGACCAGGAACACTGACGTTTCCTCAGCTGAAACATAGTAAGTTCCACAAGACTACAACACATGGTTCAATCACTGGGTTAAAAGTTCTAGTGCTTAAATTATTAAACTAACAACTCTCCGTGGAATAGAAACAGCAGCTGGTGAATGAGATCTCTGTCCTGTTCGAAGGTGCAGATTGGGTTGATTTGTGTAAAAATATAACCATATACGTTTTCCAGTTGACATCTATTTGACTATATATATATTTAGAATTGGTATGAATAGTAAAGGTATTTTTCCAACTTTAAAAAGTATAGTCAATAAACAGTTGAATTTAACAAAGCTAGCAGTTAGTAAAGGACCATAGGAAGGTAATTTAACATCTGATAAGCACCAATTTTGCAATTATATTCATCAGCTGGTCAATGAGACAGAGCGTTATTGGAAGGCCATAGGAAAGGATACTGAAAGATTAGAATTGTATTCCATATAAGGTATACTGTTGTGTGTGTAAGAAACAGTAAAGTAAATCACCATATAACATTATTTAAAGGGTCCTGAAATTGAGTAGAATAATGAAGAAGAAAATTATATTAATAGGCCATTAACTAGAAAAGGTAATACCGATAAAAGAAAGTCTTAGCAGACAAGAGAAGTTGTTTAAGATTTCAAAGGGTAATTTGAAAAATATACAAGAGACTCTCAGAGCATGACATGAAAACAAAAGCAGTTAACATAGGACAAAAAAGCTGCAGATGTTAGAAACCTGAAATAAAACAGTAAGTATGGAAACTTTCAGCAGATCTGGCAGCATCTGTGGAAAAAGGAGAAAGATTAGTATTTCAGATCTTATGACTCTTCATCAGAACTGGGAATTGTTGTAGAAGAATGGCTCATAAGGAGGAACAGAGCAAGGGAAAAGGTTTGGCAGGGGTGGGAATAGCAGGGGAAAATGGCCACATCCAGAAGATAAAAGAAAGAATGATCTGTTAAGTGAAATGGAGAACAGGAGATGATTAAATTACTTCAATGTGAAAGAAAATTAGACAGAGTACAAATCGGACTGCTGATTTGCTATTGTTTGTTTTGCTATCTCCCAGGATGAATTATACCCCACATACCTTCTGTCAGGGGATGATGTAGTGCTGTGCAAGATAATTGGCATCAGTGTGTGGTTAGAAAGAAGTGTAAAAACTATATATTTAACATCTGAATGGGCTTTGGAGAATACATGAACTGTCTAGCAAAAATATTCTGCATCTGACGCCGGTGGGGTCCTTCTTTAAATATAGAGATGGGGGATCTGATGCCATCATAGGGCCGACCTACTATTTTAGCTGGAGGCCTGAGCAGGAAAGCCATTCCCTCCAGGTCCACCTAGCAGGAAAAAGAGTGAGGGTCGAATAGGCAATTTGTAAAAGCTTTTCTTTGAACTTTTTTTGTGGGGCCAGGACAGGGCAGGAAAATTTAAGGCTTTCCTGTCCCAGGCTCCCCCGCCCCCCACCCTCATCCTTGATCACAAGACCCTTTTGAAACCCCCTCCCCGTGATTTACTCTTAAAAGTTGACACAGCCTCTGCTTCAATCACTAACTCCAGTAATGCATTCCACAGCTCACAACAGTTCTCTTTTTTTTAAAAGAAGTTTCTCCTTCTGTTGCATTTAATCTTATATCTATATCCCTTCATTTTAGACCCCTCAACCACTGGAAACTGTCTGTTTCAATATACCATGCCCCATCCCTTCATATTTTACATACCTCTATCAAATCACCCTATCATTTCAGCAGGTCTGGCAGCATCTGTGGAGAGAGAAGCAGAGTTAACGTTTCAGGTCAGTGACCCTTCATCAAACAGAAGCAAGCTTGAGGAACAGCATCTCATTTACCGATTAGGCACACTACAGTCTGCCGGACTGACCATTGAGTTCAATCATTTCAGAGCATGACAGCCCCCCATTTTACTTTTATTTTTAGTTCTTTTTTCTTTTTTATATATTTTGTGTTTATTTTATTTTATCTTAATTTGTTCAGTTTGCCTACCCACTTTTCTCATGTTTGTACTTGTGGCTGTTCAGTTTTCAGTTCGTTAACACCCTATCTTGTCTTTCAACACACCATTAACATATTGTTTGCCTTTGCTCCATAACCTTCTGGTCGGTTATTCTCGGCGACCTTGTCCTATCTACGCCTTCTGCTTTGTTATCTCTTGCCCCACCCCCCTTTACTTGCTTAAAACCTTTTACATTTCTAATATATGCTAGTTCTGATGAAGGGTCACTGACCTGAAACGTTAACTCTGCTTCTCTCTCCACAGATGCTGCCAGACCTGCTGAGTATTTCCAGCATTTCTTGTTTTTATTTCAGATTTCCAGCATCTGCAGTATTTTGCTTTTATTTTACCCTATCATTTCATCTGTTCTATGAAACAGTCACAATTTTTCAAACGTCTTCAAATTTGTATTTGCTCAGTCAAGCATCATTGAGTCAGTCTGTGAAGTACTCTTCCTATTGCCACAATATCCTTCCTTTTGAGTGGTGTCCCAAAGTGCTTGCAGTACTGCACCATGTTATTAACATAGTTTTATATAGATTTGCCATTCCTTCTTGACTTTTAAATAAATAAAATATTTGCCATTCCTTCTTAACTTTTATACCATGCACTTCTTGCCATAACACCCAGTATTCCATTAGATTTTTATGGCCTTATCCACTGGAGATGTTGCTTTTAATGTGAACCTGAACCACTAACTTCTTCTGCACATCACCTAGTCTTCCTCATTCAAAGTATAAATATTATTTTTTTAACCATAAATGTACCACCTTGCACTTACTGACATTGAATCTATTTACTTATCCAAACATATTTTCTTGCAGCTTTCTTTGGTCCTCAGAATTAGTTATTATGCCTCAGAACTTAGTATCATCTACGAGCTTGAACACCATTGCCTCTAACCCTTCGTTCAAAACTGTGTATACGCAGTGAACAGAGTGGTTCCAGAACCAAACCACATTGGACACTGCTACCCATTCCCAACACTCTGAAAACTTGGTTTCCTCCCTTCTAACCATTTTTAAATACAATTTTCCACCCTTGCTCCTAATTCCGCAATACTTTCCAGTGTATTACCTTTCCAAAGGCTTTCTGAAAATCCAAGTATACCACATTCATTGCATTTTCACGCATCCACATTATCTGTCACCTTCTCAGAATTCTATCAGATTTGTAAAGCACAATCTTCCTTTTTGAAATCCATATTGGCTGCATCTAATAATTTTCTCTCCATCCTGATATATAGAAACATCTTTAATTAAAGATTCCACTGATAATTACCCAGGTTGGCTCTCTGATCAAACTGAGAAACTGATCCTAGCCCATTGTTGCAGCTTGCAGCAGACCAATTGAGCAAGTCTCTCATCTTGATTCCATTCTCTCCCTTCGACCACTAATAATGCTTCGCATTTCTACTGTCCCTTACCTTTTATGTGATCCCACAGACTCCCTTTATCTTTTCATTTAAAACTCTTTCAGGAAAGTCATGCACAAGTTCTCCTGTTAATATCGGTAAAAATCAGTACCCCTATCCTACAGCACAATAGTAGGTCTACAAAAATGTTACAAAGAAACCACTGATGGTAAGATATGTACACAGCTGTAAATAAATTGGTACTAATACAAGGGCCCTAAAACAGCTGCCACCAGTGTTTTTAAAAGAACCTTACACATTGCTATCTGCTTAGCACCACTTTCCTCCAGCTGCAAGGGACGTGAAAAAAAACAAGACCTGTATTGAGAGGAGTGTATGCAAACTTCTATTTTTAGTAATAGGTGTTGTGTGGCTTCGTATCCCAGTGCCATCAAAGGGTGGCAGTACAGCAGAAGACTCTCAAATACCTCAACTGACCTGAACCGTTAACTCTGCTTCTCTCTCCACAGATGCTGCCAGACCTGCTGAGTTTTTCCAGCTGTTTTTATTTCAGATTTCCAGCATCCGCAGTATTTTGCTTTTATTCTCTCAAATAAACCCTTGAATTAATTTAAAATGAATATTTCAGAATTTAACGACTGTCAGCTGGAAGTTTGTGTTCATGGTGCAGCGATAAAAACAGGACATTTGCATCCCGAATAGATGGGTACAAATTGTACAGTTCCTCCGATGGGTTTGCATTTTTGTTATAATTCAACGTTTCTTGATCAGTGCATGTGTGAACTTTAAGTGAGTAACTGTTCTGTGTGACTAATATTGGAGTGACAGTGCCTAAGTAGTGGTTGATGGAGTAGTAACGGCAGACAGGCAATGGTAACGTTTGCAGAGTGCTGGGGGGAGGAGGGGAATGAAACAGCGCCAAGCGGCAGCTCCGCAGGAGGACTGTGTAGCGTTTGTCGGTTCCCATGGAGACAGCCCAGCCCGGGCTATCACGTGACGCCGCTTCCCCTAGCAACAAAGTAAAGGTCTGCAGGTTCTACGTCACATCCGTCAACAAACAGGTCGAGCTCCTGAGTGAGGGCATCAGGAGGGGGAGGGCTGGCGGCAGCTGCAGGGACAAGGCTACATTTGTGGCAATATCATAGCGGCTTTACCGGACGGAACGCACTGTGAAAACAACATTAGCGGCTGTTGAAGCTTCTAGCCGCCAGGTAAGGTTGAAGATGTGCAGAGGGTGAGTCTCGGTGACTGTTTTCCCCCCCCACCCCCCGGGCGGAGTGGAGTCGCCGGGACCCTGCGGCGACAGGAGCGGGGCAGCAGGCTGGCGGAGCCCCTTTAACCGGGAGCGAGCCTGGTCCCCGGATCGGCACCGTCCGCTCTGCTCACCTGCCACGACTGGCATTCGGGCCTCGGTTCCTCTCCGCCTGGTTGCCCAACTTTGACACTGTTTATGCCCGGACTGCGCACTTTAAATTGCTGATAAACGAGGGGGTTTTGTTCGGGTGAGACTCTGTTTGGAAAGGGTCAAATTCCCCCTCCCGTGTAGACCGGGTGGGCTCGGGTTAGTGGCTGGGCTCTTCGCCTTGCCCTGTTTGTGCAGCTGCTGATTTTTTTTTTCTTGCTTGTTGTGGTCGCTCTGATCACATGAGTGCCTGCATGACGTGGGAAGAGGAGCTTTACGGCTGAGCATCAACTCGCCAAAGCCAGCCATCTATGGCCGTGTTGTTGAACCGAGTGCAGGAAGCAGCCTCCTGAGAGCTGGCATTGCAGGGAACTCACTCATTCCGTCACTGACCATTCTCATTCCTCCGGCTACTCCAGGGTTTGTCGCTGTAATTCCGGTTTGCCTCCTGTATTTGTAAACAGCCTTTGTAGTAGTTTGTACACGAGTACTTGCTGAACTGCAGCTGTCTGAAGTTTGTTTTTTGAGTATCAACCATAAAGGTCACGCATGAGCTGGTGAAAGCAATCATATATTGGCTGAAAGGACTGCTGTGTGATTTAGTGCTAAGTGTATATTCCTTATTCAAAACCGCATACAGTTACTTGGTACTTAAAACCAGGGGTCGGGGTGTGTTGTTACTGGGATTTTGATGAAATATAGTGATGGACATGTTTCCTGTAGGGTTGCACTGAGGGTCAAGACCAAGTGTGGTTTTCAGGTTAGGCGTGATGCGTGGGTGGGGGGATAATCAGACAAGGGTGTACAAACATAATTCAGCCCTCATTTTAAAGTCAGACATTATGTCCTTATTTTAATATTTATTATAAATTCATATGACCACGTTTGTTATATAAGCGTATCTTGTAATTGTACGCTCCTGCCAGTAGCTGCACTGCAGCACTTTCACTAGGGGAGGGTCTAGTTGCAGAACGACGTTTTCATAGGCAGTTAAATATGTGACCATGAGAATCCATAAGGAAAAGTGTTGAGAGGAAGTGCGTGCAGATGCCAGAAGTTTAATCTGACTGACCGGTTCAGTTTCTGCAGCATAGATTGTGTACTATGAAATCAATTCTAGAAAGTAATGAACAAACACTTCAATCGCATAATTCTGCAGTTGAAATTAGCGGAGATAAAGATGTCTAGGGAAAAGACTGGTATGCAGAAAGACTATTAGGAAATTGTGTTGGGATATCAATGGACACGTTTGATTTACTGTATTTTAAGCATTCTCAGAAACATCAGATTCTTCTTTCTTCTTTGGCCTCCTTGTCTCGCGAGACAATGGATACGCGTCTGGAGGTGGTCAGTGGTTTGTGGAGCAGCGCCTGGAGTGGCTATAAAGGCCAATTCTAGAGTGACAGACTCTTCCACAGGTGCTGCAGATAAAATTGGTTGTCGGGGCTGTTAGACAGTTGGCTCTCCCCTTGCGCTTCTGTCTTTTTTCCTGCCAACTGCTAAGTCTCTTTGACTCGCCACACTTTAGCCCCGCCTTTATGGCTGCCCGCAAGCTCTGGCGATCGCTGGTAACTGACTCCCACGACTTGTGATCAATGTCACAGGACTTCATGTCACGTTTGCAGACTTTAAAGCGGAGACATGGACAGCCGGTGGGTCTGATACCAGTGACGAGCTCGCTGTACAATGTGTCTTTGGGGATCCTGCCATCTTCCATGCGGCTCACATGGCAAAGCCATCTCCAGCACTGCTGGCTCAGTAGTGTGTATATGCTGGGGATGTTGGCCGTCTCGAGGACTTCTGTGTTGGAGATACAGTCCTGCCACCTGATGCCAAGGATTCTCCGGAGGCAGCGAAGATGGAATGAATTGAGACGTTGCTCTTGGCTGACATACGTTGTCCAGGCCTCGCTGCCGTAGAGCAAGGTACTGAGGACACAGGCTTGATACGCTCGGACCTTTGTGTTCCGTGTCAGTGCGCCATTTTCCCACACACTCTTGGCCAGTTCTGGACATAGCAGTGGAAGCCTTTTCCATGCGCTTGTTGATTTCTGCAGTGAGAGAAAGGTTACTGGTGATAGTTGAGCCTCGGTAGGTGAACCCTTGAACCACTTCCAGAGCGTGGTCGCCGATATTGTTGGATGGAGCATTTCTGACCTCCTGCCCCATGATGTTTGTTTTCTTGAGGCTTATAGGCCAAATTCATTGCAGGCAGCCGCAATCCTGTCGATGAGTCTCTGCAGACACTCTTCAGTGTGAGATGTTAATGCAGCATCGTCAGCAAAGAGAAGTTCCCTGTTGAGGACTTTCTGTACTTTGGTCTTCGCTCTTAAACAGGCAAGGTTGAAAAACCTGCCACCTGATCTTGTGCAGAGGAAAATTCCTTCTTCTGAAGACTTGAACGCATGTGAGAGCAGCAGGGAGAAGAAGATCCCAAACAGTGTAGGTGCGAGAACACAGCCCTGTTTCACGCCACTCAGGATAGGAAAGGGGTCTGATGAGGCACCGCTATGCTGAATTGTGCCTTTCATATTGTCATGGAATGAGGTGAGGATACTTAGTAGCTTTGGTGGACAGCCGATCTTTTCTAGTAGTCTGAAGAGACCACGTCTGCTGACGAGGTCAAAGGCTTTGGTGAGATCAATGAAAGCAACGTAGAGGGGCATCAGTAGTTCACGGCATTTCTCCTGTAGCTGGCGAAGGGAGAACAGCATGTCAATGGTCGATCTCTGCACGAAAGCCACACTATGCCTCAGGGTAGACACGCTTAGCCAGCTTCTGGAGCCTGTTTAAAGCGACTCAAGCGAAGACTTTCCCCACTGTGCTGAGCAGGGAGATTCCACGGTAGTTGTTGCGGTCACCCTTGTTCTTATAGAGGGTGATGATATTGGCATCGCGCATGTCCTGTGGTACTGCTCCCTCATCCCAACACAGGCAAAGCAGTTCGTACAGTGCTGAAAGTATAGCAGGCTTGGCACTCTTGATTATTTCAGATTACGAGCCTGATAATCCCAGAATTAGAATAGGAAACTGTCAAACCCTTTTTAACTGGGTTTCATCTTTCATCGTGACCTACAGATAGTCTATTACCCTAAACTGTTGCTGCTCCTTGACTTGAGACATGTGATGGCTTGTCTCATGGCACCTCTTAAAAGATAGGGAGAAAGTCAGTGGATGGCCCATAAAACCAGAAAGATTCCAAGTTTGATTCCTGATTTCTGCTGAGATAACTGAGCTCAGTGGGGCAGCAGTAAGGATGATAATATTGGCCTCAACACCCATGGGTTAGACAGGAAAAACTGGCAGTGTCCTGTTTCTTATTGACCCTTTTTGGAAATATACAGCTGTCGGTTGAGGACACAATCTGGTTTGTCCTGATGCTTCCTGTGTCAAATAGTGTGTCAAGATTCATGTGTGACTGATGTTTGTGGAGCTGGACCATGGTAGATGAAATTGGGGGAAATTTAATGTCGCGAAAATCAGACTACAGGAAATGTAAAAAAGCCTCTAAGTAGCATCCAATTCTACAAATTTTTTTTATGGAGACTGGCTCTGAATTGAAGCAGCGTATGATATTGCTGTTAAATTGTTTTTGTATGATCTAAAAAGAAAGACTTGCATTTGTTGGCTGAAAGTTGCTAAATAAGTACTTTTTGTAGTGTAGTCAGTGCTGTAATGTTGAAAACATGGCAAGCCATTTGCACACCTCAAGGTCTCTCAGATATTATAATGACTGGATAATCTGTTTTTGTGATATTGAATGAGGGATAAATATTGGCCCGAGCACCAGGGATAACACCCTTGCTCTTCCTTGAAATAGTGCCATGGGATCTTTTTTGTCCACCTGAGCGGGCAGAAAGGGCCTCAGTTTAACGTCGCATCCAAAAGCCGGCATCTCTGACCAGCACAGTACTGAGGGAATGCTGTACTGGGTGTCAGCTAAGATTTTTGTGCTAAAGTCCAGGAGTGGGACTTGAACCCACAACCTTCTGACTCAGAAGCAAGAGTGCTACCAACTGAGCCACAGCTGACATTTAATGTAACTGCCAACTATATCCAATCATGAATTAAACTGGACACAAATATAGTACATTTAAGATCCTCTTGGCTACTTTCATGTTTTCAACAGTCTTTCAAATCCTACCCACAATTTTCACTTATTGGGACCCATTGAGTGGTCACTCATTATTTCTCCAGTCCACACCTAGAGTCATAGAGTCATACAATACAGCAACAGGCCCATCGTGTCCATGCCGGCCATCTAGCACCAATCTATTCTAATCCCATTTTGCATCACTTGACCTGTAGCCTTGTATGCTATGGCAATTCAACAGCTCCTCTAGATACTTCTTAAATGTTGAGCGTTCCTGCCTCTACCACCCCTTCAGGCAGTGTGTTCCAGATTCCAGCCACCCTCTGGGTGAAAACATATTTCCTCAAATCCCCTCTAAACCTCTTGCCTCTTACCTTCAATCTATGCCCCCTGATTATTGACCCCTCCGCTATGGGAAAAAGTTTCTTCCTATCTACCCGATCTATGCCCCTCAATTTTGTATACCTCAATCAGGTCCCCCCTCGGCCTTCTCTGCTCTAAGGAAAACAACCCTAGCCTATCCAGTTTCTTTCTTCATTGCTTAAATGCTGCAGCCCAAGCAACATCCCGGTGAATCTCCTCTGCACCTTCTCCAGTGCAATCACATCCTTCCTATAGTGTGGTGTCCAAAACTGTACACAGTACTCCAGCTGTGGCCTAACTAGCGTTTTATACGGCTTATAGAGTACTGCTTATAGTTTTGGTCTCCGTATTTGAGGAGGGATTCACTTGCATTGGAGGCAGTTCAGAGAAGGTTCACTAGGTTGGTTCCTCGTATGAAGGAATTGTCTTATGAGGAAAGGTTGAGCATGTTGGGCTTATACTCAAATGAGAAATGATCTTATTGAAACATAAGATTCTGACGGGGCTTGACGGGGCAGATGCTGAGAGGATGTTTCCTCTTGTGAGGGAATCTGGAACGAGGGGTCATAGTTTCAGAATAAGGGAAGAATTTCTTCTCAAAGTTGTGAATCTTTTGGAGTTCTCTATCCCAGAGAGCTGTGGGAGCTGAGGCATTGAATATATTCAAGGTTGAGATTGACAGATTTTTTGAACTATAAGGGAGTCAAGGGTTATGGGGAACAGGCAGGAAAGTGGAGTTGAGGCCAAGATCGGATCAGCCATGATCTTATTGAATGACAGAACAGGTTGAGGGGCCATATGGCCTACTTTTCCAATTTCTTATCTTTTTATGTTACATGCTGTATCATCAAATGTAACATAAGAGAAAATTCTCTAAGTTTGACTTTTCATTTAAAAACTTGCAGATTTGATGAATTTTTTGTTTATTTTTAAGGTGCACCTCTTGAATTACTTGCAATCCTTTTGTAGAGCTACTACACTTGAAAGGTAAGCGATACTTTCATTTTGGGAGTGAAAAGGAATAAAGAGACTGATACTAACAAGGGCTTTTATTTCTGCATCAGATGTCCCATGCATGATTGAGCAGATAATTCATGGAATCGTAAAATGGTTACCGCACAAAAGAAGGCCTTTCATCCAGTCAAATCTGTGTCAACTCTTTGCAAGAACAATTTAACTAGTCTCACCCCACCGCCCTTTTCCCCCCTGCAAATGTTTTTTCTTCCGGCGCATATCCAATTCCCTTTTGAAAGCCATGATTGACTCTGACTCTACCTCCACCACTCTTGTGCAATACATTTCAGACCCTAATCACTTGCTGGGTAAAAAAGTTTTTCATGTTACCTTTGATTCTTTCGCGAATCACTTTGAATCTGTGTCGTGTTTGAAGCAGACGGTGTCAAAGCTGCTTGATTTTGGACAGGGTTGGTAGTGCAGTGGGGATGGTGGGGGCAATAGAGTCTGTGTGAATAAGAGAAGTTCGAGTTATTGGAAGGTTCCTGGGCCTGGCCCAATGTTCTAATGAAGAATGCATGTGGGTGCTGATGAATCCATGCTTTCACCCCATTTTCTCCTATTAACTGTGTGCATGGATCTCTCTTCAGTTCTGATATATATTGCTCCCTGCTCCGCTGTTTGTTTCCTTGCTCTGCTCTCTGGTCCCATCTCTAATCGTCTGAGTTGAGACAAATGCCACCTGCCACAGACCCATTATGGGGGAGAAAAAGCAATGATGTTTGGATCAGACAGAGCTCACTGTTCTGCTGCATCTGTCTGTTTGAGAACAAACCTGCAAGAGTTAATAAAATTCTGATTAATATATACTAGAATCTGCGAATAAAAAGGGGAAAGGCTGAAACTGACAAATGGCAGGAGTGATAACAGCTTCACTTTCACTGCTGCCACCTCTTTATCGCAGTTTAGGTTTTTATTTTTCTCAACTTATTAGAATACAAGTGTTAAAATTAGCCAGGACTGCTGCTGCTCAGAAATGGGATAAAGTGAGAGGCAAATGTTGGAGGTGGCAGGGTAGGGGAAGAGAGGGTGGAAGGAGAGAGAGAGAGATATGCTAAAAATGAAGATTAACAGAAAGGGAGCCAGTTTTTTTACATTTGTTCATGGTGTGTGGGCATTGCTAGCAAGGCAAGCAGTTATTGCCCATCCTTAATTGCCCTTGAGAAGGTGGTGGTCAGCCACTTTCTTGAGCTGCTGCAGTTCATGTAGTGTTGTAGATTGATGCTTTTTTTAAAACATGAGCACTACCATGGTCAATTAGTTTTGTCAAGAAAAGTACAGTTTTACATTTTTTCTTGTACCTGCCCCCTTTGACTTGTGGCATATGGAGAATAGCAGAAAATTGATCACACTTCCTGCTTGTTTACTGGACCGGTTTATTCAGGCTTTTTTGTTTGGGATTAGAAGTTGACCAACTCCCCTGCAGCTGGTAAGAGATTACTAATTTTTGTCTGAGGATCATACAAGTAACACTTGCTTTTTCTTTGCTCCTTCCATTCTGTGTTTGTTTGGTCTATTGTTTCAAATGCTTATTGTTTCTTTCAAGTTATTTTATGAAATCCCAATTAAATGTGTTAATGAATCCAGAAAGCATAGGAACAGTTTTCAGTAATGGATTTCTGAATTAGCACTTTTGTTTTTTTACAGTGAGAAGATGCCTTTCAGTAATGAGAAACATTCCTTGAATGATGAATCATTGAACAGTGACACTGAATCTTGTGAACGGTCAGATAGTGTCAACTCTTCCAACGACTACGAATATGCTCGACAAAGCTTCAGTAGTGATTCTTCCAGCAAACCCAGCTCTCCAGCCTGTAAGTCTTTGAGCTCTATCTTTCACAACAGTTGCAAAATGTGGTCTGTGATAGATAGTAATGTATCTGAAGCTATTATTACCTTCTGCACATTTAGGTTGAATGCAGCCTTGCTTTATTTTACTGTGCAAGAAGCACCTAATATTAGAATTAGAACATTACAGCGCAGTACAGGCCCTTCGGCCCTCGATGTTGCGCCGACCTGTGAAACCATCTGACCTACACTATTCCATTTTCATCCATATGTCTATCCAATGACCACTTAAATGCCCTTAAAGTTGGCGAGTCTACTACTGTTGCAGGCAGGGCGTTCCACGCCCCTACTACTCTGAGTAAAGAAACTACCTCTGACATCTGTCCTATATCTATCACCCCTCAACTTAAAGCTATGTCCCCTCGTGTTTGCCATCACCATCCGAGGAAAAAGACTCTCACTATCCACCCTATCTAACCCTCTGATTATCTTATATGTCTCTATTAAGTCACCTCTCCTCCTCCTTCTCTCCAACGAAAACAACCTCAAGTCCCTCAGCCTTTCCTCGTAAGACCTTCCCTCCATACCAGGCAACATCCTAGTAAATCTCCTCTGCACCCTTTCCGTAGCTTCCACATCCTTCCTATAATGCGGTGACCAGAACTGCACGCAATACTCCAGGTGCGGTCTCACCAGAGTTTTGTACAGCTGCAGCATGACATCGTGGCTCCGAAACTCGATCCCCCTACTAATAAAAGCTAACACACCATATGCCTTCTTAACAGCCCTATTAACCTGGGTAGCAACCTTCAGGGATTTATGTACCTGGACGCCAAGATCTCTCTGTTCATCTACACTACCAAGAATCTTCCCATTAGCCCAGTACTCTGCATTCCTGTTACTCCTTCCAAAGTGAATCACCTCACACTTTTCCGCATTAAACCCCATTTGCCATCTCTCAGCCCAGCTCTGCAGCCTATCTATGTCCCTCTGTACCCTACAACATCCTTCGGCACTATCCACAACTCCACCGACCTTCGTGTCATCCGCAAATTTACTAACTCACCCTTCTACACCCTCTTCCAGGTCATTTATAAAAATGACAAACAGCAGTGGCCCCAAAACAGATCCTTGCGGTACTCCGCTAGTAACTAAACTCCAGGATGAACATTTGCCATCAACCACCACCCTCTGTCTTCTTTCAGCTAGCCAATTTCTGATCCAAAGCTCTAAATCACCTTCAACCCCATACTTACGTATTTTCTGCAATAGCCTACCGTGGGGAACCTTATCAAACGCCTTACTGAAATCCATATACACCACATCCACTGCTTTACCCTCATCCACCTGTTTGGTCACCTTCTCGAAAAACTCAATAAGGTTTGTGAGGCACGACCTACCCTTCACAAAACCGTGCTGACTATCGCTAATGAACTTATTCTTTTCAAGATGATTATACATCCTGTCTCTTATAACCTTTTCCAACATTTTACCCACAACCGAAGTAAGGCTCACAGGTCTATAATTACCAGGGCTGTCTCTACTCCCCTTCTTGAACAAGGGGACAACATTTGCTATCCTCCAGTCTTCCGGCACTATTCCTGTCGACAATGACGACATAAAGATCAATGTTTGTTTGTTTTACTTAACAATTGAGTGATGTCCAGTTACCATGATGATTAAAAAAAAATGTTCAAAGGTATAAGATTGATACAGTATTTAAATAAGTACTAAAGGACCCAGTCAGATTTGATGTTCGTACCTTCTAGACATTGGACTACCCAATTTACATCAATTAGCCTAAATGGTTTTGAACTTATTGAATTCAGGAGCAAGAAATTTGTGTTTTTTTTTGTTCTCCACAATGCCAAATGGAGTTAAAATATTCCATCACAGGGTTGAAGGAACAGTGAGGTTGCTAATATTGACCTTCTGAGTATTTGCAATCTTCTGCAATTTTCACCACTTGCTTATCCCAGTGTAAATCACCAAACCAAGAATGTGAATGCTTGTTTATAATTGAACAGCACTCACAGTCCAATGAGTAGAAGAAGGCCAATATTGCAGACTGAAAGTTACTGTCTTAGTATCACTGTGCTGTAGATAACCCATCTTCTGTTTTATGTCTGTCTAAAGTGATTTGATTGTCCCTTATCTTGGATGGCTAGGTGACGGCACCTTCTGCTTATTGAAGACATGCACTTGGTTAATGGCATCCACCACATCATTGATTAGGATAGTAAACCAAGTATATTTACCTAAAGTGCACCTGTATAGATGCAAAATAAAATGGAGGTTTGTTTTATCGTGACCTAATGTTTACGTCCTCCTGAGGATTGTCCGCCCGAGGATAACATGCATCTAATTAACAATTCACTACAAGAAAAGACCAGTTTCTCTCAAGGCAAGAATGCTGCACGCCAGTAAAGGCCCCAAAATTCCAAGGGCTGCTGTTGTAAGTTCTTACTAGATATGGAGAGAATTTCTGTGTTTCTGCACTGTGAATTTGACCATATCATCAGTGATCAGACTTGCTTTCAAGCCAAATTGGCGATCAAAGGTGATTTTTAATTTCAGATAAGCTTTTCATTCAGTATGATTTTTATGGCCTTTGACACCATTGTCAGGGAGATTGAAGGCCTGGGCCGTTAAAAGCATGAAGTTGAAAGCAATGGAGAAATGAAAAATTCTGAGGCAGAGTAAACATAGGGTGAAGGAAGAGATTCAGAAGTTAGGACTATTTCTGTTGCCTGTTATTCTTGCGATTGAAACACTATCTCCTCATGCTCTTAGAGGTACATCATTCTGTAGCTGGAGTTCAAGTTTGAACCTTGAATGAGCCACTAATAGGTGGTTGGAGACATTAATTTTCTTCCTGCTCAAGGTGAGGGACTAGCTGGAGAGTGAAAAGCTTCCACCTTTTAAGTCTAAGCCGGATACGAAATAAAATGCTTTCTATTTCAGCTCAAGCTGCCTTAACATCAGCTTCAGAAGAGAATCTTATACTATGCCGGTGTGGCATTTGTTTCTCATATCAGTGTGGCCGCCTTGTCTTCCTGAATAAAATTATTCATTTTTGTAATTGAAAGAAGTCTTCTGATGTGGATGGTTGGCAATTAGGAGCTGAGTTGAGATTTCCTCATAGTCATTTAACTTGGGACTCTTACAGCTAGAAGAAGAGCCTTTGATCCCATCCATATAGGCTGGATTCAGATTCAGGTTCCAAAAGTTAGAGGATGCTGCCTTAACCCACTCTACTATCCAACCCCCTTGTTTACTTCATTAGACAGGGGAAATGAGCATTTGGGCATAAATCCAAAAATAGTAATTGCTGAGACTTGAGTAGGAGTTGAGCCTTGGGGAAACTGGGACACATGGGACATGGGTCAAAATCCTGGAACTCCCTTCCTAACAGCACTGTAGATGTACCTACCCCACATGGACTGCAGTGGTTCAAGAAGGCAGCTCACCACCACCTTCTCGAGGGCAATTGGAAATGGGCAATAAATGCTGGCCTGGCCAGCGACGCCCACATCCCATGAATGAATAAAAAAAAATAAAATCAAGATCTATCTGGAATTCTGAATGTAATCTTGGATATGCTGCCACATGGCAGGAAAATGTTAGCAAGTGCTTATGCAAGATAAAAAGCCATCTTACTCGCATTTTTGCTACATGTGTGGTATGCATTCTCACACTTTCCTCCTCACCTGGTTTTAATGGAAGTACTAAATTGTAGATGTTAATGTTGAATAGCTGGAGTAAGATGTGTATTCCTACACAAGTGATAGTTATGAGCAGTTGCATGTTTATGCTGAGACTTTCCAGAGTATGAATCGTCAAAAGTTATTTTTTGGTTTTGTCACTGCAGCAAGCCCTCCTAAATTGGTTTCTTTTGATGACCTGATGGAGACTGCAAAAGGATTGTCAAATATGACTCTGGCTCATGAAATAGTCATGAATAGCAACTTTCAAATGAAACCAATTGATCTTCCTCCACAAAGGTAAGAAAAGCTGCTAAGTTTCTCTAGTTGGGATGATAGGTGTATAAACTTGTTCATGGCCATCCACTAGTGTTGTACTTCAGGAGGTATAGGATGGAGATTAATTATCTTTAATGT
Source organism: Heterodontus francisci (assembly GCF_036365525.1). Taxonomy (NCBI): domain Eukaryota; kingdom Metazoa; phylum Chordata; class Chondrichthyes; order Heterodontiformes; family Heterodontidae; genus Heterodontus; species Heterodontus francisci. Next base: position 28,852,655 of record NC_090397.1, read on the forward strand.
TTGATCTGCCACCCTTGCCAATATTGATGCGACTGATCTTTGAGTGTCAAGCACAGCTCACAATGTTTTAGTGGATATGCCACCAATTCATTTGCACTCATTTCAGTTTCAACAAAGAAAATCAGATTCTGTTTTAGATTTTTTTTTAAAAATCTGATATAAATATGCTATCAAACTTCAGTGGACTGTTTCTAATTTTGTTCACTAAAATGTCAAGAAGTTACAAATGGGGGGTAAAACAAGACCAGTGAATTTTTCATTTAACCTAAGACTAATTTAAGATGGAGATGCATTTCTATTAAGGGGAGAAGAAAGGTATTTATGGTGCTGTATCTGCTTTATAATTTGATATGTGATCTCTGACAAATCATTTAAATGATGAAGCATTGGCCTCCCAGTGAAAAAGGCCAGATTCACATTTCAGCTTTGAAGGTTAATGTTACTTCACGGAGGAGGAAAGCATAAATAATTTAAATGTGAAATACATCCATCCCTCAAGAATATATTATTCCAAAATCTTCTAACAGTGAGGTAATATTTTCGGTCCAGAAATGAATTGGCAGAGATGATTGGTGTCTCAGAAAGGGTGATAGTTTGGAAATTGTCTGAAGAAAGTTAGTGCAGCCCATTTCCACAAGTGTGGATCTCAGACTGCCAACTCCAAGCATGGTGTGAAATTCTGCGACATGATAAGACTGGAGGTTTTAGGACCCACTAAAAATGGATCTGCCTGGCAACCAAATTTAGGGCATCATGTCAGTTTTGGAATTCAGCTTGCAACTGACTGAACAAGATCTGTGTTTCCAGGTGGCACTACTGTGTGTCTTATGCAATGTAAAATTATCGAGCAGAATTTCTTCTTTTTAAAAAAAAAGTCAGCCAGCTTTTAAAAAGCGAGTTACTTGGTAATCTATTTGAATGGTAAATATTTTGATTTTAAGTGCTGCTCTCCTGCTTTAATCCTGATGCAGCCTATTTCATTTTGTTACCTTTATTTTTTAAGACAGTTGAGTAGGAGCCTTTCAACCTAACAGCATGAATGACAGTGTCAGTTTGGCTTTGGTTTATATTTCTCTATGATGCAATTCAGCTGGTCTAAAACTAAACTTGAATATGTAATTTGGGTTCTTTATCTCTCTTTGAAAATAAAATTCAGATTAGCAAAATCTCAAAATAGTGCCCATGTTGAGATTTGATCTAAATGCCTGTTTTGAGTTTAAAATTCTCTTTTTTATCTCCGTAACTTGAGGCAGTCCAATTCAGACCATCCATATCAACAATGTGGCTACAAGAGCTTTGTAGAGGGTGGGTATTCCGATGAGTGGCTCACCTGCTGACTTCCCAAAGCCTCTTCAAGTACAAGGTGCAAGCCAGGAGTGTGATGGAATGCTTGTCACTCGCCGAGATGGGCGAGGCCAGAACAACACTCGTAGCTCGACACAATCCAGGACAAAGCAGCCTCTGTCACTGGACCCAATATCCACCTTTCACCGCCAGCACACTGATCAAGTGTGGGCCATCTACAGGATGTAATGCAGCAACGCAATAGGATTACTTTGACGACACATCTCAGCCCCACAGTTTCAAACACAGGGTGACAATATCAACAACATCTGGGAACACTAGCCCCTGCAAGTTCACTTGCTTCCTTCAGTGCTTCCTCGAAGTGATATTGAACATAGGAGTATGGATTCACCATATGGAGTAGAGGGTTAGTGGTGGTATAGGTTATAGGTGCTAATCAGCATGAGGTTTCCTTGGCTGCCTTTTATTTGAAGCCATGAGATGTCATAGGGTCCTGAATATATGTTGAGGGCTCCTACCAATGTGTATAACACTGCCCTCACCTTGATGAGTCCATCCTGCCAATGGAGAAGTACGTCTCCAGGACTCTGACATTGACTGATGGGTGTTTGTTTAAGACTCCGTCAGGCTGTTTGACTAGTCTGAGACAGTTCTCCAAACTTGCACACCAGTTCTCGGGTGTTAGTGAGCAGGTCTTTGCAGAGTTGTGTCCTGATGGGTACTGATAAGAACCATCCAATATTTCTCTTTGATTGTGTTCTGTAGCAATTGTTTTACAACTGAGTGACATCGATTACACATTGTGGGACTGGATGCATGTGTAGACCAGACCATGTTCCCTTCCCTGAAAATCTGGCTGCTTTCATTGTGGCTTTTACTGGTGCTATATTTATTACCAGATGTATTGCATTTACAACTTGCCACGGTGGAGTTTGAAGCTGTGATCTCTAGGTTGCTAGTCCAGTACCAAAGCCATTACAATACTCAACTATGTGTTCCTACAGGAATTGGTTGAGAACATTATGAGCAGGATTTAGTATGTTAGAGTTCAATGTTTCTATAGTGTCATTCCTTTTTATAGAAGCTTACAGAAGTAATCATTCCTTGGTTCTAAGCCAGCAGACACCAAGGATTATATGTCTCCTCTTTCTGATGACCTTTCTGGGCTTAACCAATAGTTAAACATAGTTCATCCTCTAACATTCATGAGATACATGGCAGGGTGCCTGTAAGACCACAATCAGCAGAATTAAATGATAACTAGGACTTTCCTCCCTGCTGTGAATTATGATTGGTGACATTTTTCCACTAGCGTCATTTTCTTTTTTTGTTTATATGCCACTGATGAAATTGTTAGGAATGCTGCCAAGATTATTGGGCCCAATCACAAGAGTGGGTTGAAATAATTATACCATTGGTGTTGAATAATCCATAGACTTGCACATCTTTAATTGTACTTCCTCTGCATCTCCTGCAATGGCTTCTCTTTGTGCCCCTACAGTGTCATTTCCTAGGGTGTCCCAAGATTATAAAAGTATATCATTAATAATATACTATTATATGGCCCAGTAATTTATATATGGAAATTCACTTTGTTCTCATTTTACGTGGACTGTGTCACAGGAGATGCACTCATTACTATAATCTACCAATCTTAAAGCCATTCCAATAAATACTAGGCCTGACCAGCTTCTCATAAATCTATAAAAAGAAAAATACTGCAGATGTTGAAAATCTGAAATAAAAAGAGAAAATGCTGGAAACACTTAGCACGTCAGGCAGCAACCCTGGAGAGAGGAAGGTAGAGTTAACATTTCAAATCAATGACTTTAGGTTTAAATGGAAGGTCATTAACCTGAACTGTTAACCTTACCTTCCTCCCTCTACAGATGGTGCCTACAAGCTTACTGTTTCAAGCATTTCTGTTTTTAGAAATACAATTGGCTTTGAATTGCATTTATTTCTGGTAAAATTGCTTGCATTTCTTCCTTATAAAACCTGTTTTCAGTTCTTACTTTATAATCATGACATTTTAATAGGTCTATTATAGGCAGGATGAAGCCTCTGAGTCTAAAATTTAACAGTTGCAATTTAAAAAAAATAAACTTCAACTCTAATTTCCATATGTGTTTTTAGTTGCATTCTATTTTTGATGGCTGTCTTTAGTATTCAGTACCTCATTTTTGATGGCTGTTTTCTATTGTGCATATGACGGTCAAATCTTATACTTAGAAAGTATGAATCTATTAATACTCTCCAGCTAATTACCTACGCTTAAATAAAGTCACACAGGAAACATTTAGCCCATTGCTTGAATTTGGTTTGGGAAGGGGTCTTAAAACCACTTTTTATTTTTCTCCAATATTCTCCCAATCTCTCCTGGAGGTACAGCTTATGTTAGGATGTTTGTTTGTTCTCATGTACCTTTCTCAAATGGCCATTATCTACTGGTTGCCTTGATCTTGAGTATCAACAGATAACTCAACAGTGGGAATGGCAGAAATCAAATGAGTGCCCAATTCTGTCCTCACTTGATACTCATGTGCAACTCCAGCATAAGTCACTGGATGATGATAGGAATAGGAGCCCTGGCCCCGATTCATGGATGCTGTGGCCAAATGTGGTATTCACATTGCCACTTTAGCTAAGATCAACTAGTTCAGTATGGATCAGGGATTGAACCCTTCAAATTCTGTAGTAGTTGATTACAGATGACTAATGCGCAGGGGAGACTTGGTAGAAGAGAACTGCCCATGAGTCTCATGGCTGAATTTGGCTGACAATGAAATGAAGCTGCATTGGTCTAGTGCAGGGGTCGGCAAACTGCTGCTCTTTAACATCTCATTTGTGGCTCCCAACCTTTTCCAGTTGGCCTAAAAAAGCCTAAAAAAATGACAAAGAACTCGATGGTAACACAATTTTCCTTATTGAATTATTCATTTGCTTAGTCAAAAATTTTGTTTCTTCGCTGTCGAGCTTCAAAATAGTATTTTCTGGTGATTGTTTTGGAAAGTATATGGTAATTGTGATCGTAAAAAGGTAAATTAAAAGTTCAAACTGCCCTTAACTGTGTCGTCTTCTAGTTGACAGTTTATCTCATGATTCGATTCATAGAGGTTAAAGAATTTAGCATTCACAATGATTTAATGCTAGAATTTACTAAGTTATATAAATGATATTTGGAGAAATATCACATGCAGGGATTTGTCTCACTTGCTGAGAAGACTAGATTTTGTATTGTTATCACGCCAAACAGGACTCGTGTATCTCTGATATGGGAGGAAATGGTTCATGTTAACAAAAAATCAAATTCTGTCTGGCAATTGTTAGCAAAGTTCAAATCCTTTGCCGAAAAATATCCACCGTTATGATTCTCCAGGAAAAAGTTGATAAAGCCGAAGGCAAACTTAAGATTTGGATAACATCAAGATTCAATATTGAAAACAAAAAATAATGGTTTTTACCTATTCTTGGGATGCAGAAACCAGACTTTTGCCCGATCTATATACAAGATTGAAATTACATGAAATTCAGTAATAACTGCGGTCATTCTTATAAGCGTCAGAGAAGTCAAAGCAAGTGACTTTTTGCAGCATCAAATAAGTGCATAATGTTTCCTAGCATTTTGATAAACAACTTTTTCTTAAGGTATGCTTATGCGTTTACTCCATTCTTTAATTTTTTTTTGTCTTGAGGCTCCCAATAATTTTTATTTTAAGGAGAAAGGTTGCCGACCCCTGGTCTAGTGTTTGTTGAAGTTAATGGATGCCATTTAAGTAGTGTTTTCTAAAAATTGGATATAAGCGCCTGTGGAGTTGAAATGGTTGGTAATAATATCAGTACTTTGTTAGTTACTTTAGTTACTTTCTCCTTTTAATGGCTATTGTGCCAGGTTTCTTTGGAGTTGACAAAATGGTAATTTTTTTTATTCGTCTCTGTAATGTTAGCAGGCTTGGGTTGATAGGCTTGTTGTGTCACACTCTGAAAACTTGATGACTGTATGCCTGAATGTTATGTAGAAAATACATGCAGTACTGAACGCTTTTTAAAATCTAGTTATCATTACCATTTCTTCCGAACTTTATTTTGCAATCTTTCATTGACCGGCTGCAGTTTTCTGCTTTCTTGAATGTTTTTTCTTCTCTCAAGGGGGAGGGTGAGATTTTGGCCTAAAATTTAGATCTCACCTGAATCGAAATGCAGGACACATTGCACACACCAAGTGAGGCTGGCAGCAGAACCACAGCAAATATGTTCATTACTGGTGAGCTCTGAATGGAAGTTGTGACCCTGTAGACATCTTGCTGGTTGTGGGGGTGGGCGGGGGGGGGTGGTGGAAGGGGAGGGATGGGCACTTCCCCACTTCCTGTTTCCAGTTGCATTAACTAGGGAAGCACTGGAGAGTGATTAGGTGCTAAATCAAATTTGCTGTGGTGCTGCTGCCAGCCTCATTTGGTGTATATATATATATATATGTGTATGTAATTTCTGGAGTACTGCAGCTTCCCAACATTCTTCTACTATAGCCCTCAAAGCGTTTAAAGTGTAATACTTAATAATTGAAGTGTAAAATAAGTGTTAACTAATCCACCTGAGACCACTGCATTTATTTAATATACAGTTTACAGAGGAGAGTGAAAGAAATAGTTCACAAAGCATTCTGGGACTGCCTGGAGGCTCAGTTGAACAAGGATCCTCCTGAATATCATCACGCCCTCTTGCTTTTGGGAGAAATTAAAGAGGTAAAGGATTGAATGTTTTAATTTCTCTTGTTGTTTTGAAGACCCATCACATCGGATTTAGTCTCCCCTCCCCTCCAAATCTTTGATCTGGGATATTGTCTGATAAAGGTGAAGAAAATATCAAAGAAGGGTGATGTATATAAGTATTTCCTTTGTCATTAGTTATTTTTCATATCAACACTAATTCACACATGTATCAGTAAAATCTGTGATATGCTTGCATGTTCTCTTTCCTCCTCCTTTTCTAATTCCACCAGACTGAAATGCGAATGTGGGGTGTTTATACATTAGTAGACAAGTTTGTTTTTTAAATTTCAGGTATAATCAGTTCGGTCACCATTTAGGGAGCAAGTACCCTACCTAACCTGATTTATTTTTTTTGCCGTGTAGACCAATTTGACAAGATAGCTAATATGGTGGCAATTTTAATGATCTAGTACAACCAGTTTCATACAGTAACAAGGCAATGAGTCCTAAAGATGGATAGTACTCCAATCTTTCCGAAGCCATGGACAAGATTTGGACTTATTCAAAATCCACCCATTTGTACAAAGTTAAAATCAGCCCCATGTGTTGAAGCTGTCTGGTTCTTTGCTCCTGTTTGCACTTTCTCCTTAAGGCAGTTCTTTTATATAGCCCTAACTCCATGTGATATCCCTAAGAACATTGCATCTTTCACCAGCAATAATCATTAAAACGTAGCCCATTTTACCCATATACGGACATGCTCCCACTCCCCGATCCTCTTTCAGCAGTTTTCCATCAGATACAACTTGAAACAAACTACAACAATACAGTTTAGTATTGCAACTGCACCCAATTATAGCACCAAATCTCAGTTTATGCGATGAATAAGTGCTGAAAACGCCATTATAAAATGAACCTAATAAGTGGAGTCTCTTACTACAAATGTAACACCAGTGAATCTAATGTTGTAGATGCCCAGATACGAGATGAAAGCTTCTTAATTTATGTAACTTTTTAAAATCATTTTAGATACTGCTCTCATTTCTGATACCTGGCCAGAACAGACTTCGGAACCAGATCTCGGAGGTCCTGGATTTAGATCTAATCCAACAGCAGGCCGAGCACAATGCTATTGACATTCATAAACTGGCTGTTTATATAATTACATTAATGGGAAAGTTCTGTGCCCCAGTCCGGGATGATGATGTGAAAAAATTAAAATTGGTTACTGGAATAGTGCCACTGTTCAGGTAAATAAGTTTTCTACATGGCTAGGGGAGGAGTGGGGCGTGGGTGGTGAAATAGGAGGTAGATTTACAAGCTCCTACTTTTGAAGTTTTTAAGTTTATTTAAGAAATTGAAAACCTTCCTCTTTCCGATTACTGGTGTTGATTTTTGAAAAGGGGACCAGCCCTTTGTACATTTGTGACCAGAATGTTGCTTTTTCTGACATACTTCTGTCATAAAACTTTGTGTGAGCTTTGTATTTCTTCATTAGAGAGATATTTCATGTCCTTGATTTGATGACTATGGATATGGTCAACTTCACCATTCAAAATATCCGACCACACATCCAACAGTGTTCTGTAGACTATGAACGAAGCAAGTTCCAGGATTTTCTCAACAAACAGCCCAGTAAGTTTGGTAGATTTGATGTTAACTAAACAAGTAAACATACAATATTTCATCAACAGTTTTTTCTCTCTGGTCCTTACTAATACCGTGCAGAATTAATTTTTGATTGTCTGGGAGATCGAGCAGACATATATTTGAATAAAATTGGGTGTGGCCAGATTCATCCCAGGAGCAAGGCATTTGACATCTTCCAGCTATGGAATGGCAGCTGACCTTTTAACATAAATTAAGGTACAACAGAATGAAATCAAAAGCATCTGGGGCATTAATTGGTAAAGGTCTAAAGGGAAGATATCCCAATGAATGCAATAGTTTTTTTGCCACTAGAAGGAGGTATTGCCAGTAAAGAATGGGAGATCAGATTTGAATAATGCAGATACAGGATGCATGAATATTCAGGATATTTATTTGAGGACTAGGAAGTATTTATCCAGAACTTTCCCTTGAGATTAAATGGGATGGGAGTGTATGATGCGGTAGATTCTAAACATTCTGCAATAGGAGTAAATTTTAGTTGAATGGCTTTTCCACATTCTGTTTTTTGTTTATCCATGGAGAAATTGGCAGTGACCCAGTTGGCTTATTCACCCATTTGAATTGAAATGGCACTCCTGTCTGCGAAGCTGAAGTACTCTTTTACTTTTTAAAAATAGTTTTAATTCTGCAGGATATTAACATTTCTGATGACTAGCCCTACTTGAGGAATACTTTAATTTTTATAAAAACATGAATATTTCTATTTATAGATGCTCTTGATTACACAACTCAGTGGCTAAAGGAGTCTACTGCTGAAGTTTCAGCCTCAGTGCCCTCCTCAGACACATCACCCTCTGATGCTGGCGGGAGTTCCTGTCTTTCCTTAAGCCCATCTTCTGTGCTAAACAATGGTTATTTGAAATTCTTGCAGTGGGACTACGACAATAAGCCAGTACCTGAGGTAAATGCTAGATTTTTGTAGAAGGGATCCTGAAATTCCTGTAAATTTGGAGATCTTTTTCCAAGTTGCAGCAAATAGTAAAGTTGGAGGAACCGACATGGAACTCTAGAGCTCTCTAGGATCTTTCTGGCTGAGATGACTCTTTAGGGTCTAATGATTTGGTGTGCGGTGGAGAGGAGGATGAGAATACATTTATTCCAAGAACTTGTAACTGCATCTTCTGGGAAGATCTTTTAATGAGTATAATGCCCAAATAGTTTTGGGAAGAAAAAAAACTGAGCTGCTGTTGGATGTATCCTGCAGACAGTCAAAGAGACTGTCTCCCCTTCTGTTGGCAGCAGAGGTGCAAATGACATTTTAAATGAGATGGAATCTAAGAGTTGTCCATTAAATGTATTGTTTTCAATCCAAGAATAATGTACGGGGCATTGGCTGCTGTTATATGTGGTGTTACTGAAACTGGACTTTCTTTTTGAGTTTTCCGTTATTTGTATCTGTCTTTATCTTAGCACAACTTCTCCTATTGTCATCTCCCATTAGAATATGGGGATGAAGTTGTTAATTCTTAACTGCATGGAATGCATCCTAAACAGAAACAATTTGCTGATTCCCTCTGCCTGATAAACACTCTCCAGAGAGGAATATTTCACCCCAGACTGGTCTGGAAAGTTTGGACCCTCAGCCAGTTAATTCATCTGCACAACATGTTGAGAAGTAGAACAGAATTATTTCCCCTCCATTGCAGATAACATTATGGACTAAAACTTTGTCTCTGCCGGTGGCCTAAGATGGGACATATCAGATTGAATAGCGCCTGCTATTCAGTTCCATTGCAGCCAATGAATTAAATATCAGACGCTGCGTATAACGGGCAGCTGATCGATACGTCCTGTTTTGCGTCACCGCCTGAGACAAATTTCTAGCCCTGTAAGTCTGCTGAATATTCTTTATATTTCTAAAGAAGGGAATAGATATTTAGCAATTCTATTTGTGCCTGAAGTGATGTTGATTTCACTTACAAAGGTGTTGACTCTTGATCTGCTAGAGGCAGATAGATGTCTTTTGACTTCAGATGTCTTTCCAAATAAAAGTCTATTAATTGAAGGTGGTTTGTCTTTAATGTGGAGTCTATCAAAGATCAGGCCTCCTGTTTGACACTTCATTGGAGGAGGCAGTGTAGGGTGGAATCTTTGCTCTTCACAACCTGTGTGTGTTCCTATTGAGTCTGTCATTTTGTGATATTCTTGTGTTTACAATGACACCTACCCATGGCTGTCAGCCTGAAGCATTCAGATTTGATATCATTGAAGATCCACCAAGCTTATCTGGTATTTAGTTTGGTGGTGGAGGTGGTTATTAGGCGTCAATCAAAACTCCTTTCCCTCATCACCACCTCACCACCACCGCCCACCCCATATTCCAATCTTTCTATTGTAATACAACCAAGTTCCTGGAGTCCTCCATTCATATAACAAACAAGTCAAATTTTGTGGCACATCTTCCCACTTGCTGTAGAAAAGTTTTAGTTGTAGTTGCATATTTGTCTTAAGCAAAGTGTAGCAGTGGCAATTTTAAAAGAAAGAGATGCTTCAATTAGAAACTTGGGAGCGCTTTGATGAAAAGAGGGGACCAGGACATTGAAGCAGCAGAGCTGAAAGTCACAGTAGGCAGCAGCACAATGGAAAAGGGTGACCTGGAGGAGCCAGCCATCTGCCCACTGAATGGAGCCCCGTATTAGGGTTCCCCAGGGGTTGAGAGCAGGATTGTGGAATAATGGACTTGACATATGTGGAGTGGATGCCGAAGAATTCCATGCAAACCAAGGGCTCGCTCAGTGCAATTTCTTTTATTTTGGTTTAATTTCCTGAGGCTTTTTACTATTTTCAAAGAATCAAAGAGAGTAAATTGATGTTGCATGGTGTTTGTGTCTGTGTACAACACATGATATTTTTAAAAAATCCTCCTTTTTTCCTTCTTGTGGGAAAAGAATGAATTTTGGGCTTGTTGCCTTTTCCACTCCATTTTAATATGTAATTTATTACTTGTCATTCCTAATGAAGATCAGGTGAACTGCTTCCAGGTCCCTGACAATAGTACCCTGTAGCCGTTTGGAAATGCAAAGAAGTATCCAAAATTACATTTTTTTAAATACTCCTGCATCACAGTGCATTAGAATGTCACCCATTTCCTGCAGGATTCACTTTGTTGGAAGTCAATAGCCATCTCGCCAAATGCTTCTTCTGAAAGCACAGAAGATGTGATATGATAATTACTTGGACATAGGCACACCATGTTAATGCAGCTTAGACACAATGCAACAGGGCTGATTACCTTGGAGCAGAGAAGGCTGAGGGGGGACCTGATGTAAACAAAATTATGAGGGGCATAGATAGGAAGAAACCTTTTCCCTTAGCGGAGGTCTCAATAACCAGGGGGCATAGATTTAAGGTGAGGGGCTTTGAGGAAAAGCTTTTTCACCCAGGGGTGGTTGGAATCTGGAACACTCTGCCTGAAGGGGTGGTAGAGGCAGGAACCCTCACAACATTCAAGAAGTATTTAGATGAGCACTTGAAATGCCATAGCATACAAGGATACGGGCCAAGTGTTGGAAAATGGGATTAGAATATATTGGCTTGATGGCCAGCACGGACACGGTGGACCGAAGGGCCTGTTTCTGTGTTGTGTTACTCTATGACTATACACCTGAATGCACAGTAAGTTCTGGTATTGGCTATGTGGGAGTTGTGGGCATTGACCTACATCCTGACTGAATGGTATGATGTGTTAGACCACAAATTTGCCATTCATTACCAACTTTCTTTTGTCAAATTACAATGCAGTGTATACTGAAGGAAGGGAATGTCGGAAGCTTGTTATCTCCATGTGGCTGGTTTAAGCAGCAGTGGTAGAGGTTTAGGAGCTAGTCCTTTCGCCACAGTTCGTGAACGGCCTGCTAAGACCAGGGAAATGCGAAGGAGAACTAAGTTTGCATTTTGACCCCCATGAAAAGTATTCAGAGTTGTGCTGAAGTGCAGTTCCTCGATACACAAAATTACTGTAGTGGGAGAGCATCTTTTGTAGGATCATAAAACCACAGAAACTAATTGCAACAAAACATTTAAGCTCATGGCATTCAAACTATAGTTTATTCTCTTTTAGACTCTGATGACTGATCGATCACGTCTGCAAGAACTGCAGCAAAGACTCAACCTGCAAAGGCTTGTGGCCTATATAATGCTGATCATTTACAACATGGTGGGGGCAACCATTTCGGGCCTACCTGAGTTTGCAGACAAATTAAAGCGAGTTATTGTTGTCTTACTTGAGGGCATGCACGACAAGTGAGTTTGATTTTCCTTTCTTCGTCCTAATGTTATAATTGATTTTGAATTCAATGAGCCACTATAATAAGCCTGTGTGCCATGATCAGTGGTATTGTCTGGTGTCAGGTTAAAACCAAGGATGAGAACCTGCTTATGCAGTATTGAGATGGGTACCGACAGTATTCAGATTTTCAGTTTCCTGATTTTTTTTTAAAATCCCGGATGTAAGAAATCTGGGCTGGGGTGAGGCAGTTTAGTATAAAATCACATCACTGCCTATGAGGAAAACACGATTCATGTGCAGGATCTGAATAAGCTGAATATGTTATGAAACTGGACTATCCCTTTACTAAATATTGTATTCCACAGGCTGATGGTACGTTTTCAATTTCATCGAATCATACAGCACAGAAACATGCCATTCAACTCATCATACTCTTTGAAAAAGTTATCTATTTAGTCCCATTCCCCTTCTCTTTTCCCATCGCTGTGTAAATTTCTCCTTTTCAAGTATTTTTCTAATTCCATTTTAAATGTTACCATTGAACCTGTTTCCACTGCTTCTTCAGGTAATGCATCTTGGATCATAACAATTAACAATTTTCTGTTTTTATATATTCTAATTTCCCCCTAGATTTTTTTTTTTGCCAGTTATCCAATTTATGTCCTTTGGTTACCAACCCACCTGTCAGTGGACAGTTTCCCCTTATCTATTCTATCAAAATCCCTCAATTTCTAATGTTTCTTTTAAATCTCTTAATATTCTCTCCTCCAAGGAGAACAGTTTCTCCAGTCTCTCCACATAACTGAAGTCCCTCATCCCTGGTACCATTCTGGTAAATCTCCTCTGCAGCCGCTCCAAGGCCACGACATCCTTCCTAAAGGATGCGGTGGCCAGAATTGGACACAATACGCTACTTCAGGCCTAGCCTTTGATTTATAAAGGTTTATCATAACTTCCATACTTTTAAAATTAAACCTCAGAAAAAATGGCAATGCAGTGTATCATGGCGCATTTGCTTATAAATGGTTTCTCAAATAAAGCATTGTTCTAAATTTATGTATCTTTTGGATATATTAAAATACATCTTATAACAATCATTCACAAGTGTTTCAGTGGCTCAGTAGGTTCAATGCATCATATGATTATTGAGCCACAGAGAACCGAATGGTCCCAGGTACAATCTCTAGTCTGTTTAAATTAGTTAATCTCAGCTAAGGTTGCATTGAAAGCATGATAATCGACTTCTATGTCCCATGTTTGTGGGGCTAATAATTTGGGATTCCAGCTTCCACTGGCCTGCTGAAATTGCATGTCTCTGGTTATCTGTAGTACATTGAGCTTGCCTGATGGTCCCTAAGGTGATATATCATTGTAGGCTCTCAGATGAAAAGATACCAAAGGATTGAAAGCAATGAATTTTTTTTGAAAGCTGAGAGGAGCAACTGCACTTGCAATTGTGAGCAACCTGTTAGGTCACTGAAATTCCATGATCACAATGTGTGTTCAAATAATGCTATTCAGGTCAAGTAAGTAGCCCTGTGCTTTAAACAAAAGTAATCCAGTTTAGCCATCTTTAGAGTGCTGAAAACTCTGTTAAATTCTTCAAGCTTTTCTGATGCAGTTTTTTTTATTTGTGTGTAATTTGTGTCTCTGTATAATTTTTAATAACTTCAAAGGAATCGCTGACCATGGACATGAAGAATGTGTCAGCTGTGGCTCAGTTGGTTGTGCTCACCTTGGAGTCGGAAGGTTGTGAGTTCAAGTCCCATTGCAGAGACTTTGGCACAAAAATCCAGGGTAACACTGTTGTGCGGTACTGAGGGAGTGCTGCACTGTCAGAAGTTGCCAACTTTGGGATGGGCATTAAGCTGAGGTCCCGTCTGACACCTCTCAGGTCAACGTGGCAGTATTTTGAAGAAGATCAGGGGAGTTATTCCCAGTGTCCTGACCAATATTTATGCCTCAACCAACAACACTAACAACAGATTATCTGGTCATTATCGTATTGCTCTTTGTGGGATCCTGCTCTGCACAAATTGGCTGCTGCGATTCCTACATTACAACTGTGACTACAGCTCAAAAAGTATTTCATTGGCTGTAAAATGCTTCGGGATGTTCTGGCATTGTGAACGGCGCTATGTAAATGCAAGTTTTTTTTTTTTCTTTTTACCCTAATATTGCCTGTCATTTTTAATAATTTGCAGTCAGTTTCCAACCTTAAGATCTGAATGCAAATAGCGTAAACTTGATTTGCTGAATAACAGTCAAAGGAACAAATCACAGAATCGTAGAATAATACTGCACAAAAAGAGGTCATGCCTCTTTGTGCCGATGTCAATTAATCCCACTTCCCTGTCTTTTCCCTATTGCCCTGTAATTTTTTTTCCCTTAAAGTATTTATCCAATTCTCTTTTTGAATGTTACTATTAAATCTGCTTCCACTGCCCTTTCAGGTACTGCATTCCAGATCTCTCAAAGTAGTGTGTTTTAAAAAAAAATTGATGCAAACATTGGCTTTGAAAATTAAAAAAAAAAAAAGACAGAAATTTGACTTTCCTCTCATCTTCCAGGGTGGTACATGCTTTCAGGTCTCAACTGAATCTGCTTTTGAGTTGGCAGGTGGGAGGTGCACAACAGTGGCTAGGAAGCTTCTGTGTCACAATATGTTGTCACAACAAGCTGCATCATCAAGCTGTTAGGAAATTATCCAATCTGATTTTTCTTTTTAAATAATTTTTTAACATTATGAAATGTTGAACAAAAAATGCCATTTGTCCTTGTATCCAGCATAAAACATTCACTATGATTCACCTGCCAAAACTGAGGCACACATTATTTTGCCACATGAACATTAAAACTTAAAATCGCAAGCCCCTGACTGGAAAGACATTTTTGCATAGTAACTAGCAGTGTTGGAACAAAAGGAACCCAGCCATTGCTTCCCCAACACACAGTAGAAGTGGTCAGACTAGTTTTAGTCACATGACTAGCTGGCTGTTGAAATTTGAACTTCCAACAGGAAAATAGATCAGAACGCCATGTGCTCCTGGAACTGAAGCAAGAATTGCAGCCTTTCCTGTCTGCCTGCTCCCATCTCATTCCCACGGAACTGAATCTTGTGAAAACATGTGAAACTGAGAGAGAAAAGTCTTCTACGTGAACAAGGTTTAAGAAGAATACTAGGCCCCCAATGAAACGTAAGACCATATCTTCAATCAAGAACGACAGCGAGCTCGAAACACAGTAACAAGATATTGCCTCATACTGTTCCACTTTATCTTTTCTTCTGTTTTCTGTCCCTAACTGCATGTGTATATCGCTTGTGCATGCTAGCGTGAGCGCGAAGTATATCCATAGGCGTGAACCGTACTAAAGTTTAAGTAAGTTAATAAATTTCACTTTACTTCTTTAAACCAAAGAAAGCCTATTTTGTGCTCATTTCTTTACCTTATAATTGGAAAGCTGTGAACAAGAATGCACAAAGGGGAGCTCAAAACACACTGTGGTTAAAATTAAACCCTGTTACAATAAGACCAGGTGAAGATAGTAACAGATCCCTAGACACCTTTCTCACCTGGTCGTAACACTGAAGTAAATTGAAATGCAACATTTGACACAGATTTGAACATTTTTTTTGTAAAAATGAGACCTTGTTTTGCAAGATTAAGTCCAGTATGTATTATTTCCTTTACAATCCTGTGGGTGAAGACGTGTTGAATTTGGTAACAGGTGGTGCATTTGTACTGTCGTAGTGGAGTTGAGGCCTAACCTGAGTCTAGACTGCATTGGTGGGAGACTCTCCAGGGAAGGGTACTTGGGTATGACAGCACATAGCATGTGAGGTTGAATCTGGTTTAAAAAGGGGTCCGTTGGGCTTCCTATGGATCTTTTCTTTTATAACACACTTTAAAACTTTAAATACTGGAAGGCACTGTATTTCTGCACTTAAGGATTTGTGCACACAGCTTTCTTCTGGGCAGGAGTAGCAGAATAAACAAGATTCTGTCTGTTTACAATCAACACACATTGGTTTCTTCAGTTACAATAAACCATTTACAACATATTAAAATTCTTGCATCTGGTAGACCTGTCTACAAAACTTTTTTTTATTAGTCATAGAATTATGCAGCACAGAAACAGGCCCTTCAGCCCATCATGTCTATGCTGGCCATCATGCACCTATCTATTCTAATCCCATTTTCCAACACTTGGCCCGTAGTCTTGTATGCTATGGCGTTTCAAGTGCTCATCTAAATACTTGTTAAATGTTGTGAGGGTTCTTGCCTCTACCACCTCTTCAGGCAGTGCATTCCAGATTCCAACCATCCTCCGAGTGAAAAATATTTTCCTCAAATCCCCTCTAAATCTCCTGCCCCTTACCTTAAATCTATGCCCCCTGGTTATTGACCCCTCTGCTAAGGGAAAAAGTTTCTTCCTAGCTAACCTATCAATGCCCCTCATAATTTTGTATACCTCAATCATGTCCCCCTTCAGCTTTCTGTGCTCTAAGGAAAACAACTGGAGCCTTTTCAGTCTCTCTTCATATCTGAAATGCTCCAGCCCAGCCAACATCCTGATGAATCTCCTCTGCACCCTCTCCAGTACAATCACATCCTTCCTGTTGTGTGGTGCCCAGAACTGTACACAGTACTCCAGCTGTGGCCTAACCAGCGTTTTATACAGCTCCATCATAAGCTCCCTGCTCTTATATTTTATGCCTCGGCTAATAAAGGCAAGTATCCATATGCGTTCCTAACCACCTTAGCTACCTGTGCTGCTGCCTTTAGTGATCTATGGACAAGTGCACCAAGGTCCCTCTGACCCTCTGTACTTCCTGGGGTCCTACCATCCATTGTATACTCCCTTACCTTGTTAGTCCTCCCAAAATGCATCACCTCACACGTCTCAGGATTAAATTCCATTTGCCACTGCTCTGCCCATTTTACTCGTCCTGTAACCTAAGACTTTCCTCCTCACTATTTAAGACACCACCAATTTTCGTGTCATCTGCGAATTTACTGATCATACTTCCTATATTCACATCTAAATCATTAATGTACACTACAAACAGCAAGGGTCCCAGCACCGATCCCTGTGGTACACCACTGGTCACAAGCTTCCACTCGCAAAAACAACCCTCTACCATCACCCTCTGCCTCCTGCCACTAAGCCAACTTTGGATCCAATTCCTATAGTGTGGTGCCCAGGACTGTACACAGTACTCCAGCTGTGGCCTAACTAGCGTTTTACACAGCTCCATCATATCCTCCCTGCTGTTATATTCTATGCCTCGGCTAATAAAGGCAGGTATCCCATATGCCTTCCTAACCACCTTTTCTACCTGTGCTTGATTCAATGGGCTCTTACCTTTTTAACCAATCTCCCATGCGGGACCATATTAAAAGCCTTACTGAAGTCCATGTAGACTACATGGACCACACTACTTGTGTCACCTTTTTCCCAATTTATAAATTGTATCCCTACTTCTAATGGGAACTGCCTATGTAGATCTTTCATGTATAATTACACCCTCCTGCAAGTGGTAACTTGGTAGCACTCAGTTTTTTGCAACTCTCATCTCTTCAGCCTGTATAACATGAAACTTCTATGCTTCAACCAGCTTTTTAGATTTGCTTTCTAAATTGCTGTAAGTTTTGCTTAGTTTGCTAAGTTTAAAGAATCAAAGCATTACACAAAAATAAGAACCAAATGCATTAGTTTAAAATGAATTACATTTGCTTGCTCTGCTTCAATTATTTTATGCATGTTAAATCTGCTTCACCTGAAGACACCATTTTAGTCTGGTTTGCTGTATGGAACACCACAGGAGATCAATTGGTTCATTTTGTTGTGATCCCCATGGAGATCACAAACCAAAAGACCCCAATCCACTGATTGACCCCAATTTAGAAACAAAACCCCAAATGGACAAGATTTCACTTTTACAAATGTTACTTTAACACTCAAACCAAAATCAACAAAAATTAAACATGAACTAACAGTTAAATCATGGTTGATGAGATTGCTTGTTAATTATCAGGTGCAATAAAGATGGATTTCATGAGTCTTTTTCGGCAGTTCTCTTAGCAAAGATAGCACCATTTACAGCCACAAAGTCCTTCAGATATTTGAACTTTTCAAGTAGATCTCCAGATCCAGTCTTCCTAGATGCAAACACTGATTTCCATTCAATAGTTACCCTGCAATCCTGAACTCCACCGATACAGTCTCCACCAAAACTGTGCACCCTTCCAGAACTTCTGTAGTTTTGCTCACAACAGTCTTGATGGTGTAGCTGCACCAGTGTTGCCTAAAGTAACTCTTTCAATCACTGAAAATAACTGCACAACTCGTATTTGCCAAGGGCCAGCCCCCAGAATCAATTCCAATCACAGCAGCCCGTCTTTTTAAAAACAACAGCTTGCTGTTTTCTTCAAATCTCTGCAATTTGTAATCTTGTAAACTGAAATCTGAGCTCCAGTTACAAGTCTCTGGTCACACCTCTGATCATATGACTGTTTGTTTTAACTGGTCTTAACCAGTTTTGCCTTCCCCAGAACTTTGAAGCTTTCAGTTTCCTTTTCCAGTAAAGGACTGTCTCAGAAAAAATGCAAGCTTTGAATCCAAAGTCAGTGCACCTGGCAGTACATTCAATTGGTCAGCTGCTCAGGTAGTAGTCTGCACACATGGACTCCATCACAATTTTGATAGCCAGCATACCAACCACTAATCTGATTATTCTCTCTCTCTTTTATTGGTTATACGGTGAAGAAATTTCAATCTTCAAGAAACACTCAACACCATAGGTGTAAAGGTTTGTTCTGAAATAAACCAATCCTTGACTGAACGGGGTTACCCTGTGCTTAATAATGAAAACCAAGCAAACCTCACAGGACAAATCTGCAGCATTGAGCAAGAGAGCAACCCCGTCCGTATCCTGATCAGTAAGTACAAAAATTAGCTTTGCTTATGTGTTTGTTAAATTTTCTGTCTTAATTATATGGTATAAAAAGATTTTACTGGAACTTTTTATTTCCCATTTAGTGAAAGTATGAAAGTAGTTATAATAACAAAACACATTTTTGTGATCGGGAAAGATCAATTTCAAGCAGACTTTTGACTTTTTAAAAACAAAATTGAACTTAATCCATTGTTATTTGGATAATGTCAGCTCTGGTATTTGAGTTCAGATCTCCACCTCATCTCTCTTTCTCACAGATGTGATTCTCTGCAGTACCAATCAGGAAGTATCTCTTAGTGATGTAGAATGTTACAGCACAGAAGGTGGCCATTTGGCCCATGCCTCTGCTGACTCTTTGAAAGAGCTATCTAATTAGTTCCACTCCCCTGCTGTTTTCCCATAGCCCTGCAAATTTTTCCCCTTCAAGCATTTATCTAATTCCCTTTTGAAAACTATTATTGAATCTGCTTCCACTACCCTTTCAGGTAGTGCATACCAGAGCACAACAATTCCACATCTACCCTGTGATTCTTTTGCCAATTATCTTAAAGCTGCGCCCTCTGGTTACTAACCCTTCTGTCACTGGAAACAGTTTCTCCACATTTAATCTGTCAAAATCCTTCATGATTTTGAACACCTCCATTATATCTCCCCTTAACCTTATCACTTGCCTGAAAGGACTTAGATGACAAATGACAGTTAATCACACTTTAGCAAGGTGCGAGCAGTGGCTTCAACTGCCCAAAATTAATGTTGGGGAAATAAATTTTCCGATCATAGGTGGTTACCTGTGGTAAGTGGGGAAGGTGTAAATGGTGGGGACAGTACAAAGTTCGACCCTCAGCTAGGAATTTACAAAAATTCTAATTGATTCACTTCTCTGAATCCAGCAGTTGTAGATGTTGAGAATCTCACGAGTGTCTAACCTCCTGGCAGGGTGCCAAAACTTGGGGACTATTTGCAATAGCCAAACTTTTGCAGTGCATTACAGGGGATCAACTGCAGTACCTCCATGAATCAAAACCTTGCTATTCAATGTCAATTTACACTATTAGAAATTAGGTAGCATGGGTAAAAACTTAGACTTGGAAATTCCATCTCTTCTCTTCTTTGGCCTCCTTGTCTCGGGAGACAATGGGTAAGCGCCTAGAGGTGGTCAGTGGTTTGTGGAGCAGCGCCTGGAGTGGCTATAAAGGCCAATACTAGAGTGACAGACTCTTCCACAGGTGCTGCAGAAAAAATTGGTTGTCGGGGCTGTTACTTGGAAATTGCATCTATATTTCAGAAAAATAACTAGAGCAGCAGGCAGGTGCCCATCAAAAATGAAGGGGAGTAGGGAGTGATAACTATTTAAGCCTTCTAGATTTTTGACTTTGTATGCAGTTATGTAAATAGAACAGTACGTTTTTAAAGAATATGCTTGACTTGGATAATGGGAAAAGTGGAGAAGATCCTGGAGCGATTGAGGGAAGGTAAGCAAAATTTGGATCTGCATTTAGACTTTTGACAGGGTTTCCTACTTGTGTGTTCACCAGCCTATAATATTCCTGTCCATTTAGAATGAATAGGGTGTGAGGCAAAATTGTGGGCTGGCATAAGGACTTTGTAATTTTTTAAGTGTAACTATACCTAATCTAGAATTGTGTAAACTTGCACATTTTGCACAGTGGCTATTGGGCTTGATTTTAATCCATTCATGGTCAGTGGGTGGAAATTATGGCCCAATCATGACTTTAAATATGATCCAACTTTCTGTGCTCCTTTGATATTTAAGATGAATGCCTTAATTAATTTTCAGATAACCGGATTGAACAGTATGTAAGAAACTTGCTCAGCGTACCAAATCTGCCAAAGACTGTTTCAGTTGTTCCAGGAGGTCTTGCACCCATTCAAGCTGAACTGGAGGAGATCGGATCCCAGTATGTCAGTATTATTAAATACAACATACAGGTGTATGGGCCATTTTACTCTGGCATTTTGCGAAAACTGCTGTTCAATAATCTAGCATTGGCAGGTACCACAGCATCACATTCTCCTTGAGTGGAGAAGGTTAATAAAAGGGAGCACGCATATTCTGGTTTGTAGTGTTTTTTGTATTGCATCTTTGTATGTTGACTGTGTGGAATAGTCTGCTTATCACTTAAATGCATTTGGATAATTGCAAATATATAACATTTACTGCGCTTTTGCAAAGCCACCCAATTATATCATAAAACTTATTTAATATCATTTGAAAATAAATTTATACATTGTATTTGTACTAGATAATTGCGGCCTTACTCAATTTTTTTTTAAATTGGCCGTCACTTTTAACTTGTGCCCTGATTTTAAAAATAAATTTTAACAGGATTATAAAATTGCTTAGTATTTTTCTATTAAGTGAGAATCAAAACATTTCTGTTTTTAAAGTAAATTAATACTTTTATATATGATGTCAAAGACTGAAAATTAGCAGTTTGGTTTAATGACTGAAGAAAGAATCCAGTGAAATCTGTTTCAGATTGGTTGAGGTAGTTAATATATCAGCAGCAACTCCTCATTGTACAAACTGCATTTATTCATTGGCCCTCAATTTAACATTTTGCTTTTCACTTTTCTGTATTTGGGGTTTAATGGTGCTTCAGGAGCAGTCCATAGGTTTTACAAACATTTATGATCAGTAAAAACTTGAAAGTAGCTTCAACATAAAATTATTTTAAAAAGTAGCACTAATTGTTTGTTGTATTCTTTACATGCATTTTTCCTATGTATCTAGTTTGGGTTTGTTGCGTAAACTTTTATTCTGTAAATGTTGTTTATAGTTCCACTTGCTTGGAACAGGATTTGTAATGTCAAACTACAACATGTAGTTGGTGCCACACCTTTGTTGTAATTGATGCATTTTCTTCATTGCAGGAGACTGATTTGTGCATGTTTTTTTGATTTGCTTAACATGAGACCTGAGCTGGTTGGAACAGTGTTGCACGACTGTATTTGTTAATCTTGTCATTTATGTTGCAGACTGCTGACTGTCAAACTGGTGCTAAGTTTACTGTTAACTGACATGAGCAGTCTTTTTTAAAATCAAAAATATACTTTTTCATTTTACAGTAGCAGGTTTGTAGCCAATAACTTGTAAATTTTAGGTACTGAAGTACTTTTTGTTATGAACTGAACGTGAGTAACATTGGCTGTTGTTCATCTGTGGCTTTTCTTGAGTAACTTTCCTGACCAAAGCAAGAAGAGCGTTCTTCACCACCCCCTGTACTTGATTTATCTGTGGTCTTTAAGTTTTCAGTAGTGGGTAGAAGATTCATGTAATATACAGTTTAAAATCATTCAAAGCTTTTTAAAAAAGCAACTCAATTTAATATTCACATTTACAGTATGGGATGGATTTTCATCTTTACTGGCTGGTAATTCAGCATCAGCTTGATAGCGTGCAGAGAAGAAAATCAGACTGCATGATTGCATGGTTATACTGGAGCAACTTAATTGGAAGGAAATTAAGATGAATTCCATTAAGGGCATTCAATTACATCCACCCATTTTTCTTCTCTATTCTGTCCAAACATTAACCTAAATCTACCCCTTTATTTCTTGGACTGAATGGAACTTAAGACTAACCCTTAACTTAATAAAAGCGAGTCATGTTATTGTTGTGTAAAATAAACAGTAGAAAAGGCTGCAATTGTGCTTTGTTTATCCTGCCCCAAACCTCAACTCAAAAGAGGCCAATACCCCTACAGCTTTATCCATTACTGGCATTTATTCAAGGCTGAGGTAGAAGCAAAAATCCTGGACATTGATATTAATTTAAGTAGGTGAGATGGATATTTGGAAATGGAAGCCTTGTTCAGTACCAATCTGAAGGACAGCTGTGGAGGAAAAAGCTGATGTTAAACCTCAGTCAAATTGAGAACAAAAATCCAAAACTGCGTGGAAAGAGATGGTGCTCTCATTCTATTTGCTATGCTTCAAATCTCTCCTCAGTTCTTCGTAGTTGATGGCAAAACTGATACTGTATAAAAATGAGGTTATAACTAAGTATGAAGTTTTATATTTAATAAAATCATAAATGGAGTCTGTGTTTTAATATTTATTTCATAATCTTGAAAGCAGTTTTCCCAATATCTCCAAAATATAGGCAAGGTACAGAACATGATAACTTGTGAATTTCATGACTTCTGTATCACGTCTTTAAAAATAGACTTGCATTTCCATAGTGGCTTTCATAAACATAGGACGTTCCAAACCACTTTACAGCCAATGAAGTGCAGTTGTAATGTAGTAAATGCAGCTGCCAATTTATGCATAGCAAGGTCCCACAAACAGCAATACGATACTGATCAGATAATATGTATTTGCGATGTTGACTGAGGGGAAAATAGTGGCCAGGATGCTGGGAATAACTTCCCTGCTCCTCTTCAAAATAGCACTACAGTATCTTTTACATCCATCCAACAGAGGGGAGATGGGGCCTCAGTTTAACTTTTTTCATTTGAAAGACTGTGGGCTGGTTTTACCTTAGGCGGACGGGAATTCGTCACCGATGTAAAAGTCCGTGGCAAACCCGCTTCTTCCTAGCTCAGGGATATGTCCTGCATTTTACGGGTCCCCGGGCTTTAATTGTTCCGAGGCGGGACTTCCACCCGCTTGAGGGAGGCAGTCCCGCCTCAGTGAGCTACTTTCCAATCAATAGGCTGGCAGCTCTGAGTCCCAGCAGTGCCACCGGGAGCGGTGGCCACTGCTGGGACTGCAGTCCAGCCGATGCCATGGAGCCAGGACTTCAGGTAAGTTGGTCATGCCTCACCAGGGGATCGGTCGTTCTCTGGTGAGGCTGGAGGGGGGGTTTCTTGGGTCCCAGGGTGGGTTGGGAGGTGGGGGCGGCCCTCAATCAGGCACCCTGTGCCCGATTGCCATGGCCCCCCGCCCCCCCAACCCCTGGGCGCGAGGAAAGGCTGGCAGCTATTGCTGCGCAGCCTTTTATGTCCCCAACAGGCCTGCTTGCCACAGGCAAAATACCCATGGAGGTGGGCGAGGGCCCTTAAGTGACTACTTGAGGGCCTTGATAGGCCATGGGTGAGCGGGTTGTTTCCCTCCCCCCTGCCGCCCCCCCCTCCCCCAACCAGTGAGCCTCCTGCTCAATTTTGCACCACTCCCCACGCCACAATCCGACCTACTGGGACGGTGTAAAATTCAGCCCTGTGCCTCCAACAGTGCAGCACTCTCTTAGTACTGCATTGGAGTATCAGTGTAGTTTTTGTGTTCAAGTCCCAGTGGGGGACTTAAACCCATAATCTTCTGACTTGGAGGCAAGAGTGCTACCAACTGAGCCACAGCTGACACTGATCAGCTAGCTCCCTGTCCAAATTTCTGCTAATGTTGGTTGGGGCCAGAATCCACAAGATGACTCCATAACCAGCAGAGCTTTCATGAGCTGATGTTTCTAATCTATCTCCTCATACAATGAGACAATGTATGTACACTAGATGTGCATGATTCTGGGTCACTTGAGATGCTAATGGTGGAAATATTAAATCTGAAGTTGCTCTTGTTCAAAATATCATTTTTAGCAGTAGAGCAGGAAGACACATGATTGTGCATCAATAAGAGAGCACGTATAGTGTAGGACAGCCTCAAATTGTTTGTCATTGTGCTTTTCCAGCTTTTTGTGTTGTAGTCTAGCTCTGTTCATATGAACTTTTAAAAAAAAACATATGAATTAGGAGCAGGAGTAGGCCACTTGGCCCTTTGAGCCTGCTCCACCATTCAACAAGATCATGGCTGCTCTGATTGTAACTTCAACTCCACATTCCCACCTACCCCCCAATAACCTTTAACCCCTTTGCTTATTAAGAATCAATCTACCTCTTGTCTTAAAAATATTCAAAGACTCTGCTTCAACTGCCTTTTGAGGAAAAGTTCCAAAGACTCGCACCCCTGTAAGAAAAAAAATTTCTCCTGATCTGTTTTAAATGGGCGACCCTTATTTTTAAACAGTGATCCCTAGTTCGAGATTCTCCCACAAGAGGAAACATCGTTTCCACATCCAACCTGCCAAGACCTCTCACAATCTTATATGTTTCAATTAAGTCACCTCTTACTCTTATTCTACAAGCCTAACCTGTCCAACCTTTCTTCATAAAACAATCGCCCATTTCAGTTATTAGTCTAGTAAAACTTTCTCTGAACTGTTTCCAATGCATTTACATCCTTCCTTAAATAAGGAGACCAATACTGTACACTACTCCAGATGTGGTCTCACCAATGTCCTGTATAACTGAAGCATAACCTCCCTACTTTTGTATTAAATTCCCCTCACAATGAGGCACAGAAAAATTCTCCATGCATGTTGCAGCTCACATTGATCCTGGTCTACTCAGAACTGGTTTCTGTAGATTAATAATAGGGATCCAGTTGGAGATTAGTGAAAACATGTAACAGTTCTACTGAGATGGACTGCAGGGGTCGTCATCGGCTGTCCCTCGATTTGAAGATGACATCTACTCAGGGTCGCAAGATTCTGGCATGGGTCTGCATGTGACTGAACAGGCCGATTCTTGACCTGCAGATCTTTGGGCACGTGGGACACTACATCCCACAAGGTAGTGGGATCTGGAGAGCAGGATTTGCTTCCTCTTTGCTGCCGCTCTGCCTCATCATTAAGGCGTTTGGACTCAAAGGACTGCATGTGTACTTGGGTCCTTGCATGCTTACTTTAAAAAAATGAAATTAGTGTTCATCAAGGTGAATGGCAGCAATCCAACTGTCTGATAGCTTTTGTACCCAGTATTTCGAAGCATAAGTAACAGTAAAATAAATCTTAGTATGCCAGCTATAACAGCAGTGTTCTGCTTTAATTTCTCTACACTTGGGCCATTTTAACTGAAATTATTTAGTGCAAATTTATGGACAATTGCACAAATGTAATATGGTTACTATGCAACAACTACCGTGGAATCTCCCTGCTCAGCATAGTGGGGAAAGTCTTTGCTCGAGTTGCTTTAAACAGGCTCCAGAAGCTGGCCGAGCGCGTATACCCTGATGCATAGTGTGGATTTCGTGCAGAGAGATCAACCATTGACATGCTGTTCTCCCTTCGTAAGCTACAGGGGAAATGCCGCGAACAACAGATGCCCCTCTACGTTGCTTTCATTGATCTTACCAAAGCCTTTGACCTCGTCAGCAGACGTGGTCTCTTCAGACTACTAGAAAAGATCCGATGTCCACCAAAGCTATTAAGTATCATCACCTCATTCCATGACAATATGAAAGGCACAATTCAGCATAGCGGCACCTCATCAGACCCCTTTCCTATCCTGAGTGGCGTGAAACAGGGCTGTGTTCTCGCACCCACACTGTTTGGGATTTTCTTCTCCCTGCTGCTCTCACATGCGTTCAAGTCTTCAGAAGAAGGAAATTTCCTCCACACAAGATCAGGGGGCAGGTTGTTCAACCTTGCCTGTCTAAGAGCGAAGACCAAAATACGGAAAGTCCTCATCAGGGAACTCCTCTTTTCTGACGATGCTGCTTTAACATCTCACACTGAAGAGTGTCTGCAGAGTCTCATCAACAGGTTTGCGGCTGCCTGCAACGGATTTGGCCTAACCATCAGCCTCAAGAAAACGACCATCATGGGACAGGACGTCAGAAATGCTCCATCCATCAATATCGGCAACGACGCTCTGGAAGTGGTTCAAGACTTCACCTACCTAGGCTCAACTATCACCAGTAACCTGTCTCTCGATGCAGAAATCAACAAGCGCATGGGAAAGGCTTCCACTGCTACGTCCAGACTGGCCAAGAGAGTGTGGGAAAATGGCGCACTGACACGGAACACAAAGGTCCGAGTGTATCAAGCCTGTGTCCTCAGTACCTTGCTCTATGGCAGCGAGGCCTGGACAACGTATGTCAGCCAAGAGCGACGTCTCAATTCATTCCATCTTCACTGCCTCCGGAGAATCCTTGGCATCAGGTGGCAGGACCATATCACCAACACAGAAGCCCTCGAGGTGGCCAACATCCCCAGCTTATACACACTACTGAGTCAGCGGTGCTTGAGATGGCTTGGCCATGTGAGTCGCATAGAAGATGGCAGGATCCCCAAAGACACATTGTACAGCGAGCTCGCCACTGGTATCAGACCCACCGGCCGTTCATGTCTCCGCTTTAAAGACGTCTGCAAACGCGACATGAAGTCCTGTGACATTGATCACAAGTCGTGGGAGTCAGTTGCCAGCGATCGCCAGAGCTGGCGGGCAGCCATAAAGGCGGGGCTAAAGTGTGGCGAGTCGAAGAGACTTAGCAGTTGGCAGGAAAAAAGACAGAAGCACAAGGGGAGAGCCAACTGTGTAACAGCCTCGACAAACAATTTCTACTGCAGCACCTGTGGAAGAGTCTGTCACTCTAGAATTGGCCTTTATAGCCACTCCAGGCGCTGCTCCACAAACCACTGACCACCTCCAGGCGCTTACCCATTGTCTCTCGAGACAAGGAGGCCAAAGAGAAGAGAATATAGTTACAGAAGAGTTTCCACTTCCAGCCCACTGACATGCAACTACTTCAGAGGGCTCCCATAAAGTTTCAAATGCATTGGTAAAAATCATGACACACAGATACTGAAATATGTTGATATCAACACAAGTAGATCAAAAGGATCACAGACTTCACTGGGAATTTTCTAAATTGGTAAAAGATAAGCTGTAATTGAGCAATTACTTGTGTCTGGGAATGCTTAATTCGCTAAAGCTTCTAAATGGGGTGAAGTTTCAGCAATGGGGTAGAGTAAAGTAGTAGGGGATAAAAACAGCTCAATACCTCTTGGGATAGCAAAGGAATAAATAGATTTTATGGGAAAGCAACCTGAAAGTTAAGGTTATATGGGTGCAGTGGAGAGGAAGTAAGGTGAAAGAGAAAACAGTATGAAGTAGATGATGAGGGGAACTAGCCTAAGAAAACAACTAAATCATCAGAGGGAAGAAAAAAGTGATACAAAGTACCAAATTAAAAGGGACATCAGACAAGTAAAATCAAAAGGGAACACCTGGGGTAAAAACAAAGTTAAACCAAAAGCTGGCAACAGGGGAAATGTAACAAGAAAGAGAAACAGCTGAAACAGGGAAATTTAAATTGGAGACCATGAGGTTTGTTTATTGTGGGATCTTTGCTAATGAGAAAGAAATATAACAGAGGAGCTAAGAGATGCAAAAAACTGCTTTTAAGCTTAAAAAAAATTCTGGCATTATATAGCTCGGTACAGGAACTACAAGGGCAGACAGAAGTGAAGGGATTTTTGAGGGTGAATAGATCTTATTTCAGTTAATAAGTAATATAATTCCAGGTAAGTAATATGCTGAAATTAACGGCAAGCCTTGAGAATGAACATTCAGGGATTGGAGATTCTTACAATCAGTTTATATGACCAAGGCATGCCTGCTGAAAGAAGCCATGATAGTGGAGATATTGGATAGATTAAGACTGGTGAAAGGTGGGAAACCCTGTGTTGCGATCCAAACAAATTACACTCATGAACAGATAGCAGGTACTGTCCAACATTGCAAAACCAAACATTGTCCTAGAAGTAAAATAGATTAACAAAAGAATACAGCCTGGACAAAGATGCACTTTCCAGTTCAGAGAGATTGTAGGCATAGGCAATTCTTTGCTCATGAAAGTGTATCGCCATGTGTGATGCAAGGACAATACCTACATGATGGTGAGCTGATTTCTCAAAGCTAGTTTAGTATAAAAGAAAGAAGAGATACTGAAGGAGACAATTAGGAATCCAGTAGCAGTAGTACACATCGGGTTAAATGACACAAGGAAAGCTAATATATAAGCTCTAAAAGCCACAAATGAGGATTGGCTCAAAACTTAAAGGGGATACTAATTGATATGCTTCCAGTATTTGGGAAATGAGGGGAGTTCACACAAAATATTGAGAAGTTAAATGAATGGCTGTGAACCTGGTATTAACACAGCAACGCCACCTTCATAAAGAGCTGGGAATCCTTCCCCAGAAGAAAAAAGACTGCCACAGGACAGATGAGGTGCATTTAATCAAGTAGGGAAGATGCAATTTGCAAGGAACATTGAGCTAGCAATAGAAAATCATTCAATGTCGACAGGGTGGAGGAGGACAGGAAGTGTACAGCATCTCAGAATAGGGTAAAAGGCAGTCAACATGTATGTATGGACACACATACCCAGGAAGACATACATAAACGAAAAGAAAAATACTGCGGATGCTAGAAATCTGAAATTAAAAACAGAAAATGCTGGAAATACTCAGCAGAGCAGGCAGCGTCTGTGGAGAGAGAAACAGAGTTAACATTTCAGGTTGATGATCTTTCATCGGAACCCCATTCTGATGAAAAGTAAGAGGTGGTATTGTCCTATATGTCACGGATTACTGGGAGAGAACTTAAGTTGCAGAAAGTTATTTGCCAGTTTTGATGAAAAGTTATAGACCTGAAACATTACCTCTTTTCTCATTGTAGAAAGCTACAACGGAACTACTCTAAGTAGACATTACTAATAATAAAAAAAATCCAAGCTAACTTTAGGTGTATGCTATTGACCATCAAGTCAACATAGTTAGGAGAGCAAGTTTCTCTAAAGAGATTGAAAGAATATGTGAGAACAGGAAGGGTATTTTAATGACAGACTTCAATTAGCCAAATATAAACCGGGAAAAGCCAAGTTTAAAGTCAAAGTTGGTAGATATAATGCATGATAGTTGCTTTGATGTATTGGATCAGGAAGCAATGACAGATAATGCTCATCTTTAAACTGGTGATAATAAATAACCCAGAAAATCTATAAGAAATGGAAGTCTTATCAGCTCTGGGAACAGCGACCAGAGATAAAGTTTAACATGATCTGGAAGCAGAAACACCTAAAATCAAGAACCAGATGCATAACTTAAAATGACTAATTTCAAGAAAATGAGGGAACAATTAAAGGAACTAAATTGGGGAGAGTTATTCTGCAATTCAGTAGAGGTCATATGGAATGTCATTAATGCAAGATATTCCCCAAACCAACAAGTTCAGACGAAACAAATATGTTTCAAAATCATAGAATCTTACAGCCCAGAAGTCAACCATTCTGTTCATCATGCCAGTGTCTGCTCGCAAACGCCCCACTTTCCACATAGCCCTGCAATTTTTTCCCTTTCAAATATAAAATGAATTAAAAATCAAAAGTGAGATAAAACAAAAAATAGCCTGTATGAATTTTGCAAAAGTGATACAAGAAAACGCAGAAACACATTGAAAAGGTGATCAAAAGGGTGACGCGAAACCTGGAAAAGAGAATAGCAGCTGACTTTGGTACTTGCATCCCATAATAATCTTATCAATGTGTTCAGAAAACCATGGGTCATTTGCATCTGAATTAAGAGTATGGGCGAAACTCGACACTTGTAGTGTGGACTTGTAAAATTATCTCTGCTCATGGGATATGAGAAGATATAGTCATACAGGATACCAGAAGCACAATGCCACTTAATTGCCATAACCTGTAATTATTGTTATGAAAGTGCTTCCATTTTGAAATATTTTTTGAGGACTCTTGTTTTAGAATTGTGGAGATAGATTCATTGGAGGACTGAAGTGATTCCATAGATGCTGGACTTTTTTTTAAAAGGGTCACTGGAAGGACTCTGTTTCAAAACATTTACTGGATGTCACATGTATTCAGCTAAGTAAAAAACAGGTGCCTTTTGACTATGGGAGTTGTTTACAAGAGAAGTGACATGTCAAGATTTATGGTGCTCAAGAGTGGGTTTCATTTTTGAATACTGGTTTGGAGGTCAACCTGCTAAAAGACGAGACCAGTTCATCTTTTCTCCACCTCTTTGAGAAACCCTGAGACTCAAGTGTAAGAAATAGAGAAACCGAAGCAGCATTTCTCCTGAGGAGCTTCTGGAAGACTTCTTCTCGACATCTCTTGAACGACCTGCTTCTGAAAAGATCCCAGTGACCCATCTACGTGTACTCGGATGCCAGACTGTATGCCATCTTAGACATAACATATCTTATCCTTTTCTTCAAGAATTAACAAGTACTTTGGCCAAAGCATCTTTATTTTTCCTTTAACTGGTGTGTGTATGTTGGGTATTTAGAAGAGAATATATATATATTTACTGTCATATTTCAAACTGTGTGTGAAAGCTTTGGATCTTTATTGACTAAGTCTTGTTTTATAATAAATTAATACTATGAAAGAAATCTGGTCTGTGGATTTTATTCTGAAACTAAAATAGAGTATATAATTAACCACATCAGTAATTGGGTACACATTTAAATATGTGTTGCGACCTGTGGAGAAGTGGAACTAGAGAAAGACAGTGCACTCCTCCCGCCTTGGTCATAACATTATGCTGTCATTTAAACCTGTTTACATAAGGAATTTCCATTATAACTGATTATAATGGCAGATTTTATTTATTTATTTAGAGATACAGCACTGAAACAGGCCCTTCGGCCCACCGAGTCTGTACCGACCAACAAACACCCATTTTATACTAACCCTACAATAATCCCATATTCCCTACCTACACTAGGGGCAATTTATAATGGCCAATTTACCTATCACCTGCAAGTCTTTTGGCTGTGGGAGGAAACCAGAGCACCCGGCAAAAACCCACACAGACACAGGGAAAACTTGCAAACTCCATGTAGGCAGTACCCAGAATCGAACCCAGATCCCTGGAGCTGTGAGGCTGCAGTGCTAACCACTGCACCACTGTGCCACCCATGTTGACATTGATATGAAAAGAATGGCCAAAATTCATGGTAAAAGCAAGTGAAATTTATGGACAGCAAATGTATGTATTCACAAGATTTTTTTATACACCATGGTTTGTACTGTGGTGGTTTTATTGCAAATACATATTCATATCATGGCAAAACAAATAAATCTTGATCCTTAGCAATGAATTTTACGAGATATGATGATTTTTTTTTTTAGTACTGATGCCGCTCAGGTTTGAATATTTTACTGTTATGTTTTCTGCTCCATACCAAACAATAATCCATTTTTCTGTGATTTATTTAGGCATTAAAGTTTTTCTTGCAGTACATCAACCATTTGCACTGTTACTAAAGTCCACACAGAATATAAGCGATAAAGCTTCATACATCACTTCACCTACATTAGTATTAGTTATCTGGAACTTCCACCCTTCTCTGCAAATGTTTCAGTCCAACGATTGGCATCACTTGCTGATCCAGAATTCATGAAATGTAATTTGGGCTCAAATTTCTCAGGGCTAGATTTACCAGGAAAATACTGGGGAGCCACATCGGAACGGCTTCCCGATACATACCCGCCTCTGAGGGACTTGCCCGGGGTGAACTGGGAACCAGGTCAGCTGCCTGCTCCATGGAGTTGGGCAGCCAAGTGGGGCCATTTTGCATATTTTACTGACATTGGAATGGCCCCCTGCCGTGTGCTGCGGCCACCAGCTCAATCGAGGCAGCTTCCCAACGTGAGATCGGGTGGCCATAGCCACGGGATGAAAGGCCACAGCCAGATCTGTCAATAGTCCATGTTGAGGTGCCCTCGTGCTTGCCTGCCTGCCTGCCTTGGCAACACAAGAACACAAGAAATAGGAGCAGGAGTAGACCATATGGCCCATCGAGCCTGCTCCACCATTCAAAACAATCACGGCTGATCTTAGGATTCAACTCCATTTTCCTCAATTCCCTGAGAAGTCAAAAATCTGTCTATCCCAGCCCTAAATGTACAAGGATGGAGCATCAACAACTGTCTGGGGTAGAGAATTCCAAAGATACACAATCCTTTGAATGAAATAATTTCTCATCATCTCAGTCCTAAATGATCGGCCCCTTATCCTGAGACTTTGCCCCCGTGTTTTAGATTCCCTGACCAGTGAAAATAATCTCTCATTGTCTACCCTATCAAGCCACTTTAAAATTTATATGTTTCAACGAGATCACCTCTCATTCTCCTCAACTCCGGAGAATACAAGCCCAATTTACTTAGTCTCTCATCATAGGCCAATCCCCTCATCCCAGGGACCAATCTAGCGAACCTTTGCTGCACTGCCTCCAATGCAAGTATATCCTTTCTTAAATATGGAGACCAAAACTGCACACAGTATTCCAGATATGGTCTCACCAAAATCTTGTACAAGTTTAGCATTACATCCTTATTCCTGTACTCCAATCCCCCTACAATAAAGGCCAACATGCCATTTGACTTCCTGATTGCTTGCTGTACCTGCATGTTAATTTTCTGCGTTCCTTGTACAAGCACACCCACGTCTCTTTGAACATCGACACTTACAAGTTTCACACCTTTTAAAAAATATTCTGCTTTTCTATTCTTACGACCAAAGCGTATAACTTTACACTTCCCTACATTATACTTAATTGGCCATCTTGTTGCCCACTCATTTAACCTGGCTATATCTGTTTGTGCCCTCTCTACAGCTTACCTTTCCACCTACCTTTGTATCATCAGCAAACTTAGATACTTTATTCTCTGTCTCTTCATCTAAGTCATTAATATAGATTCTAAATAGCTGAGGCCCCAGCACTGATCCTTGCAGCACTCCAATATTTACTGCCTGTCAACTTGAAATGCCCCATTTATGCCCACTCGTTGCTTCCTATCTGTTAACCAATCATCTATCCATACAAATATATTACCCCCAACTCCATGAGCCCTTATTGTGCCAATTAACTTGTTGTGTGGCACCTTATCGAATGCCTTTTGGAAATCCAGGCATACTACATCTACTGGTTCCCCTATATCTATTCTACTAGTTACATCCTCAAAAAACTCTTAATAAATTTGTCAAACAGGATTTCCCTTTAGTAAAATCATGTTGACTTGTTCTAATCATACTGTGCTTTTCAAAGAAGAAGATTTTCAAAGTAAGAATGAGTTCAGCCAGGCAGAGGAGGGTGGTGGTTGATGAGGACTGGTGGGGCCTCCATTTAAGGAAGAAATGAAGGGCCTGCAGGCCATCTGGGTGCAGGATGGAGGTGTTGAGGGACTGGACATCCATGGTGAAAAGGAGACAGTGAGGGCCAGGAAACTGAAAACTGTTAAAGTGGCCGAGGGTGTGAGAAGGGTCCTGGATAGTCAGAAGAGACTGAATAAGGAGAGAAAATATAGAGTCGAGCTTGGAAGACATAAGTTCTGTGTTGAACAGGCTGAAACAATTTTAAAAAAATTTGTTTATAGGATGTGAGAGTTGCTGGCAAGACCAATATTTATTGCCCATCCTTAATTTCCCTTGAGAATGTGATGGTGAGCTACCTTTTTGAACTGCTGTAGTCCATGTGGTGTAGGTACACCCACAGTGTTGTTAGGGAGAGAGTTCCATGATTTTGACCCAATGACAGTGAAGGAGTGACGATATATTTCCAAGTCAGGATGGTGTGTGACTTGGAGAAGAACTTGGATGGTGGTGTTCCTATGTGTCTGTTGCTCTTATTCTTCTAGGTGACAGAAATCATGGGTTTGGAAGGGGCTATTGAAGGAGCCTTGACAGTTTTCTCCAGGGCAGCTTGTAGATGGTACACACTGCTGCCATGATGTGCCGATGATAGAGGGAATGTTTAAGGTGGTGGATGGGGTGCCTATCAAGCAGGCTGCTTTGTCCTGGATGATGTTGAGCTTCTTGAGTGTTGTTGGAGCTGCACTCATCCAGGCAAGTGGAGCGTATTCCATCACACTCCTGACTTGTGCCTTGTACATGGTGGACTCGGGAGTCAGGAGGTGAGTTACTCGCCACAGTACACAGTGTCTGACCTGCTCTTGTAGCCAAAGTATTTATGTGGCTGGTCCAGTTAAGTTTCTGGTTAATGGTAACACCACCCCCCCCCACCCCCCCACCCTCCCAGGATGCTGACAGTGGAGGATTCTGTGATGGTAATGCCGTTGAATGTCAAGGGGAGATGATCAGATTCTTTCTTGTTTGAGATGGCCATTGCCTGGCATGTGTGTGGCATGAATGTTACTTGCCACTTATCAGCCCAAGCCTGAATGTTGTCCAGGTCTTCCTGCATGTGGGCACGGACAGCTTCAGTATCTGAGGAGTCTTGAATGGTGCTGAACACTCTGCAATCATCAGTGAACATCCCCACCTCTGACCTCATACTGGAGGGAAGGTGATTGATGAAGCAGCTGAAGATGGTTGGGCCTGGGACCGTGTCCTGAGGAACTCCTGCAGCAATGTCCTGGGACTGAGATGATTGGGCTCCAACAACCACAGTCATCTTCCTTTGCGCTAGGTATGAATCCAACCCTGGAGAGTTTTCCCCCCTATTCCCACTAACTTCAATTTTGCTAGGGCTCCTTGATACCACACTCGATCAATGCTGACTTGATGCCAAGGGCAGTCACTCTCACCTCACCTCTGGAATTCAGCTCTTTCATCCATGTTTGGACCAAGGTTGTAATGTGGTCTGGAGCCAAGTGGCCCTGGCGGAATCCAAACTGAGCATCAATGAGGAGGTTAGAGCTGAGTAAGTGCCATTTGATGGCACTGTTGATGATACCTTCCATCACTTTGCTGCTGATCGAGAGCAGACTGATGGGGTGGTAATGGCCAGATTGAATTTGATCTGCGTTTTGTGGACAGGACATATCTGGGCAATTATCCACATTCTTGGATGGATGCCAGTGTTTTAGCTATACTGGAACAGCCTGGCTTGGGGTGCAGCTAGTTCTGGAGCACAAGCCTTCATTACTACAGCTGGGATGTTGTCGGGGCAGATAACCTTTGCTGTATCCAGTGCATTCTACTGTTCCTTGATACTATGTGGAGTGAATCGAATTGGCCAAAAACTGCCATCTGAGATGCTGAGGACCTCAGGAGGAGGCTCAGATGAATCATCCACTTGGCACTTCTGGCTGAAGATGGTTGCAGATACCTCAGCCTTGTCTTTTGCACTGATGTGATGGGCTTAGTTTAGAGATACTGGGCTCTTACATCAGTGAGGATAGGGATATTTGTGGAGGCTTCTCCTCCTGTTAGTAGTTTAATTGTTCACCACCATTCATGCCTGGATGTGGCAGAACTGCAGGGCTTTGTTCTGATACATAGGTTTTGGATTACTTAGCTCTGTCTATTGCATGCTGATTCCACTGTCCTGCATGCATGTAGTTCTGTGTTGGAGCTTCAGCCTTTTGGCACCTTCACTCCTCATTGAACCAGGGTTGATCCCTGGCATGAATGGTAGAGTGAGAGATATGCCAGGCCATAAAGTTACAAATTGTGGTTGAATACAATCCTGCTGCTGCTGATGGTCCATAGTATCTCGCAGATGCCCAGTTATGAGCTGCTAGATCTGTTCTGAATCTATCCCATGTAGCATGATGGTAGTGCTACACAATACAATGAAGCGTGTCCTCAGTGTGAAGGCTGGACTTTGTTTCCACAAGGACTGTGCGGTGGTCTCTCCTAACAATACTGTCATGGACAGATGCATCTGCGAATTGATGAGTACGAGATCAAGTAGGTTTTTCCCTCTGTCAGGTCAGTCCAGTTTGTGGATCTTGAGGGGGAAGTCAAAGCAGGCAATGTGGGGTTGGAGGCCATAGGAGATGATCTCCAGGGGAGTTGGGGTCAGGTCCTCCCTGGCTTGCTGCTGAAGGGGAGGGGCTGTTGGTGAGTATGTGCGCATGCGTGTGGGGAAGTCCCGTTTGAATTGCGCCAAATTAAAGGTTGCCTTTCGCAAAAATGTAAGGATCAGTATGAAACCAGGAATTAAAAATGACACGATGGATATTTTCCAATGTAATATTTGACGGGGTTCAGTCTACGGCGCTCGACCAACGACTATGCTGCGAATGATTAACAGCCCGGCGCGCTGTGTACGGCCGTCGCCTAGCAACCGGGCGGTTCTCTCACAGGGATCCCTCCGCCGTACTGCGGAGAATTGGGGGCGGAGGCGGAGGGAGACTGGTGAACAAAGCGGAGGTGAAGAGTTCCTGTTCCACTGCCAGAGGTGAAGGATGAGGAAGAAGCGTCTACTTGCAGTTTGGATCATGGCTTAGCATTGAGAGCCAAGCCAGTGTGTTTCATCCACACCAGCTGAATCCTCAGGTGATGGGCCATTTCTTACCTTTATGTTGAGTTGCATGTGGCTGTAAGGATGGATGATAAGCAAGATGCTCCACAGTTAGTGTGTGATGATGTCCACATTACACAGTAACATAATAAATGGGGAACATTTGTGTTCACATTACAATTTTGGTTAAAAAAGTTTAATTTGGTTACTTGAAATGAACAGTTTGAGCATATTGTCACTGATGTTTGCAGTGATTTCTGTATTTTACCAGTACTGTGCTTGGAAATATATAAAGGATACTTTAAATAAATGTACTGTTTGAGTCCAAACTATGAATGGATTCCCACAGTGTCAGGCTATGGTTGTTGAGCAGATCTGACTTTGCACTTCCTAGAATTCCAGAAACATACTTTACGCATCTATGCTTTGCAAAATAAACACTGATTTTGAAAAGCTGCTAATAATAAAGCAACTAACAACCAGCCTCGTGGCACAGAACATTGTTGGATAGTATCTTTCATGGCTTGTTTTGCAGGTTCTTGAGCTCATTTTGTAGGAAAAATTGGAGGGATAGTTGTCACAAATAATATGTTTGTATATTTTACTGATCAGCTAGGTTGACATTGCAGAGGAAGAGGAGCAGGTAGATTAACCAGGGATTACACTCCTACTGATGTATGATTGTGGTTTGAAAAAACAAGGTGGAAAGTGTCCAATAATTTCCAA
Source organism: Heterodontus francisci (assembly GCF_036365525.1). NCBI lineage: Eukaryota > Metazoa > Chordata > Chondrichthyes > Heterodontiformes > Heterodontidae > Heterodontus > Heterodontus francisci. The sequence continues at coordinate 28,890,293 of NC_090397.1, forward strand.
TTTTTCCTGACTCCCAACTATATCAGCCTGCATTTATATAGCACTTTTGATGTAGTAAATATGAAAAGGCACTTCACAGAAGTGGAAACAGACACTGAGCAGCAGTAGAAGATTTAGTGGTGATTGAAGGCTGAGGAGGTAGGTTTTAAGGAGAGGGGAGAATAGTAGCAAGACTGAGGGATTTAGGAACTAAGTTTCATAGGTTAGGAAGTGTGGTTCCAATAGCTGAAGACTCTGCCACCAGAGCTAGAATGGGGGCAGGGATTCTACAAAGGAAGCCAGAGTTGTAAAAATGGAGGGCATGATCTGGAAGAGGTTGGAGAGATAGTGTGGGGCAAAGCCACAGAGGGATTTGTAAATGGGAAGAAATATTTAAAATTTAATACATTGGGGCTAGGAGTTGACAAGGAGAGGAGTGATAAATGAGTAGGACTTTATTTTCAATAGGATGCAGGCAGTTGGGTTTTGAAAGAGAGAGTGTTTCTGGTGGATCATGAGAGGCTGCTGCAGTAAATGTTATAGAAGTTGAAACTGGAGGTGATGAAGGATAAGGGTTTTAGCAGTAGTGAAAATAAGTTAAGAGCACAAGTGGAAGTGGAAAGGGGCAGTTTTTGTAATGAATAGGACATAGGATTTAAACCTGAACTCAGGAACATTCCAAGATTGCACACCAATGTATTCAACCCGACTAAGCAGTCAGGGTGGGGTAATGGAATTGGAGCTACAATACAGAGCTTTTGGTGGGAGCTGAAAGAAAGAAAGAACTTGCATTTATATAGTACCTTAATGTAGAAAACATCCCAAAGTGCTGCACAGAGGCATAATCGGACAAAATTGAATGCTTTTTTAAAAAATTCATTCATGGGCTGTGGATGTTGCTGGCTGGGCCAGCATTTATTGCCCATTCCTAATTGCCCTTGACCTGAGTGGCCTGCTAGGCCATTTCAGAGGACATTTTTAAGAGTCAACCACATTGCTGTGGGTCTGGAGTCACATGTAGGCCAGACCAGGTAATGACAGCAGATTTCCTTTCCTTTAGGACATTAGTGAACCAGATGGGTTTTTACAACAATCGACAATGGTTTCATGGTCACCATTAGATGAATTTTTCAGTTCCAGATATATTAATTGAATTCAAATTTCACCATTTGCTGTGGTGAGATTCAAGCCCACGTCCCCAAAGCATTAGCCTGGGCTTTAGATTATTAGTCCAATGACATTGCCACTATGCCACTGCCTTCTCAAGGGCAACTGGGGGTTGGCAACAAATGCTGGCCTTGCAAGCGTTTGCATCCCAGGAAAGAATTTTTAAAAAATTAGGAGGTGACTAAAAGCTTGGCCAAAGAGGTGGGTTTTAAAGAGGGTCTTAAAAGGGAAGGAGGGGGAGAGGTTTAGGACCTCATGATGTCTCAAAACATTTTAAAATGTAATCACTGTTCTTTTGTAGGCAAGCACAGCAACTAGTTTGAACACAGCAAGGTCCCACAGGCAGCAATGAGATAAATGAGCAGCTAATCTGTTTTGATTGTGTAGGTTGAGAAATAGATGTTGGCCATTGCACTGGCAGATGTCCCTTGCCCTTCTGAAGTAGTGTCATGGGATTTATTGTATCCACATGAGCAGGAAGATGGCTCTCAACTTAATGTCTCTTCCAAACAACAGCATCTCAGACATTGCACCGTGCTGTCAGTGCTGCACTAAAGTGTCAACCTAAAGTATGTACTCAAGCCCTGAAATAGGGCTTGCAGTATTAGTCTTGCTCATGTTAAGTTGGGTAAAGTTCAGACAATAGTCCAACAGTGCAGTTGAACTTGAGGATGGTGAAGCTAGAGCTGAGTGTCGCCAATATACATGTGGAAGCTGACCTGACCCTTACAAATGGTGTTAACAAGAGGCAGGATATAAATGAGGAATCAGAGGAGTTTCAGAATGGAATTTTGGGGAACACCTAAGATGATTGTGGAGAGGTGGGAGGAGAACTATTACAGGGGCTGTGCTGGCTCCAATGGGAAAGGTAGAGTGAAGCCATGAGTTGGAGTATAGATAGTTGGTGGAAGAGGCTAGAATCGTTGGCTATGTCAAGCAAAGTAAAGAGGGTCAAGGAGAACAAAGAGGAGTAGCATGCCATGGTTGCACACAAAAGATGGCATTGCTGACTTTGACCAGAATGATGTAGGTGGAATGAAAAAGCTGACTAAAGGAATTCAAATAGTGGTTGATGGGAGGCAAAGCATGCTTGAGGACTTTAGAATGGAAAAGAAATTAAAGATGGCAGTTGAAGGTTAGCTTTATTAAGGAGGGGTCAGATGATTTGAGTAAATATGCACAGTATTTAGGAATGTAATTTGTAATGTTGAGCTTTTAGTAACTTTATGGTTTTGGGTACAACAAGACCTTTAAGGAACCAATTTGTCAGAGAGTGAGCCTCAGGGCAAACCGTGCGAGAGGACAACAGGTAAAAGTGGGAGAAACTGAGCCAGAGAGTCAGTGAGAATGATCAGTCAGATTCAGAGCAGAAGCTGAATGTGGAAATCTGAGATCAAATTGGTGAAGGGAATGGATTGGTGGGTCACAGGCAAATGTTTTTTTTCATTAAATTGTTAGTTTTCACTGTTGAATTCAGTATATGGTAGTTTCCATTGTGTTTTAGATTGATAGACATCATCTCCAGTGTTTTTAGTTAGCTTCTTACTATTTCAGTATCTCAGTCTTTCAGAGGATAGCTTCTTAGTGTTTTATAGGTTAGTGTCTGAGTGCCTTAGATGCCAGTGTCTTAGATTTTTAGAGTTCAGTGTCAAGTGTTTTAGTGCTCAGGGTTTCAGTGATTTAGAAATCAGTGGATTGACTACCATGGCAGGCTAGAGGGGACCCCATTGCATGGGCATCCTGTTCTGTGCACGTCATGCGTCCGGAATAACCATGAGTGCATTAAGTGCTGCCAGTTGCTCAAGTTCAAGCTCTGAGTTTAGGAGCAGCTGGACTCACTGCAGTGCACCTGGGACTCTGAATTTTATTGAATGTATGTTCCATGAGGTGGTCACCCCACTGCTATAGAAGGTACAGGAGGTGATGAAATGGGTGACTGCTGGGCAAGGTAGGAGGAAGACACAGGTAGTGCAGGAATTCCTCAAGTCAGTGGCACTTGCTAATGGTTTTCAGTTTTGAATACTGGGGAGGGTGACAACTCTGGAAGAATACAGTAAGTATCAAACCCCTGTCACCAAAGGAGATTTGACTGCACACATGGGGAAAAAGGAAGAATAGAAATGCCGTAGTCATATGTTATACGATAGTTAGGGGCATTGACATCCGTTTCTGTAACCACAAATATGATTCCCAAATGGTATGTTGTTTCCCTGGAGCCAAGGTAAAGGATATCACCGAACAGATGCAGGATATTCTGCAAGGAGGACGGGAACAGCCAGAAGTGATGTTCCATATTTGAATTATTGACATACATAGATGGTGTTGAGTTAACTCAGGTAGAGTTTCAGGAGCTAGAAAAAAGATTGCAAAAAAGGACTTCTAAAGTAGTAATCTCAGATTACTCACAGTGCCACATGCCAGTGAGTATAGAAACAGGAACATAGTACCAGTGAATGCATGGCTGGAGAAGTAATACAAGAGGGAGGATTTCCAATTCTTGGGGCATTGGAACTGGCTCTGGGAGATGGGCGCACCTCTACAAGGTGGACAGGTTGCACCTGAACAAAGCTGCGATCAATATTCTCGCTGAGAGTTTAACTAGTACTTTTGGGGATAGTTTAAACTAAATTGGCAGTTGGCAGGACCCAGAAAGGAGTAGAAGAAATGAGATCAAAGGACAGATATAAACAGCAGTAAATTTAGAAATATCCCCAAAATTACAGGGACCAGATTGAGGAGAATAAGCAAAAGTGATGAAGGAGGTATTAAGTTATATGTACGTTAGTGTCAGTGGTATAACTAATAAGGTTGGTGAGCTGCAGGCACAAATTGCTACGTGGGATTATGATGTGATTGCATTAACAGAGACATGGCTCAAATAAATATTCCCAGTTACCAAGTTTTCAGAAATGATTGAGATGGAACGAGGAGGGGGCATGGCAGTATTTGATAATGTTACAGTTCTAAATAGGATATACTAGATGACCCTAGGACTGAATCTATTGGCTTGATTTGAAAAACAGAGGGAGAGCTGTTACATTGCTGGCAGATTTTTTTAATAGGATTCCAAACAGTCAGAAGGTGATAGATGGAAGGATATGCCATTTAGATAATCTAGCTAACAGTGACCACAGCATAATTCAGGTTAATGTAACTATGCAGAGAGAAGAGAAATTATGAAAGATACATTGTTCAACTGGGGAAGAGTTTGTTTCAATGATTTAAGAAGGGACCTCGCACAGGTAGATTGGAAAAGACATTTGCGGGGTAAAGCAGTAACAGAGCAAAGGAAGGTCACCTGGTCCAAATAGAATGCTTCCTAAGTTGCGGGAAGAAGCAAAGGTAAAAATAGCTGAAGCATTGGTCGCAATCTTTCATTTGTCATTGGATATAAGAGTAACACTGAAGGACTAGAGGGTAGCTAATATTATACCACTATTCAAGAAATTAGAGAGAGAAACCAGCAAACTGCAGGCCAGTCAGCCTAAAATCAATGCTGGGAAGTTAGTGGAAACCATTATCAGGGACAAAATAAACTTTCAATCAAGTTAATAAGGAAAGCCAGTCTGGATTTGTTGAAGTCAAATCATGTCTAACTAACTTGATTGAATTCTTTGATGGATAAGAGAGAAGGTTGATCAAGGTAGTGCAGTAGATGTATATATGGACTTTTGGAAGGCATTCAACAAAATGTCACACAGGAGGCTTATTAAGAAGATGGAAATCCATGATATTAAGGGGAAAGGGCAGTAAAGTACAAAATTGGTTCAGTGACAGAAAGATAGGGGTGGTTCGATGTTTCAGGACTGAGAGGTGTTTTGCAGTAGTGTTCCCCAAGGGTCAATTTTGGATACATTACTCTTTACAGTTTTTATTCATGACCTATACTCGGGTGCAGGGAGCAGCATTATAAAGTTTGCATATTACATGAAACTTGGCTAATAATAGTAGATCATGAGGAGGATAGTTATAGACTTTCGGATGACTTAGACAGGATGGTGAAATCAGCACATGCATGGCAGATGGAGTTCAATGCAAAGAGGTGTACAGTGATGCACTTTGGGAGGACTAATATGGAAAGCCAGTATACAATAAATGGCATGATTTTGAAAATTGTACATGAGCAGAGTGACCTTGGTGTCCACATATTGTTACAACCACAGCGGGAGCAACACACTGACAATTCAGTCCCATCACTCCACAGGTCGCAGCATATTATTAAGCTTTTACACCCAAACGGAAATCTTAAACACTACTAAGATAAACCTATGTCTAAAGACCTAATAATTTCTTATTTCAACCTAGCTCCCACATTCACACTAATACACTCAAAAACTAACAGTTAACTGGTTTTAAAAATTGAATTTTTAAAGCATTAACTGTCTCTTCAGAATAAATAATACAAGAACGTCTTTGCAGGTTACGTTCCTGATGGATGAGGAATTCCAATGTGGAAATAATCAAAGGCCACTTGAAGTCTTCATGTCGATCTGATGAAAATAGTCCTTCAGTAGATAGGCATTCAACTCTTTGGCTGCAGCAAGCATTAAATAGTTCTTTGAATGATGAGCATGGCAATACAAACAGTTTCTTGAAAAAAAGGCTTTTCTTCTTTACTCGGAATTAACTTGGCTTGCAGCTCATTGTAGAATTTTTGCTGAGAGAGAATAAAACAGCTCCTTTTTTCTTCAGTACGTCTCGCTGGAAAGTTCCTCAAAACTAACGAGTTTCAGCTGGTTTCTGCCAGTTCCCCATACAGCCAAGTGGAAACCTGTTGACCAGGGTAACAAAAATGCAGCTGCTGCACACCGTGTCTCAGGAATTCCAGAACCTTTTCTCCCTTAAAGGTGCACTGTTTTTAACAGAGACTTAAAGATACACACACTGTTTTTAATCAGAGGAGAAAAATAATTACAGATCTGTGACACTTCCGCCCTTGGTGAAATGAAACGCCATTCCTGAAATGCGTTTCATTTACAGTGCAAATAAAAAATACAAACTGGGAAAAAACAATAAAATTTTCCACATTCACACCATTTACCCTACTAATAATTTACAGTATTTTCTTTATATCTTGGCCATCCTTATAACTTAACAAGGTTATATTTGTGACAAAGTGTTGGCAATAACATTATTTTCCCCGAAATATGTACAATTTTTAGATCATAAGGTTGTAACAACAAACTCCATCTAAATATTCTAACATTTCAGTTTTAAAATTTTTCCACATACATTAATGGTTTATGGTCAGTGTATATTAGTATTTCTTTATAGTCCTGGCAGACATATACTTCAAAATGTTTGAGAGCCAGCAAAAGTCCTAATGTTTCTTTTTCTACAATGGAATACTTTTTTTGATGGCAATTTAGTTTTGTTGAAAAGTACCCTACTGGCCTCTCTATGCTTGATTCATCATCCTACAATAGGACTGCACTAACCCCCAGGTCGCTAGCATCAATTGCTATTTTAAAGGGTTTAGCAAAATTTGGAGCAGCCAATACTGGTTCATTAGTTAAGATTGCCTTTAGCTTTTCAGAAGCATCCTGGCATTCATCGGACCATACCACTTTGTTTTTCTTTTTTTGTAGCAAATTGCTTAATGGAGCAGCCACAGTACTAAAATTCCGTACTGATATCCTGTAAAAATCGCACATTGCTAAAAACCTCATTATTTCCCGTTTAGATTTAGGGATAGGGAACTCTACTAAGAGTTGTACCTTTGTCGTTTTTGGCAATATGTGTCCGAGGTAAGTTACTCTTGCTTTTTCGAATTCGCTTTTTGCCAAATTTATCACTAAGTCCACGGCTTGTAACTTTTTAAACAGAATTTTTAGCTGGTTTAAGTGTTCTTGCCAAGTGTTACTGTATATTAGCACATCATCAAGATACACTACACAGTTGGGAACACTGGATACCACCTGATTCATTAATCTTTGAAAAATGGCTGGGGCATTTTTTAGCCTGAATGGCATCTCCCAGCACTGATAAAGACCGTCAGGTGTTACAAAAGCTGATATCTCTTTGGCTCAAGGAGTCAAAGGAACTTGCCAGTATCCTTGAACAAGTCGATCTTGGTAAGAAACCTAGCACTGCCCACTCTGTAGATAGTCTTCCAAACACTGAATTGGGTAGGAGTCTGCCTTTGTTACAGCATTGACTTTTCCATAGCCTATACAAAACCGGGTTGACCCATCAGGTTTAGGTACTAGAACTATCAGTGAACTCCAGCTACTTTGACTAGATTCGATCAAACTGTTTTCCAGCATGTACTGGATTTCTGCTTTCACTTGGGCCTGTTTGTCCAGTCTCAAGCGGTAAGGATGTTTTAAAGGTTCGGTTCCCCCCTATATTTTGCATTCTTGTCTGCCCATTTTTTCAAATTGGCTTGGGATGCTTAACCATGTGTGGCTAAGGTTGCACATCCCAGATTAACCCTACAAACTCCTTTTAATGTTGTGAAAAGCCTGGTTAGGTTTTCACATTGTTTTGCCTCTCGATGCAAAAGCATGTTGTCCAATATTCCTAGCCATTCTGTATTCGCTAATCTGTTAGTTGGAGGTTCAATCTGAGAATTTTCTAGACCTCCTTCTGCCTCATCCTCATGATCCTTTTCCTTCTCAACTGTCCCGACTACCTGACGTGCCTGTACTGGCTTATTCTCCTCCCTGTGATAATATTGCTTTAACATATTGATGTGACACAACTGACTCTTCCAGTGATCAGGGGTGTCAATCAAGTAATCTACCTTACCCACTCTTTTGATCACTCTATATGGGCCACTGAACCGCACTTTTAATGGTTCTCCCTGTGACGGTAACAACACCAGTACTTCATCCCCCTCTGTTGAAAATCGCAGGCTTTTGCATTCTTGTCTGCCCATTTTTTCATATTGGCTTGGGATGCTTTAAGGTGTTCCTGAGCCACACTGCCAGCTTTCATGAGCCTTTCCTGGAACACAGATACATAGTCCAGTATCGAAGATTCATTCTTTTGTTCCAAGAATCTGTCTTTTATGAGTTTTAGAGGACCTCTTACTTCATGTCTGTAAGCCAATACAAAAGGACTGAAGCCTGTAGACTCATTCAGTGAGTCTCTGGTGGCAAATAAAAGAAAGTCTAGTCCTTTATCATGCGGATATTCGTGGCAGTATGTTCTAATCATTGTTTTGAGAGTTTGGTGGTATCTTTGTAAAGCTCCCTATGACTGTGGGTGATATCCTGAAGATTTCAACTGTCTAATCCCCAAATTGCCCATGATTTCTTGAAATATCTTAGACATGAAATTAGAACCTTGATCCGACTGAACTTCAAGTGGTAATCTATATCTAGTAAAGAATTTGGTTAACTTTTCTACTACTATTTTACAAGTAATTGTCCTCAAAGGAATGGCCTCTGTAAATTGAATAGCCATATCCATGATTGTAAGTATGTATTGATATCCCACTTTTGGTTTTGGCAAGGATCCTACACAGTCTACCAATACCCTGCAAAATGGTTCCTCAATCACTGAATGGAGATTAAGATGTTGAGAGGTTTTGATAGAGTAAATAGGGAAAAAAACTATTCCCTCTGGTGAGTGGGTCAATAACCTGAGGTCATAAATTTAAAATCATTAGCAAGAAATTTAGAGGGGAGATGAGAAGAAATTTCTTCACTCAGAGTTGTCAGAATTTGGAATGGTCTAACCGAAAAGGTGGTGGATGCTAATTCCATAAATAATTTTGAAAGGGAGTTGGACAGGTACTTGAGGATGAGGAACTTACAGAATTTCAGACAAAAATCAGGGATGTATTACTAAGTATGACTGCTCTTTTAAAGAGCCAGCACAGGCACAACAGGCTGAATGGTCTCCTTATGTGTTGCAATTTCCTATGATTTTATGATTCTCTGCCAACAGATCTCTGTACTCAGCATGCATAAAAATAAGACAGCACCTGCCCATTCTAATATTTTTGATTATGTCAGTTATTCCATTTTTTTAAGAGCCCAGATATATTTTTGTGCAAACTATTTCCTCTGTGTCTGCTTCTGCCATTTCAAAATGCAGAGCTTTTGATTAGGTTTCAAACTGCAAGTAGCTTACTTTCCTATTTTAAGGGTCACTGTTTTGCCCTCTTTTCCTTTTCTTGCCTGTAGTAGAAAGGAATAAAAAGTGGAAAAACATGATTTAGACAGCAACTTAAATTCATTCACCGTACTGCAGTTTCTATGATCTATTGGTTAGTTCTTAGCAATCTGAATTTATTTGAACTGTTACTTAATTTTTAAAGAAACATTTTACTTTTTTTTTTGAAATTTGGACTATATGTAAAATATATTTTGGTTATTTTTCCTTTCTACAGTGATTTCCTATGATGAAAACTGAAGGTCTTGGTGTAACAGTTATGGAAAATAAAAGCAATAAACTACCGAATAGAAATGGTTTAGATTATATGGTGCGAAGCACAGCTACAGCTAAGGAACTGCACCAGCGGTACAAAGACATACTGGAACCTCTAAGTCTGTTCACATCTAGCACTACTGAAGGCATAAAACCTCCAGGTACTCCTACATGATATCACAGCTCAATGGATGTTATTTTCTGCAAGTGCTTGATTAAAATACATCAAGCAAATTGTTTAAAATTATGTTCATGATGGAAATATATTTTGGCAGTAAGAGAAATATCTCTCCCTTCCCTTTTCTCCTGGAATGTACTGTGGAAGAGAGGGTGAGGTTAGAGACAAGCAAAGAATAAACTTGTATTTATAAAGCACCTTTCATGAACTCAGGATGTTCCAAAGCACTTTACAGCTAATGAAGTATGGATGAAGTGCAGTCACCAACGCTCCCTCTAAGTTGTGTGTGTATGAGGCTGTGCAGCAGTCCAGAACTTACCGTGCAGGGGACAAACAGACAGCGCACAAGTAACGGTCCTTTTAAGATGTGCGCATGTGCGACCACACGGCAATCTATAAGGGACTGTGTAGTGCAACAAATGGGCCGCATACAACAAAGGAAAATTAGAGCGAACATTGGTAGTCAGTGTTGTAATGTTGGAAACGTGCAGCCAATTTGCACATAGCAATGTCCCTTAAAGAGAAATGAGATAATGACCAGATCATCCATTTTAATGAAGCTGTTTGAGGGATAAATATTGGGCAGAACATTTCAGATAACTCCCCAGTCCTTAAGTCCCCATTACTTGTACCATGCACGTTTGTATGAAAGCAATTTGCATGCTTTGCCTGATGGCCAGTATAATGCAGTTGTGTGAAAAGATGTAAAAAACATTTGTTAGTTGCCCTTGAGTGGCTGCTGAGCAGAATTTATAATTTAGGACTAAGACTAAAGTGTTCTGGGAATATAATCCACCTACTACCAGGCAGCTTCAGGACTGGAGTTATACTGGAGTGCAGTATGCATTTAGCAGACTATCCTTGAATGCATGCACAGAACTCTATTCCCCAGAAAATATTTATTCATTTCATGTTATAAAAGCACAGACCAAGTCTGCTTTCTTACAGCATTCAGTAATACCAGTACAATTTTATTAAAAAATAGTGTACCCATAACTGTCATAGAAGAAAACTGCATTGTTCAGTGCTCAGCAAGATATTAACTAGAGAATCACTACAATCATGATTGGAAAGGTTATTCAATTGTGGAAGACACCACAGCCGAGCCCAATCCTGAGCTCGCCTGACAATTCAGACAGTATAGGGTTCACTATTATGAATAGAAGCGGGAAATCTGGATGATTATTTTGTTGATTGCTTTAACATTTGGTCATTTGCAACACCTCTTACTGCTGCTAAGATCAGCTAACTCAGCACAGGACGAGAATTGAGGCTAATACCTTCCCAGGATATTTTACCTCTGAACCATCAAGACCACTCCTTTCCCTTTCTAAATACTAAATCAAGCAACACTGACTAAATGAATCAATTATATCAACAAATAAATACCATCTTTTGAAATGGATCAGGTCATTGAAAGTGTAAATCTAAAAATGCCCACTAGAATGAAAGTTGTCTGGAGTTGTGTAAGGATGTTTTTAATTAAGTCATCTCTTTTTTTTACTCTTAATTATTTAGGATGCTTTTGAGAGCAGTTCATTAGCTCACCAAATATTAGGACCAAAAGTGTGAGTTTTCAGATTACAGTCTTTGTCAACAGAATCACTGTAAACTTAGCAACTAGAATGTATTATGAAACATGATGGTAGGTGAATTATGGTACTTAAACTCCTATTAACAAATTTGTACAATAAATTCCTACGACTACTCGGGGTCGAGGCCTAATGGTGTTTGACACTGAAATGCAGCAACCATAGAGATACTGAGAATAGATCTAACTAGCTTGGGAAAACTGGTAACATATTACTCCAGAACAAAAGATGCTTCACTTAAAAAATTAAGACTTAGGGCTGAGATTTACGCCGCCGCAGTGGGTCAGTTGGTGGCATGGGGGCGGTGTGAAATTGAGCGGGAGGCTCCAGGAGGCCTACCTGCCCCGCTCCCGTCTCCAGTTGACTTTACGGGGGGGGGGGGGGGTTGGTGTGTGTGGTGGGAAACAACCCGCCCGTCCGAGCCCAATCAAGGCTCTTGAGTGGCCACTTAATGACCAATTAAAGGCCCTCGTCCACCTCCACTGGTATTTTACCCATGGCAAGTGGGTGTGCTGGGGATTTGAAAGGCTGCCTAGCTGCCGGCCTTTCCGTGCCCCGGGGGGGGGGGCATGGGAGTCGGGCACAGGGTGCCCGATTGAGGGCCGCCCCCGCCTCCCAACCTACCCCTGGGACCCAAGACGCTCCCCTCCCCGCCCCCCCCCCCCCCCCAACCCCAAACGACCACCCTAGCCTCACCAGGGCACGACCGATCCCCCGATGCGGCATGCCCAATTTTCCTACTCTCTCGGGTCCATGGCATTGGCTGGGCTGCAGTCCCAGCAGTGGCCACCGCTACTGGTGGCGCTGCTGGGACTAAGAGCTGCCCGCCCACTGATTGGCCGGCAGCTCACTGAGGTGGGACCTCCTCCCCCAAACTGGTGGAAGTCCCGCCTCGAGACAATTAAAGCCTGGGGACCCATAAAATACGGGATGGATCCCCAGGCTAGGCAGAAGTGGGTTCACCACCAACTTTCACATCGGTAATGAATTCCCGTCCGCCTAAGGTAAAATCCGGCCCTTACATTTATATAGTGCCCTCAGGACATCCCAAAGCACTTTACAACCAATGAACTTACCAATCAGTAATGAAGAGTGTATTCACTTTGCAATTGGCATGGGAAGGCGGTGCACCATGAGGATGACCAATGGCAAAAGCGTTGGGCGTGCATGGGTTAAAGGCAGGAGGTCAGGTGATGAAACCTCCAGGAATATGTCCAACCAGAGTTAGCAACCCCAGAAGAGTATTTAAATAGAGCATTAATAAGAATCCTAAAAGCTGCAGGCCAAGTATACTGAAGATTTTGCATCAATTTGAAAAGAATTTTGCATCATATTGATGTATAAGCTGTTTGTTCAAGGCAGCTGATTTATCAAAAGTGGTGTGAGACCACCACCTGCGACCAGTGTGAATCAGATCCTCCTTTAATGTTTTGAATGTTAGTCAAGAGAGAAACAGTACATCATAAACTTAATCTGCATTCTCACATGTGAGCCATGTTCTGTGTATGCGTGCAGAGACCTCCACTTTGCTTTAGCACAGAACAATGCATGTTATTGTCTAAAACCACTCTCAAAACAGGTACCAATATCAAACTAGTACTCATGATACAAATGCAGCATTCGGATATCTTAAAAGCAGTATCTCTGTAGAACTTAGGCAGTGTGATTTGGTGTATTGGTTGTATGCATTTTTGATTATGTCCTTGAAGTGTTTCAGCTAAAACGTCCAGTAACTCCTATTGATCAAAGTGTGAAGTGGACCCCGGCCACCCTCGCTGATCTCTGTCAATTGATTCAAAGAAGGATTGCTGCAAAATCAGATGTTATATCTGTCTCTATAGCAACCCAACAGGCATTGGTAGGTAGATCATTTTAAAGAGATGCTTTATATAATATGTGGAGAGATCAGACATCAACACCAGTTGATGTTTTGGGCTGCTAGCTTCCATTATAACCCTGATAAAGGTTGTGAGCCTGAAATGTTAACTGTCTGATCTCCCTACCGGTGCTGATTTTCTGTTTTATGTTTTTGTTTTAGATTTCCAGCTTTTGCAGAATTTTGCACTTTTCATACTTTTTTAATGTTTGATATTGTCTGTTAAATTTCTTTATCAGTGGATTTTTTTTTTAGCTCCTTTATTCAGCCCCTCTCCTCCTCTGAACAAAAGTAGTACTGGTAGCCCATCTACAGCCACCTAACCCGGCATTTGTGAACCAGGATTGCGAGTGCTGGTAGACTGTTGGACTATGAGTGCCATCACAGCTGAGCCTGTCTTTGTCTACCCTTAATTTCTGGTGAGATTGCTGGATAGTGATTAGGAGAGGAAACCCTAGCTGTCCCTGTGCCAACAATGCAGTGACTCTGAAGCCAGTCATGTAGCCTCTGCTATTGTGCATGGCTGAGATCTGCATATACATTACAAACCAAGGATCGAATATTGGATCTTCTTGGCTTATCCGTCAGCATATCACACCAGAGGTTGCATTTATTCACTAAGTAAACATAATTTGAGAGAGGAATAAATTTTAATATCACCCACTGAAGATACTCGAATTTGAGTTATAACTTTCCATGATGTGTGGCAGCTTAAAATATACTTGCTATTTATGAACTATAGAGGATAGAAGCAAACAAATAAGGAAGAATCAAGAAGTGCAGGGAAGAAAAAAACATTACTGTAATTCACAAAGTATGCAACTTACCTTGATGAGTAAGACATGTTTTATATAATATAAAAACAAGAAATGCTGAAAATACTCAGCAGGTCTGGCAGCATCTGTGGAGAGAGAAGCAGGGCTAATGTTTCAGGTCAGTGACCCTTCTTCAGAACTCCAGCATCTGCAGTATTTTTCTTTTATTAAAGAAATGTTTTATCTTTGGTCTTGGAACATGGGTGATGGTTGCATTAATTGCTTAACCCTATTTGTTCTCCTTCAACCAGTTCTGACGATGATGGTGCTTCCCCTAATGATGCTTTTGCTGTACAACTGAATAGCAAGGCTTCTTCAGAGAGTGTTAAATGTCAATTAGATAGTGTAGGACTGGCATCACTTGTAGGTCAGACCAGGTAGGGGCAGCAGCATTCATTCCCTGAAAGACATTAATAAACCGATTGGATTTTTGCACCAATCTAGCAACTTTGATTACCTTTCCTGGTGCTACTTCCAAATATTACCGTGTGTATTGAATTCAATTTCACAGTTTATTATGGTGGGTTTTGAACTTCTATCTCTGGATTGGTAATCCAGTAACAAGTACCTCTTTTGAACTGATTATGCTATACGATTTTTGGAAAGATACTGTGTTTCTGAACATATTAATTTCAAGCTGGCATTGCTATTCTTAGGGAGGAATGATTATAGAAGACGTAAAGCTGCTTTGGGAGGAGTTTGTGCACTGTTCTCATGACATTACTCTGACAAACATGGAAAACAAAGAACTCAGCCGACGAATTACTACACATATCATTACAGTATGTGAACAACTCTTCCTTCACTATCTTCATATGGTGGACGTAGTGAGACGGCGCTCTGTATTCACTGATGAGGCTAACCTTAGTAGGCTAAAGGCTCAGCTGACTCTTGACTGCATTAAGTTGTAAGTTTGTCAACATAAATGATCATGGCTTTACTGTTTTAATGTACCTTTGTGTATTCATTCCTGTTGTTTAATTTTATTACACAAAATCAGTCTATATAAAATAATTTGTGAACACATAATGCAATAAATGTTTACATAACTACTTGATTTGTAGTAAGTATGGAAATTGAAAAACATTTTTTCCACTACATTTAAAATATTTGGTTGTCAGTAATTATTTACATTCAGTTTGCTACAAATCAAAAAGAAGTTGAGCCAGCGTTACAATTTATGGAAGAAGACCATCATTTGGCTCATCTTAATTCATCCATCTCCCTTGCTGCTGCATCTAGTTGTTTCTTGAATGATTCCAGTGTTATTAGCTTGATGACCCTCTCTGAATTTCCATTCCAAGTGCTGATATTTTTTGTGTGAAGAACTTCCTGATATCAGTGCTAAATTTACCATTTACTAGTCTGAATTTGTGTTCCCTTCTGCTCTATTCACAATTTAAGTATTATTTGGGATTTACCTTTTACATTTCTTTAATTATCTTAAATACATCTATCATCCCTCAGGTGCTTCCTCACCAAGAAGAGAAGCCCAAGTTTCTCGAGCCTTTCCTCATAACTTAATTTGTTGTCACTAGGGATCAGTCTTGTGGCTCTTCTCAACACTAGCCTCCAAGTGCATAAATATCTCCCTTGGTTCTTGGTGACCAGAATGTGTTTAAAGAAATTAATTTAATTCAGAACTTATTTGCAGATCCTGTTGGTTAGCTGCTTATTATTAATATAAAGCATTTTCCCATTTATTCCTTTATCTTTTTGCAAGTAATGGAGCCACATGTAAGGTAAATATGCACAAGGTTTCTGTGTGTTATTTCACTGTGTTACTAGTGAGAAGCTAACTTTCCTGAAAGTGGATAAGATAAAAATATTGCTCATTTGTCTTCCTTCCCTTGCCTCCTCCCCTCCATTTTTGAATTCATATCTGCATGGCAGCTGTGTGGTAACTGTGTAGCCTTTGGCATTACCCACTGAAGATACTAGAATGCACAGTTTGAGTTATAACTTTGCATGATGTATGGCAGCTTAAAATATACTTGCTATTTATGAACTATCGAGGATAGAAGCAAACAAATAGGGAAGAATCACGAAGTGCAGGGAAGAAAAAACATTGCTATAATTCACAAAGTATGCAACTTACCTTGATGAGTAAGAAGTGTTTTATCTTTGGTCTTGGAACATGGGTGATGGTTGCATTACTTGCTTAACCCTATTTGTTCTCCTTCAACCAGTTCTGATGATGGTGGTGCTTCCCCCAATGATGTTTTTGCTGCACAACTGAATAGCTTGCAAAGCTACTTCAGAGAGTGTTAAGAGTCAATTAGATTGTGTAGGACTGGCATCACTTGTAGGACAGACCAGGTAGGGGCAGCAGCATTCATTCCCTGAAAGACATTCATAAACCGATTGGATTTTTGCACCAATCTAGCAAGTTTGATTACCTTTCCTGGTGCAACTTCCATATAATACTGTGTGTATTGAATTCAATTTCACAGCATATTATGGTGGGTTTTGTACTTATATCTCTGGATTGGTATTCCATTAACATGACTACTATCCCAATTGGTAGAGCTTTCCAGCATTCTGAATACCTTAGCGATCTATATATGAAGTATGCAATCTGTAGTCAATTTTTAAATATACTCATTGTTACTCAAAATAATACTGTAGGCAGAGTAAATCCCAGGGGTGATGGAATTACAGAAGTATTCTCTCAGAAATTACAAGGAATTTCAAGTTGTTTTATGCCATTCGCCCACGTGGATTAGCTGTTGTACTAAGTCAGAAGGTATGGACACATGGACCCATATTTCTAGGACCTGAGGAATGAGAAAAAGCAATTAACTGGAGAAAAGAATGAATATAACATAATAAAAGGAATGAATTAATTATTGGAGTTTAGTTCTGTATTCAGCTGTATTTTTCTGATATTTTTTAAAAGTTTGAATATACCATCTATAAAACGTCGGATTTCTAGAGAAATCAAGGCTTTGCGCAAATCATCAGATGATGAAGAAGCTTTGGACATGGAATATTTTGGCAACTATAAACATATGGTCAGCAAATCAATGTCTCCTGAAGCCCACTTTACATTAAATCACCTCTTCAACCTCAGCCGACCCAAGAAAGCACGAGAACCAAAACAACAAACAATAGAAACAGATCTTCAAGAGGTTAGTCAGATATTAGAATATAAACTGTACATTTTTGTTGAAAAATGCTGGGTGAATTAACTATTTTCTTCATGCAATTGGGCAATATTTCTTTACAGATCAATGAAAATATGCCACATTTGGACCTAGCGCAAGTCTATAATGTGTTATCTCATAAAGGTGAATCAGCTGGAGATCACAGACAAATGGAAAGTAAGTATTTAACAATGGCCTGTATTTTGTTCTGGTAATAATGGTGAAATCTGACATCATTACTTCACTGAAACTGACTACAACTGCAGGTGTCTGCACATGCACAGAATAATGCAGAAATCTAGAAGTTGCTGTCAGTGAATCTGCAGTTCTCCAGAGGGTGCATTGCTGAGGTCCCCCAAGACTGTAATCTCTGTTGCAATTATGATTGAAAGAAAGTTTCCACTCTAAGGCTGACAGTCTCACTATAAAAAACCTAGAAAAAGTTAAACCTTGTTTGAATGAGGTGTAACTTGGTTTTAAATGGCATAGTAACTTCAAAATTACTACTAAACATTATAATGGCCCTGAAAAACTAATTTTATATTTGTGGATTTTCAAATTGCTCCATAATAAAATTCTTCTGTTTTTAAATGTTTTTTTTAAAAGTTTGTTTATTTTAGCACCTATCTTAGTCCAAACATAATTCTATATTTCACTGAAAATTTAAATTATAAGTGAAGTAAATTAAGTGCTTTTAACTTACTGATTTGTTGTGTGTGAATACTTCAATGTGATTGGTTCCTTACCTGCTTGCTGTCATCACTGCTGCTGTATGCCACGACATCCCCTTGACTTGGCACCAAATTTAAACTGCTGTTGAGAAAGGGTAAAATCACACCACAAAGATCGCTAAATTTTTGCAGCCAGCTCTCTTCGAGGTCAGCAGCAAGCACCCTTGCTTCAACAATGAATGCAAAATCTGGACCATTGCTTTATCTAAACATTTTATAAATTATAAATTACATGCTGTATTCTGCTTCTGCTCTAACAGCTATACTATGGATCAGTAGCATAATGATTGTACACAGAGTGGGTTCTCAATATTGAGCATGCCATCAAGGGAAACTGCCAAGTGGAGAAGGTGTAATTTTTCATAGAAATTGGAGGAAAGTTTTAAGGTTTGTCACCCTGGGAAGTTTGTGTGTGCTACCTAGTGGCTGCCTCAAGTGTAACACGTCAAGTCTTAGAAACTGATGTCGTTCCCACAATCTCGGCTGTGGCATGGCAGAAAGCTCAGGGAAACGTAGAAAAGGGGAAATGGGAAGAAAATGCATTACAGAAAAACCTGTAAAATGACATAAACACAGTTTAGCAAACTCATTCGTACAAGGAGAACATACAGGTTTCAAAGTGGGGTAGAGGGTGGTGTTAATGCATGACAATTCTTACCACTTTAAAATATGTATTAGTTAGGAGCTCCTGATATTTGAATTTGAGCTGGAGACTCCAATTGTAGAAAATGAATTTGAAAGATCCAAGTTATGGGAGATGAAGTAAAGCCTGGAGGGATTAAGAATAACTTTGTTCAGTAAACTGGGCAAATCTGTTAATGGGTAAAACGTCAGAAGATCAATGGGAGGTGTTCGAAAAAGAATTTAATGAGATATGAAATCAGTTAATCCCCCTAAGAGGCACGAGTTCTACTTGCCAAAAAAACAGTCATAGGCAACTAAAGAGTTAAGAGACAACATAAAGTGAAAAGAAAAAGCATACAAACATGCAAAAGATAGCACAGATCATAGTGAATGGGTGAAATACGAAAAAAAATAAGGAGGGACAAAACAGAGTTACGAAAAGGGAGTTCAAAATCAACAGAAACTTTTTTTTACAATTATATTCGAGAAAAGAGGATTGTCTGGAGCAATGTGAGCCTGTTGAAAACTGATAATGATGATATTGTCAGTGAAAATAAGGAAATGGCAGACATGTCAAATAATTACTTTGTATCAGAATTTACAGTAGAGGAAGAGAATAGGATGTTGGACATCCTAAGGAAACTAATATTGAATCAGGGCAGGGATGTCGGCAAAATAACAGTAATGAAGAAAATAATGGCACTAAAGAGTGACAAATCCCCAGGACCAAGTGGTTTCCATCCCAGGGTTTTAAAGGAAGTAGGTGAGAACATCCTGCGACTGTGTCCCCGTGTTCTAGATTCCCGAGAAAGGGGAAACAACCTCTCAATATCTACCCTGTCAAGTCCCTTCAGAATCTTGTATGTTTCAATGAGATCACCTCTCATTCCTCTAAACTCCAGAGAATATAGGCCGCATATATTCAGCCTCTCTTCATAGGACAGCCCTCTCATCCCAGGAACCTTTGCTGTACCGCCTCAAATTTCTTTGATATGGAGACCAAAACTGCACACAGTACTCCAGATGTGGTCTCAACAAAGCCCTGTACAACTGTAGCAAGACTTCCTTATTCTTGTACTCCGATCCCCTTGCAATAAAGGTCAACATGCCATTTACCTTCCTAATTGCTTGCTGTACTGCAAGCTAACTTTCTGTATTCCTTATACGAACACAACCAAGTCTCTCTGAGCATCAACCTTTACAAGTTTTACGCCTTTTAAAAATATCCTGCTTTTCTGTGTGAGGTTATTCACTTTGGTAGTAAGAACAAGGTGGCAGATGGAGTATAATCACATATTAGTCTTTTGTGTGGCACAGTGGCGCAGTGGTTAGCACTGCAGCCTCACAGCTCCAGCGACCTGGGTTCAATTCTGGGTACTGCCTGTGTGGAGTTTGCAAGTTCTCCCTGTGTCTGCGTGGGTTTCCTCCGGGTGCTTCGGTTTCCTCCCACAGCCAAAAGACTTGCAGGTTGATAGGTAAATTGGCCATTAGCAATTGCCCCTAGTATAGGTAGGTGGTAGGGAAATATAGGGACAGGTGGGGATGTGGTAGGAATATGGAATTAGTGTAGGATTAGTATAAATAGGTGGTTGATGGTCGGCACAGACTCGGTGGGCCGAAGGGCCTGTTTCAGTGCTGTATCTCTAAACTAAACTTATCGAAATCTTTGGAAATCCAAGTATACTACATCTACTGGTTCCCCTTTAGCTATCCTACTCATTACATCCTCAAAAAACTAATAAATTTGTCAAACACAATTTCCCTTTTGTAAAACCATGTTAACTTTGTCTGATCATACTCCGATTTACTAAGTGCATTGTTAAAACTTCCTTAATGATAGATTCCAGCATTTTCCTAATGACTGATGTCAGACTAACTCATCTGTAATTCCCTATTTTCTCTCTCCCTCCTTTCTTGTATAGCGGTGTTATATTTCTTCCAATTCACTGATTGTTCTAGAATCTAGGGAATTTTGGAAAATCATAAACAGTGGATCCACTATCTCTGCAGGTACCTCTTTTAGAACCCTAGGATGTAGGCCATTAGATCCTGGGGAGTTGTCGGTTTTTGGTTCTTTAAGTTTCTCCAGCACTTTTTCTTTGCTGATATTAATTACCTTAAGTTCCTCACTCTTATTAGTCCCTTGGTTACCCTCTATTTCTGGTATGTAATTTGTGTCTTTTACTGTGAAGACAGATAATGAATATTTGTTCAATGTCTCCTCGTTCCCCATGATAATTTCTCCTGTCTCTGCCTCTAAAAAGAAAAGAAAGACTTGCATTTATATAGCGCCTTTCATGACCACCAGGTGTCTCAGAATGCTTTACAGCCAATGAAGTACTTTTTGAAGTGTACTCACTGTTGTAATGCTGGAAACACGGCAGTTCGTATGCGCACAGCAAACCCCCACAAACAGCAATGTGATAATGACCAGATAATTTGTTTTTTTGTGATGTTGGTTGAGGGATAAATATTGGCCAGGGCACCAGAGATAAGTCCCATGGGATCTTTTACACCCACTCAAGAAAGAAGATGGGGCCTCTGTTTAGCATCTCACTCGAAAATTGGCGTCTCTGACCGAGCAGTGCTCCCTCAGTACTGCATTGGAGTGTTAGCCTTGTGACTCAAGAGGTGAGAGTGCTGCCCAACTGAGCCACAGCTGACACATTCGCTAAGGGCTCGATGTTTACTTTAGCTACTCTCTGTTATATATACTTGTAAAAGCTCTTGCAATCTGTTATATTCCTGGCTAGTTTACTCCTATATTCCATTTAGTTTTCCTTTTTATCAACTTTTTGGTGGTCCTTTTGTGGTTCCTAAAACATTTCCAATCCTCAGGCTTACCTCAGTTCTTTGCAACATTATAAGCCTCTTTTCGTCATCATCATCATTTTAGGCTGTGTTCACTCACTGTAGGATGTAGCCCTCCTCATGCCTTTCCATTGCATGAGGGATTTCTGCTGTATACTGATGTGCTAGCAAGGCGTATTGTGACCAGAGATTTTCTGTTGGGGTTGCCTCACCCTTAATGCTGCACTGGAGTGTCATCCTTGATTTTTGTGCTCCAGCCCTCGCATGAGACTTGAACACAGGACCTTGTGATTCAAAGGCAAAAGTGCTACCAATGGCACCACTCTCTCCCACCTAGTAAGCTACAAATGGATCTTTCTTTCTGAGTTTTATTTTAATGGAATATATTTTTGTTAAAGATTTTGAATTGTTTCTTTAAATGTTTCGTACTGTTTATTTACTGCCATACCTTTTAGTTTATTTACCCAATCAACTTTAGCCAGCTCTCCCCTCATACCTATGTAATTAGCTTTGTTTAAGTTCAAGATTCTTCTTTGGGACTGGAGTATGTTGCTTTCAAACTTAATATGGAATTCAATTGTGTTTTACTATGAGATTACTAATTAAACCTACCTCATTGCACAATAAGACAAAAGCTAAATACAACGGATGCTGGAAATCTAAAATTAAAACAAAATATGCTGGAAACACTCAGCAGGTCTGGCTGCGTCTGTGGAGCGTGAAACAGGGTTAATGTTTTAGGTTGATCACCCTTCATCAGAACTGGGAAAAGTTAGAAATGTAATAGGTAATTCAGACACTTGAAGGGTTTAAAATTGATAAGGAAGAGGTATTGGATAAGTTGCCTATGCTTGAAGTTGATAAGGTACCAGGACCAGATGAGATGCATCTAAGAATACTGAGGGAAGTGAGAGTGGAAATTGCGGAGGCACTGGCCATAACTTTCCAGTCTTCTTTAAATTCAGGGTGGTGCCAGAGGACTGGAGAACTGCAATTGTTACACCCTTGTTCAAAAAAGGTGTAAAGATAAGCCCAGCAACTACAGGCCAGTCAGTTTAACCCCAGTGGTGGGGAAGCTTCTTGAAACGATAATTCGGAGCAAAATTAATAGTCACTTGGGCAAATGTGGGTTAATTAAGGATAGCCAGCATGGATTTGTTAAGGGCGAATTGTGTTTAACTAACTTGCTGGAGTTTTTTTGATGAGGTAACAGAGGGTTGATGAGGGTGATGCTGTTGACGTAGTGTATGTGGACTTGCAAAAGGCATTTGATAAAGTGCCACACAACAGACTTGTGAGCAAAGTTATAACTCATGGAATAAAAGGGAAAGTAGCAACATACGAAATTGACTTAGTGACGGGAAATAGAGAGTATTGGTTAATGGATGTTTTTCAGACTGGAGGAAGGTTTGTAATGGAGTTCCCTCGGGATCAGTGTTGGGGCCTTTGCTCTTCCTGACATATTAATGACCTAGACCTTGGTGTACAGGGCACAATTGGTGGATGTTACAAAACTTAGAAGCATTGTGAACACTGAGAAGGATAGTTAAGAACGACAAAAGGACATAGACAGGTTGGTGGAATGGGTAGACAAGTGGCAGATGAAATTTAATGCAGAGAAATGATTCAATTTGGTAGGAAGAATGCAGAGAGACAATATAAAATAAAGGGTACAGTTCTAAAGGGGGTGCAGGAGCAGAGGGACATGGGTGTATATGTCCATTAGTCATTGAAGGTGGCAGGACAGGTTGAAAGAGTGCTTAATAAAGCATACAGCATCCCAGGTTTTATTAATAGGGGCATAGAGTACAAAAGCAAGCAACTTATGTTAAACCTGTATAGAACACTGGTTGGGCCTCAACTGGAGTATGTTAAAGAAATTTCCAAGCCTGTTTGTAAAGAAGACACTGAGATTAGGATGCTTTGGTGGAGATTGTTGATTGCTTGCCACAGAGCTTACTTCTGCACTCCTAACAACACCCACACCAGTTCTGGCTGGCTCTTCCTTATATAGACACACTTGAATACAATTAACTAATTGACACCCAACACCTGTTCACCCTATTGTCTTGAACTACCAGGTATTTATCATTCATTAACAGAACTTCAGACCCCAACAGAGTATTGGATTCAGTTCTGGCAGCCACACTTTAGGAAAGATGTGAAAGCATTACAGGGAGTGCAGATAAGATTCATGAGAGTAATTTCAGGGATGAGGAACTTCAGTTACGTGGATAGATTGGAGAAGTTGGGACTGTTTTCCTTGGACAAGAGAAGATTGAGAGAAGATTTGATGGAGGTATTCAAAATCATGAAGGGTCTAGACAAAGTAGAAAGGGAATAACTGTTCCCATTGGTGACAGGATCGAGAACAAAAGGGCACAGATTTAGGGCAGATGAAATTTAAGGCAGAGAAGTGTGAAATGATTCAATTTGGTAGGAAGAATGCAGAGAGACAATATAAAATAAAGGGTACAGTTCTAAAGGGGATGCAGGAGCAAATGAAGATCGTTTCAGAAGGAGTCTGCTCTGGAGATGTCGAGAATTATTCTAGTAAGCTTTCTAGGAGAAATGTGGCATCAAGGTTTTTCTGCCAGCACACGCTTGAATCGCAAGATTTTATTTACAGCTCCTCAGGAGCTATGTGGCACCAGGGACTTTTTTTCCCTCCCTGGATCTTGGCAGG
Organism: Heterodontus francisci; assembly: GCF_036365525.1. NCBI lineage: Eukaryota > Metazoa > Chordata > Chondrichthyes > Heterodontiformes > Heterodontidae > Heterodontus > Heterodontus francisci. The sequence continues at coordinate 28,914,277 of NC_090397.1, forward strand.
ATTTCTTTAAAAAGGTGGAGAAGGAGATGAGTTGGGTGATTTCTTTTTTCCCTGGCAGGAAAACACCAGCTGTCTTCAAACAGTTCACACCACAACTATCTGAAAAACAACGTTCAAACCCCAAACTGAGAATCGACCTCCTGACCTCCACAAACCTTGACATGTGGCTTCTCTGTAACCATTTTTTCCTCAGGTCACCAAGGGTTCTGTTATTACTGAGCCCAAATCACAGATGGTTTCCAGCACAGGTGGCTTTCAAACAACATCTTGTCCTGTCGGTGAATTTGGTTAAAAAAAAAACACATCCATGAAATATTTTCAGTTTTAACACAACTCCTTAAAAAAAATTAAGAAAAATGGAAGCATTTTCGTAACAATATCTAGAGGACCAGAATACAAGGTGTAAAGGTTATGCTCCAGCTATACAAAGCCCTGGTTAGACCACACCTGGAGTACTGTGAGCAGCTAAGGGCAAACCTTAGGAAGGATCTATAGACCTTGGAGGAAATACAACATAGATTTACCAGAATGATAACTGGACTCCAAGGGTTAAATTACAAGGAGAGATTATGCAAAGTAGGGTTTTATTAACTGGAATTTAGAAGGTTTTAAGGGATGATTTGATTGAAGTTTTCAAGGTACTAAGGGGAACAGATAGGATAGATAGAGAGAAAACATTTCTATAATAAAAGCAAAATACTGCGGAAGCTGGAAATCTGAAACAAAAACAAGAAATGCTGGATTCACTCAGCAGGTCTGGCAGCATCTGTGGAAAGAGAAGCAGAGTTAACGTTTCGGGTCAGTGACCCTTCTTCGGAACTGACAAATATTATAAAAGTCACAGATTATAAACAAGTGAGGTGGGGGTTGGGCAAGAGATAACAAAGGAGAAGGTGCAGATTGGACCAGGCCACATAGCTGACCAAAAGGTCACAGAGCAAAGGCAAACAATATGTTAATGGTGTGTTGAAAGACAAAGCATTAGTACAGATTAGGTGTGAATATACTGAATATTGAACATCAGCAAGTGCAAACCTGAAGAAAAACAACCTGAAAAAAACAGTGGGTAAGCAAACTGAACAAACTAAGATGAAATGAAATAAATGCAAAAAAAGATTGTAAAAAATGTAAAAAGGAATGCAAAAAAAAGGGAAGAAAAAATAACTAAAAATGACTAAAAATGAAAGTAAAGTGGGGGGCTGTCATGCTCTGAAATTATTGAACTCAATGTTCAGTCCGGCAGGCTGTAGTGTGCCTAATCGGTAGATGAGATGCTGTTCCTCGAGCTTGCGTTGATGTTCACTGGAACACTGCAGCAATCCCAGGACAGAGATGTGAGCATGAGAGCAGGGGGGAGTGTTGAAATGGCAAGCAACCGGAAGCTCAGGGTCCTGCTTGCGGACTGAGCGGAGATGTTCCGCAAAGCGGTCACCCAGTCTGCGCTTGGTCTCCCCAATGTAGAGGAGACCACACTGTGAGCAGCGAATACAGTATACTACATTGAAAGAAGTACAAGTAAATCGCTGCTTCACCTGAAAGGAGTGTTTGGGGCCTGGGATAGTGAGGAGAGAGGAGGTAAATGGGCAGGTATTACACCTCCTGCGATTGCAAGGGAAGGTGCCCTGGGACGGGGACGAGGTGGTGGGGGTAATGGAGGAGTGGACCAGGGTGTCGCGGAGGGAACGATCCCTTCGGAATGCTGACGGGAAGGGAGGGGAAGATGCGACTGGTAGTGGCATCACGCTGGAGGTGGCGAAAATGGCGGAGGATGATCCTTTGGATATGGAGGCTGGTGGGATGAAAAGTGAGGACAAGGGGAACCCTGTCACGGTTCTGGGAGGGAGGGGAAGGGGTGAGGGTAGAGGTGCGGGGAATGGGTCGGACACGGTTGAGGGCCCTGTCAACCACAGTGGGGGGAAATCCTCGGTTGAGGAAAAAGGTCATATCAGAAGCACCGTCATGGAAGGTAGCATCATCAGAGCAGATGCGTCGGAGACGGAGAAATTGGGAGAATGGAATGGAGTCCTTACAGGAGGTAGGGTGTGAAGAAGTGTAGTCGAGGTAGCTGTGGGAGTCAGTGGGCTTATAATGGATATTGGTAGACAACCTATCCCCAGAGATGGAGACAGAGAAGTCGAGGAAGGGAAGGGAAGTGTCAGAGATGGACCATGTAAAGGTGAGAGAAGGGTGGAAATTGGAAGCAAAGTTGATAAAGTTTTCTAGTTCGGGGCGGGAGCAGGAAACGGCACCGATACAGTCATCAATGTACCGGAAAAAGAGTTGGGGGAGGGGGCCTGAGTAGGACTGGAACAAAGAATGCTCGACATATCCCACAAAAAGACAGGCATAACTAGGACCCATGCGGGTACCCATAGCGACACCTTTTACTTGAAGGAAATGCATGGAGTTGAAGGAGAAGTTGTTCAATGTGAGAACAAGTTCAGCCAGGCGGAGGAGGGTGTTGGTGGATGGGGACTGGTTGGGCCTCTGTTCCAGGAAGAAGCGGAGAGCCCTCAAACCATCCTGGTGGGGGATGGAGGTGTAGAGCGATTGGACGTCCATAGTGAAGAGGAGGCGGTTGGGACCAGGAAACTGGAAATTGTCAAAATGACGTAGGGCGTCAGAAGAGTCACGGATGTAGGTGGGAAGAGACTGGACCAGTGGAGAAAACATTTCTGTTGGCTGGGGACTCTAGGATGAGGGGACATAATCTAAAAATTAGAGGCAGACCTTTCGGGAGTTAATTTAAGAAACACCTCTTCACAGAAAGGGTGGTCGAAGTTTGGAATTCTCCTCCGCAAACAGCAATTGTGAGATCAGTTGTAAATTTTCAATCTGAGATTGATGGATTTTTGTTAACTAAAGGCATTAAGTGATATGGGGCAAAGATGGATACATGGAATTAGGTTGCAGATTAGTCATGATCTCATTGAATGGTATAACAGGCTCGAGGGGTTAAGTAGCCTATTCCTGTTTCTATGCTCCTGTGAAAGTAGATATACCATTACTCAGTGCCTGGCTAATCTAACTTCAGACTGAATGTTTAATATTTTTCAAGCCAAATCTTTACAAATGTTTAACCAAGTTTAACATTGTCTCTTCTGTTTACAGTTGTTGCTGTACGAGCTGCTATTTTTCCAAAAGAACAAAATGAAGAACAACTTTTAACCAAAAATATGCAGCCACAGCACCATACAATATATCGAATGGTAATATTAATAATGGGTAACTCTATTTAAAACCATATTCACAGCCCTTTTTAGTTCTGGATTTATTACCTCTAGATGAGATGAGACATTAGAGGGGCTTAAGGCTGAAACACAATTGACTTGTTTTTACTTGTTGAGCATTTTAATGCGCTGACACGGAACACAAAAGTCCGAGTGTATCAAGCCTGTGTCCTCAGTACCTTGCTCTACGGCAGCGAGGCCTGGACAACGTATGTCAGCCAAGAGCGACGTCTCAATTCATTCCATCTTCGCTGCCTCCGGAGAATTCTTGGTATCAGGTGGCAGGGCTGCATCTCCAACACAGAAGTCCTCGAGGCAGCCAACATCCCCAGCTTATACACACTACTGAGTCAGCGGCACTTAAGATGGCTTGGCCATGTGAGCCGCATGGAAGATGGCAGGATCCCCAAAGACACATTAAACAGTGAGCTTGCCACTGGTATCAGACCCACTGGCCGTCCATGTCTCCGCTTTAAAGACGTCTGCAAACGCGACATGAAGTCCTGGAACAAGTCGTGGGAGTCAGTTGCCAGTGATCGCCAGAGCTGGCGGGCAGCCATAAAGGCGGGGCTAAAGTGTGGCGAGTCGAAGAGACTTCGCAGTTGGCAGGAAAAAAGAAAAAAGAAGCGCAAGGGGAGAGCCAACTGTGTAACAGCCCCGACAACCAATTTTTTCTGCAGCACCTGTGGAAGAGTCTGTCACTCTAGTATTGGCCTTTTATAGCCACTCCAGGCGCTGCTCCACAAACCACTGACCACCTCCAGGCGCTTACCCATTGTTTCCCGAGACAAGGAGGCCAAAGAAGAAAGATTTTAATGAAGCGCTTTGAGTGTTGTTGCTGCTGGGACTTGGAAGTTATGATTTAGCAGTGTAAATATGTCTAATTAGTGTCTCATAGTGAGATGTTCATCACTTTTGTTAATTTGAACATACACAGTAAGAAAATGTAAGTAAATGGGAAAAATTAGGATTAGAATGTTTAACTGCGTACTCTCTATTTTCATTTCAGAATTTTCAATCCAATCCAAACCTGAGTGTACGAAAAGCTTTTTCAAAGGAAATGGGTATTTTTAGCTATACTTCAGGTTCCCAAAACGCAATCTTGCAGAGTTTCTACAAAGAGGCAAAAGCTCAAGGAAATGATCAAAAATGTTTGTCAGTTGCTGATGATCTCCAGAAGTAAGCACCACAATATTGACTGAATTAAGCTATAGCATATTGATATCACAACCTTTCTGATTTATCATTTTAAAAGAATTCCTAAAAATTTAAATTTGTATAGATGAATCATGTTTTTGTAATTTGGTGTTTAGATATTAACCTTCTTTGCTGACATTTAACCAGTAGGCTAGAGGATATATTGAGGTTGCTGCAGTTGTCTGGGGAAGACATAAAGAAAACCCTGCCTATAATGCAGTTCAGCGTTGAATACCCTGACATTTGTTTACTCTCCTGCATGAAGAATTGTCACTTAGATGAGATACTTACTTGAACGGCTTCTGGCACTCAAGAAATTGTAGGCAGGGCCTATTCACTGCCTTTGGGGAGAAGTGTAACTTGGCAAAAACAAACTGCATATATCAAAATGTTATTTTTCTTTTATGCATACTAAGAATTGGGGACGGAATTTGCACTGCCCGGCAGGAAGCCAGTAGGATACACCAGCTCTTCACCCACCCCCACCCCGGCACGCCTCCTATTCGTCCCTCACCTACTCCTCACTCTCCTATCCCCCTCCCCCCCCGCCCCCCCCCAGGGCCTCCATGGAAGGCCTGGCTGTGATTGACTTTATTTACATCCTGCTGGCCTGCTGCCCATCCAAAATGAGCATCAAGAGGAGGACGACTGGTTGCTGGCAGACAAAGATCAGAGGCTAAGAAAAACAGAAAATACTTGAAATACACAGCAAGTTTGTGGAGAGAGAAACAGAGTTAACATTTCAGGTCAATGACATTTCATCAGAACCTCCTCCGATCTAATGAAATGTCATTGACCTGAAACGCTTACACTGTTTCACACTCCACAGATGCTGCCACGCCTGCTGAGTATTTCCAGCATTTTATGTTTTAATTTCAGATTTCCAGCATCTGCAGTATTTTGCTTTTGGATTAAAGATCAGAAGCTGCCTGGAGGCTGCATGCCAGCGTATGGAAAAGTTCGGGGGTAGCTGGATGTGGGACTCCAGTATCGAGTTGTGCCTGGAAGAGCACAGGACCAGAATTTCCCCTTTGAGTTGCGAGTATTACTCTCCTGCTCTTCTTGTCCCACAAAGATTAGTTTAAAATTTAACTTTTAGAGCCTGTAGTTCTTCCATAGCAGGTTTTACCCTGCTCAGCAGGTCATTAAGATCACATTAGGGCTGAATTTTGTGATCACACAGCCAGGAGCAGCAGCGGGTGCGCAAAATGGCGGCGTTCCCACTTGTCCTGTGATTGGTTGCGCCGCCGCGATTACGTGGCAGGCAGTCATTTTGCGTAATGGAGGTGGTTGACCCTCCCACAATCCCATGTCATGGGTGGAAATGGAGACGTCATTCACGGCGTCACCTGATGTAGGACCAGGTGCTGGTGCCATCTTTAAAAGCCTGCCAGCCCTGTATTCGCTGTCTCCCTGCATTCCATGGAAGCTCACTGAAGCAACATTTCTTTGCTGTTCCAAAAAGTTAAAACGCAGCAAGCCACCCCACTGGGCATCCTTCTGTTCATGTGACAGGTCTGAGCAAGGTTTGCCCCACAGTTCAATGATGCCTCTCTGCTTATGCTCCTGCAGTCTGCAAGGGAACGGCGGGAGGACCTTTTCCCCAGCAATGGTAAGAAGAGGCCCTCCCGCCTGACTAAGCAAGCCTGAATGGAGATCGCAGAGGAGGTTAGCAGCTGTGGGGTCACCCGACGAAACTGGGTCCAGTGTAGAAAGAGGGTCAATGACCTCCTGCATTCAGGGGAGGTGGTGGCGTAGTGGTATTATCACTAGAATAGTAAACCAGAGACATGGGTTCGAATCCCACCAGAGCAGAAGGTGGAATTTAAATTTAATTAATAAATCTGGAATTAAAAAGCTAGTCTGATGATGGCCATGAAACCATTGTCAATTGTTGTAAAAACCCATCTGGTTCACTAATGTCCTTTAGGGAAGGAAATCTGCTGTCCTTACCTGGTCTGGCCTACATGTGACTCCAGACCCACAGCAATGTGGTTAACTCTTACATGCCCTCTGAAATGGCCGAGCAAGCCACTCAGTTGTACCTAACCGCTACGAAGTCAATAAAAAGGAATGAAACCGGACGCACCACCCGGCATCGACCGAGGCACCAGAAACGACAACAGCAAACCCAGCCCTCTTGACCCTGCAAAGTCCTACTTACTAACATCTGGGGGCTTGTGCCAAAGTTGGGAGAGCTGTCCCACAGACTAGTCAAGCAACAGCCTGACATAGTCATACTCACAGAATCATACCTGACAAACAATGGCCCAAACACTGGAATCACTATCCCTGGGTATGTCCTGTCCCACTGGCAGGACAGACCCAGCAGAGGTGGTGGAACAGTGGTCTACAGTAGGGAGGGAGTTGCGTTTGGAGTCCTCAACATCGATTCTGGACCCCATGAAGTCTCATGGCATCAGGTCAAACATGGGCAAGATAACTTCCTACTGATTACCACCTACCACCCTCCCTCAGCTGATGAGTCAGTACTCCTCCATGTTAAACACCACTTGGAGGAAGCACTGAGGGTGGCAAGGGCACAAAATGTACTCTGGGTGGGGGACTTCAATGTCCTTCATCAAGAGTGGCTCGGTAGCACCACTACTGACCGAGCTGGTCAGGTTTTAAAGGACATAGCTGCTAGACTGGGTCTGCGGCAGGTGGTGAGAGAACCAACAAGAGGGAAAAACATACTTGACCTCATTCTCACCAATCTGCCTGCCGCAGATGCTTCTGTCCGTGACTGTATTGGTAGGAGTGACCGCTGCACAGTCCTTGTGGAGACGAAGTCCCACCTTCTTATTGAGGGTACTGTCCATCGTGTTGTGTGGCACTACCACCGTGCTAAACGGGATAGATTTCGAACAGGTCTAGCAATGCAAAACTGGGCATTCATGAGGCGCTGTGGGCCATCAGCAGCAGCAGAATTGTACTCAACCACAATCTGTAACCTCATGGCCTGACATATCCCCCACTCGACCATTACAATCAAGCCAGGAGACCAACCCTGGTACAATGAATAGTGCAGGAGAGCATGCCAGGAGCAGCAGCTGGCATTCCTCAAAATGAGGTGTCAACCTGGTGAAGCTGCAACCCAGGACTACTTGCATGCCAAACTGCATAAGCAGCATGCAATAGACAGAGCTAAGCGATCCCGTAACCAACGGATCAGATCTAAGCTCTGCAGTCCTGCCACATCCACCCATGAATGATGGTGGACAATTAAATAACTAACTGGAGGAGGTGGCTCCACAAATATCCCCATCCTCAATGATGGGGGAGTCCAGCACATCAGTGCGAAAGATAAGGCTGAAGCATTTGCAACAATCTTCAGCCACAAGTGCCGAGTTGATGATCCATCTCGGCCCCCTCCTGAAGTCCCCAGCATTACAGATGCCAGACTTCAGCCAATTCGATTCGCTCCGCGTGATATCAAGAAACGACCAAAGGCACTGGATATGGCAAAGGCTATGGGTCCTGACAATATTCCAGCAATAGTACTGAAGACCTGTGCTCCAGAACTTGCCACTCCCCTAGCCAAGCTGTTCCAGTATAGCTACAGCACTGGCATCTACCCGGCAATGTGGAAAATTGATCAGGTATGTCCTGTACACAAAAAGCAGGACAGGTCCAACCTGGCCAATTACTGCCCCATCAGTCTACTCTCAATCATCAGCAAAGTGATGGAAGGTGTCATCAACAGTGCCATGAAGCAGCACTTGCTTAGCAATAATCTGCTCAGTGATACCCAGTTTGGGTTCCGACAGGGCCACTCAGCACCTGACCTCATTACAGCCTTGGTTCAAACATGGACAAAAGAGCTGAACTCAAGAGGTGAGGTGAGAGTGACTGCCCTTGACATCAAGGCAGCATTTGACCGAGTATGGCATCAAGGATATGGGATTAGTGTAGGATTAGTATAAATGGGAGGTTGATGGTCGGCACAGACTCGGTGGGCCGAAGGGCCTGTTTCAGTGCTGTATCTCTAAATAAATAAATAAAGGAACCCTAGCAAAATTGGAGTCAATGGGAATCAGGGGGAAAACTCTCTGCTGGTTAGAGTCATACCTAGCGCAAAGAAAGATGGTTGTGGTTGTTGGGGTCAATCATCTGAGCTCCAGGACATCACTGCAGGAGTTTCTCAGGGTAGTGTCCCAGGCCCAACCATCTTCAGCTGCTTCATCAATGACCTTCCTTCAGTTTAAAGGTCAGAAGTGGGGATGTTCGCTGATGATTGCACAGTGTTCAGCACCATTCGCGACTCCTCAAATACTGAAGCAGTCTGTGTAGAAATGCAACAAGACCTGGACAATATCCAGGCTTGGGCTGATAAGTGGAAAGTGCCATTTGCGCCAGACAAGTGCCAGGGAATGACCATCTCCAACAAGAGAGAATCTAACCATCTCCCCTTGACATTCAATGGCATTACCATCGCTGAATCCCCCACTATCAACATCCTAGGGGCTACCATTGACCAGAAACTGAACTGGAGTAGCCATATAAATACCGTGGCTACAAGAGCAGGTCAGAGGCTAGGAATCCTGCGGCGAGTAACTCACCACCTGACTCCCCAAACCCTGTCCACCATCTACAAGGCACAAGTCAGGAGTGTGATGGAATACCCTCCACTTGCCTGGATGGGTGCAGCTCCAACAACACTCAAGAAGCTTGACACCATCCAGGACAAAGCAGCCCGCTTGATTGGTACCCCATCTACAAACATTCATTCCCTCCACCACTGACGCACATTGGCAGCAGTGTGTACCATCTACAAGATGCACTGCAGCAACTCACCAAGGCTCCTTAGACAGCACCTTCCAAACCCGCGACCTCTACCACCTCGAAGGACAAGAGCAGCAGATGCATGGGAACATGACCACCTGCAAGTTCCCATCCAAGTCACACACTATCCTGACTTGGAACTATATCGTTGTTCCTTCATTCTCGCTGGGCCAAAATCCTGGAACTCCCTTCCTAACAGCACCGTGGGTGTACCAACCTCACATGGACTGCAGCGGTTCAAGAAGGCAGCTCATCACCACCTTCTCAAGGGTAATTAGGGATGGGCAATAAATGCTGACATAGCCAGCAACGCCCACATCCCTTGAATGAATAAAAAAAAAAAAAATTGCTTGGTGTGATCTGGTTGTCACTACATGATATGCCACATGGGTGCCACTGCCATTTCAAAGACAGGGAGGCCATAGCAGATTGCTGGCAGATGACTGGCTGCATAAGTGAATTAAGTCTCCCTCGTTTATACCTCGGAACAAGTTTGACCCATGACAGGTTGAGTCAGTATGCCAGACAAAGCACCCCCAGGTGTTGATGAAGTGCCCATGTTAGTAGAACTGTGATGTTGAAGTTTGGCAATGTTCAATATCTGCATCCTTGCTCTTTCAGGAAAAGAGGTCCCATAACAAGGAGGGAGACAATCAGGACTGGTGGTGGAGTGCCCGACCTGCGTCCTTTAAGTCAGGCTGAAGAGGAGGCACTCCAACTAGGCAGGAGCCAAAGAGGGCGCGCCATCTCAGACATGGATCTCGGGGTGCCAGCGCAAGAGATTGATTTGTTGTCGATCAGTTAAATGTCATGGTGAATTAGCTCTGGCATGTTGTCCTTAATGGGATATGTGTAGCCTAACCCACACATATGTTGTTTGCATTGTATCTTGCAGGTCACCATTTGCAGGAAACCACTGACCCTGAGAAACTGACGACAACCTCTGAGGACGAGGATCACTCAGTGGATGCATCATCCCATGACTCACCTACACCTTCCACCAGCGCAGATACTTTCACCTCGTTTTTACAATCAGGGTCACAATCTAGTGAAAGCACAACACACGCACCCGAGCAGCAAGCTGAGGCTGAGATGTGCAATGACCTGCAAACCCTCACTTGGCCATGAGGTCCACTCAGCAGTGGCAGGGCGAGAGAAGGACCAGGAGGCCGGAGAATATTCGAGCTCCTAGTCCTTCTCCAGTGAGCAGAGAGGTTCCAAGGAGCCTTGAGAGGGAGGAGGAGGATGTGCCCTGCATCCTGGGTCTCCCCTCGGGGTGATTCAAGTGTGCACACGGGCTCCTCATCCTCTCCGCCAGTGAGCCAAGCTCCAGCAGTCCTGACACCTGAGTGCACTCCTGCACCAGTGCAGGAATCCTACAGGCAGCCGCGGCCCTTCAGGTATCAGACACCCAGAGGATGCCCGCTGAAGTCATTCAAGCCAAGAGGCATCGTGATCATCAGCCTGCCTCTAGTCCAGCTGCTGTCGCAGGGGATGTACCACACAGGAGCACACGCAAATATGTAAAATAGACACCTTGTACACGGGTGAAATAGATATCTCATGTTTAGTGTAATTAAAAGTTAATTGGTGCAATCTTCAGCCTTCATTGATGGATAACCGCATTCCACCATGGCGTGAGTATAACTACTGCAATTCCCTCAAACGCCTTACTACATTAGCAAAGTGCCCTCTGACATCATTAACATGCCAATGAACATGATTGTTTTATTACTCGAATGATGTTACATGGGCACTGGCTGAATTGGATGTTGCCATTCATGCTGGAGGGCAAGATGTATGGAGGCAGAAAACTTGATACGACATGCGTGAGGATGATTTGTTATCAGGAGTATATTTATTGCAAGTCATGAATTTTGGAAACACTCCATTATAAGGCTCTGTCTTGCCTCGCTTGCGTGCTGCTCAAGATGTCTGCCCTCCATCACTCTGCTAGGATCTTCCATAGCTGCTTTGCCTTGTATGCCCTCTGTGTCCTCTTCATCAGAGGAAGTTTCATACTTCCACGTGTCTTCCTCTGGCAATGCCTCCCCCCTCTGTAGTGCTCTGTTATGTAGAACGCAGTAGACCACAACGATGCATCCAACTTTCTGTGTGGCATACTGGAGGGCTCCACCAGATCTATTGAGGCAGCGGAACCACATCTTCAGCATACCAATGGCCTGCTCGATGGTCGCTCTGATGGAGCCGTGAGAGGCCTTGTAACACTCTTCCACATCATTGCTGGGGTTCCTTACAGGCGTTAGAAGCCATGTCCTCAATGGGTAGCCCTTATCCCTGAAAATCCACCTTTGAAGGCGAGAGGGGGGAGTGAAAAGATCTGGCACCTATGACTGCCGAAGTATGAGTCATGGCAGCTTCCCGGGAAGTGGGCCCACACTTGTAGGAAGCGCTTTCTGTGGTCGCATATCAGTTGTACATTAATGGAATGAAAACCCTTCCTGTTGATGAAGGCAACTGGTTGGTCTATGGGAGCCTTGATGGCCATATGTTTGCAGTCAATCACATTTTGCACCTATGGGAATCCTGCAACGGCCCCAAATCCAATAGCCCTCTTGTCTTAACTTGCAGGGTCTGTGCTGTAGTGCATATATTCGCCGGCCCTCCTGAACAGAACATTGATTATCTCCTTAATGCTGCGGTATGCTGAGGATTGAGAGATGCCACACGTGTCCCCGGTGGATCCCTGAAATGATCCAGAGGCATAAAAGTTTTGTGCCACAGGCATAGGCTGACCACCAAAAACCATTGGTTGCAAAATGTCATTGAGCAGTGCGCAGAGGTCTGTTATGGACTCTCTGGACAGCTGCAGTCTTTTCCGGCAGTTCTGCTCAGAGATCTGCAGGCATGTCAAGCGAATTCTATAGACTCGCTGCTGTGCTGTATCTGTGCTCTTCGTTGGGTTCTTGGCCGCTACTGGTCACGTCTGGGAGGCTCTTATTGTGTCGTAGCTGCCTATTGGGCCCACCTTCTGCGGATTCGCCTCAGCACAGCACGGGGATGGAAGAAAACGTGGTGAATCATACCCATCTCTATCCTCCTTGGTCCTTCGGCTTCCTTCAAAGGTTAAGTTTACCTAAATGTGCAAAGAGATGTTGCATTTTGGTTATGGGAAGCCTACACTAGCTCCATGGTATGAATTGATGTTGGACCCACAACATTTCCAAAGAGATGCAGTGGTTTTTGTCAAGGTTCATCCCAAGCAGCTCTGTAACACAGGAGTCTGTGCTCTACGGGCTGTTCCCAGGGACGCACACCGAGACAAACATCAACTGCTGCCTGAGGACTATCAATTCGGTGAAAGACGCCCTTTGGTCTGCCCGAAACATGCTGGTCTTCCAGCGCAAAGCGTTGTCCACGACCGAATGTTGCACATTCCAAGGTCCAGGACTACGTGCTGAGGGACGCACTAAAGCTTGGGGCAGCCGCAGCAAAGTCTCAATGGGGAAAGACCACAGTGTAAGGTCCCCCCACCAAGCTGAACAGAGGGGCTGGATCCATGGAAAACCCCTCGAACTGTATCGGGAAAATTATGTCTGCTGTAAAATGTAAAAATGTATCTGGCACGACAAATGTGAATTGGAAGGGTTGTGAGGCAACTCATGATTGTATTGAAGCAAACGGACCTCCTTTGCACTGTTTGTAATTTGACTTGGTGCTGTTTGAAACTGTTTGTTAATGTATATTTTTTACAGATTTTTATGAATAAAGTATATTTTGGAAATAAATTTTTTTTTCCAAAAGTGCGAGCCATCATGAGCAAACCAACAAAATTTCAGTGCCCTGCACTGGCCTTCTGAAAGAAAACCACCTCTACACTTGCTGAGTTCTCCCAACCACCACCCCCCCTTCACAGACACACCTCCCCCTCACAGACAATGCAGTCGCAGAGTTCTTCCAACCAACCACTTCTGTTAGATAACAGTGCTAAAGTAAATTACCCTTTTGAGTCACCGAGGTCTCTCGCCTCGGTGCCGCCAACCTTTTAAAGACTCAAATCTGAAGGTACGAGTGCCGCATGCTCAACACGATTGCGAATGCCTGGTAAGATTGCTATTAATTATATTCAGATGTATGCTAAAGAGTTTTTAGCATATGTAAATGCCAATGCCGTCACAGCAGTGCGGACATGCTGCCTTCGACAGAATCGGAACACAGCATTGCGGCATCGAGTTCCGTGGCAGATGAATCCACGCCAATTCTCTGCCGTGCACCAAAAAACCCACCTCACAGAGGAGCATAAAATTCAGCCCTGTGTGTGTCATAGGGCTCTGATTTGTTTATATTAACGAAGCTGCTGTCCGAATATGATAGCTGCTGGCAAAAACAAGCACAGTTATAAATGCTGCAGAATGGGGCTGGAGCGGCAGATCGGCACCATCAATTTTAACATTCTTTTGCCCAGTTTCATTACTGAATAACATTCAATACTGTAGTATATTTGATAATATATGCTTATTTAAAAGTTTTTTTTATATAATGAAACTGTCATACTGTTCTGTGAATAATCCTGTGAAGCACAACGAAAAACCAACTTGTATGTACTTCTGCCTGTCGTGTTCTGTTATGGCAACCCAACAATAGACCCGATGGTGAATCATTTGTTTTGTTTAAATTTAAAATTGCTTTCTTCAACTTCCCCTGCCAAGATATCATTTACAGCCTATTGTAGCCTCAGATGCTGGACATAAACTGTGGGAAATGTTATCAAGACATGTCCTTTGAAGTTTGTAGGGATGGGATAAAATTTGCCAAGTTCTGTCTGAGAAGCTCAGGGGCTCCGAGTCAGGCCCAGGCCCCGGGGGGTGGGGGGTGCGGTTCTGAGTCAGGCCTAGGCCCCAGCCTTGGGGCATCATTCTCATCAGTACTGGTAACTTTTGTTTTACAATAATGACTCAGGATGTTGGGGTGGTGGAGGGGGAGGCTCTCCCATTGTCACAGCCTCTGGATGAATCTGGCAGGATGTGGCACAGTTGTATTATTCTTCGGCAGGATTTCTAGGGGGCTAAGGAGGAGTTTGAGTGCTTCACTTTCAGCTCCACAAAGGAATCCTTGAACCACCTCAACACACCCCTGCCCCAGCTATCTCCCTCTTTTCCCCAGTTCCAGCTCTAGAGCCCTCCCTCTCCACCCTCTTTCCTTTCTCTCCTCCCCCTCCCTCTCTTCCCCCTCCCTCTCTTCCCTCTCCCTCCTTCCTCTTCCCTTCTCCTTTTCCATCCCTTATCTTCCTCCTCCCTCCTCTTCCCTCCCTCTCCTTCCCCCTCGCTCCCTCCCTTCCCCCTCTACCCTTCGTCCCTTTTCCTCTTTCCACCCTCTCTCTCCTCTATATGCCCCTTTTCACTGGTACTAAGTTTGAGTTGGGTTGACTCTACTCCAGATCTCATTACTACTTTGATCCAAACATGGACACAAGCTGAATACCATAGGAGGCTCTATGGGAAACATTAAAATAAAAGCAAAATACTGCGGATTCTGGAAATCTGAAACAAAAACAAGAAATGCTGGAATCACTCAGCAGGTCTGGCAGCATCTGTGGAAAGAGAAGCAGAGTTAATGTTTCGGGTCAGTTCCGAAGAAGGGTCACTGACCCGAAACGTTAACTCTGCTTCTCTTTCCACAGATGATGCCAGACCTGCTGAGTGATTCCAGCATTTCTTGTTTTTGTCTATGGGAAACATGCCTGTTTCTTAAGGTACATTAAGTGTTTTTTTTAATTCTTTCATGGGATGTGGGTATCGCTGGCAAAGCCAGCATTTGTTGCCCATCCCTAATTGTCCTTGATAAAGATGGTGGTGAGCTGCCTTCTTGAACTGTTGCAGTCCATCTGGTGCGGCTACTCCCACAGTGCTGTTAGGAAGGGATTTCCAGGATTTTGATCCAGCAACAGTGAAGGAATAGTGGTATAGTTCCAAGTCAGGATGGTGTTTGACTTGGAGGGGAACTTGCAGATGGTGGCGCTGCCTGCCATGAGAGTCTTTGTGTTATCTTAAGCAACACAATGAAGTATGTGAATTCCAGTTCCTTGAAATCTCAAGAAGGTTTATTATCAGCTAAACTAGTATATACAATACAGAGCAAACTATACACAGAACCTTCTTCCAGGATGTTATAGTGCAGAGTGACCATGACTTCGAGCCACCTGACTACATCCTGGTACTTGGCTCATTAGCATACTGAGTTCTTAAAGGGACATCACTCTTGAAACGATCATACAATAACCCCTTTCCAAAGATAAGTCTTGTACGCTACAAGCAAAAACACAAAATTGGATATCAAAATTTACAAGTATGAAGATAAGGATTGTAAAATTTATAAGTGCAGAAGCTTAAGCATCCATATATCATTTCAATGGTTTGACAACTCTTCCAGATCTTGTTACAGTATAACCTTCTGGGGACGTGGATTTCATCCTTGGCTGTTTTTGGTTTTCAGATGTGTTGTCAATGTGTTAGTGGTTGTCCTGTTGTTCTGTCACACCTCATCGTCAAAGTGTGTTCTTACGAGTCCACTGTGTGCAATTGGAGTATTGCACACTTCTCTTATTGGCTTTGGTTCCTCCCCAACACTGCTCCGTTAAATGTTGTAACCTTGTAAGTCCTAGGTTCACTGCATATTTTGGATACCTCTGCGGGTAACCATGTTCTCATTGTGGCATGTATGACCCAGACCTTTTTTATGTGTAGTTGAGGTCATTCCACCCCTGCAAGTCGATCATACACCATCTCCATTCTCCCTTGTTTTTTGAGCAGTATCTCCTGCATCTCAGAGAATTTGGACAGATGATGGCTTCGCAGAATTGTTCTCACTTGCCTGCCAGACATGATCTCTGCTGGTGACAGTAAGCCTACATCCATAGGTGTAGCTCTGAGGTGTAACATGGCAACACAAAAGTCTTGTTTTGTTGTCCTACACTTCAGGATAAGCAATTTAACTGTGCAAACCATTCGCTCGGAAAGACCGTTAGATCTAGGGTAATGTGGTGAGGGCGTCACATGGTTTACACCCCATTTGGCAAGCATATCCCTGAAAGATCTGCCAATATACTGGCCCATTGTCAGTAATAATTTCTTCAGGTGCACCAAACAGACTGAATATGGCACTCAACGGGCTGAATTTTACTGGCCCATCGATGCCGTGGATCGCGGCGCGGGGGTTGGTAAAATACTGCGGGCAGAGGCCCGCCTCGACCCACGACGTCAAGAAGGGCCCGCCGCATATTACCGGCAGAGGTGGGACCTCTGTGCGGCCCCCTCCCCCGCCACCTGGCAGCGGGCCCTTCATCAGCATATGTAGATGAACATGTAAAATATGTGAATAAACTTACCTGCAGGCGGCAGCCATCCCACTCCGATATTACGGCTGCCGTTCGTGCTCTGCGTGCCTTTGGAACTCCATACAGAGGACCGGGTGAGAACCTGGTGGGGAGGGGGGGGAAATAAAATTTTCAGGGTGGGTGGGGTGGAGGAGCAGGGAAATCAATATTTATTCGATGTGGGGTTGGTGGGAAGGGGTTGGAGGGCAAAAGATCGGAGGTTGTGGGGGGGAAGTTCAGGTATTTGTACAAGCAGTTGATGGTCATTTCATTGCCTGAAATGACCATTGCAGGGGGCGGGGAAGGGCCTCCATCACTTATTTTTTCTGTAATAAAAGTCATGTCTATTATCCCTTTAAAACTTACACTTATTGGTAAGGGCTTAAAACCCTTTAAAAATGTTGCCGGTGCCTGTGCGGTGGTGCCGGACGCCGTTGCTGGGGATGCGGAGGCCACCACCTTACGTCATCGGGGGTGGACGCTCCACCCCCACTATTGAAGTGAGCCCCAGCGCGAAATATCACGGGGGCTCCTCGGCAGCTGCTGAATGCAGGTGCCATGCTAAGTTTAAAGGGCGCTGCTGCGAAGCGTGGTACCCGAATAAAATTCAGCCCAATGTGTCTGAGACAACCATGCTTGACATATCTTTCACCTGTCTGACAATTAGAAATTTGGAGAAATAATCAGTCACTAAGATAAAGTCATCTCCATTCAGTGGTGATTTTGGACCAAGGAACTGACGGAATCTTGTGAGGGTGTAGAGGTTCTTTACATTGTTGTGGCTGGTGGCTTTTGCATGCCTCGCATATCCTCACTAACTTTTCGATGTCACCGTTGATCCCTGGCCAATAAACAGTGCCTCGTGCCAGTCATCTTGTTCGCTCTGTGCCCATATAGAATCATAGAGTGATACAGCACTGAACCAGGCCCTTCGGCCCATCGAGTCTGTGCCGACCCATTTATACTAATCCTACATTAATCCCATATTCCCTGCCACCTTCCCTCAATTCTCCTACCACCTATGGCCTCGTGAAGTTGTGACCAAGATGTACTGTTGGAGCACTTTGGGTACAATCACTTGATTTCCTTTGAAGGTTACGCCTCTTGAGATACCGAGTTCATCTCTATAAGACCAAAAGCTTCTGAGGGTTTCTGGCATCTCTTTTATCATATCAGACCATCCTTCTATGATGACTCTCTACAGTGTCTTCAGTTGTGGATTATTGGCTGTTTCTAATTGTAGTTGGTCACATTTGTGCTGACCAAAATGCAATAAATCTGTTTTGAGCACATCTTCCACCTTGATGTATGTGCTGTTAACTTGTAGATCCAGTGGGACGTCTTTATTCTTGTGCAGATTTGGCAATCCGCTCAGCGTATCCGAGGTGACCATTTTGGTACCTGGTTTGTAGCAGACGTCGAAGTCCTACTTCTGTACTTTCACTAGAAGTCGCTGTAGTTGAGGTGGTGCGCTTGTCAATGGTTTGTGCCAGATCATCTCCAGTGCTTTGTGGTTAGTTTCCACAGAGGACTGTTTACCAAACAGGTAGGTTTAGAACCTTGTGATCCCAAACATCAGAGCAAGTGTTTCATGCTCTATGTTTGAGTAATTGGACTATGTTGAGGATAAACATTTGGACCCGAATGCAATTGGTTTGCCATCCTGCAGGATGCATGCTTCTAGCCCTTTCTGTGTGGCATCGACTTCCAGGATTGTCTTCTTCCATGGATCATCATCTTACTGCAGGGTACAGGTTTCTGCTGACAATGCTTTTTTGAGAGACTCAAACATATGCTGATGGTCTTCCTGCCATACATATGGTATGTTTTTCTTTAAGAGCTCTCTCAGTGATGCTGCTTTGCCAGAAAAATTTGGAATATATGGTGCCAAGAAGTTGAAAAATCCAAGACATCTCTGTAGATCTTCTTTGTCTTGTGGAGTAGGCATATGCTTTACTTCTTTGTCTTTGCCTCGGTCACCACGGATTCCACAACCTGAATAGATGCAGCCAAAGAAATTGAGGTGACGTATATTCACATGGCACTTCTTGCTGTTAAAAACAAGACCTTCATGATGAGCTACTGCCATCAGTGAGTGAAGATTTCAATCATGCTCTTCTTTAGTTTAGTCCATTACTGCAATATCATTGGCAATGCATATACATCCAGGTGTGTTTTCTATAATTCTGTCCATATGCTGCTGAAACAGATCTTGACTGACAGATAAGCTGAAGGGTAGTCTTTGGAAGCAATATCTCCAAATGGTGTTCTAAAGGTGGTGACCTCCTGAGATTCCTTAGCTAGGCGTACTGACCAATACCCATGTTTAGCATCCAACTTGGAGAAGAATTTGGCTCCTGTGAACTTGGGATTCAATTCCTCTAGTGTTGGAATCTTGTGGGGGGCATCTCTTTAGGGAGAGGTTTAGATGCCTTGGATCCATCCTTCTTGTTGTTCCATCCTTCTTCAGTATGCATGTAATTGAGCTGCACCAGTCTATGTGATGATGCACATGATGGATGATGCCATTGCGTTCCATGTCATCCAACTTGCACTTAAACTTTTCTTGTACACGCACACTGTACTTTCTTGGAGGGTCAATTGACAGAATTGCATCTTCTCTGAGGTGCAGTACGACATCGCCTTTGAAATCTCCTACGGTATCGAACCTGTCAGGATACATTTGTTGTAAGTCCTGTACTGACTGCATGAGGGTTACCCTTGGTCTCTTCTGCTGTAATGCGTACCTTGGTGATCTTGTGGATAGTCACAATGTTGAGGTCCTTACACGCTGGTAGTCCTGCCACTGCTGGTCCACTCATGTCCACCAGGTAAAATATTTGTGGTTTCCATGCCGACTTGCCATAACTGCACTGCACTGTCAGTGTGCCACTGCAAGGAATGGATGACCCTTTGTATGCAGTTAACTTTGCAGTTGTCGGTTGTACCATTAGTTTCTAACGACCCCAATACATATCCTGCAGGCTTCAGATTGGTAGGATATTTGTACTAGCTCCCGCGTCGGTCTTAGTCCTGAATGTGTGTTTGCCAACTTTCTTCAGGTGCATAATCCTAATAGTAGCAAAAGTTTCCAGTCGTTTGACTTCATCAACACAATATGTCAGGTTCACAATGTGAAACGCCTGCTTGTCTTCTGGCTGAGAATTGCTCCACTCTGAATCTTGTCTCCGGTCTATTTCACTGTGGACTTCGTGGCCGGAATTTTACGCTGGGTGGGTCGGATGGTGGCGTGGGGGCAGCGTAAAATTGAGCGGCAGGCTCTGGGAGGCCTACCCGCCCCGATTCCGCCTTCGAACAAGTTTATGGAGGTCCGGCGGGGGTTGGGAAACGGCCCGCCCGCCCGTGGCCAATCAAGACCCTTAAGTGGCCACTTAACGGCCACTTAAGGGCCCTCGCCTGCCTCCACAGGTATTTTACCCATGGCAAGTGGGTGTGTCGGGGACGTGAAAGGCTGCCCAGCGATAGCTGCCAGCCGTTCAGTGCCCGAGGGGGCATGGCAGTCGGGCACCACGTGCCCAATTGAGGGCCACCCCTGCCTCCCAACCCAACACCAGGATCCAAGACGCCCCCCCCCCCCCCCCCCCCCCAAACAACCACCCTAGCCTCACCAGGGCACGACCAATCCCCCTGATGAGGCAACCCAAACTTACCCACTCTCTCAGCTCCATCAGGTCAGCTGGGCTGCAGTCCCAGCAGTGGCCACCGCTCTCGGCAGCTCACTGAGGCAGGACCTCCTCCCACAAGTGGGCTGCAGTCCCAGCAGTGGCCACCGCTCTCGGCAGCTCACTGAGGCAGGACCTCCTCCCACAAGTGGGCGAAAGTCCCACCTTGGGGCAATTAAAGCCTGGGGATCTGTAAAATACAGGACGGATCCCCAGGCTGGGCGGAAGCGGGGTCGTCACCGACATTTACATCGGAGTCCGGCTCCCGTCCACCCACTGTAAAATTCCGGCCTGTGTATCAGCTTGCGTTTACACAGGTCTCTGGCACTCTCTTTGCTGCTGCTGCCATGTTGCTGCGCCTGTCTTGTGTTTGTGTCCTATTGAGACTTCTCGCTGTGTCTTTGGAGCCAGATTTCTTGCATAGGAGGGCCCAGTGTCCTTTTGTACCACAAGCCTTGCACAGATCTTGAAAGGCAGGACAACTTTGCAGTGAGTGGAACAAACCACACTTACCACACAGCTTGCTTGCCTTTTGTGACCTGGTTACCCTGCCAATACTGTTCGCTGCACCTAGTGCTTGCAGATGCTGTTGTCCAGCTACAATGGCTTCGTATTTCCTGCCATCTTCTAGCAGTGCATCAGTGTTGTGACGTTTCTTTTTCCCCAAGAGGTCTTTTTGAAATGCTTCAATAGGGGTTGAGATAATCACCAGTTCCATTATTCGCTCCGACAGCTCAGTTTATGAAAAATCACATTTGGTGCCCTTACTACGGCATCTACTGATGAATTGAGCTATTGATTCCTTTAGCTGTTGCCTGTAGGCCATCAGTTCCAGGCAATAAATTCTAAAATTCACTCTTAACCGAAGCTGATCTTCTAGTGCTTTCCATATCTTTGTGTGAAATCTCTGCTCCTCTCCAGATAAGCCAGAGGTATTGATTCTGTATAACCCCTCATTTCCGACTGCTATCAGTATTTTCACAGCCTGCTTCTTTGGTTCTATAATTGCTTGGTCTATGAAGCATAACTGCATTATTTGTTTAAAAAGTTTGAACTCGGATAGGATATCAATGGCCTTCCAGTTCATGCTGGGAAATATATCCGTCCTTCTGCTGTTCCTTTGCTTTCTGTTGCTATTTAACTTGGTTCAGCTCTGTGTGTGCCTTCAGCACTGTACTTATTATGACTTTTTTATGCTTAATTAACTCTGCGCTGTCCCCCCTTTAAAAAATTATTTTTTTTAAAGGCAAGCTGCTTTGATGGAGTGTAACAGATACTTGACAGTATTCTCTGTTTTTTCTGTTTCTGCCTTTGCTTGTATGTTGACACAGCTGTTCAATAGGCAGTTCAAGGACTTACCCCATTGCTTTTTTTTTTGCTTTTTTTTTTGCTAGAGCTTGTTTATCTTCACGCTTGACTGGTTGAATGATTTTTTTTCTGCTTAACTGCTTCAATGGAGATTCTGCAGTGTTCGGGGTTTCCCTTGCTTTTGTTTGGACACCTCTTGTTTGGTAATGATGCCGACCTTGATCAGTCTGAGAGAGGAATTGGGTTTTCCCTGTTTTTTTTCTCTTTCCCATGGAGCCTTTAAACATAAATTTTTTCAGCACTGCAAAGCTTTTTTTAAAATCAGGATTCCTCGACCATCGGCACGATGACTCACACGATCACAGGAATTTATTTGCAGCCTGTCATTCAGTGCTGTCTCCCACAGCTGGAGGTAAGTGTTTTCTTCTTTCCACTGTTCGGGCCAGTATTTATTTTCAATTCTCTCTCTTGACTGTAGGAAGGGTCGCTTTCACAGCTGTTTTACTCATGGTCTTCAAGGTTATAGCTTGTCTTTTCACCTCCGCTGCCACCATGCCATGAGATTCTTTGGGTTATCTTAAGCAACACAATAAAGTACGTGAATTCCAGTTCCTTGAAGATCTCAAGAAGGTTTATTAACAGCTAAACTAGTATATGCAATACAGAGCAAACTATATACAGAACCTTTGTCCAGGGTGTTACAGTGCTGAGTGACCATGGCTTCTAGCTACCTGACTACAGCCTGGAACTTGGCCCATTAGCATACTGAGTTCTTAAAGGGACATCACTCTTGAAGCGATCATATAACATTCCCATGCATCTGCTGCCCTCGGCCTTCTAGATGGTACAGGTACAGGTTTGGAAGTGCTGTCGAAGAAGCCTTGGTGAGTTACTGCCTACATCTTGTATATGTGACACACTGCTGCCACTGTGCGTGGGTGGTGCTTTGGGGAGTCAGAAGATGAGTCCCTCGCCTCAGAATTCCCAGTCTGTGACCTCTTCTTGTAGCCACTGTATTTATATAGCTGGTCCAGTTCAGTTTCTGGTCAATGACAACCCCCACATTCATATCCACTAGGTCTGCAAACTCTATGATGGCCAAGAAAGCCTGATGACATGGGGTTACCATGGTATTGCCACATTTAGCAGGTGCAATAGCCTGCAGACCTATGATGCTAAATATCTGTGCACCTTGAAGAGGGATAAGCTTGAGCACATATGTAGACAGATCATTAGAAGCTGCTGGCAGAAATTTTTCAAGAATTTTTCAAGAAAAACATTACAAAATTGATAATGTGTGTAGAAGTGACTCTTGCAACTGAACATCAGTCGTGATGTGGCACAGCTTGATCTGCATTGAGCAGGCTCCTCCTTCACTTTGAATCTGAAAACCATGTCAGGCCAATCAAGCAAGCAAATGTCTTGTGTGCTCCTCCAACTATGTGACTCCATGAATGTGCACCCCAAGCTCATGCAGGGTGATGTAGCCATTTCCCAGAGGCTGAATTTGACAAATTCACATTATTTGAGCTCAAAAGTTGGTTTAGTGGAGTGAATTTCAGAACTGCAGTGAGAACGAGTGAGGGTGACATCATCAGAAGTGACGCCAACGTCTGAGCTAATCATTTAGCACATGCATTGCGAGTGATGTCATTGTGTCACCTGGCGCATGTGGAGAAGGTTGATTTTCTTGGGTCAACTCAAAACCAGAAGTATCAACGCTGTCGCTAATCACTTTGTAAAACTAAACACTCTGGGGAAGAGCACTGATGACTAATGAGATGTGTGTGTGTGGGTCATGGATTGGCCTGGATTTTGTGGTTGTAATGATAGTATCTGCACAGGCACAGTTAAACATGGAAATCTGTCAGTGATTCCCTATTCCTCTACAGGATCAGCTGCTGAGGTCCCTACAGATGGAAATCTTCTGAAATCACTTGAATTGATGTGAACTTCCACCTTTATGCAATTAGTCTTGCTGTAAAAACTGTTGAAGTTACACCATGTTGAATGAGGAGTTGCTGAGTTCTTAACAGCATACTAAGTTGATGATTATTTCTGAATAACCACTCTGACTCTGAAAAACTAATATATTTGTAAATATTAGATTTCTCTTTTATGATAAAAAAATTCAGAGATTTTTAAAATAATAAAAAAGCATATTTTATGATATTTCAGTTTATAACATAATCCCATGTCTATGTCCTTTTTAAAAAAAAATTGTTTATGGGATCTGCATGTCGCTGGCAACGCCAGCATTTATTGCCCTTCAGAAGGTGGTGGTGAGCTGCTTTCTTGAACTGCTGTAGCCCATTTGGTATAGGTACATTGACAGTGCTATTAGGGAGGAAGTTCCAGGATTTTGACTCAGCCGCAGTGAATGAACAGCGATATAGTTCCAAGTCAGGATGGTGTATGATAGGAGGGCAGCTTGCAGGTGGTGGTGTTCCCATGAGCCTATTGCCCATGTTCTTGAAGGTGACAAAGGTCGCGAGTTTGGAAGGTCCTGTCTTAAGAAACCTTGGCAAGTTACTGCAGTGCATTTCGTAGATGGTACACGCTGCTGCCACTGTGCGCCTGTGGTGAAGGAAGTACATGCCTAAGGTGGTGGATGAGTTGTCAATTAAGTGGATGGTGTCGAGCTTCTTCATTGTTGGAGCTGCACTCATTCAGCCAAGTGGCGAGTATTCCATCACACTTCTGACTTGTGGCTTGTGGATGGTGGAAAGGCTTTGGGGAATCAAGAGAAATCACCACAGAATTCCCAGGTTCTGACCTGTTTGTGTAGCCACAGTATTTATGTGGTTCATCCAGTTATGTTTCTGGTCAATGGTGACCCCCAGGATGTTGATGGTGGAGGATTTGGCGAAGTTCAAGGGGAGGTAGTTAGATTCTCTCTTGTTGGAGATGGTTATTGCCTGGCACTTGTGTGGTGTGAACGTTGTTCAGATCTTGCTGCATGTGGGCATGAACTGCTTCATTATCTGAGGAGTCACGAATGGAACAGAACCCTTGCAATCATCAGTGAGCATTCCCTCTTCTGAACTAATGGAGGGAAGAGCATTGATGAAGCAGCTGAAAATGGTTGGCCCTGAGGAACTCCTGTAGTGATGTCCTGGGACTGAAATGATTGGCCTCCAACAACCACAACTATCTTCCTTTGTGCTGGATATGGCTCCAGCAGCTGGAGAGTTTTCCCCCTATATCCATTGACTTCAATTTTACTAGGACTCTTTGATGCCCCACTCAGTCAAATACTGCCTTCATGTCAAGGGCAGTCACTGTCACCTCACCTGTGGAATTCAACTCTTTTGCCCATGTTTGGACTAAGATTGCAATGAATTCTCGAGCCAATTGGTCCTGGTGGATCCCAAACTGAGCATCAGTAAGCACATTATTGGCGAGGAAGTGCAGCTTGATAGCACTGTTGATGACACCTTACCATCGTTCTGCTGATGATTAAGAGTAGACTGATGGGTGGTATTTGGCCGGATTGGATTTGTCCTTCTTGTTTGAACAGGACATACCTGGGCAATTTTTGATTTTGTCTGTGTTGTAGCTGTAGTGGAACAGCTTGGCTAGAGACAGGACTAATTCTGGACCACATTTCTTCAGTACTACAGCTGTGAAGTTGTCAGGGCTCATAGTCTTCGCTTCACCGCTGACCATGAAATCCATGCCATTGTTTTCTGGTTTATTAGATAGAAAGTGGTGGGGTTCAGGGTGTTACCTTTTACATTAATATATATGCTATATCAAGGTAGCCTAACCAGAATCAGAACCCAAACCCCACCACCACCCCCTAGCACCAAAACAGCTAAGTTGTATGCCCTTCTAAACATTATTGATGCGCTCCCCACCTTAGAACTGGATCATGCTCGCTTTTCAACAAAAGCCTGATTCGTGTTACTGTCCCCACCCTGTAGATGTGGATCATGTTCGCTCTTTCCCTTCCACCATCCTCACCTTTGCTTAGACCAGAATCAAGTACTTTCTCTCCTTCTCCCACCTTAGACCTGCATCACATTCTTCCTTGCTCCCCCCTTTAGACCTGGATCATGGTTTTTGTTTTGCGAGACTAATTTCATCGAGCAGTGAGAATGGGTGACCTGATGTCAACAGAAGCCCTTTTGCACACTCACAGAGAAAGATGTCCTTGAGTCACCCAAAAACCCAGAGATCCTAGACTGTCCCTAGTCACAGTGTTTAATTTTTATAATCAATGAATATAACTTGTATTATAAAATATAACTTATTTATTTTGCGTCTACAGGTTGCTGCAAATTTCCACTGTAGATGAGGGAGACAATACTGATCCCGAAACAACTCTTCCTCCTCTGATTCAAGCACTCACATATGATGACACGTATGAAATTAAAAAACAGAGGCGAGAGAAAATACTGATGGTACATAACTACAACTTATATGGTAGAAATAAACATTGTGTTAGTTGTATTTCAGGAAGGATCATTCTGCCAGTTGCAGATAAATCTTTTAAATGGTATGTTTTTGCTGAGGTACTTAGTTTATGAACACCTTTGTGAACATACAAAAATGATGAGCAGGAAAAGACCAGTTGATCCATCGAGCCTGCCCCATTCACTTATGCTGACAAAGAACATTGTGATTCCTAAAGCTCCCCTACCTACCACCAACATCAGGTGTAGCATGGCCTGATTCACAATGAAGCTTCCACTACTCTGTTTCAATACACCTTGACTGTTATCTCAAAAGAACATTTGTTATTTTGTTAGTTGTGCACAGCAGACATCCCTGCTGCCTCCCTGAGGTAGATTGACGGTTTGTGCCAGATTAGGGCATGTATTGTGCCATAGGAAAATGACAAGGATAGTTGCCGTGGAAAGTAGAGGTAGGGGTTTTTTAAAAGTTGATTTTGAAGTACAATAGTAGGACAGAGTAAAAGCTTTACCCTGTTTCTGGCTGTACCTAGCTCTATGTTTGATCCTGATAATTATAAAATTCTTCCTGGTACTTATATCCTTCAGTTGGTTACCTCATCCCCAATGCACATGCACAAAAAAAACACATTGCATTAATTAAATTTATATCTTCATGATTTAAGCCTTGCCAAATGCATTGTACACTTTTAATGATCTTAGCAGCACAAACATTATGCTTTGTGAAGTACTTAATCATCGCTATCAATAACTATCCTCATAATATCCAAGATGTGTCCATTACTGTTGAAAAATAAAGTTGTTTTTCATAAAGTACATTATGTACATGACTTGGACACCATCCATAAAGTAATCAGAGTGTTTTTACAAAAATAATATTTAAAAATGAGGATTAAAACTGTTGTAAAATTATACAATATGCTTCTGATTAGGTCATCTTCAATAAATTACTCTGCTGAAACTTTGGAGGAGTATGTTGTACAGAAGCTGTTTATCAGTCCTCAGTTGGCCAAGACTTATTTATAATCTACTTCCGAATAAAAAAAACAAATTAATTAAAATAAATAACCTGGCTACAAGGGTGGAGAAAATAAAAATAATTCATATGCATTTTATGAATGCATAGATGAGTTTGCATCTCAATGAATGTAAGGAAGAAATTTCTGCTCTTTTTTAGGAACTTGTAGAAGAAGAGAGAAAAGAAAAACTAAAGCGGAGAATTCAACAAAAGCAGCCGGAGCATGCACAACCTGCCACTGTCAACATCAAGGTGTCGAAAAAGATGATCGCACGAACAGCGGATGTTCGATTATCTGACAGAATGTTTATTGACTCAGTTTATCTCCAGATATACCCAACTATATACAATCACTTTGTGGGAGAGGTATTTGAACATTTTAAGAAGATTATTGTTTTTGATTAAAACATGGGCCAGCTGTTACTGGAAAAATAATGGTGAGTTAGCAATGCACATGGTAATTAATGGTCAGATCATCCAGCAAATTCAGGGGTTGAAGAGAAATGATACGCATTGTGAATCTCCACACTTGCTGGATGGTTTGTGTCGCTCCATCATTTGCACAAACAACATTTTGCCCTTCGTCTCACTGTTCTTTTTAAGAACTTGCTGGATTTGCATATTAATTGCCCATTAAACTCTCCACAAA
The DNA here is from genome assembly GCF_036365525.1 of Heterodontus francisci. Classification (NCBI taxonomy): domain Eukaryota; kingdom Metazoa; phylum Chordata; class Chondrichthyes; order Heterodontiformes; family Heterodontidae; genus Heterodontus; species Heterodontus francisci. The sequence goes on from NC_090397.1 coordinate 28,941,898, forward strand.
GATAGGTCTGGTAATTAACAGTGTTTTTTTAACAATGTGATAATTGTTAATGCAATGCCAATCAACCTCTCTGACCCAAAAAGGAAATAATTGAAATTGTGGAATCTTATTCCTTCAGGTGCTAAATTGTTCTTGGAGATTTTAAAAATATCAATTTTCAATTTTTTTCTTTTCCTCTGTGTCTCTTTTTTCCCCTCTCTCTCAATCCAATTTTTCTTGCCCTCTTTATTTATCTTTCTGCACCTGATTTGGTTGTAATTTACCCTCTTTCTCTGTCTTTTCTGTTTCTTTTTCAATTTTCAAACCTCATCTGTTAAGGAGAGACACTACTGGTCCTGCCCTGCACTGAGGTTCCAGATTCTTAATTGCACTTGCCACACCATTATTGAGCTTGCATTTCCAGCAAGTTACAGCACAAAAGTTTTTGAGCTGAAGGGTGCAGAGAAAGATCTAAATAACAGTGCATGCTGTGGGATATCCCGTTCCAGCAAGATCTGGCCCAGTCTAGTTCCCTCAATACTGCATTGAAATATCAACCTAAATTTTGTACTCAAGTCTCTAGAGTACGACTTGAATCCATGACCTTCTGACTCAGGCGAGAGTGCTGCCGCTGAGTAAATGATGGCATCTAATTATGCATATATAATATATGCACAACCTAGTCCTGTCAATTTCTGGATTAAAAAGTATATAAACAATATTTTTCACAATTTCAGCCAAGAATATTTTTTACATCATTATAACAGTACCTGAAATGCTGCAAACATTTTGATCTTTCGAACCAATAACCTTGAAAGTCAATGCAAAGTTCCATGTTAATACTGGTTGTTTTGTTAAAGTAAAGAAATGAGAGTAAAGTGACACAAGTATGTTTTTTGTAATTTTCTTAAAGATTGACTCAGAAATGGTAAAACTATTGGACAGTAACTTGTCCCATGGTGAAGAACTCCAAGAAATTTACAAGGAGCTTTTGAATGTTACTCCAGATGACTATCTGTTATTTGACCAGGTAGGGAATATTCATTCTCATATGTGGATCCATTAGCAAATATTATCCAATATGGAAGTTTTTAAGAAGGACTGTTTTCTAAAACTTGTGATGGTTTTCTCTACTAGAAATGCTGATACATAAAATTTTCCTTGCTCAATGAACAGGTTTTTTTACTGTAAGCTTTTTTTTAACGGTTCATTTATACATGTAAATAAATTGTAAGTCTGTCTTATAACACAAGCAGCAATTTGAGTGACAATATACCAGACAAAATGACGTACCTATCATAAATAATGGCCAGTAGGCAATTTGATGGAAGAAGATGCCACACTACATAAACAACCGTGACATTTGTCACACAAACTAAAGGATTTATTAAAAAATGGTGGTGAAGAAGGCCCCAGCCAATCCCACCCTGAGAGTGCAAAGAAAGTACCATGAACAACCAAAACAGAAGTGAAAGTGGTGAAACAGAGCACAACCCAATTCTTATCCAGGTTAAGGACTACTGAAAAGCGCTGTTAACATTTAAGACTTTTTGATTGTTTTAGAACCGATTATCACATAAATGAAGTATTCCTAGGTAATATCTTGTTGTATTTCTATGCTTCTGTGTAATTGCTTGCAAGTAAATCTGACTGTTCTAGCCTGAAATTACATTCTAATCATGTTCACTTGTTCACTACAAAGGTTCACATGCTGGGTGGCCTACGAGGCCTCGGTATATAACCCCATGGTTAAAGAATAATAGAATGCTAGTGCATTCACAGCATGTATAACAGTGAAAGTTTCAGTTCACATGGACCTCAGAGCATTTGTGGAAACAATATTAATTTTGCAGTTCCAAATTTCAAGTTCTGGGAGAGAGCCCAGGTTGTGACCAGCATGTTCTATAATTCACCATGATCAACACCATGGGAGTTCCACTAATAATTTATAATATTTATTGATTTGTTTGTTTTATGATTTCAATATTATAAATTTTGGAATAGCCTATTGGGTGTTTAATACTTTTGAATTATTAATCAGGGTATTTTAAATACACAATAGATGTTTATATATTAATCATTTATAATTTTCATCAATTGTGCACTTAGGTAACAATTTAGACAATTGGTATAATTTATCTGTTTGGCATCATAAGATTTTGTTCATAGTTATCTATCAAAGCTCACAGATCTTATTTAGCTCATCTAAACTATGTGACTGTTCCATACATTATTACTCATTGGATTAATAGAAACCAGTCCCCTTTTTCTCAGCCAGCTGATCATTGCAGCCATGTCTCACCTCCTTGTTCCTTCCCTTCCCAGACTGGTATCCCTCTTCCTTCCTAGTTCCACTCTTCTCTAATTCACATCCCAGCCCCTCATTTCTTCACTTCAAATAGAGAAGATGGCACAAGTTCCCTGCTCCTAGAGGGAGAAACAAGACCATGTCTGCCTTCCTTCTTGTCTTTGTAACAGGTGAAAAGAAATGGAGATTGTGAGACATAAAGAGAAAAAGAGACAATAATACAGAAAGGAAGGGATTAGGTCTCATGCAGTCAACTCAAAGAATCATAGACATTTATTGCACAGAAGGAAGCCATTCAACCTATCGGGCAGTATTTTCAGCCCCATCTGGGGATGAATATGGAGGCAGGCAGGCGCGAAAATTCGCACCACCAGCTGGCATACTGGTTTCCCAGCACCATCCTGCTGCCGGTCCATTTTCCTGGAGGCAGGATGGGGGTCAGAAGGGCTATCCACTTGCAAGTGGCAGGTAACCAATTATGGGAATTAAATGGTCTATTAAGGCCTATTATCAGGGGTCGACTGGAATTTTCCAGTTGGCCTGCAGGCCCTCAAGGGTGTCATTGACTAGGCCAACTGTCTGGAGACGACCTCCTGGTGCCAGACTGTGGGTCAGCACTCGAGGTAGGCTTGAGGCCCTTCCTGCCTGCTTGATTACAGCTGAGGCCGCAGGCTGCCTTGTGGAGGGGTTTTCCCTCCATAATGGTGGCCTGGCTCATGAGGGCATTTTTTAATTTAAAAGTTGGAGAGAGTGCACCGGAAGATGGACGTGCCCTCCCTCTCTCGTATTTCAACTTTAGGCTGCTGCTCCTTCCAAGCTGGAGGGCCTCCAATTGGCCCTACAGCTTCAAGAGCCCGCCCATATCTAGGCCCCTCATAATTTTATACACCTCAATTACATCTCCCCTCCGCTTCCTTTGTTCCAAAGAAAACAACTCCAGCCGATCCACTCTTTCTTCATAGCTAAAATTCCCCAGTATTAGCAACATCCTCATAAATCCTCTGTATCCTCTCTAGTGCGATCGCATCCTTCCTGTCATGTGGTGACCAGAACGATGGGCTCTACTTCTAACTGTGGCCTAACTAGTGTTTTATGCAATTCTAGAATAACCTCTGGACTCTGACATTCTATGCCTCTGCTAATAAAGGAAAGTATCTCGTATGCCTTCTTAACCACCTTATCTATCTGAACTGCTACCTTAAGGGATCTGTGGACATACGCTCTAAGCTCTCTCAGTTCCTCTATACTTCTCAGTATCCTACCATTTATTGTGTAATCCCTTGCTTTGTTTGGTCTTCCCAAATGCTCTTCTCTGAATTGAATTCCATTTGTCGCTTTTCTGCCCACCTGACCAGTCCATTGATATCTTTCTGCAGTTACGGCTTTCTTCCTCACTATAAACAACATGGCCAATTTTTGTATCATCTGCAAACTTCTTAATCATTCCCCCTATGTTTAAGTCTAAATCATTGATACAAGCCATGAAAAGCAAGGGACCCAGTACTGAGCCCTGTGGAATCCCACTGGAAACAGCCTTCTAATTATGAAAGCACGCATCAACCATTACCCTTCCTGCCACTGAGCCAATTTTGGATCCAACTTGCCACTTTCCCTTGGATCCCATGAGCTTTTACTTTTGTGACCAGTCTATCATGTGGGGCTTGGTCAAAAGCCTTGCTAAAATCCATACAGTATACACCAAATGCACTACCATCATCAACCCTCCTTGATACCTCTTCAAAAAATGCAGTCATTAGTCAGACACAACTGTCCCTTACCAAATCTATGCTGATTGACCTTGATTAATTCATGCCTTTCTAAATGTCAATTAATACTCTCCCTCAGAATTTTTTCCAATAATTTGCCTGTCACCAAGTTTACACTGATTGGTTTGTAATTACTTCATCTATCTCTTCCTCCCTAGACCTCTGGCACCACACCAGAGAGGATTGGAAAATGATGGTCAGAGCCTCAGCTATTTCCTACCTTGCTTCTCTTAACAGCATAGGATACAGTTCTTCCAGGCCTAGCAATTTATTTAATTTCAAAGATGCAAAATCCCTTAATATTTTCTTTCTCACTATGTTTATCCCATGCAATATTTCACACTCCTTGTTCTTAACTACAATGGCCCAGAGTTTTGAGATCAGTGGCAAAGCAAGGGCATTCTCTGCAGTCCTGTAGAAAATCCTTGCAGATCGATCTAGCGATCTCTGTGACGAGAACTTTAACTGTCTCGCCTTGCAGTGGATTGTAGCATTCTATAATGGGGTTTTCTAATGTGGAGCTACAGTGATGGCATCAAGCTGACCAAGCAGCCAATCACATAAAAGAATTCTTACAGCCAGCCTACCAACCAGGAAATGAAAAGCACTAAAATCAAATCAATTTTTAAAAATTTTACACAGAAAAATCAAGATTGGGACATACACATGGGATGAAGGTAGAAGCTGAAATATTCTGAAAATACTTTTTAAAAAAAAATTTAAAAATGTAATTTAAAATATCTAACAAGTAATCATAATGGAAACATTTCACAGCATTTTACAAATATCTAATTATGTTTTTCAGAGCTAAAATATTCAGCAATAGTTATCATTCACATCTCCATTAAACATCTAGTTACACCTGATTGAACAAGATACAACATTTTGTGGGATTTCTGCCGCACTGAGTTCTGTGATTCCTGCCTCTAGGGTGAGGAGGGGTTTGCGGGGATCACAGTCTGTAGTGGACTGCAACTTCAGGATTTCCACGTTAATCTACCCAGCCGCTAAATTCTGAAGTTGCAGTCGTTTTCAGAGGGCAAATGATGGTGATTACTGATAGTTCGCCATCAAACCACACAACTCCCCAACCCACAAAATCCGGGCCATTGTCTGCATTGTCCCCCTCTTTTGTGAAGACAGATGCAAAGTATTCATTAAAGACCATGCGCACATCTTCCGCCTCCACACGCAGGTCTCTTATAGATCCTACTTTGTCTTTGCTCTTTATGTATTTATAAAACATCTTTAGGTTTTGCTTAATTTTACTTGCCAATATTTTTTCATGCAAGCCAAATGTCAAACTGCTTGGATTCACTAAGACCAGCTGGCAGGAAGTTCCATTTTAGATGATCTTCCAGGGAAGCAATTTGTGAGTCCCTGTAGTTTTACATTTGGCTCAGTGCTTGCCTTTCAAGAGTTGCACTTTGGGAATTCACTGGCACCAGGTCAAAGTAAAAGCTCTTCAAGTGAATCAGTGTTACAAAATGGATTCAAATGTCTGAAAGTACTTTGTCAAAGCAATGCAGACATATATTAACCATGTTTGAGCTCTGTTCTTAAGGATCCAATGATAGCTCCTCCAGCAGTGGAAGTAGATCTTTCCAAGTGTTTCATATCTTCCACTTTGTTCAGGAGGAAAAAGGAACGTGCCATTAACCCTGAGCTGAAATTATTGGAGCCTGGGTATGGGACTGAAAGGTAAGACTTGGGTGTCATTTATGTTTGCTTTGAAAATTTATGGTACTATTGTGGGAATTCATAATTATTTTAAACTTGTATTGTCAGCAAGTTGCAGGAGAGTTCTTTTACAAGAAAATAATTTTCATTTACAATACATAAATCTACCTGAGATGATATAAGTGCATATCTCTAGGTTTACTTTGCACAGTTTATCATACTAAGTTTGTATGAAACATTGGTTAGGTTACGGTTGGATATTGTGTACAATTGATGACTCAGTAATGAGAGGAATAGACTGAGGGTAATCACTGGAGGAACAAAGATGTTGCGGGGGTGTTGTGGAGAGTGGGTGGAGGCAGTCATTTCACCCAGAAGAATATCGGAGTGTGGGATGCTATATCCCACCTGGCCAATAAAGCAGAGACTACAACATCATTCAAAAGGGAATTGGATAAGTATTTGAAAAGGAAGAATATAGTTGGAAATGAGTTTTGAGTATCTTCAGTTAAAGAACTAGTCATGGTACAGGTATGATGTGCTGTATTTTTTATGATTCTGGAGCTCAGATTTTCTGACAGGCCATAAGGCTGATTGAAACCTGGATAGTGTGTGAAGAGCACCCACCTGATTAGTTTGTTGATGCTGTGCATGTTTCCAGAAAAGAATTATTGTATAAACTCAGGGGGCTCCTTGGCATCTTGCAATTGGGAACCTGTCACTTGCCAGGCTGGAAATTGCATGCTACTTCAGGAATTAAAAGTCTGCGGCATGTAAGAACATAAGAAATAGGAGCAGGAGTTGACGATTTGGCTCGTCGAGCTTGCTGCGCCATTCAATATGATCATAGCTGATCCTTAGCCTCAACTCCACTTTCCCACCCAATTACTATAATCCCTTGATTCCCTGAGATCAAAAATCTATCTATCCTAGCCTGGAATTTACTCAACGATGGAGCATCCACAACCTGCTGGGGCAAAGAATTGCAAATATTGACAACGCTTTGAGTGAAGAAATTTCTCCTCTTCTCAGTCCTAAATGATGGTCTCCTTATCCTGAGGCTGTACCTCTGTGTTTCATGTAAATAGTGTTTCTGTTGCACCTCCAGCGAAGTTACAGCAGCAGAGTCAGAACAACTCTGAGGAAATTTCTGGCCCATCTATCATCTGATGGTAGGATTGTGATACTTTTGAGTTGTTTGGAAGATTTATGGCAGTAAGAGCGAAGACATATTTGCAGAGGGCATGGAAAGATGTGCACAGGACTATTATTACAGTGGGCACATTTCAAAGGTAAAAGGAAGTTTCTGTTATGAAGACTTGCAGAATGGTGCCACACCTTATTTAGGTTCCTGTTCCAATGACTTGGGACCTTCCTCTCCTGCAGTCGCCATGATTGTGTATCTTTTCGTGGCGAAGTTGTGTAGCATGTATGATATGGCCATGATTACTATCTCTTGTAAGTGCACCCCTCCCCACAACAGACATGTGGTTGACACACGTGTAACATGTGCCAATCAGAGCAACTGATGTTGAAAATTTGCTTGGAATTGGAGGGAAAAGAAACTGAGCAGTTTGGGGCCTATTCTCAATCAGTACAAGCTGCAGCAGAGAAGCCCACCCACTGACCATTAAAAGCAAGACTCAAATCAATATCTGCTGCATTCTCATGGTTGTTTCACCTAGTCCCTCAACTGCCTGGGATTTTGCTTAAGATGAACAATACTCTATATGTGTCCTAGTTGTTGTTCATGCTTCAGTACAATGTAATGGCCTGATGTGTGGTTATTAATAAATACAAACCAAAAAAATACAGACACTTGGCAGCAACAATTTTTTAAGGAGAATCGAGTAGTTCATGTGTTTGTTTACATCATCTGTTTGAATGTTTTACAGATATTTATTAATAAAGAAAGAAGTTAAAAACTCTGCATTTGAATCTGAGGATCAATCCAAAAAGGCTGCTTCAAAGCAGGATTATCTAAACCACATTTTCACACAGGTATGTTAATGGATTAAAAACAAGAAATGCTGGAACCACTCAGCAGGTCTGGCAGCATCTGTGGAAAGAGAACCAGAGTTAACGTTTCGGGTCAGTGAGAAGGGTCACTGACCCGAAACGTTAACTCTGGTTCTCTTTCCACAGATGCTGCCAGACCTGCTGAGTGGTTCCAGCATTTCTTGTTTTTATTTCATATTTCCAGCATCTGCAGTATTTTGCTTTTATGTTAATGGATTGTTGACTTCGAGTTGTCCAAAGATCTCAGCGAAGCACTGAATGATTTTAATCCTATTTGTAAGAATCTTTTGCCACGTTTGCAACCCTTCCCAAAATTAAATGTAAAATAGCTTGACCTTTTAATCATGATCTACTTTTTATATGAAAAGAAAACTCTGCTCTGTTTGTGTGTTGGAAATACAGCCGAGTGCCATGGTAGAACTGTTTGTGTGACTTCCGAACTTCTCAGTTTTCTGATGGCCCAATCAAACACCTTTCCTTTAAGTAGCAGCATTTCAAGAATTGCATTAAATATTAATTAAGGATTAATATTAACTTTAATCAGGGTGTGCAACATGTTTTTAAAAATTTCTTTTCAGCAGTACTTTAGAGAGCAAATTCAGTACAAGTGCATCCTCAGTATTGAGCCTTACTAGATGTGAGCACCAGTTGGAAAATTGGGGCTATATTGTCGCAGTCTTATTTCTGACTTGTGGTCCCATGCAGTGAGTTTGCCCTTGAATGTTATGGACTACTCGTTCATCCAAATGAATTAAAATGTTCCTAAATATTTTGGATAAATGATTTATTTTACTCATACCAACATATTACACATTGGGCTGAATTTTATTTGGGCGCTGCGCTGTGCGGCAACTCTCTAACTCAGCGGGCTGCCCGCATTCAGCGGCCGTTGAGGAGCCCCCGCGATATTTCACGTGGGGACTCATTTAAATAGTGGGGGTGGAGTGCCCACCCCGATGACGTGGTGTGGGGGTGGCCGTCGCATCCCCGGCAATGGCGACTGGCACCACCGCGCAAGCATCATCGCCATTTTTAAATGGCTTTAAGCCCTTGCAAATAATTATAATTCTTAAACGGAAAATATAATTGATTTTTATTAATTATAAAATTAAGTGATGGAGGCCCTTCCCCAACCCCCCCCAATGGTCATTTCATTACCTGAAATGACCATCAATTGATTTTTCAAATACCCAAACTTTGCCCCCCAACCTTCAATCTTTTGCCCTTCAACCCCTTTCCGCCATCCCCACATCAAATAAGAATTGATTTCCCACTCCTTCACTCCTCCTGCCTTGAAAATTTCATTTCTCCCCCCGCCCTCCCCCTCCTGAGCAAGTTCTCGCCTCAGAACCCAATGTGGCGAACTAAAGGTGCACGAAGACCGAACAGAGGCCATAAACTCGGTGTGGGACTGCAGTTAAGTTAATTTGCATACATTTATTGGCAATCTGCATATGGAGATGAAGGGCCAGCCACCAGGCAGCGGGGGGCGGGGGTGGGGGGACACACACCGAGGTCCCCCCACCGCCTGTAATATAGCGGGCCCTTCTCAACGTTGCGGGTCGAGACGGGCCTCCCTGCAGAATTTTATCGGTCCCCATGCCGTGACCCGCGGTGTCGAGGTTCCGATAATATTCAGCCCATTGTGCCCAAAAATGAAAAAAAATGCTCTTTTTCAGATTTGGTGTCCAAGCTTCACTTACTTACCTTGATTTTAAATGTTAACATTTATTAAATTAAATTATGTCGTAAATCTTTACATTCAGAGTTTCATCTTATTTTATCCTGGTGTTAAATACAAGGCTGTATTTACATGAGAAATGCAGCATTGTAGCAAAGCTGCTATTACGGCCACCTGCTGAGATGTGGGTGGTTGCCACTGTTCAACTCCCCACCTGACCACAGCAAGTGTGTTTTTGTTATTGGGGTTTAACCACTTGGTGTTTTATTTGTCAAATAAGCAGACAGCGACAGGTTTTCTTGCGTTTAAAAACAGAAAATCAATTGTTTATTGATCGATACGCTTTTTCCCGAAATTGTCGCAACCGTATCCACTCACGCATTCATTCGTGTACACATACATAAGAAGAGACAGATAGAGAGGGAAAAAGGGGAAAATGATTATAAGTTGGTGGGGGGTGGGGGGAGGTCCACAGTAAACCTGTTGAATTCTCTTGGAAATCGTGTTCTCATTGTGTGCAGGCCTGAGGTCATTTGTAGATTCTCTATTGGTTGAAAGTTCAGTTGAAGTCAGTGGATCACTTCTAGTTCACTGCTATACAGTGTAAATGTAGGACTCTACAGCAGGGCATATGCCTTCTGGTTTGTTGGAAGCAAGCTTCTTGATGCTGCTTTTCTTCTTTCTCTTTCTCTTTGGAGTGTCTCTCTCTAGGCTGTTTTTTAAGGTAAAACTGTGTTACTTCTCACCTCCTGGTAGGAGCTACTTTGGGTTCTTTCCCTATGGTGATCGCACAATGGCCCAGGACATGGCTACTTCACACCTTCTTTGTTTCAGAAGAAGACATTCAATTCTGGAATGTTTTAGGATTGGTGTAGGATGGGTGCAGTTGACACCTCTTAGTTTTGAAGATTTTACTTTGTCCCTGTCAGACAGTTTGAATATGCAAAGGGCCAAGCCTCTTTTTTTTTCTTTTGGAACATTGTTCACTTTTTAAAAGAAAGGTTCATTTTTAAAAGATAAAGTCAGTTTTTATAACTCTTCAGATTTCGTCCATAATTTGTGTCATCACACTTTTTGTGTGCGTGACACTACAGCTTTAGGATAAATGTAGTCTGAGACTGGAACAAAATGAAATGAGACTACACTTTGCTTTGGAGTCAGTTTAGGCCGTAGTACCTGATTTACACAATGTAATGCACAGTGCCTATGCAAAGCTTTAACTGCTTCACAGTAACACTAAACATTTAGTGTTAATTCACTCTTTATTATGCAAAAACTTATTAATCTGCCTAATCTGAGAATTAGGAGCAAGTAGCAAAACATTGCTTAGTATTTGTCTTCATACTGGTTTTAATTAAAATTAATCCATCTCCTGAATGCTGCCCATTTATTTCCACTAATATGTATCTTGAAATAAAGAACTTTTATTTATCTCTATCACCTTTCAAGTCCTCAGGTCATGCCACATTTCTTCACAGCCAATAAATGACTTCAGAAGTTCAGTTACAGTTGTTACGTAGAAAAATCTGGCAGCCAGTTTGCAGACAATAAGGTCCCAGGTGTAATACTCCAGAAAGCCAGTTGGTGAAGGATAGCACTGGAGCCACTCTTTGCACTCTTTTAAAAGCATTTATTTACAGAGTTACACATTACACACATGCATCTCCTAACTGTAGTTACAGTTTCAATCTGTGTCTACTTATAGGGATCTCAAGTGAATCCCCAGTTAATGCCCACCACCTGTATACAATTAAACATAATTAACACCACAAACAACAATGAGGTACATGACCAGTAAATCTATTTTGTGGTTTTGGTTGAAGGATAAATATTGGCCAGGAACGGAGAGTCACCTTCACCTCTCTTTGCATAATGCCATGGAATCGTTAACGTCCACCTGCGAAAGCAGACAGGGCTTCAGTCTACTCTCTTATCTAACAGATGACGACTGAAAAATTTAGCTGTTTAGTGCCTGTATTTTATAAACTTCTGGCCCCATTTCAGTTCCAAAATGGCATCTGTGACATGCACACAGATTTCGGGTGCTGGCCGCACCAGATACCATTTTGGGTAGATCAGTAGCCCGGGTGTTGGGACCGTGCCCTGGAAGTATGCAGAGTAGGCAAATTGTGACGTCAGAAGGGTGTAATGCTCATTTAACTCTGACAGTTGCATTTTCAATCTCATCTCTCCAACCAACACCCTCTCTTATCCTCACACAGCTGAGTATGTCGTCAGCAGCAGGCAGAACCCCGCTTCCCCAGTATTTCAAGCCATCATCAACCACAAAATAGTTTTAGTTTAGTTTCTGTTTAATTTCTCCTGGCTGTTTCTGAGTTAGTAGAAGTTTTTGAAGGTTTGTACTGCTACTTAAAAATTGGTAGTCTACAGGGAGTGGTGTGGCATGTGTCCTTGGTTCTGACTTCGAGTTCTGCTCATGCTACTTGCTGCCCGTCGTGGGGGCTGCAGTTTCTATCCACCTTGGCCTAGTGTATGACAGGGATAACAAGCAGAGGTGACACGAAGGAGGACAAGCTGGTTGTAGAGGTTGGAGGAGGAGGGGGAGAAGGGCTCTAACAGGAGGTTATATCCACCCAGTGTCTTCAGGGAGAAATACTCCTATCTCAGCATGTTCTTCACACAAACTTACCAGTCACACACTGATGAATGGTGTATGACATCACTTCCTGTAGTAGTGATGCATGCTCACTATTTTCTTCTTCCATTAAAGTAGTATCAGAATATCCTCTTTTTCCTTAAGTAGAACATTATTGCCATGCAGGCCCCCACCTGCCAAGAATGATGCATATTAACTTTGTCAGATGAACATTGATTTTAAACTTGCTGGGAAGAAGAGAAGGCCTGTTACAAGGGCTGCCAGACACTTAGCTAAAAAACATTTGCATACTAACAGACAGTGCTTGTGGAGATTAAAGGACCATTCCCTGACATATTCAACCCACAATGGATTTTGATTATCCGAAATTGAAGGTGTAAGGAAGAGCATTCCAGAGACTGCTAAGGTGATACAATCCACAAAAGCCGGTCACATGACTAACTGTTTGCTCCTGGATTGAGAAGACTGCTGCTGTCTGCTCCCATCACTTTCTCTCAAGCCTCTGGACCCACTGAAGACACATGAACTTCATGAGAGAAAAGTCTCCTACATCGAACAAGGTTTAAGAAGAATATTGGGCCCCAACGATAAGCAAAACCTACCTACAATCAAGGACTTTACAGCGAGCTTGAAGAACAGTAACCAAAACCATTTTCAGGTACTGCCTCAAACTTTTCCACTTTATTTCTTCTGCTATTTTCTGTCTCTATCTGCATGTGTGTATCGCGTATGCATGCTAGCGTGGGCGTGTCGTGTATCCGTAGGCGTTAACTGAATTAGAGTTTAAGTTTAATAAAGATCAACCTTTTTTCTTTAAACCTAAGAAAACCTGTTTGGCTAGTTTCTTTGCCTTACAATTGGAAGTTAGTGAACAAGAATTTACTAAGGGGGAGCTAAAAGAAAAAAACGTTGTTTTAAAAATTAAACCCTGTTACGGTAAGACCAGGTGAAGCCTGAAAGGGAACCCTAGACCCCTTTCTCACTTGGTCGTAACAGTTACACAATGAGAATAAATCACATAACATAACAGGATTGCTGTGAACATTACTTACGTAAAAGTTAGACCTCTATCCACCATTTCAGAGTCCCTAATCTGCCCGGACCTCCTAATAGTATAACTCTTCTGAGATCTAGAATCATCACCATAGTGTTCATGACTCGTCGGCGTAGACGTATGGGTATCTTGCACATTAGCATTGAGCTGGTTGTTTTCACAGTGATCTTCCACAATGTCATTCTCAGACCTCACCCATGAACATGTTCTTGCCACTATCGGAATATTAGATCTGATGCAGTTGGGCAATTCCCTTAGCTAACATCTGTGTTTCACACTGTATGTTCGAGTAATTGGCTTGCATTAGTGAGAGAGTGTTTGGCTCAAACGGTCTATCAGTTTCCCTTCCTGCATAAGGCAAGCTCCTGGCCCTTTCTGTGATGTATTGACTTCCAACACTTTCCTTTCTTGGGTCGGAGTATAGAAGAAGACTTGTCTTCTCTGACAATGACTGTTCAAGTGATTCAAATACGTGTTGGTGGTCCTCTTGCCACACAAATGGAACCCCTTTTCTTAGCAGTTCTCTCAGTGATGATGCTCTCTCAGCAAAGTTGGATATATATAGGATGCTAAGAAATTGAATAACCCTATACATCATTGCAAATCTTCTTGGTCTTGGGGTGTAGGTATAGATTGTATCAGGACATACCCCAGTGTTAGAATAGATTGAACCAAAGAAATTGATGTCGCTTACATTTGTTTTGCACTTTTTGCTGTTAAAAGCAAGACCTTCTCTTCTAGCCGTTTCCATCAACACATGAAGATTTCGATCATGTTCTTCCTTAGTGGTACCCATCACTGCAATATCATCCACTTTACATACATAACCTGGAACACTTTCGGTAATCCTGTGCATATGTTGCTGGAATAGATCTTGATTTACAGATAAGCTAAATGGTAATCTCTGGAAACAATGCCTTCCAAATGGTGTTCTTAGCGTGGTTAGTTCCTGTGATCCTTCTGATAAATGCACGGAGCAATAACCTTGTTTCGCGTCTAATTGGAGAAAAACTTTGCTCCAGCAAATCTAGAGTTTAATTCTTCTAATGTCATATTTTTACATGAATACCTTTTAAGTGCACGAATCAAATGTCTTGGGTCCAAACACACCCAAACTGTACCATCTTTCTTCAGTAGACAAGTGACACCAGTTAGTATGTTGTTGCACATGATGAATAATGCCACTTCATTCCATATCATCTAATTCAGTCTTCAGCTTTTCCTGGATGTGTACACTGCACTTCATAGGTGGGTCAATTGAAGGAATTGCATCTTCTTTTAAGTGCAATACAAGATCACCTTTGAAACTCTCCACATGTCTGGGTACTTCAGCTGTAAGTCATGGACTGACTCAATAGGGTCATTTTTTAACATTTTCTTCCACCAACAGTGCATTGTTGATCCTGTGTATGGTCACAATTTTGAGCTTCCTACATGCCGGTTGTCCTGCTATTGCCACATCATTCATGTCTATCAAGTAGAAAATTTGCGATGACCAAGCAAACTGCATTTTAATATCAGTGTACTGATACAATGGATTGTTACCTGTTGTAAGCTGTCAACCTGGTTACCATTGACACCCATCAGTCAAGAGCTGGCGGGCAGCCATAAAGACAGGGCTAAAATGTGGCGAGTCGAAGAGACCTAGTAGTTGGCAGGAAAAAAGACAGAGGCGCAAGGGGAGAGCCAACTGTGCAACAGCCCCGACAAACAAATTTCTCTGCAGCACCTGTGGAAGAGCCTGTCACTCTAGAATTGGCCTTTATAGCCACTCCAGGTGCTGCTTCTCAAACCACTGACCACCTCCAGGCGCGTATCCATTGTCTCTCGAGATGAGGAGGCCCAAAAGAAAAAAAAGAAAGTCAAGATACATGTCATTTGTGATTCAAAGTGGTAGAATGTTGGCACTAGCTCCGGTGTCTGTCTTAGCTTTGAGCATGTGTTTGCCATCCTTGTTCGGACATATAATGGTTTTCCAATCTTGTTCGGACATATAATGTTGATTGTACCAAAAGCTTCTAGCTGTGTGATTGCATCCACACAACATGCTTCATTAATAGTGTGGAAAGCCTGCTCGCTTTCAAGTTGAAGATTTTTCTTCACTGCATCTTCCACCTGGTCTGTCCTGTTACCAACCTCATGTGTTTGTGTTTGCACTGACTTTTGGCATACTCCTTATTGCTGCTGCCAGTATGCTACGCACACTTTTTATTTGACTGTGGCTTATTGTAGCCTCTGACCACACCGCCATAGCCAGATTTCGTGCACTGACGCGCCCAATGTCCTTTCAAGCTGCAAGCCTTGCAGAGAGAGGTCCTGAAACGCCGGTAGATTTTGCAGCTGGAGTAGGAGACAGCACTGCCAACAGGATTTATTCACTTTGGTGCCTTGGCCACTATGCCGATTAGTCGCAGCCATACCCAATGCTTGTAAATATTGGCTTCCTGCCACAATGGCTTCATATTTCCTACCGTCTTTCAACATGATGTTGATATCATGCCCTTTCTTTTTTTTCCAGTAGATCTCTCTGGAAGGCTTTGATTTGCGTTGAAGCAATGACGAGTTCGGCCATTCTCTCTGACAACTCGGCTTCAGAGAAATCAGTCTTTGCCCTTATCACGGCATCAGTTTACAACCTGATCAATTGACTCCTTAGGCTGTTGTCTGAATGCCATTATCTCTAAATGGTGGATCCTGAAATTCACCTTTAGATGGAGTTGATTTTCCAGTGTATTCCAGAGCTTCACCGGGTCTTTTTGCTCCCATCAGATCGACCTGATTAATTAATTTGATGGAGTCCCTCATTCCCAATGGCTATTATAATCTTCACTACCCCGTCCATCAGGTTCAGCGACAGATAAATTCAAGAAACATAATTTCATTCTCTGATGAAAAAGCTTAAACTTGGAAGGCCACAGATGTATTATCCAATTCATGATGAGAAATGTAGTAGTCATCATTCCGATGCTCTTTGCTTCTCATAGATCCTTCTGGTTTACTGTGGGTTGGGTTTCCTTCAATGGAAATACTAAACAGCATTGCAGAACTGCTGTGTCTGCAGCTTGAGGCTTTGCCACCCCCAGCCCCGGGCACTGTCCTGTATTGCGTGCTTTTTCTTTGGCCCTGCCGGGAACCACACCATGATGTCCCAATGGCTTCGTAACCTTTCAGCCCGATTCCAAACTGACTTTATATTCTTACCGACCACTGATATGGTTATCCTCCTCGTCAGTTACTCACTGTTTTTCTGAGCACTGATTCTCGAGGGTACTTCTACCTCCCGGTGTCTCACTGTATTGTTTCTGCTTCTGTAGCAGAATGCTTGTATTGCCCTGCTCTGTGATCTTTGCACTGAAGCAAATCCCCAGGATTCTGACCTTCACACTTGTGCTTCGACTTTACTTCTGCAACGTGGGCTTCAAAAACACACAGCTGCCTCCATATTCTGTTACTGGGTTCTTCACACAAATAAAACAATCACACATTGAGAAATGGTAACAAATACTTTGGGTTCTTTTCATTGAAGACTCATAATTATATACAAGTTATAGGAGAGCTATACATACACATCTTACTAGGGATCAACACAACTCCTACCACTGTGTCACATGCTGTATGGCATCACATCCTGAAGTGATGATGCATGCTCCCTAGTTACTTACTCCATTAAAGCAATTCACAAACCTCCGTGAGGAACATGTATGCAATGTCTCTGTTTCACTAAGAAGGTGCTCACAGAAATCTGCCACCTGTGGCAGGCAGATTTGCAGCTTCAGAATAGGATGAGGACGACATTCAATGCCTGTAAAAGTGACCGTGGCCTTCAAATGTCTTTGCATCGGTCTCCTTCCAAGCTGGAGCAGGCAATATCTCCAGCATCTCACAGTTTTCTGTTGTATAAAGGAGATGAGAGTCATATATGCAAAGAGAGGGGAATACATTGCATTCTCTCTTTGCAGAGAGGCGGTAGAGCAAGCACATGACTGCCAGAAAAGCAGGCTTCCCCACGGTGCAGGGTACCATTAATTGCACACACATCGCTTTGCGGGTGCTGTATGTAAATTCAAACCATACTGCAATTGCAAAGCATTCCATTTCCTTAATCTACAGTTGGTGTGCGACTATACTCAGTGCATCATGCAGGTCAATGCCCGGTATCCTGGCAGCATTAATGATGCCGTTATTCTGCGCCAGACAGCTGTATCATCAGCATTTGAGCCACTACGAGAAACCCAGAGGGTGGCTACTCGGCGACGAGGGCTATCCACTAACCACCTGGCTCATGACTCAGGTGTGCACTCCACACACACATGGGCAGCATGTGTATAAAGAGCCATGCTGCTGCATGGAATGTCATTGAGCAGACTATTGTGATGCCTGTGCAACAGTTCCAATGCCTGGACCGCTCTGAAGGAGCCTTGTAATGCTCTCCAGAGCGCATGACATCATTTGTCGTGGTCTACTGTATTCTACACAATCTCGCCATCATGAGGGCACAGCCCTTGCCACCAGGTAGCTATATGGCAAGTAGCTGAGGAGGAGAAGAAGGAAGGGAGGCGGCAAACAACAGAGGCTCTTTCCTGCCAGGCTATCTGTGATCGACTCATCCAACTGTAGTACTAGTGAACGCAGCCCAATTCCCCAGTCCCATGCCTTACCTTCCTTTTATTTTGGACCATCACGGCATCCACTTGGCCACAATACTGACCTAAAAGCCACCTTAAAACATTTCAGAGCACCTTTACCAATCAAATCTGCTACAGACAGGTGATCAGGGGTGTTGGTCGTTCCCACTGCTCACCCTCACAACTGACCACAATTATGTTTTGTTTAAAATAATGAGTTAGTCCCTGACTGTTTGTTTTTTAGGGTCCAATCAATAGACAAATGACAGGTTTTCTCGTAGGTTTAAAAATGACTATCTTTACATAATTCCTGAAATGGTCACAACTTCATCCATACATGTGTTCACTCAAACACAATTACAAAAAAAGGATAGAAAGAGAGGAAAAGGGAAAGTGCTTTAAGTGAGGTAGATGTTCGTGGTTTATGGTAAACCTGTTAAACTTTCTCAGGACGACTGTCTCTTTTAAAGGTGCAGGCTTGGGTGTTTATAGCCTTGAACTTGTTGAGGTGTTGTAGATTTTCGGGTGGTTAAAATGTCAAGCTGAATGTGGTGGTTACTTTATGTTCTCTGCTGCATCAATTTGAAATGTAGAATTAGCAGCAGGGCTTCTTCCTTGTTCTGGTCCGATTTCACAGCCTTTGGCTGGACTACTTCTGTGATGTTGCTTGATCTCTCGCTCCCTCTCTCTCCATAGGGCGACCTTTTTAAGCTAAAAATTAATCACATTCGAGTTTCTGTTAGGAGAGACATGGCCTTCTCCGCTGGTGTGACCACCCAATGGACCAGGATGTGGAATCCAATCTGTTATGATGTGCCTACTTCACACATATTCATCGTAGTTTTGTTGTAAAACATTCATCCTGAGGGGGAAGGTTTAAGACAATCATCTTCTTTGTCTTGGAAGAAACCCATTCAATTTAGGAATGTATCTTTATGGTTTCAGGATGGGTGTAGTTGACACCTCTTAGTCTGGAATGTATTCTATTTTCCTTTCGAGGCAGTGATGCAGTTTTTGAATATACAGGCCAGGTCAGCTGACTTTTGGTGGCCATCTTTGCAGCACATTGCCCATTTCTTTAAAGGAAAAATAAATTTCAAAGTGTCCACATTGAATAAAGTTTATATCTTAAAAGTTATGAATATGATATGCCTTCACTGGACATAACAAACCATCCAATATTCCAATATACAAAAATTAACTAGTCATCCTTTTGCATTCCTTGGTATCTATCCTCCATGTACCTTTACCTGTCCTAGCACTCCTATACTGTGATACCTCAGTGGCTGCAGCATGGCTGGTGGAAGCCTACTGACTTTGAGGGCGGGACTTTATGGGCCCTGCAAGAGTGGCTTTGGTGGCGTCTGGGGTGATTTAATCAGGCATGAGTTGTTTTTTTCGGATTTCCGACGGTGGGATTTATTTTGCAATTAGGTCAGTGGCATGTTTGCGGTGGTCTGGGGTTTCCCCCGCACGGTGATAGATTACTGCATTGCATTCATTTCCATAACATGAATACTCATTACCCTACACTTAGTTCAAATTAAGTCCTACCTGCCAGATTAGGTTAGCGGCCAGCGATATTCCCGTGTCACTGTGCAACATTCGTTTAAACGTGGCGTGCACCAATCGGCTTTGTGCAGTTGTTTCCAAGGTCAGTAGTTTACTTTCTTGAACACATTGGCACAAGGAACGGCAACATTGGAGTGGATGTTTGAATCTAGTCACGGCACTAGCAAGGGCAATTCTTCACAGGGAATGGCAGCGAAGGCATGAGGTGTGTACATGAAGGAACAGGGGAGGATAGTTGGGAGGATGGGTGGAGTTACCGTGTGCATGGAGGAGCAGGGGAGGGTACTTGAGGACAACAGGGTGGGGTTATCGGGTGCATGGAGAAGAGGAGGGAGCAGGGGAGCATCCAGCTTGTGTAGTGATCATTATTGTTGCTGAAGCTGGATGTGGGCAGCTGTGGGGGTGGTGGGTTGATTTGAGCATTACAGTCAACAGATGGTCATGAGGGGTCTAAAGGGAGGGATGAGTGCTGTCAATGTCAGGACCTGTGGTGCAGGCTGGAAGGTAGCAGGAGGAGGAGGTTGGAAGGTAGGGAAACTTGTCTTAAATTCACACACACCATTTTCTCAAATGATAACTCAAGGATTGCAAGTCAGGTGGGTGGAGACAAATAATGATGGCAGAGGAAACAATCACAGTCAATGGGGGAAAATAGATTCAGTAAGTGGGGGGAAACTCGAGACTTAGAGTTGTGTACTCTACGGCATCATAGGGAGGGGAACGAGACTCGGCAATAACATTAAGGTGGATGTGAGGACGATCAAAGGTCAGAGTCAGGATTTGGATGGTAACAGGAGCAAGAACAGGGGGAGGGATGACATGAATAAATTGATTGTGACACTGTCCAAGGTAATGGGGGAAGGTTCAATGGTAACAGAAGAAATGTTTAAGGTTACATTGAGTGGGTCAAGGGTGATGGTGAAGGCTGGAAGGTAGCAGGAGGAGGAGGTTGGAAGGGGGGAAACTTGTCTTAAATTTACACACACCATTTTCTCAAATGATAACTCAAGGATTGCAAGTCAGGTGGGTGGAGACAAATAATGGTAGGTGAAATTTCATGCTGGCTGCAATTTTAAGGCACATAGAAGTTCATTGCCTCGATGGTTCAGCTAACCGGCAGCAGAAGGCTGAATTAGAATGCTCTGTTATTTCATTATTTACAAAGCTGCAGCGACATGGGTTTCATACACCAAATCTGTCTACTAGCACGGGAAGAACAGAGGGAGCAACTAAGGAGGGCTCTTTTCCCTCAATGCGTGATGCCTGAATGCCAGCAACAGGTAGAACAAGAAGGTGAGGATGCTCCAAATGATAACATCCAGGAATGGCATTATTGAAGACAGATGCTGGCACGTCATCGCATCCTCAGGACAAGGAAAAATCACCTTCAAATGTCAGAGAGGCAATGCCAGAGATGCCGAAGAATGTCACGTGAAATGGTCACAAAAATTTGTAGGATCCTGCAGCATGACCTACAACCACTTGGGTTTGGTCGGAATCCATGTCAGTTGCCCTCAAGGTGACTGCTGCACTTAATTGTTTTACTGGTGGTGCCTTCCAGGGATCAATGGGGGACATATGTGGCATACCACAGTCTGCGACCCATAGGTGTATTAAAGAAGTAACCAATGCCCTATTTCGTCGTGCCAATGATTTCATCTTCTTACCTGCAGATGAGCACAGTGAGGCAGCAAAGTCTGCGGCTTTTGGTGCCTTCACTCGGTTCCCTTGAGTGCAAGGGGTGATTGACTGCCCTCGTGGCCATTAGAACTCCCTGGGACGAGCCTGCTGCATTTGTGAATCGCAAAGGCTTCCACTCTTTGAATGTAAAAGTGCTTTGCGACCACAGGAGAAGAATAATGCATGTTTGCGCACGTTTCTCAGGGAACTGTCACGACTCATACATTTTGAGGAACTCATAACTGCCAGGAGTTTTTGACAAACGAGCAAAATAGATGGCTGGATCCTGGGTGACACTTGGAGGCCCCTTTGTACATGGTGATGACAACAGTGTGGTATCCCCAAAGTGCAGCTGAAGAGAGGTACAATGCTGCTCACGCATCCACCAGAGCAATCATTGAACATACCATTGGCAAGCTGAAAATGCACTTTCACTGCCTTGACCAGTTTGGAGGGGCTCTTCAGTACGCCACAGAGGGTCTCACAAATAATCATTGTCTGCTGTGCATTTCCCAACCTGACGTGGCAACATTCTGCAGGCAGAGGAACAGGAAGAACACCAGTCCTCCTCAGATTAGGGTAACTATGAAGAGGATGAGGAGGACAACAATGCAAATGATGCAGTTATAGATATAAGGGCCATGGAGAGACATGCAAGGGACATCAGGGAGAACCTCATATTTGCACATTTCAGCCAACATTAAGCCACTTCATAAAGCAACGTAGGGCAGAGAAAAAAACATTCTCCAAATATATTCACATATGCCTGAGGTCTTAGTCATTGCTGTAATCAAAAAGAAGGGCTCTTCTGACAAACTGCAGTGGGGATGTGCCTAATGGCCTGTATGCTATGAACTTCTTTAAAAGCGACCTGCGTCTCCATGGAAATATTGTCCTGCATCAAGGCATTAATCCACACACGTAGGAAGCTACAACATTGCAACACTTTGATGTGACTGGCATAACAAATCTTCTCTGGGCTACGATGGAACCAAGAACACACCTATGCAAGGAAAGTAAGGGGGTGACCACAGAACTATAAATGTAAGGCATATTGGCAGTAAAACATGAGCAAAATCTTCAAACGATGAACAGGCATCATTGAAGACCGAAATCTCAAATATCAGTGATAAATTGTCACTGGACACTTCCAGAAATGCATTGCAAGCATCAATGCGTTCCTGCTGTAGGACTCCAATAAACATTTTCCTTTACAACTGAAACAAAGAAAATGATTTATGGGAGTGTATAAAATATTAGAATTGATAAATATGTATTTAAACTTCAAAGTGTACACAATATTTTCAGCACCCATGCCACCTTCGTGTTCAAAACTATTTATTTTTATGTTTTGTACCATTACGTCTAGGTGCAACCCTGACATTAGCAGCTGAGGTGGAGGCAGTCTGCTCAGTGCACTGCCCCGTTGCTGTGGGGTCAGTGATGGGGAATGGGGCCTTGATGGCTTCATCCTTCTGGGGGTCTACAGCTCTGGTGCTTGAGTATCCACCGTGTGCTCGCCTGCTAGAGGTACGGGTGTCAATGTTGGGGGGGTGGGGGGAAGGATGAGACATTGCTTATACTGGGGGTGTCTTGAAAGGAAGGCCCTGCGGCAGCTGGAATGCGCTCATCCTCCATCCGGGTGCATGATGGCACCTGCTTGTCTCCCTGAGGGGAAGGAGCACCCGCAGGGAGGTCCAGGTTCCTTGTACCCCTCTCGTTTAGACTGTTCTGCATGGAGTCCTTGGCAGCAGCATGGAATGCAAGTCACATATGGCTCGAGTGTTCAACCAGACTCACCAAGGAATTTGCCAAACTCTTAACTGAGGAAGCTGTACACTCATAGGCCTGGGACATGACAGACATCATGGCTTGCAAGAACTCCTTCATGGCATTTGCAAAGCCATGCATGATTTCAGGCATCTCCAACATATTTTCCACATGGCTTTGCTGCACGTCCAGCAGACTTCTTGTAGCAACAAACAGAGGATCATCATGAGCGTGGAGCTGAGCAGGGGCCTGGTCGCCAGGAGTGCTCTGATCATCAGCGGACCTGGCTGGCGCATGCTCCGTCAGCTGCTGGGACGTGTCTGTGTCGTGACCACCAGTTTGTGACCCAGATTCTAATCTTAAACCCCCGCGGATCATGTGGATGTATGTGCATTGGCCAAGGTAGAAAAGGCGGCAGATGACGGTGCACCCTCTGGGGCATTGGCAGCTTCCTGCCCAGACAGGTAGTCTTGTGCCTTGCAATGCTCTGTGACTTGAGTGCGGGCACCTGCAGTGGAGACACAAACAAAGGCACATTAAGCATCAGGTGAACATGAGGTCACACACTTTCCTTTGGTGTGCACCCTATGGCTGCAAGACTGAAGATGACACTTCATCCGTGCCGCCCTCCTCTCTCGCTAATTCTGAAGCCTCCTCCTCAGCCATTGCCAGCACCTCACGCTGGTTGTGGGTGTGTTTATTCTGCAGGGGACAGTGCGGGTTTAATGACATGTCAAAGGATGCATAACACCTTTTGTATACATCCATCGACATCACTCATTCCAGACTGGCTTTTGCACAACATATCTAAGTATATAAAAAACGCCAATCATTAAGTGTACGGCACCAAGGCGGCTCACGCATTCCGCTGCATGCCTTGTCTGCCCTATGTCTTAAAGATATGGAGCCAGGGAGAAAAACAAAGGAATAGCTTCGCCAAAATCACTCACCCTCGTTGATTTGAGCAAGTCATTGATACGTTTGCGACACTGAACCCAGGTTCACCATGTCACCCCACAGTTCGAGACCTCCTCTACTACCTCCATCCAGGCTGCCTTGGTCAGGCGGGAAGGTCTTCTGACTCCACCTACAGGGAAGACGACCTCCCACCTTTCCTTGACAGCCTGGAAGAAAACCCACAGGGAGGCATCACTGATCCGTAGGGCAGGACACTGACTGCTGGCTGACATTTTCTTTGCTGTTGCTGCAGTGAAAAGTGGAGTTGGTGCTGGGTTTGAAAAATTAAAGGAAAAGGCATTTAAAAATAAGTAAAAGATTTAATTTCGGTATCTCTGAAGACACTTACATAACACGAAGGCTGCTGCTCCTTGAGGCTTGAAACACAGAATGCTTTATAGCCGTGGCACTCATGGTGCTCGACCAAGTGACAGCGGGTTCCACCAATGAAAGGCCGTCCCGTTTGATCACACATGTCCCCCATGCCCATCGCTGCACTGTTCATTTACATATAGAATTGCATGGGATACAGGAAAAATTCCGGAAACAGCCTCATAAAATCCCAGCCTGAGTGAGGGAGAACTGCAGATGGCCTTGCAGGACGATTTTGTGCAGCTCTGGCTTTGGACTGCACCACTTCAGCATGTGCAGATGGTCTGGGCTGGCTGGCTGATGGGCAACAGCAAAGGTGCTGATCAAGTGCGAGTGGTGGGAGTACAGATTGCTGGACTTCTGTGAGACCCTGCAAACCCCTTCGATCACTGGTACCAGCAGCCATGATGGCAGGGCTCTGAGTGCTTGGGGCTGAGCGTGCACAACTTCAGTGTGAGCTTCTACTGCAGCACTCAGATGCTGGGTGGTTTCTGCTTGTACTGCAACGGAAGTTATGTTGGCCACCAATTCCATGCTGGAAATGATGGACTCCAACCTCTGAACAAAGCCATGTGTAAGCTTAGTGCTGGACTAGTCCATGCTCCTTGATAGTGGCTGCAGGCTTTCTGGCAGGGCTGACAATATGCCAAGCATTTCTTTGTGCCTTTTTCTGTAGATAGTCCTATCGAAGTCCTCATCTGAGTCCTTTGCAGCTGAACTCGTGTGTGACCTTGCCTTCCATAAAGTTGGCACCTGCGCTACCCTTTTCCCCCTTAGTCCACGTGCTTGGCGTTTCACCACATACAGATCCCACCTCTAAGCTAGCCTCTAATGCACACTAAGTGTCAGTATCTGAGTTGGTGGCTGAGAACGTGTGTCAGTGTTTTATCTCCATCCATTGTCTTCCTTTGACTTCTTCCTCTTTCATCACTGCCTATAAAGGTGACAGTTCTAGGGTATCGAAAGGAGAAAGGCACAAGGGTAGGCTTGCGATGATGGAGGTGAGGAAGGCAAGAGGTGCATGCATGCATCATCAGCTTGTATACCATAAGAGATTGTGGGATGAGGGGGAATTGGGATGTGAGAAGGAGGATTAGGTATGAGGATCCTGTTGTTTTCAATGTTTTCAGCCTTGCTACTGGCCACAGACTCAGTCATGGCCACTCCAATGATGGCCAGGACTGTCTTCTCCATTGGTGTTAGAAGATGCAGCTATACCTTTTCCCCACCGGTTATTTCCTACTGGCTCCAGTTATGTGCCACCTTGTCCTGCAAGAGAGAGGAAAGTGTGTCAGAGAATCTGCTGCAATGTGTTTGGTTGATGTGCG
The DNA here is from genome assembly GCF_036365525.1 of Heterodontus francisci. Lineage (NCBI taxonomy): Eukaryota > Metazoa > Chordata > Chondrichthyes > Heterodontiformes > Heterodontidae > Heterodontus > Heterodontus francisci. The sequence continues at coordinate 28,967,306 of NC_090397.1, forward strand.
TGCCATGGTTGAGTAGCTGGCAGGGTGTGCAAGCTGTGAGATGTGGGTGTGAGGCTTGTGGCAGTGTTAAGTGTGTGAAGGTGAGGTTAAACTACGGATGTGACGTATGAGTTTTGATTGATGGAGATTGTTGGTTGGTGAGTGATGCTGATGTGGTGCTTTGAGCAAAGTCTGAGGCTAATAGTGCAGTTGGTGAAATATGGCATTTAAAGACGCATTCACTGACCTGACCCACTTGTGAGGTCATTGAACTTCTTGCAGCACTGCATGCAGGCCCTTGGCCTTGATCGCTTTCACAGTGTCTGTCTGGAGAGCCTCCTGATCCCCTATAGATAGAAGACCTCTCTCACTCTGTCCACTCCTGCACAAACATCTCCAGTGCTGCATTTGAGAACCTTGGCGCCTGCTGTCTCACCTGTTGCGCCATAGTCACTCTTTTTGCATGTCAGATATTATTTCCCAGCCACTTCCAGCACCTGTTTAAGTCAAATGCATCTCCCCTTTCGAAGGTGCAGGCTGGCTTTAAGTAGTGCAGGCCAGCTTGAATTCATGCTGTGTGTGTTGAGCGCTGACTGCACGCTGTAATCATGTAAATGAACAGGTAGTGCAAAATTTGCTTGCTGCCTGCATCAGAAGGAATGGGTGGGGGTTAATTATGCATCACGATCCCTGTGCCAGTTATTAGGCCTTATCGAATTTTGCGGCCGATATCTTTCATAGTACAGCACTCACTCAATACTGTACTGTATCTACTAGGTTCAACTTTAAACTTTGGTGCCTTTTTTAAATTATACAATTTGTGTCTCCTTTGAAAAATAGCTTGTATACTACATACAAGCGTATTGGTAGTCAGACTGACAGTGCTGTACTTGTAAAAAGCTTTCTACTTCATATCTAGTAATGGTACTGAGACATCCTATAAAATAATAAGGGAAAAGACTGTACTTTAATTCAAATGGTAAAAACAGTCTCTTTTGTTCAACACATATTGCTTCTTCGAACTGTGACAACTCTTGAGCATTGACGATTCTCAATTTTCTTTTCCGCACCAAGGCTGGAATTTTACGCCCCCAAACGAGCGGGCTGGTGGCAGGGGGGGGTGGGTGTAAAATTGAGTGGGAGGTGGAGGTGCAGGGGGTTCGGGGGTGGGGGGCTGTTCCTGACCCCCTCCCGCCCCCGTTGCCAATTTACGCGAGGTGGCGACAGTGAGAAACAGCCCGCTTGCCCCAGGCTAATCAAGGCCCTTAAGTGGCCAATTAACTGGCATTTAAGGGCCTCTGCCCGCCGCCACGGGTATTTTACCCTTGGCTGATGGGCAGCTGAAGCCTCAAAAAGCCCACCTGATGAAACTAGGTGGCCTTCTTGCCACCCCCGGGCTGAGGTGTGCGACCTCCTGATCGGGCACCCCGTGACCCACGGAGGGCCGCCCCGAAGCCGCTACCGCCCCTAATGCCCAACAGCACCACCCACCCCCCCACCGTCCCCCTAACTGACCCTCCTTGCCTCACCGGGGCCCGATCGATTGACCCCGGCGAGGCTCTAAAAACTTACATTGGTTCCGGGGGCCATCCTTCATCATCTTCCAATGGCTGGGTGTAGTCCCAGCAGTGGCCACCACTCCTGGTGGCATTGCTGGGACTAAGAGCTGCCGGCCTGCTGATTGGCTGGCAGCTCCATTAGGCGGGACACCTGCCTCAATGAGGTGAAAGTCTCACCCAAGACCAATTAAGGGCCCGGTCATCGTAAAATTCGGTCTGGCTCTCCAGGCCCGGTGGAGGCAGGCTCGCCACCGACTTTTCGGCTCCCCCCGCCCAATTGAAAGATTTCGGCCTATGTAATTGCATGGGATAGGCAAAAAACAGAGAAGAAAACAATACAATGTTTATAGGTCAGCAGCTAGGATTTTAAGGATTAATCAGAGCTTTCTTACCTTTTGCTTCCACAGGAAAATGACTACTTAGGAGTTGTGTTTCATTTATATGATAGTGAGAATGAAGAAGATGAGGCAAAAAAAATGCTTATTGTTCAAGAAACAGAACTGAAACGGTAAACCTCTTCTGTACAGAATTTGTTTCACAGATATAGAGCTTTTTAAGTTAGAATTAACAATCATGATTTAAAATACTGATCAAATTGGGCTAGATTATGCAGTAAGCAACAAATCACTGTAATTTGGCACTGATCTCAAAGCAAGCAGGCCATAAAGATTTAGCAATCTCTTTTGCATGGACTTCCCCTTTCCTGAATTCAGTTTAAATCTGGTGCTAAATCAAGGGGATTAAAGGCCTGCTCGGGTATAAAATTAAAACCCGACTTGGGCCCGACATGACCACAGCCAAACCGAGCCCGGCTGGAGCCCGAGTCCTTTAATTTTTTTCATGCCCGACCCCACCCGAATATCGCAATGCATTTAATAACATCAAACATGTTATTTAATACATTTATTTATAAAACACTGAGCCAGTACAGTCCAACCCGACCCGAGCTCGAATGCTGGACACGGAATATCAACCCGACTCCACCCAAACCCGACAAATGTAGTCGCATGTAGTTGAGTTCGTGTCGGGTAGTCAGGCTTTAAAGGGGATCTCCTGTTGTGCAGCAGCAGTGATGTCAGCAAGCAAGGTAAGCAACCAATCATATTGAAGCATTCTCACAGACAGCAAAACAGGAAGTTTAAAGCACTTTTTTAATTTACATTTTTCAGATGGCAAATTAAATGATTATAATTGGATTTAGATAGAAATAGCAACATACACAAACTTTACTTTTAGCATAATGGAGAAATTTGACATTCCACAACTATAAAATTAGCTCTTCAGGGCCAGTGAGGGTGTTTAGCAGTAATTATGAAGTTGGTACACTGTTAAAAACCCAGATACACCTCATTCAATGAGGTGTAACTTTTTTAAGGGTTTTTACAGCAAGAATAAAAATGGAAGTCTTTGTGACTTCGCTGATTGCTTAGCATTTGCTCTCCTGAGGTCCTTCACAGTGTACTCTCTGGAGGAGGTAGAATTACTGACAGCAACTTCTGGATTTCTGTGTTGTTCTGCACATGTGCAGACTCCCGAAGTTGCTGTCAGTTTCAGTGGAGTAATGACGGCAAGCACTGACAGATTTGCCCTCAATAACACTGCAAAATCTAGGCCATTATGGGGTTTTTTCAATCAGTAAGGATCTAATTTTGCTATTTCCTTTCCAAAAACAGGAAAGAAGAAACAGAAGTTGCAGAAGTGCGTTTAGTAAAAGAGGAATTCATTGCTGGATCTTGGAATATTAACTCAGTAATGCTTGGAGGCCTAGGCAAAGAACCTCTACTAGAAGGTAGCATTTTTGTTCCCAGAAAAGCTTTTTAACTTAAGAAAGGAAATTGGTAACCTATCCTTATATGAAAGAGAGCTTCCTAGAATTACTTTACAGGAGACATGGCCAAGAAATTTGATGATGCTTGAAAAAGAGTGCAAGGGGGAAGGGCATGCTGCACCGCCCTGCTTCCAGGGACCATGTGAAAATTGGGCAGAGATCAAATTAAAATAAGGCAGGGGGATAGGATGTCACAGTTGCTGGATGGCCAGAGGAAGAGATTGTGTACCTGGTCTGCTGCAGAGACTCAGATGCTGACTTCAAGGGCTCAGGCTACTGGAGGAAGGCAGATGGGCATCCACCAGAAAATGATAGGTGCACTGGCAAACCTGCATAATAGCTCAGAGCATGGAGCAGTCCTGTTCCAACTTCTATTGGGGCTTTGCACAGACCCTGGAGACCATTCTGTCCAATATAAAATGAATGATAATATTTGAGTTGATAAATTTATTTTTTGTTCTGAATTTGGTGTTGGTATTTATCTTTGTAGTTAAGTTACGATATAGCCCATGAATCTGAACTGAAGGAAGGCATCGAAAGATGCCTTTTAAGGATTGTAGGACTGTTGGTGTGTTGAGGATAGGTGGGCTTATTTAGATAACGCACTCTTTGAAGTGCCTTTCTCTGAGCGCTTTGGCATGGAAGGGCACTAGTGGTTGAAGTTGGTCCTGATCATCATCCTCTTCATGCTGCTCCTTCATCGACTGCTCCTGGACCTCCACCTGCTGCACTAGTTGCTGCCCAGTTGGACGTAAAGGTTGGTCCCTCATGATGGCAAAGTTATGCAACATGCAGCCACAAATCTGAATACCTGCTCAGGGTTGTACTGCACAGCAGATGAGTTTCTGGTAACAGCATGGTAACAGAATAAACAGTTGATTCTGTGTACAACCACACGATGTGTATGCAAAGGAAAATGACAATAGAAATATGACAACATCATATTGTTTGTGCTATTTGACAGAAGTCCTGATGAGGTCAAAATGTGTTAGAAACCATGGTTGAAGAACTCAGTGTGTGGAATATCTGAAAGCAGGTGGTTAGGAGGGTGATTTTGAACAGATGCATTTTGTAGAGCAAAAAATCACGGATGAGTTAAAAATTGATGCGCAACTAATATTGCAGTGATGGCAGTACGAATTCTGATAATTTTATAGCTTGAGAACTGTATATTTACAAGACATTCTATAGTGCCAAACCAAACCCATTGGCATCAGTAAAGGTTGATCTTTGGTTGAACTCCAGAAGTTACATGAATAATATTAGAGGTGAAATTGGGAAATCAGATTTCTGAAATCCAGTGCCACTGGGTGCTTTATTTCAAGTAAATGCTTTTCTCCAGTGTGTATTATTCTCCTCTTGTATTTTTGTGTTTAAGATGTTCTGAATATTAGAATTCAATTCTTTACAACTGTTAATGCAGTAAAAGTTATTACTGCAGAGTTTAAATAAGCTACAGGTTGATGTGGCACAAATTCTGTTATTTCTGTTTGTAATCTCCTATAGTATATAATTTAATAGTGCTGTATTGATTTTTTATTACAAAACTGTAATATAGAATTCTGTTATTTTAATCTTTTGTTGATTTCCTTTTGGTTTGCTTTTACAGTTACCAAGGTAAGATTGTATACTGCAGGTGAAAAGGTAATGACTTTTGTGTCATATTGTTTTGTGTCCTGTTATAATGCAGATGGTCACATACCAGTAGGTCTAAGTGCGTTGAAGTAGTATATTGAGGAAGGTATTGCACAGACATTGCATACATCCTTTAGATGCATGTATATATATTGATGCCTGTGTCATAATTATGGCAAACACAAAATATTAATTAACTTTCTCATTTCAAGAAGAGCTTGATAATGTAGCAACTTCTAAGGATTCATGGTTGTTGTAAATGTGATCATGATCTTCCTGGCACTTAGTACGAAAGTCCTCATGGATTATTGTAGTTGAAGATATCATTGCCATCCTATTTGCTGCTGAGGCTATACATTTGCATTCTTTCAATTCTTCATTAATTGATCCACTTGTATCATCTAATTTATCCAGATATTTTTTCTGATTTACCAATATACGTAGAGACACATTGCTATACATAAGGGGCTTCAAACCAAACTGCTGAAAAATCCACATGAATAGGACAGAACAGAATTTGGGTAAGCCTCATGGGATGTGCATATCCTTTCCCCATCGGGCTGCACTCTGCTGAGAAAACTTAGGCACAGTTTGCTAAAGATCAAGGCTTAAAGACTTGAGTTGAAAGGCAGTTGTCCACTTGCTGTAATTGTATACTGTCAATTGTATAGACAATTGCTCAAAGCTATTGTTTGCACCCAGAGATAATTGCCATTGACAGTTATTACTTATTGTTTTTGCTGAATAAATTTAATAATGGTTGCCTTAGATTTTATTAGCGCTTAATTTTAGTAGCAGTGACTGTTCATCTTTTTTAAAGGATCAGGAACGCTGGAAAGTATTCTGGTTATACTTTGTAATGGAGGAAGTTACTGATGCAATAGACCTATTTGGCGCCACATCCTGAGTTGCTGCATGCTGGGAGTTCTAGTTCTCATAGAATTACATAGAAATTACACCATAGTAACAGGCCATTTGGCTCAACCAGTCCATGCTGCTGTCTTTCTCCATGTGAGCAATAGGCCTAATGCCATGGCCCTACTCTGTTTCCCAAACCCCTGTAAACGTACAGCCTATATACCTAGCATCACACTGGCATTGAAATTCATATACCATATTACTCATTTGTGTGATAGGCAGAACGTCTTTTTGGCTTGATGGCAGAATCCTGTTAGTATAGGCCGTATGTCCCAAAGACTGGCGGATCGTATCAAACAGCATCCTTTCCGCCGTTCACAACAGGCAAGGTGCAGACTGTACCCAACCAGCCCATGCTTGCAAAACTCAAAACACAATGTCCAACATTAGATGTGATTCCGCGATTGAACAACCTTTGCTAAATAATCCTCAGAGTGCTAAGAATTACGTTGACAACCAATTTAAGATTGTCAGTCGGGCTCACAGTTTGGCGAGGCAGTGGTGTAGTGGTATTGTCACTGGACTAGAAATCCAGAGACCCAAGGAATTGCTCTGGGGACTTGGGTTCGAATCCCACCACAGCAGAAGGTGGAATTTGAATTCAATTAATAAATCTGGAATTAAAAAGCTAGTCTAATGATGGCCATGAAACCATTGTCGATTGTTGTAAAAACCCATCTGGTTCACTAATGTCCTTTAGGGAAGGAAATCTGCTGTCCTTACCTGGTCTGGCGTACATGTGACTCCAGACCCACAGCAATGTGGCTGACTCTTTAAATGCCCTCTGAAATGGCCGAGCAAGCCACTCAGTTGTATCTAACCACTATGAAACTACGAATTCAATAAAAAGGAATGAAACTGGACGGACCACCCGGCATCGACCTAGGCACCGGTAAAGACAGCGGCAAACCCAGCCCTCTTGACCCTGCAAAGTCCTCCTTACTAACATCTGGGGGCTTGTGCCAAAGTTGGGAGAGCTGTCCCACAGATTAGTCAAGCAACAGCCTGAAATAGTCATACTCACGGAATCTTACCTTACAGATAATGTCCCAGACACCACCGGGTATGTCCTGTCCCACCGGCAGGGCAGACTCAGCAGAGATGACGGCACAGTGGTATACAGTAGGGAGGGAGTTGCCCTGGGAGTCTTCAACATCGACTCCGGACCCCATGAGGTCTCCTGTCATCAGGTCAAACATGGGCAAGGAAACCTCCTGCTGATAACCACCTATCGCCCTCCCTCAGCTGATGAGTCAGTACTCCTCCATGTTGAACACCACTTGGAAGAAGCACTGAGGGTGGAAAGGGCGCAGAATGTACTCTGGGTGGGGGACTTCAATTTCCATCACCAAGAGTGGCTCGGTAGCACCACTACTGACCGAGCTGGCCGAGTCCTAAAGGACATAGCTGCTAGACTGGGTATGCAGCAGGTGGTGAGGGAACCAACAAGAGGGAAAAACATACTTGACCTCGTCCTCACTAATTTGCCTGCCGCAGATGTATCTATCCATGACAGTATTGGTAGGAGTGACCGCTGCACAGTCCTTGTGGAGACGAAGTCCCACCTTCATATTGAGGGTACTGTCCATTGTGTTGTGTGGCACTATCACCGTGCTAAATGGGATAGATTTCGAACAGATTTCGAATGCAAAACTGGGCATCCATGAGGCGCTGTGGGCCATCAGCAGCAGCAGAATTGTACTCGACCACAATCTATAACCTCATGGCCTGGCATATCCCCCACTCTACCATTACCATCAAGCCAGGAGACCAATCCTAGTTCAATGAAGAGTACAGGAGGGCATGCCAGGAGCAGCACCAGGCATACCTCAAAATGAGGTGTCAACCTGGTGAAGCTACAACAGAGGACTACTTGCATGCCAAACTGCGTAAGCAGCATGCAATAGACAGAGCTAGCGGTCCCATAACCAATGGATCAGATCTAAGCTCTGCAGTCCTGCCACATCCAGCCGTGAATGGGGGTGGACAATTAAGCAACTAACTGGAGGAGGTGGCTGCACAAATATCCCATCAATGATGGGGGAGCCCAGCACATCAGTGCAAAAGATAAGCCTGAAGCATTTGCAACAATCTTCAGCCAGAAGTGCCGAGTTGATGATCCATCTCGGCCTCCCCTTGAAGTCCCCAGCATCACAGATGCTCGACTTCAGCCAATTCGATTAATCCCGCATGATATCAAGAAACGACTGAAGACACTGGATACTGCAAAGGCTGTGGGCCCTGACAATATTCCGGCAATGGTACTGAAGACCTGTGCTCCAGAATTAGCTGCGCCTCCAGCCAAGCTGTTCCAGTACAGCTACAACACTGGCATCTACCCTGCAATATGGAAATTGCCCAGGTATGTCCTGTACACAAAAAGAAGGACAAGTCCAACCTGACCAATTACCGCCCCATCAGTCTACTCTCAATCATCAGTAAAGTGATGGAAGGTGTCATCAACATTGCCATCAAGCAGCACTTGCTTAGCAATAACCTTCTCAGTGACGCCAAGTTTGGGTTCCACCAGGGCCATTCATCTCCTGACCTCGTCACAGCCTTGGTTCAAACATGGACAAAAGAGCTGAACTCAAGAGGTGAGGTGAGAGTGACTGCCCTTGACATCAAGGCAGCATTTGACCGAGTATGGCATCAAGGAGCCTAGCAAAACTGGAGTCAATGGGAATCGGGGAAAACTGTCTGCTGGTTGGAACCATACCTAACGCAAAGGAAGATGTTTGTGGTTGTTGGAGGTCAATCATCTGATCTCCAGGACATGACTGCAGGAGTTCCTCAGGGTAGTGTCCTAGGCCCAATCATCTTCAGCTGCTTCATCAATGACCTACCTTCAGACATAAGGTCAGAAGTGAGGATGTTCGCTGATGATTGCACAATGTTCAGCACCATTCGTGACTCCTCAGATACTGGAGCAGTCCGTGTAGAAATGCAGCAAGACTTGGACAATATCCAGGCTTGTGCTGATAAGTGGCAAGTAACATTCGTGCCAGGCAATGACCGTCTCCAACAAGAGAGAATCTAACCATCTCCTCTTGACTTTCAATGGCATTACCATCGCTGAATCCCCCACTATCAACATCCTAGGGGCTACCATTGACCAGAAGCTGAACTGGAGTAGCCTTATAAATACCATGGCTACAAGAGCAGGTCAGAGGCTAGGAATCCTGCGGCGAGTAACTCATCTCCTGACTCCCCAAAGCCTGTCTACCATCTACAAGGCGCAAATCAGGAGTGTGATGTAATACTCTCCACTTGCCTGGATGGGTGCAGCTCCAACAACACTCAAGAAGCTCGACACCATCCAAGACAAAGCGGCCCGCTTGATTAGCACCCCATCCACAATCATTCACTCCCTCCACCACCGATGCACAGTGGCAGCATGTGTACAATCTACAAGATGGACTGCAGCAACGCACCAAGGCTCCTTAGGCAGCACCTTCCAAACCTGCATCCTCTACCAACTAGAAGGACAAGGGCAGCAAATGCATGGGAACACCACCACCTGCAAGTTCCCCTCCAAGTCACAAGCCATCCTGACTTGGAACCAAATTGCTGTTCCTTCACTGTCGTTGGGTCAAAATCCTGGACCTACCTTCCTAACAGCACTGTGGGTGTACCTACCCCACATGGACTGCAGAGGTTCAAGAAGGCAGCTCACCACCACCTTTTCAAGGGCAATTAGGGATGGGCAATAAATGCTGGCCTGGCCAGCGACCCCACATCCCATGAATGAATTTAAAAAAAAATTTGCACGTTCTGGAAGCTACATATATTAATACACAGGGCACTGTTCTTTGCAGACAGAAAGAACATGTACACACATTGCGCCTGTTTCAGCTAAACAAAATAAGCGACAGCTGGTTCATTCCTCAGGGCAATGCCTTGACCAATCAGAGTCAAGATGCCTGTTTTAAATTTCAAACAAAGCTTGGCAGTTAACTGTCAGTCATCATAAACTGGTGCATTCTGCTTTCAATTTGCTTACAAAGCAGTGCCTCTACCAATCAGAGTCCACTTGCCAGCCAATGAACACTGTCTTTTCATCTGGTATACACTTGTTGCTTTCCCTTACATAGGTATTCTTCCGTATTGTCCTGATGATTGCAAGACGAAAAGCTTTGACAAAATATCTCTGTTTCAGTAATAATCTAGATATTTAGCAACTTCATCTTGAGCTCTGTCCCATATCCAGTGCTCCCGCTGCCCCCCCCCCCACCCCCCTCACCCCCACCACCGCACCCAAGAACAGCTGCTGTCTATTTCCTAGTGGCAAGCCAAGAAGCCAAGAACATTATCGATGATTCTCTGGGAGCAAACCATAGTAGCTGGTGGCTTAGGATGGGGTAAAATGGGTCCATGCTTTTTATTAGCAAGTAACATGATCTTTTTATAAAAATGTTTGAAGTATGTGTAAAAAATGAACAACATCTACCTGCTTTTGTTTATTCCCCCAACCCCCTTCCAATAATAGGAACATATAGAGATTCAGAAACAGCTTGGGAAAGTACCTGACATTGAAGATCTACACCATCTACAAAATAGACTACAACGTATTTGGACCGCGCTGCATATGCGTGATTCGGAGCGTCTTGATATGGCTATTAAATACAGTTCATATAAACACAGGGCTCATATTTCCAAGGTATATAGATATGATGGTGCTGGATTGGCTCAGAACCTTTTGCCATAACTATGGCGCACTGGCATATATATTCTTTTTGAAGGAAATTTGCATGTATCTAACGTGATAGTTTTATGGTGAAACATCACTACACATAAATTTCCTTGATCATTTTCACTGTTTCCAAGGAACATCTGCTAAAACCCTTTCCCACTCCAATACAAAGCTCTGTACTCCCTGCAAAAGACCGACTCATGTAAGTTTCCTGGATTTACGTGAGTAATGCACTGGCATAGATTTTCACCCCCAAATTTTGGTGTGGTACAGGATGAAGTCACCTGATTGTAACTGAGATTTCTGGAATTTGACAGCAAATTTTTGCATGCGTTTTTGAATATTTTTTACTGGGACCTGCATACTATTTAACCTAAGTGCTGTCAGTCTCAGTGCACCCAAAACTGTTTAGGCCCCCAAGCCTTTGTGACGTGCCTTGGGACCTTTCTCTACATTAAATGTGCTATATCAATGCTAGTTGTTGTTTATGTTATCTGAAGAGCTATTTGATGGAACAAAATGCAGGTTTATGTTAATGAAATAGTTATACAATGCTAATGACCTTATCTACATATAATATATTAGGTTTGGTGCATGGCACGCGCATTGTATTGAAAACACAAATGTCCTTCAAAGCAAAATCCATTATAAAAGTGACTGCTAGACCTGTACCTGTAGGTAGCACTGTGATTGGTATCTTCACTACTAAATGTGTCCCAGCTTTCCTGTCAAATAATCCTGGTGAGATGCAATGACTGCTATTTTATAGTGACCGTTTTAAAAAAAAATCTGCTTTGGATCTGGATGCAGTTGCAACATCTATCCACCGAATGTTGCTGTGGAGCAGTTTAAATTTCTTGGCCTCCAGTATGCTGGTTAACAGGTTAGAATTAAATATTCCTTTCAAAAGTATTATTCTTAAAAAGTTTTGCTACCTTACTGGTTTTTTTATAGCTCGCTTTTGGCCTCCTCTGTCTTGCCAGTCCTGTGATCATGAGCCATCCCAGGTCTCTGATGTGGCTGCCTCAACTGGTTTTTCTCCCCATATACCCCGGGCCTGTCCTTAGCCCTTTATGCTCCTCAATCTGCTATTGAGCCCAGCCTACCTCTCTACCACCCATTCCATTGCTGATCGATTGCTGCACTCTTACCTGCTTTTCCACCATCCCCCCACCCACATCTCCACCTTCAATCAGCTGCTCCATTCTGAGTTCATTCGACAGACATGCCAAATCTCGTGAATTGATCACAGGAGACACGATTTCTCAGCCAAACCCACCCTCACTCGCAATCTTGAAAGAGGACTGTGAAATCTTGTGATTTTTCTGTTGCTGACATTTGCTCAGGAAGCCAAGTTGGGACCACGTTGAGTCAGCCTCTCCCTGTGGTAAGGCATGAATTCAGCAACTTAGCCAAGTGTGCAGTCGTGAGACTGGATAAGATTCAGATCAGTTTATTGTGCAGTGTGCAGGTAAACCTGTTTTGATATTGCTTTAACTGCTAGAGTACCAGTTAATATACTGCTAAATATGTAAATAGTTTGGTATACATCACAGGAAGTGATGCAAGCCAATATGTAATATAGCAGTTGGAGCAGTGTTAGTCAACGGTCAGCATGTGTATCTTGGAGCACTCCTGTAATTCTGTTATTTTGTAATAAAGAGCCCTTCATACAGCTTAGCATTCATCCTCAGAGTGGTTGTATTGAGAACTTAATAACACAACTAAAGCAGCCTGTTACATTGTGGCTAAACTTTCATTTTAATCACATTTCAAAGGAATTCTATTCTTCAGTCCTGATCACTTATTCAGAGTTAGCTGTATTGAGAAAAAATTGTTTTGCTGCAGATTCTCTGGATTCACAAGCAAGTTTTGCTTATTCAGAATGCTCACTTTTTGGAGAATCCCAGAAGGGGGGAAAAATACTGTGGTTATTAGCTAAATATAATTTTTCTAACCCAGTCCCCCACCCCTTGAAATGCAATTATCTGCTCGAAATCTAGTTTGATTACTAGTACAAATTTAATCTAAGACCTGGTCAAGTTTCGCCAAAGGGCATCTTCCTCTCTACAGATATACTTTTCTTCTTCTATCAGTTGTTCTGTGCTTTCTCAATAATATTACCTTCATACATTGTACAGGGAATCCTCTACCTTTGTAAATCTGACTCATTCTATTATTTTCCTTTAGTTTAGTTAGAATCTCCTTCAAGGTCAATTTGTGTTTAAAAGGGAAAACTAAACTGTCAATTGCTGTTTCCTTTTATTACTGAATTCGAGCTCAGAGTCTGGAACTGTACCCAGTACCCAAAATACTACTGTCTATGTGAACACTGACATCAAACAATTCTGGGTTTTTATTAAAAAAACTCTGGTTAATCACCTGCTTCATAGGTCCTTTTCAACAATAATTTTAACATATTATCCACCATGTATTCCATAATTCTATGATCTCTTCAGTCTGTCCTGTTCTGAAATATTCTCAATCTCAGAAATAATTCAGACACTGCAAAAGGGGCATCCCTGAGCTGCAGATTACACATCATTTATACTGAGTACCTGCCATTATGATTCATATGTTTGTATTAACTGCCTGTCATACACAAATTTAGAGGTAATAGTAGTTACTCCACTGTAATAAATGTATTTTAATGCATTAATGCATCAAGCTGGGTTAGGTCTCACCCTATAAGGAGGCAGCTGTTACAGCCAATAGTGACTGTAGTGGGAGGGCAGCTCCTTCTTTAACATGAGCGAAGATAACAGGTTTTTTTAAAGTTTCTTCTAAAGGATTTTCAGATGCTGTAATGTAATTTTTATAAATAGCTGTGACCTGTTAGAGATTAAATAAGCCACCAATGAGGTTTATAAACCAATTGTCAATCTATATTGGTTAATGTTTAAAAATATAGGAACTTATTTTTATACCAAATCTCTTTATTCATAACAGTTTGTCTCATGATTTATGAGAGATTGGGATTGGCATTACTGTAATCCTGCTCCTGAAGATCAAAATCTTTTTGGCCCCATACTGCTCTAGCTCCTCCCCCGCTCTCTAACTGTGCTCCATTATCCTGCTTGTCCGATCCTAACTTCTAACATTTTTGCTTCTCCCTCATCCCCCCCGGTCTCTATTTTTACTCCACCTTCCTTCTCCTTTTTGCAGCCTCTTAACTCTATGCATCCTTTCCCCTTGGTCTATAACCCTCGTCTCCCCCACCCCACCATAGCCCTGGGCTTTAATACTCTGTTCGACATTTCCCTTCCAGACTCTTCTCACCTCATTGTTCTTCCTCTCACTCTAACCTCACTTGACCTACATTGTACTTGTACATGGCATGCAATGCCATGGGATATTGATTGTTTAATATTGGCATACATCTAAATCTCTTATCAGTTGCCTTTCAATTCCACACAAAATTTCACAGTATCTCTTAACAAGTTGATGAAAATACCAATGGTGCCCGGATTTAAACCTGTAGACTGTATAATCCAAAATGCCAAAGGGCGTGATTTTACTTTGGACAAATACGCAAATGTGTTTTCACAAGGGCATTTCTACGTCCATGAATGTTGTGCTGAGTGTTAATACTAATTAGTTTGCCCTCAAAATGATTTTAGTATGTGTCCCATTACTATGGATTATGTAACTTAATTCCACACAGTGCAGCTACCGAATTCTCTAATTAAAAACTATTTTTACATGGTCTGGTAACCTCATCCAAATTGCATAAATCAGTGCTGCTGTGCTGAGAGAGCATGTTTAGCATTAAGACAATCCAATTAATTCTTATTAAACTTCAGAAGGTCACAGGAGCTGCATTTTTTAAATGCCCTCAGTGAGAATAAAGAATTCATGGTAGGAAATGGTAAAAGTTGGTCATAAGGTAGCTTCAGGGATGATGGTGATCTAAAATACATTTGAACTGAAAGATGTGTTCGACTGTATTCACTCCAAGTGTTTATCTTTCTGATTATTGTGCTAACCATATGTAGATTCTGTTTATTTGGTATGATACTAAGATTATAAGAACTGCAAACTATTTCCTGTTACAGGCTCTGGAGGCCTGGGACAGTGCTGTGAAACTGATTAAAGAACGAGAGTGCATTTTGAGTAAACTTGAACAATTTGAGAGATTTGCATCTAACCCTAACCGATTCTTTTTAAAGGGTAAGTTATTAAATGAAAAGTCTCATAAAACCATTTTCTGCAGAAACGGAATTTGATCTACATGGTGAGAAAGAGGATTTGGATAACTTTGTGGAAGTATGTTCGTGGCATTCCAGGATTGAGTCATAATTGGGTGTCTTTTTCCGGAATTTCCAAGTGATTAATGGTTTTGAGTGGGGATAGATAAATATGTTTTGGCAAGAATGATTTGTTTCTTTGGACCACATTAGATTTTGCAAAGAATGAATATACACGGTGGAGCTTTATGAAGCAATTCATGTTTATAGTTCTGCTGCTTTTTGTTTGATTTCTGCTCTTTTGTCTTTATGAGCAATTTCAGTTTAAATATTAAAGACAGTGTATATGCATGACAAATTAGATAAAGCGAAGGATGAGCATTTTGTGTATTTTTGCTTAGTGATGTCAAGAACATGTCTTCAAATGCATTGGCTGCTCCATTGAAAGAAAAATTGGATATTCCACTTCAGTTGTAGCCTCAGTACTATTGTCATTAAATATCTAAACACAATTATTTTGCTGCTGTAGTAAAGAAAGGATGTGCATTTATATAGTGCCTTTAATGATTTCAGGTCATCCTCAAGTGCATTACAAGCAATTCTGAGGTACAGTCTCTGTTGTAATATAGGAAATCCGGCAATCTGCACATAGCAAGGTCCCAGGAACAGTAATGAAATAAATGACCAGATCACTTGGTTTAGACATTGGTTTAGGGATAAAGAATAGCCAGGACACTGGGATAACTCCCCTGCCCTTCTCTGAATGGTGCCATGGGATCTTACATCTACCTGAGAGGGAATCTGTCAGTTCACCATTTCATCCAAAGGACAGCACCTCCAACTGTGCAGCACTCCCTTAATGTTGCGCTGAAGTCGTCAGCTTAGTTTTTGTGCTCGAAGTTTCTGGAGTGGCGCTTCAACCCACAACCTTCTGACTCAGAGGCAACTCTGACAATGTGTAAATACTGTACTTCTAGATTGTTGCACAGAAACTGAATGATCAGACAGCTGTATATAATTTGAATATTTTATGTTGTCCAGTATCTAAAATCCTTGTGACTTCTATGCCTCAGTGTTGAAGTAGTTGAAACTGATGCAGACTCCATGGCTGAATGGCTGGTTTCTTTACAAACACATTCTGTGATTATTTGGGGTAGGGAAGCATGCCTGTAATGGTCAGCTGAAGCTTTCACTGGGATGAAGATGCAATTCTATTTGAATGTTGGTAGAACAGATTTGATTGTAATGCTGGGATAATGGAAAACCAAGGAACAGAACAGGAATTAAGTCCCAGAGCTGACTCTCTGATTACTGACTGCAGTCTTCCAATATTTCAATAAGCTGTGAGCATCTCCTGTTCCATGAGCCTAAAATTAGAGCTGAGTCTCCCAACTTAATATTCTGTTCCCAAATCTAAGTACTTAAGCTTTTAAGAGTTTCAACTGCCTGGGTCAGACAGATATCAAGTCCCATAAGCTAGATCTTTCATCAGCCCGATAGTGAAATAAATAGAATTGAAAATCAGGCGGTTTCTGTAACAAACCAGTTTTACACTTGGGCAGTGTAATGCTACTTTTATGCCCGTATGGGGTAATGCCAGTTTTATACTCGGGCAGCTTAATGCCACTTTTACGCCCGGACAGGGTTTGCCAGTTTTACACTCAGGCAGTGTGGCGTCAGTTTTACACCCTGGTAGCAAGTTGAAAATCTACCCCTATGTATTTAACAAAAATGGTTCTTCTAGCATCTGCACAATCTTAGTAATTAAGTCAATTTTTGTTAGCTGTACTTTCAGAAATCCATTTAATTTTGTTATCCATTACTCAACAAAGAAAATCTTAAAGCTAAAAGTAGAAAAAGCTGCAACATGCATGGCATTCAGCACCTGTAAAGAGGGGAAAGACGGATTATTTTAAATTAGCACTATGAAAGTAAGGGAAGAGATGAGAAGATATGTATTTACCTAGCAGGCTCTTGAGTACTTTGCTACAGGGAATAGTTGAAGCAGAATACACTGCAGCTTTTAGGGGGTTAATTCGATGAATATTTCAAGCTTTGGAAGATACACAGCTATGGGGAGAGAGCATGATGATGTGATTCAGTGGAAATTGTTCTAGCAAGGAACTAGCAGACATGATGGCTGAATGGCAGTTTACTGTTTTGTGAAAGTCTATGGTTTTATGAGATTTTGGGTATTTACTCGGATGTTGACTGATCTGTATATTTGCAGTCTTTTCTGTTCTTATTACAGATATTCAGCTTATACACTTATTATTTTACAAAAAAATTTTCCTCTTGCTCATTGCTATTAGGCTGATCAGCAGTGAAGCAACGGAGCTTACCACTGACCTCAAAGAAAGCTGCCCACAAAGATCTAATGATCTCTTTGGTGTGGCTTTCTGCTTTCTCAATGGCAGATTAAATCAGGCACAGGCATCCAGCAAGCAGGGTAAGCAGCCAGTTGAAGTATTCTCATAGTAATAAAACCAGGATGTTAAAATCACTGATTATCCTTCACTTTTAATTTAAATTTTCAGTCGTGAAATAAATGATTACGATTGGATTGAGAAAGAAGTTAAAATATCATAAACTTTATAAAATTATTATTTTTTTTATTATTTAGAGATACAGCACTGAAACAGGCCCTTTGGCCCACCGAGTCTGTGCCGACCAACAACCACCCATTTATACTAATCCTACATTAACCCCATATTCTCTACCACATCCCCACCATTCTCCTACCACCTACCCACACTAGGGACAATTTACAATGGCCAATTCACCTATCAACCTGCAAGTCTTTGGCTGTGGGAGGAAACAGGATCACCCGGCGGAAACCCACGCAGACACAGGGAGAACTTGAAAACTCCGCTCAGGCAGTACCCAGAACTGAACCTGGGTCGCTGGAGCTGTGAGGCTGCGGTGCTAACCACTGTGCCACTGTGCCGCCCAATACGCCCATATTTTGCAAATATGTGGAACTTCATAATGGTGAAATTTGACATTGCAGAAATGTAAAGTTAGCTTTTCTGGGTGAGTGAGTTTATTTTGCATTAATTGTGAACCTAGCATGCCGTTAAAAACCCAGTTACAGTGCATTCAACGAGGTGTAACTTTTCAAAGGTTTTTTCAGTGAGGTTAACAGCAAAAAAGTGGAAGTTTTCATCAATTCACTGATTGCTTAGGAATTGCTCTCTGGGGGGGACCTCAACAGCACACCCTCTGAAGGAGTGTAGAATCACTGACAGCATTTCTGGATTTCCGCGTTATTCTGCGCATGTTCAGATTCCTGAAGTTGCTGTCATTTTCAGTGGAGTAATGACGGCAAATGCTGACAGTTTCACTGTCATTGCCAGTGCTAAATCTGGGTCATTATTACAATACTGAATAGCACCGTTTTTGGAAAAAAAACTGGATAAATGCTATCCTTCTGGAGAAAATTGGTGGTAATGATGCACTATTTCTGCATTTTGTGTGTTACAGGTTACTGGGGTACGTCAGCCGCAAGATTAAAGGAGTCCAAAGAGAGGGATAAGTTTTATTCCGATATGTCGCAAATTGAAAATCAATTGTCAAAAGTTTTAAAGAAAATCAAAAACAATTTTGAGGATGTAGTTACCTTCAAGGTAGAGATGCCATTATAGAATAGCAATAACATTTTTGTTTTCTGTGTAAGAATAGGTGTATTTTTATGCTGGGAACTTGTATGTTTGCACCAGATATACCATTCAAAAGGGAAATTCAGACAATGTTATTGTACATCTCTATTTTAATGAAATGTGTTTAAACTATGTACATGCTTTTGTGCATCAGTTTTGTTTGTTCAAGGACTTGGGACTTAAACTCTGGATTGTTATCAATTAAGGCTAATACTTAGGCATTCTGATTAATAGTTAGGTTAAACTAGTTTTTTGTAAGGAGATAATAAAAAAAATAATGGCAAATTCTTTTCACTTAGTTTTCCTTTAACTTTGTAGCTCTATGCTAATTCCGGTGTACAGTGTACTTGTCTGCTATTTGCCTCTATTTGAAGTTTTCTCCAACCTTTGATTACAGGGCCGGCCATATTTAGAGAAAATGCAGCGGGACAAAGTGGAGATGCTCTTCTGGCTGCAGCAGGAGCGGCGGAAATGTATTCTTCAGAGAATCTCAGCCGACAAACCCATTGCATCTAAATATCCTTCCCTTCAGTTCTGCTCCATAGCAGATTTCTGAAGGATTCATATATTTTAGAAGAGATCCGTCCACCTCCTGCACGCTGACTGCCCCACTCCCTCCCCCACGCCCACCCAGTTCAGCTGTCCTGAAAATAATGTACAATGGAGGTGTCATGAAAAGAGTTACTGTAGTGCAGAAACAACCGTCTTGCCCCAGTATTGTTGTACTCTGTGTTTTCCCCTTCTTATTGATTCCTGGTGAGATGCATTTTTCTTAGGGCACAATTGTCAGTTTTTGTAATGAAAGTTTGTTCTTTAGCTATCTCAGTTGCCATCTGTAGGATTCTTGATTCCTCTATTCCCTTTCTTGAAAGTAGTTTTGAGGTTCACTAACCTCCTTGTTAAACTACTACAGTGCAGGTCTTCAT
Source organism: Heterodontus francisci (assembly GCF_036365525.1). Lineage (NCBI taxonomy): Eukaryota > Metazoa > Chordata > Chondrichthyes > Heterodontiformes > Heterodontidae > Heterodontus > Heterodontus francisci. Next base: position 28,986,690 of record NC_090397.1, read on the forward strand.
AAGCTTTGTTAAATGGAATATATATTTTCCACATCCTGTATAATAGCCCTGAGTATATTTAATTTTCCTAATGTTCTTTTATTTTAAGTACGGTTTTCCTAGTTAATATTGCCAAGATTTTTTATCCATAGTTCCAACTGTATTTTTCCCAAATTCTCTACGATCGCATAGCTGTTTTAAGCCAAGCATCTACCTTTTTGGAATCTCTGTTTTTTGCTTAATGATATAGCTGCATGCTATTGTAACTTCTCCACCATGCTTTGTAATGCTGATAATATGCATATCAGATGAGGAATGTGGCTACTTAAACCTCCACCACCAACTTTGGATGATTTTTTAAATCCTGAGTGTGCATGCAGTTAAAACTGCAAACATTGATTTTTGGACCTCATGTATCAAATAGCTACTCTTTCTCATCCATGTCTCGGATTCAAGTTCAGAATCTGGATTTTTGAAGTGAGCGTTTTGTTTTGCTTCTGCATTACTTGCTGACAGACACTTTGAAGGAATGATCGTATTCCGAAGGTTTCTGTGCTGTCTCTGTCTGCATCATCCATTGCCATTTCAATCTTACTGCAGCCAAGTGAATATATGTGAGAAGAAAATGTTTGAACCCATGCAGTAAAATAGCAACTGGCACACAGAGAAAACTGGATGTATACATTCTGTGACGTCTATCACAGATAAAATTGTATTTAACCCATTACATGGAGAAAAAAACTGTTGTAAATATCTTGAAAAATATCCAATTAAATTTGACATTTTTGGTATGGCAGCTATACTTTCATTTAATTGTCAGTATATTCACACAATATGTACTAATTGTTATAGATTGTATAAGTTTTGCACTAAAATTTGTTTTATAAGAATGGCAAGGAATAAATTGTTTTAAAAATGTTATTCAACTTAAGGTAATTTTGGGAGCATTCTCAGAGCATCAACGAGAAAGATGATGGCACAACTTAGATGTCAGACACTGATATAATGCCTAAATGAACTGAAGCCATTGATGTTAGAAGCCATTCCACGCTGCTTCACGTTCTCAATGTCTACAATATAAATCCAGTCCAGTGGGAATCCATATTTTAACAGTGCATAAGCAGTCCATGGTAGTTCCTGGGAACTTTTAGAACATCATAAGGTATTTTTTTTAATATGTTACGATCCTATTAGAGACCAGTAACTTTTTAAAAAGAAATTTGAACTCCCAGTTATTACTGAAAGAATTATGTCCCAAGATTTCAAGTTTTAAACAAAAAAAAACTTTACAAGAGTTAAATAAAGCAAGCACTACTAACTTAATACTACAATTTTTAATCACTTATATTTTAAACTTAAAAGCTTAACAGAACATGAAGTGCTTTAAAGTCTAAATCTCAACAGAACACACCCATTTGGCTTTTACTTCCATCCCGAGAGTTCCCCTATACTTTACAGGGTCTTAAAGGTTCATTCGCTTCTCCTGGGACTAATCCAAAGCATACCACAACTCTTAGGAATTCACTTAGATTTTCCTTAGTTTCCCAGCTATCTTCCTTGGTATGAGATTTCTTGGGGATTCTCCCTCTAGCATCCAGCTAGGTGAATCCTTCAACCCACCTTCAACACCTCATGAATTTGGGTATCTCCAGCCAGAGCATGGGACTCACTCAAATCAGAAACACCCCTGGTTCCTGATAGCCCTTTGCAACTGAGTCCAGCTGCTTCCAAAGCCAACTGCTTCCAAAAACCAACTAATTTTTCTGTAAGCAATTACAAAGAGAAAACACCTGACCAACAGGCATCTCCCTGCATCATTTATCTCCATTGTAATGTGGTACATCTGGGATGTCCCAGATAGCAATTTTAAGCTAATTATCTCCAACTCCAAAACATCTCTTTGATTTCGGATACCCACATGAATAATGTATACTGCCAGCAAAGATTGGGCAATTCTTTAAAGACTTACTGGCTTCAGTTCCCCAATTAAATGAGTCCACCTGATATTTTATGGCTCTCACCCCTCTAACTTGACTCTAAGTACACATGAAAAGATCTTTGAAATGCAAATCTCTTGGGTGGTCTGGCAATCTTTTGAATTCCAGCATTTCAATTATCTTACATCCACATATTTAATTTCCCCAAAACTAAAAGTCATCTCTAAAAAATATTAATATAAACCATGAACAAAATGATCATAACAAATGTGAAGATAAAGTAGTTGCTTCCACTGCTCTGTCCATACATGAATAATGAGCTAATGGTGGAATGGAGCTTTCTGCATCAGCTGAATCACAGAGTTCCATTGTTGCAGCACCTTTTTGGAGGGCCCAGTGGCTGGCCTCGTGGATGATGAAGGTGTAGAGGGACTGGCAGCCCATGGTGAAAAGGAAATGGTTAGGGTCTGAAAACTGGAAACTGTTAAAGTGGTTAAAGGTGTCTGATTAATCGTGGATGTAATTAGGAAGAGACTGCATAAGTGGAGAAAAAAAGTCAAGATAGAAAGAAATTCTGTGGGGCAAGACCAGGCTAAAATCATGGGTCCACCGGAACAATCCTATTGGTGGATCTTGAGAAGGAGGGTTGATTGAGTTTGATTGAGGGTCTATGAAGTTGGAGGCTGTAGGGAAAGATCTCTAGAGAAGATGAGGTCACTGATGGTCTGAGAAATAATGGCTTGATGTTCAGTGGTGGGGTCGTGATCCAGGGGAGGTAGGAGGAGGTGTTGGTTAGTTGGTGCTCAGCCTCTGTAAATGCCTGTTTACCAAGAAACAACAGTACCGCTCTTGTCAGTAGGTTTAATGACAATGTCAGAGTTGAACCTGAGGAAATGGTATGCTGCAAGTTGAGAGTACGTTAGGTTACAGTGAGGGGTGCATAGAAACTGAGATGGCCAATGTCACACCGACAATTCTCAAATGAAAAGATCTAGAGAGGGGAAAAGGCCAGAAGGAGGAGTTCAGATAGAATGAAAATTCTGAAGACAGGAGAAAGAGTCTGCTCTGTGGGGGTAAGATTGATACAGTCTCCTTGTCTCTGATCCCAACTGCCTTCTATTTTCTCATTTTACATTCTGCTGCTGTGAACAGTCAGCAAAGACTACAGCTGGAATTCTACCCTAGCGGACGGGAGCCAACCACCGACTAAAAAGTCAGTGGCGAACCTGGTTCCACCTTGCCTGGAGATCCGACCCATATTTTGTGGGTCAAAGAATTATACAGCACAGAAACAGGCCCTTCGGCCCATCATGTCCGCGTCAGCCATCAAGCACCTATCTATTCGAATCCCATTTTCCAGCACTTGGCCCGTAGCCTTGTATGCTATTGTATTCCAAGTGCCCATCTAAATACTACTTAAATGTTGTGAAGGCTCCTGCCTCTAGCACCCCTTCAGGTAGTGTATTCCAGAGTCCAACCACCCTCTGGGTGAAAACATTTTTCCTCAAATCCCCTCTAAATCTCCTGCCCCTTACCTTATATCTATGCCCCCTGTTTATTGACATCTCCGCTAAAGGAAAAAGTTTCTTACTATTTACCCTTATTATGCCCCTCATAATTTTGTATACCTCAATCAGGTCCCCCTTCAGCTTTCTCTGCTCGAAGGAAAACAACCCTAGCCTATCCAGTCTCTCTTCATAGCTGAAATGCTCCAGCCCAGGCAACATCATGGTCCCGGGCTTCAATTGGCGTGAGGCGGGACTTCTACCTGCTTGAGGTAGGAAGTCCCACCTAATAGATCTGCCAGACAATCAGCGGGCCGGCAGCTCTTCGTCCCGGCAGCGCCACCGGGAGCGGTGGCCACTGCTGGGACTTCAGCCCAACATTAAGACAAGATGCCTGGGAACTGGGAAGGAAGGTAAGTTGCCTCATCGGGGGTAATTGGTCGGGCCCCGGAAAGGCAAGGGTGGTTGTTTGGGGGGAAAGGGGGCGTTTTGGGCCGTGGGGATCTCTGGGGTAGCGGGGGTGGCCCTCCATCAGGCATAGGGTGCCCGACCATGAGGGCCACCCAGGGACGCTGAGAAGCCGACTGGACACCCGCTTGCCATTCATAAAATCCACATAGAGGCTGGCGAAGGCCCTTAAATTTCTGTTAAGTGGTGATTTAAGGGCCTTGATTGGCCTGGGGCAGGTGGACCATTTTTTGCCGCCACCACCCTGCGTAAAGTGGAGGCGGGAACGGGTCCGGAAGGTCTCCCGGTGCTTCCTGCTCCATTTTACGCCACCCCCCCCCCCCCCCCACCACCACCATCCCACTCGTCGGGGTGGCGTAAAATTCCAGCCTATAATTTTGTGCTTTAAATGAAGTAAAATATAAGAACCAGTTAACAAAAAGTGACAGCAGCAACCTTCAAGCCCCAATAGCCTGAAATGGAGCTGAGCTAGAGAACACTGTTGTGGGTCGTGTTCTTGATCTCTAAAGACTGAAGGAAGTAAGAATATATTCCTTTTGGCCCCTTTCCTCATGAATTGTGCCAGATGCTTGATCTCAGGTAAAACAATCCCAATGCCTCCAGAACCAAAACCCCACACCAATTATTCCCCACACCATGATGACCCCTTCTCGAGTTTTCAATCACTGAGTTCCTCCCTAGTAATCCCTAACCCCAGGAACATCTTCCCAAAACTCACAGCTGCACCCGTCTCACTACCCAGAATTGCTCACTCATCCTAGGATCCTCCAAAACCTGGAACCTTCCCTTCCCCATTCCTATCAGATCCTCCCTTTTCAAAGACCCCACCACCTTGTTCAACACTGTTAAGAACAGGTAGGAAATGATAGGGATAGCTTCCCTTTTCGTCTCTCAACTGACGGCAGACAGAATTGTTATTAGAATTATGCTTTAACTCCTTTAGCGTTTTAATGGTCAATAAACACAAGTGACAGGTTTTCTCTTGGTGTAATGAAAAATAAATGTTTATTTAATATAAAACCCAAAAGTTTGCAACTTCACCCACACATGCACACACACAAGATTAAAAGATAGCATGCATTTAGGTCTGGTTTTATTTCAAAGAGTTCGGTTGTGAAACCTTGTTTGTTTTCCTGGAAGGCAGATTTAAACAGTGCAGACCTGTTCTTCCTTTTTCCTGGTTCACTGGAGTCTAGCTTCAGGGAGTTTCAGGTGGACAGATGCTTTACTGCAGACTTCTTTGGTTAAATCTCAGTGACAGTCCAATGGCGAAGATCCTGTTTCAATCTCTCAGATGGGGAGTTTTCTAAGGTCACCTTTTCGTCTGGCCAACGGCAGGACGATCGCAGCGGGACAAAAGATGGCGCCATAAGTATGATTAATTCGTTTATTTTATTTTATTTAAATTTGCAAATAGGGGTCCCGTCGCCGACCGGTGGGGGGGGCCACAATGAGGCAATATCGGGCTGGCCCTCCCTGCGTTGGGTTGTTTGATGGCCCTCTCCCAGAGGCATTTTCCAGCCCACCACCCCGCCCCCCCCCCCCCCCACAGCCACGAAACCCGACATCGAGGGGGGGCCTGTAAAATCCAGCCCTTAATGTCTGCAAAGGTCACTGTTAGCCCAACTGGTTGAAAAAGGTAGCCATTAACATTGAATGATGCTTTCTTCAAGACTGGTCCAGACATCATGATGGATTCAGTCTCCAGCAGTCACTATTTACGGTACAGGATAGGTCACCTGACCTCTTATTCCATTTTGTCTGGTAGCAAAAGTGTGTCCATTTTTTGGAAAGTTAATTCATCAGTTCATTTTTTTTATAGTTCATAATTGCTCCTTTCATGAGTGTGACAACACTCTTCAATGACAGAAACCCGTGCCAGCATGCCCACACCCCTCCCACTCCTACCAGACCTTGGTTTCTTAGTGTTCCCAGATCTTTTGAAACCCCTCTCCAAGACCATCATGCCCTTGAACACCATGCTTTTTATTCACAACACTACCAAACCGCATGGACCCTACTTCCCAGCTATATTCCTTCTAGCTACCAGCATTCGTGTACAATTTCCCTTGGATCTTCCTGTGAATTCTGGTCTTATTAAAAATTGCAATAAAACAAGCTACATAAATGAACATAAAATATGAAATTGTTTACAGTTTCTACACAAATGGAGACATAGTCAAGGATTTTGATCCCAAAAAATTACAACACACCTGCACTACTGTGCAATAAAAATACAATTTGACTGAAACACTAGAAGTCCATGTACTTGATAATATGTTGTATGATATCTGCGCAAATATTGTATTATGACTCTCAGTGTCTAATTTTGCTTTATAATGCTCCTGTGAAGTGCCTTGGGCTGTTTTATTCGGTTAAAGGTGCTCGATAAATATAAGTTGTTGTTGATAATATGGGATAAAACAGGGCATCCTATGACTCACAATGAGCCACGCCACAAGCGATGTACCAGTTCTCTGCAGAAGCAGATGCTTTCAGTAAAATAAGTCTATATGTTTTCATGTCATCCCTGTGAAGTAGCCAATCACATTCGTCTTGCACCAGTTTATTGTTTCAGACCAAATGGAGCCCAACTTTTTTAAACATACGGAAAAAAAGGCCAGTAATTAAAGCAAGAACTGTTGGAGAGAGGCAGCAGGTCAGTCAACATCTTGAGAGAGCAGAGGTGTTGAATGCTGTCCTGAACCTGGACAGCTCCGAAACAAGACCGCAACTTGAACTTGGGGCACAGGACTGCCTCGGGGGCGCGCACGTCGTTCGGCCCCGCCCACTCGGAGGCGCGCACGTCATTCGGTCCCGCCCACTAGGGGGTGCGCACGTCATTCGGTCCCGCCCACTAGGGGGTGCGCACGTACACACCAGGAAGCAACGGCGGGAGCGGGAGCCCGAGCCCGGGTCGGGAGGGGGGGTCTGGAGCCTGGTGAGGGCCGGGTATCGGGCCTCGGGTGTTGTCCAGCATTTCAGGAGCAGAACCGCGGAGGTAGGTTTCAGAGGATGCGGGCGACAGGCCATTGGACCCAACAAGTCCCGGGAGTCTGTGAGGGCCCGCGGTGCCCATTGAAGCCTCAAGTGATGGATCAATTTCCTAGTTTAAGGAGAAAGAACTTACATTTATAGAGCGCCTTTTAGCATGTGCCAAAGGGCTTTATAACCAATGAGTTACTCTTTGCTGTGTGGTCACTGTTGTAGGAACTGTACTGGGTGTCAGCCTAGATTCTGTGTTTAAATCTCTGGAGGCGGTGGCATAGTGGTATTGTCACTGGACCAGGGACCCAGGGTATTGCTCTGGGGACATGGGTTGGAATCATACCACAGCAGAAGGTGGAATTTGAATTCAATTAATAAATCTGGAATTAAAAGCTAGTCTAATGATGACCATGAAACCATTGTCGATTGTTTTAAAAACCTGGTTCACTAATGCCCTTTAGGGAAGGAAATCTGCTGTCCTTACCTGGTCTGGCCTACATGTGACTCCAGACCCACAGCAATGTGGTTAACTCTTACACGCCCTCTGAAATGGCCTAGCAAGCCACTCAGTTGTACCTAATCGCTACTAAGTCCATAAAAAGGAATGAAACCGGACGGACCACCCGGGATCGACCTAAGCACCGGAAACGACAATGGCAAACCCAGCCCTGTCGACCCTGCAAAGTCCTCCTTACTAACATCTGGGGGCTTGTGCCAAAGTTGGGAGAGCTGTCCCACAGACTAGTCAAGCAACAGCCTGACACAGTCATACTCACAGAATCATACCTGACAAACAATGTCCCACACACTGCCATCACCATCCCTGTGTATGTCCTGTCCCACTGGCAAGACAGACCCACCAGAGGTGGTAGCACAGTGGTATACAGTAGGCAGGGAGTTGCCCTGGGAGTCCTCAACCTCGACTGGACCCCATGAAGTCTCATGGCATCAGGTCAAACATGGGCAAGGAAACCTCCTGCTGATTACCACCTACCGCCCTCCCTCAGCTGATGAGTCAGTACTCCTCCATGTTGAACAGCACTTGGAGGAAGCACTGAGGGTGGTGAGGGCACAGAATGTACTCTGGGTGGGGGACGTCAATGTCCATCACCAAGAGAGGCCTTCACATTGAGGATATCCTCCATCGTATTGTGTGGCACTAGCACCGTGCTAAATGGGATTGATTTCGAACAGATCTAGCAATGCAAAACTGGGCATCAATGAGGCGCAGTGGGCCATCAGCAGCAGCAGAATTGTACTCAGCCACAATCTGTAACCTCATGGCCTGGCATATCCCCCACTCTACCATTACCATCAAGCCAGGAGACCAATCCTAGTTCAATGAAGAGTGCAGGAGGGCATGCCAGGAGCAGCACCAGGCATACCTCATAATGAAGTGTCAACCTGGTGAAGCTACAACAGAGGACTATCTGCGTGCCAAACTGCGTAAGCAGCATACGATAGACAGAGCTAAACAATCCCATAACCAACAGATCAGATCCAAGCTCTGCAATCCTGCCACATCCATCCGTGAATGGTGGTGGATAATTAAACAACTAACTGGAGGAGGTGGCTCCACAAATATCCCCATCCTCAATGATGGGGGAGCCCAGCACATCCGTGCGAAAGATAAGGCTGCATTTGCAACAATCTTCAGCCAGAAGTGCCGAGTTGATGATCCATCTGGGCCTCCTCCTGAAGTCCCCAGCATCACAGATGCCAGACTTCAGCTAATTCGATTCACTCCGCATGATATCAAGAAATGGCTGAAGGCACTGGATACTGCAAAGGCTGTGGGCCCTGACAATATTCCGGCAATAGTACTGAAGACCTGTGCTCCAGAACTTGCCGCGCCCCTAGCCAAGCTGTTCCAGTACAGCTACAACACTGGTAGCTACCCTGCAATATGGAAAATTGCCCAAGTATGTCCTGTACACAAAAAGCAGGACAAGTCCAACCCGGCCAATTACCGCCCCATCAGTCTACTCTCAATTATCAGCAAAGTGATGGAAGGTGTCATCAACAGTGCCAACAAGCGGCACTTGCTTAGCAATAACCTTCTCAGTGACGCTCAGTTTGGGTTCCACCACGGCCACTCAACTCCTGACCTCATTACAGCCTTGGTTCAAACATGGACAAAAGAGCTGAACACAAGAGGTGAGGTGAGAGTGACTGCCCTTGACATCAAGGCAGCATTTGACCGAGTATGGCATCAAGGAGCCGTAGCAAAACTAAGGTCAATGGGAATCAGAGGGAAAGCCCTCCGCTGGTTGGAGTTATACCTAGAGCAAAGAAAGATGGTTGTCGTTGTTGGAGGTCAATCATCTGAGTTCCAGGAGTTCCTCAGGGTAATGTCCGAGGCACAACCATCTTCAGCTGCTTCATCAATGACCTTCCTTCAATCATAAGGTAAAGTCAGAAGTGGGGATGTTCGCTGATGATTGCGCAGTGTTCAGCATTCGTGACTCCTCAGATACTGAAGCAGTCCGTGTAGAAATGCAGCAAGGCCTGGACAATATCCAGGCTTGGGCTGATAGGTGGCAAGTAACATTTGCAGCACACAAGTGCCAGGCAATGACCATCTCCAACAAGAGAGAATCTAGCCATCTCCCCTTGACATTCAGTGGCATTACCATCGCTGAATGCCCCACTATCAACATCCTAGGGACTACCATTGACCAGAAACTGAACTGGAGTAGCCATATAAATACCGTGGCTACAAGAGCAGGTCATGGGCTAGGAATCCTGCGGTGAGTAACTAGAGTAGCAAAATTAGTAGAGCATTGCTGGTTTTTGTGGGCATTCTAACCATTTTCTGGGGAAAGAAGTTTCTCCTGAAATCTTTTTTGTATTTATTTCGGACTGGCTTCAAGTACCAGCACAAAAAATTACCGTGACATTAAGAGTGCGCAGCCTTACCAATGGAACACTGTGATTATCTCTGTTTCTGAAGCTATGACTTCTTCAGGAGGATTTTTGCAAGGCTCCCAGTCTAGCTGTAGGCTTTTTACCCTTTTATACCCATATCGCTGCTTTGTGATAGCTCTTATGCAAGTCCCTGTTGTTTCTTAGCTTTCCTTTGAACTTTATCACAAGGCTGTGAACTGATATCGATCTCCTGTCAAATCAACACTGGTAAACATCAACTGCCTTTGATCCAACTTATTCTTTTCCTTTCTGATGGCTATTCAATTCTTGGATTCATTCTCTTCTGGTCATGCATCTCACCTCAACCATTTTCCAAGGACATTTCCACAGTATCCTAATTGTTTCTACAGTCTCTTCTAAACGTCCCTGACGTTGATTAGCTGTTTCAAAATATTATGGTTTAAAACTAGTTAAACTGTTGTGATTTTAAAGCTTGAACACAGTTGCAATATTAAGCATTGAAATGTTACACTAACAAGTCTCTTCAGCGAATCAGTCAGGTCTGCTGCAGTGGTACTGAGTAACCCTTTCCATCTTAGTTTCTGACATTCATTTATCCATTTTGGTAGGAGGAATAGGTGTGCAGTGTATTTCTTATGGTAATGGTAAGAGATTAGAGAGTGTCGATTTACAAAGGGACCTGGATGTCCTCAGCAATAAGTCACTGAAAGTGAACATGCAGGTGCAGCAAGCAATTAGGAAGGCAAATGGTATGTTAGCATTTATTGCAAGAGGATTTGAGTACAGAAGTAGTGAAGTCTTGCTTCAATTGTACAGAATCTTGGTTAGACAGCACCTGGAAGAATATTATTGCCGTAGAGGAAATGCAACGAAGGTTCACCAGACTTGTTTCTGGGATGGTGGGACTGTCCTACGCAGAGAGATTGGGGACACTGGGCCAGTATTCTCTAGAGTTTCGAAGAATGAGAGGTGATCTCATTGAAACCTACAAAATACTTAAAGGGATAGACAGGGTAGATGCAGCTAAGATGTTTCCCCTGGTTGGGGAGTCTAGAACCGGGGGAAAAATGTCAAAATAAGGGGGAAGCCACTTAGAACAGAGATGAGGAGAAATTTATTTATTCAGAGGGTTGTGAATCTTTGGAATTCTCTACCCCAGAGGGCTGTGGAAGCTCAGTCATTGAGTATGTTTAAAGCAGAAATTGACAGATTTCTAAATACCAATGGTGTAACAGGATATGGGGATAGTGTGGGAGAAAGGCATTGAAGTGGATGATAAGCCATGATCGTATTGAATGCCGGAGCAGGCTCGAGGGGCCGAATGGCCTACTTCTGGTCCTAATTCTTATGTTCGTAAGCTAAGCTCCCAACCTGAGCCATGCCGGCTTAGTGAGGCACTAAGCAGAGACTGGATACTTGCCCACAGAAAGTGAGACTGCGTGGGTGGGGGGTTAGGGGGAGAATGCTGGGAGAAGAGTGGCAAGGAAAAAAATGGACTGATCCTGTCTCACAAGGTAGCTTCAAAACTGCAGTGGCAAAGCCTAAGGCTGGGTTAACTAGAAATGTGCGAGAGTGCCCATGGAAAGGAGACAACAAACTTCAGAAAAAGAGTCATCTTAAATTATATATTGCAGGTACATTTATTCAAGATGACTCTTTTTCTGAAGTTTGTTGTCTCCTTTCCATGGGCACTCTCGCACATTTCTAGTTAACCCAGCCTTAGGCTTTGCCACTGCAGTTTTGAAGCTACCTTGTGAGACAGGATCAGTCCATTTTTTTCCTTGCCACTCTTCTCCCAGCATTCTCCCCCTAACCCCCCAGCCACGCAGTCTCACTTTCTGTGGGCAAGTATCCAGTCTCTGCTTAGTGCCTCACTAAGCCGGCATGGCTCAGGTTGGGAGCTTAGCTTACGAACATAAGAATTAGGACCAGAAGTAGGCCATTCGGCCCCTCGAGCCTGCTCCGGCATTCAATAAGATCATGGCTGATCTGTTTGTGTCTCAAATTCCACACTCCCATCTACCGCTGATAACCTTAGATTCTTGTTAGGCAAGGGAATCAATCTACCTCCGCCTTAAAAATATTTAATGAGCCCACCACCACCACCACCTTCTGAGGCAGAGAGTTCCAAAGTTGCACAACCTTCAGAGAAAAAAATTCTCCTTATCTCTGTCCTAAAAGGGCGACTCCTAATTTTAAAATATACTTAGAGTATTGTGGCAGAAGACTGCTTACTAGAACTCTGCTGTACAGTATGCAAATGCTCCATGCATTGTATCACATTCTAGCTTTTTTAATGTTTTTGTATTTGGATTAAGTGTTAGTGGTAGCATGCTCACTTTTGAGTCAGAATATTGTGGGATTCATCCCTCATTCTGGAGACGTGAGCACGTAATCTAGACTGGCACTTCAGCGCAGTACTGAAGGAGTGCTACGCTGTCAGAGGAGGTATCTTTCAGATGGGACAAACTGAAGCCCCCTTAGCCGGTTCAGTTGGACAGAAAAGATCCAAAGGAACTACTTGAAGATCTGGGGTGTTTTCCTGGTGTCCTGGCCAACATTTATCCCTCAAATCAACACCTTCCCTTCTTAGATTGAAATGTAGTGTAACTTTAAAACTGGCGACAAGCTGAGTATCAAATTTGTGGGGGAAGTAACGTGTAGCACATCATAATGCTGACATACCGTGCTTCCCAGTGTTAAGGCATGGGCTACACCTACAATCTTACAATGCAGTGAATTCCTATTGTGGCCGGTCAAGGTAACTTGGCATGGAAGGTGGCATGTGTAAGGGAAATTTAGCAGCCAAGTCATTTCTCTCCTCACTGTTGTATCTATTACTGGCTAAGGAGCGTAACTATTGACAACAGCCAGAGAGCAGATTGCTCTCTCAGCTGTAAAATAGTGTGCAGCACAGGAACAGAGAAGATAAGTATGCATTTTTATTACCATCAATGAAAGAAACCCAAGTCCCATCGCAGACATTTCACTTTATAACATTTTAAAATGAACAATGCTAGTTCAGCAGATTTGAATTTCTGAAATGTACTTGCAGGTAAATCAGTGGCAGATCAGTTGGAGATATTCAAGGAAGAGATAGTGAGAGTTCAGAGCAAATATGTTCCTTCAAGAAACAGGGTGGGACCAACAAATCCAGAGCCCCCTGGATGTCAAGGGGCTTAAAGGAGAGGATAAAAAAAGGAAGCTTTTGACAGATACCAAGAGCTCAATACTGCAGAAAACCTAGAGGTGAATAAAAGGTGTAGGGGAAAAATTTAAATTAGGAAAGCAGAGAGAGGGCATGAAACTAATATTGGCAAGTAAAGTCAAGGAAAACACAAAGATTTTTTATAACTACATAAAGAGCAAGAGGAAAACTAAAGAAAGAGTAGTGCCTATTAGGGACCATTATGGTAACCAGTATTCTTAATGAATACTTTGCATCTGTTTTCATAAAAGAAAGGGACGATACAGACATTGCAATCAGGGTGTGAAATGTTAGATGAAAGTAATATAGTGAGAGAGGGAGTATTAAGGGGTTTGACATCCTTGAAAGTGGATAAATCCCCAAACCCAGACGAAATGTATCCTATGTTAAGGGAAGCAGGAGAAGAAATAGTGGAGGCTCTGGCTACTGTTGTGCCAGAGGACTGGAGGACAGCTAACATTGTACCATTGTTTAAAAATGGAGAAAGGGAGAGAATGAGTAATTACAGGCCAGTCAGCCTAACCTCGGTGGTGGGAAAGTTATTGGGAAAAAATTCAGAGGGACAGGATAAATATTCATTTAGAAAGACATGAATTAATCAAAGACAGTCAACATGGATTTTTTAAGGTAAGGTTGTGTCTGACTAATGATTGAATTTTTTTTGAGGAGGAATTTTTGAGTGTCGATGAGGGTGGTGTATTTGATGTAATTTATATGGATTTTAGCAAGGCTTTTGATAAAGTCCCACATGGCAGACTGTTCACAAAAGTAAAAGCCCATGGGATCCAAGGAAAAGTGGCAAGTTGAATTCGAAATTGGCTCAGAGGCTGGAAGAAAAGGGTAATGGTCGTTGGATGTTTTTGTGACTGCAGTGGGGTTTTGCAGGGCTCAGTACTAGATCCTTTGCTTTTTGTGATAGATATCAATGATTTGGACTTGAATATAGGCGTTATGGTTAAGAAGTTTGCAGATGATGCAAAAATAAGCAGTGTGGTTGATAAGAAAGCTGTAGACTGCAGGAAGAAATCAATGGACCAGTCAAGTGGGCAGAACAGTGGCAAATGGAGTTCATTCTGGAGAAGTGAGAAGTAATACATTTAGGGAAGACTAACAAAGCAAGGAAATACACAATAAGTGGTAGGATTCTGAGAAGTGTAGGGGAACAGCGGGCCCTTGGAGTGCACGCCCGTAGATCCCTGAAGGTGACTGGATATGTAGATAAGATGATCGAGAAGGCATACTGGACTCTATGAGCTGAGGCAGAGAATATAAAAGCTGGGAGATTATGTTGGAACTGTATAACGCTAGTTAGGCCACAGCTGGAGTACTGCGTACAGTTCTGATCACCGCACTATAGGAAAGATGTGATTGCAGTGGAGAGGGTAGAGAGATGATTTACGAGGATGTTGCCTGGCCTGGTGAATTTTAGTTATGAGGAAAGATTGGATAGGCTATGGTTGTTTTGTTTGAAACAGAGGTGGCTGAGGGAAGACCTAATTGAAGGGTATAAAATTCTGAGGGGTCGAGATAGAGTGGATAGGAAGGCCTGATTCCCCTGGCTTGTGAGGTCCATAGCCAGGAGGTTTAGAGGCGTTTCAAGGGGAAATTCTTTCACCCAGAGGGTGGTGGGGGTCTGGAATTCACTGCTTGAAAGCGTGGTAGAGGTAGAAACCCTCATAACATTTAAAAAGCACTTTGATGTGCAGTTGAAGTGCCCTAAACAACAAGGCTGTGGACCAAGAGCTGGAAAGTTGGATGTCTACTTGCTGGCTGGTGCTGACACGATGGCTTCCCTCCATGCAGTAAATTTCTGTGAACTTGAAACATGAAAGTTTGGTATCCTAATGGTCCAACCTTTTTAACGTAATACATATGTTACTTGCTGGCAACTTCATAATGTTGATTTTTAATTGTTTTGTGTGCTACTGCAGTATTTCTATTTTTATTTCTAGGGATATAATAAGTCTGCTTCAGATAGAAACCATTGTTATCATGGAGGAACAAACTCGCAGTTGTTTGTTACAAAATCGCTCTGCACTTGAGAAAGATATCAAGACCTCGTACATTATGGACCACCTAATAAGTGAAGAGGTTCTGAGTCTTGAGGACGAACAGAAAGTTAAAGCTCAGGTGATTTACTACATGCAGGTTTTAGTAGTGATGTGCATGGGAGGTTTGCTTATTGGCCTGTTCAGGGTTTATCGACACTGTTGAGCTGAAGCTGATGTTCAGTCTTTGTTTGCTCCGCTGTCAAATTGATTTACTCATTCTTTTCTTCCATGGCGTTGGCACACCCAAAAATCTTGACATCAATGATTAGCCAATACAATAACTTGCTTTATCTTTTGCAAGCTGCTTAATATTAGCACCGCGCATCTTGGCATAAATGTTTGATGGCTGTGATACAGTGATAAAATATTGTTGCTAATGATCTTGTTGATGTGAACTTTTAAGATGTTCATATTGTTCAGTTAGGAGTTAATTTTCATGCACAAGATATGAATTTTTTTTCCTATTAAAATTGTGACATTTAGAATCACTTCAAACACTGAAGTCACCCAAATTTGTTACAGGCTGATATCATCAATGATTGGCAGCCCATCCATCACCTTAAACATCCACATCCTCCACCACTGGCGCGCCGTAGCTGCAATGTGTATTATCCACCGTAGCATCTCTCTATGACTTCATCAACAGAACCTCCTAAGCCCGTGACATCCACCACCTTGAAGGACAAGACCAGCAGGTGTATGGTGGTACCACCTTCTGGAGGGCAATTAGGGTTTCCAGTGACATCCACATTCTATAAATGAATAAAAAAAACACCTCCAAGTACCCCTCCAAATCACATACCATCCCAACTTGGACATATATTGCCGTTCCTTCATCATTGCTGGGTCTATTTCCTGGAACTCCTTACCCAACAGAATTGTTGGGAGTACCTTCATAGCAGTTCAAGAAGGGCCACCACCACATTCTCGAGGGCAACTAAGGATGTATAATAAATGCTGGCCTTGCTAGTGATGCTTATATCCTGAGATGAGTTTAAAATGTTTTCTGATGAACAGGTGTTTTGCTGGAGAATAAATGCTAAGTTATGATATTTTTTTTTCCAGGCTACACAGAAAGAACGGGCTGCTTTACTTTTAAATCTAATCCTTCAAAAGGATAATTATGCTGTCATATCTTTCTACAATGCATTGCTGAATGAAGGATACAAGGAACTTGCTGCACTTCTTCAAGATGGCCTGCCAATCATCTCTCCCTCTACGAATAAAAGGTCTATCGATGGTTTGACTGCTTATGGTTAGTATATTTTGTGCAAAATGACACACTGTTCAAGTCTTCGATAGTTAAATATCATAAGTTTATCTTTTATTGTGATGCCTACACATCTAAAAATTGTGTGTGCATAGCTAAGCTACTAATGTATCTTTGGTTTGTACACCACCTTTTAAGTTTCTTCACTACTTTCCTGTTGCAGGTATGACACAAATTCCAGAAGGCATTTAACAGTTAATACCCATACTGAAAGGGATCTCATAATTCTTAGTTCTGTAGTTTTTTTATTTTGCCACTGAGTTCAGCTGTTAAATGGAACTGAAGAAATTACAGAGCACTTTACATTAAATTGATGTGTCCTGGGGAATACATTTACATTACTATAGTCATTGTGGGTTTGAATTCCAGCATTGCATGATACGTATTCTTTCATTTAATGTATACAATAACGATAGCTCCCTACTGAGCTGCTAGGTGAGATGGCTTCTGGAGAGGAGGAAAATAATTTGTTACTCCACATAAAGGTCCACATTTGGTTAGGATATCCGAAAATAGCATTGTTGTTGAAAATTTAATTGAGACCTTGGCTTCTTTATCCACACTGCAAGCGGGAACAAAAATATGTGAAGTTGTCATGCTGTGTTTTTTGAGTCAGAGACAGGAGAGGAGAATTAAAAAAACAAAGGGGTGGAGAAAATGTGAAATCAAAACATGTATGAATGTCAAATTATTTTCAATATTTATTTAAAGGCAAATGATTTTGGTCACATGACAAGGTGTTATTGTTCTAGATGAATTGATAACCTAGCATCATGGAAAAAAACCCACTTTAAAAGCTTGCAGCATTAAATTGGAAAGGATTTTGGTCAGTAGTTTCAAGGTAATGAATCTGACTCTTCAGATTGTGACACATGATTTGAAGTCTTTACCCTCCTGAGGTTGCAACTACTTTGGGAGTTCATATTGCAACTGATTGTCTGCCTCATGAGACTTGGAGAATGCTGAGTGGTAGCATAGTTCATGAAAGTTCACTGGGAAAATAAAAATGTTTGGCCACTTATTTGGAGATTGCATCTCTTTTTTTTTTCATGAGCTTGTCTTATCCATTTGAATCTGGTATTGAGTGATCTTGAGATTCTCATTCTGTTTTTAGTGTCATAAGTCTCATGTATTTACCTTTTATTTTATTACTATGGGGTAGTCCACAGACAACATCTAAAGTTTATTGCTAAAGCATTAAGTTATATTTGTCTCTAGAAATTATGCTGATTAAATTTTATTGCAGAATGCTTCCTCACTGGAAAGACATTATTATTTTGTTCATGTTTGTAGCTCCCAAACGCTTTACATTTTGTATCAATAGTTGAGGATAGCCACCATTTTGATTCTTTCATTTGTTTAAAATATTAGATAATCCTATTATTGCAATAACAGCTTGTATTTATATAGCACGTTTGATATCGGGGGGGAAAACATCCCAAGGCCCCTCGAAATGCAATGAAAAATGGATGTTGAGCCAAAAAAAGGTTTAGGAAAGGTGATGAAAAGCTTAGTAAAGATGTGGTATTTAAGGAGGGTATTTAAAAAGGAGTTGGAGAGGCAGAGATGTTTAGGGAGAGAATTCCAGAGTGTGAGGCTCAAGTTGCTGAAAGCATGGCCACCAATGAAGGTGCAAAGGGATGCATAAGAGGCTGTGGTCAGATGAGTGGAGCATTTGAGGGAGGTTGTAGGGCTAGAGGGAGTTACAGAGATGGAGAAGGGTCAGGATATGGAGGGCTTAATGAAAAGATGAGAATTTTAGGTTTGAGGGCTGGACCTCAGTGCAGGTTAGTGAGGACAGGAGTGATGGGTGAGCAGGCTTGGTGCGGAATGTGATATGGGCAGTGTATCTTTGGCTGAGCTGATGTTTGTGGAGGGTGGAAGGCTGGCTAAGGGAATAATCATACATGGCCAGCTAGTTTGTAGGTTGTATCTGTAAAGCGTAACTAGGCCTGCCCAATAATGGTAGCTGAAAGTTTTACAAACAACTTTGCAGATGCTTTTTGTTTGGATGACCACATTTAACTAGTATAATTCATTCTTTCAGCTGATGAGCTAATTATGTTTCCCCTAGCGAGTGGACACGCGAGGCTGGCTACTTTGTGTTGCCTGGGTTACATTGAGCTTTCCCAGTAAACTGATAACCAATTCTCATTGATCTTGTTGTTTTCAACTGCTCTGTGAAGTCAGTGTTGTCAGCACTGAGTCTTTACCAGTCTCACCTGATTTATACTTTGTAGGCTTCTCTGTCAGCTCTCCTGGGTTACTCATTATTTCTCCGTATTCCCTCACGATACTTGGGAGCAGTGGACATTCTGGCTGTCTGACCTTGTTGATGTACCCCATACCCCTGCGCAACACTGCCATGAAGCTACTGCTGCCAGATGGGCCGATCCTGCATTAGTTTGGGTGTGCTCAGCCTTAACCTGGCTCCCGGTAGCTTTATAAGGCTACTGGTGCATTTAACATTTAAATTATTTCTTAAAGATGCATCATGCTGCAATATCAGTGATACACCTCCTCCTCACTCACCAATTCAAAACAGACACTAGCCACGCTTGCCTAAAGGTACATCTCTCATTCCTGAAATACTAAGAGTGCAGACAGTCTTGTCCTCTGGAAACAAATCATCTTTCAGCAGATGCAGTTATAACAGCGGACCATACCTCTCCCCACACAGGCCTCCTGTTTCGTGCTCATTCGCAATCCTCCTGTGTAAGTACTGTGCCATGTTCCATGATGCAGGCCTTGAGACACATTTGACAACAATCTCCTGTCTCGTGGAATCACTCGGTCTCTCTGTCTGCATTTCAGGCTCTCTCTTGGACAAGTAATTGAAAGATGAGGTGCCGTTCCTTGAGCTTATTTTGAGCTTTGTAGGAACACTGCAGGAGGCCGAGGACAGAGGGGTCAGCGTCCGAGCAAGGTGGAAAATTAGAATGTGACCGGAAGCTTGGGGTCAAGCTTACGGACTCAACGGAGGTGTTCTGTAAAACAGTCGCTCAAACTGTTTGTTCTCCCCATAGAGCAGATCACGCTGAGCAGTGAATACAGTATAATAAATTGAAAGAAGTACACGCAAATCGCTGATTCACTGGAAAGGAGTGTTTGGGGCCTTGGGACTTGGCATTACGCTGGAGATGATGGAAATAGAGCATGATCCGTTGAATACGGAGGCTGGTGGTGTGGAAGGTGATTCAAGGGGAATCGTTTCAGGGTTCTGAGCGGGAGGGGAAGAGGTGAGAGCAAAAGTGCAGGAAATGGAACGGACACGGTCGAGGGCCCTGTCAGCCACGGTGGGGGAGAATTCTCGGTCCAGGGAAAAGGAAGACATCAGAAGCGCTGGTATGAAAGGTTGCATCGTCAAAATGGATGTGGCGGAGATGGAGAAACTGGGACAATGGAATGGAGTCTTCTCAGGAGACAGGGTAAGAGGAAGTGTAGTTGAGGTAGCTGTGGGAATCAGTGGCCTGATAGTGAATATTGTTGATAGCCTATCCCCAGAAATGAAGGAAGGGAAATGAAGAGTCCAAGATGGACCATGTGAAGGCGAGAGAAGGATGGAAATAGGAAGCAAAGTTGATGAAATTTTCAAGTTTAGGACACCGATATGACATAGGGCATCAAAAAGAGGTGGGGGAGGGGGTTTGCGTAGGACTGGAACAAGGAATGTTCTACATATCCCACAAAAAAAGCAGGCATAACTAGGATCCATGCGGGTACCCATAGCAATAGCTTTTATTTGGAGGAAGTGCGTGGAGTTAAAAGAGAAGTTGTTCAATGGGAGAACAAGTTCAGCCAGGTGGAGGAGGCTGGTGGTAGATGGAGACTTGTTGGGGCTTTGTTCAAGGAAAAAGTGGAGAGCCCTCAAATTGTCCTAGTGGGGGATTGTGGTGTAGAGAAGTTAGACATCCATGATGAAGAGGAGCTGGTTAACTTAGAGTGATGGAGGGCATTGGAAGAGTCACGGATGTAGGTGGGAAGAGACTAGACATGGGAAGAGACTGGACATGGGAAGAAAAAAGTAGTTGACATAGGAAGAAATCAGTTCAAGAATAGGCTGAAATGATGGATTTACCAAGATAGTCCTGTTTGCGGATTTTGGGAAGGAGGTTCAGGTTTGGGGGACTATGAGGTTTGAGGCCATGGAGGGAAGATCTCCAGAGAAGATGTGGTCAGTGACAGTCCTGGAAACAAAGCTTGAAGTTCGGTGATGGGGTCATAGTCTGGGGGGAGGTAGGAGGAAGTGTCCGAGTTAGCATTCAGCCTCTGAAAGGTAGAGGTTGGTTTGCCAGACAACAACAGCACCACTCTTGTCAGCAGGTTTGCTGACAATGTTAGGGTTGGACCTGAGAGATGAATGCAGCAAGTTCAGAGGGAGACAGGCCATCTGACCTAATATCTCGTCGTGTGGCTCAATGTCATTTTATTTTATAATGCTCCTGTAAAGCACCTTGAGATGTTTTATTACGTTAAAGGCGCTATATAATAAATACAAGATGTTGTTTGTTTCAAATCTCTCCACGGCTTGCACCTCCCCCGCCACCTTTCTCTAACCTCCGGTATCCCTACAACCCTTTAAGATCTCTGCAGTCCTCCAGTTCTGGCCTCTTGCGCGACTCGAGGTTCATGGCATCACTTTGGCAGCTGTGCCTCAGCTGTCTTGACTGTAAGTTCTAGAATTCCCCCTGTAATCCTATCTGCCTTGCTAGCTCTGTCCTTTTAAGATGTGTCTCAATATCTACCTCTTTGATTAAGATTTTGATTACCAGTGCCAATATCTCTATGTGGCTTAAAATCCAAGTAGTTGTTATGTGAAAAGGTAAGATTTCTGGATCGTAGGGAATGTAATCCACTTACAGGACATGGAACTGTTTGAGAAGAAAATAGCTCTAAGTTAACTGTAAGCTATACATCTTAAGCTAACACAAATAGTTTCTCTCAATTCTTATTTGCAGGCAGCTGAATTGTATAATCTGTATCCTTTTACAAGTCATCATTGTTTGCTGGCAGGTCAGGATGGCAAATGCTTCAGTGCTTGTGTGCTCCACAGTTGCCTGTAAATGTAGTGATTTCCCTTCTGTTTTCTGCACCATTTTGGTGTAATTGACTTGCTACGTGGATTGAATAAAAATGTCAGACTGTATCAAAGGTAGATTGGCTTAACTGCTGCTATTGAATGTTTAGGCTACATGTATAAAATTCATTCTTTTCCTGTCCCGAAATTGTTTTTCTGACCTGGAGTTCTTTTGCATTCTTTAATGAGGGGTTCTTGCCTCCTTGCATCAGTGATGTCTTTGTTGCCAAAGGGAACACAGGCAGTTTGTCTGTATTGGTGGGGGGTTGGGGGGGTAAGGATGATCTAGTTATACATCGCCACATGGCTGAATACAGATTAGCATTGATGGAGGTGTAGGTGCGTCATGACCGATATCCAAGAAAGGGGAAGAAATTACCTTTTAAAATTGGAGTTCCGTGCTAAAGCTCTAGATCTGGGTGAAATTACTTGATTATTGTAAAGCTGAGTAATTCTTGTGTGGTTGAGTGCTTGGGATTCTCAAGAGGTAGGATACGTATTTTACAGAAAGGTCTGATCTGATCATTTGAAAATTGCAAAATCATTAAGATTAATCACCACCATTGTATAAATAGTATTTTAGATGGTTTGCATCTCTCCAAGAAGATTATCTGAAGGAAGGATGCCTGAACTGGCCTAGTACGATTGGGCAAAATTCCTTTCCTAAAACGCTCTTCAAACCAACTTATATTCACAAATAAACACATATCTGAAGCAGTTACACTGTCTACATGCCGTGCAGGACGACTGTTAGCTGATTGCATTGTTGATTTGTGTCCATAAAATCCATCAGATTTTAGTAGGCAAACGAAAAGGCTTTCTACCCATTTATCTTTGCAAAATTCATTCAAGACCAGCAGCACAAGGACATCACCCAGTGATCCTATATTCTGATTAGATTTTTCCTGTAAGTTACGCTCTTTCCTGTATTTCTTTTATTGGCCCGGAATTTGCAATGAGAATAATGGCGATGCTATCAGTGCTGACTGATATAATGAAGGAAATCTGCCAGAAACTTCTGAAGTACATAAGTGCATAGTTAAATGCAGAAATCCAGAAGTAGTTGTGCTGTTACAGTTCTCTCACAGTTAGACTCAACATTGACATGATTGCAACAGCATGAACTTACTGTACTTGCCCACTTGTTCTGGACTAAAGATGGTGTATTCAGGAGTAACTGAGTTTTTAATAGTGTAATAAGTGATGATTATTGCTGAACAACCTCTCTGGCACTGAAAAATTGATTGGACAGGTGGAAAGCCTCATTCCTTTAGAAGAAAATAATGTTGCAGATTTTTTTTAAAAAGTAAAAATTAAAATACTTTTGTTGTCTTTCTGTATGTGTCTCATCTCTCTCCCCAATCCCATCTTTATTTCACTTCCTGGTTTTATACTTCCTGGTTTAAACTCTGTGTGTCTGTGAGGATTCTTCAATCTGATTGATTGAAGTGCCTCACTGTTTCTTGCCCAGTTCGAAGACACTACAGATCCCCAGTATAGGGCACCCTATTGAAAGAAGCACCAGATGAGAGGAAATCAAAGCTGACAAGTCTATGAAATTTCTGTGGGTAGCTGTCAGCAAGATAAACGGTGAGCACAGTTCCTTCACTGCTGAGAGCAAAACCTTGATCTTTGATGTTTTTGTGTGTATACATGTACATTGCACAAGGTTTTTTTAAAGTATTAAACTGTCTCCATATTTTATTTTTCCACTTGGGATGCATGTAGGATATTTTCCCAAGTTTTCCCTTCAGCTGTCATGCTGATGCTGGATATATTTATTGGAAAAGCATAACATCGTGTTAAGATTACTTTCTTTTGAAAGTTTAAAAAGATTCATAGAAACCTCCAGTTCTTCTGTACCTTGTTTCATTTACTAGTTTTTCATGTAAGATTAGTGAGAATTGGCGAGTAAGCATGAGAGTGAGCTTGATCCTCTCCTCATGATATTTGCATATGCACTTTCAACGTAAGTTGGAATCAGAAGGAGGAACACTTTTTTTTCCCCCTCTCCTGCCCCCAGTCTAGGGACATTGAAGGGTGTTTGTTGTACTCCCACTATTATTCTGG